>NW_026991716.1:42698764-44128139 GCF_029215605.1 Mirounga angustirostris | reverse complement strand
CGTGAAGTTTTTAGGAGACCAGTGATCTGTGAAACGTTAGGGCATCTTCTACAAATAAAGAACACATTGTTGAATCCCACACCTATTCTATGAAGGAAACACAATGTCTTGTAAGCTTCCTTGGGTTCTAAAAAGCAACATATTACACACTTGTTCCAACCCATTAACCAGATCACATAAAAGATTTCACTTTGAGTGAGGCTCTGCACAAGAAAAGAGTCTGCTGCAAAACTGTGCTACAGAGCAAATGGCCCTGCTGCTTGAATATATGGCATGGACAATGAATTGCAGTTGCACTACCATTCCATTCAGGAATGATATTGAACAGTGGAGTGAGGAAAAATTCTCCTAAAGACAGCTTTGGGTGCGGTACCTGATCATCTACTTTTTTATAGAAAGAAATGGTTTGGTTTGTCAGGGGCCTAGAAAATATTGGAAGATCAGGAAAATAGGGGATATTAGATTCCTAGGGCTGCCATAACAAATTACCACAAACTGGGTCACTTAAAACACAAAAACTCCTAGGAATTTATTCTCTCACAATTATGGGAGCTAGAAGCCCAAAATCAGAGTCAGTGGGATCAGACTCCCTCTGGAGGCTGTTGGGGAGAATTTAACTTTTTTTTTTTTTTTTTAGCTGCTGGTGGCAATAGAGTAGCCACCCTTCAAGACATAGCTACTTGGGGGTGCCTGGGTGGCTCAGTCGTTAGGTGTCTGCCTTCGGCTCCGGTTGTGGTCCCAGGGTCCTGGGATCGAGTCCCACATCAGGCTCCCTGCTCCGTGGGGAGCCTGCTTCTCCCTCTCCCACTCCCCCTACTTGTGTTCCCTCTCTTGCTGTGTCTCTCTGTCAAATAAATAAATGAAATCTTTAAAAAAAATAAATAGGGGCGCCTGGGTGGCTCAGTCGTTAAGCATCTGCCTTCAGCTCAGGTCATGATCCCAGGGTCCTGGGATCGAGCCCCGCATCAGGCTCCCTGCTCGGCGGGAAGCCTGCTTCTCTCTCTCCCACTCCCCCTGCTTGTGTTCCCTCTCTCGCTGTCTCTCTCTCTGTAAAAAAAAAAAAAAAAAAAAAAAAAAAGACATAGCCACTGGATTTAGGGCCCACACAGATAATCCAAGACAGTGTCCTTATCTCAGGATCTTTAACTCAATCACATCTGGAGAGACTCTTTTCACATAAGGTAACATTCACAGATGTTCAAGCTAAGTCCCCCATATAATATTATCTCTAGAGGAGACAGTAAGTCCCCCATATAATATTATCTCTGCTTGGTGACAAGTTGACTCTTAGATCCCTTACATCCTGGAGAGGTCAGTAAAATTTTTGACTGCCATTAGCTTATATTCCATTTATGGGTTGCCTTTCCTGAATGCAGGACCTTAGCCAGTATTCTCTCCAATATCATAAAATGTGTTAGATCTTCTGTCATGTGATTGACCCTGCATAATCAACTCGGACTATGGGATCTATTTTATTGCAAAAGAGATATGGATGTGGTAACACATCATGGAATCCACTAGTCCTGCCCTGTACTGCACTGCCTAGAGGCTGCTCATTTTTTAATAGTCTGTTAAAAGCACAGTGGAAACACCAACTTGAAGAGGATATTATATGGATTGAGGTGCTCTTGTAGGCACAATTTTAAGACAGCCCTCAAGATCCTTGCCTTGTGTTGTACAAGCATAATCCTAGGGACTGAAAATATGATGCCTTTTCCTCCCGTGATGATTACCCCTATATTGCAAAAGGAAATTTCCGTATGTAATTGAGATGCCAAATCTCTTGAGTATAAGTTAGGGAGACTATCCAGGTAGGTTTGACTAATATGTGAGGCCTGCAAATCTGGATCTAGTGATGAGAGACAAAAGGAAGTCAGAGATTCAACGCATGAGGAGAATTTGATGGGCCATTACTGGCTTTAAGATGGAGGGGGCCACATGGCAAAGAATGTGGATAAGAGCAAGAAAGGAGATAGCAAACTCAGTTCTACAACCGGAAAGTGAATTCTGATAATAGAATCAGCTTGAAATCAGATTTTCCTCAGAACCTCTAAATGCGAACTCAGCCTCCCCAGAGAGTCAACAGCTATTCACCAAAAGGCCCTCTGAGCCAATCTGAGAATTCCTGGAGCTATTGGGTTTTGCTATACTTAGAGCAAAATGATGTGAGGGTTACTGAGTAACTTCTCATAGGTCCTGGGGCAGTCTGAGCCACACCATGTCTTGAAACTGACCAGATAAAGCTACCCTCCAGGACAGAACCTAACACTGAGGAGAGGAATTGCAATGAAAAAAAAGAGGGACAGTAGAAATGAAGAAAAGAAGGAGGTCTAGATAAACATGGGAGAGAAGGACAGAGCCAGGAAATCTCAGAAAGTGAGTTGCTATATTTTTAAATACATCTCCACAATAGCATAACTGGAATTATGTGAAGTTAGAAAATCTATCTTGGACCTTTTAAAAGTTGAGATAAAATAATTTTGTTAAAAGATGAGCAATGGGGGTGCCTGGGTGGCTCAGATGGTTAAGCATCTGCCTTCAGCTCAGGTTATGATCTCCAGGTCCTGGGACTGAGCCCCACATTGGGCTGCCAGCCCAGCGGGGAGTCTGCTTCTAACTCTCCCTCTGCTTGTGCTCTCTCTCTCTCTCAAATGAATGAATAAAATCTTTAAAAAAAAAAAAAAGGATGAGCAATGGAGGGGTGGCTGTGTGGCTCAGTTTAAGCGGCCAACTCTTGGTTTCAGCTCAGGTCATGATCTCAGGGTCATGAAATTGAGCCCCATGTTAGGCTCCATGCTAAGCACAGGGTCTGCTTGAGATTCTCCCTCTCCCTCTGCTCCCCTCCCCTGCACACTCTCTCTCTCTCAAATAAATAAATCTCTTTTAAAAAAGCAAAGGAAAACATGACTGTCAAATTAAAAAAAAAAAAAAGAATAGGGGCAAAATACCACTGCAGTGGTCAATGATAGTATGCCAGAGAGCTATCCTACAAAACAGATCAAAAGTATAACTTAGTATTTCTATTTTTTTTTTTAAGATTTTATTTATTTGACAGAGACACAGTAAGAGCGGGAACACAAGCAGGGGGAGTGGGAGAGGGAGAAGCAGGCTTCCTGCTGAACAGGGAGCCCAATGGGGGGCTTGATCCCAGGACCCTGGGATCATGACCTGAGCCGAAGGTAGACACTTAACGACTGAGCCACCCAGGCGCCCCTAACCTAGTATTTCTAAATAAGATAAAATACAATAAGAAAAATGATATGACATGAAAAAACAAAATACTTTTCAAAACTAAGAAAAACCTCACAGATGATGTAAAATAACTTAGGTATGAATTAAAAATATAAGAAAAACAATTCACAGTTAAATTCTGAATTAGAAGAAACATAAGAGCAAATAAAATAGATAATCCCTTAAGATAAATAGAAAGTGAAAGAGAGGAAATTTAAAAAAAAATGTGTAGATAGAGTTAAAGTTTTTTTAAAGTGAGAAATATGCAAAGCATTAATAAACAACATATGGATTATAAGAATCCCTGAAGAGGAAAATCAAAGTAAGGTAACAATAAATACTTAAAATTATAAGTTGTAAGAACATACTTCATACTTGAGATTAGAAGCCTAGAAATATCAACAGCCACACATATTTTTGTAAAATTACTGAACTTTAAACAAAACAAAAATCACTTGGTCACTCAGCAAAAAAAAAAAAAAAAAAAAAAAAAAAAAAAAAAAAAAAAAAACTTATAATGGAAAGAAAATTGGATTGTCATCAGACATTTTGGCAGTAACACTTTATGCTAGAAGAAATGATGAAAGATGTGAGCCAACAATTTTACACAAGAAAAACTGACAATCAAGTGTTAAGGATGCAAATTGTTATCAACCTCCAAAAACTTAGGGAATGTAACTTCAGTAAGCACCTCTTGAGAAATCGACTAGAGAACAGATGCACAAAAGCAAACTGATTGGAAAAATATCAGTTTAAAACTCTAGGCTTGAAAGTAGGGATTTAATAAAAATGACTTGTAAAAGTGACACTACAGGAGAATTAAAAGAGAATGTACAGATTGTAATGGTTCTATATTCAGACAATGTAGATAAAGTACAACTACTAAAATATGGGGGCGCATGGGAAAAAACATAAAAAAATAACTTTGTCACTAATCATTATTGCTTTTGATGATGATAATCTGATGTTATTGAGTGTTTAATATATGTTAAAGTAAATGGAATATCCTATCCTTCCCTTTGTCCTTGAAAATCAAGATAAGCTTTGTAGAAGAAAGTATGTATACAGATAGAGTAGAGAAGAAGTAAAAACCCTCTGGTCCTATATTTTAATTGATAGCATTATTGATTGATTGAATATATCTAATAGGCAGACTTCTAAGATGACCCCCAATGATACCAGCCTCTTGGTATTCATGGCAAAGTGAAACCCTTACTCATAAATAACTTGCTTCTGACAAACAAGATGGCAACACTGAGGGATTTCAGTTCTGTTATTACAGTACAAAAGATTGTAGCTCCCATCTCGCTGGGAGATTATGGCTTTCTCAGCCTGTATGCTTTAATGAAACATGCTGCCAGTTTGAAGGGGGAAAGAACTCAGGGTAGTCTCCATCCAAAGCTGAGCTAAGAACTGGAACCATCAGTCCAACCCATGAGGAATTGAATTCTGCCAACAATTATGTGAGCCTGAAAGTGGATCCTCCCCAGTTGAGTCTTCAGATGGGCCCTCAGGCCTGGCCAATACTTTGATTATAGCATTGTAAGAGATCTTGAGTATTGTGTCTCGAAGGCCCAACATATGGTCAATGTTCTGGAAATATGTGTGAAGTGAGTGAGCCTATTAGAGCACATTTTTAAAATGTACATGATATAAGGAATTACTGACTTTCAATTTATCTAAGATTAGGTTTAATAGTTTTAAGTTACTAATGGAAAAATTTAGAAATTAGTTCTTTAAGGATTGACCATTCTTTGGAAATTATCAAATAATGGTTTTTGTGTTTAAAAAAATACCAAAAAACGATTCTTATTGTATGGATAAAATTATTGCCCAAAGAACATGGTTGTCTGGTGAAAGCTTTCGGCTAATTATGTCATTATGAATTCCTTTCAGATTTGTGGAACAGATAATGCCTCTTGGTATGGGGCCATTTGTAATTATAAGCACTTGAATATAAAAATTCAGGATGACTGGGGCGCCTGGGTGGTTCAGTCGTTAAGCATCTGCCTTCGGCTGGGGTCATGATCCCAGGGTCCTGGGATCAAGTCCCATGTCGGGCTCCCTGCTCGGCGGGAAGCCTGCTTCTCCCTCTCCCACTCCCCGTGCTTGTGTTCCTGCTCTCGCTGTCTCTCTCTGTGTCAAATAAATAAAAATCTTAAAAAAAAAAAAAAAAAAAAACTTAAAAAAAAAATTCAGGATGACTGATTGCTCATCAGTTAGTATGAAAGGTGGTCTGGGCTGAGAAGTGAAACTAAAGGAATAAGTATGATTTGCAGGTGACCAGTTGCAGATAGGAGACACAAATCATCCCATGACAACTCCCAAGGGATTTAGTCTTCTACATGAACTTAGATAGAATGTAGGATATACAGACCCTATGACTTCCTAATATTTTAAATATAGTAATTTTTCCTTATTAGTAGGAACTAGAAACAATCTGTTAGGTCATTGTTAAATTGAATTTTAGTTTTTCTTTTCCTACCCTGAGCAAGCAATGATTGGAAAAGTACTTTTCCACTACCCAGGAATTTGAAGATGGTAGTGTTGGAAATATATGGCTTCTTAAAGAGAATAATTGATTTACAATTAAAAGTAAAAAGTGTATGGTAATTTTACCAAATAAAAGGACACATTTATTTTCTCTTAACCCAAGCTAACTAATAGTTTTACCATTCAGAAATATTTTTATATTTCATGGAATTTAGATGTTATTGATTATAAGATATTTCTAAGAAAAAAATGCCATTTAGAATTTAAAACACAAACAATGGTAAAATGCTTCCTGATTTCAGATATGAAAAAACATGAGAAAATGTGAATTATAAAATATTATATGAGTTACTAAATCAGTAAGGCTGCAGATATGAACTTGGATGTTCCTGGGGGCACATAACAGAAGGCCCTGCTTTGCTGCTTCTGTTTGATGCAGCTCATTCTATTATCTAGTAGGCACAATGAAAAAACAAAAACAAACAAATACAAACTTTCATTCCTCTTTCTCTAGTTAGTAGAGAATGTTAAGTGAAACATTCTCCATTTTCACTAAAAAATGCCTATCTTCTCAATATTAAATGAAATCCTAGTTCCTGGGGATATAACCTGATGGTAAATGACAGAAAGCTGCTGTCATCTTACATGCCTCATATAGACTATTATTTTCACAAAGATATGCAAAGCTGTCTTCCTTACAGGGATGGATACTCATGAGATCTAGGTTCTTGTCCTTTGAATCCGGAAGGTGAGCCCATCTTTCCATTTCATATATGGTCCTGCACTAAGAGTAAGAGAGAGAATCCAGGCATTCACATAATTTTAGTGACCCATGAAAGCTGCGTATTGGCATGAGTGATTTGTTTTTTTAAAGATTTTATTTATTTATTTGATATGGAGAGTGAGAGAGCACAAGCAGGGGAACAGTAGAGGGAGAGGGAGAAGCAGACTCCTCGCTGAGCAAGGAGCCCGATGCGGGACTCGATCCCGGGACTCCAGGATCATGACCTGAGCCGAAGGCAGACGCTTAACCATCTGAGCCACCCAGGCGCCCCATAAGTGATTTTTTTTTTAATAAACCCAGATTTGAAGATAGTCTTGGGCAAATGAGTTTATAGAGTTTGTTATGAGGGATGGATTTTAAGTAAGAAAAGTTCCAGGTCTTTCCCTTAAAAAGGGTTGATAAATTCCAGAAGTGTTCATTTGCTAGTGCTGCCATAACTATGTAACACAGATTGGATAGATTAAATAATTTATTTTCTCATGATTCTGAAGACTAAAAGTCCAAGATCAAGGTGTCAGCAGGGTTGGTTTCATCTGAGGGCCCTTCTCTTTGGCTTTAACGGCTGTTTTCTCTCTCTTTGTCTTCACATGGTCTTTCCCCTGTGCATATCTGTGTTTTAATTTATTTTTATAAGGACACCAGTCATATTGAATTAGGGCCCACCCCTATGACCTCATTTCATGTTAACTGCTCTTTAAAGGCCCTATCTCCTAATATAGCCACATTCTGAGGTACTAGGGGTTAGGACTTCAATATGTGAATTTTTTGGGGGGGGAAATGAGGGTACAATTCAGCCTATAATAAACCCCATGGTATTTAGACTTCTAAATGAATTTAGAATTACAGAGCTCATAGGAATTACATAGCTAGTAATTCTATCACCATGGTCCTAGGCTCTCAATTTCAGAGTTATTGTGATGTCTGTCTCTTATGTCTGAAACAATTTGAGAGCTTTTGGGCCAAGGTATTGTGGGCTTAGAGATGGAATGGATCTGTAGTGGGGTTCAATACTCTGGAAGGGAAATCTAGGAATTCTTAGATATCCTCCATATTAATCAATAACAACACCTAGAAATATAGAATATATTATTCCACCTTGGCACCAAGAATCTGGCTGCTAAATTTACAACTGCACCGAGATTTGGTAGTAGCAATGTGGACACAGATGTAAAATTAAATCAATTCAATGTCACATAAATGCATGATTATTTTCCACTGAATGTTCAATTCAGATGAAAGCAGCTGCCTAGTTGTTTGATTTCAAAAGGACAGTTTCCCAATAATTTCATAGGAAAGAGAGTGAGGAAGATCTAAGTAAATGAATAATAAGATAAATGATTTGGAACTCTGAAAATACTTCCTTAAATGTATATATAAAATTTATCTGTTTGGATGTGAATGCCTAAACGTTGGTTGGTATAATACTTTATTAAAAAAAGATACTTAATAAAGTAATAGTATTATTTGGACAGCAAATTCCTGACTACCATTAGTCAGCTTTATGGAAGTCTATGGGAATTAAAGTTCTAAAGCATGAATTATATTAGTAGCAATTCTACAGTTTGCTAGATTTACTTTAAAATATAATGTTGACATCAAAGATCTTCTTTGAAATACAAAATTCCTGTATTTCTGAGTTATTGTTCCTTGATATATTTAAGGCAGAACAGGTCTGCCATATTTATTATATTCCATCTGATTTTTTTCTTTAGAAAATTATGAGACTTCCTAGAAAATAGAGCTGTCCTACTTCATTTTTGTTCAAATCTTAATTTACCTTTCTATCAGTATCTCTGATGAGAGAGTGCCTTTGTGTTTATTATTGTAGCTTCTGATACTTGGGTGCTACCATAGGTGGGACATTCAGATGAGATAAGGTTGAAAGACTAAGCAATAATTGGGTTTTCTTAAAAACCTAATTCTATAGTGTTGTTTCATCATTACACTTTCTCACTTCAGAGGCTTTCTTTCTTCATAGCTGAAAATCATACAATTACCCTGTTTCTCTAAAGAAAAGAAATGAGATAAAATAGAGGCTTGGGGAGATTTAATTAAAAGGAAATTTTAAGGAGATACTGTTCAGCTCAGTAATTATCCAATTATACCACAGGTTAGTGTCAGAATCTGATTTAAATGCAAATTTCCTGACTCCCAAATCATTGATCCTAATATTTTGCTACTCTCTTTTTTGTTGTTTAATATGGCCTGCACCAATATTTTTCCCACTTTACCAAGATAAAATTGACATATAAGAGTGGGTAAATATAAGGTGTACAACTTGTTGATTTGATATATTTATAGATTGCAAAATAATTACCACCGTAGCATTATTCTAATTGATCTATTGTGCTTTTACTGTGCTTTACAGTTTATAAGGGAATGTTTATATATTCTCTATACATTGCTTTATTTTATCCTCAAAATGACCTTTGCAACAGGGGAAATATTTTAACCATTGTATGTCATTTACAGATAAGGAAACTCAAACTGGGGATATGAAGTGATGTGAGGATTACATAGTTAGAAAAAATATATATTCAAGATCAGACCCATGCCATCTTACTATGTAGAGTTTTGAGCATTCTTACTACGATCAATTTAGTGTCTGAAGTGATTTCCTGGCCATGTACCTAGACCTTCTCAAACCAAGTACAGTTGGAGCGCGCCTGGGTGGCTCAGTTGGTTGGGCGACTGCCTTCGGCTCAGGTCATGATCCTGGAGTCCCGGGATCGAGTCCCGCGTCAGGCTCCCTGCTCAGCGAGGAGCCTGCTTCTCCCTCTGACCCTACCCCCTCTCATGTACTCTCTCTCATTCTCGCTCTCTCAAATGAATAAATAAATCTTTAAAAAACAAAAAACAAAAAAAACAAGTACAGTTGGAATCATCTGTAACTTCATTTTAGTTTGCCAGCCCATGATCCTGATTCAACTATGATGCTATTACTGTATTACGCATGTGCTACAGAACAGCTCCCACAGTCACTGGGGCATAGACAAGTTTATATTCTGAGTAAATGAGATTTGATTTAAATAAATCACATTTAGGATCCTGCCCACTCACCTTGGTAAGACATATTGTGAAGGAGTAAGATTTATTTTGTTTTATTTTGTTTTCTCCTGGCAAATGAATAAGATTGAATAGAAATAAAATTCAACTTCTTCATGAGTACAGTTGGCTCCTTTTTTTCATATTTTCATGTCATTTTTTTTTCATCATTTTCTACTCTCAAGGAAAACCACCTTGTCAATAAATACTTGTTGAGCATCATATATTTCCAAGGCATATATTATATCTTGAGGATTCTATGGTGAGTGTAGTAGTATTTTTGTCTACTGTGCTTTTTGTAGTGCTGGTAGAACCAGGAAGGCAGGGAGTATTATACTAAGATACGGATTAGTTTTAGGAGACAACTCATAGTGCAACAGATTTGCTCACATCCAATGGTAGAATGATAAAAGGAATTTAACTGGGAGTAGGAGGTCTTTGTTCTAGCCCTGACTTTACCGTGGTCTCTTTGTGAAGCCATAGAAATGTCCTTCCTTGGACTCCTTTAGCATTTGACTTCTGAAGCTTTTTGATAAGATAGGTAATCTGGGAAATCCTTAACTCTTCTAAGGCATAATGATTTATACTTTCCTTGTTGACCTTGGTGCTTGAAATCTCTAAATCTTTTTTAATCTCTTGTCAGTTAATCAACTTCATCTTAAAAAAAATGTTTGTAAAGAATTATTCCTTAATTTGAATTTCTGCTAGTTATCCATTGGAAAATATCCTGGACTTAGCTAAATGTGTTACCTTTTAGTGTATATGGCTTCTGAATAAGGCTGTACAAAAGAAAGGAAAAACTCCATCTAGTTGAGTCATGCCTACTATTTCCTCCACTTGGAGAAATCTCTACATAACAATCTATTTGTAATAATTATGTTTTATTTAATATTAGAATGATTATCAAAGTGTAATTCTAGTATAAAATCTCTTATTCAAAGGAAGGAGAGATACTGCCACTGCTTCAAAAACTACGTAGGCATGAGGCTTCGGAGTGGATGGGAGTGAGTTGCAAATGACAGGCTGAACACACAGGTATTCAACACACATCAGGTGAAACATATCAACACATGCATAAACTATCTGCATGGAGTCTAAATCATTTATTCATTTATTCATTCATTCTGACATGCGCTGGGTTTGTAACTACACACAGGGTATATAGAATTAGTAAACTGGATTCGTGCCTTCTGGGAATGAGAAGAGGAGCACAGGGTTTGATTTTGTCTATGGTTTATTTTGACTTATAATCTTTCTAATTCTAAGTTTCTTCAACTACAAAATGATGGATGGGGTTTTCAATTTACAAAGTTGTTATAAGTATTGAGATAATTTGGGCATACCTAGTTCCTGAGGTTCCACATCTGAAAGGTATTGGAAATCCATTTTGTAATTGCTTAAGACTACACATAGACATATACACATATAAATACATACACATTAATGCACACACACAAGCATCCATTTACACACAAACACATGAATGTACTTGGATATTAGATATTTGACACCCTCATCCCTAAACTGTTTAATAAATGAATTGAAATTTAAAATCATATGGATATAAATGAACTTAAATTTGAAAATCATAAGGCTATCAAACATTGAAGTCAGTGAAAGAAAATCATATTTTAAAGAATATTTTATGCTTATCATGGAAGCTGTGTTGAACCAATATTCTTTGTTCTCTAGGTATTGTACTATTTATCTTTTGTTGACTGGAGGGTATAAGAGAAAGCAAGGGTTTTGCTGATCAAACATGCATTGGATATAATTCTAGTCCCTTATATAATGTGCAACTATGAAGAAGTAATTTAAGCGCTCAGAGCCCCAATTTTCCTATTATTGGTATGGGAATAATAATCCTCTAATAAATGGAGATTAGAGCAAAGAATGAATGAAATAACATGCATAAAACCCTAAGGGCTCATTTAGGCTCATTTTTTCTCTCTGCAGAATCTTTTCCATGCACAAAACAAAATGCCCAACCAAAAATTAGTCATTTTCCATGATTCTTTAATAATAAC
This sequence comes from Mirounga angustirostris, assembly GCF_029215605.1. Taxonomy (NCBI): domain Eukaryota; kingdom Metazoa; phylum Chordata; class Mammalia; order Carnivora; family Phocidae; genus Mirounga; species Mirounga angustirostris. Next base: position 44,116,559 of record NW_026991716.1, on the reverse strand, counting down.
ATTCCCCTTTGAGTCTATGGCCTTCCAGATCCATGGCTCAGTATTGTGTTCTGCTCAAAGAAACATAGACCAGCAGCTGAAAAGTAATTTGAAAATAGCTACTTGCTTGCAGTTTCTCAAAACCCAAAATGCAATACAATTATCAAGACTTCAAAGAGAAACAAGTGTTAGCTCCCCTTTCCTTCTTGTTCATTTCTCAAACACTATTCAGCTGCTCCAGAGATGGTCTATATGATTCTGACACCAATTCCAATGTGTGAGTTTTTTCCCTCACCACCAAGCAATAAACTCAATTCTGACAATATCTGTCTGAAGATAGTGCATGATCCCATAGGTTAAGGGCTCAGTCCTACAAAAATACCCTCCACCCCACTTCAGATGCTAATCAAAACTCCAGGTTGTCACCTGTGTTTCTGACTGGCTGGCAATAGACTGGATGTTCTAATGGGCCCTTCCTTGGGTTTAACTTGCTAGAGCAGCTCACAGACCTCAAAGAAACCTTTTATTTACCAGATTACCAGTTTATCATAAAAGCATACAACTCAGGAATAGTCAAATGGGAGAGATGCATAGGGCAAAGTATGTGGGAAGGGGTGCAGAACTTCCATACATTGAACAAGCCACTTTCCTCAAATCTCCAAGTGTTCACTAACCCAGAAGTTCTCCCAGCCTCATCCTTTTGGGGGTTTATGGAGGCTGCATTATTACATAGGTATGATTGATTCAATCATTGGCCATTAGTAATTAAAATGAGTCTCCAGAATCTAAAAAAAAAAAAAAAAAAAAAAGAGTCTCCAGCCCATCCTCCCCCCAAAAGTAAGGAGATGGTACTAAAAGTCCCCACCCTCTAATCAGAAGTTTGGTTCCCCTGGCAACTAGCTCCCATTCGTAGTTTACTTGGGGGCTTTCCAAAAATCACCTCATTAATATAATAAGACACCTTTATTGTTTTTCATCACTCAGGAAATTTCAAGGGTTTTAGGAGCTCTGTGACAGGAACAGGGATGAAGACCAGAAATCTGTTATACATTACAAATCACAATATCAGTCTATATGTCAACCTAATTGATGCTGACAAATTTAACCTCCAACCTCAGTCCTTTGTAAAATGGCTACCACATTATTTCCCACTTGCCTAGTATATTCCCTCTTCTTCCACCAAACCTCCACACTTTAAAGGAAAATAGTGTATCCTTTTAAACAGAATTTATTGAGCTTATTGTTTGCTATGTCCCAGACTATGTACTTTTTAAACATTATGTTAATACTTGAGTAACTTTGTGATGCATGTAGTTTTATGTCCATTTTAGAAATCAGGAAACTGAATCCCAAAGAGTTTAAATAATTGGCAAAAGACCCTCAGCTGGCAAGTGTAAAATATCAAAGATGAGAGAGTAAAAAAAAAAAAAAAAGATTTTTAATAGAGGCCTATTTATTTTCAAAGCTCATGCTCTTACTCTCTATTTTACCATATTTCTCTACTGTTATTTCAGTGTATAGTGTTGTTCTATTGATTTCCAGTGCCACTCTTATTAACTTGATGTGAAATACATGTTTGTTTATCAAGATATATTTCATTTGGTTTGTTTGGTTTGACTTCTTTCCTATCAGATATTTTCCCAATTCTTCCCCATTGGATGCTTTCCCAATTCCATTAATTTGCAAAAACTTGGTAAACAGGGACCGCATGTGGATAGGATTCCAGGTTCTCTAGATGTCTGACTTCATGATCTGGCATAAGTTACTTTCTATGGGCCTTATTTTCTTCATCAGGGGGAAAAACATGCTTCCTAAAACATCTACTTCATAAGGTTATTTTGAAGGTTCAAGGAAATGATAAACATGCCATTCTACAAATGCTAAAGCAGTTTATTTCCATAACTTGGAGATGACAATGAGAAGGATACACCCTGGTGGTGATTTTAAGATTTTACTGTAGGAAACTGTGAGTTCTTCTTTTTATAGGTAATCTACTTTTTCACTTAAAAAATGCCTCCAGCTAATAAAAAATATTTTATTTCATGTGAATTAAAAATATCAGAATATTATTTAGAGGTTGTGAATATGTGATTCAATGCAGTGCAGATAAAAAGATAAATGAAATATTAAATTACAAAACTCTTAATTACTTCTCTTTCAAAATATTATTTACAAAGTCCTTTTGTAATTATAATCTCTTAAAATGCACCAGGACTGCTATCTGCTTATTTTTGATCTGTGTCTTTACTATATAGTTTCCATGTAATAAAGTGAATTTATAGTTGTCTCTGTTTTATTTGTAATAGCCCCAAACTGGAAACAGCCAGATGTCCTTCAAAAAATAAATGGTTCAACTGTGGTATACCTATCCTATGGAATACTACTCAATGATAAAAAGGAACAAACTATTGATGCATGTAACAACTTGAATGAATCTCTGGAGAGTTATGATTAATGAAAAAGACAGTCCCCAAAAGTAACATACTATATGAATCCACTTATATAACATTCTCAAAGTGGAAAGAAGGAAGGGAGGGAGGGAAAAGAAAGGGAAAAGAAAAGGAAAAGAAAGAAATGGAGAACAGATTAGTCATTGCCAAAGAGTAGATTCCTGGAGAGTAGGGACAGCCTGCTTGGCTTGTCATAACTTCAGCTTCCATCACTGAAATTTGGCCTGGAACATAGTGTTTGGTACTGATCAATATATGAAGAATGAATGAATGCACTGATGTAAAGGTAGCCCCACTGATACATTCATGGCAAAACTGGGTGCTCAGTTTGGATAAGTTTAAACCTTGTATAGCTCGGCAATGTATCCTGAAGTGAGCACATATGCTACCATCACTCAGAGGGAAAAATGAAACACTGTTAACACTCTGGAAGCTGCTCTATGCATCCAACCAGGCACTACCCTTTCCTCTTCCCAGAGATAACCATGATCTTGATTACCAGGAAAATTACTTTTCTGTTTTTCTTTCCCATCAAAGCATTGCAGTTTACTTTATATAAATGGATAAATATAGTATGTGCTCTTGTGTGTGGCTTCTGTTGTCCAACATTATGTTTGTGAAACTCATCTGTGTTGCTGCATGGCTATAGTTTGTTCATTTTCATTACAGAATTCCAATGTATGAATGAATATACTGCAGTTTACACATTTACTGTTAAAGGATATTTAAGTTTACACTTTGGGGCCAGTAAAAACAGATGCTGTAAACATTCTTGTACATGACTCTTAGAATAACATTTCTGTTGGATATATAATCAAGAGTAAAATGCGTTGGTCATGTTATAACATATATTTAGTTCCGTAGTTAATGTCAGAGAGTTTTCCAAAATAGTTGTGCCAATCTGCGGTTTTCCCAAGTGATGAATGAGAGTTCCTATTGTTGCACACCTTTGCGGTTTTTGGTATTGTTTTCTGGGTTTTTTGTTTTGTTTTTGTTTTTCTTGACATTCTAATGGATGTGTAGTGATATCTCAATGTCTTATTTTACAATCCATAATTACATATGATGTAGATATATTTTTCATATGCTATTTGCTGTATGAGTTGTTGATTTAGATCTTTTGCCAACTGTTTAATTGGGTTGCTTTTTTTAATTGAATTTAAGAGCTCTCTGTATATTTTGAATACACACATCCATTATCTGATATGATATGTGCAAAACTGATATGTTTTGCATATATTTTCTCCCAATCTCTGGTTTATTTTTCGTTTTTCTTTTTTTTTTTTAAGATTTTATTTGTTTATTTGACAGAGAGATAGAGAGCACAAGTAGGCAGAGAGGCAGGCAGAGGGAGAGCGAGAAGCAGGCTCTCTGCTGAGCAGGGAACCCAATGTGGGGCTCGATCCCAGGACCCCGGGATCATGATCTGAGCCGAAGGCAGCCACTTAACTGAGCCACCCAGGCACCCCTGGTTTATTTTTCATTACCTTAAACTCTCAATCATTTTTTATAGTTTTTTTGCTTAGAATTTTGTACATTCTTTGTTAGATATATTCATACGTGTTTGTTAATTTTGATGTTATAAGAGATATTATTACAGATTTGCTGATATATAGAATGCCATTACATTTTATATGTTTGCCTCAAGTATAATTTCTAATAATTTATCTGTAGATTCCTTTGTTTATGCTATCTTTGTGTTATTACTGTATACTAGCTTCATAAAAATGTTTTGAGGTTTTCACTTTTGCTCTCCTATTTTCTGGAACAATATAGGTAGTATTTTGATTATTTGGTCTTTAGATACTTGGTAGAATTTCCTAGGAAATTATCTGGCCTTGGACTCTTGCTAGGATAGTGCTTTAATTGCTTTTCAATTTCTTCTATGGAAATTGGTTGGTTTAGACTTTCTATCTCTACTGGGATAATTTTTTTCAAGCTGTATTTCCCTACAAAATTATTTACTTCATCTGATCTTGGTTTTCAACTTACATAGTTATGCAAAGTAGTCTGTTATGATTTTGAAAATTTCATCTCTTTTAATGGTTATTCTTCCCATATCATTTCTTATTTTGTATTTCTTTCTTTTTTCTCTTAAATAAATTTATATTGTAGAAAAGAAATTCATTTGTAATAATAATCTCTCAAAAGACACCAGGACTGCATTGTCCTTTTATTTTTGGACTGTGTCTTTGCTGTATGGTTTCCAGGTAGTAAAGTGAATTTATAGTTGTCTTTATGTAAATCCATGCAAATAAACTCAAAATCCAGGTATAAAAACATTGCTAGCAATTCTATTCTGTGGTATATTTTAATAGCTCATTGATCCTCTGCAATTGGATCAAGAGGGTGTTTGTTCTATTCTCTTGCTCAGGAAATACCACCCCACCCCTACCAAATAATCTGAAAATGTTCTCCTAAGTACTCTTTTCTACCAGTACAAAAGGATATGGAATTGTTTTCCATACTTTTGGTGAAGGGAATATAAAGACCAAATAAATATGTGAGAAGGGTGTGAATAAATGAGTAAGAATAAATAAAAGTGACAGGTGAGTGAAGGGTATTAATTTATAGGATGCATAGAACTCTTGTCTTTTTCCCAACTATGAATTAGTTAAAAGGTAAAACTTTTAATTGATGGAGATGGTAATGTTAACCTTAAAAATAAAATAGCTAATAATTTTATTAGCAAAATGAGCTTATTCGGGAATAGCAGAGGAATTGCAATTTGGGAAAAGCAAATTGTGGTGAACCATAGGCAAATCTAGAGACAAAAGGAAAGTCAGCTTTTATTGGGTTTTAGGAGGAAATTGAAGAGGGTTGTTTTAAACAACAGTTCATTGGAAAAGAAGAGGAGTTCAAGGTTGTTGGTGGTTTCTCTGGCTACAAGCAGTGGTTAGTGCTTTGTTGCAAGGGGCAAGGAGAGATCTTTTTTTTTTCTTAAAAGCAGGAGATGAAATTCCTATGTGAAAAATGTCCTCCTTTGCAAGATTACTCGAATCTTCCTTCTTGCTGCTGGTTATGCAGGTTGCAATAGTGATATATGTGTGAGAGCTGAGGAGCTTCAGGGCTTCCTGTCTCCTTTCTCACATTTCCCCCTTTTGATCAAAATCTTGACTCAAAAACATTGCTGATCAAGAGTCAGGTGTTCCACATTTAGTGGTTTTGTCCCTTGGTGACAGAAAGGACCTATCCTGGTTGTCACGTTCCACATGAGAAGAAATGTGCACAGGTTGGAAAACAATGAGGCCACATTTTATTTAAAAAAAGAGGAGAGAACTCTCGGGCATTTTTTAACTAAAGTCTATTCCTTATGAAAGTCATAAACACTACAGATGCTGAGTTAGCATCACTCTGTTGGGTACATTGTTTCTGCAAAGATTTCACAAGCAATAGGTACAGAACATAAAAATGATTATACAAAACAAGTTGAAGAGCAGAATGACAACCCCAGTTTTTCTAATAGTTCTAAACTAGGAGCCTAAACCTGAAGGTAACTGGCTAAATAGATCAAAGGACTATGGGTTGTCAGATATAATTCATTGTAGCCGATGTGCTTGTTCTCTGATATTATGCAGTTGGGTTTCCACTTCTCCAGAGCAATTTAACCATGCAACAGATGGTATTCACTATTATACAAATACCTCCTTGTTCAGTAAGTAGATGATCAGGGGCTATGTGATTATCCACAATTACTTTAGCTAATGAATCAAGTGATCACTGGTAGGCTGTTATTGCTTTGGTTGTGAAGTCTGCTAGCTCTTCTAATGTTAGGGAGAAATTTTTGATCATGCATTCATTGGCATTTACTCTGATTCATCAGCTATCTAAACATTATGTACTTTTGGGAAATGCTCTCCACCACTAAAGAAATGAAACCAAGTTGAGTATAGAGGACTCCAGCTAAGGTCTGGTTATCAAAAGATTTATTAGATGGAATTTCCTGGTTGACCCTTTCAAGCTGTGTTTGGCTGGAAGAGCTGGGATGACATTCTGTGAAAAGCTATTTCTTCCTAAAGTGTTCTTTTCTAAAAACCTCACAAAAAGGTGTAAACCTGCTTGTATTTTCCTTTTAGTGCAGGGAAACATCATATTTAGATAAGGAAAAGACTAGGGGGAGCAAAGTCCATATGACTGGCAAAGGGGGAGGTGTTTAGTTGAGCTTGTATGTTTATAATGGGAAAGATTGAAATAAGGTATAGGGACACCTGGTCATAACATCCTAACCCAATAGGTAAGTAACATCCATGGGCATATGGGTATAATAGGCAGTGACATTTGGGACTAAAGATGAATTAGTTGCAGGTAAGACCAAGGGATCTCCAATATCACAAGCAGATTGAAGTTTCTGGTGACTGACCAACAGTCAGATTTCCCCCTTTTGCAATAGACTGAGAAATGTGGATAAGAGCACTGTCTCTCTAGAGAAAGAGAAAAAAAAAACAAGGTAAGAATCAGCAACAAGAAAAAGATATGCAGGCCTGGTCCAGTTATGTTTCAGCTGTCATCTGTTTCTGTGTCTGGAAATCCTTACTTTCAGATCTCCAGGTCACCAGTGCAGGTCCAGTCTGGATTTAGTCCCCATTTTTAAGTGTGATACATGAATCCAAGAGTTTACTCTCTGAAGTTTGGTAGCACAAGGGCTGGTTAACAGTACCTGAGAGGAGTCTTTCCAACAGAGTTGAAAGTCTTTTTGGAGATGTCTTTTCCAATAGATGAAGTATCAGTTTGCAAGGTGTGATGTTTGAGGTCTTTGTCTCCTGGGATCACACTGTTCTACTAAAGCATGGCTATTTTCAATATAAACAATTAGGTCTTTATGGTATTGAAGTTTATGTCCTCTTTTTTCAGCTGCAGATCAAAAGAAGCAGGGGCTAGGTGCATTGGGTGTTCTGTTACAAAAAGAAAAGTCTTACTGAACTCATGCAAATATATACATTGTCATGAAAAATAAAAATATTTAATAAGAGTTTCAGAATTCTAAGGGGATCAGGTAGGGAGAAAAAGATAAATGCTTCAACTTTTATTGTAAAAATACATTTTACCAAATTGCTGTAAGTTATAAATAGTTTAAAAGAGAAGAGAAAAAGCGGTCTTCTAAATCTGAAAAACAAAACATTAAACAATTAATTTTCCATTGGGGCTTTAGAAATTCTTACCCAGTCCAGTGTTATGATCTTAAATATTTCAAAACCTAGAGTCCTTATAGAATACTTACCAAAGTCTTTTTCTAAGGTGAAGCACTGGAAATAATAAGTGTCTGTAAATGGCACAAGACATAAAAATAGCAATAGTTAGAGATTTGATGAGAATTTATTATGATGTATTGACAAGGAAATTTGGTTATTTCTGTGACATACATTTCAAGATAATAAGTAGAATTATGACTGATAACATTTTACTGGCACATATCAGACTTTTAGAAATTTTATATAATTTCTAGAATATTTATGTTAACATATATTCATACAAATATAATCTGAGAAGATTGAGCATCACTTATTTGACAATGCTTACCACATAACATACCAAATAAGCCTAATTATTTCAACATCTCTCTTTTTATAATGAGAGAGAACAAATGAGAGAGAACAAATTCCAGGACACTCTGGAGTACCTCATATCTTAAAGTTATTTCTTTTTTTTTTTTTAAGATTTTATTTATTTATTTGATAGAGAGAGACACAGTGAGAGAGGGAACACAAGCAGGGGGAGTGGGAGAGGGAGAAGCAGGCTTCCCGCAGAGCAGGGAGCCCGATCCCAGGACCCTGTGATCATGACCTGAGCCGAAGGCAGACGCTTAACGACTGAGCCACCCAGGCACCCCTTAAAGTTATTTCTAAGGCAGAAAGATTTCATTTAGAATTTGATTTGGGGAAACCTGTCAAAATATCAAAGGTTTGAACACAGATGAATATGATACAATCCTCAGTTGCCCATTCAAAGCAACAAAAATATGTCGAAGGCAAATATAGAAGGTTATATAGTCCTGAGCAAAATTTAGCTCTTTTAATATCTAGAAGATTAAAGATCTGATGATAAAGGTAAAATGAAGTACAAGAGTCATTTCGATAAAACACAAGATCTTTTTTTTTAAGTAGATTACTTTAAAAGTTAAGGAAAATCTTTCATAACTTATCAAAAGCAGACCAGTATTCCAAGAAAACTTTACCCTTTTAACAGATAAAAAAAAAATTTTAGTTTTATATAAGTACACTATTGGTATTAACGTTGGATTTTAAAATCCCATAATAATGTTTTAGTCAACTTGACATACATAAAATTTCTTTCTCTAGATTCTTTTTCCATAAACCCTCTACAACTTTTTATATCCATTTAGGTTTTGTCCTTTATTTTTCCATTCTTATTCTGGAACAATCATTTTATTTTACAACAAAATTATTTTCTTTTTTTTTCTCCTTTACCAAAAAAATGTATTTCCATTCCTCACACCTTCTTTTACTGAAAACATATATCCTTTTTAAAAATACATTTTCTTCCACCCTTATTATTTCTAGTAGTCTTGGAAAAAAAAATAAAACCTTTTTTGCTGACAATTTCAACTTTTTGTTCAAATATCATTTTCTCGATTTCAAAAACTTACAAAGCTTACCTAGAAAAAGAAACGATGAGAAGCGGTTGGTTCAGAAAAATTACAGATTTACTCTTAAAGGATAGCATTATTGTTTATGCATTACATTAAAATATAAATTTCCTCCATATAATATATTTAAAATTAACCATACACTTTCTGGAAATTAACCAGTATGAGATTCATTCCCCTCTGTAGGCTCATCCTGACATTGTTCTGTTAGACTGGAAATTAAAGAACAGGTAGGACAACAAGATCCCCACATTATTGTTGAAGAGGGTTGCTTTAAGCTGAGTAGAAAGAATAAGCGTTTGAAAAATGGGACAACTTATAAATTGATGGCAGATCTATAAATATCTAGGAAGCCACCACCAGAATTCCCAGCCTTGCAAGCAGTTATAAGAAATAGGGGAAATTCTTTCAAACAAAGATTGCTGCCTCATTGCAAATCTGAAAAGACAAGGCAATAAAGTATAAGCCTATCAAAGAATGATTACAGCCTGGCCTTGAGGAATTATCACTGTATGTGTACATGACAGAAAGGGTGGTGGTTCTTGTACTGGCCTTTTCAGCTGGCCACATAGACCCTTTCTGTTGTTCAGTTTATTGTGATTCAAGAGCAGTGGCTTTTAAACATGTTGGGTCATTCAGCAGTAACAAATATAGTATATATCATGGCCTAGTACATACCTACATATATAAAACACACAAGTAACCGAAATAAAAATGTAATAAACTGACATGTATTTCCTATTTTCAGGATATGACATGCATGCATTCTATTTTGTATTTTGTGAAATTATTTTATTTATATAGAAATAATAAATCTGTAATGAATCCATCTAGAAATTATAGATATAATTGAAGTTATATATTATTCATTTATATCGATATAAATAATATGTATATTTTCTATTTAAATAAATGTTAATCATAATTCACCAATGATCTGTGACCAGAGTTTAAAAAACAAGAAGTTATTCTAAATCCTTCCACAGTTGGAGAAAGCTCTCATGGGAGTTCCATTGCTTCTTACCTTCTAAAGGGATGCCTGCTGCTTTGCCTACATTCCCTCAGTACCAAACATAGTCTGTGCAGAGTTAATTTATGTTTATTACTCTAAGTGTTCTGACATTTTCTCTTTGGTTCCCTTTGTAATCTCAATTCTTCCAACTTTTTAAACTATTTGTAATTTGTGCTTTGCAGTGAACACTAGGAAAAAAGCAATTTTAAACTATCATATTATTAGTACCCTGTAGTAGTAGAGTAGCAAACTTATAAATAACAGTTGACCCTTGTACAACACAGGTTTGAACTGTACAGGTCCACTTTTACCTGGATTTTTTTTTTCAATAACTACAGTAAAACACTGCAAATGTATTATCTCTTCCTTATGATTTTCTTAACATTTCTCTAGCTTATGTTATTGTAAGAATATAGTATATCATATATATAACATGCAAAATATTTGTTCATTTTTTTATTTTATTATGTTAATCACCATACATTACATCATCAGTTTTTGATGTAGTGTTCCATGATTCATTGTTTGCGTATAACACCCAGTGCTCCATGTAGAACGTGCCCTCTTTAATACCCACCACCAGGCTAACCCATCCCCCCACCCCCCTCCCCTCTAGAACCCTCAGTTTGTTTCTCAGAATCCATAGTCTCTCATGGTTCATCTCCCACACCAATTTCCCCCCCTTCATTTCTCCCTTCCTACTATCTTCTTTTTTTTTTTTTTTAACATATAATGTATTATTTGTTTCAGAGGTACAGGTCTGTGATTCAACAGTCTTACACAATTTACAGTGCTCACCATAGCATATACCCTCCCCAATGTCTGTCACCCAGCCACCCCAACCCTCCCACCCCCCACCACTCCAGCAACCCTCAGCTTGTTTCCTGAGATTAAGAATTCCTCATATCAGTGAGATCATATTTGTTCATTGTTTATGTTATCAGGCTTCTGGTTCATAATAGTCTACTTGTAGCTAAATTTTGGGGGAGTCAAAAGTTATACATGGATTTTCAACTGTGCAGGGGGACAGCACCCCTAGCCCCCCACACTGTTCAAGGGTCAAGTGTACATTTTGGTTTTTAGAAGTATACTCTTCTTCATAACAAACTTTTCTCACTGTGGCATAAAACATGTTTATTAATAGGCTCAAATGTATTTTGTCTCTCCGTAAAAATGAAAAAGCCAAAAGTAGATAAGCTTATGTTTAACATTTTATTTTATATTATTTGGAAATGATTTATATATTCAATGAATATCCATGATGTAGTTTAACTTAGTATAAGCTTTGATTTTATTTACATAATTTAAATTACTTATTTTTTTAATGACTATACTTGAATTAGACATCAAATAGTTAACTATTATTTTTCTTGTTGACAAGTTTTGAAGGCACATCTGCTTTTATTAAACCGGTAAGTTTAAATCAGCTTTAAATTATTAAATTAGCTTTTATTTATTAAAGATTATCCAAGATAATATAAACTTGAAAAACTTTTGGGTTAGTTTCTAAATTTCTGAGAGTATACTTGACATATATTTAATTTTCTCTAAGCCAGTTAAATAGGGCTCTTGACTAATTTTGGCAATACCATCTGCAGGTAGAAAAATAACATATATCTATAACATATATCTATCTATCTATCTATCTATCTATCTATCTATATATATATATATGGGCAACATATAAATAGGCAGAGATCTTGTACCTTTTATTTTAGGAATTTTAGCCTTATCTCAAGTACAAAGCTCAAAAGAATAGTTGGATCCAAATTGTGTTTCTGGCCAATTGAGTTTCTTAAGTTTACTTGCACAAATGGCCAAAATCTTTCACTAATTTGTTTGCTGTAAGGATCTTCTTAGAACTGTTTTTGAAGTCATTTTATCTTTGAGAAACTTCTGCATATCAATCAAAGAATGCATTCCATTGTCTTTTTTAAAGTTGCCCCTTAAGGTGGACTTATCTAAAACAAAGGAATCCTCAGTATGGCCATTATAATTCCAAATTATCCAAAAGTTCATCCAGTTTTTCAGAAAGGCACAAGATCCTGGTCCAAGGACCAGGTAGAACCTATCTTGCCTTTTGTTTCCCTAAAATGCCTTACCTGTGGGGAGACCTGTTTTCCAATAGCTCTTCCAATACATGTGTTCCACCTGCTTTGGATAGGATGGATGACTTAACAGGAAATGCTGAATCACTCTATTGTACAACTGAAACTAATAGCACACTGTATGTTAACTAACCGGAATTTAAATAAAAACTTAAAAAATAAAAACAAAAACAGATCTCCCTTCAGGGCTTCTTGACTCCATTCTACATATTTTCCTTATTTTCACAAAACAGTGGCTTGTATGAATGATAAAGTTCATACTTATATTAGCGTTTTGACCTTAACTATGTAGTCATAATATGTCTCTAGATTCTAAACCCAATAATTTTTCAGAATAATGAACCGGAGTCAGATTCCAATAGAAACCCCAGACCTCACCATGTACCTCACCATGTAGGGGTACCTGTGTAAAATGTACAGCATGAGGGGACCCATCTGATGAGAGAACAGTTGGCTCTGTCTGGGCAGCTGGCTCCCCAAAACAGGGAAGGATCGGCACATGCCAATTTCTATTCCCAAAGGTACGTTCAGAATTCACCAGAACTGATGAAGTGAGTGAGCACAGGGACAAGACAGAATTAAAACTGATTGAGGTCCCTTGACACAGAAACAGAGGTGGAGTGAGATTTATTTTTAAGGGAGATGACTAGTTGAAAGGAAAGCCCTGTAACAAGTACTGGTTAAACATATCCTGAGTTCCTACAAGATCTAATTCAGCAACTTGTTGATTCACCTAAAGGCTAACTTATGACAAGATATTGTCACTATCTTTGACGTTACTCTCCTAATATTTTTTTTGTATTTTAGTAAAGAATTGGTACAACCTAAAGATGCTTCAAGTTTCAAAGTTCAATCCTAAAGATGAAATTATTATAATCTTGGAAATGATACTCAGCTCCCATCTAAAGTAAAACAAAACAAAACAAAACAAAACAAAACAAACAAAAAAAAAACCCTGAAAAAAAATGGAGACATTAACACTATATGTTAGAAAGTTAATTCAAGGGTGCCTGTTTATCTCAGTCAGTTAAGTGTCCAACTCTTGGTTTCAGCTCAGGTCACAGTCTCCGCCGAGTCTTGAGATCAGCCCCATGTCCGGCTCTGTGCTCAGCGTGGAGTCAGCTTAAAAGACTCTCTCTCCATCTCCCCCCTCCCTCACCACTTGCACTCTTTCTTTCTCTCTCTCTCTCAATAAATAAATCTTTTTAAAAAAGTTAATTCATTCATATTTCCAAACATCAGTCATATCACTAATTGTTATTTTGTATGTTCCAGTTTTTCCTCTGAGAATATAGTTTATATCCATCAAAAATTTACATATACATATAAAGCTATGTATATGTATATGTAGTAACTCTGAAGTTACTACATAGTTATACATAAAATATGTATAAAATATGTATAACTATGTAGTAACTTCACAGTTTTGACTGAGGCCTATAGTCTATTCATTCTTGGTGTGTCTTAAAACCCTAATAAAGTGTAGGCTATTATCATTAGAAAACATTTTCAATTCAAGATGTACAGACACCTCTACTACACAATGATGTGGAATATAACAAAAAACAGAAATCACAATTGTTGCTCTGAAAGCATTTATAATTTAGGGGGAGAGAACAAACATATTTGAAAATAAAAATTCAGTTAAAGTCAGTTATAATGTCAAATGAAGTAAAATAATTGGAAAGAATTTAGAAGAAAACAGCAAATATCCTGTAGGCCAGGATGGTCTAGTAAGGCTTCCTGGAAGAAACAGGGCTTAAGCTCAGTCCTGAAAGATTACTGTGACTAGGATACATGGAGAGGAGAGGAGAGGAGAGGAGAAGAGAGAGAATCCAAATAAGAAAGACTGATAATAATAATAAAAGTACAGAATATTTATCTCTTTTGTGTAAACAGTAGATCAGTTTGATTAGAAGAGGAAGAAGAGAATGTGTAAGGAGCAATGTGTTCTTTCCTTCCTTCCTTCCTTCCTTCTATCCACCCACCCACATACCCAGCAACCGAATGGCCAGGGAGCTAGCTGAGGGGCAGAGCTAGATTGGAACTAAGGTTGCTGTGCATTCAAACTTGTAAGAGTATAATAAATTCCCAATGCATATTTGTAAGAGTTTAGATGGAGATATAGAGATGGGATGAGTTTCTTTATAACTCTTTTCCAAAGATTAACTCATTAGGTTAATAAGTGTAGTTAAGGAAACAAAGCTGAAGAAAGAAAAAAGAGAGATGTAAGTTCACACACATGTTGGTCTATGTATATGTGTCTGTGTGTATGTGTACAAAAGAAGAAAACATCATTCAGACATTGATAGCATCCCTGTCAAAAGAACTGAAGTATCCCTTTGAGTACTGTCTTTACTCGTTGGTTTGCACAAAGTTTCTTCTCTTCTTTTAAACTGCTGCTCACCAAAGAAAGAGGCCAATGGTGGGGAGAAAGAGTAAACGAATGCTTGGACAGTCTTCACCATAACATGAAGAACCCCCAGGACACTTCTTTCTGGGAGCAGATGGAATAAAGTAGATAGAAGAGGTACATGTGTTCAAATTTCTTAGAGTACCTTTTGGTTTTAGAAAGTCCTTTAGAAGGTCATCTAAGTACTCTGAGCCCAAGTATGGACATCTGTTAAATTACATCAGGACTGAGTAAGAATATAATTAGACTATCTTAAGTACAGAAAAGGTGGTATTTAAAAGTTGACTAAGTTTGTGCACGCCCTCGCGCACGCGCACACACACACACACACACAGTCCCATCTTTGTATAGAAAACGAGTGATATATTTTTGTTTTGCGGAATCTACATGATAATTGAGATGCACATATGTATAGATTGTGGGAAGAAAACAAAGGGCAAGTGAGTACAGGCTTATTCATATATCATAGATTAAAATTAGAACAAAAATGTACATACTTGATTATGATTTAAACCATTAATATGACTTAATAGCACAGAGAATAGTACATTGGCTCTCTTTTAGATATCTAAAATGTTATATTTCTGCTCTGATGGGTTGAAATCCTCCTACTGCCACAAAAACAATTATAATACATTAAATTATATGATCATTTTAAAAGTGTTTTATGGGAGACCAAGGTAAGGTTGAAAAAAAAAAAATCAAATCTTCCCATTCCTTTACCACGCCCAAAATGAAAGAAGGAGATGGAGATAGGTTTTGCTTGTGTTAAAAAAAAAAAAAAAATCCTTGTGGTAACCTATGTGCCCAGCCTGCTTCATTATCTTCTGCTAAATAGTAAAACAATAATTAGAATCCTCATATGTATCTCTAACTTATGTTTTGTATAAATCAGTTTTAGCAGTATATGGGATGACCAGCCTTTGTGACGTTATCAAGTTATATGATATTTTGAGATTGACATGACTCTCATGGAAAAAATAAGTAATTTCACAGTTGCTGAATAATAGTATGAACATGATCAAAGAAAGCAAAGATGCAATTCATCTCACCATTGGTGACTTTATGAGGTGAAATCCATAGTTAAACAGATTCATATTGATCCAAAGGTGTTTTACCAGCACTCAGCAATGCTAGCAATCTAATTTACCTCAAGATTTGATAAAAGGTAGGATTTATTCATCAAAATATTTTTAAAGGCTACTTGTTCTTTGCCTTCTTTTATGGTTTAGCAAACTGGAGCCTTTGTGGGTTTTTTGTTTTTTTTTTTTTCTGTAAGAGTTTACTACATTCATTTACCATGAGTTAGTATCCATTGATAAAATAATCTTAAGGAATGAGTAACATAATATTTTAAAACTCTGAAATAATAAGTTACTGCTACATTTATTTGTTCAAATAAGCCATAGGTATTAGATAGAATTAAAATTAACACAACCAAGGTTGGTGAATTTCAAACAATATAATCTAATTATTAGGGGATGACCATAGAGGAAATGATACTTTTATCTCTGGTTTTCTTGAGAAAGTCACTATTATTTGTTAAGCCCTTCTTCAATAGTTTACTATATGCACAGCAAAAAAATCAAAGTTTTCTTTTTCAGGTAGTTTGAAACAATATGGAATTAGGGATACAACAGAATCAAGTTTTAAGGCATTCTCGGAGGTGGACTGTTTATGTGCCCTGCACTCATGTACTAAACTTAAGAACTGACTTGAGTATGAGATAATAATTTTGAGATATTTTTGAAATCTAATCTTCTCTGGATCTTGAGGTAATCTGATAGTTTAACTAAATAAGCTAATGATCTCATATTTCCATATATAGATTGAGATTCCATATTGAGATTCAAATTTATATCACAAGTTGGTATGAAATCACAATGTTTTATTTGTTGCTTTTGCTCATCTATTTTTGTTTTTAAGGTGCCCCCTTACCCCAGCCCTTTGCTCATGTTTCCTGACATGTCGGGTAATCTTTAGTTTCTCTTTGGTTTGGAAGGTTTTACTCCTGTTTTCTCTTAAGGAAAAATATTTATAATGGGTTTTGTGTTCATATTCAATCACAGATAATAGGTAGTTTTGACAAACCATGCTATTTTTCCTGTTGGCATTCCTAATGTCAAGCTGGATCTAATTTCCCACTGATTTCCATTTTAGAAGGAACAAAAAAAAACACTGTGTTTTCTTTTTCTTTCTTTTTTTTTCCAATTAAAATATATTTGACATATAACATTTTGTAAATTTAAGGTGTACATGTTAATTTGATAATTTATATATTGTAGTATGATTGCCATTGTAGCAATAATTAGCACCTCTATCACTTACATAATTATCCTTTCTTTTTAGTGGTTGGAATAATTCAGTTCTAGTCTCTTAGCAAGCTTGATGATTATACTACAATATTACTGTCTATGCTCACTATACCATGCATTACGTCTTTAGGGCTTATTTACTACCTGTTGCAAGTTAGTGTCCTTAAGCAATATGTGTCCTATCTCTCCACCCCTACCCCTAGTAACCACTACCATTTTATTCTGTTTTTACAAGTGTGACCTTTTTAGATTCCACATATAAGTGATATCATATAGTACTTGTTTTTCTCTGATTTAGGACTATATTTTTAAAGACTCATGCTTTGAGAAAGACTGAAATGCTTTCACATAAGAGGGAGAAACACCAAAGGAATTTCTCCATTCTTAGTACAAATTGAGACATTCAATAATTTTCTTTTGACATGTAGCCTCCCTTCACCGCAGCTCTTGAAAATCACTTTTTTTTTCCTTCTGTAAGAGGTGTTTTTATTGTTTCTTTTTTTCTTCCAGAGCCTTTCTGATATGCAGGATTAATATTTCAATGTACAATTATAAATGCCGGCCTTGGTGGAAACTTTTCTGTCCCTTGTTAACATGACTCTTGGGATAGCTTCTTCAGAGAAGGCTTTGTAGTGAGTAGAGAGCAACTTTTAACAAGAAGATGGCACATGATGTTGGGATCTAAATGCACAAGCACTACTCAAAGTTCTTGTCAGAAAAAATTGGACTAGTAGGGGAAAATGTATTTCCCTTTCTAGTTGATTTAGTATTTTTATGATCTCGAGTGTTTTTATGTATAGGACTTGTGCATGCTCTCTCTCTCTTTAAAATACATAAATACATAAATCTTAAAAAAAAAAAAGAAATACAATCTCCTTCACAATATGGAAATGCAAATAAATTTCCAAATGTCTGTCAAAATTAAGAGCAGTTCCAGATTTTTATGGTGGTTAAAACCTCAAATACACGGGTTAAATTTCTAATAGTGCATGTCATTGTTTTGTGATTGTGAGCCAAGTAGTTAACTAATTTTCCTGTTCCTCATTTAAAAATGGAGATAATAAGAGTACAGTTGTCCTAGGACTGCAGTGAGGATTAAAAAAGATACAACAAAATGCACATATGAGTTACTATTTATTATTATATTAATTCAGGTCTTCCATCATAGAATAAAATAATTACTGTTTCTACTTTCACATTCCTACACTTGATCTTGCCAAAAGGCTGAGAAGCAATCTACTTTCACATTCCTAAATACGTTCTCAAATCTCTGCTTTCTCCCTGTTGCTCTTTGCATTTCATGAAAACTGTTTACTGCAGGTCAATAATGATTTCCCATTTGCTGAATAAATGAGTATTTTTCAGACCTTCTTCTCGATTCACTGCAACTTTTGGCATTGTTCACCATTGCTTTTGTCTTGCAACTCTTTCCTATTTTGTCACTTCAGTGTATTAGAGAACACAGAAGAATCTCAAAGTGTGAGCCTCCTCTTTTAACTGCCTGCCCAGCTAGTAAGGAACTCTGTTGTTTTAAGTATATGTCCTATGCTCTATGCTCTATATGCCATATAGCACCTATGCCCTTCTCTCTAGACTATGTGGGTTGACTTTTCCAGTATGGCTTTTTCAAAAGTAACAGTAGCAAATTCATATACTTGCTACTTAAAACAGATTAACATGAGATTACTTGTGAAAACCAAGAGATATTATTCGAATGGCAACTATGCTTATAATAAGAGGCTTATAATTGTAGGCTCTAGCTGTAGTTTGATAGACTATCTATGTTCCTTTAATACATTATTTTATGTCACTGGGCTATGGATTCTGTGGATGTATACTTTGGCCTCAAGAAATAAGCTAGAAAAAGAATCGTGGCTGGGGATCTGTAGATGAGTTAAGGATATTTAACATGGTCCCTGGTGACTTTCTTATTGGAAGTCAGATATAATTGCCTCTCCAATCAGGAACAGGTGATTAAAAGACAAAAATTAGAATATGAAGTGGCAGGAAAAGTCTGGATACTATTGCTGCTATTAACACAAATAGGTAAGAGAGATACCAGAAAAAGATTTCTTTCAACGGCAGAAAAAGCCTAGGACAGTGGTTCTTAAATTGTAATGCACAGAAGAATCATCTGGGATATTTGTTAAAAATACAAAGCTTCAGTCTCTAACTATTTTGGGTAGTCTTTAGAGGGTATCTTATATGTGTTCTCAAAGAAATCTCCCCCTACAGACTGCTTTTGCTCTCCTGCCAAGAGTGCAGGGCATCTGACCTATCCACTGGGAGTCCATTCCACCCTGGGCATAATGGGCTACAGCTGTACCCTGCTGTTATTCCTCTCAGAAAATGCCACTCTGCCAGAGTGCTGGTTCCCAAGTAACAAGTAAAACCCAAGTACCAAAACCCCTGAGATTTTAAAGTACTATTTCCCTCCCTGTGGTTCTCTCTGCAATGGGGCCTACTGCCACAATGCTCTGCACAGAAATGGGGAGGAAATGTACTATTGCCCTATCAGTTGTTAGCCTCTTGACAGCATCCTATACTAGCAGGAAACGTAACCCTTTTATTCCTTCTTCTTCTCCATACATATTACAAAGCAAATACATGTCTCAGAGGTTGAGGGCTGCATATATCTAGCACTATTTGAGGCCCATTGCAGAACACCACGTCGAAATGTTTGCCTGAATTTTTACAAAGGACTTTTTATTTATTTATTTATTTGACAGAGAAACACAGCGAGAGAGGGAACACAAGCAGGGGGAGTGGGAGAGGGAGAAGCAGGCTTCCCGCCGAGCAGGGAGCCCGATGCGGGGCTCGATCCCAGGACACTGGGATCATGACCTGAGCCAAAGGCAGACACTTAATGACTGAGCCACCCAGGCGCCCCTACAAAAGTCTTTTTGCTGAAATCTCTGCCTCTTGTTTCACTCATTCTGGTCCATTCTTTCCTAAGTAGGATTGTCTTTCTCTAATGCAAATCTCATTACATTACTCTTTGGTTTAAGGTCTCTCAATGAGACTAGTTGCTTTCAGGATAACATCTAATTCAGCATAATCATTATTCTGTTAATCTTTTAGCCTTAGTTCTCACTTCTTGTGAGAACTTGTGCCTGTCTTTCAGACCTTATCTCTCAGAGTCTCTGTAGTAATTGTCATCAACAACACATATTTTCCATTTACTGGTTACAAACTTTTTAACCCAATAAACTGTAAAAGTCATTTTGGTCAGGGATCATTCTTACTCTTTTGTGTTTCCATGTTCCCTAGCATAGGACTTTCAATACAGTTGCTAAGGTAAACCAGAAAGACAGATAGGAAGGAGAAAAAACAGGAAGGAAGCAAGGGAGGAAGGAAAGAAGGAAGGAAGGCATACATTCGTCTAGAGACTAATATCTAGATATAATGGTTTAACACCCTCATATATTAATACTTTAGTTTTCTAATGGGCTTCCACTATAGAAATAAAACTAACATAGAGATAGTAATAAACTATTTCTTTTTGGTTATAATTGCCCAGTGCTGCTATTCCTACTACTTTCCTCTGAGGTTTATTCCACTAATGTGGTCATCAATTCATGATGCTGGTTATTAAATGGGAATCAATAGGCTACCTTCATTCATATTGGTGGGCAGGGAAGGAGGTTAGACAGATTAAAAAAAAAAAAAAAGAAAAAAAAGAAAAAATTCCCAGACTGAGGAAGATAAAAAGAAGAGAAAATCCTTAAGTTAGGGATTTTCTTTAATTGGTCTCCTTCACAGTTGTTTTGCTGTTCTGAAATCTTGAAAACACATCAGAAACTTCAGCCAAGCCAGGAAGCAAAAAACTACTTATTTTGAGTCCTCAGTGGTATAATGAATATCAATTGTAGATAAAGTATTTAATTTTTAATGCTTTCCAAGTTTAGTGCTGGACATCTAATCATTAAAGAAGTAAAGAAAGGAGTTGAACATGACTGTTGCTTATCCATCCATTGTCTTTCGGTCAAAGCCAATATTTTACACTCTGCAGCTGGGACTACAGTTCAGATTTTTTTGTCAGCTCAATTTTTTTTAGGTTCTAGAATGGTGAGCTAAGTGGGAAAGTGGGCTCCAGTGTCCCAGGCTCCAGCTTCTTTTACCACTCCTAGAATCAAGTCCATCAGACCTCCCCACCACGTGCCTCAGGCACTGGCTAATGCTCTCCTGTTTGGTTTGAGATCACCTCACCTGACCTTTCCAAATTTTTGGAACCCAATCCTATCCATTTTGTTTTCCTAATGGGAGTATTAAATGCTTTCTACCCAAAAGTCATTTCCTTGAGTACCCCAGAATTTACTTTGTGCTCCTTTACCACCACCCACCCCACAAATAACAGCTTACTAATATCCTAGTTGGAATCTACCCTCTTGAAGTACCTAGTGCAAGTTCTGTTTTTCTGAGTATACTCTCATATGGTCAGGACTGGATTCTGTTTTCAGTCTTCTATTAATTCAAAGGTTATAATGTTTCTACACTGAAATGACATTAAATGGATATGCCCATGTCTGGACTCCATTAAAGGTATCCTTTTATTTTCATCTTTCTCATCTCTGCTCAGTCTCTTTTCTTCCTATGCCATAATACAAACCTTAAAATATAATTATTCCTGTGTTCTGTATGTCTGACATGTCTGCAAACCTGTTCTCATCTAGATGTCTTTTTTATGTTGTTCTCCAATATTCCCCTTCCACCTATTCAAGACACCTTTCTCTAACGGTGAATGGTAGCCCCTACTACCATAGCTTATAATATGCAATTTCTGTTGTAAGCTTTTGTAAATCTATCTTACCTTAAAATAATGTTGATGGTGGTAGTTGTGGTGATGATAATTTCCTGTTTGTCGATCTTATTTTCTGAAATTAAGAGTTATGTGAGGACAGGGTACCTGGGTGTTTCAGTTGGTTAAGCGACAGACTTGATTTCAACTCAAGTCATGATCTCAGGTTCGTGGGATTGAGCCCCGCATAGGGCTCCATGCTGGGTCTGGAGCCTGCTTAAGATTCTCTCTCTCTCTGCCCCTCACCATACCCCCCCACACACACTCTCTCTCAGAAAAAAAGCCAAAAACAAAAAACCTTAAAGAGGAGTTATGTGAGGACAGAAACTATATCCTCAATTTTTTTCCCATTGCACCCATTAAATAGCCAGTTGCACAGAGATGTTCTTTAATTACATGCAGATTTTCTAATTTCTTCTCTGAGTTTAGCAAGTAACCGTTGTTAGTCCTCTTTTTCCAGTATAGGTGGTTCTGAATGTTTCATTTCCAGTATACCTATGCTTGCCTTCCAATATGGGTAGAAGGATGTTATTCTTAATAATGATGAAATGTTATAGACTTAGCCTGTGTAAAATTTTTCTGGTGGGTTTATTGCTCCTTTAATTTTTTGAAGTCCCATATTGAAATCTCAGCCTTGACCTGAGCTTAGGTAATTAAAATTCCTGTACCTCTGTTGGCATCCGGCATGCCAACACTTCCATGACTGGAATATCAGGATTTTTACTCACTCCATTAGAAAAGAGGCCTGTTTCCTAGTGGGAAACATTGGAGGAAATTACCCATCTTTGCCTTAACTCTAATCTTCATGCTCTCTCCCTCCCTAGCAGTTCACATTTCTTTCCACATCAGGGCTCTAATTCGGTGAAATTCCCTCTGCGTGTGAGTGCCTATATTGTTTTCCTCCTTAAATCTCTTTTTATTCCTCACTCCCCTCCACACCATGTTCTTCAAAGCTACCTTAGATTCTGCTCCTCATTATGGACTGGCATATCATTTCTCTGTCACTGGAGCCTGCTCTGAAGGACTACTCTTAATTCTCCTTGCCCTAATAATAGGAATCTAGAATATCAAGATCATGGTTACAAGGACTCCCTTACAGCTACATTCTACATCTGATTGAGCACATTGAGGTCACTGTGCTGTCGACTGTGGCAGAGATTCTCATGTTCCCTGGCGATTGGGTGCTAGTTTATCATTATGGACAATAAGACCATCTGAGTTCTCTTTTCTTCTTACTATCCAGTGAGATACTTTCAAAAACATATAAAAATACTGTTGGCCTATCTATAAGAATTTTCAGTCCGTAGTGATTTTCTACTTTACTTTTACTTTTTCTTCATTTTTAAAATCTTTTGGCTTTTCTCTGCTTCTTAATAGGGACAGAGAAAACCTTCTAGAATTCTCTAGGGGTAGAGAATTAGCTTCTCTAATTAAATTGAGTGAAGCCTTCTGTCTTTAAATATTATAAAATGAGGTCATAGTAGAAGGTTGAAGCAAAAAGGGACAATTGCCTCCTGCAGACAGACTCATACATGCTTCTGATTTAAGACATTTGGGGATTCAGTCTGCATTTCAGTTAACTGCTCTGTAAAAAACAGGTTTGGTCTTGTAATTCATTTACATCTGAATGGTGCAGTTGTTCTTTTCGAGGGTGTGTTATTTCCTCCTATTTACAGGATAAAAAGTTACCTTATTAGGACCTTGTGGGTGCTGCCAGATGATGTGAAACTCCAAGATCAGAGGCAACGGACTTTATTACTTACAGCACAGCAAGCATGCTGTCAAGTCCCACAGGGGTGATGGGACTTGGTGAGTAAACCAGTTGGGTGCTGTGTATGCAGTGAGTTTGCATTGTAGTCCCGAAACTATATGCTTGGGAAGTCACTGTTCCACTGTGAACAAAGACACAACCCTAGAAATAGACTGGGTAAAGAATGATTAGGGACTTGCATCCTTGTCATATTTAGTAAAAATAGGCACAGATACTCAATACTCAGATTACCTCTTCCGATATTCCTTAACTTCAATTTCTGTAAGAATCTCTTGGAGAATTTGTTTAAAATCCATATTCCTGGACTGGAAATAACACAGAATTTGATTCAACAGTTCTGGGGGATTGCCCAAGAAACAGCATTTTAATTTAATCAACAGATTATTTTGATGCAGTTTCTTTCTCCTAATACAGTGTTTTTTTGCCCCCAGATTGCTTTCCTATACATGCTATCATGAACAATTGAACTGGATGTACTGTATGTATATACATGCCGACTTTAAAAAAAAAAAACATCTAAACATACTATGTACTCCTTAGTCAGGGATTAACATGTTATCTTTATGATGATAAATGCTTTTTTTTTTTTAGAATCCTCAGTTCTGTTAGTCTTAAAGTTTGTCTGATATATTATTGCTATCCCAGCTTTTTTTTTTCCCCCCACTTCCATTTGCATGAAATATCTTTTTCTATCCCTTCATTTTCAATCTGAGTGTCTTTAGGTTTGAAGTAAGCCTCTCGTAGGCAGTATATAGATCGGTCCTTTTTTAAACCATTCAGTCACCCTGTATCTTTTGATTTGAATATTTACATCACTTACATTTAAAGTAATTATTGATAGGTATGTACTTATTGCCATTTTATTAATTGTTTTTTGGTTGTTTTTGTAGTTCTCTAATCCTTTTTACTTCTGTTGCTCTCTTCCTTAGTGGTTTGATGGCTTTCTTTAATGTTATGCTTATATTCCTTTTTGTTCACTTTTTTTTGTGCATCTATTATGGTTTTAGTTTGTGGTTAGGATGAGGTTATATATAATACCCTAAGTATATAGCAGTGTATATTAAGTTGCTGGTCCTTAAGTTCAAATGCATTCTAAAAAAAAAAACTTTTTTATGCCCCCACATGTGTTGTCATATTTTAGATCTTATTTTGTGAGTCCCTTAACTAATTTTTAGATCTAAATAATTTTACTATTTTTGTCTTTTAACTTTCATACTAGCTTTGTAAGTGATTGTTAACATTTAACATTTCTGGTAAGGCCAATTTAGTTGTGATGAACTCCTTTTTTCTTTGTTTTGGAAACTCTTCATCTCTCCTTCAATTCTGAATGATAACCTTGCTGAGTAGAGTATTCTTGGTGGTAGGCTTTTCCCTATCAACACTTTGAACATATCATGCCACTCTCTTTTGGCCTGCAAAGTTTCTGCTGAAAAGTCATCTGATAGCCTTATGGGTTTTCCCTTGTGTGTGACTAGTTGCTTCTTTCTTGCTGCTTTTAAGATTCTTTCCTTACCTTTAAACTTTGATATTTTAATTATGTGTCTTAGAGTGGACCTTCTTGGTTTCATCTTGTTAAATGTTTCATTTTGTTTGAGGCTTCCTGTGATTCCTGGACCTGAATATCCATTTTCTTCCTCAGGTTAGGGAAATTTTCAGCTATTGTTTTTTCCAATAAGTTTTCCATCACTGTCTGTGTCTTCTCCCTCTAGGACCCCTATAATGCAAATGTTAGTACATTTGATTTTGTCCCAGAGATCCCTTAACCTATTCTCACTTTTTTAAAGAAAACATTTTCTCCTCTTTTTGCTGTTTAGCTTGGGTGCTTTCCATTACCCTGTTTTCCAGGTAGCTGAGTTGTTCTTCTACATCCTCTACTCTGCTATTGATTCCTAGTATTTTTTTCCTTCCTAGTATATTTCATATCAGTTATTGTGTTCTTCAACTTTGGTTCTTTTTGGTATTTCCAACTTGTAGAAAATTCTTGTTCTTTCTTAAAAGAACTTGTTGACATTCTCACTGAATTCATCCATTCTTTAGTCTGGTAAATATCTTTATGACTATTACTTTGTTTTTTTGTTTTGTTTTGTTTTGTTTTGAGTATAGCTGACACACAGTGTTATATTAGTTTCAGATATATAACAGTAATTTGACAACTTTTACATTATACTATGTTCACCACAGTGTAACTACTATCTGTCCTGTTACATCACTACTACAATATCATTGACTATATTTCTTATGCTGTGACTTTATTGCCATAACTTAATCATTCCATAACAGGAAGCCTATATCTCCTTCTCCCTTCACCCATTTTGTACCATCCCTTTACCCCCTCACAACCATTCATTTGTTCTCTGTATTTATAGGTCTGATTCTGCATTTTGCTTATTTACTCAATTTTTTGTATTCCTTTTATGAGTGGACTCATGGTATTTGTCTTTCTCTGCTTATTTCACTACACACACACACACACACACTCCCCCCCACATTTTCCTTATTCATTTATTGATGGATATCTAGGTTGCTTCCATATCATGGCTATGTTAAAAAAAAAAAAATGTTGCAGTAGACATGGGGGTACATTTATCTTTTCAAATTTGGATTTTCATTTTCTTTGGGTAAATACCCAGTAGTGGAATTATTGGATCATATGGTATTTCTACTTTTAACTCTTTGAGGAACCTCTAAGCTATTTTCTACAGAGGCTGAACCAATTTACATTCCCACAAAGAGTGCATGAGGGTTCCTTTTTCTCCACATTCTCACCATGCTTATTTCTCATCATTTAAATTTTAGTCATTCTAACTAGTGTAAATTGATATCTAATTATGGTTTTGATTTGCATTTTTCTGATGATTAGTGATGTTGAGCATCTTTTCATGTGTCTGTTGGCCATATGTATATCTTCTTTAGAAAAATGTTTATTCATGTTTTCTGTACACTTTTTTAATTGAATTGTTTGGCATTGAGTTGTATAAGTTCTTTATATATTTTGGATACTAAGTCCTTATTGGATATATCACTTGCAAATATCTTCTCCCATTCAGTAGATTGTCTTTTTATTTTGTGCTGAGATTTTTATTTCGATGTAGTCTAATAGTTCATTTTTACTTTTGTTTCCCTTGCCTTATGAGACATATCTAGAAAAATGTTGTTATGGCTGTTAGAGCAATTACTACCTATGCTCTCTCCTAGGAATATTATGGTTTCAGGTCTCACATTTAAGTCTTTAGTCCATTTTGAGTTTATTTTTGTGTATGGTTTTAGAAAGTGAGCCAGTTTCATTTTTTTACATGTAGCTGTCCAGTTTTCCCAACATCATTTATTGAAGAAACTGTCTTTCCCCATTGTGTAGTCATGCCTCCTTTTTATGACAATTACTTTGAACTATTTATCAGATACATTGCTTACCAGATCATTGCTTATCTAGAGTCTCTCCCTTTGTAGGTTGCATGAGCTTGGAGTCATTTGTTGGCTGGCTGGAGCTGTAGCAGGCATGGGTTTTGGGGTCATGGGACACTCCAAATAAAACCACCCTCATGGGATACTGGAACTCAAGTGGGTGTGGAGCAGGGTGTTTTCCATGCAGCTGAAGCTGAAGTGGGTTCAGGATGAGGGTTCCTGCAGTGTTCCACACAAGGGGTACTCTGGTGGGATGGCTGGAACCGAAGTGTGTTCGGGCTGGGACATCTTCACATTCGACTGAAGATTGCAATTTAGTATCTCACCAGTTTGAAAATGTTTCCTGTGAAATGCCAAATAGTAAATATTTTATGCTTTATAAATTTGCCAGTAGGCAAATTCAAGAATATTATAGAAGTACTTACACAGTGAGAAAAAATATTTCCCCTAAATTTTTATTGATGGTGTTCAAATAATAAAAATAATTGAATAACACCCTTTTTGGTAATATAGGCTTACTAATGTGAAAAATGGAATTTTTTTTGAGATAACATTTCATTTAATGGAGGTTCAAAGTTAGTGTTCCCTATCACCAAATTTATTGCAAATGTTCATCTGTAAAAATCATTCCTATAATCATATTTTAATATGTCAGCCAATGAATTAGATTTGGCCTAAGTCCATAGATTCCCCCATCCACAGAAAGAAGTGTATTCTCTATATCCCTTCTTTCAGCCAAACCCCTGAATGCTCTCTCAGCTACTAAATTAAAAGACTCTGTGGTGAGCACAGTATACTTATAAGTGGTAATGATAATGTTAGAAAGACCCAGGTGGAATTTTTTTTTTTTTAAGATTTTATTTATTTATTTGACAGAGAGAGGCACAGCGAGAGAGGGAACACAAGAAGGAGGAGTGAGAGAGGGAGAAGCAGGCTTCCCGCCGAGCAGGGAGCCCGATGTGGGGCTCGATCCAGGACTCTGGGATCATGACCTGAGCCGAAGGCAGACGCTTAATGACTGAGCCACCCAGGTGCCCCCCAGGTGGAATTTTTGATAGAATACTTCAGTGGGAATTCTTCAATTTTAGAAAAGATTAAGCTTTATGTCATAGCTTTCATTTATTCTATTAAAACTATTTCCTGGAAATTGTGTGATAAAAGTAGCTACATAGGATAAGAATTGAAAAAATATATTCTTTGAACATTTTGAGAAAAATAGATGTTTTACAGTAAATTTTATTTTTTTATGAAATATACTTCTAGATGTAGAATTCCCATCTTATCACAGCAACAATGACAAAAAAGGCCCTCAATTTATAAATGGGAGGTCTAACAAGAATCCAAAGATGTTACAAATTATCAAGGGTCACAGTGCTGTTTGTCTGTAATAGGACTTTATTCTCTAAAATGTGGAACTGCTTTAAATATGTTCTAAATTAACTTTGGAATCAGAACTGTTGGTTCATAGTTTGCTTCTGACTTACTAGCTTGATGACATTCTCAAAATATAGAGCCCATACAAGTCTCAATTTAATCGTCTATTAACTAAAAATTAGAATATTTATTTTATATCATCATTTTAAGGAAAATTAGTATATTGTGCATGGAAAAACTACATATGGTATGCAATATATACTCTTTTTTTTTCTACGTTCCCTTTGAAATATATTCCAACACATTGTTATGTTTTAAATATAGCACTTCTATACAAGAGGGTAAAATTAATACTTATCATGGACATAGACAAATCTTAATATTTATAATTAAAATAGAGACATGAGAGACAGATTTTTTTTTATTTTATATTGTTTTATCTCAATTTTCTCAACCATAAGAAGGAGCAATACTATATGCTAATCAGGGTTGTTATGAAGTTGAGAATATAAAGTGCTTCATACATTAAAAAGTATCTTATGAAAATATAACTATTACCTGGAAATTGCATGATTAAACTATCGTTAGTTTTGATTTACATTTTGATTTTCAAATTAGGTTGTAATAGGGTTTTCTCCCTTAACACCTAGTTCATTCCTCACACACAAAAAATTAACTCCTAAATATTAATGATAAAGATTAGTTATTTAATGTGGTTGAAATAGATCCCTAAAATTCAAATTAAATTTCAGCATCCAGCTTTACAAAAATGCAAGTCACAGGAAGCAGTTTTGTGCATGTAGATGGAGTGAGCAACCTTATGGCTTTGCATGACTTTACTATAAATTATAGAATTCCATTATTTCCCTTTACTTCTTCCTATTCCAATATCTGGTGACATTTTTTTTTCACATCTATGTTTATGTATGATAAATGAATCCATAGAATATTTTATGAGATTTAGTCTCAAATCAAACCAAAATGAGGCTAACTTTCTTTCTTTTTTTTTTTTTTAAGATTTTATTTATTTATTTGAGACAGAATAAGAGAGAGAGAGCACATGAGAGGGAGGAGGGTCAGAGGGAGAAGCAGGCTCGATCCAGGGACTCGATCCAGGGACTCCAAAGATCATGACCTGAGCCGAAGGCAGTTGCTTAACCAACTGAGCCACCCACGCGCCCCGAGGCTAACTTTCATAATATATTCTATGGATATATATCACTCAGAGTGATACCCAAACACTGCCCCAGATAAGCAAAGCTCCAGAATCGTAAATAAACACAAACATGTGAGTGTGAATAATATTTGAAGGAAGCTGCAGTACAAAGACCCACATCATCTTTGTCCTGCACATCTACCATCATCACCACCTCTCTGATCTTGACTCCCACTACCCTTTCAGGCACAATGATTCCATTTTATCCACTCTGGCCTCTTTCCCCAAACATGTGAGTCATCCTTCTCCTTTGCTCCAAATGTACCCTTTGCCTCACTCACTGCCTTTGAGACTTTATCCAAACATTGCCTTCTCAATGAGTCTCATGTTCACTCCTTATTTAAAATTGCATCTCTTCAACTACCAATGTTTGTGATCCTTCTCCTACTTTACTTTTTCTTTTTCCCATGATACTTGTCACCAGCTTGCAAGTAGATTTCTTTTTTTAATCTATTGTCAGTCTCTCTCTCTGAGAATGTAGGCTTTGTGAGAAATCTTTCCTCTGCTTTGTTTACTGCTTTCTCCCAAGCACCAAAAGTGCCTAACATGTATTTATTGAATAAATTAATAAATAAAACATGGACAATTTCATTTATGAGAGGTATTTTGGGTTTCTTTGTTTCCTTGTCATTGATTTCATGATATTATTCTCTTCCTTCCTTTCCCTTTGTTTGTTGTGTTGTATTTTGGTTTTTGTTTTAAAGGGTTTATATCTCTGGTTCCAGATTTTGTATAAAAATACTACTACATCTTTCTCCTTTTCAAGTGTCCTATTACTTATTACTGTAACCCTTTACTGGGAAAGAACATCATCCAAGTCTCTTAAGAGAAGCTGAAATCTGAAATCCATAAGTTTGCATAATATTTGTTAAATCAATACAGACTTTCTTGGTGTCTTGGTATCTTAATACTCTACTTTAAGGTGATGGTTAGTTTTATGTATTAACTTGACTGGACCACAGGATGCCCAGATATTTCATGAAAACATTATTCCAGTTGTTTCTGTGAGGGTGCTTTTTAATAAGACTAACATTTAAATTGGTAGGCTGAATAAATAGATGGCCCTTGCTAGTACAGAAGGGCCTCATGAAATAAGTCAAAGGGCTGAATAGAACAAAAGGCTGATCCTCTGCCAAATAAGAAAGAATTCCCCCCTGCTTGACTGCCTTTGAACTGTAATATTTTTCCCTCACCGCCTTTGGAGTAGGAGGAAACCCTTCCTGACTGACTGACTTGACCCAAACATCAGTTTGTTTGTTCTTTTTCCTCCATTCAGGGTCATACTGAAACATTGGCTCTTCCTGGGGCATGAGCCTGCTGGCTTTCAAACTGGAACTACCTTATATGTATGTATCCTCTTGGTTCTGTTTCTCTGGAGAACCCTGACCTCATAATATTCAAGAACCTATCTGATCAAGAAAGAATAAAAGGAAAAAATGGTTTACATTACAGTGTATGAAATTTAGGGTAGACATAAGTGAAAACTGACCTGCTTAGGAGTCTCCAGATGAATTTAGAAGGATAATTTTGAGACTGTCTCAAAATACAATTTAACAAATCATAGCATACCACTCTCTGCATCGATATAGAAAATAGTTCAATATTAGGAGAGCGAATCACGTCACCTTATGTGTAGTCATGTCCAAAGAGCCCATCTTTCCAGTCCCCCGTGTTGACCAGCATTTTGGAGACACTGGATTCCATTTCTTTCCTACAGAGGAGAATATGGTTCAAACTGAAGCATTACAATCACTCTGTATCATGGCTGTGATGTTGTACAGATTCTGCTTGAGAGTTATGACTGCAGTATGATCTTAAATATTAATAAATTCTGTGCAGAAGAATTCCACATAAGTGGTATAGACACTTATTCTCAAGGAAGTGAAGCATAGATTCCTACTTTTTTTTTTAAGAGAAAGAGAGAGAGACAGGCAGAAAGAATCTTAAGCAGTCTCCACACCCAGCATGGAGCTGACGCCAGGCTCAATCTCACAACCCTGAGATCATGACTTGAGCCAAAATCAAGAGTTGGATGCTTAACCAACTGAGTCACCCAAGAGCTCCATAAATTCCTACTTCTTAACTGTGAGTTTACATAGTGACTTCCATCCCAAAAAGTGAAGTATGGAAAAAGGGGAGAAGTCTAGCTTATCAATTATTTCTTTCATGGATTATGTCTTTGATGTTGTATCTAGAAAGGCATCACCATACTCAAGATCTAGGTTTTCTACTGTGTCATCTTCTGGGAGTTTTATACTTTTATGATTTACATTTAGGTCTATGATCCATATTGAGTTAATTTTTGAGGAGGGTTTGTGTAAGGTCTGTGTGTAGAATTATTTTTTTACATGTGAATGTTTAATTGTTCCATCACCATTTTTTGAAAAAACTATTTGTTTCATTGCATTGCATTTGTTCCTTTGTTGATGATCAGTTGACTATATTTATGAGATTCTATTTCTTGAGTCTCTATTCTGTTTTATTGATCTATTTGTTCACTCCTTATCCAATATCACACTGTTTTGATTACTGCAGTTTTATGGTAAGTCTTGAAGTTGGGTAGTGTCAGTTCTCTAACTTTGTTCTCCTTTAATTTTATATTGACTACTCTGGGTCTTGTCTCTCCATACAACCTTTAGAATCAATATGATGATATCCACAAAATAACTTGCTGTTTTTGACTGGGATTTTATTGACTCTATAGACCAACTAGGAAAGCAGTAACATCTTGACATTATTGAGTCTTCCTGTCCATGAACATAAAATATTACTCAACTTAGTTCTTTTATTTCATTCATCATAATTTTGTAGTTTTCCTTGTATAAATCTTGTAAATATTTTGTTAGATTTATATTTAAGTATTTCATTTTTGGGGGGTGCCAACATAAATCATATTGTGTTTTTAATTTCAAATTCCACCTTTTCATTTCCATTACAAAAGAAAGCAGGTGACTTTTGTATATTAACCTGATATTCTGCAACCTTGCCATACTCTCTTATTAGTTCCAAGAATTTTTTGTTGATTCTTTCAGATTTTGTACATAGATGATCATGTCATCTGTGAACAAAGACAGTTTTATGTCTTCCTTCCCAATTTGTATGT
The DNA here is from genome assembly GCF_029215605.1 of Mirounga angustirostris. NCBI lineage: Eukaryota > Metazoa > Chordata > Mammalia > Carnivora > Phocidae > Mirounga > Mirounga angustirostris. The sequence continues at coordinate 44,084,014 of NW_026991716.1, read as the reverse complement.
TTTCTTATCTTATTGAATGAACTAGAACTTTCAGACTGATATTGAAAAGGTGAGAGGGAACATTGCCTTACACCTGATCTTAGTGAGAAAGTTTAAATTTCAAACAATTAACTATAATGTTAAGCTGTTGGTTTTTTGTAGATTTTCTTTATCAGGTTGAGAAAGTTCTCCTCTATACCTAGTTTGCTGAGAGTTTTTAACATGAATAGGTACTGGAGTTTGTCAAAGGCTTTTTCTGCATCTATTATTATGATCATGTGGTTTTTAAAAGCCTATTAATGTGATGGATTACATTAAATGATTTTCAAATGTTAAACAAGCCTTTCATATTAGGATACATCTCAGTAAGCCAACTTGTATAATTATTTTTATACATTGTTGGATTTAATATGCTAATATTTTATTGAGTATTTTTGCATCTATGTTCATGAGAGATATTGGTCTGTACTCTTTTTTAAAAAATGACTTTGGTTTTGTATTAAGGTAATGCTGTGTTGGGAATGGCCAGCAATCTCTGTACTGACAGATGAAAGATTACTCCAAACTTAGCCATGAAAGAGAGGAGAAGGCAAGGGGGTCAACACTCAGAGATGAAGAGCCTTTGCTCTTCTTTGCTCCCGCTTTTATTGGTCCTTCAGGATATCCTTATCACTGTTTCTCAAGCATGGGATGTGTGACAAGGGGTCTTACTGAAACTGAGAGGATTTACAGGGAAAGATAAGATATGCTAATCTACATGTTCTACTAAACATAGCCTAAGGGACAATGCATACATCTCTTAGATCACAGGGCAGCTGTTTGGGCTAAAAGAGCTTCGGGGAAGGTAACTCCCCACGGCATTCCAATGGCAGAGTGGTCATGAAGGCCCCAGCATTCCAAAGGCCCATGCCCTTCTCCGAAATCCTCCCTTGCCCCCAGCCACCTCTGTGTTACATTTTAGCAAGCCAGGTACTATGACTGATTTCATGCTCTACATTAACCCCAACAATGCTGTCCTCATAAATAGTTAGAAAGCATTTCCTTTGTTTCTATCCTCTGAAAGATATTGTAGAGAAGTGGCATAATTTCTTCCTCAAATGTTTGGAAGAATTCACCATCTAGGGTCAGTGCTCTTTGCTTTGGGAAATTATTAATTTATTTGATTTCTTTAATAGATTAGGTCTATCCATATTGTCTATTTCTCTTGCATGAATTTTGATAAGTTGTATCTTTCAGGAATTGGCCCATTTTAACTAGGTTATCAAATTTGTGGGCATGAAGTTGTTCATAGTATTCCTTTATTATCTTTTAAATGTCCACCGGATCATATGTAGTGATGTCCCTCTTTTCATTTCTGAATTAGTATTTTGTTTTCTTTTTCTTAAATTAGCCTGGTTAGAGGCTCATCAATTTAATTTTTTTCAAAGAATTCACTTTTGGTTTATTGACTTTTCTCTATTGATTTTCTGTCTTCAATTTTATTGCTTTCTACTCTTTTTTTTTCCTTTTTTTAAAGACTTTATTTATTCATGAGAGACAGAGAGAGAAAGAGAGAGAGAGGCATAGGCAGAAGGAGAAGCAGGACCCCTGTGGAACAGGGAGCCCAATGCGGACTTGATCCCAGGGCCCTGGGATCATGACCTGAGGCAAAGGCAGATGCTTAACCAACTGAGCCACCCAGGCACTCTTTCTTTCTTTCTTTCTTTCTTTCTTTTTTTTAATTTAGATTTAAATTGCTCTTCTTTAGTCTCCCTAGGTGGGACTCAGATTAGAAATTTTAGATCTTTATTCTTTTCCAATACATACATTCAGTGCTATAAACTTCCCTTAAACAGTGCTTTTGCTGCATCCCACAAATTTTTATGTATTTTTCTTTTCATTTAATTCAAAATATTTTAAAATTTCTTTTGAGATTTATTCTTTAACCCTTGTGTTATTTAGAAGTGTTTTGTTTAATATCCATGTATTTTGGGATTTTCCAGGTGTCTTTATAGTACTGATCTCTAGTTTAATCACACTATACCTTGAGACCAAATATTGTATGGTTTCTGTTCTTTTAAATTTGTTGTGTTTTATGGCCCAGAATGTGCTCTATCTTGGTGAATGTTCCATGTAAGCTTAACAACAATGTGTATTCTTGTGTTATTGGATGAAGTAGTCTATAAATTTCAATTATATCCAGTTTTGATTGATGGTATTTTTTAGTTCAACCATTTCCTTTCTGATTTTTCTGCCTGATAGATCTACCCGTCCTGCTAGAGGGGTGTTAAAGTTTTCAACTATAATAGTCAACTCTATTTTTCTTTATAATTCCATTAGCTTCCATTGCCTCACATAATCTGATACTCTGTTGTTAGGCAAACATTTCTATTCTACAATCACAGATACTTAATGTGTTTATTCAATGTACATAATCTTGATTTCATAATCAGTTTAGTTCCACATATTCCAAACATGTATCTATATAAACAGATCTATTCTTAAATTTGGGACTTTCATAAGGTCTGTTGAGATTGACTTACCCATACTTTAATCAGATTATACTTGTATGAATGGATTCTTAAAAGGATTAAAATCCATGGACTATTATTGAAACTCACTGTATTTATTTATTTGATTGCTTGCAAATGAACTGTAGAAACTCCTTCCTTTCCACTGGAAAATACATCAAGCAGATTTTATAGCTTTCTTTTTTTTTTAAGATTTTATTTATTTATTTGTTTATTTGACAGAGAGAACAAACAGGGGGAGTGGCAGGCAGAGGGAGAGGGAGAAGCAGGCTCCCCACTGAGCAGGGAGCCCAATGCGGGGCTCCATCCCAGGGCCCTAGGATCATGATCTGAGCTGAAGGCAGAGGCTTAACTGACTGAGCCACCCTGATGCCCCTTTCTTTTTAGATTGCTTTCCAACAACATAGTAATCTCAGGCTTACATCAGAACTTCAATTTCACAACCAATTCAAGACACTTTATCCCACTAATTTATGCCTAAGGATATGCAATAGACAGAGATGGGGTGTTATGTGACATTTTTGTTAGTTTCCTTTTTTTCTTTCATTTATCCATGACCCTCCTGCTATTGGCTATTTAAAAGGAAAGAAGGGCTGAGAAATTCCAATTCCATTGGGAAGAGTGGTGGAACAAATAAAAGAAGAAATTAGGGGAAGCATATTGAAGTTTGCCATTATTTTTTAAATTATTTTTGTAGGTTTCCACATGATTATTGTCTTTTTGTGGGTCAGTTTCTTGGTTCTTTGGTAGATCATCATGAACACATGTACTATATGGTTCCCTTGTGCTGCATACTTTGATTAACCTTCTATTACCTGTATCAGCATTTAGAACAAGAGCTACCCCATCAGCCTACCACTACTGGGGCTTATTACCCAGGCAGGCAGCCTTCTTGGGCAGGGTCTCACCAAAGCAATACATGTCCAGTTGCCTTCTGTAGCATAAAACTGTCCCTCGGAATATCATTCATATTTTTGTTAATTAAGTAATCTTAAGTGGCCTAATTCTTAATCCCTCTCTTCTTACCTTGCTCTCTTGTTTGCACTTACAACTTCCTGATGCCAGATTTCTTTGGGCTGTAAATAGTTACCTCCTTTTGCACCTACAGACTGCAAAATCCACTAACAGCATAGAGAAGACTGAGTTTCTAAAAATCAGCCATCATTTAGATAGGAAGGAAAACCTGAGTTTCCGTAAATTTAGAAACAGGATTCTCTTAAATCCCTTTTCATTTAGCTCAGAAGAAGGAATCATTCTGTTACATTTTGCACATCATTTCATACTAGACTGAGAGCTCTCCACCTCAAGGGTTCTCTTCAATCCCTTCTAAATGTGCTCCTATCACATTTCTGATTTTTCTCTTAAACAGCCTTGGTCAGAGGGTAGCAGCTAAAACAGTCTTGCTCTTTGTCTTGCATCAGTGTGTCTACTAGATCACAAGTAACAAGTGCTTTTTTAAAGAATCCAAAGTGAAAGAGAAAAAGGAAAGAAGGAAGGAAGGAAGAAAGGATGGTTGATTTACTGGGTTGTGTACAATATAGCAAGAGTAGAATTTTAGAAGAGAATTGAGACTGTTCATTCAAATTGGCTTCTCTAGAACAAACGCAAATGGTTTACTTGGGCTATCAGGGTTAAAATCTATGGGGAAAAATATCTGGCTTTCATTTTATGATAACTAATTCAAAGGACACTACATAGAAAGTGCTAGTATGTGAGCATATATGTTTCTTTCTAGTGATCTTCAAGCTTTTTTTCTACATTGCCACATATTATAGGAGGAACCTGGATAAGCAGGACTGAACTAGTTACCACAGTTTTCCTAGAAGATTCACTTAAGTTCCATTATTACTTGGAAGTGCTTCTAGCTGGGGGTAGCTATTTTTTCCAAGGGATGAGATAGTGGAGGAAGGAAGCAAGGAGTATAGTATTTCTATAAAAACCTTTATACTGGGGAAATTTTTTTGATTTTCCACAGCTGCTGTAATTGGAAAAAAATGTCTGTATGGTTGTGGTGTTTGAGGTACATTATGTACTCCCAGGGTGGTTAAAATGTGTTTGAGTTGTGACATTTTTATAGATAAGGATCTTGAATAGTTTGTACTGATATTTACTTTGATCCTATCTCAGAATTGTGAAAGTATGTCAGGAAAATCTTAAAATGACAATTATAACTGCTTGGTCTTGGAGTAAGATGAACTATATTTATGTTAATGAGAGGGAGATTTTAATTTCTTTTCCTTCAGAAAGACATCTCATGAAATTTAATGACTACCATGTCTGGATTATTCCTTTTACATTTCACCTTAGAAAAAACATCTTAACTATAATAACTTTCAGGGCACTTATAAATCTTTTTTATACTCAGAGGAAGAAGATTCAGGAATGAAAATACTGGCATTTCTTTTCAGGTTTTTTGTTGTTGATATTGTTGTTGTTGTTGTTGTTTTTGATCCTTGAATTTACCTTTGGAATATCCCCTTTAAATATTGACCTGTTCTGCCCTTGCTCTCTTCCTATCTTTTATAGCATTATATTGAAAGATGATGATTAGATAAGAACACATTCTTGGTGAATTGCTGTATTGGATTTTCTGTTGTGCCTGTTTGTGTGTTAATTGTGGATTCTTTGTTCAAGCACTAAAGCTATAAAGTGCAGATTTTTTAAGTTACTGCAAGTCACTCAGAAATAGACCATGGAACTTTTTGTATTATTTTAAGCAGTGACATTAATATGAAAAAATTAGGCTACTTATCCTAATGCCTACTTATGTGTCACCTATCATTCCTTCATAAAGCTGGCTTTTTAATAAGTTAAAAGCCTATTTTACAAAGGAGACAGAATGCTCATGAGATATCTTGTGGAATTGAGACAACACGTTAATCACCCAGGTCTTTCTCAGAATGATGTGCTTTTAGGTACTCAAATACAAAACTGCAGAACATTGTCATCTTTCAAGAATCACTTACTAATTAGCTTTTGTGAGTTGACAACTAGAAGAAACTAAAGAAAAATATACAGACTCCACTTTTAAGAGTTTTCCAGTTCAACTGAGGAAACATCATGGGGATATGTGGATATGACTAAGAATTTTTACAAAATTTTTATAACCAAGAGGAAAATGCTCTACCACCTATTAGCTGAATGATCTTGGAGAAACCATACGATTATTTGGAACATCAGTCTTCTTGTTTATAGAATGAAGACTATGCATCTTTGTGAAGATCTTTGAAAAAAATATTTTATAAACAGGAACACATTGTACAAAAGTTGGTTGTAAAGGTGTGCACTTAGGAGTCATAAGAAATAGCAGTGATTTGTTAATCAGGGTAGGTAACCCCCTACTCTTAGAATTACTGGGGTTTAGGAGATGAGAGAGAAAGCACACTGTTCAAGCCCTGTTCTTAGCCAGACTGTCCAAACAGTTGTACATCAGGCTCTGGATCATCTAGCTATTTGAGTTGAAATAGGTAAAAAGGAATCAGGCAAATTGGAAGAATTAATAGATGAATGTGAATGAAGTGATTAGAGGAGCTTTGTATGTATGTGATATAATTTGTGTATACTTTTTATTCAATAAATCATACATGCATGTCTTTTATAATACATGGGCCCTAAGTGTATAGAGCAAAGAATTTCCACAGAAGGAACACTCACTTAAAACCAGCACTTGATCAAGAAATAGACAAAAATCTCCCTAAAATCAAGTCAGAAAATTGCCCAGAAGGGGTAACATCTAAATTATTAATTAATTTTTTGCCTTTTCTTGTATTCCCTATGAAAGGAATCATACTGTATATACTCAATGGGCCTTGCCTAGTTTGTTCAATATTACATTTTTGAGTTTTCTGTATCTATTGCATGCAATAATAATATTTCTCATGCTCAATGTAATCTATTGGATAAATACATCAATATTTATCCATTTTACTACAAGTGAATATTTAGATTCTTTTATTATTTGTTATTATCACAAAAATCCTGCTACAAACATTCCTGTACATATCTTTTGGTAAACACATGCACACAATTATGTTGGATACATTTCTGGGTCATGGTGTATGTTGTATATTCAGCTTTAGAAAGTACTGCCAAATACTTCTCAGAAGTTGTATGAATTTACACATTCACCTACAGTGTATGAGATTGTAAGCTGTTCTATGCTATCTACACAGTGGTGTAGTCAGTTTTTATAATCTTACCTATTCTGATGGATCTGTAGTAGAACCTCCTGTAGATTTAATTTACATTTCCTTTGTGACTAATAACATTGAACACCTTTCCATATACTAATTGGCCACTTATATATACTTTAGTTTGAAATACCTAATCAAGTTTGGTTGTTATTATCTTTAACAATTTGTAGGATTTTTTTTTTTTCATATTCTGTTTCCAGGTCCTTTGTTGGACATACTTGTGAGTATTTTCTCCTAGGCTCCACCTTGCCTTTTCACTCTCATGGTAATGTCTTTAGATAATATAAGTTCTTAATTTTAATGTAATTTTTTAATCTCTTTCATTATGGATATAGCTTTTTGTTTTGTTTAAAAAAATCTTTCACAATCCCAATACAATTTATGTATTCCTATGTTATTTTCTGGAAGTTTTATTGTTTTGCCTTTCACGTGTAGATTTACTATGTATCTGAAATTGTTTTGTTAGAATGGATAGCCAATTGTTCCAACAATATTTATTGAAGAAAAAAACAAACAAACAAAAATACCTTCCCCCATTGTACTACAATGTCATTTGGGTTTTATATCCGGTGAGTTATGTGTATGGTTCTTTATAAGGGGATTTTCTTAATTAATCTTAATTGTATAGATTTTATTATTTGTTGATGTCTGCATATTGATTCTTTATAGTCTGTTTGTTGGTCATATTTTCAAGCTTCTCCTTTCTCTTATATAAGGCTATTTTATATTCTGTGACTGATTATTTCAATATCTCAAGGCTTTGCTTTTTCAGCTAGCTTTCACTCATGTTGCATTATTTCCTTGGGTATTTTTTCTTTTTTTGCTTGTTTTTTAATAATTTGCTTTTACTCTGGGCAGGTAATTTTTCTTGGGATTTTGTTTGTGGGTTTGCTTTGAGACCTGGATTCCTCTAGGGAAGATTTGTGTTGTATCTCCTAGTTGCCTGGGGTTACCAGTAATCTGAGACCACTTTAAATTTTCCATTTGAGACCTATTTCAAATCTTGAGGGTAGCATGGATACAGAACAAATTAATTTTCATTTGAGATTATTTTGAATCTCATGTGTAACATGAATTCACACCAGAAACTCATATGCCAGTTTGTGGTTACAGATTCTTGGGGGAGAATCTTTATTTTTCCCTCCTAACACCAAGTTCTAAACAAACAAAATTCCTTTCTTGCCTCTTCTTTATGATGTTTAAATTTTTTTATTTATTTGGTTAATTAGTTTTTGAGAATTATTCTGACCTGTGGGTGGGAGGTATACACTTGGAGAACTCAGAATTGTGTAGGGCTCACGTATAGCTTGCCCATTTGAGGAGAGTCAGAACTTTTGTCTTCTGTCCTTTGAGCCCCAAATAGTTATCAAAGTTAGAACTCTGGCATTCAGCAGAAAGCCTGAGAGAAAAAGATAAATTTGACATTAACTTAGCTCCTAAGATTGCAGCTTTAATTTCATTTTGCCTTCACAGATTTATTGCCTTCAGTAATGTGACCGTTTGGATTGTTTTAGATCAAGTATTGTCTCTCCTATACTACCCAACGAAACCTTTACTTTTTAAATATTTTTCTTCAAGAAAGGAAACGTGTTTCTGAAAGTGGTTAATGATTTCCTGAATAGATCAAAATCCCTGGAAGGCTAGGCTATATAGATACAAAGTAGAGGAACTTCTAGGCAAAGACAGATTTTTTTTTTTTAAGATTTTATTTATTTATTTGAGAGATAGTGAATGAGAGAGAGAAAGTGAGAGCACACTCACTTTCAGGGGCAGAGAGAGGGAGAAGCAGACTCCCCGCTGAGCAGGGAGCCCAACAAGGGGGCTCCATCCCAGGACCTTGGGATCATCACCTAAGCCGAAGGAAACACTTGACTGACTGAGCCACCCAGGTGCCCCAAAGACAGAATTTCTGAATCCTAACCCAGACCTAATTTCCCAGGCTGGAAAAAAAAAAAGAAAAGAAAAGAAAATTACAACTTGATCATTGATTCTGTATTGTGCTATTTAATTCAGCAAACCAATTATGACCAGATCCATAAGAATCCATTTATGAGATAATCTTTATGTAACTGGTAATCATATAATGAAAATTTTTAATAAAGTACCAGTCTGTAATAACCATTTAGGTTATAGAAATCATTATTCATTTAATAAATGTAGATGCTCTGAGGGGTTGGGAAATAATGGTGTAGACTTGCTTTCTACTTACTTGAATCACTTCTAAAGTTAGTATTTTCTATTTCATACTCAAAAATCACTTCTCAGCCCTAAGTGTAAGGACTCACAAGGCTTTTTAGGTTGCCAGTTTTGAGAATGGAGAAGTGTAGCCACATGCCTTTTCCTCTCATAGATGCTTTATTGAATCCTTGGAAGCTGACTCTGGATGCAACAATCAATGTTGGCCATATTTTCAGTTTCTTCCATTCCTCTAAGGAACTCTCTAGCTCTGTGTTGTGGCAGCAAATGGGTTCATAGAAATGAGCCAACCAAAAAGGATAGTCTGTGAGCAGTCAAATGTTAATGTAATGTAGGCTTAAGCTTACATGTGGCTGCAAAATTTGTATCAGAATTTACTTTTTTCTTTTTTTTTCTTAATTTTTTATTGTTATGTTTATCACCATACATTACATCATTAGTTTTTGATGTAGTGTTCCATGATTCATTGTTTGTGTATAACACCCAGTGCTCATTACAATATGTGCCCTCTTTAATACCCATCACCAGGCTAACCCATCCTCCCACCCCCCTCCCCTCTAGAACCCTCAGTTTGTTTTTCAGAGTCCATTGTCTCTCAGATCTCATACTTTGTGTGCTGTTTGTGTTGATGACAGTCCTTTTCTCAGGGCCATGATTTAGAGGAAGATATTTATATAACTGCTGCTTTTTATGATGTGTCCTACAAGACTCTTTGATGACCCATTCTAGTTACTTTCTACTTTTTATTGATAACAAATAATAAGACTCCTCTCAAGTATATTTTGCATTTTAATTGGGGATGCTTAAAAGGAGTTTGAGATTCAAAAACAGGCACACATAATAGCAGAGAATGAGCAGAGCAGATGCTACCTTGGCAGAAGGACTTTTCTGACTCTCAAATTACCTCCATGTGATTTCTCAATGTCACCTGGGAAGTCACTTATTCTGTCACTTTAAGAACAGACTACCCTGATGGGCCCCATTTCTGCTGCACAATCCTTTGACCTTGATGGGGGAGTTTATTTTCTTTCTTCCTTGTTGATATAGCATCATAGCAATCAAAGAGCAGAATCCAGTAGCAGGGATGCAGGCCCAGACAAGCCAAATGGGCTTAATTTTTTTTAGGGTCAACCCGTAATTTACCAATCTGTCAGTATGTCTTCTGTTCTCTGTCTTGAGTCATAATTATATGAAGCAGAATGAAAACAAAATAGGCTTTATTTTGGGGTCTTTGTATTTATAATGGAATTTATTAGATGGCCCTCTGACCCCTATAAACAAGAACTTGTATATGCTTAGAATTCATAAAATGTTTTGAATTTGACTTTTCTTCCTTAGCCTGGTGTACAAGTTAAAAATGGGCAAACACAATGTCAATATGAAGAAACGGCAGCATTATTTATTAAGACATCCATGTTAGAGGAAAAGACATCAAAATATTTTTGGTCAAAGATATTTAATCTTTTGCTACTCATTAGGTGTCTTTTCACATGAGCTTTAAATATGTGTTTTAGGGGATCATAGTCCTATGCAGACAGCTGAAGCAATGATCTGTTTGGTAACCCACATTAAAACAAATACCAACTTCATTTCCTTCCTAGGGTGCCAAGTTGAGATTTATTCCTGTGTAGGGGTAGGTGACTTGTGTTCGTTAACTACTGCTATGTAAGAAGTGACCCCAAGATTCAGTGGCTTAAAGCAAAGTGCATTTTTATCTCATGGTTCTATTGGTCAGTATTCTGGGTAGAGCAAATTGGGCCTTCTACTTCAGGGATTTCCACAGGCTGTAGACAAGGTACCAACCAGGCTGTAGTAATCTTAAAACTCAGTAGAGGAGAGATTTGCTTCCAAGAAGCAATCTGACACTTTCCCAAGTGTAATGTTTAAAAAAATATTCTTAATAAACTGATACTCCAAAGTTATAAAGTGCTGATTTCTCCAGGTGAAAAATAAACTATGACTCATTTTAATTTTGGCACAGAGGAGCTTGATTTTCTCCTCCTTAAGACAACTGGTAATTAGGCAGAATGGAAGAGCTAAGGTATTATTGGTTTATAGAATGGTTAATGGATAATAGCACTGCAGTGCTAGGTTTCTTCACTGCACTCATTTTTTCCAGAAACACAAACTTCCTTGCCTACCTAGAGACTTGCAGCATGCCCAAACAAAAGCAGTGCTTCCATTTAATAAATGGCTGAGAATGAATATTAATTTCAGGTCTTCCACTGATAAGGAAAATAAAATTGTCAAAATAGCTTTTTAGTTTGAAGATGGGCTTAATATTTACTCAAAGATGAAAAATTGAATTAATAATGAACAGTTTAATATATTCTTACTTATGCAATTTAGTTGCATAGAATCCAGCGAGAAGCTCTGATCTTATTAAAAAGATATCCAACTGAGTAAAACTTGAGGAGTAGTGGGAAAATTGAGGGGTGAAATCAGTGCTACTTACAAGTAATGGAACTAATTTCTCCCTCCTTGGAGCTCTGTTAGCATTCTTAATATCCCTGTTAGTAGACATTTTTTTAAAAATTTTTTATTGTTATGTTAATCACCATACATTACATTATTATTTTTTTTTTAAGATTTTATTCATTTATTTGACAGAGAGAGAGATAGCGAGAGCAGGAACACAAGCAGGGGGAGTGGGAGAGCGAAAAGCAGGCCTCCCGCTGAGCAGGGAGCCCGATGTGGGACTCGATCCCAGGACCCTGGGATCACGACCTGAGCCAAAGGCAGACGCTTATCGACTGAGCCACCCAGGCACCCCTACATTATTAGTTTTTGATGTAGTGTTCCATGATTCATTGTTTGTGTATAACATCCAGTGTTCCATGCAATACATGCCCTTTTTAATACCCATCACCAGGCTAACCCATCCTCCCCACCCCACCCAGAACCTCAGTTTGTTTTTCAGAGTCCATCGTCTCTCATGGTTCATCTCCCCATTCGATTTCCCACCCTTCCTTCTTCCCCTCCTGCTATCTTCTTCTTTTTTTTTTTTTTTAACATATATTGTATTATTTGTTTCAGAGGTACAGATTTGTGATTCAACAGTCTTGTACACTTCACAGCACTCACCATAGCACATACCCTCCCCAATGTCTATCACCCAGCCACCCCATCCCTCCCACCCTCCACCACTCCAGCAACCCTCAGTTTGTTTCCTGAGATTAAAAATTCCTCATATCAGTGAGGTCATATGATATTATGTCTTTCTCTGTTTGACTTATTTTGCTCAGCATAATACCCTCCAGTTCCATCCACGTCATTGTAAAGGGCAAGATCTCATTCCTTTTGATGGCTGCATAATATTCCATTGTGTGTGTGTGTGTGTGTGTGTATATGTATATATATATATATATATATATACACCACATCTTTAGCCATTCATCTGACGATGGACATCTTGGCTCTTTCCACAGTTTGGCTATTGTCGACATTGCTGCTATAAACATTGGGGTGCACATACCCCTTCGGATCCATACATTTGTATCTTTGGAGTAAATACCCAGTAGTGCTACTGCTGGGTTGTAGGGTAGCTCTATTTTCAATTTTTTGAGGAACCTCCATACTGTTTTCCAGAGTGGCTGCACCAGCGTGCATTCCCACCAACAGTGTGGGAGGGTTCCCTTTTCTCTGCATCCCTGCCAATATCCGTCGTTTCCTGACTAGTTCATTTTAGCCATTCACTGGTATGAGATGATATCTCATTGAGGTTTTGATTTGGATTTCCCTAATGCCGAGTGATGTTGAGCACTTTTTCATGTGTCTGTTGGCCATTTGGATGTCTTCTTTGGAAAAATGTCTGTTCATGTCTTCTGCCCATTTCTTGATTGGATCCTTTCTTCTTTGGGTGTTGACTTTAAGAAGTTCTTTATAGATTTTGGATACTAGCCCTTTATCTGATATGTCATTTGCAAATATCTTTTCCCATTTTGTCGGTTGTTTTTTGGTTTTGTTGACTGTTTCTTTTGCTGTGCAAAAGCTTTTTATCTTGATGAAGTCCCAATAGTTCATTTTGCCCTTGCTTCCCTTGCATTTGGCGATGTTTCTAGGAAGAAGTTGCTGCGGCTGAGGTCGAAGAGGTTGCTGCCTGTGTTCTCCTTTAGGATTTTGATGGACTCCTGTCTCACATTTAGGTCTTTCATCCATTTGAGTCTATTTTTGTGTGTGGTGTAAGGAAATGGTCCAGTTTCATTCTTCTGCATGTGGCTATCCAATTTTCCCAACACCATTTGTTGAAGAGACTGTGTTTTTTCCATTGGACATTCTTTCCTGCTTTGTCAAAGATGAGTTGACCATAGAGTTGAGGGTCCATTTCTGGGCTCTCTATTCTGTTCCATTAATCGATGTGTCTGTTTTTGTGCCAGTACCATACTGTCTTGATGATGACAGCTTTGTAATAGAGCTGGAAGTCCGGACTTGTGATGCCACCAGCTTTGCTTTTCTTTTTCAACATTCCTCTGCCTATTCGGGGTCTTTTCTGGTTCCATACAAATTTTAGGATTATTTGTTCCATTTCTTTGAAAAAAGTGGATGGTATTTTGATGGGGATTGCATTGAATGTGTAGATTGCTCTAGGTAGCATTGACATCTTCACAATATTTGTTCTTCCAATCCATGAGCATGGCACGTTTTTCCATTTCTTTGTGTCTTCCTCAATTTCTTTCATGAGTATTTTATAGTTTTCTGAGTCCAGATTCTTTGCCTCTTTCGTTAGATTTATTCCTAGGTATCTTATGGTTTTGGGTGCAATTGTCAGTGGGATCGACACCTTAATTTCTCTTTCTTCTGTCTTGTTGTTGGTGTATAGGAATGCCACTGATTTCTGTGCATTGATATTATATCCTGCAACTTTCCTGAATTCCTGTATGAGTTCTAGCAGTTTTGGGGTGGAGTCTTTGGGGTTTTCCACATAAAGTATCATATCATCTGCATAGAGTGAGAGTTTGACTTCTTCTTTGCAGATTCGGATGCCTTTTATTTCTTTTTGTTGTCTGATTGCTGAGGCCAGGACTTCTAGTACTATGTTGAATAGAAGTGGTGATAGTGCACAACCCTGCCGTGTTCCTGACCTTAGGGGGAAAGCTCTCAGTTTTTCCCCATTGAGAATGATATTCGCTGTGGGTTTTTCATAGATGGCTTTTATGATATTGAGGTATGTACCCTCTATGCCTATACTCTGAAGAGTTTTGATCAAGAAAGGATACTGTACTTTGTCAAAAGCTTTTTCTGCATCTATTGAGAGGATCATATGATTCTTGTTCTTTCTTTTGTTAATGTATTGTATCACGTTGATTGATTTGCAGATGTTGAACCAACCCTGCAGCCCAGGGATAAATCCCACTTGGTCATGGTGAATAATCCTTTAAATGTACTGTTGGATCCTATTGGCTAGTATTTTGGTGAGAATTTTTGCATCCATGTTCATCAAGGATATTGGTCTGTAATTCTCCTTTTGAATGGGGTCTTTGTCTGGTTTGGGGATCAAGGTAATGCTGGCCTCATAAAATGAGTTTGGAAGTTTTCCTTCCGTTTCTATTTTTTGGAACAGTTTCAGAAGAATAGGTATTAATTCTTCTTAAAATGTTTGGTAGAATTCCCCTGGGAAGCCATCTGGCCCTGGGCTTTTGTTTGTTGGGAGATTTTTGATGACTGCTTCAATTTCCTTTGTTGTTATAGGTTTGTTCAGGTTTTCTATTTCTTCCTGGTTCAGTTTTGGTAGTTGACATATCTCTAGGAATGCATCCATTTCTTCTGGGTTATCTAATTTGCTGGCATAGAGTTGCTCATAATATGTTCTTATAATTGTTTGCATTTCTTTGGTGTTGGTTGTGATCTCTCCTCTTTCATTCATGATTCTGTTGATTTGGGTCATTTCTCTTTTCTTTTTGATAAGTCTGGCCAGGGGTTTATCAATCTTGTTAATTCTTTCAAAGAACCAGCTCCTAGTTTCGTTGATCTGTTCTACTGTTCTTTTGGTTTCTATTTCATTGATTTCTGCTCTGATCTTTATTATTTCTCTTCTCCTGCTGGGTTTAGGCTTTATTTGCTCTTCTTTCTCCAGCAACTTTAGGTGTAGGCTTAGGTTGTGTATTTGAGACCTTTCTTGTTTCTTGAGAAAGGCTTGTATTGCTATATACTTTCCTCTTAGGACTGCCTTTGCTGCATCCCAAAGATTTTGAACAGTTGTGTTTCCATTTTCATTGGTTTCCATGAATTTTTTTTTTAAAGATTTTATTTATTTATTTGAGAGAGAGAGAATGAGAGGGGGGAGGGTCAGAGAGAGAGGCAGACTCCCTGCTGAGCAGGGAGCCCGATGCAGGACTCGATCCCGGGACTCCAGGTTCATGACCTGAGCCGAAGGCAGTCGCTTAACCAACTGAGCAACCCAGGCACCCCTCCATGAATTTTTTAATTCTTAATTTCCTGGTTGACCCATTCATTCTTTAGTAGGATGCTCTTTAGCGTCCATGTATTTGAGTTCTTTCTGACTTTCTTCTTGTGATTGAGTTCTAGTTTCAAAGCATTGTCGTCTGAAAAAATGCAGGGAATGATCCCAGTCTTTGTACCATTTGAGACCTGATTTGTGACCTAGGATGTGAACTATTCTGAGAATGTTCCATGGGCACTAGAGAAGAATGTGTATTCTGTTGCTTTGGGATGGAATGTTCTGAATATATCTGTGAAGTCCATTTGGTCTAGTGTGTCATTTAAAGTCTTTATTTCCTTGTTGATCTTTTGCTTAGATGATCTGTCCATTTCAGTGAGGGGGTGTTAAAGTCCCCATTATTGTATTGTTGTCGATGTGTTCCTTTGCTTTTGTTATTAACTGGCTTATATAATTGGCTGCTCCCATGTTAGGGGCATAGATATTTACAATTGTTAGATCTTGTTGGATAGACTCTTTAAGTAGGATATAATGTCCTTCCTCATCTCTTATTACAGTCTTTGGTTTAAAATCTAATTTGTCTGATATAAGGATTGCCACCCGATTTCTTTTGGTGTCCATTAGCATGCTACATGGTTTTCCACCCCTTCACGTTCAATCTGGGGGGTGTCTTTGGGTCTAAAATGAGTCTCTTGCAGACAGCATATCACTGGGTCTTGGTTTTTTATCCAATCCGATAGCCTGTGTCTTTTGATTGGGGCACTTAGCCCATTTACATTCAGGGTGACTATTGAATGATATGAATTTAGTGCCATTGTATTGCCTGTAAGGTGACTGTTACTGTATATTTTCTGTGTTCCTTTCTGGTCTATGTTGATTTTAGGCTCTCTCTTTGCTTAGAGGACCCCTTTCAATATTTCTTGTAGGGCTGGTTTCGTGTTTGCAAATTCTTTAGTTTTTGTTTGTCCTGGAAGCTTTTTATCTCTCCTTCTATTTTCAATGACAGCCTCGCTGGATCTAGTATTGTTGGCTGCATATTTTTCTCATTTAGTGCTCTGAATATATCCTGCCAGTCCTTTCTGGCCTGCCAGGTCTCTGTGGATAGGTCTGTTGCCAATCTAATGTTTCTACTACTGTAGGTTACATATCTCTTCTCCCGAGCTGCTTTCAGGATTTTCTCTTTGTCTATGAGACTCGTAAGTTTTACTATTAGATGTTGGGGTGTTGACCTAATTTTATTGATTTTGAGAGGGGTTCTCTGTGCCTCCTGGATTGGATGCCTGTTTCCTTCCCCAAATTAGGGAGGTTCTCTGCTATAATTTGCTCCAATATACCTTCTGCCCCTTTCTCTTTCTTCTTCTTCTGGGATCCCAATTATTCTAATGTTGTTTCGTCTTATGGTATTGTTTATCTCTCAAATTCTGCCCTCATGATCCAGTAGTTGTTTATCTCTCTTTTTCTCAGCTTCTTTATTTTCCATCATTTGGTCTTCTATATCACTGATTCTCTCTTCTGCCTCATTTATCCTAGCAGTTAGCGCCCCCATTTTTTATTGCACCTCATTAATAGCCTTTTTGATTTCGACTTGGTTAAATTTTAGTTCTTTTATTTCTCCAGAAAGGGTTCTCTAATAACTTCCATGCTTTTTTCAAGCCCAGCTAATATCTTCAAAGTGATGATTCTATACTCTAGATCTGACATCGTACTAATGTCTGTATTGAGTAGGTCCCTTGCAGTCGGTACTACCTCTTGTTCTTTTTTTTGAGGTGATTTTTTTCTGTCTTGTGATTTTGTCCAGAGGAGAAGAGATTAATGAGAGAACAAAATGCTAACAGGATAACAACGTCCCCAGAAAATATACTCTAAAGACCTGAAGCCGGGGGAAAAGAAAGGGAAAGAAAGAAAAAAGAAAAAGATTAAAACAAACAAAAACAGAATAAAACAACCAAAAAAACAGAATATGATCAAATATGATCAGGCTGGTGCATAGATCAGTGCCACACACTAGATTTGGGGTGTATTTTGGTCTGTTAGAAGAAAGTGCCCCCAAAATTTTAAAGAAAGAAAATCTTATATATGTACAAAAATAAGGGTTAATACAATGAAGGGATGGAATATGAATGTAAAGATGAAAATTATAAAAATTTTATAAAAGGAATTGATAAGAAGTTTGAAAAAAGAAGAGGATTTAAAAAAAAGAGAAAGGGGAGAGAATGTGATCAGGCAGGAGACTAGAACAAAGCCATACACTAGAGATTTAGGGTATATTTTGATCTGTTAGAATAAACTTTATCTCAAAATTTTAAAGAGAGAACAACTTATATATATATATATATATATGCCAAAAATAAGGATAACTACTATGAATGGATAGAATATGACTCTAAAAATGAAAAATAAAAATGTTTTTTAAAAAAGGGATTGATAACATGTTGGTTGAAAAAGGGAAAAAGAAAAATTAAAAAAAAAAAAGACAATTAAAAAAAAATTAACTTGAAAGACTAAAGAATAATGGTAAAAAAAGCCATGGATTCTATGTGCAGTATTCCGCTAGCGCTGGAGTTCTGCCGTTCTCATTGATCAGTAAACTTGGTCTTGGCTGGCTGTTCTTGCTGATCTTCTGGGGGAGAGGCCTGTTGCCGTGGTTCCCATATGTCTTTGCTGGAGGTGGAATTGCCCCGCCCTTGCCGGTCTGGGCTAATTAATCTGCTCGGGTTTGCTCTCGGGAGTTTTTGTTCCCTTCAAGCTTTCCATACAGCTTTGGAGGACGAGAGTGAAAATGGCGGCCTCCCAATATCCGCCCTGGAGGAGCCGAGAAGCCGGGACCCCACTCCTCAGTGCGCCCCCAGAGAAAAGCAGTCAGTCACTCCTGTCTCCCCAGTCTCTGGCCGCGCTGCCGGTCACCTGGGGTCACCCGGGGTGTGACCTAGCATTTCTATCCCTGACACGACCTCGTGTGGAGTATCCAAACCCAGCAGATCCCTGTGATGCGCTACCGTGCCGCTCCTCCTGGGGGAGGAAGGGGAGTGTCCCCAGATCTGCCGCTTGTTGGGTCCCTGCTGGAGGAACAGTGGCCCGACTGTGCAGTGGATCTCGGTTTATGGCAACCCCGAGCTGAGAGCCCGCTCCTCGGCTCCATTTCTGCAGCCAGCTTCCCTGCTCCGATACCTGGAAGCTCTGCCACACTCAGGCACCCCCGGTCTTTCTGTGACCCCGAGGGTCCTGAGACCACACTGTCCTGTTAGGGTTCCAACCCCCGCTTAGCCACTGGAGTGATGTCCCACAGCGGAGCCGACATCTAGAAATTCTAATCTTGTGCTCCATGGCTATATCACTTGCCAGAAGCGGCCAACGGAGACCCCCTGCCCTGCCGTCTATCCTCCTGAATATCTCCTCGGATTCACTTCTCCGCATGTCCTATCTTCCAGAAAGTGGTCGCTTTTCTGTTCAGAGAGTTGTTACTCCTTTCTTTGATCTCCTGTTGAGTTCATAGGTGTTCAGAATGGTTTGATCCATATCCAGCTGAATTCCTGGGACCAGACGAAATCCAGGTCTCCTACTCCTCCGCCATCTTGCTCCGCTGGTTGGTAGACATTTCAAATACAAAACTTCTCCCTACCTTTACTAAGTTCATTCAAGCCATCATTCTCTTTTGAACACACTACAGAAACAGCCTCCTAACTAGTCTGTCTCCCTAATGCTTTGCTTCATATGTTGGAATTCTTTGTTCTTTCTTTTACATTTTACTGTGAACCTAAAATGTGCTGAAAAATTAAGTTTATTAATTTGAAAAAAAGGCCACAAGCACTCTTTCAGGACAAAGCCAGGTCATTATTTTTTCTTCCTCTGCTCAGAATCTTCCAACACTTTCCATCCCTACCAAAATAAAATTTAACATACTTACCATAACTTATAAGTTCTATAAGATCTGGCCCAGGCTACTTCTCTGCCATCCTTCCAAGTACCCTCTACCCATTCTTTCATTTTTGACAAACTGGCTTCCTTGTTGTTCTTCAAATGGACCAGTCATGCCCCTACCTTTGAGTTGTTGCCTCTTCCGTTCTAACAGCATTGTCTCCTTCCAGATATCTGTACACACTCTTCTTCAATGTGTGTCAGGGGACCACACATCGTGTCGAAGAGGCCCTGTCTCATCATCGAATCTCATAGAGTAAGCCATTCTCCTTCATCTCCTCTCTATCCTTGACATTGTTTATGTGTTTCTGTGCCACAATATAAATCTTTCATTCTGACCACAAAATGTTGAGGGGAACTTCAGGAGTATTTCTGTTCATCGTAATTTATTATCACATTCCAGTAATCAATAGTGAGATATTAAAAATATATTAGCAAAAGTTTCCAGTTCTTTGAAGACTGAATAGAAAGAATGTAAAGTTATAATAGAACCATTGCTATTTTTAATTGAATATAGGTTGGTAAATGAATTAAGTCAGGACTTCAAGTGATTATTGGTATCACAAATATATGTCATATTGAACTTTATTTTTTATTTATTTTTTAAAGATTTTATTTATTTGAGAGAGAGAAGGAATAGGGAGGGGCAGAGGGAGAGGGAGAAGCAGATGCCCAGCTGATCAGGGAGCCTGATGTGTGGCTCAATTCCAGGACATCACAACCTAAGCCAGAGTCAGATGCTTAATCAACTGAGCCACCCAGGTGTCCCTCATACTGACCTTTAAATACTTCCTGTCTTATACATAATATGAAAAAAGTCCCTTTAGAGCAGGTCTAAAATAGCAGTTTTCAGCTTGTTGCTTGCATCTCTTTTCAGAGATTCTAATTTATTTGGCACAGGATTTAGCCTAGGAAACATGAATTGAGAACCACTGGATTAGAAGCTATTTTCTCTGATACCTTGCCTAAAATTCTGTCTAAATTAGTAAAGAAACTCCTGGATTAGGGATTTCACAAGCCAGCATTGGCATGAGGACTTGTATATTAGGGAAACTGTTGCCAGACATAGGGAAACTAAGTTCTGGGGAGAAAAGAACATCACCTATGAATTTACTTGCTAAGGCTTTTGATGACTACATGTGTCAGAACCATTCTTCCTTCATTCCATGACTGTAATCTGAGTTCACCTCCTTAACCTCAGGGCTTGAATTTAGAAGCTCAGCTACGAAGTCTGGGTCTTACTGATTTAATAACCTGTGATCCTCCAAACAAGTATATTTGTGGCATGTTTTATTTCATTTTACTCCTTTTACCTACCATATGAGCTCTCAAGGACAAAGGTTAGGTTGTTTTTACCTTTATTATTTATTTTCTTGGGCTGAGAACTACATAGGTACTGAGTGAGGGTTTTAATAAACCATGGATATTAGCTTCTCAAGTTGATGGTGACTACAAAGGAAATCAGCACTGTGTTTGGAACTCTGAAAGTAGTGTGGTCCAGAGGAAAAAGAATTGGCTGGGGACAGTGATGCATATGGGTTTGAAATCCATTTCCATTGATTACTCGATTTCGGCAAGGAAATTAGCCTCTCTGTGCCTTGACTCCTTCACCTGGAATAGTTACTCTTTAGAACCATTGATTAAGTGAGGTTTGTCATTGGATGCATCTAGCACAGGGCTTGGAATTTGGTCACCACTTCATCAACAGCTTATAAATATTATCAGATATCTCCGGAGATTCTGTTTTTATTTCACGATATCTGCTCACTTCTAAATAAAGATTCTAAACTTGCTCATTGTTTATTTCAAAATCATTCACTAGTCTTGAATTACATAAACTGTTCACACTAAGTATATTTAAGCACTGTGAAATATATGAGGACCACTCAAGTGAGAATAAGCAAAGGCTGTTTATTTAGAGTTTGCTGTAGCAAGACAAGTCAGCCAGCATCATTTTGTTTTAGCTGAGACTCAAAGACAGGTAGAGAAGTGTAAAAGCTATACAGTGAACACAAGAGAAAGCTTCAGAAATCCCCTGATTGGAGGCTGTTGACATGGGGAAGCTGGAGACAGGCAAATTAGAAGTGAGACATCCTGTATTTAGTGGAGCCCTTCTGGCTTTCCCGGTTAGTTGGACATTGGAAGTAAGGGGAAAGATTAGGGAAGCTGTCCGTTATTGATCTACATCCTGACAATTTGGGGTCAGTTGCTCCAGTGTTTGTGGGTTGGCTTCCCCTGCTGGTTGCTGCAGGCTTGGGTCAGAGTTCTATTTTAGTAGATGGTCTGGGCATTTTCTGTTTTTATATTCAGTCCTTTAGCATAAGGAGTGGGGATGTTTGTAATAAATAAGGTCAATCTTTAGTAGAAGTGGTACATCTGTTTAGAAAGTACTAAAGCTACTGCTGCAAAATCTATTTGCTAATGCCTAAAATTCTTTTAAAGTTGAGCTCTGTGTTAGAATTCAAGCTAATTAACTTTGAGGCAGTTATTTGTTTTGAGCCCTAAACTTTTTGCTTAATTTACACAGCTTGTTGTTCAAATTAAAAGGCTATGTTGGCACCTACTTACGTCACAGACATTTACATGTTGTACCCATGCTCACCAGCTAAGCCCTTCATTTTTACCTACTAATTAATCACAAATTTACATGTAAATGTGTAAAGATTTAGTGTAAACATGGAATAAAAATCTCTACTTAAGCTTTCATATGCTACATTCAATGTTGAACATTTTAAGTCCTAACCTATGCTTTTACAAAAAGAAGAGTATGGGTAATTTCTACATTGCACCAGCCTCAGGATACAAAAGCCATGGAATAATAGCAATAAAACACTGTTCTATCAACCATCACAAGTGACGGGCTTTCGCAGTGCTGACATCCCTCCAAAATAGTCCAGAAAGTCTCTAGGCACTAAAGTTAAATTGAATAAATTTCCTCTGGCTGCCTCTACTATTCACCATTTCTCTCTCCCTTTCTTGATGCTGGCTTTAGGGAATGCTATCCTCCTTTAGGTTTTTTGTGGGTTTTTTTAGCTCATTAGGATTTGTTTAATGCCCAAGTGACATATGGTCACACCACTCCACTGTTTGCAGCCAATGAGGTGAGCCCGATTTATTATAACAATAAAGCCTCCTTAGTCCCCACTGGGAAGACTGGGCCTTCTGCTCTGCCTCTACTTGGGGAATCACATGTCAGAGTATTATCCTCCTTTAGGTTATCACATCTTCACAATCAGGCTTGTGTTTTACTTTTATTTCTTAGAGATTTCAGTGGTAACATCACTTTCAGCTTTCACTGCAGACCCCTCTCCTTAAGGACCCAGACATGAATCCCAGAGGACTTGGAACAGGTAGGCAATCTGAGCAGCACACTCAGTAGCAGTTATTTAAAAAAAAAAAAAAAAAAAAGGCTTGAACTGCAGCTTATCGGAATTTTGGCAGAACATCTTGTGACCCTCCCAGAACATGAGAGGATGGGGGAGGCCAGTACTGACCTCATCTGCCAGTTACCTCCCTCTACCTCGGGGAGGCTGTCATTAGACCATTTCTCATTGCCATGCAAATCTGATGAGGGATGGGGCTTTCTGCTCTAACCCCTCAGAAAAGAGCTGCAGACTAAAACCTTTCAGGTGCAGTCTAAAAATCCGCTCCTCAGCAACATATATATCCCACAATTTACACTGCAGTCCTGTGGATCCTTTTGTTTCAGTGTCCTCCTTGTTGGTGAGTGAGGGCAAGGGAGCTCCCCCTTTGGCTGTTTTTCCTTTCACTGTCTGTCTATGTAAATAAAACACTGCCTTAACATGACAGTGATTCATTGTGTCTTTACTTATGTGTGCTTGCAAGTTGCAGCACCAGGTCCATGCACAGATGCTTAGCAACAGACAGACCCAGAGCACCAGTAGCTACATAGAGGTAATGGCTTCCCTTAGACCATAGATTTCCTTGTCATGATCCCACTTTGGAGTCCAAGAATCTCTGGTTTCTTAGTATTTTCCTGGGAGCTCCAAATTATCCACTCAAGACAGTGTTTTAGTAAGGCTGGTTAGTGGGACCTTTATTTTGGTCTTGTAATGCTGGGGAACTTCACATAACCATCTTCCTAGAATCATGTAATATCTACTTACCGTAATAAATCCCTTAATGTCATAACACTCCTAGTAGATCTGCTTCCCTGACTTAGTCTTTTTTTTTTTTTAAGCTGACTTAGTCTTGACTGACTGATAAAACCAGATGATTTTTTTTTTTTTAAAGCTTGCACTGAATTTGAATACCTCGAAGAATTTGGAAAATGTTAGCATATAGGAAATCTTTTGTCTGTAAGAGGTAGTCATTAAAGGTTAGGATTAGGTAAACTGAGCAAATGTTGTTGTTTTCCCCCCAACCCCCCAAAGCTGAATAAATCCAATCCAAGTCTTTGAACTGGCAGGTAGCAGGATTGGTTGCAAATCCTTGCCTTCCATTCTAATTTAGATGTTTTCCCTAATGCCACTTGGCAATCTTTGTCTTTATATTTTAGAACTATTCAAGAAAGTAGAGAATGGGCCAGGATTACTGCTCAAAAACAACTGGAGAAAAAACTGAGAAAAAAAAAAAAAACTGAGAAAATTTGTGGACTTGATTATTGTTTTTTTTCTGAGCAGAGGACACATATGCCAGGTGATCTTTGATTCTCTTTTGGTTTTATGATGCAAAGGGATTTTTCTTAAAACTGTGTATTTGTATTAATACAATTGCCACTTGAAAATAATCTTCGCATATAACTTTTTCATGTAATGTCTTACTTATGTAAGACAAATATTCCTATTCCATAAACAAAAACATTCAATATCAGTAGTTTGAGTGACTTGTACTATGCTGAGAATTATAAGTGCTAGAAAGTAATTCTATTTTTAATATTTTATATTTAATAATTCTATTAAAATGTATACACTTACAAGCTCAAAAGGCAAAGGAAACCAAGGTAGATCAAGGAAGATTTTTTTCCTCCTTTCAAGATTATGGATAACAGAAATTTGTGAAATTTAATAACTTTTGAAAGTTCCAATTGTCCCACTACCTCAGACATTTGTAGGTATTGACATTTCAGCTCCAATGGCCTGAGCCCCTGAATGCCTAGTCTTTAAAACTTGCAAGGGGAAAAAATTTAACAATGGGCAATTGTCGCTGGACCATTAGACTTGCTTCCAATAAGGTTGGTGTTTTGAAGCGCATGAAACATTTCACACAGCATTCTCATTTGAGTATGAGATGAAAATATTATTTAAAGAACATTCTTGACACTTGTTTTATACAAATCTTGCAAGGCATCACATTTTGAGGATTTAGAATATATTGTTGGCTAGTATGCCTCATTGTGTATAAACTTCTAAATCGGTGGTGTCTTGCCAGGGGTAGACATTAGAATCTCTTGTAGAACTTTTCAAATATACAGGCAAAGGAATTGAGGTCAATAGAACCAAACTCTGTGGAGGATAGAACCTTGATGTATACTTAAAAACAATAATAAAAAAATAAAAACTACAACAAAGATACTTCCCCAGGTATTTCTGTATTTATGATGTACATTATTAATAGTTTAGAAAATTTAGTAACATAGTAGAGACATTAAATATTTTCACATAAATAAATACTCGGCTTTAACGTCAAACCCAATTTCCCTGGCAGTTTTCATTTAGTGGTTACATAACAAGCAGTCCTCACAGTCCCTCCGTCTAACCTGACTCTGCAGTACTGTGCTGGTCCAGAAATGATGAGAGAAATCTCCCAACTGTTACCCTTCAGATGAAAGCCACTACCCATGACATTAGATGTTCAGCAGATGAAATTGTTCCGAATATGAACTGCTATGAATATGCTCTGCAACAGCATTCATTTTTTATTAACTTGTCACAACTATAACAGAATGAGGGAGTAGGGAAGTAAAAGTATAGGGCTTTTATATGTAATTAAAATTATTAGCTTAAAGTACTATTATAAGATGTTTTATGTGTGTTGTAAGAAGTAATTGTTAAGGGGCATGTGGGTGACTTAGTTGGTAAAGCATCTGCCTTTGGCTCAGTTCATGTTTTCAGGGTCCTGGGATGAAGCCACACAATGGCTCCCTACTCAGTGGGGAGTCTGCTTCCCCCTCTCCCTCTGCCTGCCCCCGACCTCCGCTCATGCTCTCTTTCAAATAAATAAATACAATCTTTAAAAAAATAAAATAGGTCATTATGCTACTTTAAAACATTTCAAAAATGATTAGTACAGTGTGAATATGGAATAACACTGTGCAGAAGTACATGAAAGTGAAAGAGATTTATTATACTCACAGGTTCCAGAAGAGGGAAGCAAGTGTACCACACAAGGGCCATAGGAGAGAAACCTCCAAGGGAGCAGGTTCAACCAAGCAGGTGGGTAGCCCAGCATGAGAATGAGGGTTAGTATCTTTACAGGGGGTCAGGGTGGAGGCTTTCATTGCTGCCTTTTGTCATTAAGTCACAGTCCGGGGAAGGCAAAAAGGGAAACAGACACTGGTATGCCTGGTACCTGGGCAGGGTACTCAGAGCCTGTGTTTGGGGATATTGAGGCATCGAGGGAAAATGTGAAATTTTCAAAATTTACAATACAGCAAGGCTCACAATACCTCCCCATAGAAAAATACATACAGAAAATATACAAAAAGAATCAAAGATTATTACCACAAAAAGATCAGTGAAACACAAAAGAAGACAGCAAGAGAGGGGAAAGATGACCAAAAGAACTACAGAACAGACAGAAAACTACACACAAATAGGAGTAGTGAGCCCTTCCCTATTAATCACTACTTTTACAGATTGTGTGGTGGGGGTGAAATGGGTGAAGGGGGTCAAGAGGTACAAGCTTCCAGTTGATTTAAAAAAAAAAGGTACTTTAAATTGAAATTGAATAAACACCCCAATCAAAATGCATAGGGTATATGAATGGATAATAAAACAAGAACCAACCATAAGTAACTCACTTTCTATTTAAGGTTACACATAGGCTGTGAAAGGAAAGGGATGGAAAAAGATTTCATTCGAATGGTAAACAATAGAGAGTAGGTGTGGCTATACTTAAAATACACTAAGTCAGAAACTGTCACAAGGGACAAAGAGGGACATTATATAATGACAGAAGCGTCAATTCATCAGGAAGATATAATAATTATAAATGTATATGTACCCAATATCAGAGCAACTAAGTATATCAACCAGATATCAAGGAACTAAAGGGGGAAACAGTAATACAATAATGGTATGAGAGAAAACCTGCAACAAAATTTATGTTGAAAGTTTAAGTTTGTGTTACTTTGATTATTGTGATCAACTCCACATTTAGACAAATAATCAAAATTAAAATGATCTGTTCAATTAGGTCTATGTCACCCAAATCAATACCTCTTCAATGAACTTAATTTCGTCTTTAGTATTTAATATTTTATGATGTTTTTCTTTCTGTTTTACCATTGAAAAAGGGGCTGTTTGTCTTAGAATATTTTTTATTTGCATCCTTTAAGGATGCAACATCCTTTCTCATATTCATTTCCTAAAAATTCTAAAATTAAGAAAAAATGAGGTGACTGGTAGGTTTTTTCTTTATGAATGTAAATAAAGTGTAATGGAGGGGTATATATAGATCCACATCCAGAGAAAATAAATCTCCATTTCTCTTAGCAGCTTAGAAAAAAATTGAAAATACTAATGGGAATTATTAATATGCTGCTACCAAGTAGAGGATAACTCATGAAATGTAGCATCACTGTCTTCAGGAAATCTTTAAATCCAATTATTTGGAGGAATATGACAGAGAAGGTCACTGAAAACTTATAATCTAAGCAGACCAGTATCTGTTACTGAAAGTTTCATGTAGTTTTTGTTTTCTTGGATGGAAAATATTGACTTCGAGGCAGAAGTTTCTTTTGTTCTGAAAGGAGTTAATCTGTTTAATTAGTATATTCTATTCACAATCTGTAATGTGAATTGAGCATAGCTGTGGCAGAATTCTGTTGAGCCAGAAAAAATTTGATTTTTATTTCTTACTGACATATAGTTGACACACAATATTCATTAGTCTTAGGTGTACAGCATAGTGATTTAACAACTCTATACCTTCTGCTGTGTTCATAAGTGTAGCTACCATATATCACCATACAACACTCTTACAGTATCATTAACTATATACCCTCTGCTGTACCTTTCATCCCTGTGACTTACACATTCCATAACTAGAAGCCTGTACCTCCCACTCGTCTTCACCCATTTTGCCCATTCCCCCCACCCCACCCCCACTTCCCATTTGGCAACCACCTGTTTTGAGGTTGCTATTTCTGGACCTATATCTGCTTTTCAGTTATCCATGTATTTTTTAGATTCCACATATAAGTGAAATTATATGGTATTTGTCTTTGTCTGACTTCCTTCACTTAGCATAATACCCCCTAGGTCCCTCCATGTTGTCACAAGTGGCAAGACCTCATTCTTTTTTTATGGCCGAGTAATATTCATACACACACACACACCCACGTATACACACCACATCTTTTTTCATCTTCTATGTCCATTCACTGATGGACATGCTTCCATATCTTAGCTATTGTATATAATGCTCCAATAAACATAGGGGTGCATCTATCTTTTCAGACTAGTCTTTTTATTTTCTTTGGGTAATTAGCCAGAATACCAAATTCCCACCCAGAAGTGGAATTATGGGATATTTTTTTTCTATTTTTAATTTTTTTGAGGAACCCCTATACAGTTTCCTGTAGTGACTACACATCCTTGCCAACACTTGTTATTTCTTGTTATTTTGATTATAGCCAATCTGACAGGTGTAAGGTGAACTCATGGTGGTATTGATTTGCATTTTCCTGATGATTGGTGATGTTGAGCATATTTTTCAGGTAAATGCCTACTCAAGTATTGTGTGTGTGTGTGTGTTAAGTTGAATATGTTCTTTATATATTTTGGATATTAACCCTATATCTTTTCTCATTAAGTAGGTTGCCTTTTCATTTTGCTGATGGTTTTCTTTGCCATGCAAAAGTGTGTGTGTGTGTGTAGTCCCACTAGCTTGTTTTTGTTTCCCTTGCTTGAAGAGACATATCTAGAAAATGTTTCTGCAGCCAATGTCAAACAAATTACTGCCTGTATTTTCTTTTAGGAGATTTATGATTTCAGGTCTTACATTTAGTTCTTTAACCCATTTTGAATTTATTTTTGTGTATGGAGTAAGAAAGGGCCCAGTTTTCCCAGTACCATTTGTTGAAAAACATTTTTCTCATTGTATATTTGTGCCTATTTTGTTATAGAATAATTGACCATATAGGTGTAAGTTTATTTCTGGGCTATCATGTTCTATTGATCTATGTGTCTATTTTTGTGCCAGTACCATACTGTTTTGATATTTATAGCTTTCCAGTATATCATTGAATCTGGGATTGTAGTATGTCCATCTTTGTTCTTTCTCAAGATTGCTTCACTTAAGAGTCTTTTGTGAGTCTTTCCATACAGATTTTAGAATTATTTATTCTAGTTCTATGAAAAATAGTATTGATTTTTTTGATAGGGATTGCACTGATTCTCTAGATTACTTTGGATAGTATGGACATTTTAACAATATTAATTCT
The DNA here is from genome assembly GCF_029215605.1 of Mirounga angustirostris. NCBI lineage: Eukaryota > Metazoa > Chordata > Mammalia > Carnivora > Phocidae > Mirounga > Mirounga angustirostris. The sequence goes on along the minus strand of NW_026991716.1, from coordinate 44,055,196 downwards.
TCCAGTGCAGGAGCATGGAATATCTTTCCATTTGCTTGTGTTGTCTTCAATTTCTTTATCAGTGTTTTATATTTTTGGACTACAGGTCTTTTAACTCTTTGGGTAAGTTTATTCTTAGATATTTTATTCTTTTTGGTGCAATTATAAATAAAATTGTTTTCTTAATTTTTTGCTTGGTTGTTAGTGTGTAGAATGCAATGGATTTCTGTACATTTTGTATCCTGCAAATTTATTGAATTCATTTATCAGTTTTAGTTTGTATAGTATCATGTCATCTGCAAACAGTGACAGTTTTACTTCTTCCTCATGAATTTAGGTGACATTTCTTTTTCTTCTCTGACTTCTGTGGCTAGGACTTCCAGTAGTATGTTGAATAAAAGTGGTAAGAGTGGACATGCTTGTCTTGTTCCTGACTTGAAGGAAAAGTTCTATTTTTCCCCATTGAGTATGATGTTATCTATTAGGTTATCGTATATGGCCTTTATTGTGTTATGTTCCCACTAAACCTACTTTGTTGAGCATTTTTATCATGAATGGGTATTGAATTTTGCCAAATGTCTTTTCTGTATCTATTGAGTTGATTATATGATTTGTATCCTTCATTTCATTAATGTGGTATATTATGTTGATTGATATCTGAATACTGAACCATCCTTGCATCCCAGGATTAAATCTCAATTACTGGGAATAACCGTTTTAATGTATTACTGAATTTGGTTTCCTAATATTTTGTTTAGGATTTGGGGATCTATGTTCATGAGGGATAGAGGCCTGTAGTTTTCTTTTTTGTAGTGTCTTTGTCTGGTTTTACTGGCCTCATAGAATGTATTTGGAATCATTCCTTCCTCTTCTGTTTTTTATAATGGGCTAAAGAGTATATGTATTAACTTTTCCTTAAATGTCTGGTAGAATTCATCTGTTGGAAGTTTTCTAATTATCAATTCAATTTTGTGACTAGTCATTGGTCTGTTCAAATTTTTTATTTCTTCCTGTTTCAGTCTTAAAAATCATGTTTCTGAGATTTATCTTTTTCTTCTAGGTTGTCCAGTTTTGTTGGCATAAATTTTTGTAGTTTTTTTTTATATTTATCTTTCACTTCTGATTTTATTTATTGTCTACCTCCCTTTTTTTCTTGATGGATCTGGCTAAAACTTTATCTTTTCCAAGAAATAGTTCTTGGTTTCATTGATATTTTCTATTGTTTATTTCCACTGTAATCTCTACAATTTTTTTTCCTTTGGGCTTTCTGAGATTTTTCTTGTTTTTTGAGGTAGGCCAATATTGCTATAAACATACCTTTTAGAATTGCTTTTGTTGAATCCTAAAGTTTTTGAGCCATTGTGTTTCCATTTGCATTTGTATCCAGGTATATTTTTATTTCCTCTTTGATATCTTTGTTGACCCATTGGTTGTTTAGTAGCATGTTTTTTAGGCTCCATGTGTTTGTGTTTTTTCAGTTTATTTCTTATAATTGATTTCTAGTTTCATAACATTGTGGTCATAAAAGATACCTGATAGGACTTCAGTCTTTTCAAATTTATTGAGGATTTTTTTGTGGCCTAACATGATCTGTCCTGGAGAATGTTCCATGTGCCCTGGTGAGGGGGAGGGGGTAAAAAGTATATTCTGTGGTTTTGGAAAGGAATATTATATATATATTTGTTAACTCTCTCTGATCTAAATTGTTGTTCAAAGCCACTGTCTATTGATTTTCATTGATGCAAGTGGGCTGTTAAATTTCCCTACTATTTTTGTAATACTGTCAATTTCTCCTTTTATGTCTGTTACTATTTGCTTTGTAGATTTAAATGCACCTATATTGGATACATAGATATTTACAATTGTTTTATCCTCTTGTTGCTTTGTTCCCTTTATAATTATGTAGTGCTTTTCTTTGTTTTAAAGTCCATTTGTCTGATATTAGTATTGCTAACACAGCTTTTATTTCCATTTCAATGGAATATCTTCACTTTTGGTCTGTATCTAGCTTTAGGTACGAAGGGAGTCTTTTATAGGCAACATATAGATGGGTCTTGTTTTTATCCATTAATTCACCCAGTGTCTTCCGATTGGAGCATTTAGTCCATTCACATTGCCATTTTGTTAATTTTTTCTTGTTTTTGTAGTACTTCTTTATTCCTATCTTCTCTTGCTCTTTTCCCTTATGATTTGATGTGTTTCTTTAGTGTTTATTTTTTACATATCATCGGATTTTGGTTTGTGGTTGCCATGAGGTTTATATCAATGTATATTGAGTTGATGGTTGCTTTTGTCAAACATATTCTAAAAGCACTAAATATTTTACTTCTTCCTCCCTGTTGATCATCCATGTCATATTTTATGTCTTTTTATCTAGTCTTTTAACCTTTATAGTAACTTTATACATGGTTGACCTATTACCTTTACTGTAGGTTTGCTTTTATCAATAAAATTTATTTTCTTAATTTTCTCACTTTTAGTTATGATCTTTTCTTTTCCACTTAAAGGAGTTTATCACCACTAAAGTGGCCTTAAAAGAAATGTTTAAGTATCTCTTTAACTTTATCTAGCAAGGTTATCATTTCAGAAATGAGGAGAGAAAGAATATTCTTGGTTGTAGGCTTTTTCCTTTCAGCACTTTGAATATATCATGCTACTTTCTTCTGGCCTGTGAAGTTTCTGCTGTAAAATCAGCTGATAGCCTTATGGGTTCTAAATAGGTATTATTTGGGAAAGGACTCTGACTACATTTTATTTAAGCAATGAAGCAGTAATAATTATTTAAAAATCCTTAAATGTGAGACTATTAATTCAGTTATAAATAATACATAGCTCATGGGTCAAAGATGTCACAATGGTAATAAAAAATTATTTGAATTGACATATAAAAATATACATCCAAAAGCTTTGAAATATAACCAAAGAGGTATTTACAGAATTATGTTTCCACCTGCAGGATCTGGGAAGGTCCTACCCCAGGACTTCATTCTGCACTGCATTAATATTGTTGATGCTGGTAGGGGGCTGGCTGTTAGAATGCGCTAGCACATAGGCTTTGGCCCACACTCAGCTCCCAGTGTGTTCAGACTTTCCCTTGCTTGATCTACTTTGTGATCTCTGATACTCCTGTGTCTCCCACATAACTGCCCTAGGTCACTGGCTCTACTATGATGACTGACTGCATTTCTAGTAACTCTCCAGGTAATGTCTGCTCTGTGCCTGACGATGTTCTCCTGAAAATAGGAGATGTTGCTAATCACTACTTGATATTCCCCAACATTTATAGCTGCTTTCTAGCCATCGTTCAGCCTAGTAGATGCCTCTTAACCTGTCAATTTTCTGTACTCTCTCATGGTCTGAACACAAACTCCGTTTTTGTTTTAAGATTTTATTTGAGAGAGAACAAGAATGAGAGAGCCAGAAGGAGAGGGAGAAGCAGTCTCCCTGCTCAGCAGGGAGTCCTGGGGATCATGACCTGAGTGGAAGGCAGAGCCACCCAGGCACCCAGAAACTCCGTATCTTGTAAGTCAAACTTAACCTTCACTTTGGCCTCCTCTTCCTCCTCATTATTTTGTTAACTATGTCCAGTTAATATGTATAAACATACATACACATTACAAGTTATTCATACAAGAATGGTATTTCCTGGAATAAAAATTAGGATACAAGACCTGTCAAAAATGGACTAGATTTGGAGGATATGGAATGGAATTTATAAAACATTTAAACACTATGGGATTATAATAGAAAAATCAGAACACAAGATTATTGAAATGATGTCCTTATATAATAAATACTAGGAAAATTAACACGTATACTTATAGAATTCTCTATAAATCTCTAAGAATTGAGTTCATTTATATGAAAATGTTAACCAATATTCTAACAAATTTCCTTCAGAGGATATTTTTTATGCAAAGTGAATATTTTTTACCTGTTTAGGCAATAGAAAATCGGACTGGATCTTAAACAATTTAACGTAATGCCTATGACACTATATTTTTATTTGAATTTTCCCTGGTGTGGTAGATGGCAAAAATGACCACAAGCCTTCAGTCAACCCTGTTACCATTCTCTTTGCAATGTGACTTTGCAGTTCCTCACATTAATAGAGTATAGCATCGCCTCCCTCAAATCCAGATTATCCAACTTGTTTGGGCCAAAACAATGCAGTGGAAGTGACAGAGTGCTAGTTCCCAGCCGAGGACTCAAAATTTGCATGCTTCTGCTCACTGTAAAATATATATGTATATTTATACTTCAGATTGGAATTTGAATATTTTTAAAAATGTTTCATTCCACCTTTCTGTAGTTAAACCTTTGGGTATTGTCATTTGCTTTCTATTATATGACTGCATATTGATTGTAGAGAGTCAAAAGGAGAATTATGATTATTTTATAGTGGAGGTTTGGTTGATGATTTGGAAATGTGAAAAAGGTAATGTCTCAGCTACAAATCTGATCATGTGCAGCCCAAGCTATAATAAAACAATAGGTAGCACTAAAATGTGGGCCCAGAATGAAATATCTATTAACCTAATTTTGAACATTAATAAATTGGCATTAAGTCTGATTTTTCAAGCCAGGGCAGCAAGCATAAGTCATGTGGGATTTGAAGAGATTTGCTTTCTCTTTTCCTGGCAACAGAAAGGTAAAAAACTCATAAGAACCTCTCAAACCAGTATTCTGCCTGTTCACTGGTTCAAATGATAATTCTTACCAGTTTTTAGAAAGAACAAGAGAACTTTTGTCCCTAATGCTTTACAATGAAGGACTTGGAAGGCAGCATGCTCCTTTACTGGCTCCTTGCCAGCCACACACTTCAGCAATGTATGGGGTTTGGTTTATTGTCTTTTTGTAGTACATCCTAAGGAAAACAATAATAATTAAAATGGATCTAATGAGCACTTACTAGTGACTTCAGTGATAGCTCTTCATCAGGCTTGAGCTTTAAAGCTGAAGCAGTCTTTTCTCAAATTTCTCTCTTTTGCACCCTTGCCTAATGTTCTTTTTCCAAGGATGCACTTTGCAAAGTTTTTAAAAATTTCTTTATTTGAAAACATTCATGAGATTTCTCAGATACATTCACTCATACTCAAGGCAGGAGTTCCCAGTGGTGTTTTTATGCCCACATGGTCACCTCATCAAGCCAGGCTATCTAACTGGTTATGCCAGGTAAAGATTATCAGTAAACAAACTGCCTCTGGTGGTCACCAGGGAGATGTCAGACTTTGAAGAACATATCATAAATCCTACTGCTCTTAGTTTGGCCAAGAGTCAAAGACAGACATTCAGGCTTTCCCAGCATTGAAGTTAGATTTTTTTTTTCCTATGTGTAAACTAACTTAACCTCTTGCTGCCTTCTTCCTTCCCTACGAAACTTACTAATCACTAGTAGATACCTAGGTTACCCAAATAAAAAAAAAAATATTTGTCCTCCATCATCTCATAGTCTAGTGTCCCACTGTCTCAGGTTCTCATTTATGAGAGACAATGTATATTAAGAAATAGGAGGAAAGGGAGTCAGGAAGTTTCAGGTGCAAAGAGCTTTCTCAGGGGTAAAATGGATATTGTTGTCCTTGTCATGCTACTGATAAGGTTAAGCCTTAGACCTGTCCTTAAAAACCAGTCTTCATCTCAGACAGTGTAGCATATCCATAGAAATACTGAAATATCTGTTTCACACTGAAAATCCCTGGTGATAAAATTTGTCCTCTAGGATGAAGGAGATTGTAAATTAGTGCTTATCTTGCTCTTAACTTTCTGTAGCTACTTCAGACATTTCTTTAGATGACCTGAGTGAGTGAGTTTTTCTTAAAATCACTCAGGATAGCCACCCTTCAGCAAGGGTAATTGATTTATTTATTTTCTGAATTGGAGGAAGAATTAATTTAGTGGATATAGCCTTGAGCAAAAGCAAGTGTTGAGTTGACCTCATTCTCTGGCTACTTTCAGCATAACAGTGGGTAAGAAGAGTAAATAAATAGAAAAAAAAATTTAACCAGGAGTTTGTATGTGTGTATGTTTAAGATATCAAAAAGAAAATTCTCCTTGTAGTAATTTTGGTATTAATCCCTTTTCTCTCAAGGAGTTAGTCAACATATATAGGTTTATTTTATTTATCCACATTCAGCTGGTCCTGCCATCTTGATATTTCTAAAGCTCCAATATCTTTTATATCCATTGTCTCCTTGGGATTCCCAGTTTATTTGTTTAATCTACTCATTTTGTTATCTGGAATCATCTCCTAAAATACCAACTAACTTCTCGATCAGCAAGGTCTAACCTCTTAATCCACATATTTCACTTTACCAACAGAAATACAGTTTTAAAACACAGATGGAATTATTTTTATCCATTTTTCAAAAACCTTCCATGGCTACTCAGTGTATAAATAAAGTCAAAACCTCTAAACACATATGTCCTTACCCTAATCCATTCAATTCACAAATAAATTTGAGCTATTCCTATGTGGCAGGCACAATGGTAAGCCTCCTTAATGTCCCTGTTCATTGTCTCTCCTAGATGTGGTTTCATTCTATCCCTGCTGTTCAGAGTTCACCCCCTAGACAGACAGAACCAACACCTTCTCCCCAGTCCCTCACATCCTTTATCAGTTGTTTTGATATTTTAAACATTTCTTATATGTTTATTATCCTATTCTTTTTTATGCATGTCTAAAGACTCATCTCACAAATTCAACCTAATTAACAGTGATAGCAAAGTTTGCTTTATTTATACTCTCCACTCAATGTCACCATCTCTATTGTTGAGTGTAAAAATTTTCTTGAGTTCTTTAGTAGGAATTATTTTCTAAGAGAAACTGTCCATTAACTACTTGATACCTTGAGGAGCAGGTGGTATAGTAGAGGCAGGGTATATTCTTGATTCTTTGCCCCTATTTACCAGCTCTCAGAATAATAAGAAATTCATATGCTAGAAAAATTTCAAAATGACCAATTTGTTTTCATTTTAAAATCATGGATCTTTAAGATATTTCATGAGTTTCAATCCATTGCAGTCATTATTCTTTGTCGTACTCAAATTGTCCATTTCAACCACACATATCCTTTCCTTTCAAATTGGCTCATTTCCATTTAGCACAATACCAGCAGTATTTGATAAATTATTTGCCTTCTGTTATTACACCATATATTTTCTTCCCAGCCAGATCAAAAACCAGCCCTTTCTCTGAGCCACTCGCCTTGCTTTCTATGAAAAAGAGAATTAGGAGACCGTGTCTGGATAAGGGGTAATCATTGCTAGTGGGTTCAGATACCATCCCTTTTCAGTGATCAAGATCAATGATTTTTTTTTTTCCTATAAAGAATTTACACTGGCATTTTTAAGGATACAGAGATTCTGATACATTATTTAAAATATTTTGTTTGCATCCATTTCTTGTCTATTAAACCTTGGTTCCATGTGCCATTAATGTAATTACCTTTTTGCCTCATCCTATAATGTATATATAATAGTTTCATTATGAAAATACCCATGTTACCATTGAAAATACCAGTGTCATTATTGAACAGTTTTATACTTCATTGCATCTTTTTTTCCTTAATGTATAACTAGGGACAAATTACTTAGTTCAAAGTTTACTAAAATAATGATAAAATCTGATAAGAATTTCAGTTTAGGAAAGGATGAGTGGTCCCTTAATGTTGAGAGATTTTGATGTAAGTTTTGTTTTGGTACATCTTTCAAATCACACTTTGCTGGAGGAAGCCTGTTTGGCTTTCAGTTATCGTCTAATGTCAATCTTTTTTTTCTGCAGTGAAAACAGACACTGTAACCTATAACCAACTCCAGTTTATTCTTAAATGATCTTTACTTAAATGATCTTTATTGGCTTCTTTGTATAATCATTTAGCTTAATTTGGTAAAATTACCTACACCTTGCAAAATCCAAATACACAGTCCAGTAACTTTTATCTGATAGGAAAGGGGGGATGTGATCCTGAAACCCAAAGTAAATGGCAAAGGCCTTGTTTAGTAACCTTTAGTTCTTCCCTTAGGAATGAGGCAGGTTATGGAAAGAAATATAAAATATTTCCAGCTGTTGTCACCACATGTAATTTTAGGCCTCTCTCATTGGGTGCTTACCACAAGTACGCAGTCCCTAGGGAAAGAAGTCAGTATTAATTAAGTGACAAGCTCTGCTGTGCCAAGGGAAAGAGCACAGGGTGGGTCTGGGGGTGGACATACACACATTTTAATAAGATAAAAAGACTGAAATCTGAACAATACAAATGATCACAATCCAAAACAACTGACCTATAAATCTAACTCTACAGATGAAAAATCTAATTTATAAAAATATCTCATGAGAATTCAAATAAGTTTCAAGGAATTCTAGAGGACATTCTTACACTACCAATGACTATCAGGGAAAGAGCAAAGTTATTCATTTTCACTGGAAATAGCAAAGACAAAAAGAACTGGCTTCAAGAAATACCTTGGGACAGTCTGAGACCAGAACTAATTCTGGGTCCTTTCATAAATTAAAATGACATTAAGGGGCAGTTTTTTTAAACTGAGAAGCTTTAGTTTTTTTTTCCACAAAGAAGATCCTGTATAATTCCAGCACACAGCTGTGTAATTAACTACAGTTTATATATGCAAAATCAGCTCTGCCCTTCCATTTTAATACTGAAGAACTAAATTGCTAATTAGACCAGAAATGTTTAGAAATGGAGACCGGGGATGCACACAGAAAGTAGGTAAAAGAAGACTTTAAAACATGAAGGAAGGTGACATAGAGGTTATCACTGCAGGAACATAAATTCCCTATCAAAAACCAAACCCAAGATGGGTTAGACAAAGAAAAAAAGAAAAACAACACATGGATAATCTCAACAAAGCTAGACAACAGTAAGCCCCAAAACTCCGTAATATGGACAAATGAGGTCAAATGACCACCAAGAGCAAACCCCAAATAATCTCAGCTAACAAATGTACAGGTAAAGATAGAATTAGAAAAATCTCTACCTTGATACCCTGAGAAGCAGTTAATTCTGGTAACGATCACCAGCAACGATATCACTAGCGAAAAGTTTGATGCAAAAATCTAAGTAGTCAGGCTGCCAACACCTGAATCCAACTTTCATGTTGGCCTCAGAGTCAGGATAATTAATAATTCTGTGCCTTTTGACATGAATTAATTTGAAGCACATGGTACCTTCTATGGAGCAATCTTGTCAAAATCGAAACCTGAATTTAACTTCTAGAGATAATATCCAATCTTGGGATATATGATGCCACAAGGAAGAAAACAGCTACAATATACGAGACAGTATACAAAATCATTGGTATTGCTGCTGTGATGAGTTAAGTGGCAAGGGACAAAAGGAAGGTTAGATCTAAGTTTAAAGAGACTTTAGATTTAGATTTATAAACGAATGCACACTTTGGACTTCGTTGTAATATATATTTGAATAAATAAACTGAAAAGATGTTATGAGGTGATGGAGGAAATCTGGCTTGAACTGGGTATTAGATGCTACCAAAAGATTATTGTTAATTGTATTAGTTGTGATTAAGGCACTGTAATTAGGAAATATACATTTTTTTAGATGATTGCTAATATCCAAACCATACAAACAAATCTCAATCTAGGCACAACTCAACTATAATTCCACAAGTTAAAAAATCCTATTGGTAAAAATATTTCCTGAGAATCTGAATAATTACAGGTATGTTTTAGAAATGTGGAAATGACATAGTGTTACATAGTGTCTACAATCTTATTATATCAAAGGAAAATACAGAAACGTAAAAATACAAGGGAAGGAAAAGTGGCAAAATTTTGATAGGTTTTAAATATGGAGAATGTATATTTCACTAGTTCCCTAAATTTGTGCATTTTTGACATATCATAATTTAAAAGATTAAACTAAAAGACAAATATCAGTTTTATTCCATAAATATTAGGCAAAACCTTCATGCCAGATCTGAGGATTCAAAGCTGATTATTCAGGCATGGGTTGTGCAGAAATGAAATTTACTTTTTACTTGATGCAAAAGACCAAAACCAGGTGAATACAATATTATATAAAGCCATATGTGCCTTGAAGGATATAAACAGGATGCTGAAAGAGAGAACAATGAGTGGGACTATGTGAAACATGGCAGGCAAATGGGGCAGGATCAGCAGATCAGCACTTTCAGAGGATATTAGGCTGAGACCTAAATGGTTAGTCTTTATTTATTTATATTTTACTTATTTGAGAGAGAGAGAGAACGAGCATGGGGAGAAGGGCAGAAGGAGAGAGAGAAGCAGGCTCCCTGCTGAGCAGGAAGCCCCATGTGGGGCTCAATTCCAGGACCCCAGGATCATGACCTGAGCTGAAGGCAGACACTTAACTGACTAAACCACCCAGGCGTCCCCCTCCCTTTTATTAATGAGAAAAAGTTTTCTAGTAGAATGACATTTATAAAATCTGTGTGTTGGCTGTTGGTGGGAATGCAAGCTGGTGCAGCCACTCTGGAAAACAGGATGGAGGTTCCTCAAAAAGTTGAAAATACAGCTACCATATGATCCAGCAATTGCACTACTGGGTATTTACCCCAAAGATACAAAAATAGGGATCCGAAAGGGTACGTGCACCCCAGTGTTTATAGCAGCAATGTCCACAATAGCCAAACTGTGGAAAGAGCCAAGATGTCCATCGACAGATGAATGGATAAAGAAGATGTGGTATATATACACAATGGAATATTATGCAGCCATCAAAAGGAATGAGATCTTGCCATTTGCAACGACGTGGATGGAACTGGAGGATATTATGTTGAGCGAAATAAGTCAAACAGAGAAAGACATGTATCATATGACCTCACTGATATAATTCTTAATCGCAGGAAACAAACTGAGGGTTGCTGGAGTGGGGGGTGGGGTGGGAGGGATGGGGTGACTGGGTGATAGACACTGGGGGGGTTATGTGCTCTGGTAAGCGCTGGGAATTGTGCAAGACTGTTGAATCTCAGATCTGTACCTCTGAAACAAATAATGCAATATATGTTAAGAAAAACAAAAAAAAGAAGAAGAAGAAGGTAGCAGGAGGGGAAGAATGAAGCGGGGGAAATCGGAGGGGTAGACGAACCATGAGAGACGATGGACTCTGAAAAACAAACTGAGGGTTCTAGAGGGGAGGGGGGTGGGAGGATGGATTAGCCTGGTGGTGGGTATTGAGGAGGGCACATTCTGCATGGAGCACTGGGTGTTATGCACAAACAATGAATCATGGAATACTACTTCTAAAACTAATGATGTAATGTATGGGGATTAACATAAGAATTAAAAAAAAAATTAAAACAAAAAAAAACTATGAGGTCAGAATAAAAGGACCAGATAAAGTGTAAGTGAAAATCAGGAAACTAAGGAGAACAAAAGCCATCATGGGAGTGGAATGAAGGGGGACAATTAAATATCTGAGTTTTCAGACACTGAGCATTCAACCAGGTGGTGGTGTTTTAATCAGAGGAGGTTATCACAATGATTGCCTGGATCAAGATGGGAACAGAAAAGCTCTGAAACACAGAATTTACAACCAAGTGGGTCTTTACCCACAACGATCTTAGAATTGATGTAGAAATATCTACACACATGTTAAAAGAGTTGCATCCACCAAGAGACTCAGGATTAATTCAGGATTAACTAGAAACAATTTCTACCAAGTCTGGGAGAAAACACATGTTCAATAAGTAGGAATTGATACTTAAATGTTATTGAGTGAAGTATCTTGCTGTGTGAAAGTTATTTTTTTTAAAAACTTTCTCTTTTAATATATGATGTAAAATAATTATAGTAAAATACTGAGTTTTAATGGTCTCCAACTTACAATGGTTTGACTTATGATTGAATTTACAACTGTGAGAAAGCAATATGCATTCAGTAGAAACTTTCAAATTTTGAATTTTGATCTTTTTCTGGGACAATGATATGCAATATAGTTATTCAATCAGGATGATGGGCAGGGACAGGGAGCACAGCTCCCAGTCAGCTACAGGATCAGGAGAGTATATAACTGATACACTTACAGCCTTTCTGTGCCCATATAACCATTCTGTTTCTCACTTCTAGCACACTATTCAATATATTACATGAGATTCAGTACTTTATTATAAAATAGGCTATGTGTTACATGATTTTGCCCAACTGTAGGCTAATGTAAGTGTTCTGAGTGTGTTTAAGATAGCCTAGACTAAGCTATGATGTTCAATAGGTTAGGTGTATTAAATGAATTTTCAACTTATGATATTTTCAGCTTACAGTGGGATTATTGGTATGTGAACCCCATCAAAAGTCAAGAATATCTCTAGTTATATGTGCATTTTCTAATATGGAAATGGAAAACTAAACAATTAGTATAGTTTCTCACCATTTTAGGAAAACCTCCTTCCTAGATCCATATGGCTATGTGGACACCACATAATTATATTATTACTGAGCTAAAGCATATGATAAAAAGTAAAGAAGACTCCTGAATTCTGATCTTGAATCACAATGCACAAAATAAGTTATAAAAGACAAAGAGACAAAATTATAATTGCTGGTTAACAATGTTTTTATATAGATACATCTCTGTTCTCTTTTTGCTTATAGTGCTGCAGTTAGGAATTTATTACAACTAAATGCTTAAATTATAATTTGGATAATAGAATTTTTAGGACTACTGTTGTGATATATATATATATATATACACACACATATATAAACAAATATATATACAAAAATACATATATATATCCATATATACTCATATATGTCTCCAGTATTTTTGCTATAAGTAAAATAGTCAACTTTCTAATTTTTTAATATTAGAATAGTGGAATGACTGATAAAGAATTTGTTAAAATTTGTGACTAAGAGCTCACAAATTTATGAAGTTTTACTCCTTTAAAGGCATTCCATGCCCAAATTAAAACATTCAATGTGGTGTCAGAAAAGAAACTGACATAGGCCATTAATTACAGGTAATTAAACAAATAGCATAAGCATTTGTCATTGAGTCCAAAGACTTATGTTAGAGAGATAGTTCTAACTCAATCACCATAGCCAGAGCCTTGGAATGACACCTCTACAGCAAGTGTAATCATTTTGAAGAAATATGGTTGCCATTTAGATGATGTCTTTGCACTAGGGAGTCACATATTAAAGATTGGGGGTGGGGAGAAGGTACGCTAGTTTCTAGTGAAATACCATTCTATAGCTTTATCATTATTTCTTCCTGTTCTGAGAAAAAAACTGCATTTTTCAGCTAGGCACCAAAAACTCTGGGAAACAGTCAATCTGTATTCACAGAGAAGGCTGTAGAATTGTCAGTCCCAATCAAGAGATGAGTCCAGTAGACAGAGGCAAGGCTCTCTGAGTTCTCTTGATGCATGTATATATGCCACATGAGAACAAGTGGCTGGAGTCATCATAGGAGTCAACAAAGTTGAACTTGATAAATTTATAAATTAGGGGGCAGCTGGGTGGCTCAGTCATTAAGTGTCTGCCTTCAGCTCAGGTCATGATCCCAGGGTCCTGGGATCAAGCCCCGCATCAGGCTCCCTGCTGGGTGGGAAGCCTGCTTCTCCTTCTCCCACTCCCCCTGCTTGTGTTCCTTCTCTCGCTTTGTCTCTCTCTGTCAAATGAATAAATAAAATCTTAAAAAAAATGTATAAATTAGAATCATCGGGGCCCCTGTGTGGCTTAGTCAGTTAAGTGTCTGACTCTTGATTTCACCTCAGGTCATGATCTTGGGGTCCTGAGATCAAGCTCCATGTCGGGTTCCCTGCTGGGCTCCCTGCTAAGTGTGGAGCCCGCTTGGGATTCTCTCTCCCTCTGCCCCTCCTCTCCCTGCTTGCACTTGTTGTTGTTTTGAGAGAAAGAGCACAACAACAAAAGAATTATCTACAAGGACTAGTTTGCTTTTGCATGCTACAGCACCTCAGAATTTTGCCAATCTATTCTAGGGTAATCCCAATTATGACTAAATGAGATCTTCCTTTTAGAGCTTTGCAGCTTTTTCCTAATAAATATAGATTTATGAAAGAAAAATTTATTGTGCATATGTTAGAGTTCCCCAAACCAACAGAATGTGTTTACAGAGAGGGAGATTATTTTAAGGAATTGAGTTATTTAATAGTAAAGCCTTGGTAGATCCAAAATCTGTTCAGTAGAGCAGCAGGCTGGAGACCCAGGGAAGGGGTGAAACTTGATTCCAAAGGCAGACTGCTGAAACTCCTTCTTGATCAAGGGAGAGTCAGTTTTTGTTCTATCAAGGCCTTTAACTGATTGTATAAGGCCCACCCACTTTATAGAAAGTAATCTGCTTTACTCAAAGTCTACTGATTTAAATGTTAATCTCATCCATCCAAAAACACCTTCACAGAAACATTCAGAATAATGTTTGACCAAATTTCTGGGCACTGTGGTCCAGCCAAGTTGACACATAAGATTAACCATCATATTGAGATTATTTAAACATGGTCAGGCCTGCTCATATTAGCCCCTTAGTAAAAAACAGAAAATTTTCAGAAACAGACATAGGAGAAGGCAAAAACTAGTGAGTCGGGTGCCAAATAAGAGCTGGGCTAATTAGGGTATAGTAATATTTCTGTGATAAAGAACTAAAATTTAGATAGGGCTAACTTATCATGCTAAAAAGCTGAATTATGGTAGTAGATTTGACATTAAATTGTTTGATGTAGCTTTTCTGGAGCAGAAGAGGATAAAAATTCTGAAATTCCTTGTTTCAGATTTTCTTCAATTCAGTTGGATTCTTTAGCACTCATGGCCCCCTGACCTTTATCCCCACCTTAACTTTTTCTCCCTGCCCCATGCAAAAGAAGAGAACCCTAATGGGGTCACATGCATCTTTTTGCTTCTAAATCTTCTCACATGCTTCTGATGCTCATTATAGTTTGTGAATAGAATTGATTGCTACCCTCAAGTGCCATTTCATCCATTCTCTGAGGTTGGTTCCAGGCTTTTGAGAACATTGACCATAGGTCTCTATTTTTATTGTGAATATTATGGTTATTGTTTGCAAAAGAGATGTGCTGTGATTCTTAACAGTGATCCAATAGTCTTCATAAAATATACATAAATGTCTCCATGAAAACAGTGAATTAGCAATCATATTTCTATCTCACTTTAACTATATGCAGATTAGTTTTTTTAAAAAAAGAAATATTTGAAGAATTACCCATAGAATTGTCCCAACCCTATTCCTCCCTCATCCTCATAATCAACACTCCCCACCAAAATACGGTATCTTATCTGTTTTGTTTTGTTTTTTCCTGGATTTTCAGACAACCAGCTATCCATTTTTTTCTTGAGCCAGTGACTAGGAGGAGAGATATTTATCTTATCAATTATTTTGGGTATATATTTGGACTTAGATGCTTGATAATAATTTTGTAATTAGTCAAGGCACAAGCTGAAACAGATGTTATTTCAAAGGAATATGCAGCTAGGAGACAAGTGCTAAATAAGCAGTTAAGTTACACATAACTGTATCAAAGGACAGATCTTATTTTACAGAATTAAACTGAACAGGTGGATCCCTTTCTCAATGCCTATAAAATTCTATGTACTTATAGTTTCACCCCTAATAAATCTGTTTGAAAAGTTCAGTCTATCCTTTCTTTCCTGAGTAGCAGGCAATTTTTAGTACCAAAACAGTCTGATCAAGACAGTGTATACTCTTTGAATAGATTATACTACATTTATCATTATGTCAATATTTACCAAGTAAAAGTGATAGAAATTGTTTTTGGAAAGCAGATTCAGTATAATCTCTTTTTGAATAAATTTCTATGAAATCCTATTTTACCCTAGTTATAATGAGTCCATTTAAAGTTTAGCAAAAATTCACAGTACTTTACAAATCCAATCAGTTTAAACCTCCTAATCATGCCATAAAAGACATATTGAAAGATACAATATATATAAAAAAAAATTCTTCACAACTCTCAAGCTTATGACCTTAGCAGCTGAGGAAGAAATTGAGAAAAAAATATATAGCTTTCATTATCTCCCTTGTGTTCCAGTTTAATAAATAGCTAGTCCTCCATTTAACCAAAGAGGATAATCCTCTAATGCCTAATGCTGTTACTGAATATTTACTAAAATATTCCCCTGCCAAACAACAATAGGAAGAAAAACCCTGTTTCCTGATAAGTTATCTCAGGTACAAAGTGTCACCATTATTTATATTTTATGAATAAAAGTGCAGAAATCTGTTTTAAGCAAACTATATTTTCTGGAAGGGTTGAATTTAAAAGTATTTTCATTGACTGGAATTATTTTACTAAATAATATTTTAATTCAAAGATTTGAAAGACTAGAGTACAAGTAAAATGTAAACAATTGGAAAATGGTAAAATATTTGAATTCTTATGGAGCCAAGGGTATTTGTCAGGTTAGTAATCTACTGGCAGGAAATGGTGGGAGGGGAGGAGATACAGAGATAAGCATGTGAGAACCATCTTGTCTAGATCCTTGATAGAGTGTTATCCATGGCTAAGCACTTATTATAAATGCAGAATCACAAGCTTCAAACAAGATTTACTGAATTCTAATCTTTAATTTAATAAGATCCTTAATTCATAGAAACATTAATGTCTGAGAAGCACTGACCTCTGTGATAATTTAATCTAGAGCAAACCTTGGTTGATGGGGCTTTTATAATGAGTTTTGACTTTTTATGGTGTACAAAGCCCAATATACTGAAATGATTTTGACGTATTGATTGGTCATAGCTCACAAACAGTGCAATAAACAACACACACAAGAATTTAAAATTTGTGCTAAATAACAATTAGTTAATTCTTCCAGTCATTCTGACTGAAAAGAGATGGACTAGAATACTGACAACATAAGAACTTGAATTATATAGTTCTGTGACAAATCCTTTATGATTTGAGAAGGTATACAAACACTTTGAATTTCAACTTTCTTTTCTATAATTTGGGGAATATAATGCCTAGTTTGTAAGATTGTTGAAGATTAAATTAGATAAATTGTGTAAATTTGTGAGGAAAGGCAGGAAGATGGCAGAGTAGGAGGATTCTGAGCTCACTTCACCCCATAGACACACTGAAATAACAACTGCATCTTAGCAACTAATTCTGAAAATGACCTGAAGACTGGCAAAACACACCTTCCACAGTTATTCATAGAGAGAAGACTACGTCTAAAAGGGTAGGAGTGGCAGAGATGTGATTGGGAACCAAATCCTTGGGGAATCTAAGCATCAATAGGAGGGACATCACAAGCATGGAGAATCAAGAGGAGCAGACCCCACACCAGGTACTGCTAGCACTGGGGAACCACACTGGGAAGACAAGTCCCTATAAGATCTGACTTTGAAAACCAGATGGATTTAACTTGAGGAGCTTTAAAAATCAGTGTGCTTAACTCTAGGAGAGCTGGAAGGCAGTAGGAAACTGAGTACCTGAACTTAAAGAGCCAGCACGATAAATAACTTGGGGCATGACACAGCATAGAAGCAACAGTTTGAAAAGTACCTGGGGTATACATAAAAAAATTATGGACTGGTATTAGAACATGCCCTGGAGGGGTATGGACCTTCAGGAGACCTCTCCAGGATCAAAAGTGTTGGCAGGTGCCATTTCTCTTTTTCTCCCCCAGTCTAGATAGCCAGATTCTTGAAATAACCAGTTCTGATATTCTCCATCTACCTTGCTAAAACCACATGCCTTGCCCAAGTGTTCCCCTGTAGAGCCACCCCATACAACCTGCCTGCCTCCGCAGGCATCCCTCTAAAGCAGCTCCTGCTCTGGTGCATCCTACAGGCAACCCCAGCAGGGACCTGTGCCACTCCAAAGTAACTCCTGGCCTGGAGAGGGCAAGAGATAACCCCATGCACCAGTGCACCGACAGTTGCCAGGCCTCATAACTGGCTACACAGGGAGCAAGCCCTGCACTTCAGTGTACTTGCAGCTATGGCAGAGAAGGTAATTATGGACAGATAGTCTGCTACTGGCCCCACCCACCAATGACAGTCTCTCAATTGGCCATGCAGGGAGCATACCCTGCCCTTCAGTGCACCTGCAGCTGTGGAGGTGACTAATTGCAGACACTAGTCTGACTGCCAGCAACGCCCTCCAATAAGCCTGTGGTGGCCTCAAACAAGGCCTCAACAGCACAAGAACCAAACCCTGCCTATTGTGCCCATAGCAGGCAAAGCAGTCATTGCAGCCATTGGGCTGAAGGCAATTATGGCTTAGCCACAACAATAGGGCATAAGTAGCCCACACCGGGGATATCCCTGGAGCTTCTCATTCTGGTACCCAGGACCAGGGGGCACTGCAGGGCACTACAGGACCTCTTCTACACAGAGCAACTTCTTTCAAGACCAAGAGATATAGCTCACCTCCCTAATACATAGAAACAGAGGGTGAGACAAAATGAAGAAACAGAGGAATGTGCCCCAAATGAAAGAACAAGACAAAATCACAGTAAAAGAGCTAAATGAAAGGAAGATTAAAAAAATGCTTGATAAAGAATTCAAAGTAAAGTTCAAAAAGATACTTGCTGGACCTGAGATAAGAGTGAATGAACTCAGTGAGAACTTCAACAGAGACATAAAAAATAAAGAAGAACCAGACAGAGCTGAAGAATTCAATAACTGAAGTAAAACGCACACTAGAGGGAAGCAACAGCCAATTAGAAGATGCAGAAGAATGGGTTGGCTTAATGGAAGACAGGCAATAAAAAGCAACCAAGCTGAACAGCAAACAAAAAAAAGAACAATAAAAAATGAGACTAGGTTAAGGGTAACTCAGCAACATCATCAAGCATAATATTTGCATTATAGGTATCCCAGAAGAAGAGAAAGAGAAGAAGGCAGAAAACTTATTTGAAGAAATAATAGCTGAAAACTTTCCAGTCTGGGGAAGGAAACAGACAGCCAGGTCTAGGAAGTACAGACATACCTCTAACAAATAAACCCAAAGAGACACATAATAATTAAAATAGCAAAAAGTAATTCAAGAGAGAATTTTAAAAGCAGCAAGAGAAAAGAAAGCAGGTACATACAAGGGAAACCTCATAAGGCTATCATCTGATTTTACAACAGAAATTTTGCAGGCCAGAAGAAAGTGACATGTTGCATTCAAGGTGTTGAAAGAAAAAACCCACAACCAAGAATACTCTAGCTAGCAAGGTTATCATTCAGACTAGGAGAGATGAAGAGTTTCTTAAAGCAGTTTATCACCACTAAAACAGTCATTTGAGAAATTTAAAAGGGATTCTTTTAAGTAAAAACAAAAAGCCATAACTAGAAGAAAATTATGAATGAAAATTCAGATAAAAACAAACATATAGTAAAGGTAATAGATTAATCACATATTAATCCAGTATAGAGGTTGAAACACAAAAGTAGTAAAATCAATTATATCTACAAAAATTAGGTCAGTGGCACACAAAATAAAAAAAATATATATAAAATATGATATATACATAAAATGTGGCAAGGGAGTAAAAATTTAGTGCTTTATAGAATGTGTTCAATCTTAAGCAATCATCAACTTATTATAGCCTGCTATACTCATAACATGTTATATAAGAACCCAGTTGTAACCAGAAATAAAAAACCTATAATAGACACACAAAAAATTGAGAGAAATCCAAGCATAACACTAATAAAAGTCATCAAATCACAAGGGAAGAGAAGAAGGACAAGAATTCGAAAACAACTAGAGAACAATGAACAAAATGGCAAATCAATTTGGCAAAACAAAATTAATTACCTTAAATGTAAATGGACTGTATGTTCTGATCAAAAGACAAAAGGTAACTGAATGTATAAAAATCAAGACCCATCTATATGCTCCTGACAGAGACTCACTTCATACCTAAAGACATATGGAGATGGAAAGTGAAGAGATGGAAAAGGATATTCTATGCAAATGGAAGTGGGGTCAGGGGAAGACAGGTTAACAGTACTTATACCAGACAAAATAGACTTTAAAACAAAGACCATAGCAAAAGATAAAGAAGAGCATTACATGATGATAAAGGGATTAAAATTCTCAACAAAGTGGGTTTAGAGGGAATATACCTCAATATAATAAAGGCCCTATATTAAAAATCTACTGCTAATGACATGGATGGAACTGGAGGGTGTTATGCTGAGCGAAATGAGTCAATCAGAGAAAGACATGTATCATATGACCTCACTGATATGACGAATTCTTAATCTCAGGAAACAAACTGAGGGTTGCTGGAGTGGGGGGTGGGGTGGGAGGGATGGGGTGGCTGGGTGATAGACACTGGGGAGGGTATGTGCTATGGTGAGCGCTGTGAATTGTGCAAGACTGTTGAATCACAGATCTATACCTCTGAAACAAATAATACATTATATGTTAAGAATAAGAAAAAAAAAAAGAAGATAGCAGGAGGGGAAGAATGAAGGGGGGGAAATCGGAGGGGGAGATGAACCATGAGAGATGATGAACTCTGAAAAACAAACTGAGGGTTCTAGAGGGGAGAGGCGTGGGAGGATGGGTTAGCCTGGTGATGGGTATTAAAGAGGGCACGTTCTGCATGGAGCACTGGGTGTTATACACAAACAATGAATCATGGAACACTACATCAAAAACTAATAGATGTAATGTATGGTGATTAACATAACAATAAAAAATTTTAGAAAAATCTGCTGCTAGCGTTAAACTACATGGTGAAAAACTGAGAGCTTTTCCTCTAAGATCAAGAATAAGACAAGGATGTCCACTCTCACCTCTTTCATTCAACATAGTACTAGAAATCCTACCTACAGCAATCAGACAAGAAAAAGAAACAAAAGTCATCCAGGGCACCTGGGTGGCTCAGTCAGTTGAGCAGCTGACCTTTGATTTTGGCTCAGGTCATGATCTCAGCATCCTGGGATTGAGCCCGACATGGGCTCCATGCTCAGCAGGGAGTCTTCTTCAGGATTCTCTCTCTCCTTCTTCCCCGCCCCTTATTCTCTCACTTTCTCTCAAATAAATAAGTAAATCTTTTTAAAAAAGAAAATCATCCAAATTGGTGTGGAATAAGTAAAACTCATAACTTGAAGGTGACATGATACTATATATAGAAAACTCTAAAGACTACCAAAAACACTATTAGAAGTAATAAACATATTCCATAAAGTTGCAGCATACAAAAATGAAATAGCAGAAAGAGAAATTAAAAATCTCATTTACAATGGCACCAAAAAGAATAAAATACCTAGGAATAAATTTAACCAAGGAGGTGAAAGACCTGTACTCTGAAAACTGTAAGACAATTATGAAAGTAACTGAAGACAATACAAATGGAAAAATAATCATAGATTAGAAGAATAATGTTAAAATGTCCACACTACCCAAAGCAATCTACAAATCTAACACCATCAGTATGAAAATACTAATCGCATTTTTCACAGTAGCAGAACAAATAATCCTTACATTTGTATAGAACAACAGAAGACATGCAATAACCAAAGCAATCTTGAGAAAGAACAAAGTTGGAGGTATCACAATCCCAGATTTCAAGATACACTAGAAAGATAGAGTATAGAATACAGTATGGTACTGGCACAAAAATAAGCACATAGATCAATGGAACAAGATAGAGAGCCCAGAAATAAACCCAAGATTATATGGTCAATTAAACTACAACAAAGGAGACAAGAATATTCAATGCATAATAGACAGTCTCTTCAACAAATGGTGTTGGGAAAATTGGAGAGTTACATGGTGAAAAGAATGATACTGGACCACTTTCTTACACCATACACAAAAATAAACTCAAAATGAATTAAAGACCTAAATTTGAGACCTGAAACCATAAAACTCCTAGAGGAGGATGTAGGCAGTAATCTCTTGGATGTTGATCTTTGCAACAGATCTATGGATATATGTCGTCAGCAAGGGAAACAAAAGCAAAAATAAACTATTGGGGTTATACCAAAATAAAAAGCTATGTACTACAAAGGAAACCACCAACAGAACAAAAAGGCAACATACTTAATGGGAGAAAATG
The DNA here is from genome assembly GCF_029215605.1 of Mirounga angustirostris. NCBI lineage: Eukaryota > Metazoa > Chordata > Mammalia > Carnivora > Phocidae > Mirounga > Mirounga angustirostris. Next base: position 44,033,190 of record NW_026991716.1, on the reverse strand, counting down.
TTTTGCAAATCATATATTTGACAAGGAGTTAATACCCAACTCAACACCAATAAAATAATTCAATTAAAATATGGGTAGAGGACCTGAATAGGCATTTTTCCAAAGATGACATGTACGAGGCCAACAGACACATGAAAAGATGCTCAATATCACTTATCAGGGAAACACAAATCAAAACCACAGTGAGATATCACTTCACACCAGTCAAATGGCTAGTATCAAAAAGACAGAAACAAGTGTAGACAAGAATGTAGAGAAAAGAGAACCCTTGTGCACTGTTGGTGGGAATGTAAATTGGGACAACTACTGTAGAAAACAGTATGGAGGTTCCTCAGGAAATCAAAAACAGAAATACCATATGATGCAGTAATCCCACTGCTGGGCATTTGTCCAAAGAAAACAAAAACAATAATTTGAAAAGATATATGTACCCCTATGTTTCTTGCAGCATTATTTACAACAGCCAAAATATACAAGGAACCCAAGTGTCCCTCAGTAGATGAATGGATAAGGAAGATATGGGGTACGTACACACACACACACACACACACACACACACTCTCTCTCTCTCTCTCTCTCTCTCTCTCTCTCAATGGAATATTACTCAGCCATAAAAAAATGAGATTTTGCCATTTGTAACAACATAGATAGATCTAGAGAGTATTCTGCTAAGTGAAACAAGTCAGAGAAAAGCAAATGCCATACGATTTCACTTATATGTGGCAACTAAAAAAAAACAAAAAAAAAAAAACCCCAAAACACTAAATAGATTCGTAAATACAGAAAACAAACAGTTCCCAGAGGGGAAGTGGGTGGGGGAGATGGGCTAAATAGACAAAAGGGATTAAGATGTACAAACTTCCAGTTATAAAATAAATAAGTCATGGAAATGAAAAGTAGAGCTTAGAGAATATAGTCAACAATATTGTAATAATGTTGTATGGTGACAAATGGTGAAATGGTGACTATACTTATGGTGAGCACTGAGTAATGCATGGAACTGCTGAATCAATATGTTGTACTCCTGATATTAATGTAACATAATATGTTAAGTATACTTCAATAAAAATAAGAGAAAATAATTGTGTAAATTTCTTGGTATAAATCTGGATATATATATTTGAGTTTCCTAAGTATATGTATAGCCTATATAGTTGTGTATATTTGCATATATACATATGTAATACATATGTATATTTTAGATATGTATAATTTATATATATCTTATGTATAATTTATATATATATCCTATAGTAATGTGATATATATATAAAGGATATCTACATACATACACATTTATATATATTCTATATAGTTGGTTTTATATGCATATTCTATAGTTATATATGCACGTGCACATATAACTATACACATACATATGTATGTATTTGTGTGTGTGTATAATTCTCCAGAGCCAATACCTTTTGACCTATTCAATTTTTTTTTTAAAGATTTTATTTATTTATTTATTTGAGAGAGCGAGATTGAGAGAGAGAGAGCGCACATGAGAGGGGGAAGGTCAGAGGGAGAAGCAGACTCCCTGCTGAGCAGGGAGCCCGACGTGGGACTCGATCCTGGGACTCCAGGATCATGACCTGAGCCGAAGGCAGTCGCTTAACCGACAGAGCCACCCAGGCACCCTTGACCTATTCAATTTATAGCCTATTGGCTCCACTCTCTAGAATCCCCTTTTTTGATAACAATCCTACCTGATTTTAGAAGTCAAAGAAAAATGACAATTTCCTCCAATGAAAAGTTCTCTCTCAAACTTATATTAATACACACACCAACCTCCTAATATTTTCTTCCTCTACCTCATATTGACGATTATATTCGTTTGTATTTATCTGTATGGTGAAGTTATGTTTCTTCCCCAAATATTGTAGCCTAAAGATAGAAAAAAAACCTTCTACTTCAGTTATCTGTGCCATGTGATAAACCACCTTAAAATTTAATAGCATCAAACAAGGCTTCTTTTGACTGTCTATATTTCAATGGGTTGGACATTTGGGCAAAGCTACTCTCAAGGTTCTTTTCATTTGATTTTGATGATTTTGATTGAATGGAAACATCTGATATGTCTTCTATGTGGCTACATTCAGTCTGAGGATGGCCTAAATGAAAGGGCTCAGAAATCCTCCCCTATGTGTCTGAGGGCTTGGTGTGGTCAACTGGGGCACCTCATTTCTCTTGCACATGGTCTCTTTTCAGGTGTTTTCCCATCTATCGGAACTGTCCATCTCCTCTCCCTGAGAAGAATTTGGATCTCTCTTTTTATATAGTATGGTTCCTGATTCTATTAGCTAGGCTTCCAAGATGAAAAAGGAAAAACTGCTGCGCCTTTTTAATGTTTAGGGCCAGAATTGAATGGCATCATTTCTTTTACATTCAAATGGTAAAAGGATGTCAAAGGGTCAGTAGAAATTCAAGGTGAGGAAAGTACTACAAGGCATGAATACTGGGAGGTGCAGTTCCTGTGGATTACAAATACAACATACCGCACAAATACTTAATGGCATAATAAGAGTTGAATCATGCTTTTAGACAACGAAAACTTACATAAGGAAATGTGAACTAAAATTGGAAGGAGGTGATAACAGAAGACCTGTCATTTAGTTTAAATTAATCCAACATACCTTGATGAGCTATATTGAGGGTAATATTAATTGGTACAGAGCTCATTAGAGTTCCAGAATATTATAGAAAAAAATAGTATGTGGCTAGTTTACAGAAACCTAGAACTCTTTTTTTATCTCAAATTGTCCAGGACCCATTATGGAATAGGTCATGTATTTCCTAAATGTAGTCTGTATTACTTTAATCCTGCAAAACCCTCCTTATATATATATTTTAAGAAAGTATGGAGGAAATCAATGGTGAAATAAATGTAAAACAATGTGTACTGTATTTATCTCACATCAGCATATTTTAATTTTTTTTTTTTTTAAGATTTTATTTATTTGCGAGAGAGAGAATGAGAGACAGAGAGCATGAGAGGGAGGAGGGTCAGAGGGAGAAGCAGACTCCCCGCCGAGCAGGGAGCCCAATGCGGGACTCCATCCCGGGACTCCAGGATCATGACCTGAGCCGAAGGCAGTCGCTTAACCGACTGAGCCACTCAGGCGCCCTCACATCAGCATATTTTAAAAAAGCATTTACATCAGTGATGAGAACCCATTAACATTTGTTTAACCTGGCATTCCCAAGACATTTTTCCTCCCAAAAAACAACACTGCAACCTAAAGAAAATACTTGGGAAAATGCTAGAATAGTTTCTATACTAAAATCAACCTAAGAAATTCATTTTCACCAAGAGCTCTAGGATTTATACAAACTCTAAGATGTCAGAAATTATATTTTTCCTTGTTACTAGCTGGAGAATTTTTGTGACATGCATTAATAGTAATTCTTCCCATTTTGTGCTTTACCTTTTCCTCTTACTCCTATAAAATTTTCATTTTTATTTTAAAATAGATAAGTATAGATAACTGCAAAGTATCCTTCTTTGAGGGTCAAAAAATGGGTTCCATTTCCTGCTGCGCTCACCTGTTCCTCTGTATCCCATAGCGTTTCCTCAACAGGGAATTTCCTCTTGGCTCCTGCAATTGGCTATGCTCAGGAGCCAGAATGAATGTGGAGTACTAATAGGAATAGTTTACACTAGAATGTGCCCCAAAGATATTGTCAGACTGCAGGCCAGATCCCAGGATAATCTCTCATGCTGCCAATGTTTGCTTTCCAGCGATGACTTCATGAGAGCCGAAGCGGCCAGTGAGGCAGGGCAAGAGGAGGGATCTTAGACCTAGTGCCAGCTTGCTATGCTCCTTCACTCTTGGTTTCTCCTAGTGCAAAATGCTTATTTTTGCTCCTCCTTCTCTGTTTTCTTCCAGAGCATGTGTGGGAGCTGTAGCCAAAAGAACCTTCCTATCTTAGTAAGGGAGAAGCTCTAGAGAAGACCCAGTAACTTGCCCATAGTCATATTTAATATAAAGTACTAATCATATATCTCCCTCAATGGTATAGGTACCATAGAAATTAAGAGACAAATTTCCCTACTGTCAGTTATTTTTCAACCCCATCATCATAACCATTATCAACTTTATTGCTGTTACCATGGCAACCAGCTAGGTGTCTACAATGTTATAAAAATCTATGATAATATATGTATATAAATATAGGTACATGCATATATATGTATATACATGATATATATACATATATATGCATATATGTAATATAGCATAGATTTTTACAACACAGGTACATATACACACATACAATAGTCTCAGTGTATTTAGAATAGCATATTGGTTTATACCACAAAGTTCAAGAAAAAGATACTTATGAGTCAATGTCCATTTTCATTTTTAACTTATTTATCTAATTGATGGTTTTGATTTCAATGATACCTCCTGCTCAAGTTCACATGCACTTATAAATTTAGCCAGTGTTAAATCATGATTTATAATCTCTGTGCTGAAGGTAAAATGTCTGAAAACACAGTAATAGGTGGAAAACAAGTTCAGAGTCAAGAAAGAGCACCATGAGCTATAAATGATGAAGGAACAGAAGGCTAGCTGAGGACAGGCAGTATCAATACTGATAATTTGCTGGATGCCTGAGCACAAAGAATTCTGGGACTGGTCAGCCAGTAAAAATAGCAGGAACTGGGAGCAGACTAGACACGTGAGAGTAGGAAAACTTAAGGTCCATGCTCAGAATATGGAGATGGCATTTGTAGGGTACTGCAAGCTGAGGATGTGGTGACATTATAAGTGAACTTCCTAGTCCCATTTCTTCAAAACACAGTGGGCCAGGCTCTGCATGTTCCACATGTGGGACCTCTTAAAGATGAAATTGCAGGAAGCCAGAGAAGACAAGAACAGGCTAAAAGAGGTCATGATGACATAAGTATTGAGAATTAACATCACCATGACATAGCCAACAGAAGAATGGAGGAAGATTCGTTTAAAGACACAAAGACATTTATGTATACCTGTAATGCAGAGGCTCCCTGGGTGGATAGCATTAATGACAGCTAAAATTCATTGAGGTCTTGCTTTTCCCAGACACTGAGTTAAGTATCTTAATTTTTATAGAAAATTCCTTTCACCAGCAAGGTAACTATTTTTTAATATCTTTTTATTTTATTTTTAAAGATTTTATTTATTTATTTGAGAGAGAGAATGAGATAGAGAGAGCGAGAGCGAGCATGAGAGGGGGAAGGGTCAGAGGGAGAAGCAGACTCCCTGCTGAGCAGGGAGCCCGACGCGGGACTCGATCCCGGGACTCTGGGATCAGGACCTGAGCCGAAGGCAGTCGCTTAACCAACTGAGCCACCCAGGTGCCCATCAGCAAGGTAACTATTAAGGCCTAGAGAAGTTAGGTCACCAAATGTCACAAAGTTACCAAAGATGGAGCCAGAGCAAATCATGTTTGTCAAACCCCAAAGCCCTTCTCCTAAACAGGATACCACATTGTCTCCCACAGATATTAATCTATAGGGCTGTGGGGAAATATAAGGAGTCTCTGGGTAGATATGCTCACACTGAGGTGACTGCAAATCACTCAAGTAGATAATTAGTGATAAAATTAGAGGTCATGGCTGCAGATGGGTAGTTAGAAATTTTACAAATAAGAGATTTTCATTGAAACCATGAGAATGATTTAAATCTCTAGTGGAAAGAAGATACAGAGAAAGGACAGAGGGTAAAAAAGAGAACGCTGGCACTATTTATATATAACTACTTAGAAGGTAAATTTAGAAATCATAAAAAAATCAAATATTTTTAAACATACACTTTTCTGTGAGAAAACAGCAAACTTTTGTGTCATGAAAATAAAGAGCATTTTGTGCATAGATTGAGCTAATGATATGAACATTAAAATATTTTATAATTAATATCCTGGCCAAAGGATTACATAACATATAGAATGAGCATTTCATTAGGGTCAGGCTTCTGTGGTTTGAAAATTTTCTTGCAAAATGAATGAGAAACTTCATGGAATATGTGTTCTCTTTTGTTTTTTGTCTTAAATATCTATCTTCTGAATCTTTAGAAGCAAACCTTTTTGTCCCCACAATATGATGGTGGTGGTGTTGGTGATAGTGGTCAGTGTGACTAACATTTACTAAACAAATACAATCTGCTAGAGTTCTAAATATTTTTTAAGTAATGCTCATTATGATAATAAGAAATATATATTTTGGTTTTCATCCCAGGTCCTGGCCACAGCTCCTACAATACTTGTAATTTCCTAAGTGATAAAGATAAAGGACTATCTTTTGTCATATTATTTGGATTTTGTCCCCGTCTCCTAAACCAGCTGCAGAGAAAGAAGGGTGAAAGGAACTTCTTTTGTTATTCACAACAGGTGCTTTCAACCGCACCTGAGTTTATATTAAATTAGAGGATTTTTTTGAAAAACCCCGAGGACTGGGGGAGTGAACTGGGAACCGCTTGCTAAAGGAATCAACCATGTGATTAGAGGGCTGGAATTTTAGCCCCATTCCCTGACCTCCAGGAAGGGGAAAGAGCTGGAGATTGAGTTTATTATCAGTCATTCCTAAGTGGTGAAGCCTTCATAAAAAAAAACCCTCACTGAAGGGGTTTGGGGAGCTTCCAGACTGGGAAACACATGGGGGTGCTAAGAGGGTGGTGCCCCTGGAAGGGGCATAGAATCTCTGCCCCTTCCCCATACCTTGTTCTGTTCATCTTTTCCATTTCAGTTGTATTTTTTGTAATCTAGTAAGTAAATCATTTTCCTGAGTCCTGTGAGCCCTACAAGCAAATTATTGAACTCATGGAAGGGGTCATGGAAACCCCCACTTTATAGCCAATACAACCTGAGACTTGAGATTGTCATATAAGTGGGGCAGGTAGTCTTATGGGACTAAACCCTTAACCTGTGGGGTCTGCATTAACTCTAGATAGACAGTGTTAGGACTGAATTGTATTGTAGGACATTCAGTTGGTGTTCACAGGGCTGGAAAATTGCTAGTTGTGAAAAATCCACACATTTGGTGTCAAAGTGTTGTTGTGAGTAGGAAAAAAAAAAAAACCCTTCATTTTATTTATTCATTTAATCCTCATAACTTTATAAGGGAGAAACAGTTACTTTCATTTTTAAGCTGAGGAAACAGAGACATGAAGAGGTTAATTTTCCCAAAGTATGCAGCTAGTAAGAAGGTTCCTCGTTAGGTAATCTGACTCAGCACTCCTCCATACTGGCTCTCTTACTGAATTAAGAAGATCATTCTCTCAGGGAGAATGGTGTCCACAGTAAGGTATAAGCTCGCTTTACTCACAGTATTTACTTGCTTGAAATCATCCCGAAAACCAGGAAAATAGTATTAAAACACTAATTCCAAAAGGCTGAGATGAACGCTTAGGTAAAGCCATGTCCTAAACAGAAAAATAATAGAAAATACTAGGAAGAAAATGTAGAGGTAGGAAAATTTTCCCTTCTTCCCCTCTAGGTTTTTTGGCTAGCCTAAAAATTAAATTTCTGTAAAACAGATTACCAGGAGAAAAACAAATATTGTATGTATGGAGGCCCATAAAAGTATGAGATTCTCCAGCAGCTAGGTAATTGAAGCTTATATACCATCCTGAGCTAAGGAAAAGGGGATGGGGGTCTGGGGTCTCAAAAGGGAGCTAAGAAAAGCAGGTATTTGGTAAACCAAATGTTTACCATGCCATGCAGATACATATTTTGGATATAAAAAGTTATTTTTGGTAATAGCTCTTTTCTTGGTACAGGTCCCTTTACTAAATTCTTTTAGGCAGTTAAGGGGGAGGTAAAAAGCTCTTCCTCTGACTTCTGGGCCCTGATTGTTTCCAATTCAAAATAATCCACGTATCTAGGTGGCACATTCTGGGGTGGTATATTCTGCTCTCCCTCAGAAACTAATCATACTGTGCAAAAAGAAATTATATATATGAAAACCTTTTAGAAGTGGAGGCCATGAATCACAAACAGGAACACATAACAAGGATCCAGTATTACCAATCCAAACTAGCCTCCTGTAGGAAACATCCTCCTCCACCTTCTTCATCACTGTTCTACCTCTGTTTTCCTTCATCTAGTCTGGTCTACTCCAGCTGTGCATCCCCTCTACCCCCAAGGTGTCTTTCATATTGCAAATGGAATCATATACCTCTTATTCTTTCAAAACGTGCCTAATGTTTTACAATTGCTTTAATGTGACAAATACACTTTCAAAACCTGCCCCCAGTTCTTTTCCCTTTCCCTTTCATTTTCCACCTACATGAGGAATATTCAAAAGGCTGCTATAGGAATACAACTAAGACTTTACCTCTAAAATTCTATGTCTATATCTGAAAGGCCTTTATTTTTCTCTGCCTCTCAAGCTACTACTTATTTTTCAGGACATAATACAAATTTATTGTAAAACATAATGTAAAAATACCCCCCCCCCCAGTTAGTCTCTCTCTTATTCTCCTAACACACTGTGTACCGAGTTTCCTCATACAACCCCTCCCACTGTATTACGTATGTATCCCCACCACCACCAACTTGTGAGCTCAAAGGAAATTTTTTTTTAAAGATTTTATTTATTTATTTGAGAGAGAGAGAGAATGAGAGAGAGCACATGAGAGGGGGGAGGGTCAGAGGGAGAAGCAGACTCCCTGCCGAGCAGGGAGCCCGATGCGGGACTCGATCCCGGGACTCCAGGATCATGACCTGAGCCGAAGGCCATCGCTCAACTAACTGAGACACCCAGGCGCCCAGGAAGAAACTCTTTATGCTCCTTTGGAATCTAAACAAATAAGCAGAGTGCTTAGGACATAGATTTTCAATGAACAAATGTTTATTTATTTGAATCACTGGGAAATCAATGAAATCAGTGAACTCCCATGAAACAAAGATTCATTTTTTAAAAGTTACACTTAAGCCACTTGTATAGTTAAACCATACTTACGTATCATATGGACAGACCTTGGTCAGGAGGGAGGGATGACTGTGCTTTAATTCCAGCTACACTACTTTTGTTAACCCAACCAAATGAACTTTAACATTCATTTAATTTTTTCTCTACTCACTTCCTAATCTGTGAAATACAAATAACACTCTGTTCTCAACTCATAGAACTATCATGAAGATGAAGTAGAATAATACAGTTGAAAGCACTTTAAAAACTATCTAGTGCCACATCCAGATAAGCACACAGATACACACACACACACACACACACACACACACATATATTATTACCTAAGAGGGATTAGCCTGCAGAGGGCTAAGTTGAAAGACTGGCATTTCAGGTGTGTTGAAATCAGGTACTGAGCTGGGGCAGAGGTTTCTAGAATGGACGGTCGGAAAGACATGCAGAAATTTTGGGCTATTGGGAGCTGGGGTCTAGAGTAGGCCATGAAGTAGGAGAAAAGAGACAAGTGTCATCTTAAAAAAATAATTTTGCTGAAGGTTCAACTGAAATTTGTGTCCTCACCAAAGGTGAATTTTTCTATCTTACATTTTGGAAGAGAAATAATTCTCCTTCTAAGAATTTAGGGAAAATAGTTTTCCATAACGAGTTTTGTGTCCCTGATTCAGTGGTGGAAAATCAACTCACTTCACTTGTGTTAGATTTAAAAATTTAGTGTATGTTTTCAACGTTCTCTATTTTAAACTAATGTGTACAGAAAATTATTTTGAAAAGTTCAGTTGTTTAAAAAATGCCTTTTAGATAGAATGTTATAAAATCTGAAGCTGTATAGCAGAAGTAGTGATTGGTAGGCTGCAATTTGACTTTACTGAAATTTACTTTCCAAAGAAATATTTTTTTTTTTATTTTAGAAAGACATAAAAGTTTTAAATATAGTTTGAATAATTTCATTAAAGAGAGTAAATTGTTTTACCTAAAATGGCATTCTATGGATTCCCCTCATAATATTTTCTTAGTGTTGCCAGGGTTTATTTAATTAATTTGTAAATTATATTGAGACCTTTGACCCCACACTGTAATGAAACTGCAGACTATTTTTGCATTATGATTTCTGAAAGAGATTCTTTATGACTCTAGGGACAAACAGTATGTGAGATGCTGCCATCATGAAGGTAATAAAATTTGCTTATAGTAATTTCTTCTATATTTAATTTTAATCATCAGTGTGATTGCATTTTGTATGTATGTATGATTCACCCTTGTAATATCAAGTGTAGTTCCATCTCAGACCTGCTAGATTATGTTTCTTTCATTGATTTTACACTTGAGAGTTCTTTGTAAAAGAACCATCTGGGGTCTGAATGTAAAGAATTATAATTCCCATCAGACTTTTAATTTATTAGAAATCACTCAGGGCTGAGGAAGTTTGGTTAAGAAATGACCAATGTGGTCTCAAGAGCCTATCTGTGTCTTGGCTAACTGCCAAGAAAGGGAAGATTGCTTCTGAATATTGGCATACCATACATATAATTTTGCTTGTGTTAAAGTACAGTTTTTTGGCTTGTCCATTTCATTTGTCCCCTGTCCCCTCACCTACCCAGTGCCAGACAAACTTCTCATAAAATCCCTTATATTGATTGTACTTTTCGCAGCTCACAAGATTCTTTTACTTATGAACCATTTTTGTTTTATTTTATCCATACAGAAGCCTAAAAATTCTCCATATATTTCTTTAAACAATAAAAACAAAAAACAGGATTGTAACTGCTTGCTTCTTTGTCATAATCTTAGACATTTGGTATTTTCCCCATAATTTATTAAAGAGGTGTTGTACTTCCCTGATGCACAATTTTTATCATATTATGCAGCTTATTAGTAAAGCTATTAGTAATGGATATTCATCATGTTTGAAAATATTTGGATGCTATTTGAATCCCCTCCAAATATTTAATTCTCAACTCCATATTGTACTTTTCGGCATTCATACTATGCCACTTCCCTTAATCAAGCAAAAATCCATTAAGCATTCAATGTTTAAGTATCTTTATTACTTTAGATTTGCATTATAACTATAATTAAGTCACTATCGAAACCCTAAATAAGACTTTTTTTTTTTCCTGTTCTTTTTCCTTCTCTATTCTAACATTAAGAAACACTAGGGTTTCTAGAAGTTTCTATGTCATGTGAAGAGGTTCAAAACAAGTCTTCCCAAAATGTGCCACTTTGGCATGTGGACTATTTTGAGTTGAAGGCAATCAAGAGCCAGCAGATTCAAGAAAAAGTTTTACCTCTCCCATAAACTACCTAAAAGAACTTAGACAGGGGGTCTGGCCCAGCAAGAGAGCTATTACCAAGAGATCATTTTTAAAAAATATTTTATTTATTTGACAGAGAGAGAGAGATAGCGAGAACAGGAACACAAGCAGGGGGAGTGGGAGAGGGAGAAGCAGGCTTCCTGCTGAGCAGGGAGCCTCATGTGGGGCTCGATCCCAGGATCTTGGATCATGACCTGAGCCGAAGGCAGATGCTTAACGACTGAGCCACCCAGCTGCCCCAAGATCATTTTTATCTGAATGACCTATCTATATGGCAGGACAAATATCTAATTACCAAACATCTGTTCTTCTTACCACCCTGTGAATTACCCTCTCTCCCTTTGAAGCTTCAGGCCTCTATCCCATTCCCTAGGTCAGGATGGCATATAAGCTTCAATTGCCCAGCTTGCCCTTGAACCTCATTGCTTTTTGGAGGCTCTATAGTATGCAAATAAATTAATTTTTCTCTAGTTAATCCGTCTTATGTCAATTTGATTATTAGACTAGCCAAAGAACCTAGAAGGGTAAAGAAAAAAAATTTCCTCTTTTATACATGCATTTCCAGTAAAATTGTTCTTTAATTAAATAATGTAGAGTGATTTATATATATGTCACTTGGTAAGATTTTCTTTATGTCTTTACCTTTACAAATATATAAAAATGTACTTGTCACATTGTGTGTTTTGACTTTAGATTTAGATCATAATGCTTATGTTAATACCAGATAAATATATTTTCCTACACATACTGAATCCTTTTCTGCAGGATGCTCTTGATCAGAACAGTGTCTGTAGAAAGTCTCTGACCAACAATTTCTTCAGAAGAAACCTTTTGGAATAAGGAGGTTGCAGAGTTTTGGAAGGAGATTCCTAAGAACGATGGGACTTAGTATGTGATGAGAATTACTTATCCTTATATTATTTAGACAGGTACAATAGTCCGTCCACAGAAGCAAAATAAAATCATGATAAATAAAATATGAGATTCACAAAACAAAAGGAAATGGAATACAATTTGGATAAGGCATAAAAATCTTTTAGATATGCTCTAGAAAAAGTTTTTCCTTTTATAAACAATGTTAAAACCTGATACCACTCTGCTCAGCTCTAGTAAACACTGGAAACAATCTGATATGCATCCCTAGAGTTCAGAATCTGACATTTCATATCCTCTCCACTAAAAGGAATTTGTTTCTTAGTAAATGGCTGATTACATATCCTGAACCTGGGAAAAATCAAACAGACCAGTAACTCCTTGTTGTTGTCAGATAGTAAGATTATCTGAAACAATGTTTGCTGGTATTGCTTAAAGAAGTACAAACATTCAAACTCAAAGGGCCTTCCATTGACCAAGTTGTATTAATATCCAAAAATGAATCACAATTACAGTTTTCAGGAGCAAATTAACTATTAAAATTCCATGAGCCACAATGGAAAAATATACCTGTAAGTATTTCATAAATGTAGTTGTAATACAAAAGATGAATAAAATAGGAAGCATATTTTACAAATGGTTTTAACATATAAAAAAGTATTTACAACTATAGAAATCCTTTGCTGTTTCTGCTATTATGTTTTTTAAATAATTTAGAGGTATACTCACTGAGGTTATTAACAGTAGCCACTCTAACAATCCCCATAACCCAATGGCTTAACAAAATAAAAGCTTCACACTATAACATTTTTCTAGATATGTCTCCTGGGGCAAGGGAAATAAAAGCAAAAACTATTGAGAATACATCTAAATAAAAAGTGCCTGCACAGTAAAAGAATCAACAAAGCTAAAAGGCAACCTACTGAATGGGAGAAGCTATTTGCAAATATCATATCTGAAAAAAGGGTTAGTATCCAAAATATATAAAGAACTTATACAACTCTACCCCTAAAAAAACCCAATTTAAAAATTGTCAGGGCGCCTGGGTGGCTCAGTTGGTTAAGCGACTGCCTTTGGCTCAGGTCACGATCCTGGAGTCCCTGGATCGAGTCCCGCATCGGGCTCCCTGCTCGGCAGGGAGTCTGCTTCTCCCTCTGACCCTCCCGACCCTCCCCCCTCTCATGCTCTCTCTCTCTCAGTCTCTCTCTCAAATAAATAAATAAAATCTTTAAAAAAAAATTGTCAGAAGACATGAACAGACATTTCACCGAAGACGACATATAGATGGCCAACAGACACCTAAAAAGACACTCAACATCATTTACCATCAGGGAAATGCAAATCAAAACTACAATGAGTTATCACCTCACACCTGTCAGAATGGTTAAAATCAAAAACAAAAGAAACAAGTGTTGGTGAGGATGTGGAGAAAAGGATTCCTGGTGCACTGTTGGTAGGAATGCAAACTGGTAGGGGCACTGTGGAAAATGGTACAGAAGTTTCTCTAAAAATTAAAAATAGAACTACCTTAAAAGCACTAAGTCAAAGGGATACATGCACCTTTATGTTTATTGCAGCATTATTTACAATAGCCAAATTATGGAAGCAGCCCAAGTATCCATCAATAGATGAATGCATAAAGAAGATGTAGTATACATATAGATATATATGTATAAATAATATTTAACTATAAAAAAGAATGAAATCTTGCCATTTGCAACAACATGGAAGGAGCTAGAGTGTATAATCCTATGTGAAACAAGTCAGAGAAAGACAAATACCAGATCATTCACTCATATGTGGAATTTAAGAAACAAATGAGGAAAGAAAATAGAAATCAAGACACAGACTCTTAGCTATAGAGAACAAACTGATGGTTACCAGAGGGGAGGTGGGTGGGGGCATAATTGAAATAGGTGAAGGGGATTAAGAGTACACTTATCGGGCGCCTGGGTGGCTCAGTTGGTTGGGCGACTGCCTTCGGCTCAGGTCATGATCCTGGAGTCCCGGGATCGAGTCCCGCATCTGGCTCCCTGCTCGGAGGGGAGTCTGCTTCTCCCTCTGACCCTCCTCCCTCTCCTGCTCTCTGTCTCTCATTCTCTCTCTCTCAAAAAATAAGTAAATAAAATCTTAAAAAAAAAAAAAAAGTACACTTATCATGGTGAGCATTGGGTAATGTATAGAACTGTTGAATCACTATATTGTATACCTGAAATTAATATAACACTATATGTTAAGTGTGCTGGAATTACAATAAAAAAACTTTAAAAAAAAAAAAAGCTTGTATTTCACTCAAGCAGAGTCTGACATGGTTTGGATAGTTCTGCTGGGTAGCTCTTCATGTGATAATATGGTTTCTAGGTGCCTCTGTCAGGTCTATCCCTTTACTTCAAATCAGATGACCACAAGTTTCTTCCACTCACATTCCACTGAGCAGAATTGATCTTAAGGTCTACCTAACTGCAAGGGGAGACTGGAAATGCAGAAGAGGAGCGGATATTGTTGAACCCTGCCACAATAGACATGCATTTTCCTCTACATAAGGAATGATGGGCACAAGAAACTATGAGGAAAAACAAATAGTTGCAGAAATAAGAGCTATACCAAGAATAGTGAAGATTCATCAGAATGAATGTTCACATTTGATCATTAGGTAGAAAGAAGGTCCAACAATATAGTCAGTCGAATTAAGCAAACATCCTGAGAAAAGAACTGACTCCACTGACACATCCTTGTTTGAGGAACAGAAGAATTCTGGATAACACCACTACTCATAATGAAAGACTAATGAGGCATAATAAAGTAAATGCAAGCTAAGACAGACAGACCATCTTATAACCAAGACTGGATGGACACAGGTAAGCAGAGGGAGACACAGGTTCCAAGAACAGGCCTCAGCCTGATTAATCCATTGATGGTGGCAAGAGAACATCACTATAAAGAAGAAAACTAGCCCAGCAAACACCTGTTCAAGTCTGAATCAATGAAAAAAGGCCAGACTTTTTCATACCAAAAATAGGAAATAAATTATAAATTTTGATGGGCTTATATTTTTTTTTGATGGGCTTATATTTTATATCTTCATAGGATTGCTACAAAGATAGGAAGGCATAAAATGTGTCATTCTTTAACTTTAACAATGTATGAAATACGTAGCAGGAAGAGGAACGGGAAGAAGAAGAAAGAGGAAGAGCAGAAGAATCAGGGGAGGAAAAAGAAAGGAGAGAAGAAGAAATTATTTGATCCAGAGAATCAATATTAAAGTCTTAGTCTTTGTAATATTATAAACCTATATGTAATATATAAACCTATATATCATAGGTTTGTAACATATTTGATGATTTTTTGGTTTGTAGTCACACATGATTATTTTTTAATGTGGTCTATTTACTGAGCTATGCTGATTCCCAGAGTGTGAATTTGTATGTGTGTGTGTGTGTGTGTGTACTAAAAATATCTGAATTGGAAAAGATCCCAAGTTCACTGTGCTACAGGAGATTAACACTGCATGAAAGGAATGCTGTGGAGGAAGGGAAAGATAAGAATATAAATTAATGCATAGAAATATTCAACTGAAATTAGAGACCTAGTCCACATAAAGAACAGTGCAGGGAATTGAATCTCTTTTTTAAAATATTTATTTATTTATTTGAGAGAGAATGCGCATGCATGCGCGCACACAAGTGGGGGGAAGGACAGAAGGAGAGGAAGAAAGAATCTCAAGCAGACCCCCACTGAGCAGGGAGACTGATGAAGGGCTTGATCTCACGACTCCAAGATCATGACCTGAGCTGAAACCAAGAGTTGCACACTTTAATGACTGAGCCACCCAGGCACTTCGAAGGGAATTGAACCCTTGATCCTTTTCCCCACTTTATATGTTTTAAAGACAGGCAGGAAACATTTACTTGAGTTGAGATGGAAACCCTTAGAAGTCTTTCATTTTTCCAAGTTTCCCTAAGATTGTCCAGTTTGGTAATTCTGTGTATGTTTGTTTTGTATTAATGAATCACTTTCCAGATGTATCACAGCATTCTCACACTCAGTTATGAGTATATGAACTTTTTTTTAAAGATTTTATTTATTTGTTTGATAGAGAGAGACACAGAGAGAGAGGGAACACAAGCAGGGGGAGTGGGAGAGGGAGAAGCAGGCTTCCCCCCGAGCAGGGACCCTGATGCGGGGCTCGATCCCAGGACCCTGGGATCATGACCCGAGCTGAAGGCAGATGCCCAATGACTGAGCCGCCCAGGCACCCCTGGGATAACATTTCAACATTTGAAAAAGAGTGATATATTCATGGCATAATAGACTTAACAAACATCTGCCATTTTTGTTTTTGCCAAACCTAAGCACACTTATGAAGGGCAAGGAAATAAACTTAACATTTTAGAACATAAACTTTAAGATGTTTATAAGAATTGAGGAACAGATTATTTCAGGACATACGAGATTAGCTTCCTGATTCTTATTTCTTGGACAAAAAGATCTATTTAGGGGAAAAAATTGACCAAGTATAGGAAAAACAAAGACATAAATAGGTTTTGAAAATAACTAGGGGCACCGGGGTGGCTCAGTCATTAAGCATCTGCCTTCAGCTCAGGTCATGACCCCAGGGTCCTGGGATCAAGCCCTGCTCAGTGGGGAGTCTGCTTCTCCCTCCCCCTCTACTCCCCCTGACCCTGCTTGTGCTCTCTCTCTCTCACTCTGCTCTTTCTCTCAAATAATTAAAATCTTAAAAAATAAGAACTAAAGGGATAAAGAAATCAGGCCTTTTAACCAATCAGAGATGGTCCAGATGTTTACTTTGGTAAGCAAATAAACTTTCAAATAAATTCACCTATGGCATGCACCTATATAGGGGAGACACAAGTAAATTTCTTGAAGCATTCTGGACACTGTCTTTGGTATTTCTCTGTAGGAGAATGGATGGACCCCCAGGATAGAATATGGGAAGACAATACAGGAATGATGGTAGGAGCAGACTCTCTTCATTAGCACTTAGCAGAAAATTCTAATTTAAATCACTAGAATATCATGACTGTGTGAAAAGAGTTTTCACTATTATTTTTTCTTCATAAACATAAGTCCTTAGGAATCGGAAAGCTTTCCTACTGTAACTTCAAAAGCAAGATATGAAAAGAAAAAAATACTACATTAGAACTTATAGTCTAATCCCCACAATTAGACTCTAGTAATAAATATGGGAATAGCTATACTCACATTCAGACATATTTAGTGCTTAAATGTCTTGTCCTTGAAACAGAATTATAAGACATGAAGAAATTTTAAAGAATTTTTTTAATTTGAAATATCCTTTTCCAAATGCAACAACTGGTTTGATATACAACTGCAGATAACTAGTGTACTTTCTAACAAAGTAATAGAAGCCTAAATTAGGGAAATTTGAAGAAATGAATGGCAACTTTTCCATTAGCACTAGCAGGGTCTTAAGCTGATTATAGGGCTGAACAAGAAAAAACACAACGGATCAATCATTTATATTACTCCATGGTTATATAAAACTTGAAATTATGTTACAGAATTACCACTAGATTTCCTAATGTTTTAGCAACTGATGTTTGTGGACAATCGTTTTTCACCCAGAGGAGAAAAGTAAGTAAATTTAGGAGACTGTGATATGAACAATAGGGTAAGAAAAAGGATTAATTCAGTAACTTAGGCATTCTGTTGCATGAAATTCTACAGATATGGAAAATGAATCTCTTAATTTTGATTGTAGACTCAGATTGTTTTAAATCAATTTAAAATAGTCCACTTCCAAGGTTCACTTATATTTGACTATAAATTGCTGTTTACTTTCCGTTATTATTGAGCTGCTTTAAAATATAAGGCCATAGTTCTTTTATGTTTGGTAATACAGGATTACAGCTTATCATTCCCACATTTTTATTTATCCCCCTAAATTACAATGTCACTTTTGGTGCCAGTACACTGCTGGGCCATTAGTTCATCTGAATTTAGAATGAGGTGAAATACCGTTATGACCAATAATGACAGATATTCTGACAGAGCCTAAAACCAGCAGATTAATAGAGGGCTAGTCTGCCCTTCTCAGGAAACAGAGCCAATTCAGAGCATCTATTTATATGTGTTCTTGGGAGTGAAGGAGCATGTCATTTGTCCTTTAAGGCTTATGTCTTTCATTTATGTAAGAAACATCACAAGGCTAAAATGTCACCAATAGTTTGTCATAAGAATGGTAGTTAAGTTCGGGGTAACTGGAGTGTATGTATATGCTCAAAAAACACAGATAAAAATGATAAATGTGATTTAAAAACAAAGTTTCTAAGATTACTAAAGTTTAGAAAACTCATTGGATAATGAGGATTTTACTTTGTTTTCAGTAAAAAAAAAAAAAATATGATCTGTAAACCTCTTTCCCTTGCACCTGCACCAGCTGGTGGAGGGAAAGAAACCTTCATTGTCATTTGGCCTAACTCAGCCAAACAGAGAGGCCCTTATTATGGGAGTCCAAAAATGTCTTTAAACTTTCATCAAATATGTATTTGGAAGAGGAAAAAAAATACCAGCCATTCTCAGAGAAAAATATTGGTCATTGTTGCCCTTCCCTATTGGATGTAAGTGGCATTGAGAACAGAGTCTCAGGAAGAACAGTAAAAGAAAAAGCCTTTTTTGCAGGGCTATGATGTTCCCAATGGCCCCAGAAGGAAAATCTGTGCCAAATACTATATGAGATCCCGGTACTCTTGCCATTTATACCCTGTGAGATTTTTGTCCTGTTTGGCTGTTTCTTGCAGCAGACTCTATGGCATCATCCCTCCACCTCCCCTCTGGTAAGCTATCAGTTTGTTCTCTGTAGTTAAACGTGTTATCTTGGTTTGTCTTTCTCTTTTTATGCTTCTTGAAATCTATGATCCCACTGATTATAAGAATCAGGATTCTTGATTCATGTAAAGCAAAAAGAGAAAGCGAAGAGTAGAAAAAAAAATGCTATCAAATTATGAAATACCATCAGTTTTAAGACTCGTGATTTCAGATCATTAAAATGAGGACACAACTTTAAATTGCTAAAATATAATAAATTGTCCCTCTCAAATCCTGAGTTGTTTAGCTATATAGACGATATCACGGAATCGGACTGACTAAAGGGAAAACAGTGTGGTAAAAGTAAATAATCAGCTTCTATTTTTAAGATATCCTATATATAAAGATATCATTACATAACTCCTTAACATCTCACCCATAATTAGTGATAATGGCACTCTACCAAGATTCTCAGGTGAGTCTTGTGCACTTTAAAATTTGAGATGTGCCAGATAGAACACACAATACACTGTCCCCAAAAAGTGAGGTAAGAGGTATGAAGATCCGCTAACAGTTAGCTTGTGAAAGAATGCTCATCTGCTCTACTTTGTGAAATAATACAATTAACTTAGAATTTATGAACTTAAGGTGTTTCCCACAGCTAATTGGAGAAAATGTTTAAATATCAACATTTGATAATTATAAGATATTGTTTGTCTCTCAAAGAAGATTTCAAGTTTCACAGATTGCACATTTAAGGGGAAAGTCAATTTTGGGAGAGGGCTTTGTTTTACAAATGTTACAGTGAAGTGTTTTATTCAAGTACCTATAAAAATCATCTATTCTGGAAATAAAAATTATGTACATATACATATCCATGTAATTTTTCACTGTATTTTAATTATTATTTAAATTCAAGTTAGTTAACATATAGTGTAGTATTGGTTTCAGGAGTAGAATTTAGTGATTCATCACTTACATACAACACCCAGTGCTCATCTTTTTTTTTTTTTTTTAAAGATTTTATTTATTTATTTGAGACAGAGAGAAAGAGAGAGAGAGCACATGAGAGGGGGGAGGGTCAGAGGGAGAAGCAAGCTCCTTGCTGAGCAGGGAAGCCCGATGTGGGACTCGATCCAGGGACTCCAGGATCATGACCTGAGCCGAAGGCTGTCACCCAACCGAGCCACCCAGGTGCCCCCACCCAGTGCTCATCTTAACAAGTGCCCTCCTTAATGCCCATCACCCATTTAGCTCATTCCTCAACCCACCTCCCCTCCAGCAAGCCTCAGTTTATTCTCTATAGTTGAGTCTCTTATGGTTTGCCTCCCTAGTTTCTTCTTTTATTTTTCTTTCCCTTACTTCTGTTTTGTTTCAAAATTCCACATATGAGCAAAGTCATATATTTGTCTTTCTCCATCTCATTTCACTTAGCTCAATACACTCTAGTTCTATCTACTTTGTTGCAAATGGCAAGATTTCATTCTTTTTGATCGCCAAGTAATATTCCATTAGAATATTCCATTAATTCACACTAATGTGTGTGTATATATATAATGCTAATATTCCATTAGATGTATGTATATATACCACATCGTCTTCATTTATCAGTCCATGGACATTTGGGCTCTTTCCATAATTTAACTATTGTTGATAGTGCTGCTATAAACATTGGGGTGCATGTACTCCTTTGAATCAGCATTTTTGTATCCTTTGGATAAAAATCTAGTAGTGCAATGGCTGGGTTGTAGGGTAGTTCTATTTTTAACTTTTTGAGGAACGTCCATACTGTTTTCCAGGATGGCTACAACAGATTGCATTCCTACCATTAGTGTAAGAGGGCTCCCCTTTCCCCACATCCTCACCAACGTCTGTCATTTCCTGAGTTGTTAATTTCAGCCAATTCAAGCAGTGCTCATGGTATCTCATGGTTTTGATTTGCATTTCCCTAATGATGAGTGATACTGAGCATCTTTTCATGTGTCTATTAGCCATCTGAATATGTTCTTTGGAAAATTGCCCATTCAGGTCTTCTGCCCATTTCTTAACTGCATTATTTGTTTTTTGGGTGCTGAGTTTGATAAGTTCTTCATAGATTTTAGATACTAACCCTTTGTCCAATATGTCATTTGAAAATATCTTCTCCCATTCCATAGGTTGTCTTTTAGTTTTGTTGATTGTTTCCTTCACTATGCAGAAGATTGTTATCTTCATGAGGTCCAAATAGTTCATTTTTGCCTTTGTTTCCCTTGCCTCCAGAGATGTGTCTAGTAAGTTGCTGCAGCAGATGTAAAAGAGGTTGCTGCCTACTTTCTCCTCTAGGATTTTGAGGGTTTTCTGTATGACATTTAGGTCTCTCATCCATTTTTAATTTATTTTTGTGTATGGTGTAAGAAAGTGGTCCAGTTTTGTTCCTCTGCATGTGGCTGTCTAGTTTTCCCAACACCATTTCTTTTTTTTTTTTTAAAGATTTTATTTATTTATTTGAGAGAGAGAGAATGAGAGAGAGCACATGAGAGAGGGGAGGGCCAGAGGGAGAAGCAGACTCCCTGCCAAGCAGGGAGCCCGATGCAGGACTCGATCCAGGGACTCCAGGATCATGACCTGAGCCAAAGGCAGTCACTTAACCAACTGAGCCACCCAGGCGCCCCTCCAACACCATTTCTTGAAGAGACTTTTTTCCATTGGATATTCTTTTCTGCTTTGTCAAAGATTTGTTGGTCACACAGTTGTGGGTTCATTTCTGAGCTCTCTATTCTGTTCCATTGATCTATGTATCTGTTTTAGTGCCAGTACCATGCTGTCTTGATGATTATAGCTTTGTAATATACAGTTTTAGGTCTAGAATTGAGAGGCCTCCCACTTTGCTTTTCCTTTGCAACATTATTTTGGCTATTTGGGATCTTTTCTGGTTCCATACAAATTTTAGAATTGTTGGTTCCAGCTCTGTGAAAAAACATCCAAGTAAAGAATGAATGGATTATTCATTGGATGTTATTTTGATAAGGATTGCATTGAATATATAGATTACTTTGGGTAGTATAGACATTTAACAATATTTGTTCTTCCAACCCAAGAGCATGGAATGTTTTTCCATTTCTTTGTGTCCTCTTCAATTTCTTTCAAAAGTGCTCTATAGTTTTCAAAGTACTGATCTTTTACCTGTTTGGTTAGGTTTAATCTGAGGTATCTTATGGTTTTGGTGCAATTGTAAGTGGGATTGATTCCTTTCTGCTGCTTCATTATTGGTGTAGAGAAATGCAACAGATTTCCGTACGTTGATTTTATATACTGAGACTGCTGAATTCAAGTATCAGTTCTAGCAATGTTTTGGTGGAGTCTTTCAGGTTTTCTACATAGAGTATCGTGTAATCTGAGAAGACTGAGAATTTGACTTCTTCCTTGCCAGTTTGGATGCTATTTCTTTTTGTTGTCTGATTGCTGAGGTTAGGACTTCCAGTACTATATTGAACAACGGTAGTGAAAGCCAACATCACTGTCATGTTCCTGACCTTAGGGGGAAAACTCTCTGTTTTCCCCATTGAGGATGATATTCACTGTGAATCTTTTGTATATGGCCTTTATGATGTTGAGGTATGTTCCTTTTACCCCTACTTTGTTAAGTGTTTTTATCAAGGAAGGATGCTGTATTTTGTCAAATGATTTTTCTGCATCTATTGAGAGGATCATATGGTTCTTACCCTTTCTTTTATTAATGGTATGTTACACATTGATTTGTAGATATTGAACCACCCCTGCTGCCCAGGAATAAATCCTATTTGATCATGGTGAATAATTTTTTTTTTTAAGATTTTATTTATTTATTTGAGACAGAGAGCGAGTGAGAAAGAGCACAAGCCTGGGAGGAGCAAAGGGAGAGGGACAGACTTCCTGCTGAGCACAGAACCCCACAAGGGGTTCAGTTCCACAACCCATGAGATCATGACCTGAGCCAAAACCAAGAACCAGATGGTTGACCAACTGAGCCACCCAGGTGCCCCATGGTGAATAATTCTTTTAATGTACTATTAGATTCAATTAGCTAGTATTTTGTTGAGAATTTCCACATCCATGTTCATCAGAGATATTGGTCTATATTCTCCTTTTTAGTGCGGTCTTTGGTTTTGGAATCAAGATAATGTTGACCTCATAGAATGAGTTTGAAAGTTTTCCTTCCATTTCTATTTTTTGGACAGCTTCTGAAGAATAAGTATTAATTCTTCTTTAAATGCTCGATATAGGGCGCCAGGGTGGCTCAGTTGGTTAAGTGACTGCCTTCGGCTCAGGTCATGATCCTGGAGTCCCGGGATCAAATCCCACATCGGGATCCCTGGTCAGCAGGGAGTCTGCTTCTCCCTCTGACCCACCTCCCTCTCATGCTGTCTCTCATTCTCTCTCTTGCAAATAAATAAAATCTTAAAAAAATATATTAAATGCTCGATATAATTCCCCTGGGAAGCCATCCAGCCCCAGAACCTTGGTTCCTGGGAGATTTTTGGTTACTGATTCAATGTCTTTGCTGGTTTGTGGGTCTGTTCAAATTTTCTACTTCTTCTGTTTCAGTTTTGTTAGTTTATATGTTTCTAGGAATTTATCTATTTCTTCCAGATTGCCCAGTTTGTGGGCATATAATTGTATTTCTTCAGTATTTGTTGTGATCTCTCCTATTTCATTGATGATGATAAGCCTGGCTAGGTGTTTATCAATTTTTTTAATACTTTCAAAGAACCAGCTCCTAGTTTCGTTGATATGTTCTACTGTTTTATTTCTGTATCATTGACATCTAATCTTTATTATTCCCCTTATTCTGC
The DNA here is from genome assembly GCF_029215605.1 of Mirounga angustirostris. Taxonomy (NCBI): domain Eukaryota; kingdom Metazoa; phylum Chordata; class Mammalia; order Carnivora; family Phocidae; genus Mirounga; species Mirounga angustirostris. The sequence continues at coordinate 44,009,491 of NW_026991716.1, read as the reverse complement.
TGGTTTTAGGCTTTATTTGCTGTTCTTTTTCCAGCTCCTTTAGATGTAAGGTTAGGTTGTATATTTCAGACTTTTCTTGCTTCTTAAATTAGGCTTGTATTGCTATATACTTCCCTCTTATTATGACCTTTTCTGCATCCCAGTGGTTTTGATCTGTTGTGTTTTCATTTGCTTCCATGTGTCCATGTATTTTTTTTTTTAATTTCTTCTTTAATTTACTGGTTAACCCATTCATTCTTTACTTGGATGTTCTTTAACCTCCATATATTTGTGGTCCTTTCAAATTTTTTCTTGTGTTTGACTTCAAGCTTGATAGTGTTGTGGTCTGAAAATATGCATGGTATGATCTCAGTCTTTCTGTACTGGTTGAGGCCTGATTTGTGACCCCAGTATGTGATCTATTCTGGAGAATGTTCCATGTGCACTCAAAAAGAATGTGTATTATGCTGCTTTGGAATGAAATGCTCTGAATATGTCTGTTGAGTCCATCTGGTCCAGTGTGTCATTCAAAGCCCTTGTTTCCTTATTAGTCTTCTGCTTAATCTTTCCATTGCTATAAATGGGATATTAAAGTCCCCTACTATTATTGTATTAATATCAATGAGTTTCCTTAAATTTGTTATTATTGATATAGATGTTTGGCTGCTCCCATGTTTGGAGCGTAAATATTTACAATTATTAGATTTTTTTTTTAATTTTATTTATTTATTTGACAGGGAGAGAGAGAGCGAGAGCAGGAACACAAGCAGGAGGAGTGGGAGAGGGAGAAGCAGGCTTCCCGCCGAGCAGGGAGCCCGATGTGGGACTCGATCCCAGGACCCTGGGATCATGACCTGAGCTGAAGGCAGATGCTTAATGACTGAGCCACCCAGGTGCCCCAATTATTAGATCTTCTTGTTGGATAGACCCCTTCATTAGGATATAGTGCCCATTGCATCTCATCTCTTATTACAGTCTTTTCTTTAAAATCTAGTTTGATATAAATATGGCTACTCCAGCTTTCTTTTGATGTCCATTAGCATGCTAGATGGTTTTCTACCCCCTCACTTGCAATCTGGATGTGTCTTTGGTTCTAAAATGAGTCTCTTGTAAGCAGCAGATCAATAGGTTATGTTTTTTTTTATCCATTCTGATACCCTATGTCTTTTGGTCGGACCATTTAGTCCATTTACATTCACATAAATTATTGATAGGTATGAATTTAGTGCCACTGTATTACCTGTAAAGTCGCTGTTCTTATAGATGGTCTCTGTTCCTTTCTAGTCTTTGTTTTTGATCTCTCTTTCCCATTCAAAGGATTCCCTTTAGTATTTCTTGCACAGTTGTTTTAGTGGTCACAAATTTCTTTAGTTTTTACTTGTCTTGGAAACTATCTCTCCTTCTATTCTGAATGACAGCCTTGCTGGATAAAGTATTCTTGGCTGCATATTTTTCCCATTTGGCATATTGAATATATCATGCCACTTTTTTCTTGCCTGACAAGTTTCTGTGGATAAGTCTATGGCTAACCTTATCTGTCTACCCTTGTAGGTTAAGGACCTTTTGTCCTTAGCTGCTTTCAGAATTCTCTGTTTATCTTTGTATTTTGCTAGTTTCACTATGCTATGTCTTGGTATTGACCTATTTTTGTTGATTTTGAGGGGAGTTGTCTGTGCCTCTTGGACTTGAATGCCTGTTTCCTTCCCCAGGTTAGGTAAGTTCTCAGCTGTAATTTGTTCAAATAATTCTGCCCTCTTTTCCCACTCTTCCTCTTCTGAGATTCCTATGATATGGATATTATTGTGTTTTGTGGAATCACTGAATTCCCTAAATCTATATTAGTGATCTGATGGTTTTCATTCCCTCTTCTTTTTATCATCATTATTTTCTATAATTTTATCTTCTCTATCACCTATTCAGTCTTCTGCTTCTTCCATTCTTGTCATGATCACATCCAGTGGGTTTTTGCATATCAGTTATAGTTGTTCCCCTCCCCCAACCTGACTAGTTTTTAGGTCTTTTATTCTGTAGCCAGGGTTTCTTTGGTGTCTTTTATGCTTCTTTCCAGCCCAGCTAGTATTCTTATGACTGTTGGTCTAAATTTTTTTTTTAAAGATTTTATTTATTTATTTGACAGAGAGAGAGACAGCGAGAGCAGGAACACAAGCAGGGGGAGTGGGAGAGGGAGAAGCAGGCTCCCCGCTGAGCAGGGAGCCCGATGTGGGACTCGATCCCAGGACCCTGGGATCATGACCAGAGCCGAAGGCAGACGCTTAACAACTGAGGCACCCAGGCGCCCCTGTTGGTCTAAATTCTTATTCACATATATTGCTTATATCTGTTTTGAGCAAGTCCCTGGCTGTGATTTTCTCTTGATCTTACTGCAGCATGCTCCCTCTCCCCACACCATGGACCCCACTGATATTCACTTTATGTTTGGGTGGGCAACACAGATAGCCTTCAGGAACTGCAGTGTTCTCATCTACCACATTAGTGTGATGATGCTTACCTTAGGTTTCTCTGTCTTGCCATTATGTCTAGGTTTCTGTCTTTTGCCTGTTATGAAAGCTTGTTATGTTTCCTGATTCTGAGAGTAATACTATGTTAAAAGGGGGTCCTACACTCCAGGGTCAGGCACGTCAGGAAGTGTTTCTGGTGTATGCTATATGCACTCTGCTATTGTGTTTTGGCTGCTCTTTCTCACAAGTTCGTCCTCTAGAGAGTTCCTCATTGCTTGCAGTGGGAAGTTTTTGGACCTTTAATAGGTGTGCTCTGATTTGTTTGTCAATATAAGCCAGAGAGAGAGACAGAGAGAGAGAGAGAAAGAGAAAGAAAGAAGAAAGAAAGAAAGAAGAAAGAAAGAAGAAAGAAAGAAAAGAAAGAAAGAAAGAAAAGGAAGAAAGAGTCCTGATCCAAGAGAAAAGGAAAAGGAACAAAAAGGAAACAGACAAAAAACTAGAAGTTTGATTCCCAAGAATATGAAAGAAGGAAAAAAAGAAAGCCTGATCCAAAAAACAAGACAAGGAAACAGACCAAGTAACAAATGAACAAAAGAACTATAAGCCTGATACCAAAGAAAAAAGAAAAAAAGAAAAAGAAAATAAAAATATATTTTTTAAAAAAGCAAGCCAGATGCTATTTCCACCAGAACTGAAGCTGATGCTTTGAAGCACTCTATAATCAGTAGAGTTGATATATGCAGGGGCCTTGTGTTGGTCCTCGGAGGGAGAGGCCCACCGTACTGGCTCATAATAAGTCCTGCCCTTGCAAAGATGCCCATGCTGGGTGCGGGAAGGTGGGATTTGGTGCAAGTGATTCCAGCCTCCACTAGAGGCACTGTGTTTCTCTCTGAAGTCTGACTGTGTTGGTGGGCAGGGGGGATGGGTTGGGGGGTTGAAGATGGCAACACCCCAGCCTCTTGTCCCAGGGGAAGGGGAACTCGTGGCTACCACTGTTCAGGAGACCCTCATAGAAAAATGAACAATCTCATCTCCTGTGTCCCAGGCTTTTGTCAGATCCTGCCCTTAACCTGACTCTGCCTGGCGGTTGGCACACCTGGTGCCACAATTCTCTTGTGTTTTATCTCTGACTGGTGGCTGGGATTCAAAACTCCAAATCTTAAAGAGCCTGGCAAGGTATGGACCAATTCCCCTCCCCCAGAAGAGAGCCTCAGTATGCCCAACACTGTTGTGTCCCAGAAAAGCTGTCACAGGGTGTGTGCATAGTGGCTGGAGTCTATTGTGGTACACAGCAAAAAGCTGCAACCAAGTTATCTGTCCTCTGTATGCACTCCTCTGTCCCCTGCTGTTGAACCGCTCATCTGTTCCCAACTGCTCCCAGAGGGCCTTTTATCCTTAGGCAAAATACCCTCTTTCTAATGTGCTCCAGGAAGAGGAATGATCTCTCCCAGTGCGACCGAGGGGATCCCCTCACAAGGGCATGTTGTGCAAACCCTATGCACTGTTCTCTCTCCTGCTCTCTCCCTCTCCTGACTTTAATCCATTAAAAGGATTCCCTCACTTTTTTTTTTTTTTGGCATCACAGCTATCCTCTCCCCTAATTCATGGCTCTGAACCTTGCTTCTGCCACATTCTCTCCCTCCAATTGTGCATTGTTTTCTTAATCCTCAGATCGATTTCCTAGTTGTTCAAAATGACTTGATGTTGACCTAATTGTGTTCAAAGGATGAAGCAAGCTCAGGGTCCCCCTATTACTCCACCATCTTAACTCCTCCTCTATTCACTGTATTTTCACTTACAGTTTAGACTACCTGAAGAAAAATATATGTTTTTTGATTATTCTAATTTCTGAAGTGAAAGTGTTTTCTATTTTATGTCCTCTATAAGAATATTTTGAAATACAGGTATACACACGCTGCATTTTGATCTGATTAAATGTCTCAAGTTATTTAAAACCTCCCAATCTCTTACTTCTCCCTTACTTCTTAACCATCTCTCTTATAATCAGTGGAAATAAACACTCAGTTATAATAAAATTGAGAAATCTGCCTATGTAAAATAATTAGTTAAGGGGCGCCTGGGTGGCTCAGTTGGTTAAGCGACTGCCTTTGGCTCAGGTCATGATCCTGGAGTCCCAGGATCGAGTCCCACATCGGGCTCCCTGCTCGGCAGGGAGTCTGCTTCTCCCTCTGACCCTCCTCCTTCTCATGCTCTCTGTCTCTCATTCTGTCTCAAATAAATAAATAAAATTAAAAAAAATAATTAGTTAAAAATATTGGTCTACTATATATTTGCAAGAGGCAAAAAATATCAAAACCAGCCAAAAAATGTGCTTTCTAAATTGATCATACTCAATTATAATCAATGGTACATGACTTAACTCAAATTCCAAAGATGATTAAAGTAGTCTATGTGTCACTAATATGTAAAACTCAGATGATGCTGATAAGGGAAAAAAAAAAAAAACAACACCTCAAGCACCAATACTGCAGCATGCTCCCTCTCCCCACACCATGGACCCCACTGATATTCACTTTATGTTTGGGTGGGCAACACAGATAGCCTTCAGGAACTGCAGTGTTCTCATCTGCCCCATTAGTGTGATAATGCTTACCTTAGGTTTCTATTGAGGAACTGCTAGGCAATGCTAGGCCTTGAAATAATGGTGAGTTCCCTTATCCTTTTCTTCATACATACACATCAATTTTAGGTTATTCAGGGAGATTAGGTTATGTAACATTCATGCAAAACCTAGTTATGTTTTATTTCAACTAGAGGAGAAATGTGATTTCTGTGTGTAATCAATGAAATGACACATATAAATCACCTGGAGTAGTGCTGAGCATCTGATTGGTACTCAGCAAGTGTTCATTATACCATATAATTTTTTCCAAATGAGTAAGGATAGAGTGTTTTTGTCACAGAGGATCCAGATTAATTCCCTTCTACTTCCCATCCTCCAGCTCTAAGAGGTTGAGACTTAAAATTTACATATAAGGGGTTGAGGGTATCTGTGTGTCTTGGGCATTTTCAATCTTCATTCAGTCATGTGATATGACACAATTCCTCTCTGTGCTCCTCCAAATGCAATTAAGGTAAATAAATATGCCCAGGCTACAAAAGAAAATTAATAGGAAATTGGGAAATTTTGTTTTAGATATTAAGTCCTTTATATCATTTATTTCTATTTTTTTAAGGTTTAGATTACCACAGTTTGCTTTTGTGAAGATAAAATATGTTGTTTCTCCTAGGTTAAACACAAAAAAAGAACTGAAAACACTGAATGCCCCAGTTTCACAAGAAATGCTCATCATTGGAGACGTTCAGAGAGCTAACAGGGCCCAGTTACATTCAGATTTTGTTCATGACCCAAACATGTGGACAAGAGAAGACAAAAATCAACAGTTCACATGAGTGGGACTCAACACCTGACAAAGCAAACAAGTAAGGAGCAACTTTAACCCAGCCATCCAGGATAAAATGAGAAAAGGATCATCAAACCCTTAAGAGCTGTGATAAAATTCTTTATCTGTATACATTTTGAAAATAAAGCCAGTTCTTATAACTCTTTTGAACAGCTTCAAAATAGAATCACTATGAATAGGTTTTATGTAAATGAGAAGTGACACATCAGAGTCTAGACCATAGGTTCTTCAGAGAATATTCCTAACATTTTCATGTTTCTATACTCTATGTTTAGTCATCTCTCTTACCCCATCCTGCTTTGGGAAGGGGAGGAAAGGACGATTGTTTTGGAGAACTCTTTGCCAAATGAAATATCAGTTATTTATACCACTTTTCATCCCAGAGGGAACAAGTCATCTGATCTCAACTGATCTACAACGTATTCACTGGAAGCAGAGAGATGTATCATTTCTCCTCCTATTATTCAGAAAGAACCAGGAAATATGATGAGATTATATTGCTTACATCCAAATCAAGAATAATGGGAAAATCTCTTGAAAGTTTCTGATAGCTCTATCCACTAATTACTGCAATAAACATACAAAAATCTTACCATCAGTAAATATCAAAGCCAGTATTTACTGCATGCTTAGAATTTCCTAGTTATTATGAAAAGTATTATTTTATTTTAATTAATAACCATACCATAAAGTTGCTATAAAGGGAGTACTGTTACCTTCATTTTCAGATGAGGGAACTGGTTTTTACCAATAAAGTTTAGATTGATTAGTATAGATTCCACTTATCAAACTACTCTAACTTATGATCTCAAACCGTAATGATTTTCACTTGTGAGACTCACCATCTCCTATGGGATATTTTAGGAAATAGTGGAATGCTTTTGCTTTTGTTTTTGTTTTCAATGTAATGTTTGGGTAGGGTGCTACTGTGTTTAGCAGACAAAAAAAAAAATGTTAAGCATCTTGTAATACACAGAACAATTATAACCAGGAAAAAGAAATGTTCCATATCTAAGTATACATTTATGAATATGGAAAAAACATTATATATGATTTGAGTATAGAATCAAACTATTTAGAATTATATTTGCATGAACTGAATACACAAACTTTTCTGGTATACAATTATACTCTCTTTTTGAAATTTCACCAAGAGTTATTCATCTCACTCATTTCACCAAAACTACCAGGCTTAAATTGTGTTTGGAATTGTGTCTAATTTACAACATTTTGGGAAAAAACGATATCTGAAAAAATATCCCATCTTCCAAATGATAAAAAATCTCCACTTATGGTTTCTTATTTTTTCTCTTTACATCATATGTATCTTGAATATCAATTGTTAATATCTAATGTTCTTGTTGTTTTTATCTTTTTAAAATTTCAATTACAATCATTTATAGATAATATATGGAAAGAAAGCTGATTTTTCTTATTTTGATGTCATACCTGCAATCTTACTAAACTTGCTCTTTCTAGAAGCTTTTTAATAAATTATTTGGTTTTTTTTTTTTAAGATATTACTTATTTATCTGAGAGAGAGAATGGGAGACAGAGAGCATGAGAGGGGGAGAATCAGAGGGAGAAGCAGACTCCCCGCTGAGCAGGGAGCCCGATGTGGGACTCGATCCCGGGACTCCAGGACCATGACCTGAGCCGAAGGCAGTCGCTTAACCAACTGAGCCACCCAGGTGCCCTATTTGGTATTTTCTATATAGATATTCATGTTTTCTATAAACAAAGCTAGTTTTATTTCTTCCTTTCAAAAGAGTATTTTTAAAATTTTATTATTTAAGTTTTCATTTGTCTTATTCACACTTGCTAAACCTCCCCTAAATCAGATCACTGAATAGAATTTGGGACTTGACATCCTTGTTTCCTTCCCAATTTCAGAGTGAAAACATTCAGTTTTACACCATTCAGGATGATATTAGTTATTGTTCTTTTTGGTAAATCCTTTAATCATGTTCAAGTTTCCCTTTATTCTTGTTTATGAAAGTTTTTTATCATAAATAGAAGTTGATTTTGTAAAATATTTTTTCTGTGTCTATTGGGCAGATCTTTTTTTTTTTTTTTCTTTTCCGGTCTGTGATACAATAAAATTCATTTACTGGTTGGTACATGTTGTGCCAGTTTTACATTCTAAATACCCCTCGGTCATGATGTATTATCCTTTTTAAATATTGCTGAATTCAATTTACTAGTACTTAGTTAAGGATTTTTACAACTATGTTCATGAGAGATATAGGTCTTTAGTTTCCTCTGTTGATAATATTTTTATCTGGTTTTGGGGGCCTCATAAAATGAATTGAAAAATATTCTTCCCTATTTTCTTTTCAGGAAGTGTCCATGTTGATTTGGTTTTATTTCTTTTTTTGTGCATTTGGCAGAACTTACCTATGAAGCGTGCTGGGTCTGAAGATTTCTTTGTGGTAAAGTGTATAACTACAAATTCTATTCTGTAAAAGATGTACTATTTAGGCTACTTTTTGAGTAAACCTTTTGGTGTCTCTCAAATTTTTTTCCTATTCTATATATTATTAAATGTTGCATATTTTTAAAATATCTCATTTTCCTTTTTTTTAAGATTGATTTATTTGAGAGAGGGAGAAAAACAGAGAGAGCAAGTGAGCGAGCAGGGGGAGGGGCAGAGGGAGAGAGCAAATCTCAAGCAGACTCCCAGCTGAGCATGGAGCCCGATGCAGGGCTCAATCTTACAACTCTGAGATCATTACTTGAGAGCCAAAACCAAGAGTTGGATGTTAGACCAACTGAACCACCTAGGCACCCCCCATTTTCCTTTCAAGAGATGTCTGGGATGTATATATAGTAACTATTCTTTTATTTCTGAAATTTGCAATTTATATTTTCCCTTGGTTTTCTTGATCATCCTAGGCGGTGTTTAACAGATGTTACTGATCTTTTCAAATATCCAGGTTTTACTTTATCTTTTATTGTTTTTCTATTTTTAATTTGTGCTATTATTATTTCTTGTTGCTTTGGACTTAATTCTCTCTCCTTATCTAGTTTGAATCTTAGGTAATTGATTTACAACATTTTTTCTTCACTAATATGAGTATTAATATGGATAATTCCAGTTACACTATGGTGGTATAAGTTCAGAAGAGCCCATCGCTTCCACCAATTGCATCTACAAGTTCTGGACTTAAATTCCTAAAACGTATCTACAAATGAGATCACCAACATAGGTGTGAACAGTCCATTTTACCACCTTAGTGCTATGGTAACTTTGGTTTCCTCCTTACTCTCATCCACAGAGAGAAAACACAACTATATTCTTCCACACATTTTGTAGGACAATGGTGGTATTAATTGCCTTACTTTTCATGGGACCAGCTAAGAAGAGTCAGGAAGATTCTGTGTATTTGTTTCTCAGTTCCTTTCCCTAAGTGAAAAAATATAGTCAAGCCTAAAATTCTGAAAATTCCATTTTTCCTACTGTACCTAAGAAAATATTCCAATACAACAATTCTCTTTTCCTGAGGAGCTGATAACATCAAGAACTTAAGTGAAGTCACACATCAAGTAACAGAACTAAAATCATCACGTCTAACCTCTCATACTCTTTGAACAACAATAACATGCCAGGAATAACAATACCTATAAATAACCATAGTTAATTACAATGCATATTTATAAGGCAAATGATTATTTGCTAAGCTGTGAGATTCAGCAACTGATCTAAAAAGGTCACTATAATTTTTGTAATGTTTGAAAAATGATTTAAACAATAGCCCATGAGCAACTGAAAAATAATTCAAAATGATCAAGAAATTTCCAGTCAATTAATTTCTCTTAATGTTAAATCGCAATCATAACCAGAATATCAGAATCAACCTGGAATATTAGTTGACTTAGAGGAGAGAAGGAGGAAATATCTTAATTCTCATACAAGTTCATCAAGGACTCTGATGTTCATCCATAAGGAACATCTTAAAGGTAGAATCTCCTTTCATTGGATTTTTATAACAAAGGTATTTCTTTTTTTTAAGATTTATTTATTTTAGAGAGAGAGAAAGCACGTGGGGGAGGGGGAGAGAATCTCAAGGAGACTCCCCACTGCATGTGGAGCCCAACATGGGGCTCAGTCTCACACCCCTGAGATCATGACCTGAGCCAAAACCAAGAGTCAGATGCTCAACCAACTGAGCCACCCAGGAGCCCTTAAAGAAGGCATCTTAAAAGCCAGAATTACAGAGTCTGATTATTTTTTATAGTTGGCATAGGAATAGCTGCTTAAAATTATATAATTTTATATATATAATATAATATATATATAATATATATATATATAATTATATATATATAATGCCATCTCCTCCCCATCCTAAGTAGTATTGAGTGACTTTGATATAGAAAGAAAATATTGCTCAATAAAACTGGTGAGGATCTTATATCAAAATACATTAATATATAAAAGTCAATCAGAAGATCATTATATACTAGATGAAGTAGAGAGGAAAATCCACTATTAAGGTTATCTACAGTTCAGATGTCTACATTTTAATGTGATATCCACTTAACATTATATATTTTTCTTGAATTATTTTTACAATTTAATGAAAACAATTCTTGGGCTCCCTGCTTGGCGGGGAGTCTGCTTCTCCCTCTGACCCTCCCCACTCTCATGTGCTCTCTCTCATTCTCTCTCTCTCAAATAAATAAATAAAATCTTTAAAAAAAAAAAAACAATTCTTAGTTTGTATATAATGAGTTACAGATTTGTGTTTGTTCCCTGGCTTTCTAAAGACATATCTTTGGGATGAGCAAATTTTTTAAAGCATACTCCACTCACTTGAGGGTCATCTTTTTTTTTTCCCCCTGAGCACAGATTAAATTTTGTTTAAAAACATTTGGCTGACTTGTCTTGAATAGCTCACTATTAAAGAAGCTGAAAGCTATTCCTGTCATAATTATCTTATTCTCCATTTCAGAACTTTATTTTAGGAAAGAACAAGAATTCATCATGGTTTTATTTGTTAGTGAACATTCGATAGGATAAATAAAACCAGTAAGCATATTAGTAGATACAGTAACTCACTGGGAAATGATTAATTTATTTACTGTAGTAAAAAGCATGACTCTTCAAATAAGTAACAGATTTGAAGTACAGTGGATGTAAGCATTTTTGTACATCCAGTAAAATGTAATTTGGGAATTCGTCTCCTCAGTGATAATAAATCCTTATTTCCTTTGTGAAATAATGATATGTGCTGTTTGCTTGACATTGCATTCAACTTAATTTGACTTAGCAGAAACTCCAAAAATTTTTTTCATTCATTTTTGTAAACTTCATCTAAGCAATAAACCAGCCCATATGGCATCCCTAAAGGACCTTGAAGTGACAGTGAGACTATAAACAGAACAGATTAAGTTTATATTGTATTTATTTGCAGTTTTAGCCTTTGCAAAAAAAAAATAGTTTTATGGAACATTTTTTTATCATACTTAGCAAGTGAAAGATGAATCTGAATTGCTAGCACTTGTATACAGCCTAACCTATGAAATGTAGACCTATTTCATAAAGGTGCTGAAGCATAAGTGAAATCACAAATGACACTTATACAAGTTAACATTTACTCTCCACCGTATGGTTTTATCTAAGTGTATTTTCTTCTTTATCTGATCAACATATCCATCATTTACTTTTTATTTTCTAGAGATTTGGTTAAAAACTAATCATAAATTTGATTTATAACCTACTTTTACCCACATAATTATATATATAACATATATATATTATCCAAATAATCATATACGGATGGCAGAACAGATATTACTCCATTTTTCTTGTGAACATGGAAACTCAGAAATATTTACTGATTTGCAGCAGATGAACAGCTAACATTACAGAGTCCAAATTCCATTCCACATCTGTCTTGTGATTTCAAATCTTTTGCTCTTTCATTCTGTCTCCCACCTAAGCCAAATATACATTCTTGCTCATCAACGTATTTGCCTGACCATTTCTCCCTTCCTTACCTAGTATACCAAAGCTCACTTTCCTCATGCTTGCATGGATACCCTTCCTTCTCTCAACAAAGGATTCTACCATCCATTTCATGGAGAACATCAAGAATACCAAGCACATCCATTTATCATACCAGAAGTCATCTGTACTACCCACTATGTCCTTTTGCAGTATCAGAGGAACCTGTATCTACTCCTGCTCAAGGTTGATTTTTCAACATCTGTGTCTTTAAAATGATCTCTCATTTTCTTTGGGACAATCTAAGAGTGCTATTCTTTGTTCTATTTCTGTTTCTGCATGTACTTCATTCTTTTCCATATATAAGGCGATGAGAGAACCAAAAAAATGAAAAAATAGTAAAGGTCCCACATTGGTTCTACCTACCAGTTTATATTTCTCTTTGCTTTAAAATCTAAGTTTTAAGAGAGAAATATCATCAGTTGTTCCACTTCTCCATCTTCCACTTACTCTTCAAGTGGCTATAGATAGGTACTACTTCAGTGATTCCCTAATTGCCAATCAAAGGTTGTTTGTCACTCTATTTTACTCAACTTCTCATTTAACATTTCATCAATCCCTTCCTCTTGAACTATCTTCTGTGGCTTCTAGTTCACCTCTCTTTATGACAACTGGTGCTTCCAGAACTCTGTCCTTGACTCTCTTCAATTTTCATATTACATATTCTTTCTAAATTATTTCTTCCATTTGTATGTCAACAGCCACCATCAAGACTAACTCGATGACAGAATTAACTAAAATTCATGATCTCCCTAACTTAATATAAAATTGTCACTAGGATAAGATGTGAAGCTGGGTTCGACATTTCTCAGCTGTGTCTGAAGCACTACCAATGTCATCTGAGCCTCTATAGTGTGTCCCTGGCTTTTAACTAGGTGGGATCTCCTCATACTCTCATCTTAGAATGACCTTTCCTCAACCTCTGACTCTCCTTCACTTCCATCCAACTGGAAAATGCCTATTTGACTTTTAACACTCAGCTAGGAGAGCGCTTTCCAATAAAAGCTTTCCTTCTGGGTGCCTGGGTGGCTCAGTCATTAAGCATCTGCCTTCAGCTTAGGTCATGATCCCAGGGTCCCAGGATCAAGCCCTGCACTGGGCTCCCTGCTCAGCAGGAAGCCTGCTTCTCCCTCTCCCACCCCCTCTGCTTGGGTTCCCTCTCTCACTGTGTTTCTGTCTGTCAAATAAATAAATAAAATCTTAAAAAAAAAAAAAAACAAACTTTCCTTCCCACTACAGAATTCTTATCCATGTGTCACAAATTTGTCTCATTTTAGATAATAAACCTTGAATTTCAAAGCCAAAGATCACATATTAGTGTTTCATCCCCAACATCTAGCATAGGACCTAGTACATAGTAAAAATTAAACATTTGTTATGTGAATGAATGTCTTCCTACAACTTTTTCTGGCATGATAGTATGAACTCTCCAATAGAAACTGAGTAAAAGTATTTACAGGGTTAATTTTCTCTATTACGTCCTTTTCTTCCAGTATTTTAACCCATGTAAAATAATATCAAGAGTTTTAACAATTCACAATATAGAAAAGAATTCAGGAATTTGATATTTTTCAAATTGCATTTTCAAAATAATGTTAAGGGTAATTGATGCGAATATACTTTCCACGTTAAAAATTTAGTAAAGGATTGAAATGTCACAAATGCTGCTAGTTCTCTTTTCATAAGATAATTACAATCAGTTACAATTAGAACTAGGGAGGGGGTCTCTTCATCATTGCTTAACACGATTCACAACCATGGTTACATACCTCTATACCTACTTTCTTTTCAGGTTTTTTTTTTTTCTTCAGGAGTTTATGGCAGAGAACAAGTTAAAATCAGTACAAAGAATAAACTCAGCAATTCTTAGTGGATAAAGAAGACATTGCTCATTGGGTCAACCTACATAATGAATTTTTCTTTCCTTTCTGAGAATATCTAAGATATCACCATCAACTACATTTTTTAGTTATTTGCAATGAATTTTTTAACCAGTTGTGTATAATTAATTATCAAGGGAATCTTCATCCTATTTAGTACTAAATTTATTTACTTCATGTATAAAAATATAAAGGTGCAGTGCACATGAAAAATCTATTCCCTAAATGCTATTGATCATTGATCCATTTTTGACGAGATTACTTTATTTAGTTATGGCAATGTAACTTTGATATCCAACAGATACTGGGATTTATTTGGGCTTTGCTACCAGAAATGGGTTTACATGGATAGGTTAAACCTGTATTTTTCTCTTCACGTCCCAAGAGCTCTAGTTCTTAGTTGATTTATCTTGCTGCCAATTCTAACTCCAGTTGGGTGAGGATGCTCTACATGGATCAGAAAAAGTGCACTGCAACCATAAAGTCCAGCAGTTTGTTTGTTCTTACAGTTCATTTCCTAAGTGACTTTGCTGTCCTGGAAGCTTAAATCTTATTTACACCAAGAAGTTCATGTATCTTGTGACATTTCTCTACATTCTGCTGTATTGCCCCTTGGAATTTGAAGGCACTCTCTGTTTTATCTTTTGGCTAATGCCTGTTTAATTATAAATTATCTTTTGTCTGATGCCTAAAATTATTTTTATATTCAATTATTCTTATTTGTTGCTATTGTTCTTTTCAAGTAGAATCAGAGGTCATGAAACTTTGAACTTTCTTGTATTAACATTCAAATTACAGTATATATTTTAAGTACAAAATGAAAATCTCCTCTTAACAATGACCAAACTCCGTGTCACTATTTGGTAGCTTTTTGATTTGAAGAATACTGAGTGTCCCCAATCTTGCTAACTGTATGTATTATGCTTGGGGTAATCTGCTAAGATTCTCATTTATATATGTTTATACTACCTATTTTGTGTGTGAACAATACATTTCTATTTTAACTACATAAAATTAATATTTGCTGAAATCGAAGGAACAATTTTGGTTCTTCCATTAATTTTATTGCTTTATATGTGAATAGCAGATTATTGCATTCAAGTGCCTAAGATAAAAGTCAATTTACAAGTTCATGTAAATGTATGTACCAAGATAAAGCTTCAGGCAAGATGCTATTTGGTGGCTCAGTGATATTAAAAAAACTATTTTGTTTGTCTCTCTTTACTCTCTTCTCCCTTAATTTTGGCTTATCCTAATGGTGGTTTCCCCTCGGAAGCAAAGATAATAACCAGAAACCCCTAGGAATGTATGTTTCTTGATTCATAATAAGCAAGAACAATAATGATAGTCTGTTCCCCAGTATTTCCAGCAATGTACCAGGAAAGCACTGAATGAGAAGTCATATGTGCACAACTGGACCTACTACTGTTCTTGGCATAATGATGCGTTGATTGGTTTACTCTTATATTGCTCTATTCCTGAAAAAAATAACTGGCCAAGACACAAGATAGAATATCCTAAACTTGATCATTAAAAACAGAATGTATCATTAGTCCTATAAAAGTGTCATGGCTGATAATAATTAAAACATTCAAATCAGAATAGTGATTACCAAGGGAAAACATGAATAGAGTGATGCCACAGATGCCTAACATGTTTATCCTTGAATATGATTTAACTTGAAAATGGAAATGATTTGACATTTCTCATGACTTTTTGAGTTCTATCCAAATAGAACATGTCAATCTTAAAACAACATCTCTTTATGTTCATTCTCTTATTCATCAGAGGGCATAATTGCTATGTAGTCTGACAGGATTTCACTTAAGAAAGTAGAGGATATTTGAGAAATGCCCTGCTTTCTGCCTTATTGTAGATGTGTTTATATTGCAAATCACACAGAAATAACTGAAATTTAGCAATTTATGCTAATTTTGAGTTACAAATTTCTTACTGATAGGTGGTAAACAGACATCAATCTGGAGGGAATTTTTCAAATATAATTTGGAAATTTACCTTCTATTTAGAGCAGCATTGCAACTTAATGATGTCTTTATTCCTAAAATTCTATTAAAATTATAAACAAAGTATATATGAAATTAAAGGAACTACTGGGGTATCTGCACACTTATTTCTTGAGAATGATAGTCTATCACATGTTTGCATAGCAACTTTTGTTTTTCCAAATAATTACCGCATGAATAGAAAAATTTCTCAACTTGAGAATAAAAAATGGAAAACTTAGTATTAAAAATAAGTCCTAAAACTGAGCCTAATTGAGCACCTAGAACATTTCATAAACATCAGTTGAGTTTATGTAAACATTGGATTGGTCTAGCCTTTTGTTTAATAATACTTTATGCCTGAAGTGATGTTCTACGATTATGAAATTTAAAATATATAGTCATAGTAAGATACCAAAAATGTAAAGATTAATTTTAAGTGCCTTAAATTCTACTGCACAGAGGTACCATCTTTTAAATAAAGTATTCTTTCTTCTCCTCTTTCCTTCCCTATTTCTCTAACCAGATGAATAAAGTAACACAATCATATAAGAGTCTATTAAATCTGATCATGTGCACAAACAAGTTATCTTACAGGAAAGACTACTATAGCTGCACTTGAATTTTTCTAGCTTCAGAACTTCACCACAGAGGAAAAAAAAAAATCTAAAAGGCTTCCAAAACGTTTTTTCCTGGAAGCATTTTTTTATGTTCCTATTGCAGTTATAGCAACTGAATCAAGTATTGTTTCCTTTCACCTCTGTACCTATTCTGCCTATTCAGACTATTGGCCTTCAACTATAGCTCGGTTATTTAAAACTGTAGTTGTTCAATAAATATTTAAGTACCTACTCTGTGTTAAACCCTGTTCTAAGCTTTAGGCAAACAATAGTGAATAAAATGCACATAGTCTCTACTCTTGCAGTCAGCATTAGAGAAACACTGAAGTAACTAGTATAAATGAGCAGTACAGGGAACAAGGTTATAATTCATGGCAAGAACAAACCTGTCTGGGTTTCACAAGCTTTCCTTAAGGAGGGTATTGTGTAGCATTAAGTAAACAAAGATTGAATGTGTGTATATAGTGTGTGAGTGGGTGGAAAGAAGGTTTGTATCATATGATTTAGATAATGCAGTAATGTATGCAAAGACCTTGAAATTAGAAAAAACAGAAAAGATAAAGAAAATGGGCCACTAAATGGCTAGAATGTATCCTATAAGGAGATGGGTAAGAGGCAAACATGATTCATCTCATTGGACAATACCATATGGGCAATGTTAATATTTTGGACCTTTACTCTAATAAGAATAAAAGATAAAGAGCTTTAGACAGAAGAGTGAAATAAAATTATATTTTTAAGTCTCTAATTTTATTGTAGAGATTATCTTGAAAGAGAAAGAATAATTCTCTGGGGTTCCATATAGGTTAGGAGAGGGTAAATAATTAAGGTAAGTAATGATACTAGTAGGGCTTGGGATGATGACAAAGGAAATAAGGAAAAAAAAAATCAATGGACTCAAGAGCTATTTAGACAGGGAAATTAATGTTTGGTAATTGATTGAATATGGGGCTAAGATACAAATCTAGGGTCAAATAAAAATTCCATGTACACTAAGAGCAAAGCTTTTGTGGAGCTATTTGTTGAGATAGCAAACACTAGAGGAAGAACAAGTTGGGGGAGGTTAAGGATCATTTTTAAAATTTTAGACATATAATTTGGCCAGGCAAAGGTATGAAGTAAGAAAGTAAATGCATATCTAAAACCCAAGATAAAACTCTTCAGAGGAGATGTGAATTTGATAATTATCTATAGATGAATAGCAACTGAATTCATAGGAAGAGGTGAGGCTAGCCTGGGAGATTGAAAGCAGGCCTCAAATAGAACATCAAAGAACTACAACATTGCATTGTTAAGGTCATTTGAAAGAGATGCTAAGGAAGCCAAAAAATTTGAAAGAAAACAAGGAGAATTTAATGTCATGCATAAAAGGGAAAGGATGTTAGGATGGAGATAAACCTTAGAATGTAGAAGACTATCTATTGTCTGTATGACAGTGGCTTTCTAAGCAGAAATAATCATGAAATCAAAGAAAGTTTAATTTTTTAAAAATAAAGTTATCTCAATCAGAGATTAATTTAAAATATAAAGTCAAACAAATTACAGCATGGATAAATGAAAGAAATACCATCTTCTCAGTACCTAATTGAAAAATTTAGACTTCAAAATGACAATTCTACCACTTTTCAGAACCTATCTTTAATGTTTGTGTCCTCCCAAAATTAGTATGCTGAAATCCTAATGCCTATTATGATATTTAGGAGGTGGGGCCTTTGACTGCTGATTAAGTCATGAGAGGCCCAAGAGAGCTCCTTTGAACCTTCTGCCATGTCAGGACACAAAAGAAGTCTGTGGCCTTGAATAAGGCCCTCACCTAACCATGGGGGCACCCTGATGTCTAACATCCAGCCTCTAGAAGAGTGAGAAAGTTTTCTGTTCTTTATAAGTTATCCAGGCTTTGGTATTTTGTTATAGCAGCCTGAACAGACTAAGACACTATCCTAAATAAGGGCCCTAATTTCTTTGGGAGCAGAGATAAGATAGTGCTCCTATATTAGGACTTCCCTGCACAATCAGATTTTTCTAGGCATGGGATACAAATGCATGCATGTTTCCCATAGGCCAGTTAGCCAAGAGATGAAAGCTAGTGTAAGGTAATCTATAGCTACCTAGAACAGTGGCAGGATCCCAGCAACAAGAAATGTAGATAAGACTACAGGGCCTGAAAAAGGCTCCCATGCAAGAACCATAGATAGAAGTGTATTCACTCAAATCAAGGGAAGTAATTCCAGGAAAAAGGGACTCAGCCTTAAAATCTCCACCAGAATTCAGAGAGCATAGAGTGTACTTTTGCTGACACCACTATAAGTAGGGACTGTTTGTTTCTTCTTCTCCTCCTTCCCCAAATCTTTCTACTAGAGGGGCTTAAAATGTAGATAGCTAGTTGGAAAAAGAATGAGAAGATACCCCTCTCCCCATACCCACTGTAGGATTCCAACCTGAAGCAGACATGAGCTAGGATGGGGAGAATGATTAGTACCAAATCAAATTCAGAATTCTGTATGCTATATTGGATGGGATATTCAAATAATGAACAGGGTCTGCATTTGCAAATTCAAGAGACTATTACTTCAGATTGAGCAAAATGTCACAGTCCTGATGGATTTTACCCTGGGAAAAATTTTCCTTATTGAATAAGATGTAATGGGATGAAAGAAAAATTAAAATGTTTTGTGCCAGTCTGTGTGTCAATAACCAGTATTATAGCTGGACCAGTTCCTGTGGTTCCTATTATGATTGCAAGATGCTATGTGCCATAACAATCAGGAAACTTTGGTGGAGGCAAGGTAGGGAGAATGTTTATTACTTACAAGTCCAGGAGAGTACACAGAACACCTGGGATCACACAGTGAGATCACAGTAGAGAGAGACAGTGCATAGGCCTGGGGTTCTGCTTTTATTGGGGTAGAGGGTGAGGGCCTAAAGTTTCACAGAATCATTCTTTATTGATAAATATAAAACATAAGAGCAGGGAGAAGGAAGGGTCAAAGATGGCAACATACAAAGACCCTGAACTTACGTCCTTCACAGACACACCAAATCTACACCCATTTATAAAGTAATTCCTTCTGAAGAACAAGCAAGGGCTGACTGAACAGCTTCTGCACAACAAAAGATAGATTACATAGAGAACAGCAAGAAAAATGGAGCCATGGTAACAAAGGGAATCTCTATCCTGGACACTGTGAACTGCAGCGGGGAGAGATAATACTAAGGAGCTGTGAGCAGATTCATCTGACCGGGGCAACTAGAATATCAGGAAGCTGGTCCTAGAACCCTGCCTAACAGTGGGGTGAGCTGCTGCAACTCCGTCTAGGTTTGAGAGGCCAGCGAATGTCACAGTTCATGCTCCACACCCCCCCCACACTTTGATAGCACAGATGGGGGAAAACTCCATGCACCATAGCCAGCCAGCTGTCTCAGTGAGCCCTGGGTACCTAGCCCACACTAACCCCAAATAACCTGGGGCACAGAAAAAGAAAAAAAAAAAAGAAGAAGAAGAACTACTAAAATACAAAGGATCCAGCCCTCGAACTCTGCCAAGTGATGGGTGGAGAGCTGCTGCAACTCTCTCCAGGTCAATCATTACTTGATGAGCACCCCAGTTTGTGTTTCCCTTCCAGGTGATAGCACAGTCAAGAGCAGTATCTAGACACTCAGCCAGGCCACTGCCTCCATGATCCCTGAGCCCCTAGCCCAAATCAGATTAGTACCAGACCTAACCACCCCACAGTAGTGGCCCAAGCACAGCACACACTGTGATATTCCTGGTCAGGTCTTGCTACAGCTCCAGCCATCTTGCCAAGGTAACACAGGTATAAAACACTCCAGGCCTGAACAACTTTAGCTCTAGACAACTCACCAGGGAACATCCTGGGACACCCCAGCTTGCACCAACTTCAGTTTCAGCTGTCCTGTGAGGGCACCCTCTGTGTGGAGAGTGCTGGGAAAATGTGGGTTGCACCTACTTTAAGGTCAACTGTCCTGCCAGGGCACCCTCAGGGTGGAAAGCCCTAGAACCACCATGGCCCATGCCCATTTCAGTTTCAGATGTCCTGCCAGGAAATTCTCTGCACAGACAGCCCCAAAATTGGCCTAGCCTGAACCCACCTCAACTCTGGTCATCCCACCAGGGTGGCCACAGCAGAGTGCCCCAGGACCCCAAGACCACACCAGTAATAGCACCAGCCAAAGTCACCAGGCACACACAATCTACACAGGAAATAACCACACACAAGATGGTTAGATTAGAAGTAGTTGTCCCTCCTAATTCACAGAAATAAAAAGTAAAAAAAAAGAAAAAAGAAACAAAGAAACAAAAAGTAAAGCAAAATGAGGAGACAGAAGAATATGCTTCAAATAAAAGAATAAGACAAACCTCAGTGGGGGGAAAATCACCTAAATGAAACAGATAAGTAATCTGCTTTATACAGAGGTCAAAATAGTGGTCATAAAGATGCTAAGCAGACTAGAGAGAGGAGGGGATGAATTCAGTGAGAATTTCAACACAGAGATATAAAGTATAAAACAGAATCAGAGTTTGAGAAGACAATAACCAAATGAAAAATACACTAGAGACTGCATGCAGGTGCCCCCCAAGCCCACTGGGTGCCAGATCCCCGAGTGCCCAGGCCGGGGCCTGAGGAGCGGGCACTGGGCTGGGGCATCGAGGGGCAAGCAACACAGGCAGCAACTATGCCAGAGGTGACGAAGAGCGTGGACGGTCTCTTCTGATTTGTTTAGTGTATATTTTTCTGGGGTCGTTGTTACCCTGTTAGCATTTTGTTCTCTCATTCGTCTATTCTCCTCTGGACAAAATGACAAGACAGAAAAAAAATCACCTCAAAAAAAAAGAAGCAGCAGCAGTACTGACTGCCAGGGACCTAATCAATATGGACATTAGTAAGATGTCGGAACTAGAGTTCAGAATGACGATTTTAAAGATACTAGCTGGGCTTGAAAAAAGCATGGAAGATATTAGAGAAACCCTTTCTGGAGAAATGAAAGAACTAAAATCTAAATAAGTCGAAATCAAAAAGGCTATTAATGAGGTGCAAACAAAAATGGAGGCTCTAACTGCTAGGATAAATGAGGCAGAAGAGAGAATTAGTGATATAGAAGACCAAATGATGGAAAATGAAGAAGCTGAGAAAAAGTGAGATAATCAACTACTGGATCACGAGGGCAGAATTCGAGAGATAAGTAATACCATAAGACGAAACGATATTAGAATAATTGGGATCCCAAAAGAAGAAGAGAGAGAGGGGCAGAAGGTACACTGGAGCAAATTATAGCAGAGAACTTCCCTAATTTGGGGAAGGAATTGGGCATCAACACGCAGGAGGCACAGAGAACCCCCCTCAAAATCAATAAAAATAAGTCATCACCCCAACATTTAATAGTAAAACTTACGAGTCTCAGAGACAAAGAGAAAATCCTGAAAGCAGCTTGGGACAACAGATCCATAACCTACAATCGTAAAACATTACATTGGCAACAAACCTATCCACAGAGACCTGGCAGGCCAGAAAAGACTGGCAGGATATATTCAGAGCACTAGATGAGAAAAATATGCAGCCAAGAATACTATATCCAGTGAGGCTGTCATTGAAAATAGAAGGAAAGATAAAAAGCTTCCAGGACAAACAAAAACTAAAGCAATTTGCAAACACAAAACCAGCCCTACAAGAAATATTGAAAGGGGTCCTCTAAGCAAAGAGAGACCCTAAAAGCAACATAGTCCAGAAAGGAACACAGACAATATACAGTAACAGTCACCCTGCAGGCAATACAATGGCACTAAATTCATATCTTTCAATAGTTACCCTGAATGTAAATGGGCTAAATGCCCAATCAAGAGACACAGGCTATCAGATAGGAAAAAAAAAAAAAAAAAGACCTATCGATATGCTGTCTGCAAGAGACTCATTTTAGACCCAAAGACACACCCAGATTGAAAGTGAAGGGGTGGAAAACCATTTACAATGTTAATTGACACCAAAAGAAAGCTGGGGTGGCAATCCTTATATCAGACAAGTTAGATTTTAAACCAAAGACTATAATAAGAGATGAGGAAGGACACTATATCATACTTAAAGAGTCTATCCAACAAGATCTAACAATTGTAAATATCTATGCCCCTAACATGGGAGCAGCCAATTATATAAGCCAGTTAATAACAAAAGTAAAGGAACACATCAACAACAATACAATAATAATGGGGGACTTTAACACCCCCTCACTGAAATGGACAGATCATCTAAGCAAAAGATCAACAAGGAAGTAAAGACTTTAAATGACACACTGGACCAAATGGACTTCACAGACATATTCAGAACATTCTATCCCAAAGCAACAGAATGCACATTCTTCTCTAGTGCCCATGGAACACTCTCCAGAATACATCACATCCTAGGTCACAGATCAGGTCTCAACTGGTATGTAAAGATGGGGATCACTTCCTGCATATTTTCAGACCACAATTCTTTGAAACTAGAACTCAGTCACAAGAGGAAAGTCAGAAAGAACTCAAATACATGGAGGCTAAAGAGCATCCAACTAAAGAATGAATGGGTCAACCAGGAAATTAAAGAAGAATTTAAGGGCACCTGGGTGGCTCAGTTGGTTAAGCGACTGCCTTCAGCTCAGGTCATGATCCTGGAGTCCCTGGATCAAGTCCCGCATCGGGCTCCCTGCTCAGCAGGGAGTCTGCTTTTCCCTCTGACCATCCCGACCCTCCCCCCTCTCATGTGCTCGCTCTCTCAGTCTCTCTCTCAAATAAATAAATAAAAATCTTAAAAAAAAAAAAGAATTTAAAAAAAAATTTAAGGAAACAAATGAAAATGAAAACACAACTGTTCAAAATCTTTGGGATGCAGCAAAGGCAGTCCTAGGAGGAAAGTATACAGCAATACAAGCCTTTCTCAAGAAACAAGAAAGGTCTCAAATACACAACCTAACCCTACACCTAAAAGAGCTAGAGAAAGAACAGCAAATAAAGCCTAAACCCAGCAGGAGAAGAGAAATAATAAAGATCAGAGCAGAAATCAATGAAATAGAAACCAAAAGAACAGTAGAACAGATCAACAAAACTAGGAGCTGGTTCTTTGAAAGAATTAACAAGACTGATAAACCCCTGGCCAGACTTATCAAAAAGAAAAATGACCCAAATCAACAAAATCATGAATGAAAGAGGAGAGATCACAACCAACATCAAAGAAAAACAAACAATTATAAGAACATATTATGAGCAACTCTATGCCAGCAAATTCGATAACCTGGAAGAAATGGTTGCATTCCTAGAGATGTATCAACTACCAAAACTGAACCAGGAAGAAATAGAAAACCTGAACAGACCTATAACCACTAAGGAAATTGAAGCAGTCATCAAAAATCTCCCAAAAAACAAAAGCCCAGGGCCAGATGGCTTCCCAGGGGAATTCTACCAAACATTTCAAGAAGAGTTAATACCTATTCTTCTGAAACTGTTCCAAAAAATAGAAATGGAAGGAAAACTTCCAAACTCATTTTATGAGGCCACCATTACCTTGATCCCCAAACCAGACAAAGACCCCATCCAAAAGGAGAATTACAGACCAATATCCTTGATGAACATGGATGCAAAAATTCTCATCAAAATACTAGCCAAAAGGATCCAATGGTACATTAAAAGGATTATTGACCACGACCAAGTGGGATTTATCCCTGGGCTGCAAGGTTGGCTCAACATCCACTAATCAATATGATACAATACATTAATAAAAGAAAGAATAAGAACCATATGATCCTCTCAATAGATGCAGAAAAAGCATTTGACAAAGACAGCATCCTTTCTTGATCAAAACTCTTCAGAGTATAGGCATAGAGGGTACATACCTCAATATCATAAAAGCCATCTATGAAAAACCCACAGCGAATATCATTCTCAATGGGGAAAAACTGAGAGCTTTCCCCCTAAGGTCAGGAACATGGCAGGGATGTCCACTATCACCACTGCCATTCAACATAGTATTAGAAGTCCTAGCCACGGCAGTCAGACAACAAAAAGAAATCAAAAGCATCCAAATCAGCGAAGAAGAAGTCAAACTCTCACTCTTTGCAGATGATATGATACTTTATGTGGAAAACCCCAAAGACTCCACCCCAAAACTGCTAGAACTCATACAGCAATTCAAGAAAGTTGCAGGATATAAAATCAATGCACAGAAATCAGTGGCATTCCTATACACCAACAAGACAGAAGAAAGAGAAATTAAGGAGTCGATCCCATTGACAAGTGCACCCAAAACCATAAGTTACCTAGGAATAAATCTAAGCAAAGAGGCAAAGAATCTGGACTCAGAAAACTATAAAATACTCATGAAAGAAATTGAGGAAGACACAAAGAAATGGAAAAACATTCCATGCTCATGGATTGGAAGAACAAATATTGTGAAGATGTCAATGCTACCTAGAGCAATCTACACATTCAATGCAATC
Source organism: Mirounga angustirostris (assembly GCF_029215605.1). Classification (NCBI taxonomy): domain Eukaryota; kingdom Metazoa; phylum Chordata; class Mammalia; order Carnivora; family Phocidae; genus Mirounga; species Mirounga angustirostris. Next base: position 43,984,637 of record NW_026991716.1, on the reverse strand, counting down.
CCTATCAAAATACCATCCACTTTTTTCAAAGAAATAGAACAAATAATCCTAAAATTTGTATGGAAACAGAAAAGACTCTGAATAGCCAGAGGAATGCTGAAAAAGAAAAGCAAAGCTGGCAGCATCACAATTCCGGACTTCCAGCTCTATTACAAAGCTGTCATCATCAAGACAGTATGGTACTGGCACAAAAACGGACCCATAGATCAATGGAACAGAATAAAGAGCCCAGAAATTGAGCCTCAATTCTATGGTCAACTCATCTTCAACAAAGCAGGAAAGAATGTCAAATGGAAAAAAGACAGTCTCTTTAACAAATGGTGTTAGGAATATTGGACAGCCACATGCAGAAGAATGAAACTGGACCATTAACATAACATAATTTAAAAAGTTTAAAAAAGTAGAAAAAAAGAAAAATCCACTGCTAATATCATACTGAATGGTGAAAAACTGAACTTCCTCCAAGATCAGGAAAAAAAACTAGGTGGTCCACTTTCACCTCTTTTATTCACTAGCACTAGAAGTCCTAGCCACAAAAGTCAGACAAGAAAAAGAAATAAATAAAAGGCATCCAAATGGGTAAGAAAAAAGTAAAACTGTCATTATTTGTAAATAATATAATACCCTACATAGAAAACCCTAAAGAATCCAACAGAAAAAAACCTAAATTAATAAATTAATAAATTAATTCTCTATGTTTTATGATAAAAATTAATATACAAAAATCTGTTGTGTTTTTATACAGTAATACAGTAATAACAAAGTAGCAAAATGAGAAACTTTAAAAAACATTTACAATAGCACAAAAAAGAATAAAATATCTATGAATAAACTTAACCAAAAAGTTGAAGGACTTGTACTCTGAAAGCTATAAAACATTGATGAAAAAAATTAAAGATGATGTAAACAAAGTGAAAAATACAATGCTCATGGATTGGAAAAATGTTAAAAGTATTCAAACTAACCTACCAAAATTGAGATTCAATGCAATCCCTATCAAAACACCAGCGACCATTTTCAGAGTACTAGAACAAATAATCATGAGGTTTGTATGAATCACAGAAAATCTGCAATAATCAAAGCAGTCTTGACAAAGGAAAACAAGACTGAAGTTACCATAATTCTAGATTTTAAGATACACTACAAAATTAAAGTAAAGAATATGGCATGTTACTGGCACAAAAACACATAGATAAATGGAACAGGATAGAGAACCCAGAAATAAACCCATGCTTACATGGTCAATCATCAAAAAAAGGAGGTAAGAATATACAATGCAGAAAATAGTCTTCTCAACAGTCTCAATTGTTGGGAAAATTGGACAGCTACATACAAAGACTAAAACTGGACCACTTTCTTACGCCATACACAGAAATAAACTAAAATGGATTAAAGAGCTAAATGTGAGACCCGAAGCCATAAAAGTCCTTGGGGAGGTGGGGGAAACATAGGTAGTAATACTTGGACCTTGACCTTAGCAACATTTTTTCTAGACATACCTCCTCAAGCAAAGGAAATAAAAGCAAAAATAAACTATTGGAACTACACCAAAATAAAAAGCTTTTCAGAGCAGGGAAACAATCAACAAAATATATATGCAATCTACTGAATGGGAGGAAATCTGCAAATGACATATTTGATAAGGGGTTAATATCTGAAATACATAAAGAAATTTTACAACTCAAAACCAAAAAGAAAACAAGTAATCCAATGAAAACATGGGCAGAAGACCTGAATAGACATTTTTCCAAACAAGACACAGATGGTCAACAGATACATGAAGAAATTCTCAACATCACTATTCATCAGGAAAATGCAAATCAAAACCACAATAAGATATCCACTCATACCAGTCAGAATGGCTAGAATCAAAAAGACAAGAAATAACAAGTGTCAACAAGATTGTAGAGAAAGGGGAATGCTGGTGCACATTGGTGGGAATGTAAATTGGTGCATCCACTATGGAAAACAGAGGTTCTTCAAAAAATTAAAAATATAAATACCATATGATCCAGTAATTCCATTACTGGGCATTTACCCAAAGAAAAAAAAGCAGTAATTTGAAAAGCTATATGCTGTTTATTGCAGCATCATACACAATAGCCAAGATATGGAAATAACCTGTCAACAGATGAATGGATAAAGAAGACATATTATATACATATATATATATAATGGAATATTAGTCATAGAAAAGAATGAGATCCTACCTTTTACAACAGCATGGATGGACTTACAGGGTATTATATTAAGTGAAATAAGTCAGAGAAAGACAAATGTCATATGATTTCACTTTTTTTTAGGGCTTTAGCATCAACATTTTTTAATTTAAATTCAATTAGTCAATATATAGTACATCATTAGTTTTGATATAATGTTCAATGATCCATTAGTTGCGTATAACACCCAGTGCTCATTAAATCACATGCCCTCCTTAATTCCCACCACCCAGTTACCTAATCCCCCCACCCTCCTCCCTATCCTCAACCTTCAGTTTGTTTCATGGAGTCAAGAGTCTCTCATGGTTTGTCTCCCTCTCTGATTTCTTCCCATTTAGTTTTCCCTCCCATCCCCTATTGTCCTCTGCACTATTTTTTTATATTCCATATATGAGTGAAACCATATGATATTGTCTTTCTCTGATTGATGATTTCACTTAGCATAATACCCTCCAGTTCCATCCATGTCGATGTAAATGATAGGTAATCATCCTTTCTGATGGCTGAGTAATATTCCATTGTATATACGAACCACATCTTTTTTTATCCATTCATCTTTTGAAGGACATCTCAGCTCCTTCCAGTGTTTGGCTGTTGTGAACATTGCTGCTATGAACATGGGGGTGCATGTGTCCCCTCTTTTCACTACATCTGCATCTTTGGGGTAAACACCCAGTAGCATAATTGCTGGGTCATAGGGTAGCTCTATTTTTAACATCTTGAGGAACCTCCATACTGTTTTCCAGAGTGGCTGTACTAACTTGCATTCCCACCAAAAGTGTAAGAGGATTCTCCTTTCTCCATATCCTCACCAACATTTGTTGTTCACTGTCTTGTTAATTTCAGCCATTCTAATTGGTGTAAGGTGGTATCTCATTGTGGTTTTGATTTGTATCTCCCTGATGCCAAATGATGTGGGACATTTTTTCCTGTGTAGGTTAGCTATCTAGATGTCTTTGGAAAAATGTCTATTCATGTCTTCTGCCCATTCCTTGATGGATTATTTGTTTTTTGGGTATTGAGTTTGGCAAGTTCTTTATAGATCTTGGATACCAGCCCTTTATCTGTTTTGTCATTTGCAAATATCTTCTCCCATTCCATAGGTTGCCTTTTAGTTTTGTTGACTGTGTCCTTTGCTGTCCAGAAGTTTTAATCTTGATGAAGTCCCAATAGTTCATTTTTGCTTTCGTTTCCTTTGCCTTTAGAAATGTTTCTGGCAAGAAGTTGCTGTGGCCACAGTCAAAGAGATTGCTGCCTGTGTTCTCTAGGATTTTGATTAATTCCTGTCTCACATTAAGGTCTTTCATACATTTTGAGTTTATCTTTGTGCATGGTGTGAGAGAATGGTCTAGTTTCATTCTTCTGTATATGGCTGTCCAATTTCCCCAACAACATTTATTGAAGAGACTGTCTTTTTTCCATTGGATATTCATTCCTGCTTTGTTGAGATTAGTTGAACATAAAGTTGAGGTTCCATTTCTGGGCTCTCTATTCTGTTCTGTTGATCTATGTGTCTGTGTTTGTGCCAGTACCATGCTGTCGTGATGATTTCAGCCTTGTAATATAGCTTGAAGTCAGGCATTGTGATGCCACCAGCTTTGGTTTTCTTTTTCAACATTCCCCTGGTGATTTGGTCTCTTTTCTGGTTCCATATAAATTTTAGGATTGTTTGGTCCAGCTCTGTGAAAAATGTCGACGGTATTTTGATAGGGATTGCATTAGATGTGTAAATTGCTCTGGGCAGCATAGACATTTTAAAAATGTTTATTCTTCCAATCCATGAGCATGGAATGTTTTTCTATCTCTTTGTGTCTTCCTAAATTTCTTTCATAAGTGTTCTGTAGTTTTAGAGTACAGATCCTTTACCTCTTTGGTTAGGTTTATTCCTAGGTATCTTATGGTTTGGGGTGCAATTGTCAATGGGATCTACTCCTTAATTTCTTTTTCTTCAGTCACATTGTTAGTGTATAGAATTGCAATTGATGTCTGTGCATTGATTTTGTATCCTGCGATGTTGCTGAATTGCTGTATGAGTTCTAGCAATTTTGGGGCAGGGTCTTTTGGGTTTTCCACATAAAGTATCATGTCATCTTCGGAGAGAGTTTGACTACTTCTTTGCCAATTTGAATGCATTTTATTTCTTTTTGTTGTCTTATTACTGAGGCTAGGACTTCTTAATACTATGTTGAACAACAGTCGTGGAGTGGGCATCCCTGTCATGTTCCTGACCTTAAAGGAAAAGCTCCGGTTTTTCCCCATTCAGAATGATATTCACTGTGGGCTTTTCATAGATGGCTTTTATGATATTGAGGTGTGCTCCCTCTATTCCTATACTTTGAAGAGTTTGAACCAGGAAAGAATGCTATATTTTGTCAAATGCTTTTTCTGCATCTATTGAGAGGATCATATGGTTCTTGTCTTTATTAATATGATCTATCACATTGATTGATTTGCTAATGTTGAACTACCCTTGCAGCCCAGGAATAAATCCCACCTGGTCATGGTGAATAATCCTTTTAATATACAGTTGGATCCTATTGACTGGTATCTTGGTGAGTATTTTGGCATTCATGGTCATCAGGGACATTAATCTGTAATTCTTTTTTTTGGTGGGGTCTTTGGTTTTGGGATCAAGGTAATGCTGGCCTCATAGAACAAGTTTGGAAGTTTTCCTTCCATTTCTATTTTTTGAAACAGCTTCAGTAGAATAGGTATTATTTCTTCTTTAATTGTTTGGTAGAATTCCCCTGGGAAGCCAGCTGTCCCTGGACTCTTGTTCTTTGGGAGGTTTTTGATTATTGCTTCAGTTTCCTCGCTGGTTATTGGTCTGTTCAGATTTTTCTATCTCTTCCTATTTCAGTCTTCACAGTTTATAAGTTTCCAGGAATGCATCCATTTCTTCTAGACTGCCTAATTTGTTGGCATATAGTTGCTCACAATATGTTCCAACAATTGTCTGTATTTCCTTGGTATTGGTCGTGATCACTCTCTTTTCATGATTTTACTAATTTGGATCCTTTCTCTTTTCTTTACAGATAAGTTTCGCCAGAGGTTTACTGATCTTATTCTTTCAAAGAACCAGCTTCTAGTTTCATTGATTTGTTCTACTGTTCTTCTGGTTTCTTATTTCATTGATTTCTGCTCTAATCATTATTTCTCTTTTCCTGCTTGGGTTAGGCTTTATTTTCTGTTCTTTCTCCAGGTCCTTTAGGTGTAAGGTTAGTTTGTGTATTTGTGATTTTTCAAATTTTTTTGAGAGAGGCTTGGATTGCTATGTACTTCCCTCTTAGAACTTTATTGCATAGGTTTTGGACTTATGTGTTTTCATTTTCGTTAGTTTACATGAATTGTTTAAGTTAATTTCCTGGTTGACCCATTTATTCTTTAGCAGGATGCTTTTTAACCTCCAAGTGTTTGAGTTCCTTCCAAATTTCTTCTTGTGATTGAGTTACAGTTTCAAAACACTGTGGTCTGAAAATATGCAGGGAATAATCTCAATCTTTTGGCATTGGTTGAGACCTGATTTGTGACCCAATATGTGATCTATTCTACGAAAATTTCCACGTGCACTTGAGAATAATTAGTATTCTGTTGATTTAGGATGGAATGGTCTGTATATATCTGTGAAGTCCATCTGGTCCAGTGTGTCATTCAGAGTCCTTGATTCTTTATTGATCTTCTGTCAGAAGAGATTCTGACATCTCTTACTACAGTCTTTGGTTTAAAATCTAATTTGTCTGATATGAAGATTGCCACCCCAGTCTTTTTTTTTTTTTTTTTTTTTTTGAGGTCCCTTAGCATGGTAAATGGTTCTTCCCACCTTCACTTTCAATCTGGAGGTGTCTTCAGTTCTAAAATTAGTCTCCTGTAGATTGCATATGGATGGCTCTTGCTTTTGTATCCAATCTGATACCCTGTGTCTTTGGTTTGAGCATTCAGCCAATTTACATTCAGAGTAACTATTGAAAGATATTAACTTAATGCCATTGTAATGCCTGTAAAGTCCCTGCTTCTGTAGATTGTCTCTGTTACTTTCTGGTCTATTTACTCTTGGGGTCTCTCTTTGCTTACAGAATCCCCCTTAATATTTCTTACAGTGCTGGCTTGGTGGTCACATATTCTTTCAGGTTCTGTCTGTCCTGGAAGCTCTTTCTCTCTCCCTTCCATTCTGAATGACAGCCTTGTTGTATAAAATATTCTTGGCTGTATGTTCTTCTCATTTAGTAACCTGAATATATCTTGCCAGCCCTTTCTGGCTTGCCAGGTTTCTGTGAATAGGTCTGATGTTATTCTGATGTTCCTCCCTCCATACATAAGGAACCTCCTTTCCCTAGTTGCTCCAGGATTTTTTCTTTGGCTCTAAGATTTGCAAACTTCCCTATTATATGTCAGGGTGTTGATCTATTTTTATTGATTTTGGGAGTGGTTCTCTGCCTGTTGGACATGGATGCTTGCTTCCTTCCCCAGATTAGGGAAGTTCTCAGCCATGATTTATTCAAATATACTTTCTAGTCCTCTCTCTCTCTCCACCCCCTCTGTGATCTGATAATACAGACACTGGTTCATTTCAAGGCATCATATAGTCATTCTGCCCATGGAAGGATGGGTAAATGAATGAACTGAGTCTAAAATATCAACCACAACCCAAGCAAAATGTCCCTTAGAAAAAGTCTGAAGTGGTTGGAAACCACCACATAAAAGTACACAAAGCCAAAATGCAACAAAACTATATATAAAAAAAGGGGGCAGGAGAAGAAAGACTATAATCTCACAAGGTGGACAAAGCAGGGTGGTCCACTTGTTCCTGATTGAATTTTGGTCTGTGTGTTAGAAGACACTACATCAGAGCGGGAGATGAACCATGAGAGACTCTGGACTCTGAAAAACAAACTGAGGGTTCTAGAGGGGAAGAGGTGGGGGGATGGGTTAGCCTGGTGATGGGTATTAAAGAGGGCATGTTCTGCATGAAGCACTGGGTGTTATATGCAAACAATGAATCATGGAACACTACATCAAAAACTAATGATGTAATGTATGGTGATTAACATAACATAATAATTAAAAGAAAAAAAAAGGACACTACATCCCAAAATTATAAAGAAAGCAACATTTATATTTATATAAAAATAAAATTTAATAGAGAGAAAAAAGGACTAGAATGAAGCATATATCTTTAAAATGAGATGTGAAAAAAATAAAAGTTAAAAGGTGACTTAAAAATATAAGCTGGTGGGGCACCTGGGTGGCTCAGTCAGTTAAGCGTATGCCTTTGGCTCATGTCATGATCCCAGGGTCCTGGGATCAAGTCCTGCATTGGGCTCCCTGCTCAGTGGAGAGCCTGCTTCTCCCTCTCCCTCTGCCTGCTGCTCTGCCTACTTGTGCTATCTCTGTCAAATAAATAAATAAATAAATAAATAAATAAATAAATAAATAAATAAATAATAAAATCTTTTAAATATATATATATATGCTGGTAAAACAGGAATCTAGTTGTAACAGGAAAAAGGTAAAGAAAAAAAATGGAAAATTTTAGACTGAAGGATAAATGAGTTGTGAGGAAACACCTGTAGCTCAATATACTGTTTTCCTCTGGTGCTGGAGTTTTACAGTCTCCTGGGATCCATAAGCTTGTCATTCACTGGTTCTTGCAGTCTGTCTTCTGGGGGAACGGCCAGCTGTGCTGCTTCTCAGGTACCTTTGCCTGGGCAGAGTTGCCCCATACCTGGTCAGGGGGATGGGCTTAATCTAAGCTGGTCTTCTGTATGGCTTTTGTTCCCTGGCAGCTTTCCATGGCTCTTCAGAGGGTCAGAGCAAAAATGGCCATGACTGGATCTCCTGTCCAGAGCCACAAGTTCAAGGTCCCCCTCTTTAATAAACTCTCCAGGTCAAACCATCTCCACTTCTGTGTTTACCAAACTCTGCAGAAACCCATGGGTCATGCCCACTGCAATTCTCCTGGTGGGTTCCTAGGCACCCTTGAGTGTCTCTGCATTTTGTATCTTTAAGACTGCAAGAATTTGTGGGTTCGTGTGCGCACCCTGCTCTGCTGCTCCTAGGTCATGGCTGGATGCTGCCGCCCTACTGTCCTTTCCAGGGCCACTGCCACCCTGAGAGCTGTTGCCTGGTCATGGACACAGCTGTTTCAACCCTCCAAGGGGTTGGTAACTGGCCCGCATGTTCCAGTCTTTTTCCGTGTGCTCAGGCAAAGAGCAGTCTCACTATCAGTGAGCTGGAGGTTTATGGAGACCAGAGCTGAGAGTCCCTCCTGGGCTAGCTGACCATAATCAGTTTCCCCACTCCACTGCTGTGAACACTATTGGTTCAGGCACCCCCATTCTTTTTGTGTCTCCTGGGATCCTGAGACCACAGTGACTCACATAGAATTCTGCCTTTTCCATCCCCTGAGCACCTTTCAGAAAGGGATGTCTGTCACAGAAGCAGATTTCTAAGGGTTCCAATTTTGTACTCCGGTGTGTTGTCACTTTTCAGTAGCCAGCTTATGGTGGCTCCCTCCCCCCTTCATTTATCTTCCAATATTTTCCCACAGATTCACAACTCCATACCTCCTACCTTGCAAAATGCAGTCCTTTTTCTGCTTGTAGATTTCTACATATATTTTCTTACCTCTCAGGCTGAATTTGTGGGTGTTCAGAATGGTTTGATAGATATCAAGCTAAATTTGAGGGACCAGATGAAATGAGGTCCCCTACTCTTCTGCCATCTTGCCCCCCTTCCCCTACAATTGATTTCACTTATATGTAGAATCTAAACAAACCAAGCAAGAAATAAACCAGAACCAGAGCCATAAATGCAGAGAACTGATGGTTGCTAGAGGGAAGGGAGTGGTAAGGGGATGGACAAAGGAGTGAAAGGGAGTAGAAGGTACAGGCTTCCAGTTATGGAAGGAATAAGTCCCAGTGATGAAAAGTAGAGCATCATGAATATAGTCAAAGGTATTGTAACAGACTTATTAACAGATTGTAGCCATATTTGTGATGAACAAAGCATAATGTAGTTATGCTTATACTGTAGTAGCAGATAGTTCAGAGACAGACAAGGTGAACGCAGGGAACTGAGGGATGTCTGGGACACATGAGGGGAGATGTTTCACTCTTCTCTGAGGGCTTCCTGACTAGCAGCAGGCACAAACTCCTCTTTTCAGGGACTAGAAAGGCGGCTGATGTCATTTCTCCCTCCATCCCCCACCCATCAGCACAAACAGACTTCAGTAAGCAGCACAGTGGCCACAGTGGAGGCTTGAGCCACTTACACCAAGCCCCAACCCCCACACCCTGCAGGTGCTTTTTCACTAGCACAAGTGTGCCTGAGAGCCAGAAGAGTAGTGCCCCCCACAGAAGACCAACACAAATCCCCCATATATACTAAGTCTACTGACCATAAAGTGCTGCAAATCTTGAGCTTTAGTGGAAATAGGATCTAGCCTCTTTTAACGAGCAGACCAAAACACACCTAGTTAAAACTCACCATGCACTAGACAAAGTCCAAAAACTTCCCATTGTAGTCAAGGAAAAACTCTTCAGAGGACTAACCTGAGGAAAGAGCAGTCAAAACACAATAGTGGAGTGTATGGAGCATACACCAGAAACATGTCCTAAAGTGTTAGGCCCTGGACAGTGTATGATCTTCTTCTTAATATAGCCTTCACTTCAGGATCAGGAAACAAAGCTGGCTTTCCTAACACAGAGAAGACAGAAACATAGACAAAATGCCAAGCTGGAGGAATTCATCCCTAAAGAAAGTACAAGAAAAGTTGCCCCCAGGATCTAATCAAATGAGATAGAAGTAATTTACCTAAACTAGAATTTAAAACAACAATCATAAGGACACTACTTGGGCTTGAGAAAAGCATAGAAGATACCAGGGAGCCCCTTACCACAGAGGAAAAAGACCTAAAAGATAGGCAGGCCAAAATTAAAGAAGTCTACAACTGATATGAAAACTGACTGGATGTAATGATCACAAGGATGGAAGAAACAGGGGAATGAATAAGTGATGTAGAAGATAAAATTATGGAAAATAATGAAGCTGAAAAGAAGAGGGAAATAAAAATATTGGATCATGAATGCAGACTCAGGGAACTCAGCAACTCCATAAAACATAATAACATTCGTACCATAGGAGTCCCAGAAGAAGAGAAGGTAAAAGGCGCAGAAGGTTTATTTGAGCAAATTATAGATGAAAAATTCCCTAATCTCAGGAAGGAAACAGATTCCATATGCAGAATGCACAGAGAATTCCCATCAAAATCAACAAAAGCAGGACAATACCAAGACATATTGTAGTAAAATTTGAAAAACAGATATAAGAAAAAAATCCTGAAAGCAGCAAGGGAAAAGAAATACTTCACTTACAAGGGAAGACAAAAAGGTTAGCAGCAGATCTATCCACAGAAACTGGCCAGAATAAAGTGGCACAACACAGTCAATTCTCTGAATGAGGTAATTATGTAGCCAAGAATGACAGCAAGACGTTTAGAATAGGAGAGATAAAGAGTTTCCCAAACAAACACTAAAGGCATAACTGAACACTAAACCAGCCCTGAAAGAAATATTAAAGGGAACTCTTTGGGAAAAAGACACCAAAAGCAACACAGAGTAGAAAGTATCAGAGAAAATCTCCAGAAACGACTTTACAGGTCATACAATGGCACTAAATACATATCTATCAATAATCACTCTGAATGTAAATGGATTAAAAGCACCAATCAAAAGACATAGGTTATCAGAATGGATTAAAAAAAAAAAAAAACAAGATCCATCATATGCTGCCTACAAGATTCACTTTAGACCTAAAGACACCTACAGACTGAAAGTGAGGGGATGGAGAACCATTTATTACACTAATGGACATCAAAACAAGCTGGGATAGCAATCCTTTTATCAAACAAACTACATTTTAAAGCAAACACTGTAATAAGAGATGGACAAGGGCACTATATCCTAATAAAGGGGTCTATCCAACAAGAAGATCTAACAATTATAAATATTTATGCCCCCAATGTGGGAGGACCTAAAAATATAAATCAATAACAATTTTAAAGAAACTCATTGATAATAATACAATAAAATAGGGTACTTTAACATCCCATTTACAAGAATGGACAGATCATCTAAACAGCAAATCAACAAGGAAACAATGACTTTGAATGACACACTGGACCAGATGGACTTAACTGACATATTCAGAGCATTTCATCCTAAAGCAGAATACACATTCTTTTCAAGTGCACATGAAACATTCTCTATAATAGATCACATACTGGGTCACATATCAGGCCTCAACAAATACAAAACGATTGAGATCATACTATGCGTGTTCTCAGACCACAATGCTATGAAACTTGAAGTCAAACATAAACAAATTTGGAAAGACCATGAATACATGGAGGTTAAAGAACATCCTGCCAAAGAATGAATGGGTTAACCAGGAAATTAAAGAAGAAATAAAAAATACACGGAAGCAAACAAAAATGAAAACACAACAGTCCAAAACCTTGGGATGCAACAAAAGTGGTCATGAGAGGGAAGTATATAGCAATATAGGCCTACCTCAAAAAGAAAGAAAAATCTCAAACCTAACCTTACATCTAAAGGAACTAGAAAGGTAATAGCAAATGAACCTTTAAAGCGAACAGATGAAGGGAAAAAATAAAGATTAGAACAGAAACAAATGATACAAAAACAAACAAAACAATAGAACAGATCAATGAAACTAGGAGCTGAAAGAATAAAAATAACTTATCAAAATTGATAAACACCAGACTTATGAAAAAGAAAAGAGAAAGGACCCAAATAAATAAAATCATGAATGAAAGAGGAGAGATCACAACCACTACCACAGAAATACAAACAATTGAAAGAAAATATTATAAAAAATTATATGCCAACAAATTGGTCAACCTGGAAGAAATGGATAAATTCCTAGAAACATACAAACCACAGAAACTGAAACAGGAAGAAATAGGAAACTTGAACAGACCCATAACCAGCAAAGAAATTGAATCAGTAATCAAATATTTTCCAACAAACAAAAGTCCACGGCCAGATGGCTTCCCAGGGGAATTCTACCAGACATTTAAAGAAGAGTTAAAACCTATTCTTCTCAAACTATTAAAAAAAAGAAAGAAACATTACAAAAACTTCCAAACTCATTCTATGAGACCAGCATTACCTTGAATCCAAAAACAAAGACCCCACTAACAAGGAGAATTGCAGACCAATATCTCTGATGAACATGGATGCAAAAATTCTCAACAAGATACTAGCAAATAAATTCCAACAGCACATTAAAAGAATTATTCACCAAAATCAAGTTGGATTTATTCCCTTTCTGCAAGTAAGAGTCAATATCCACAAATCAATCAACATGATATACTACATTAATAAAAGAAAAGAACCCCGTGAGCCTCTCAATAAATGCAGAAAAAGCATTTAACAAATACAGCATCCTTTCTTGATAAAAACCCTCAAGAAAGTAGGAATAGAAGGAACATACCCCAACATCATAAGGCCATATACAAAAGACCCACATCTAATATCCTCAATGGGGGAAAAACTGAAGAGCTTTTTCCCTAAGGTCATGAACAAGACAGGAATGTCCACTCTCACCACTGTTACTTCACATAGTACTGGAAGTCCTAGCCAGAGCAATCAGAAAACAAAAAGAAATAAAAGTCATCCAAATAGGAAGGGAAGATGTCAGACTTTCATATTCACAGATGACATGATACTCTATTTAGAAAACCTGAAAGACTCCACCCAAAAACCACTAGAACTGATACACAAATTCAGCAAAGTTACAGGAGACAAAATCAACATATAGAAATCTGTTGCACTTCTATACACCAATAATGAAGCAGCAGAAAGAGAAATCAAGGAATCAATCCCATTTACAATTGTGCTCAAATCCATAAGATACCTAGGATTAAACCTAACTAAACAGGTAAAAGATCTGTACTCTGAAAACTATAGAGCACTGATGAAAGAAATCAAACATGACAAAAGAAATGGAAAAACATTCCATGCTCATGGATTGAAATAGTGGTAAAAATGTCTATATTATCCAAAGCAATCTATATACTTAATGCAATACCTATCAAAATATTACCAGCATTTTTCACAGAGTCAGAACAAACAATCCTAAAATTTGTATGCAATCACAAAAGACACTGAATAGCCAAAGCAATCTTGAAAAAGAAAAGCAAAGCTGGAGGCATCACAATTCTAAACTTCAAGTTATATCACAAAGTTGTATTGATTGAAGAAAACAGTATGGCAATGGCACAAAAACAGACACATAGATCAATGGAACAGAATAGAAAACCCAGAAATGGACCCGACTACTTTTTAACAAAGCAGGAAGGAATATCCAATGGAAAAAAGACAGTCTTTTCAACAAATGGTATTGGGAAAACTGGATAGCATCATGTAGAAGAATGAAACTGGACCACTTTCTTACCATAAACAAAAATATACTTGAAATGGATCAAGGACCTAAATGTGAGACAGGAAACCATCAAAATCATAGGGGAGAACAGAAGCAGCAACCCCTTTGAAATCAGCTGTAGCAAATTCTTACTAGACATATCTCAGGAGGCAAGGGAAATAAAAGCAAAAATGAACTACTGGGACTTCATCAACATTAAAAGCTTCTGCACAGCAAAAGAAACAATCAGCAGAACTATAAGGCAACATTTGGAATAGGAGAAGATATTTACAGATAACATATCTGACAAAAGGTCAGTATCCAAAATCTGTAAAGAACTTAAACTTAACCAAAAAAATAATAACAATGCAGTTAAGAAATGGGCAAAAGACATGAATAGGCACTTACCCAAAGAAGACATCCAGATGGCTAACAGACATATGAAAAGATGTTCAACATCTCTTATCACCAGGGAAATACAAATCAAAACTACAATGAGATACCTCACATCTGTCAGAATGGCTAAAATCAACACCACATGAAACAGCAGATTTTGGCAAGGATGTGGAGAAAGGAGAACCCTCTTACACTGTTGGTGGGAATGCAAACTGGTGCAGCCACTTTGGAAAACAGTATGGAGGTTCCTTAAAAAGTTAAAAATAGACCTACCCTTCAACCCAGTTAAATACAATTAGGTATTTATCCAAAGGATATAAAAATACTTATTTGAAGGGAAACATGCACCCTTATGTTTACAGCAGCATTATCACAATAGCCAAATTATGGAAAGAGCCCAAATGTCCATCAGCTGATGAATGGATAGGATAGAGAAGAAGAGGGGTGTGTGTGTGTGTGTGTGTGTGTACACACACATATATATGTCTATATATAGAGAGATATATATAATAAGAATATTAATTAGCAATCAAAAAGAATGAAAAACTTTGTCATTTATAATAAAATGGATGGAGCTAGATTGTATTATGCTAAGCAAAATAAGTCAGAGAAAGACCAATACAATATTATTTCATTCAGATATGGAATTTAAGAAACAAAACAGATGAACATGGGGAAGAAAAAAAAAAAGAGGGAAGTAAACCATAAGAGACTCTTAACTATAGAGAACAATGTGAGGGTTGCTGGAGGGGAGGTGGGCAGGGGATGGGCTAAATGGGTGATGGATATTAAGGAGGGAACTTGTGATAAGCACTTGATGTTATATGTAAGTGATGAATCACTAAATTCTACTTCTGAAACCAATATTACACTTTATGTTAACTAAATAGAATTTAATAAACTTGAAAGAAAAAATAATGCTGCTATAATTTATTTTTGAGAATGGTGTAAGACGGTAGTCCAGTTTCATTCTTTTGCATGTTGCTGTCCATTTTTCCAAATTCCTTAAGAGACTTTTTCCCATTGGATATTTTTTCCTGTTTTGTCCACGATTAACTGACCATATAGTTGTGGATTCATTTCTGGGTTTACTATTCTGTTCCACTGATCTGTGTGTCTGTTTTTATTCCAGTACCATACTGTCTTGATGACTACAGTTTTGTAATACATCCTGAAGTCTGGAATTGTGATGCCTCCAGCTTTGTTTTTCTTTTTCAAGATTGCTTTGATTATTCAGGAACTTTTGTGATTCCATACAAATTTTAGGATTGTTTGTTCTGGCTCTGTGAGAAATCCTGGTGATATTTTAATAGGTATTGCATTAAATGTACAGATTTCTTTGGGTAATATAGACATTTTTACCAGTATTTGTTCTTCTAATCCATGAGCATGGGATGTTTTTCCACTTCTTTCTGTCATATTCAATTTCTTTCATTAGTGTTTTAGAATTTTCAGAGTATAAGTCTTTTACCTCTTTGGTTTAGTTTATTCCTAAGTATCTTATTGTTTTTGGTGCAATTTTAAATGGGATTGATTACTTAATTTCTCTTCCTGCTGCTTTATTATTGGTGTATAGAACTGCAACAGATTTCTGTATGCTGATTTTGTATCCTGAGACTTTGCTAAATTTGTGTATCAGTTCTAGCAGTTTTTGGGTGGAGTCTTTCAGGTTTTCTTTGTATGGTATCATGTCATCTGCAAACAGTAAAAGTTTTATTTCTTCCTTGATGATTTAGATGACTTTTATTTCTTTTTGTTGTCTGATTGCTCTTGCTAGGACTTGCAGTGCTATGTTACATAACTGTGTTGAATAGACATCCCTGTCTTATTCCTGACCATAGAGGAAAATCTCTCCATTTTACTCCATTTAGGATGATATTAGCTGTGGGTTGTTCATATATGGCCTTTATGATGTTGAGGTATGTTCCCTCTATCCCTACTTTGTTGGGGGTTTTATCATAAATGGATGTACTTTGTCAAATGTTTTTCTGCATCTGTTGCAATGGTCATATATATTTTCCCCTTTTCTTTATTAATATGGTATATCACATTGATTTATGAATATTAAACCACCCTTGCAACCCAGGAATAAATCTCACTGGATCATGGTGAAATGTATTGTTGGATTCAGTTTGCTAGTATTTTATTGAGAATTTTTTCCATCTATGTTCATCTGGGAAATTGGCCTGTAGTTCTCTTTAGTGGGAGCTTTATCTGGTTTTGATATCAGGGTAATGTTTGCCTCATAGAATAAATTTGGAAGTTTTCTTTCCTTTTCTATGTTTTGGAATAGTTTGAGAAGAACTGGTATTAATTCTATAAATATTTGGTAGAATTCACCTGTGAAGCCATCTGGCCCTGGACTTCTGTTGGGTGGTTTTGATTATTAATTAAATTTCTTTGTTGCTTATGAGTCTGTTCAAGTTTCCTATTTCTTCCTATTTCAGTTTTCATAGTTTATATGTTTGTAGGAATTTATCCATTTCTTCCAGGTTGCCCAGTTCATTGGCATACAGTTTCTCATAATATTCTCTTATAATTGTTTGCATTTCTGTGATGTTGGTTGTTATTTCTTCTCTCTCATTTTTATTATTTGAGCCCTTTAGCTTTTATTTTTTATAAGTATGGCTAGAGATTTATCCACTTTATTAATTTTTTCAAAAAGCCAGCTCCTGGTTTCATTGACATGTTCTATTGTATTTTTAGTTTCTATGTCATATATTTCTGCTCTAATCTATATTATTTCCTTCCTTCTTCTCACTTTAGGCTTAGTTTTTATTTTTCTAGCTCCTTTAGATGTGAGGTTAGGTTGTTGGAGATTTTTCTTGCTTTTTGTGGTAGGCCTGTATTACTATATACTTCCCTCTTAGGACTGTTTTTGTTACATCCCAAAGGTTTTGGACCATTGTGTTTTCAATTTTGTTTATAAAAGAGAGAGGGAGGAGCAGGAGGAGAGGGAGAGAGAGAATCTTAAGCAGGCTCCATGACCAGTGCAGAGCCTGATGCGGGGCTTGATCCCACACCCTGAGATCATGACCTGAGCTGAAATCAAGAGTCAGGTGCTTAACTGACTGAACCACCGAGGCACCCCCATTGTGTTTTTATTTTTATTTGTTTCCATGTATTTTTAAATTTCTTCTTTGACTTCCTGGTTGACCCATTCAATGTTTAATAGCATGTTGTTTAACCTCCAGGTATCTGTGGTTGACTTTTAGTTTTATAGTGCTGTTGTCAGAAAAGTTACATGGTATGATTTCAATCTTTTTTGTATTTGTTGAGATCTGTTTTGTGACCTAATATGTGGTCTTCTGGAGGATATTCTATGTGCTCTTGAAAATAATGCATATTCTGTTTTCTTTTTTAGGATGTAATGTTCTGACTTCATCAAATGTAATAACATTTGTATTATAGGCATCCCAGAAGAAGAAAAGAGAAAAGGTGGTAGAAAACTTATTTGAAGAAATAGCAGAAAACCTCCCTAATCTGGGGAAGGAAACAGACATTCAGATCCAGAAGGTACAGAGAACTCCCATCAAAATCAACAAAGCAGGCCAGTACCAAGGCATATTTTAATTTTCAAATTACAGTGATAATGAAAAAATCTTAAAAGCAGCAAGATAAAAGAAATCCTTAACTTAAAAGGAAAAACCCTTAAGGCTAGCTGGAGATTTCTTAATGGAAACTTGGCAAGCCAGAAGGGAGTGGCATGATATATTCAAAGTGCTGAATGGGAAAAATCTGCAACCAAGCAGATCTATCCAGTGAAGCTAACATTCAAAATAGAAAAAGTTTCCCAGACAAACACAAAAGGAATACATGACCACTAAACCAGCCCTGCAGGAAATATTAAAGGAGACTCTGAGTGCAAAGGAGAGACCAAATGTTACAAAGACAAGAAAGGATCAGAGAGACTATGGACTCTGAGAAACAAACTGAGGGTTCTAGAGGGGAGGGGGGTGAAGGGATGGGTTAGCCTGGTGATGGGTATTAAAGAGGGCATGTACTGAATGGAGCACTGTGTTATATGCAAACAATGAATCATGGAACACTACATCAAAAACTAATGATGTAATGTATGGTGATTAACATAATAAAATTAAAAAAAAAAGGCTCAGAGAAAATCTCCAGAAACAATGGCAATACAAGCAATAAAATGACACTAAAAACATATCTATCGATAGTTATTTTGAATGTAAATGGACTAAATGCTCTAATCAAAAGACATATGTTGTCAGAAGGGATAAAAATAAAAAAAGACCCATCTATATACTACTGACAAGAGATTCACTTTAGACCTAAAGACACCTGCAGACTGGAAGTGAGGATGTGGAGAAATATTTATCACATGAACAGATGTCAAAAGAAAGCCAGGGTAGCAATACTTATATTGGACCAACTAGACTTTAAAAGGAAGAGCAGAAAAAGAGACAAAGAAAGGCATTATATAATCATAAAGGGAAGAATCCAACAAGAAGATAGAACAATTGTAATATTTGTGCACCCAACATGGAAGTGCCAAATATATAAAACAATTAATAAGAAACACACATGAAGAAACTAATTGATAGTTAATGAAATATAGGAATATCAATACCCCACTTACCTCAATGGACAGATCATCTAAACAGAAAAAATAAACAGGAAATTTTTAAAAATCTACCTTATTTTCCTCCTACACATCATGATTTGATCGATCATCACATTTATAATAACGAGATTGTTTTATAGCTCTTTCCAAGGTATTAACAGCTCTGTGACATGACAGGCAAAATTAGGAAGAATGAGAAATTCAAATAATTTTATTGTGAAAATTCAGATAATAAAAAGAAAATTAACCATTGGTTTAACTTTCATTACTATTCATCTTTATGTAGGTAAATATTTTATTATATAGTAATACAGTTTTCTTGTAAGAAATGGGAAATCATTTCAGACTTTTGAAAAGAAAAATGACCCAAAGGCATATGAAGAAAGCAAAATTTAAGGAAGATTGGCTTGTGCTATCTAGAAACCTAGAGCACACAATGACAGCTACTTACAACTCTAAGCATAGAATGTACCATTGAGGTCACTAGATTTTGTATCCACATCTGCAAACATTTGCTATGCTCCCTAAAGAATGGAAGAATGTTGTGATCATTCCTACAGAGGACAGGTAAGTATCCTGGATTTTTAAATGATAGAATTAGGAAGGGAGAGTTGCACATAGTGTTATAAAGAGTACACAGATGAAACAATGATTTTCAGCCTATTTTTTGGCCACATTTTAGTATTTAAAAAACCTGGGGTCATACTTGGAAAAATTACCTGACATAAAATACTGGAGTACTTGCAATCCTATTAAGCCATCATGTTCTACAACTGGCTAATCCTAAAATATGTGAAATCCCACTGTCATTGTTTTCTCCTATATAATCAAGAGATAAAGTTCTTCAACATGTTTCTTTGCTGTCAACTTGATGGCATAGGTCTTAATTCTCAGGTTCACAAGTGGTACCTGGGCTGCAGCATGTCCTATGCCTCACTCAGCAATATGATTTTTATGACAGGACTTGTTATAAAAATATATATATCCTGAATTGTAACAAAAACACATTTCATTTGTTGATCAAAATTTGGCAAAAGCTATAAAAAGTTTGGGCTACAACATGGCACGTACGTCAAACTGGCTATGTTCCTTTAAGATGAATATATATGCATATGTATGCATATATAAAGAAATTTGCACGTATGTATTATTCCACCATGCACACTTTCTATCCCTAGAAATAGAGGACATTTATCCAGAATAACTTCAGTACAACAAAAGAAAGAATGATACTCAGAGATAAAGAAACAATAAGTCATATCATAAAAATAAAAAGAACTTTGAGGGGATTTTCTTAAACTCATGTGGGATATTATGATTTACAAAGCATTTTTTTAAAAAACACGTGATTTATTTTATTCAAAGAAGCAACTTATTGTATTTTAAAGTACATGGACTTGAAAGTCAGATGGATTCCAGTTTGAATCTTAACTAGTAAAAGAGGACCAAGTAACAAATATTCTGGGACCAGTTAACAACCAGTTGGAGTCTCATTTGCATCAGTGACAAAATGAGAGAAATCATAACTACTTGTCAGAGTTATGGTGAAGACTATAAATATATAAAACTCTTAGCTTACAGTTCTAACAACGTCACTCAGCAAAGACAAAGTGAGAGGTAAGCCCTAAGCATTGTACTTATTGTGAAAATTCCAGCTAATGCCTTAGTGCTTGGACCTTAGAGACCATCTCAGGCACTGCCCTGGGCATCAAACAAGTAGCCCAATAAGTTTTATGGTCAGGAGAAACTTTACTATATACATGGATGGTGGGGGACATTTAGCTAGATGCTCAGAGATAAAGGAAAATTTACTAAATAAGTTGAATTATTTTATCTCCTGAGTTCACATTTTTCTTACTCCTTAAGAAGGAAATTCAAATATCACAGAACAGAAACAGGATCTTAAGAATTATGCAGGTTCAGAAAAACTGCTTGCTAATTTCTGTATTCCAACTGAATTTCAATTGTAGTATAATTAGGGATCTCCTTATAAAAGCAAAGTATTTTTACACTTAACGCATCATCTACATAACCTTTTAAAATTACTGGGACATTAGGCAGGGCAGGAAAATGTCAGCTACTTCAGCTTATCTCTCAAGTTATATTATTCTTTTCAGTCATAAATAGAAAAGTATAAATGGAAGAAAATTAGATTTTTAAGACCAATTTAGTAGCTATGGTCTCATACAACAAAATAAGAATGATTTAATAGGTTGTGGGTTTTGTGAGTTACTATTAGTTTGGCATAAATTTCAAAGTCAGAACTATTAGGACAATCCTACTTCTTCAAAACCTTTAACTTATTTTTTTAATAAATAATATTTAAGATTTTAAGTTTGTGGCTCCAATATTATGATTGAAGGGACATTAAGTCAATAGTTGGTTTATATATTTGTTTACATGTGCTTAGTAATCACAATAAAATATGTGTAGGCTAACCTAATTTGGGAAATACACATTATTTTGCCCTCTTCTGTTGAGATATTGTATCAATTCTCTTCTCAGTGTCACAGCAAATGCTGTGGTTCAATGTCAAATCAGAAAATGTTGACTTAAAAGTGCCCAGATGTTTATCTGAAAATATAAACTTTTTAGTACAAGACTGAGTTCTAAATTGGATTATAAATAATGATGCTATGAAAACTGGAATGCAGAGATCTTTTCAAGTGAATGATTTTGTTTGTTTTGGCTCGGCAGTTTAATGAATTTTACTTTTTTAAAAAGAATCTGCAAAAAAAATAAAATAAAAAATAAAAGAATCTGCAAGTTTTATTAAAAAATATGTTTAATTAGATTATGAATTTTACTTATCATATAAAAGTATCATTTGATGGAAAAACCGATGTAGCTCCAGTCCTCATTTCAACCCTGTCACAGCCCAAAGGGGACCATTCCCCAGGGGAGAGTAATAACTGGCCAGTCCTGCAGTTGGGGGAAGTGTGAACAGCCACAGGGTTGCCTTACTCCTTGAACTTCCACTCTTTGAAGAACATGGGGCAAAGCTGCTACACCTGCTGTGCATTGAGCCACTTGAGAATACAGTGCATGTGGTAGCAATGGGAGCACTGACCCACACCCATGGGCACCTTGCCTTCCTGGCAGCAGCCATTAAAGTCCATCTAAGAGATGCTGAGTCCTCCTCCTGGGCCACCCAGAGCCAAGTGGCCACACCCTTCCAGCACTTAATCTTTACCTTCAAGGTGGTGGAACCTCCCTAACCACGTGCTGCCCTGCCCACCTTCTGTTTTAGTGTTTTCATTTTTTAAATATATTCCCAGAAATAGAATTGCTAGATCATAAGTTAGTTCTATGTTTAATTTTTTCTTTGAGGATCTTCCATACTGTTTTCCCTTATAGCTATACCAATTTACATTCCCACAAACAGTGTACAAAATTTCCTTACCGTTTGTTATCTTTTGTCTTTTTGATGGCCATTCTAACAGGTATAAGGTGATATTTCATTGTTTTTGTTTTTGTTTTAAGATTTATTTGAGAGAGAGAGACACAGCGAGAGAGGGAACACAAGCAGGGGGAGTGGGAGAGGGAGAAGCAGGATTGCCACCGAGCAGGGAGCCTGATGTGGGGCTCCATCCCAGGACGCTGAGATCATGACCCAAGCCGAAGGCAGACGCTTGATGACTGAGCCATCGAGGCGCCCCCTCATTGTGGTTTTAATTTACATTTCCCTAATGACTAGTGATATTGAACATTTTTTCATGTACCTGTTGGCCTTTCCTATATCTTTGGAGAATATCAATTTAGGTCCTTTGCTCATTTGTTAATTGTGTTTTGTTTTGCTACTGAGTTATATGCATTCTTTATAGGTTTTGTATGTTAACCCCTTATCAGATATACCATTTGCAAATATGTTTTCCCATAGGTTGTCTTTTCACTCTGTTGGTTTCTCTTGTTGTATAGGAGCTTTTTAGTTGATGTAGTCTCACTTGTTTATTTTTATTTTATTGTTTATGTCTTGGGTGTCCTATCCAAAAAATTACTACCAAGACCCTGTCACGGAGCTTTATTTCTAGGTTTTCTTCTACAATTTTCATTGTTTCAGGTCCTACATTTAGGAGTTAAGTCTAAGTCACATTTTGAGTTAATTTTTCTGACTGATGTAACATACGGGTTTAGTTTCTTTTACATGTGAATATCCAGTTATCTGGCACCTTTTATTGAAAAGACTGTCTTTTCTCCATTGAATATTCTTGGTTCCTTTGTCAAATATTAATGGACCTTATATGCTTGGGTTTATTTTCTGGGCTCTTGATTCTGTTTCATTGGTCTACTGGACTCCTTTTACACTAGTAACATATGGCTTTGATGACTATATCTTATAGTGTAGCTTGAAATCAGGAAGTGTGTGATGAGGAGTCCTGCTTTGGTTCTTTCTCAGGATTTCTTTGGCAATTTAGGGTCTTTTGTGATTCCATATAAATTTTAAGAGTGTTTTTTTCCTCCTTTGAAAAATGCCATTAGAATCCTGACAGGGATTGCTTTGAATCTATAGATGACTTCTGGTAGTATTGATATTTTATATTAATTAATCTAATCCATGAATATGGGATGTTTTTCAATGTGTCTTTTTCCATTTCTTTAATCATTGTCTTATAGTTTTTAGAGTAGAGATATTTCACTTCCTTTAATTTCTATTATTTTTGATGCTATTGTAAATAAGATGTTTCAGAGAATTCACTGTATATAAAAATGCTATTGATTTTTGTATGGTAATGTTGTATCCTGCAACTACACTTAATTCATTGATTACAACAGATTTTTTTGTGAGTCTTTAGAATTTTCTATTTCAAATTATGTCATCTGAAAATATAGATACTTTGACTTCTTCCTTTCCAATTCTGATATCACTGCTTTTTATTTCCTGGTAGTACTAGACAGTGCAATGTTAATAGGAATGGTAAGAGTGGGTACCTTTCTTTTGTTCCTGATCTTATAGGAAAAGTTTTCAGTCTTTCACCATCAAGTATGACGTTAGCTGTGGGTCTGTCCTATAGGACCTTTATTATGTTGAGATATTTCTTTCTATGCCAAACTTAAGAGTTTTTATCATTAAAAAGTTTTGTCATGAATAGCTATTGAATTTTGTCAAGTGCTTTGGCTGTACATATTAAGATCATATAATTATTTTCTTTCATTCTATTAATGTGATGTATCACATTGATTTGCATATGGTGAATCATCCTTGCAGTGCAGTGATAAATCCCATTGGATCACAGTGGATAATCCTATTAAAATTCTGTTGAATTTGGTTTGCATTTTATTGGGAATTTTTGCATCTATGTTCATCAGGGATGTTGGCCTGGTTTCTGGTTTTGATATCTTCAAAAAATGACTTTGGGAGTGTTCCTTCCTCTTTGATTTTTCTTGGAAGAATTTGAGGAAGATTGGTGTTAATTTTTATTGAAATATTTGATAAAATTCAACAGTGAAGCCATCTGGTCCTGGGTTTTTCTTCATTGTAAGGTTTTTAACCAATTTAATCTCCTTACTAGTGATTAGTCTGTTCAGTTTTCTATTTCTTTCTGTCTAATCATCACTTTTCTCATCTAAATGTGTGAATAATGAAATAATTATATCAAGATAAAAATTTGATAATGCATTTTCTAATTCAGAAAACACATACATATTACTTTGTAAATTGTACACATTCTTCACATAGGATTTGCTTACATGTCCAGCTACAGTAAGTTTATCCAATATATCTCATTCTATGCTATTTACATAAAGAATATGATTCCTTTGAGCAAAAATTCCTATCAAAATATTCAAAACAGTCTATACATTTAGTAAGCAATAGACTCCAAGATTTTTGATGCTTTACTTAGTAAACATGATGATGTTTAGATAAAGACATATTTTCTATTTATTTTTATTATGTTCAGTTAGCCAACATATAGTACATCATTAGTTAGAATGGCTAAAATTAACAAGATAGGTAATAACAAATGTTGGCAAGGATGTGGAGAAAGGGGAACCCTTTTACTATTTATTTTTATAACTACTTTATCATCATATATTAAGGGCCAATAACATGCCCTTACAAAAAAAAAAAAGATGCTTACTTTTATTACTTTCAGTACATATCTCTTTCTTGACCTATATAATTTAAAGAGTCGACTGACTTTACCCTATAAAGAGAGAAATTTAGTACACATAAGAATTCTTTCCCTTGTCATCAAATTTTTTGTTATTTGACTTTTAATGGTTTGCCCATTAAGTATATTAAAACTCTCTTTATTGGGGTGCCAGGGTGGCTCAGTCAGTTAAGCATCTGCCTTCAGCTCAGGTCATGATACTGGAGTCCGGGGATGGAGCCCCACATCAGGGTCCCTGCTCAGTGGGGAGACTGCTTCTCCCTCTCCCACTCCCTCTGCTTGTGCTGATTCTCTGTCAATTGAATAAAATCTTAAAAAAAAAACCTATCAAATTTACAGACTACCAATTGATTCATACTATAAAAATGAGAATATCAGGATCTATACGTACTTCTGCAGTTTCCCTAACTTTCCTATTTATATCAAGTATAGTATGACTTGTACAAGCAAAATAAAATCACATTTTAATTTTGTTACATAAACTAAAATAAAATCTGACTTTATCTTACAAGGCTTCCCAAAATATGTAATTCTATAATAAGATTATAACTGTGTAAACATTTTCGTAGAATAACTGTATTGTAGAGATGGAGATTGGAGCTATAGATAAGCATATGCTTTTCTCTATCTCCAAATAATCCTTTTAATTCAGAATAGTTCCAGCATCCAAAATAAAATTTAAATTTCTCACGTTTTATTAAGTGATTAAAATCATGCTGCATGGGGTGCCTGGGTGGCTTAGATGGTTAAGTGTCTGCCTTCAGCTCAGGTCGTAATTCCAGGGTCCTGGGATAGCGCCCTGCATTGCATCGGGCTCTCTGCTCAGCGCGGAACCTGCTTCTCCCTCTCCCTCTGCCTGCCGCTCCCTCTGCTTGTGCGCTCTGTCAAATAAATAAAATCTTAAAAAAAAAATTCATGCTGCATGTGTGTTTTTTCCCTTCATATTTGAACCACAGATATTTTATTCCATTCTTGTTTTCTCTGGAGTTTTTATACCTTTTTAAAATATATTTTTAACACGAGGATAAGCCTCCTCCAGTTTCTTAATGTTAGAATCTTGGGATTTTCTAATGTTAATCAAACTGGTGGTCTTATATATCCATTTGTCATCCTGGAGCTTCTTTGGTTTATTTCATAAATGAGATCTACTGTTTCCGGAGTAGCATGGCATCATCCTTTCCAGAGTATTTTAATGGCTAGGATATATAGTTATTTCTTCAAGATAATGTTCAAGAGGAATTCTTTTTAATACTTGCCTGCCAAGATCTATTTCTCTTGTTAACATTCGGTACTTTTACTGGATAGTGCATTCCAGGGTTAAAGTCATTGCTACGTTGTTTTCCAACATCAGTGCTATCTTCAGGCAAGTTTGGTACCAATTAAGTATTTTCCATTAAATGGTCACCCAATCCCTGTAATGGTATCCTATGCCTTGGTCCTCTCCCTCAGAACCATGGAATCTTTGTTTTCATTCTAGAATATAGAAATTTTATGACAGTATTTCCAAATGTAAATCTTTTATAATTTTTTTTCTATCCTCTTTCTAAAATGCCTATTATATGGGTCCTCTACTTTTTTTTTCCTTGTATTTTCCATTTCTTTTAGTTTTACCATTAACACATTTTTATATTTCATATGTTCTTACTTTCCCAATCCTTTGTTTTTCCCCAAAGCATTCCTTCTAGCTTATGGAGTCACTGTTCACTCAAATGTCTCTAAGGATACTAACTAGATATTTTTTATGTTTTTCTTCTTTTACATTATCATTTTTCCTCAGGTGTTAGTTTTTATTTGTTCTTCTTGACCGTTCTCTTTGGATTACTTGCCTTTCTCAAAAGTCTAGTGATCTTTCCTGGTCAATACATATTAATGAATAAAATACTATACTGGTAAATACAGATGTTGGAGGTTTCCTCTGAAAATGCATTAACCTATCCCTTCACTCCCAAAAGTTCTTGTTCCTAAATTGGGTGGCTGACTGCAAGCACTGTGTGCATAGTCTGCCAGACTTCACTTTAGAATAAGCAGGCTGTGGAGTGGTTACAAACTGGAAACTTACCTTATGCAATTACTTCACTATCTTTAACTGAAATTTTTGACTTCTATTTTTAGTATTCAAATAATAAATGCTGTCATATCCTCTTCCAGAGGAAAATTCTTTTACTAAGAAAGTATAGTAGCTGGGTCTACAATCTAGTCATATTTTATAAAAATTTCTAAATTTGAGTACAAATCAAGGGTATCCAAGAGTCTTATGACAATAGCAAGTGTTGGAAATCTGTCTCAGTTTGTGATAATCCATAAATATTAAAGACCATGGACACATTGGATTTTGGATCCTCACTTCTCTATATGCCCTCCATGGATGGATGAGTTATAAGGGATCTTAGGTTCTTTAGTGTTCTAGATATAATTTCTTTGTAACAAACTGCCTCAAACCTTAGTGTCACAGAAAACCATTTATCATACTCAGGGATTCTGTAGGATAGGAATTTGGACAAGGCACAGCAGAGACAGGTTCTCCCTGTCCCACTACATTTGGGGCTTCAGATAAATGATGCAAAACCTCGTTCCTAGAATGATCCAAAAGCTCATTCCCTCATGTATCTAGAGGTCTACTCTGACTGATGGTCAGCAGCCTCAGTTACTCTCCACATGTTTTTTTTTTTTTTTTTAAGATTTTATTAATTTATTTGAGAGAGTCAGAGAGAGCACGCGCATGCAAGAGAGCACGAGGAAGGGACACGGCAGAGGAAGAGGTAGAAGCAGGCTCCTGGCTGAGCAGGGAGCCTGATGTGGGGCTCGATCCCAGAATCTGGAATCATGACTTTAGCTGAAGGCAGATGCTTAACAGACTGAACCACCCAGGTGCCCCTCCACATGGTTTTTTAAATGGACTATGACAGCTGGAGTCCAAAGACAAGAAAGCAAAGAGCAGGCAGATTCCTATCACCTATTATGACCTAACCTCAGAAATCACATAGTATCATTTCTGTCACATTCCATTAATTGAAGCCAGAAGCAAAAATAAACTACCTCTTGATGGGGTATGACAAAATTCTGGAAGAGAATTTGGCCCTGGAATATTGCTGTGATCATTTTTGCAAATACAACCTGCCACCGTCTACCATCTGTCCCAACAATCTCCATCCCTTCAACACGCAAAATATACCCACCCCTCTCCACTTACTATTGGCTGTGCTAATTACTTCAAAATGTAGAACTCAGTAGAGAGAGTGTTTCTCTGTTTCCTGTTACCAGCTGAAAATTTTAAGGCTGAAAGTTAGCATTCTTTGTAGGCTTATCCCCTCATGTCAGACAATTGATGTCTTTTGCATGGGGCCTCTGTTCCTCTCCACGTGGGCCATTTTGAACTTCCTCACAGCTTGCTGTCTGAACTCTAAAGGTGTGTGTGTGTGTGTGCGCGCGCGCGTGTGCAGAGAATAGGAGGGAAGAGAGGAAAGGCACTCTAGGGGAAAGTCCTATCCCATTTTATGATATAGCTTTAAGAATTAGTGTCATTTCAGCTGCTTTTTAGTTGTTGAAACAGTTAAAAATCTTGTCTGCATTTAAGGGAGAAAGAAATAGATTTCATTTACTTGAGGAGATGGGCAGATCTAAAAGAGCATTTGGCCATCTTTGGAAAATAAAATCTGCCACACTTGGTTCTGTTCTACTTTCTATGTTGAAGGGCAGTGAGAGAGTGGGCAGCAAGAAAGTATTCATTATAGCCTAGGAACAGAACCACACTTGCAAAAATTTCTCTTTGTATCATTCAATTCGTCTGTACTTTGCGCCCTCTAAAATCAGTCATCACATCTCTGGAATCTTCAGGCTTTGGAGTGTGTAAGGGTGCCTTTCTGCTTGTGTGAGTAGTGCCCGTGTCTCTGTGTGCAAGTGCATATGTGTGTGTGTTTGTGTGAGAGCGCACGTATCTGTGTGTGTTAAAGGATCCTTTCTGCCATTCTTTGTTTAATCTGGCTTTTCTTGCCCTGAGCAGTAAGCAGCCAGCCTGACATCCAGGAAATGATCGTCAGGGGGATGAATATGGTTTGTATTCAGACCAAAGTCTAATTCAAATAGAAGCTGACAGTAAATCAATAAGAAAAGCAAACTTGGGACATTTCCCTCTTGTAAGAGTGCTGACTCATTTCCTCATCACATTAGAGAATGTATTACAGTCCTTATATGTTCTTATAGTGACAAAGGAGATAAGACTATGTGCTAATGGGCTTTGTTGGACTCTGTTCTCTGTGATTCAGCATCATTTCATGGCTAAAGCAGCAGAGACAAGAAACATATGTTTATTTTTTTAAATTATAAGTGAATACGGTATTGTTTTTCCTGCTAGATCTTAAATAATGAGAATACAATATAACTTGTGTAATTGGAAAGAAAGAAGTATTTAAAAAAGACCATATGAATGTACCACTATCCCACACCCTAGTGAGAGAAAAATTAATACTTAATCAGCTTGATCTGGTGATTTGTATTATCACACCAAGATTAAATTAAAACTTTCCCCCCCCATAGAGATTTTCATACTATATAAAACATGTATAGTGAGATTTAATAGATCTATATGAAGACTCTAAGCAGCTGACTAAATATCATGAAACACATATTAAGCAATTGGAAAAGATATATTTAACGTATTACAGTGAATGTTCTTATAGTGAGAAAGGAGATAATTCAAAGAGTAAACATTAAACAACCTCTATGTTGGGCACAGTCCTAAGATGTATGTACCGTAAATAGGTAAAAACCTGAAAATAATTTAAAAACAAAAATCTATTTGTAACCTTCATGTGCTCAGCATTGAGCAAGGCAATTCAGTACTTAGGAAGGATGTACTCTGTCCTTTAGAGATTTTTTTTTTAATTTAATTTAATTATTATGTTAATCACCATACATTACATCATTAGTTTTTGATGTGCTGTTCCAGGATTCATTGTTTGCGTGTAACACCCAGTGCTCCATGCAGAACGTGCCCTCTTTAATACCCATCACCAGGCTAACCCATCCCCCCACCCCCCTCCCCTCTAGAACCCTCCATTTGTTTCTCAGAGTCCATTGTCTCTCATGGTTCTTCTCCCCCACCGTATAGGTCTTAAACTATAAAACTTGTTATGAAAGGTATTGTTGATAAGTGCTAAAACAATATCTCCTTTCTATTCAGTACTATCTCAACATAGTGTGGATAATTTAGCTGCAGTAGTGACTTGAGTTTACCATAAGCAAGCAGTTACTGCAAATGCAATTTTGATGCCAGATACTCCCTGAAGGGACCCGCCTAGATGCTGGATATAGGAGAGACAGGTTGGCTTTGCCCAGCGCATTTCCTGACACAGTGGATGGTATTTCCTTTGAAAGTTGGCTAAGGTATTTAGCCTGATGCAATAAATATCTGTCCAAAACTCCACATCAGTGAGGGTGGTGGAAGACCACAGATGTTGGATGAGGACAAACTGGGTTCAAATATCAGTTTCATCATATACAATTTGTGCCTTAAGCAAGTTATATAGGGCCTCTGAACCCCAGGTCCCAAAGAAAATAAAACCTGTTCTTTTTACAAGTTTATTGTGAGGATCATGTAACTTGTTAGGGCAGGAACTATGTAAACACAGAGTTCTATACCAACTTTAATTATACTTATTTTCCTATGGACAAATGAGAACCAGTTTTCCTTCCCATTAAATTTTCATCAGTGTCTGCTCCTCTATCATACCTGAAGATTTATACTTTGAGAGTGTTAGAGCCTATTCCCTTTCTGTGTTTCCCAGATATACTTAGGTGCCAATTGCTAGGGATTCTTTATTTCTAAAACTGAATAAGAATTCAGGATTAACGGAGGGGTAGACGAACCATGAGAGACGATGGACTCTGAAAAACAAACTGAGGGTTCTAGAGGGGAAGGGGGTGGGAGGATAGGTTAGCCTGGTAATGGGTATTGAGGAGGGCACATTCTGTATGGAGCACTGGGTGTTATGCACAAACAATGAATCATGGAACACTTCATCTAAAACTAATGATGTAATGTATGGGGATTAACATAAGAATAAAAAAAAATAGAATTCAGGATTAAGGTCCAAGAACCAGGGGATAATTGAAAAAAAAAAAATTTGATCTGCAGTAAACCTTGAGGGACATTTTCAAGTCTAGTTTACTCAGCACAGTCTGCTTTATGTAAATAAAGAACACGGAATTCAATAGGATTTTCAGAAATTTTCAGCTCCTAAATTGTTCCTACTGAGCATTACTGTTCCATAAACATTACCCTAGTTTGTGAAATTGCCAGAAAACTTAGGTTGGTACGCAATTAAGTTTTCTGTCTTTTTTTTACTATTCTTTACTCTGACAGATTTCTTCCTTTAGCTCTCCCAGAAACAAATAGAAATCCTTCTTTCTTTGGGTCTTAATTCCATGTTGCAGCCAATTTGACTCAACCACAGTTATACTAAATACCATCTTTAAGAATAGTCAAGTCCTAATTGTCCTAATAAAAACTGTACCCCAAAAAGCTTGTAACAAAAAGCTGCTCCTCTGTGGCGGGGCTTCTTGTCTTAGTCACCACCTTGCCACTACTGGAGAAGGATGTTGGCTGAATTCATAAATGTGTATATCAGGCAAATACAGCATGGCATTTTTTGACTTATCTCTCTTTTCCTTGCAGTAGTTCCTTGCCAGTAGAAGGGGCATGCTACCTTTTTCAGCATATATTCTGAGCATCTCTGTGGATCACAACTGTGTAGGACACTATCTCCTCTTTTCTGGGTCAGAACATAGTGGAACAAATATGTCTTTAGCAGATAAGCATTTTCATTTTTACAGTCACACACAAAAGCACAAACATCTACAGAACAGTGTACCTACCATCCCTGAGTGAATAAAAAGTAGCTGAAAACCAAAAGCTGGATAATGAATTAAAACAGTACCATAAAAATAAAATGCAGATAATTAGAATCTAAAATAGTTGTTTTTAAAGTTCTACAGAGGCCCTTTAATGGGTGTGTTTATGTTTATATATAGCAGATGGCTAGGAACATGCAGTGCCTGTTAATTTTAAAAACATTTTGGAAATAGTAGGCAAGTAGTGTTTCTCCTAACCAATACATGTCCTCCTTTGCATGTCTTCCAGAATCTGTTTACTAGCTGCCATATTGGCTCTATATATGTTCAATAAGTTTTCTTCTCTTTTCTTCTTCTATTATGGTAATTTTACTTAATTTGTTTAATGTGGTACCAGTACCTTATGGGCTGAGGGACAATCAGAGTGGTCAAGTAGTCCTGGCTATTTTAGAAAAAAAGATCTGCCACTGTTTGCTCTTGAGGGACTTTCTAGGGAGAGTAGACTGAAGGTCACATCTGTGAAGATGCTCCCATCATCATAGGGCAGAAGTTTCTCCCAGAGAGAAAAGTAGTGACATTAACCTTGATTCTCAATCATCGTTAGTAATGGCTTTGTGAAAAATATTTCTGTGGAGGTCATTCTACTGAACTTTAGGCAATATCCAAGCATAATTGCTCAAAATCCTGGGCGAGACCCGACCGTGGCTACAGTGCATGGCGCAAATTTATCAGGATAGAAAGTTGAGCCATTAGAGATGACCAGAGGCTAGAACCACCAAGACTGGTCAGTGCACACAAAAAGCATATCAATCAGGAATAAACCCAAAAGCCTTCAGAAATATTCACACTACAAAGGCATTTCCATTCAACTTCACTGAACTATGGCCATGATTTTCAAGAGTTTAGCTGCTTCCTTTTCTAAGAGAAGAGCCATAAAAAAAAGTCCACTGTGAGATGCAGGCAGTTATCCAGGAAATCTAATTCCTTCATAAAAACTGAAGTATTCTCCATGAAGAGAGAACCCAAAAGAAACTTCCAGGTGACCAACACTGCACAATACACAGTTTGAGGGCCTGCTACATATATCCTTTAAAACTGAAATTTAGGGGCGCTTGGGTGGCTCAGCTGGTTAAGCCTCTGACTCTTGGTTTCAACTCAGGTCATGATCTTGGGGTCGTGAGATTGAGCCCCATGTCAGGGTCCACATTCAGCTGAGGGTCTGCTTGCAATTCTCTCTCTCTCCTGCTGCCCCTCCTCCTGCTCACATTTGATCATGCTCTTTCTCAAAATTTTTTTTTAAAAATTAAAAAAATAATGGAAATTTAGCTTGTAATTCCTACATTTATTCAGCAAATATTGAGCACCCACTGTAAGTCAGACACTAGTCTAGAATAATCAGTGAACATCACAAAAAGTCTCAGCCAGGGAGTTTCCATGCAAGTAAATAATTCAACAGGTAAAAAGAAGTGTAGTTAAGAAGGCTGATAGCATTCACATCACAATGTCATTCAACTGGTAAGTAGCTGAGTCTGAATTTGAACCCAAAACCAAAACCTGTGTTTCTCCCACTGAGCAAATATACTAAAAGTGGGTCTGCATAATACCTATATTAATTACACAAAACCTACTAGCAATTTCTCTACAGTTAAGAGGATTTATGCCATTTGTACTATAAGACTATCTAGTTTTCTTTTAAAAGGTTTATTTCCAGACAATGTTCATCTACCATTATGAGAAAAAAAATCCAGGATTTTAGACACTGTCAATTGTAAAAATTTTGGTGAAAATCATATTTATACTATTTAAGAGGGCATATATACTGTACTCTTTATATTCTCTCAGTATAGGACTCTATATACTGAAAGATGCCATGAAAGAATCAGGCAATTATTAAAGAGACTGACATTTTTAAAGAGTTTCTTAAAATATAAAAGTTATGTTTTTATCTAGTCAAAACAAATATGCTAGAAATCAGTTGATTTCATCTTTTAATGCATTTTATTTTTAGTTTTTGCAAGTTCATAATCTAATATGAAATCTCTTAGGCTATTTTGAACGAGACATTCAATTGACCTCTTGATCTCTCAATCCAGAAGATGTCAATGACTGCCTGAGGGCAGCCTCACAGAGCATAGATCTTCCTTGATTTATGATGGGGTTATGTCCCAATAAACCCACCATAAGTTGAAAATATCATAAGTCAAAAATGTATTTAATACACATAATCTACTGAATATCATAGCTTAGCTTAGCCTACTTTAATCATGCTCAGAACACTTACATCAGCCTACAATTGGACCAAATCACTAAAACAAGCCTATTTTATAATTAAGTGTTGAATATCTTATGTCATTTATTTAATACTGTACTGAAAGTGAAAAACAAAATGGTTGTGTGGGTACAAAATGGTTGTAAGTGTATCATTTGTTTATCCTCATGATCTGTTGGCTGACTGGGAACTATGGCTCACTACTACTGCCCAGCATCCTGAGAAAGTATTATACTAGTATTGTTAGCCTCAGAAAGATTAGAGTTCAAAATTGAAGTACAGTTTCTATTGAATGCATATCACTCTCACATTACTGTAAAGTCAAACCACGGTAAGTTGGGGACGATCTGTACCATATACTCCAACATGTGGAAGGCAGAGGTGAGAATTCCCATAATCATCACCATGAGATGTCTAAAAGTTTGTTGGTGGTCTCCAAGATGTCCCACGGTTAGGAAAGGTAGGAAAATAAAAAGGATCATGGACTAGACAAGGGCTGTGGAGATGAAGGCCATTGACAAGAGGAGACCCATCAACACAGGATATGGATATGGCAACATGGCAGGGGGAAAATCAGTTGTGTTGTGTGTAGGGGAGGGGGTGGCAGAAACTGAGAGGATAATGGAAGGCAGTGGTCAGATTTTGAAGGGCCTCAAGTACTCAAGTACTAAGCTAAAATGTTTGTTTTGTTGATACTTTGAGGATCACTGAGATATTATAAGATGGAAAATAACATGGTCTTATTTTGGTTTTAAAAAATTATATGGGGCGCCTGGGTGGCTCAGTTGGTTAAGCGACTGCCTTCGGCTCGGGTCATGATCCTGGAGTCCCGGGATTGAGTCCCGCATCAGGCTCCCTGCTCGGCAGGGAGTCTGCTTCTCCCTTTGACCCTCCTCCCTCTCATGTTCTCTGTCTCTCATTCTCTCGGTCTCAAATAAATAAATAAAATCTTAAAAAAAAAATTATGTTACCTGCTGTGAGGAGGGTAAAGTAGAGAGAATCAAGTCGGGTGGCTATCACAATAGTGACAGCTTGAATCATAGCACTGGCAGCAAAGATGTAAAGAGATATATTCAAAATATATTTATGAATAAAGTCAGCAACACATCTTTAGTGAATTGATTGAGTAGATATCGGGTACTTAGAATGAGGTGACTAGGCTGATTCCCAACTGTCTGCCTTAGATAGCTTGATAGAATATGGAGTCTAATTAGGGGAACAATAGAAACAAGTTTGGAAAAAAGAGGAGTCAATTTTGGACTGGTGTTTTGGCACAAATGGATGTCCTATCAGCTAGTGTAGTGAGCTGTTGGATACATTGTTCCATAGTCCTCTGATAAATCTGAACTAATGGAGAAATAAAAGGAAAAAAATCCTGCAGGCAGCCATGGCTTCCCAAGTAGCCCAGTTCACAAGTAGCATCTCTTCTGGATTCATCACAGTCTGATGTCTGGTTCTCAGTATCATAGACCCTGGGAAATTATTTATTCAGGATCCCAGAATTAATGGGACTAAAGTGTACTGACTCACACTAATAAAATTTCAGGGAAACCAATGTATAAAAAAGGAATATAACTGTATAAAGTTACTAAAATAAAAAGTAATGATTAAGTACTTTAAATACTCACCAATCTACCGTTTTCATTCTACCCTCTAAGCAGTTTTCAGGGGAAGCCTAAGAATCAGAAGGTTGCTTGAGGAGCACAGAACCAAAATACTGATAATGCCAAGATAGGGAGCAAGATGGAGGAGGAGACCTGGATTTCATCTGGTCCCAGGAATTCAGCTAGATAGGGATCAAACCATTCTGAACACCTACAAACTCAACAAGAGATCAAAGAAAAGAATAGCAACAACTCTCTGAACAGAAAAGCGACCACTTTCTGGAAGGTAGGACGTGCGGAGAAGTGAATCCGAGGCGATATTCAGGAGGATAGACGGCGGGGGAGGGGGCCTCCGTCGGCCGCTTCTGGCAAGTGATAGAGCAGCGGAGCACAAAATCAGAACTTCTAGAAGTCGGCTCCACTGAGGGACGTCACTCCAGTGGCTAAGTGGGGGGTGGAAACTTCACGGGACAGTGTGGTCTCAGGACCCTTGGGGTCACAGAAAGACCAGGGGTGCCTGAGTGTGGCAGAGCTCCCAGGTAACAGAGCAGGGAAGCCAGCTGCAGAGATGGAGCCAAGGGGCGGGCTCTCAGCTCAGGGTTGCCATAAACTGTCATCGCTGCACAGTCGGGTCACTGCTCCTCCAGCAGGGACCCAACAAGCAGCAGATCCGGGGAGACTCGCCTTCCTCCCCCGGGAGGAGTGGCATGGGAGCGCACCGCAGGGATCTGCTGGGTTTGGAGACTCCACCCGGGGTCGGGAGCCGGAGACAGAAACGGGCGGTCACAGGCCAGGTGAGCACAGAGTGCGGCCGGACACTGGGGAGATGGGAGTGATTGACAGCTTTTCTCTGGTGGCGCACTGAGGAGAGGGGCCCTGAGTTCTTGGCTCCTCTGGGCAGAGATTGGGAGGCCGCCATTTTCACTCTCATCCTCTAAAGCCCAAGGAAAGCCCACAGGGAACAAAAGCTCCAGAGAGGAAACCCGAGCAGATTACTTAGCCTGGACTGGGCAAGGGCGGGGCAATTCCGCCTCCGGCAAAGACATTTGGGAACCATGGCAACAGGCCCCTCCCCCAGAAGATCAGCAAGAACAGCCAGCCAAGACCAAGTTCACCGATCAATGAGAACGGCAGAACTCCAGCGCTAGTGGAATAATGCACATAGAATTCATGGCTTTTTTACCATGATTCTTTAGTCTTTCAAAGTTAATTTTTTTTAACTATTTTTTTGAATTTTTCTTTTTCCCTTTTTCAACCAACATCTTATCAATCCCTTTTTTAAAAAACATTTTTATTTTTCATTTTTAGAGTCATAGTCTATCCATTCATAGTAGTTATCCTTATTTTTGGCATATATATATAAGTTGTTCTCTCTTTAAAATTTTGAGATACAGTTTCTTCTTTTTTTTTTTAAAGAGTTTATTTATTTGACAGAGAGAGACAGTGAGAGCAGGAACACAAGCAGGGGGAGTGGGAAAGGGAGAAGCAGGCCTCCTGCTGAGCAGGGAGCCCGATGTGGGACTTGATCCCGGGACCCCAGGATCATGACCTGAGCCGAAGGCAGACGCTTAATGATTGAGCCACCCAGGCGACCAAGATACAGTTTCTTCTAACAGATCAAAATATACCCTAAATCTCTAGTGTATGGCTTTGTTCTAGTCTCCTGCCTGATCACATTCTCTCTCTCTTTTTTTTTAAATCCTCTTCTTTCTTTTTCAAACTTATCTTATCAATTCCTTTTAAAAAATCCTTTATAATTTTCATCTTTACAGTCATATCCCATCCCTTCATTGTATTAACCTTATTTTTGTACATATATAAGCTTTTCTTTCTTTAAAATTTTGGGAGGCACTTTCTTCTAACAGACCAAAATACACCCAAAATCTAGTGTGTGGCACTGATCTATGCACTAGCCTGATCATATTTGATCATATTCTGTTTTTTTCATTTTGTTCTGTTTTGTATGTTTTTATATTTTTCTTTTTCTTTCTTTTTTTTTTCTTTTTCTTTTTTCTTTCTTTCCCTTTCTTTTTCCCTGGGTTCAGGTCTTTTCTGATTTGTTTAGAGTATATTTGCTGGGGAAGTTGTTAGCCTGTTAGCATTTTGTTTTCTCATTCATCTATTCTCCTCTGGACAAAATGACAAGATGGAAAAAAATCACCTCAACAAAAAGAACAAGAGGCAGTACCAACTGCCAGGGACCTACTCAATACAGACATTAGTATGATGTCAGAACTAGAGTTCAGAATCATGATTTTAAAGATACTAGCTGGGCTTGAAAAAAGCATGGAAGTTATTAGAGAAACCCTTTCTGGAGAAATAAAAGAACTAAAATCTAACCAAGTCAAAATCAAAAAGGCTATTAATGAGGTGCAATCAAAAATGGGGGCTGTAACCACTAGGATAAATGAGACAGAAGAGAGAATCAGTGATATAGAAGACCAAATGATGGAAAATAAAGAAGCTGAGAAAAAGAGAGATAAACAACTACTGGATCACGAGGGCAGAATTCGAGACATAAGCGATACATTAAGACAAAACAACATTAGAATAATTGGGATTCCAGAATAACAAAGCGAGAGAGGGGCAGAAGGTATGTTGGAGCAAATTATAGCAGAGAACTTCCCTAACTTGGGGAAGGAAACAGGCATCAAAACCCAGGAGGCACAGAGAACCCCTCTCAAAATCAATAAAAATAGGTCAATACCCCAACATCTAATAGTAAAACTTACGAGTCTCAGAGACAAAGAGAAAATCCTGAAAGCAGCTCAGGAGAAGAGATCTGTAACCTACAATGGTAGAAATATGAGATTGGCAAAAGACCTATCCACAGAGACCTGGCAGGCCAGAAAGGACTGGCATGATATATTCAGAGCACTAAATGAGAAAAATATGCAGCCAAGAATACTATATCCAGCGA
Organism: Mirounga angustirostris; assembly: GCF_029215605.1. Lineage (NCBI taxonomy): Eukaryota > Metazoa > Chordata > Mammalia > Carnivora > Phocidae > Mirounga > Mirounga angustirostris. Next base: position 43,946,234 of record NW_026991716.1, on the reverse strand, counting down.
GGCTGTCATTAAAAATAGAAGGAGAGAGAAAAAGCTTCCAGGACAAACAAAAACTAAAGGAATTTGCAAACACAAAACCAGCCCTACAAGAAATATTGAAAGGGGTCCTCTAAGCAAAGAGAGAGCCTAAAATCAACACAGTCCAGAAAGGAACACAGACAATATACAGTAACAGTCACCTTACAGGCAATACAGTGGCAATAAATTCATATCTTTCAATAGTTACCCTGCATGTAAATGGGCTAAATGCTCCAATCAAAAGACACAGGCTATTGGATTGGATAAAAAAACAAGATCCATCAATATGCTGTCTGCAAGAGACTCATTTTAGCCCCAAAGACACCCCCCAGATTGAAAGTGAAGGGGTGTAAAACCATGTACCATGCTAATGGACACCAAAAGAAAGCTGGAGTGGCAATCCTTTTATCACACAAATTAGATTTTAAACCAAAGACTGTAATAAGAGATGAGGAAGGACACTATATCCTATTTAAAGGGTCTATCCAATAAGAAGATCTAACAATTGTAAATATCTATGCCCCTAACATGGGAGCAGCCAATTATATAAGCCAATTAATAACAAAAGCAAAGAAACACATTGACAACAATACAATAATAGTGGGGACTTTAACACCCCCTCACTGAAATGGATAGATCATCTAAGCAAAATATCAACAAGGAAATAAGACTTTAAATGACACACTGGACCAAATGGACTTCACAGACATATTCAGAACATTCCATCCCAAAGCAACAGAATAAACATTCTTCTCTAGTGCCCATGGAACATTCTCCACAATAGATCACATCCTAGTCACAAATCAGGTCTCAACTGGTACCAAAAGATTGGGATCATTCCCTGCATATTTTACAACCACAGTGCTTTGAAACTAGAATTCAGTCACAAGAGGAAAGTCAGAAAGAACTCAAATACATGGAGGCTAAAGAGCATCCAACTGAAGAATGAATGGGTCAACCAGGAAATTAAAGAATTTAAAAAATTCATGGAAACCAATGAAAATGAAAACACAACTATTCAAAATCTTTGGGATGCAGCAAAGGCAGTCCTAGGAGGAAAGTATACAGCAATGCAAGCCTTTCTCAAGAAACAAGAAAGGTCTCAAATACACAACCTAACCCTACACCTAAAGGAGCTGGAGAAAGAACAGCAAATAAAGCCTAAACCCAGCATGAGAAGAGAAATAATAAAGATCAGAGCAGAAATCAATGAAATAGAAACCAAAAGAACAGTAGAACAGATCAACGAAATGAGGAACTGGTTCTTTGAAAGAATTAACAAGATTGATAAACCCCTGGCCAGACTTATCAAAATGAAAAGAGAAATGACCCAAATAAACAAAAACATGAAAGAGGAGAGATCACAACCAACACCAAAGAAATAGAAACAATTATAAGAACATATTATGAGCAGCTCTATGCCAGCAAATTAGATAATCTGGAAGAAATGGATGCATTCCTAGAGATGTATCAACTACCAAAACTGAACCAGGAAGAAATAGAAAACCTGAACAGACCTATAACCACTAAGGAAATTGAAGCAGTCATCAAAAATCTCCCAACAAACAAGAGCCCAGGGCCAGATGGCTTCCCAGGGGAATTCTACCAAACATTTCAAGAAGAATTAATACCTATTCTTCTGAAACTGTTCCAAAAAATAGAAATGGAAGGAAAACTTCCAAACTCGTTTTATGAGGCCACCATTACCTTGAACCCCAAATCAGACAAAGACCCCATCAAAAAGGAGAATTACAGACCAGTATCCTTGATGAACATGGATGCAAAAATTCTCACCAAAATACTAGCCAATAGGATCCAACAGTACATTAAAAGGATTATTGACCACAACCAAGTGGGATTTATCCATGGGCTGCAAGATTGGTTCAACATCCACAAATCAATGTGATACAATACATTAATAAAAGAAAGAACAAGAACCATATGATCCTCTCAATAGATGCAGAAAAAGCATTTGACAAAGACAGCATCCTTTCTTGAACAAAACTCTTCAGAGTATAGGCATAGAGGGAGCACACCTCAATATCATAAAAGCCATCTATGAAAAACTCACAGCGAGTATCATTCTCAATGGGCAAAAACTGAAAGCTTTCCCCCTAAGATCAGGAACATGGCAGGGCTGTTCACTATCACCACTGCCATTCAACATAGTATTAGAAGTCCTAGCCACAGCAATCTGACAACAAAAAGAAATAAAAGGCATCCAAATTGGCAAAGAAGAAGTCAAACTCTCACTCTTTGCAGATGATATGATACTTTATGTGGAAAACCCAAAAGACTTCACCCCAAAACTGCTAGAACTCATACAGGAATTCAGTAAAGTGGCAGGATATAAAATCAATGCACAGAAATCAGTGGCATTCCTATACACCAACAACAAGACAGAAGAAAGAGTAATTAAGGAGTCGATCCCATTGACAATTGCACCCAAAACCATAAGATACCTAGGAATAAATCTAACCAAAGAGGCAAAGAATCTGGACTCAGAAAACTATAAAACACTCATGAAAGAAATTGAGGAAGACACAAAGAAATGGAAAAACGTCCCATGCTCATGGATCGGAAGAACAAATATTGTGAAGATGTCAATGCTACCTAGAGCAATCTATACATTCAACGCAATCCCCATCAAAATAGCATCCACTTTTTTCAAAGAAATGGAACTAATAATCCTAAAATTTGTATGGAACCAGAAAAGACCCTGAATAGCCAGAGGAATGTTGAAAAAGAAAAGCAAAGCTGGTGGCATCAAAATTCCAGACTTTCAGCTCTATTACAAAGCTGTCATCATCAAGACAGTATGGTACTGGCACAAAAACAGACACATCGATTAATGGAACAGAATAGAGAGCCCAGAAATGGACCCTTAACTCTATGGTCAACTAATCTTTGACAAAGCAGGAAAGAATGTCCAATGGAAAAAAGACAGTCTCTTCAACAAATGGTGTTGGGAAAATTGGACAGCCACATGCAGAGAATGAAACTGGACCATTTCCTTACACCACACACAAAAATAGAAATGGTTGAAAGACCTAAATGTGAGACGGGAGTCCATCAAGATCCTAGAGGAGAACACAGGCAGCAACCTCTTCGACCTCAGCCGCAGCAACTTCTTCCTAGAAACATCGCCAAAGGCAAGGGAAGCAAGGGCAAAAATGAACTATTGGGACTTCATCAAGATAAAAAGCTTTTGCACAGCAAAGGAAACAGTCAACAAAACCAAAAGACAACTGACAGAATGGGAGAAGATATTTGCAAATGACATATCAGATAAAGGGCTAGTATCCAAAATCTATAAAGAACTTCTTAAACTCAATACCCAAAGAAATGGGCAGAAGACATGAACAGACATTTTTTCCAAAGAAGACATCCAAATGGCCAACAGACACATGAAAAAGTGCTCAACATCACTCGGCATCAGGGAAATCCAAACCTCAATGAGATACCACCTCACACCAGTCAGAATGGCTAAAATTAACAAGTCAGGAAATGACAGATGTTGGCGAGGATGTGGAGAAAGGGGAACCCTCTTATACTGTTGGTGGGAATGCAAGCTGGTGTGGCCACTCCGGAAAGCAGTATGGAGGTTTCTCAAAAAGTTGAAAATAGAGCTACCATACAACCCAGCAATTGCACTACTGGGTATTTACCCCAAAGGTACAAATGTAGGGATGTGAAGGGGTATGTGCGCCCTGATGTTTATAGCAGCAATGTCCACAATAGCCAAACTGTGGAAAGAGCCAAGATGTCCGTCGACAGATGAATGGATAAAGAAGATGTGGTATATATATGCAATTGAATATTATGCAGCCATCAAAAAAATGAAATCTTGCCATTTGCAACAACATGGATGGAACTGGAGGGTACTATGCTGAGCAAAATAAGTCAATCAGAGAAAGACATGTATCATATGACCTCATGATATGAGGAATTCTTAATCTCAGGAAACAAACTGAGGGTTGCTGGAGTGGTGGAGGGTGGGAGGGATGGGGTGGCTGGGTGATAGTCCTTGGGGAGGGTATGTGCTATGGTAAGCGCTGTGAAGTGTGCAACTGTTGAATCACAGATCTGTACCTCTGAAACAAATAATACATTATATGTTAAAAAAAAGACGACAGCAGGAGGGGAAGAATGAAGGGGGGGGAAATCGGAGGGGGAGACAAACCATGAGACTATGGACTCTGAAAAACAAACTGAGGGTTCTAGAGGGGAGGGGGGTGGGAAGATGGGTTAGCCTGGTGATGGGTATTAAAGAGGGCACGTTCTACATGGAGCACTGGTTGTTATATACAAACAATGAATCATGGAACACTACATCAAAAACTAATGATGTAATGTATGGTGATTAACATAACATAATAAAAAAATACTGATAATACCATGGAAAGGGAATAAAATATAATAAACATCACTTTCAGGTAACTCACACAAATTCAGTAATTTACACCATATTTTAATTGTTCAAAATCACCACTTTTTTCAGATGATCTCTGTGTTCAAAGAAAGCTTTCATAGTATTGTGGATGACTAAGTTTTTCATCTTAATTACTCAGCAACTATAAAAGTGCTAATAAGTATTTGTTGAATGAATTAATTAATTATGTCCAGGCTTAAAATGTTTGTATTTCTAAAAGATGGCATATGTTCCAATCATTGCAGATTCTTGACTGTAAGGGAAGTCTCTCATCTTAGTTAAAACTTAAAATGGTTCCGAGTATGAAGACCGTAGCATCTAATATATCTTCTGTACTCGTTCTCTTCCCTACACCTAGACTATCCACTCTATCATCAGAGCATCAGAGGTATGAAGAATCTAATCCTTAGTCTTAGACAGTGCTTCTCAAACAGGAGAGTACTCTAAAACCAGGGATATTTGAAAATATGTAGAGAAAATTTGTCTTAGTGATTGCAGATCTTGAATTCACAGGCAGTGTTCGGAGGTAAACTATGCTAAAATGCACAAGGCATCCCTGCTCAACAAGGAACTCTCTTGCCTAAAATGCCAACCACCGCCTAGTTGGAAATCATAGATATGGAATGAAAGAAGTTTAGTGGACCTAGATCTAAATTCAGATTTTGTGACCCCTCAAAATACAAGAAAAAAAGAATCAAAGGAATAACTGAGGGACAGCCTTAGAAGCCCAGCTGGATTTATTGCTTCCACAAATCTTAATAACTAGATCCAAAGATATTTAGCTGAAAATTGAGAACCTAAGTTGATTTGATTTACTTAGGATAAAACTGCTCCCCAATTCAGCTGTGGTATGTGTGCGTGCACACGGGCATGTGTACATGAAAGGGACAGAAAGAGAAAGATAAAGAGAGTGACAGAGACTGAAAAGTATAAAGATATACTTTTAAAGATTTGGGAGTATTTTAAAGATAGTGTGAGTATTTTTTAACTTTCCCTCCATTCTCCACTCCTACCACACCCAATTCTGTCAAGAGTTAAAAGGAATCACTTGCCAAGGACACCTAAGATGTGCTAGGAATGTTACTATCCTAAGATAAATTGGATGTTTTCTATAGACATCACTAGTGATCACCATTATCTGTTCCCCTTTCCTTTTTGGACATTAAGACCATACAATTTAGGCTCTCAGATTAGGCAGGATTATGTTTCTGGCCAACGCACAGTGAGAGGAAATGCCTAACAAGATGAGGCAGTAAAAAGCCCTTGAAAAACCTGCTTCCTTCCTCTGCTGTTGTTCCCAGGAGACCTTATGGTGGAAATGGAGTCATGGATCAAACTAGCCTGGATCACTAATCACCATATAGAGGCTAAGTGCTCTGGACAGTTAGCTAGAACCTGAGCAAATTTTGAGCATAATATTTTATTATATGAAGTTACTGCTATATAAGCCCTGCTTACTCCTTCAACATAGGCACACCAACCTAACAAACACATCTTGCTAACCCCCCCTTACCAAAGCTTACAAAATATAAGTAACTTACCTGGATCAGTTAGTAACTGAAGCAGGAAATAATCCAGATGTGGCTGCCATGGTAATGAGATTCCTACTGCACCACCACTACCTTCCACTGAACCCTGTAACTTTGTCCTCTGTAACGCCCCTCACATAGCACTTTTAGATCTCTGACTACCACATTGGCAGACTGTGAATGCTTGGCCTAAAGCAATGGTCTCCAATTCTCCTTTAATTATATTCTTCCTCCAATCCAGTCTATGTAGAACTTCCTGCCAAAATAATGTCCTAAAATATTCCTTGGAACAGGACTATTCTGAAAAGTTAATTCCCTGACGTGTGTAGGTTAAAATCCATTTAAAACATAGAAATTTCAGACTTAGAGGAACCGTAGAATAATAGTCTATAGTTTGGGTGACTTGCAAAGTTGGTAGGGGGATTTACTGAGATTATGCATTCACAGAACTACCTAAACCAGTTTTAATCTACTTTATAAATTTGAGTTATAGAACCATAACACCTTGGTTGAATCCAATTTCTGTCAGTTATTTGCTGTGTAAACTTGTCAGGCCACTTAAACTCTCAGAGCTATCTTTCCTCATTTACAGTCTGGGAATAATATTGTCTATCTCAAAGATTATTGTGAGGCTTAAATGAATTCATGTAAGTATTTAAAACAGTGTCTGTCCTACAGAAGAGAGGCATGCCCTGGCCTAGTCCCCAAAGCAGGAGGGGTACCCTTGCACCGTGCACCCCCTGCACTCCATTCCTAGGCCCCACCCTGTGCTGAATCCACCTGTTTGCCTCTTTTTCCCCAGTTAGACTGGACTTGTCACAATACCTTTAATTATCTTTGTACCCTCAGCACCTAGCATAGGGACATGGGAAGACTAATACTAAATATCTGCTGGACAAAAAATCATCATGATAGAATATTTTAACTCTTAAAAATTATCCCCCAAAGTCATAATCCAATAAAGGACTTGATTACTATTAAATATATATATATTACTAAAAAATTATGTATATATATAGTTATATATATAATATAAATATAATAATTATTCCCTCCCAAAACACTTTCTCTACTTCCAGTAGCCCAGTGTTCTCCTTTAAGACATGTCATTTGAATTCACACAACTATACTTTTACCTTTGCCAGTTCCTCTGGTTGAGTACATATTTTCCTTTCTATGGTCAGTTTGACACCCCACCTGCTGTTTAAACCATTCTCTGAATGCCTCAGCCCTTGTGATCTCTCCAATCTTAGGACCGATACAGTGTGTGTACATGGATGTTCGCACACATGTCAATGTGTATCTTCCACACATTTGGCGATTATCACATCCTGTCTTATATCATCTTGTTAGACTCTATACTTTTCTCAGCTTGAAGACTTTGATGAAAAAAACTGCTATGTCAAAGAGGCCTACATGGCAAGGAATGGAGATCAGCCTTAGACAAAAGCTAGCTAAGTACTGAGGAGCCCTCAGTTCAACTCTTGAGGGCCTGAATTCTGCCAAAAAGCATATGAAGTTGGAAGTGTATTCTCCCCAGTTAAGTATTCAGATGGGACCTCATCGGTGGCCAACACCTTTATTGCAGCCTTGTGAAATCCTGAAGCAGAGGACTCGGCCATAGCTGGATTCCTGACCCACAGAAACGAATATAACAAATATTTATTTTAAGCTGCAAAGTTCACAATCATTTGTTTTATAGAGGTAGATAACTAACAGACCTGGGCCAGTTGGAGGAGAAAGGACAGATATTAGACTCTCACTTTCAAGACTGAGCAAAGCAAACAACCCAGAAGTATGTAGATGAGTGTTGATAAAAGCTCATATGAAAAATGTTCCTATGGGGCGACTGGGTGGCTCAGTCTTTAAGCATCTGCCTTCGGCTCAGGTCATGATCCCAGAGTCCTGGGATCGAGCCCCTCAGCGGGCTCCCTGCTCAGCTGGAAACCTGCTTCCCCCTTTTCCACTCCCCCTGTGTTCCCTCTCTCGCTGTGACTCTCTCTTCAAATAAATAAATAAAATCTTTAAAAAAAAATCCTATAGTAAATGTACATGTACATTCACATGTCATGTGGTAAATGAAGTAAATTGGAAGAGAAATGCAAAGAGAAATTTAAGTTACTAGCAAGTTGTTGCTAGGTGGAGCATCTTAACATTGCTCAGTAAATGTTCTCTATCATCAGTAAACAATAGCAAAGAGTTTGGTGAACATGGCTTAAGTTCCCTAGCACTGAACAAAGAATTGAGAGACCCTTGGAGAACTTACAATTTAATCAAGATAAGACCAGACACTATCTCCTGTCCATATTCTCTCAAATCTTGTCACTTATTTCTTGCTTTGTTCATTTTCTTCTTGCAAAATTTCCCTATTAGACAGATGTGAAATGCTATAATGTAGAATAAAAAGAGGATTCTTGCCTTCCTCTCAGTTTAATTTTCCATATCCTTCCTCAGAATATAGATAGTGCCTATTAACTTATAAAGAATTACAGCTCAGCTAAAAATATTTGCCTTATGGAAATAGTGCCAGGCAGCTGAAAATATCTGTCATGTGGAAACTGATTTGCCTTAATTCAATAGAGGTAGTGTGCCATAGAATAAGAAAGAACTTAGAATCTAGAAGACATTCAAGTTTGAACCTTGCTTCAATAATGTACCAACTCTGACTTTTGTTTCTAAACCTCACCTTAAAACTGAGAGTAATAACCATATCACTGTGTACTTATGTATGTTTGAAGATTTATCTGAGAGAGAGAGTGAGCAAAAGCAGGGGAAGGGGCAGAGGGAGAAGCAGACTCCCCACTGAGCAGGGAGCCTGACATGTAGCTCAATCTCAGGACCCTGGGATCATGACCTGACCCGAAGTCAGCCGCTCAACTGACTGGGCCTCCCAGATGCCCCTATGTCAGTGTGGTTTTGATAAATCTGGATAATGACTATAATGTTCTTGTGACCTTGTAATAGTTATGTTTTTAACTACTTTCTCTCAGCCTACTCCCTATCTCTTCCATTTACCACAAATACTCACACAGGCAAAAATACATTTTTCCCCATTTTCTACAGTTGTTTCTCAGAGAAAATCATGAGATATTTTGCTCTTGTGAGAGGTTATTTTTTGTATAGCACAGTAAAGTCAACAGTTCATAAAAACACTTCAACTTCTGGAACTATGGCCCGAGTTCCTTATTTCCCCTTGAAGTCCAGTGGAATTTTAATATGAGTTTATGGTTTCCACAGTTCATCTTTGAGACACTCAGATGAAGCTACTTATTAAACTAAATGAATCTGTGGTTCCAGACAAGTTATATTTCAGAGATAATTCAGAGCTACCTGTGACCCTAATTCAGAACAGAATTTATACTTTTACAGAAAGCTCTGATATATATATATATATATATATATTATTATTTATTTGAGAGAGAGAGCATGAGAGGGGGGAGAGTCAGAGGGAGAAGCAGACTCCCCGCTCAGCAGGGAGCCCGATGTGGGACTCGATCCCGGGACTCCGGGATCATGACCTGAGCTGAAGGCAGTCGCTTAACCAACTGAGCCACCCAGGCGCCCCGAAAGCTCTGATATATTTTTATATTTTCCTTCATGTTTGAAAATACTTATACTTAGGAGTGTAAATAGGGAGTTTTCTGTTAGTGGGTCAATTGCAGGCTATCCATGTTGGCATTTGTCTATTCTTTGTCAGAAAGAGACATATTTGCCATATTTTTACTATTTTTAATTAAGGTGATGCATGTTATAAAATTCATAGTTTGGGTGGGCTTATTTTTCTTGGTTAGAATAACTGTTCTGATTTTTCTTGCCATTAAGTTAGCATAGTAGCCATGAGGGAGGAAGTGGTTTAATTTGGTCTTAGACTGAATATAATCTTATTAATCTTGTGGCTCAAATGAAATCTTTAAAATTGAATTAATTGGAACCCAGTTTTTAGTGTACATGTTGATATAATTATGTAATACTTCATTTATTATTTTAAAAAATAAGATTAGGTAACACTGATTGAACATTACATTCCCAAAGTCCATTCTTACACTGGAATGGCACTGCTAGCTAATTGATATGAAATTTAGTGATAGCCCTAGCCAACATACTACACCTAAAACCACACAGTATGAGGTATATATTCAGGCTTAAAGATGTTAATGAGGTTGATATCTTAGATTTAGTCAACTGAAATCCAACTTTATATATTACTGTCAACCTCAGCCAGAAACTCAAAATGCAGGTGTCTTGTCATTTAGAGTAAAAATTATTAATAACCACATGACAAATCTCTAATTTTTATTTGAAAATGTTTCCCCTTTAAGTCCTGTGAATACTGGATCAGGAGTAGAAGATCTTCTAAGCAAGGTCATGTCAGGGCACTTAGTTTGAATTTCCCCCATAACATCACAGAGGTAAAGACTTGGGTGCAGGAAGGTTATTTGCTATGTGATTCCAAGAAGTATGCATGGGAGGGAGGGAGGGAGGGAGAGAGAATGAGAGCACATGCACGCATGAGAAAGAGAAGAGAGAGACAGAGAAAGAGACAGAGACAAAAAGAGAAAGAGAGAGAAAGAGAAGGGGTGTGTTAACAAGGTTTCTGCTGTAAGGAGTCCTCAATTCTTCCAGGACCTCTTAAAAATTGTATAGAATGCCAAGAATTGTTAACCTTATGGAGGGAAGGCTCTAAGATTTATCCCATTTCTGATACTCAACTGCTCAAGAATCATGTTTGGAAGCATCAACAACCCCACATTCTGGAATTTTCTAGTATGTAGGGGCAGCGATATTCCTTGGTATCAGAAAAGCCCCTGAGGCAAAGTGAGAAAACATGGATGATGCAATCTGAAGCAGGAGACATCAGCAGCACAGATGAATTTAACCCTCTCCGAATTGCAACTGAATAGGAAGTGTGTCACAGAATAGAATGTATACACAAAAGCACTTTCATAATTACGGAGTAGATCTTTCCCTTGAATTCTTTCAGCCAATTCTTAAAGTTTCCTTCTTGAGAAGCAATGACTTATCCCTAAATTAAAGCTAAATTCAAAAGGGGAATGCTTTTGATAGAAAAAGCTCAAAAACCTCATATTAGGGAATTATCTGATATTAGAGACTTCAATCAGGGTAAATATTATGAACATACTTAGTACCTGAAAGGTGGGGGCATCAAAAAATCAGAGAAGAACACATACAGTTAAGTCTATGTCACTTTATCATTTTTCCCCAGAAACCTGATCAGTAATATCACTTTCACATATTAGCAGAATATTATAGCTGAATTCCTAGCTGTAAGCCCATACAAACATTTTAAGTATTATCTACCTTATCTATTGCTGTGTAACAAACTATCCCAAAACTCAGTGGCCTCAAACAATAATTGTGTTATATCTCAAGATTTTGTGGGTTAAGAATTCAGGCAGCATGTAGCTCAGGTGATTCTTCTGTACCAGTTGAAGTCACTTTGTGCTATTCAGCTGGTTAACATCTTGGCTTGAGTCCAAATCTCTGAGATCTTGATGAAGATGGCTACAAGGCTGCACTAAATGATGACTGCCCACTAAAAACCCTGTTTCTGGCTTCTTTAACATGGTGCTTTCAGGGTTCTAGAGATAGTAATCCTAGAGGCCTGGGTGGAACTTGAAAACTCTTAGAACCTGATGTTGGCAGTACCAGAATGTTATTTCTGTCATAGTATTAGTCAAACATGTCACTAAGTCAGGCCAAATACAAAAAAAAAAAAAAAAAAAAGGAGAATTAGACTCTATTTCTTAATGTAAGAAGTAGCGAAGTATTTATAGCCATCTTTATCCTACCAGAGTTGTGATATTAGAGCTTGTACTTGAATCAATGTTTCTAAGCAGTTTTAAGAGAGCTGTGAAGTTTTCATTGCATTCAGGCCTCTTTCTCTTAAAAGGCAGGAAACTAAATCTTAGTTTACATGCCAGTCTCAGGAGGAGAAGGTGGTCAGAGACTAAAACAGAATTTTGAAAATAGATGGAAATGTAGCCAAGATTTACCATACTTATAACTGTTGGAACTTTGAAATGTTCAGTTGAACAACACAGGTTTGAACTTTGTGGGTCCACTTATACATGGTTTTAATAAATACAATCTAGTACTATAAATATATTTTCTCTTATGATTTTCTTAACATTTTTCTCTATTTTATTGTAAGAATATAGTCTATAACACATATAACATACAAAATATGGTTAATTGACTGTATATTGTCAGTGAGGTTTCCAGTCAATAGTAGGCTATCAGCAGTTAACTTCTTGGGGAGTCAAAGACACATGGATTTCAACTGTGCAGAGGGGGGTCAGTGCCCTTAACCCTCACATTGTTCAGGGGTCAACTAGAGTTAAGTTCATACCTTGAAATATCATGTAGTGAGTTACCCTTTGACAAAATTACATGAAAACAAGTGACCTAAAATATTTGCAAAACTTCCCATAAAGACTTTCATCATGTCTGGAAACAAGTACAGCCTCATGTTTTAACTATACGTTATTGAGTGTATGCTTAAAGATGTCATTTTCAAGAAAAGTCTCTTTTGCTGAATTAGCAGCGTAGAATCATCCTATCCCCTACAATTTCCCAGTTAATAGTTAGCAAAACCAACCTCCGTAGGAGTAAAGCTTCTTCTCAGGTTTACTGTTGGAGCTGATCTTATTTGTAGCTTTAGAGTAAATCATAGACTCGGTCTTCCATTTCCCCTGTGTTATACAGGAATGTGTTCAGCATCCGTGTGCTTACTTGGATTGCAATGAATTCCAGGGGCTGCTGTGTTTGTCTTAGCACTCCCAAAAGCACAACTTGAACAAAGATAACAGTCTCAGAGTCAGCAGATTGAGTAGAAAACAACTGCATTGGTAGCCTTGGGACACTTCCGCTGATTGCCAATTTTCTCTGACTATTGAACCAACAGAAGAGCAGCAGTCCCTGCGTAGGCTCCAAATGGAGGTCTAGATTTTTCCTCTCATTCTAGTCTCAGAAGGCTGGCACTGGGACCACCAACCAAATGGTTGAGATGGACTAACTCTGAACCCAAGGTCAAGGTTTTAACGTAGAAAAAAATTGATTATAGATCCTTCTCATGTGCTCTTCTCATCTATTTTAAAGTCCCACCTAACCCCAGGTATCTGTCCTGTTCAGCAAAAGGCTTATTTACCAGCTAGTGAGCCAGGAAGAAAATGTTGACTTCAGTCTTACTAGTTTCCTAAATTTCCTCTTGTCTCTGATATTCTCCACCAATCTAATCTAAAGATCATTACTATATTAATCATTATAAAGGAAAGTTTGTGAAGAGTAGGAAACATTATAGCCTGGGATTTTGCAACCTAATCCGTAACTTCATGCTTCACATCTCTAGGTCTTTCCATCATCCAAACTCACTCTTACTATTTTCACTTCCTGGCCTGCTCTTCTAACATGAAGCCCCATTTAAAAAGTCATCTTCTGAAATGGTGGTGTATACAATAAAGAAAATGTTTTTTTCCAGACCACCTTCTCCTCCTGAGACTGGCATGTAAACTAAGATTTAGTTTCCTGCCTTTTAAGAGAAGAGGCCTGAATGCAATGAAAACTTCACAGCTCTCTTAAAACTGCTTAGAAACATTGATTCAGGTACAGGCTCTAATATCACAACTCTGGTAGGATAAAGATGGCTATAAATACTTTGCTACTTCTTACATTTCTCTCATTCCCCACTAAGATGATGATTTCTACCTTCTCTGAAACCCCATTATGAATCAATTTTACATTTTTTTTATGTCAAGTATTATTGGCTCTTTTGTAGCAGAGATATTTTGAATTACTCTCCCCTTCTTTACCACTACATGCACTGTTGAATACACTTGGGACAGATATTTTATTTTGAAGTTTTGTATTATGACTTTTATTTGAAAAGTAAAATATACTTGGTAAAGAATATAAACAGAATGAAAACATATATAGTAAAATTTAGGCATCTCTTCAAATTACCTCCACAGAAGCAACAACTACTATTAATAGTTTATTTATACTTCCAAGAAATTCTATTACATATACAAATGTATGTTTTTGTCTTTACATATGTATCCTTTTCAAAAACATACATTATATGTTAAAAAAAAAAGAAAAGAAGATAGTAGGAAGAGAAAAATGAAGGGGGGGGAATTGGAGGGGGAGATGAACCATGAGAGACTATGGACTCTGAGAAACAAACTGAGGGTTCTAGAAGGGAAGGGGGTAGGGGGATGGGTTAACCTGGTGATGGGTATTAAAGAGGGCATGTATTGAATGGAGCACTGGGTGCTATATGCAAACAATGAATCATGGAACACTACATCAAAAACTAATGATGTAATGTATGGTGATTAACACAATAAAAAATAATAATGATGTAATGTATAGTGATTAAAATAAAATTTTTAAAAAAATACGGGAGTAGACACTGTTATATGCTATGGGTTTTCTTTTCTAACAATTTACAATGTATACAGTTTTTTATACTAGCACATATTGACCCATTTTCAATGAGTGTATAATATGCCATTGTATAAATGTACTATAAATTTAAACATTACCTTTTAACCATATTTAGGTTTTTCTAGTTTTTGCCATTAATCATGATGCAAGGAAAAATATTTTATACATATTTATACACATATGTGAGTACATCTGTAAGAAAATTTCCTAGAAGGGGTAGGTAAACACAGGTAAACATTACCAAATTTTCCCACAAAGAAGGTAAATCAATTCATATTAAGAGGTCCATAAGTCCTTATCCATATTTTTAAAAAGAAAAAGTTTGGTCCAAAACCATTTGAGGGGAAAGCCTAATCAAAATGAATAGGAGGTTATTTATGGTCTTTACGTTGTACTTCTATTCTAGCTATACATTTATTTTACCATTTGATAACTAGACCATGCCATATACTTTGACCATGAGTGCTCATATGGGTAATATCTGAGGAAGGGCTCAAGTTACTGAGAGCTGATAGCCAGCAAGAAAATGTTGACTTTAGTCCTATTAGTTTCAAGGACCTGAATTCTATTAATAACCTGACTAAGCTTGAAAGAAGACCCTGAAATGAAGATGAGATGACCTGAATCAATACACTAATTATGATCTTGTGAGACCATATGAAGAGAACTAAGATAACCTGTACCCAGTCTTCTAATCTAGGAGAAACAGTTTATGGTAACTTGTTACACAACAACAGAAAATTAATACAGCCTAAGGGACAAGCAAAGGTAATATAACTTAGTGGTTATGAGCATAGGCTCTAGAATGAGGTCTAGGATCCATCCCCAGCATCCCTAATTTGGTATTTATAAGACTTGATATATTGTCTCCTATCCTCGGTGTCTTCATTTGTAAAACAAGCATACAATACTTATACTCAGTAATTGTTATAGGCATCAATGAGCTAATGCAGGTGGTATATTAAGCACAGTGTTTGTCGTATTATGAATGTTCAAATAATTGTAGCAATGGATATTATGTAAAAAAAATGTTATTTTCTTATTTTGAGTTTTAAATATCCATAGTCCAGGTTAGGCCAACTCCACATGATATGTACACAGATCTAAGAGCAATCACACATGTGCAGAAATGATTTGCTTCTAAAATTAGAAGAAAACATTTTCTTTATTGTATACCCCACCATTTAAAGTACCCCAATGTTGAGGTCTGATGAATACCGCTAAATGAATCATCATAAATTACACTCCACATGTCTTGGTAAAGATGGCTAGATGAGTTAGGACATTATTCACCCCAAGGACATGTGTAGTCTCTAAGAAAATGGATACTTCCTGGTTTATCTGATAAAATAATGAACTGAAGTCTAGTCCATAGGAGAGAGATCAGGGATCAGTGTCAAGGACATAGTCTTGAAAGTCATGTTAAAGTTAGTCTTCATCCGGGAGGTGATAGGTCACTAAGGATTTTAAAGAGAAAGACAATAGAATGATCCATGGATAGATTACAAAAAAGAGCACAAAACTTTGAAGTTTTCCTAAGGTTTTATAGAATATTTGCTTCCTGCTCCAACTCTGAGGTTGGCCATGTAACTTTTTTGGGCAATGCAACATCAGAAAAATTGACACAAGCAAAGGACTGAAAAGAGTTTGCACATTGGAGTTCTCTTTTGCTATTTTTGGAAACAATTTCTCCATGTAAACAATACCAAACTAGGTAAGATGAAAAAACCACATGGAAAAGAGACTAAGTTTCCTATCTGAAGTCCTACTCAACCAAGAATTCCTGAGCCATCCTCACATATAATCTGAGTATGAGCCCAGCAGAGTCCAACCCATGTTACCAAGACACAGGCAGTATCATTCCTTAAGAAACTCTAGTGTCTTGTATTTGTTATACTTTCACTTATTGATATCTAGGCTTCTTTAGAATATTTTTCTCAATCCAAATTTTATTTTTGGAAAGAATTTCTTGAAACAAATTGAGCCATAAAATACCTTCTTTAACTTAAGGGAAAACAACAAAGTATGTTATCTTCTGAGTAAGTTTCGGTTATCACAAATTTTGAAATTCATAGTGTGACTAATGCTCTTATTTTTAATTAATGATGAAAATTTTATTTTCTCAAACTATCTAGTGTTTATTTTTCCAAATTTGGGGGACATCACTGAGTTCTTTGAATGAGACCAAATAAACAGCACTCATATTTCTCACTTCTGAAAATTTTTTGAGTCATTAGGCAAAAGGATCAGGGAGATGGTGATAAAAATATCATCTGTGAATACCACTGCTTCAGTCCCAAATGAAGTAACAGGGACTGTATTTTCTCTCCTCTCTTAAATAACTAAAAAACTTGGGTAATATATGAAACCACATAGTTCATTCATTGGGATGTGATTCCTGGGAGCAGGAAAATAAGGTGAATCCTAAAAATTCACCAGCATAATTCCCTGAAAGAATTTAAGGTTTCAGCACAGAGAGGGGGAATACAGAAACTTGCAGTCTCATTAAGTTGAGGAAAAGGAGATCAGAATTTGATGAGGCTAGAAATTGCATACCAGCAAAGACATAAATGCACACAGAGTTCCAGAGATCTGAATAGGATTTCTCTTGGGTTTTTGACTGCCTATTAAGCATATATAACTAACACCCAAGGTCAGGGAAAGAACCACATGAAAGATGTAGACAATATAGGTCATGGACTTCTCCAAGGGCTTTGGAAAATTTAGCTCACCACCAGATGGAATGGAAAGACACTTTAAGATATGGGACATCAGGTAAGATCCCCAGAAGTGTATTGCCTTAATAGCATAACTAAAGTAACCCTAGATTAAAGTCTGTTCTGGACCAATCATAACAAAATTTAGAAGTAATTCTATAGGTATAAAACTTATTGCAACTAACTTCATTCCAACACAACATCTAATAACCAAAAATGCAAATTCACAAATCAGCATCCAATCTAAAATTACCAGGCATTCAATGATGTCAGAAAATATGACCTATAGATCGAAAAAAAATTAAATAGAAACATTCCCAGAACAGACAAGGACAATTACAGAACCTTTATAAATATGCTCTATGTGTTCAAGAAGGTGAAAGAAACACAAGCACAAACACAAAAGAAACAGAAGACACAAATTAGATTCCTAGAGTTTAAAAAGTGTAATATCTGAAATTAGAAGTACACTGAATTAGATTAACAGATTCAATGAATATCTAGCACTGAATATTTATATTAGACACAATGAAAGACCTCAAAAATCTATGCATTTACTTTAAGAAACCAGAAAAGAATTGTGATGCCACCAGCTTTGCTTTTCTTTTTCAACATTCCTCTGACTATTTGGGGTCTTTTCTGGTTCCATACAAATTTTAGGATTATTTGTTCCATTTCTTTGAAAAAGGTGGATGGTATTTTGATGGGGATTGCATTAAATGTGTAGATTGCTCTAGGTAGCACTGACATCTTCACAATATTTTTTCTTCCAATCCATGAGCATGGGACATTTTTCCATTTCTTTGTGTCTTCCTCAATTTCTTTCATGAGTATTTTATAGTTTTCTGAGTCCAGATTCTTTGCCTCTTTGGTTAGATTTATTCCTAGGTATCTGATGGTTTTGGGTGCAATTGTCAATGGGATCAACTCCTTAATTACTCTTTCTTCTGTCTTGTTGTTGGTGTATAGGAATGCCACTGATTTCTGTGCATTGATTTTATATCCTGCCACTTTACTGAATTCCTGTATGAGTTCTAGCAGTTTTGGGGTGGAGTCTTTTGGGTTTCCACATAAAGTATCATATCATCTGCAAAGAGCGAGAGTTTGACTTCTTTGCTAATTCGGATGCCTTTTATCTTTTTGTTGTCTATTGCTGTGGCTAGGACTTCTAATACTATGTTGAATAGCAGTGGTGATACTGGACATCCCTGCCGTGTTCCTGACCTTAGGTGGAAACCTCTCAGTTTTTGCCCATTGAGAATGATATTCGCTGTGGGTTTTTCATAGATGGCTTTTATGATACTGAGGTATATACCCTCTATCCCTATACTCTGAAGAGTATTTCTTTTTGTTATTTTTGTTTGTTTGTTTTTAAAGATTTCATTTATTTATTTGACAGAGAGAGACAGTGAGAGAGGGAACACAGCAGGGGGAGTGGAAGAGGGAGAAACAGGCTCCCTACTGAGCAGGGAGCCCAACACAGTGCTCGATCCCAGGACCCAAGGATCATGACCTGAGCCAAAGGCAGATGCCTAATGACTGAGCCACCCAGGCGCTGAAGAGTTTTGATCAAGAAAGGACAAAGCTGTAATCATCAAGACAGTATGGTACTGGCACAGAAACAGACACATAGATCAATGGAATAGAATAGAGAGCCCAGAAATGGACCCTCAACTCTATCGTCAACTAATCTTCAACAAAGCAGGAAAGAATGTCCAGTGGAAAAAAGACAGTTTCTTCAACAAATGGTGTTGCAAAAATTGGACAGCCACATGCAGAAGAATGAAACTGGACCATTTCCTTACACCACACACAAAAATAGACTCCAAATGGTTGAAAGACCTCAATTTGAGACAGGAGTCCATCAAGATCCTAGAGGAGAACACAGGCAGCAACCTCTTCAACCTCAGCCGCAGCAACTTCTTCTTGGAAACATCGCCAAAGGCAAGGGAAGTGAGGGCAAAAATGAACTATTGGGACCTCATCAAGATAAAAAGCTTTTGCACAGCAAAAGAAACAGTCAACACCACCAAAAGACAACTGACAGAATGAGAGGAGATATTTACAAATGACATATCAGATAAAGGGCTAGTATCCAAAATCTATAAGGAACTTATCAAACTCAACACCCAAAGAACAAATGATCGAATCAAGAAATGGGCAGAAGACATGAACAGCCATTTTTCCAAAGAAGACATCCACATGGCCAACAGACACATGAAAAAGTGCTCAACATCGCTTGGCATCAGGGAAATCCAAATCAAAACCTCAATGAGATACCACCTCACACCAGTCAGAATGGCTAAAATTAACAAGTCAAGAAATGACAGATGTTAGCAGGGATGCGGAGAAAGGGGAACCCTCCTACACTGTTGGTGGGAATGCAAGCTGGTGCAGCCACTCTGGGAAACGGTATGGAGGTTCCTCAAAAAGTTGAAAATAGAGCTACCCTACGACCCAGCCATTGCACTACTGGATATTTACCCAAAGATACAAATGTAGTGATCCAAACGGGTATGTGAACCCCGATGTTTATAGCAGCAATGTCCACAATAGCCAAACTATGGAAAGAGTCAAGATGTCCAATGACAGATGAATGGATAAAGATGTGGTATATATACACAATGGAATATTATGCAACCATCAATAAAATGAAATCTTGCCATTTTCAACAATGTGGCTGGAACTGGAGGGTATTATGCTAAGCGAAATAAGTCAATCAGAGAAAGACAGGTATCATATGATCTCACTGATATGAGGAATTCTTTTTTTTTTATTCTTATGTTAATCCCCATACATTACATCATTAGTTTTAGATGAAGTGTTCCATGATTCATTGTTTGTGCATAACACCCAGTGCTCCATGCAGAATGTGCCCTCCTCAATACCCACCACCAGGCTAACCCATCCTCCCACCCCCCTCCCCTCTAGAACCCTGTTTGTTCTTCAGAGTCCATCGTCTCTCATGGTTCGTCTACCCCTCCGATTTCCCCCGCTTCATTCTTCCCCTCCCGCTACCTTCTTCTTTTTTTTTCTTAACATATATTGCATTATTTGTTTCAGAGGTACAGATCTGAGATTCAACAGTCTTGCACAATTCACAGCGCTTACCAGAGCACATACCCTCCCCAGTGTCTATCACCCAGTCACCCCATCCCTCCCACCCCACCCCCCACTCCAACAACACTCAGTTTGTTTCCTGCGATTAAGAATTCCTCATATCAGTGAGATCATATGATACATGTCTTTCTCTGTTTGACTTATTTCACTCAACATAATACCCTCCAGTTCCATCCACGTCGTTGCAAATGGCAAGATCTCATTCCTTTTGATGGCTGCATAATATTCCATTGTATATATATACCACACCTTCTTTATCCATTCATCTGTCGATGGACATCTTGGCTCTTTCCACAGTTTGGCTATTGTAGACATTGCTGCTATAAACATGGGGGTGCACGTACCCCTTCGGATCCCTACTTTTTTATCTTTGGGGTAAATACCCAGTAGTGCAATTGCTGGATCATATGGTAGCTCTATTTTCAACTTTTTGAGGAACCTCCATACAGTTTTCCAGAGTGGCTGCACCAGCTTGCATTCCCACCAACAGTGTAGGAGGGTTCCCCTTTCTGATATGAGGAATTCTTAATCTCAGGAAACAAACCGAGGGTTGCTGGCATGGTGGGGGGTGGGAGGTATGGGATGGCTGGGTGATAGACATTGGGGAGAGTATGTGCTATGGTGAGCGCTGTGAATTGTGTAAGACTGTTGAATCACAGACCTGTACCTCTGAAACAAATAATACATTATATGTTAAAAAAAAAGAAGAATATAGTAGGAAGGGAAAAATGAAAGGGGGGAAATCAGAGGGGGAGATGAAGCATAAAAGACCATGGACTCTGAGAAACAAACTGAGGGTTCTAGAGGGGAGAGGGGTGGGAGGATGGGTTAACCTGGTGATGGGTATTAAAGAGGGCACATACTGAATGGAGCAGTGGGTGTTATATGCAAACAATGAATCATGGAACACTACATCAAAAACTAATGATGTAATGTATGGTGATTAACATAACATAATAGCAATAATTAAAAAGGAAAAAAAAAGAGTAACCAGAAAAGAGCAAATTAACTATAACCTCAAATAAGTCTATGAAGAAAATAAAGAGCAGAAGCCTAAATGAAATAGAAGACCTACAAACAATGGTAAAAATAAAGTTGGCTCTCAAAGCATCAAAACAGGAAACAGGAGAGAAACATGAAAGAGGGAATGTAATTACCACTCCTATAAATCTTAGTAGAAAGCCAAGTAAATACTATAACAACTTGATGCTAATGAATTGAATAACTTAGAAGAAATGGACACAGTTCTTTCAAAAAAAACCCTAAAGTACAAAATCCCACTCTGGAAGAAATAGATGATATGAGTGTTTTGATGTTTAAAAAATTGATATTTTAGCTAAAAATAATTCCATATAAGAATCTAGTCCCAGATAATTTCATTGGTGAATTTTATCAAGCATTTAAGGAAGAAATGACCCTAAAGACTCCACCAAAAAAACCTCCTAGAATTGATAAATTGATAAATGAATTAAGTTTGCAGGATACAAAATTAATATATGTAAATAGGTTGCACTTCTATACACTAATAATAAATTAGCAGAAATAGAAATTAAGAAAACCAACCCCATTCACAACTGTACCAGAAATAAAAATACCTAGGAATAAATTCAACCAAGGATATGAGAGGCCTGTACTCTGAAAACTATTTTAAATATTGATGAAAGAAATTGAAGATGACACAAATGTAAAGACATCCCATGCTCATGACTGAAAGAGAGGTTAAAGTGTCCATATTACCCAAAGAAATCTACAGATTTAATGCAATCACTATCAAAATACCAATAGCAGTTTTCACACAACTAGAACAAAATCTTCAAACTTGTGTAGAATCACAAGATCCTGAATAGCCAAAGCAATCTTGAAAAAGAACAAAACTGGAGGTATCACAATCCCAGATGTCAAGATATACTACAAAGCCAAAGTAATCAAAACAGTATGGTATTAGTATAAAAATAAATACATACATCAATGAAACAGAATAGAGAGCCCAGAAATAAATTCACATTTATATAGTCAATTAACCCTCAACAAAGGAGGAAAGAATATGCAATGGGAAAAAGTCTCAACAAATGGTGTTGGGAAAACTAGAAAGCAACATGCAAAAGAATGAACCTGGATTACTTTCTCACACTATACACAAAAAGAAACTCAAAATGGATTTAAGACCTAAGACATGAAACCATAAAAATCCTAGAAGAGAGCATGGACAGTAATTTCTCTGACACTGGCCATAGCAACATTTTTCTAGATATGTCTCCTGAGGCAAGGGAAACAAAAGCAGACATAAACTATTGGGACTAAAGCAAAATAAAAAGCTTCTGCATAGCAAAGAAACAACCAACAAAAAGACAACCTACTGAATGGGAGAAGATACTTGTAAATGACATATCCAATAAAGGGTAAGTATCTAAAACATATAAAGAACTTTTAAAGCTTGACACCCAAAAAACAAATAATCCAGAGACATGAACAAACATTTCTCCCAAGAAGACCTACAAATGTTCCAGAGACACATGAAAAGAAGCTCAATATCACTCATCACCAGGAAAATGCAAATCAAAACTACAATAAGACATCACCTCACACTTGTCAGAATGGCTATAAACAACAGAAGAAATAAATGTTGCTGAAGATGTGGAAAAAAAGGAACCCTTGGGCACTCTTGGTGGGAATGCAAACAGTATGAATGTTCCTCAAAAAGTTAAATATAGAATTACCATATGATCCAGTAACTCCACTGCTGGGTATTTTCCCAAAGAATACAAAAATACTAATTCTAAAAGATATAGGCACCCCTATGTTTATTGCAGCATTATCTACAATAGCCAAAATATGAAAGCAACCCAAGTGTCCATTGATAGATGAATAAAGAAGATGTGAACAAAGATGTATACACATACATACATATACATAAATGGAATATACTCAGCCATACAAAAGACTGAAATCTTGCCATTTGCAACAATACAGATGGAGCTAGAGGGTATACTGCTAGATGAAATAAGTCATAGAAAGACAAATACCATATGATTTCATTCATGTATGTGCAATTTAAGAAATAAAAAGAAAAAAAAGAAACCAAAAAACAGACTCTTAACTATAGAGAACAAACTGATGGTTATCAGAGAGAAGGTAAGTGGGGGGTGGGGGGATGGATGAAATAGGTGAAGGAGATTAAGAGTACATTCAGCTTGATGAGCATTGAGTAATGCACAAAACTGTTAAATCACTATATGGTATACCTGAAACTAATATAACACTATGTGTTAACTATACTGGAATTAAAATTTAAACAAATAAGAATAACCAGTCACAAAGAGACAACTAGTCTTTCCCAATAAAGCAACAGCTTAAGTCATAGCCAATCAAATATTCCTTGTTTTGCTTCCCCAACTTCTCTATAAAAACTTTTCCCCTAGCTCCTATCAGCGGAACACTCCTAACTACTTTTGGTTTAGCCATACTCAATTCAAATTGATGTTCAAATAAACATAAATTTTAATATGTCTCAATTTGTCATTTAACACTCATGACTACCATTTGAGTCAATATTTCCAAAGTCATTGAACAAACAAATAAAGCTATTATCCTGAGGTCAAAGGACTTCGTCTTTCTTTTATATATGGCTGAAGCATGTGGTATATTGAGAAAGCTAAAGCTAGACTGATCTCTTTAGGAAAAAATCTAGCATAAATCTGTAATTTTAGGTGGGGTATCTTGTAGAAGAAGAATTTCACCTAAAAGACTATTTCTTATTTACTTAGATTTGAGTATGGTTTATTCAAAAGTTAAGAGGTAAATAGATCAACATATAACATTAATGAATAAGGTAAAAGGAAATAACATTGAAAATTTTTACTTGCGTCATCTTTTTCTAAGTGTCCTTCTCCACTCCATTATGTACCCATCTCTGTCTCTGACATGTGTACACACACACCACAAACACAATGGTGATTTGGACTAGTGGGCTAGATGGACCTAGTTCATTTATATAGAAAAAACTGAATTATCAGCACTGATCATTTAAAGATTCTCTGTTAACCCGAGCTAGCCAAATTTTTGGTCTTGATTTTAAGAACTTTTTTTTTTTAAACTCAGTATCAAATCTTATCATTGTTTTCTATTAACTTATCAAAGACCCTAAGGGATTTCTCAGGTGATTCCAAAAATTAAGGACCCCAAACTCTCAAGATGGAAGATTATCTCAAGATATAAGATTATTCTTTTGTTTTGTATTAGAAAGAATTACTTCTTAAAATTATGTAGTTTTAATTCCAACAATATTTGTAAAATACAGTTCCTAGAGTACTAAAGACAAAATTGCCAGAGGAAATTTTTTGGAAAAATAGTTTGGAATATAAAAACAAACTCTTCAGTTCTAAAATGCTGGGTAATTTACCGTTTTTAATTGCAAATTTCTAAAGTTTTTATTAATTATTATGGCACAGACCCAAAACATCTATTTGAACTTCACATAATAAAAAATATATATATTTAAAAGAAGGGGAAGAAAGAAGTGAGCTCTGAACACTTGAATAATGAAAATGCACATTTTAGGCGTTAACCTCATGAAATGTCACAAAACTAGATTCATTCACCAATGGAAAAATCTAATACCTTATGCTGTTTTATGTGTCACTACTTTGGTTAATGCTCTCCCACATGCCTAAACTGTTCTGCCCCTCTTTTCTATTAAACTTCCCTAATAAGAGATTTAGGTAACATTTTTTTTTTTTCCTTTCACAGCAGTAACTTCTGCATCTCTCCTTTCCAGTACTGCTACTTTAGAACTTCTCACACTGGATTGTACTAATTACCTCTTCCTCACTTGTTGCTTAATTTACTCATTTAACTAAGAAATGAAGATTAATTTTTTTTTTAAGATTTTATTTATTTGACAGAGAGAGAGATAGTGAGAGAGGGAACACAAGCAGGGGGAGTGGGAGAGGGAGAAGCAGGCTTCCCGCGGAGCAGGGAGCCTCATGCGGGGCTCGATCCCAGGACCCTGGGATCATGACCTGAGCCGAAGGCAGACGCTTAATGACTGAGCCACCCAGGCGCCCCAAAATGAAGACTAATTTTGATGAATGACAGTGTTTTCCAAAAACACAAACAAAAAAATTAGCATCACTATTCCTCAACATTTTCCAAAGAACTGTGGAAGAAATGTAAGTTAAATGAAGCAGAAATTTTAAAGACATATGTAAATTATTCACCTAAAACCCATCAAGCAGAAATCAGAAAGACACCTAGTTTCTATTTGAATCAAACTCAGAGTTCATCCAAGCAAAATCAGATTCTCTGAAATAGCTCTGAATCAACAATAAGCCCAAAATAGGGACACTTTTTAAG
Organism: Mirounga angustirostris; assembly: GCF_029215605.1. Classification (NCBI taxonomy): domain Eukaryota; kingdom Metazoa; phylum Chordata; class Mammalia; order Carnivora; family Phocidae; genus Mirounga; species Mirounga angustirostris. The sequence goes on along the minus strand of NW_026991716.1, from coordinate 43,920,600 downwards.
GTAGCCTAAACATTACAGAGAACTGAAAGTACTTAACCATGTATGGAATTCAAAGTGGTACATTTTTTGGATGATTTGTTCCAATAAGCTGGCAAGAGCCCTTAGAAATTCATTTTGTAGACACTCAATGCTATGACATTTTTCATTTTGCTTTTGGAAAAACATTGAAGTTGTTTTTCCTTTTTCCTCTTCAGAAATAAGAAGTGTGAAGTGCAAGTTTGGAGAATTGCTGAGGACAGCCCAATAGCCCTGCCAAATGAACATCTTGGGGAATATAACTTCTGTTCATTAGAGCAAGGCTGGTTCACCCGCTGGACATGGGAGAGGGTATTAGGCAGGCAGATGTTCATGATTCTTAAAGTGGCAAATTGAGCAGCCAATTTTAAAGGCTAGATCATTAGCTAAAGAATGGTCTTGAAGAACAATGAACTTGTTGACCTATTTTGGAGGATTTTTTTTTTTTAAATGTCCTCAAGGCACCAGCCATTTTTTTAGTAGGTAAAAGGGAAAAATTGGTCATGTCTAGTATTTTTCCAGAAATTTAAGCCAGCAAATATGGTTACATTATTTTGCTTCTTGACTTTCACATTTTCAACTTTAGGTCCTTTGGAACTACTTTAACATATTTAGTAGAGGATCATTCTTGGATCCTCACCCTCGTAGAGACTGGTATATTCAGGCATGTCACATATTTGAAAATAGTTTTAATGAGAAGTTAGAGGTATTGATCCTTGTGTTTTAGGGACAGTCTTATCTAAAGAAAATAAAATCTTTTAAGTCATTATATCTCAAGTTTTCATGTTCTAGGTCCCAATCAGTAACTGTATTAAAAATCTTGAGTCCCAGGGATGTCTGGGTGGTGCAATCAGTTAAGTATCCAACTGTCAGTTTTGGCTCAGGTCATGATCTCAGGGTCATGAGATGGAGCCTGGCATCAGGCTCCATGTTCAGCTTGGATCTGCCTAAGTTTTGCTGTTCCTCTGCCCCACCCTCCCATGCTCTAAAATAAATGAATCTTAAAAAAAAAAAAAAAATCAGGAGTCCCACCATGATGCTCATTCCTTCATTCAACATTCTTTAATTGAATCTACTACAAAACAGACAATGTTGTAAAAACTGAAAATATGTTTATTGGGTGATATGGGGAAGGGGTTAGAGAAGAAACAAAAAAAAAGTCATTATATTGTACAATAGGAGATGATGAATACTAGAAAAAAAAGTAAGGGGTGTTGGGAATACTGTGAGAGAAGCTGCAGTTATAAATAGGATGCCCTGGGTAGGACTCATGAGAAGGTGATAGGTGAATAAAGATTTAAAGACACAGAGGAAGTAGGCCCTGCCAACATCTGGAAAGATGTTCCAAGTGAAGAGAACACAAGTGTGAAGTTACAAGACTGGTGTGCTCCTGGTAAGCTCACGAAGCAGCAAAGCAGAGCAGAGAGAGCAGGGAAAGAATGGCAGTAAATTATGTCAATATATAATACCATTATCAGGATTTCCCATTTACTATGAACCAAATAGGGTGTCATTGGAGGTTTTGAGGATTGGTATGAGCTAATCTGCCACACATTTTAATGGGATATTTTGAGAATAAACTATGGAGACGAGGATGGGATTAGGATGACCAGTTGAGAGTCTGTTGCATTAGTCAATGCCAGAGATAATAGCACTTGCAATCAGGGTAGGAGTGATGGAGATGAATAATTGATGTTCTAGATATGTTTTGAAGGTAAAATTAACTGCTTATTAAGAGAATGTAGAGGAGGCGCCTGGGTGGCTCAGTCCTTAAGTGTCTGCCTTCCGCTCAGGTCATGATCCCAGGGTACTGGGATCGAGCCCCGCATCGGGCTCCCTGCTCAGCGGGAAGCCTGCTTCTCCCTCTCCCACTCCCCCTGCTTGTGTTCCCTCTCTTGCTGTCTCTCTGTCAAATAAATAAATAAAATCCTTAAAAAAAAAGAGAGAGAGAGAGAGAGAATGTAGCATGTGGGTGAAATAAAGGAAGACTTTTGCTTGAGCTACTGGAGGATGGTGTTGCCAGTAATTGATATGGGAAATTACAAGTAAACAGAATCAGAAGATTATAAGGTTATATTTTAAACACATTAAGTTTGAGATGTCAAGAGGTCTCCAGAGTTTCCGTTAGAAATAAGTTGAAATGTTATCCAGTAGGTAGTTGGATAAAGAAGTATGGATTTCAGGGGAGAAGTCAAGCTGGTGAAATAATTTTTAAATTATCAGCAAGAGATCAAATATATATGGAAATTAAATGAGTCCCCTTAAAGGGATTATAACTGAAGACAAAAGTTGTCTGAAGACTGAATTCTAGCGGACTCTAATCTTAATAAAGACTGAGAATGTATATCAGCAAGGAGGAAAATGAGAATGTGGCCACATGAACCCAAGGAACAAAGGTATTTCTTGATGGAAGAAATAATCGGATGTGCCACATGTTTTATTTAGGACAAAAATGTGAGGTCTGAAAATTGACTCAGATTTTATAATGGAAAACTCACTGGTGATCTGGAATAAACAAAAAGACTCACATTATTGTGCAAGTTTTTCATATGTTTACAGGCATTTCTTATGATAATTAGAAAAAGAAATGCAGTGGGATTTTGGGGAATATTTTGCTGCTATGGCTAATTGCTAAAATTATCTTACAGTTCAATAAAGCTATTAATGTATCCTCTGAGAGAATAGAAATAGCATGGACTTTGCATGATTAAAGACATAGGCTTGAATCTTCATTCTTGAAGATATTAGTTCACTTAAATATTCAAATTATTTAGCCACCTAGAAACTCAGTCATAAGTATGAATAAGAATAGTAATACTCAATTTATGGGGCTACTATAAATATTATATGTATACCATTCATAAATTCAGCAAAGGTTAAAATAATCCATATTTAATATTAAATTATACTGAGTGGCTTAACTAGAATGACAGATTGAACACACGTTTATCATTTTTTTCCTCCTGAGACTCCATTATAATGACAAAAAAATAAAAGGGGATATTCAACAACAAGAACAACTAAAGTATCAGCAGTTAAAAGATTTCAGTATCATTTTTAGATGGGAAACTGATAAAGCAGGGCAAAAGGAGCTTCTGCCTACAATGTGTATAGTGCAGCCCAGTACACCAAGGAATTAAAGTGCTTATTTCATTAATCCTAAGAACAGTCAAAGAAATCATGTTCCTACCTCCATTACATTGATGAGAAAACTGAAGCTTAGGCAGGTTAAGATGCATTACTATAATCCTAAAGGTAATAAGTGGTAGAGCCAAGATTTGATTCATTTTCTCCCCTAATTCCACTGGTTGATAATGTCAAAAGTGCCAACAGATCTATAACATATCCATGAATACAATGTGCCTATCCACTTATGAGATTTTTAACTATTCATGTACTCTAAGATATAAGTTTTGGTATCCTAAAACTCCTTAGTCTTTGAATGTCCTACATGTTTGCATTTCTTTACAATCTCTGAGGTAATATTCAAACAGGATCAATCACTTTCCCTTTTTTTTTTTTTTTAAAGAGGATTGATCTAAATATACCTAGAAAAGAGCAGATGAACTAATAAATTTTGACTAGCTACTGTATAAACAAGAGCAGTTGAGCAATAGGTATAAAACTAAAGAAGGACAAGTTAGCATCAGCAAGATCACTGAAAAGATTAAGAAAGGACAAAGAGGAACACTGAGTAGGGGATAGGTTATTTAGGAATCAAGATGCAACTCTGAGGTAAATTTGTCTTGAATATTATGAGTGATGGTCAGTTTAGTATCCTAGAGGGAAACAGTGTAAATGTGAGATTGGGTGTTCTCTAAAACCAATTCCTTGATTGTATAAGATACAAATCTCTTTTGGGGCACCTGGGTGGCTCATTTACTTGAGTATTCGACCGTTGGCTTCGACCCAGGTCATGATATCAGGGTTATGAGATCGAGCTCTGCATCAGGCTCCACAATGAGCATGGAGTCTGCTTGACATGCTTTCCCTCTCCCTCATCCTCTGCCTCTATCCCTACTCACACTCTAAAATAAATAAAATCTTTTAAAAAAAATTACAAATCTCTTTTGACTTCAAGATTCTAGAAATTTTCTATGTCCTGAAATAGATTGTCTCCCCATGTCTAAGCAGCTATTCTTATTTAATGTCTATTATCATGGTAGTGACCTTAAGGATATTAAGTATTATTTGGCAATTAAAAAGGTTATAAAATCACAAATTATAGTGAAACTCTAATCCAATTATTCAATTTAAATCAAAGGTGTGTACACCTTTTATGCAGACAATTTTTAATGAAGACAAGAGCAGAGTGAAAGTGAAATCTGTTGGGCTATTGCAGTGTAAGCCTTGTGGGTAAGTAGAATATGTGAGAGACTAATGCAGGATTCAAAAGTTCAATGTTTGCAGGATATCCAAAAATGATCAGTTTTGTGGCACAGATTTATATATGTAGATGCCAGCAAGGCATTTAATTAAAATGGGTTATATGTTTAATCACCTCTTATTACTTCCAATTGTTTGTTTTTTGTTTTTTTTTTCTGTTTGCAAGATATAATTTCCTAGATCCATTCTTTACTATGGAGAAATTTTCGAAAATTTAAAAGTTGAATATTTTAAGGGATATACTATTCATTATGCTAGTTTGAGTGTTCTTTCTGTATATCAATTTACTCAAACTTGATTGCAAGTTGGGAATCACTGGTTTAGTGGTAGTAGCAATGATGGCAGTAGTGGTAAAAACAGGGAATACCTGTTGGATATGAGCCGGGCACTATCTTAGGAACTTTAAATATATTAATTCATGTAACTCCTATAAATGACCCAATGAGATGGGATCTGTATTAGTATTTTATATGGAGAAACTGAGACAGCTTGAGTAATTTGTCCAGGTTCACACAGCTTGTTAATGAAGGAACTGGATTTTAAATCCTGGCACTCAAGCTCCTAGTCTTTGCTTGCTTGCTTTCTTCCCTCCTTCCTTCCTTGCTTTATTTAGAGGAGAGAGAAGGGGGGAGAGAGAGAATCTTAAGCAGACTCACACCCAGCACAAAGCCAGATGTGGGACTCAGTCTCACGACCCCAAGATCATGATCTGAGCCAAAATCAAGAGTCCAACTTCAAACCAACAGAGCCACCCAGGCGCCCCTCTCTGCGGCTTTAAATGAAAATATATCCTGCTTTTGGAATTGTTATAACTTTTCTTGAAAACATATCTTGCACCTTCACATGGGTTCAAGTTCACTAATCATTCATTTTAGGGACATTCTCAACTGAAAGAAATATTTGCACTGATCCACAAATTACCACACATTTTTTTCTGACCACTGGCATATCTTTACAAGGAAGTCAGTCTGATGAGGAGGTAAGTCTCTAGTGATATAACTCAGTAAGACTCTTGGGTATTTATTAACAAAAATCTACACGATTCATGGATATTTATTAACAGGAATCTACATGTGATTCTTTAATTTGAATTTATAATGAATTATGCTAGTATTCTGGAGACTGAATAATTATTTTCTTCCCAGAACAATTCTTCTGTGTTACTAGACAACATTTTGCTATGTTGATTCTATTTGCTGTGATTTTATTTAGATTTTTCGGTTTTATAAGAATATTTCTTTATTAATTTATTGGACAATCTTACCAGATTCTGATATTAAATGTGTCCTGGTTTTATAAAATGATTAGAAAGCTTTTCCATTTTTTTCCTATGATGAAAATATATGTTCTTTAAAATGAGACAGAACTACTATGATCTTCCTGATTGAGTTTTTCTCTTTTTTTTTTTTTTGTTACATGGAGATCTTTATTATTATATTCTCCAATAAGATCATGGAATTTTTTTAATTTGGTATTTGTTCTAGGGTAACATTATGGTAATTCACATTTTTACTAGAAAATCAGTTATGTCTTTTAGTGTTTCAAATTTGTTGAAATAGTTACAAGTAGTATAAACTTGTTTTAATGTCTCCCAAATTTTGCATGCATGTCATTTTACTTTTATAACATTGAAAAATGAGTAATATTTATGCATTCTTATCATATTTGAAAGTGATTTGACAAAATTCAGCCTATTATTCTAAAATATAAATAAAATCTTTCATAACCTAGTCTTAAGTATAGCTTAGATAATGTAGTACTTAAAAGTAACTAAAAAATTATTCTAAAAATCTAAAGTTAATTTCTATTGAAATTAGGAGCTAAGTAAGCATGCCAATACACACCGGTGTTATTCAACATTGTATTGGAATGTCCAGTGAGAACACTAAGGTAAAAATATCTCTCACATATTGGAAACAAATAGCTTTGGATTGACCATATGATAGTGTATGTAGAAAATTCAATAGAGGGGTGCCTGGGTAGCTCAGTCAGTTAAGTGTTTGCTTTTGGCTCAGGTCATGATCCCAGGGTCCTAGGATGAAGCCCTGCACTGGGGCTCCCTGCTCAGCGGGGAGCCTGCTTCTCCCTCTGCCCCTCCCCCTGCTCAGGCTTTCTCTCTCTCTCTCTCTCTCATAAACAAAATCTTTAAAAAAATAAAATTCAATAGCATTTGTCAAACACTTAATAATCTATATATTTACCAATGGAATGAACTTTTTACAATGTAAATTGGAAAAATTGTAGTTAGAAAATAAACTAAAATATTGAATTTGACAAGGAAGGCATCAAATTTATGTCAAGTAGACAAAACATTTTTTTCAAAGAACCAAGATCATAAGAAAAAAGTTAAACAGAAAGATAACATTCTTGAGTTCTAAGACCCAATATCCACCTTGTAAAAGCCAATTCAAATATAAAATTATAAATATCAGGGCTCCCAAACTTGACATTATTTTAATGTAATTCCAAACTGATCTACAACCAAATGGGTTATTTTTACTGTTGTAAGATAATTTAAATTTCATATGAAAAAAATGTCCAAAAGAAGCCCAGAAATGTTTTTTTAAAAAGATTATGTGTAAACTCACATACCTGGCATAAAAACAAACTATAAAGGTATGAAAATCAAATAGATACGGTAATAGCCTAGAAATAGAAGGGAAAAATTTAGAAAAAGAGATCCCCGGAATAGATTATAATGTGTTTAAGAGAGTAATCTATGCTAAGGGAGGTGTTTTAATTTATTCATCTAGGAAAGGAAAGCGTAATTAACATACTATTATGACAACAGGCTAATGTGTATGGAAGAAAAAAGAGTTGCACTCTGTATCAGGGTGCTCTTGGACACAAGCAATAGAAAACAACTCACATGTAGGTGTTGATCCAGCTTACATAGCAAAAAGTCTACAAATCAGTAGTAGTACAGGCTGAGATAGATGTTATAGGATGTCATAGCACTCTCCTGCTAGTTTTCTGCTCTTCCAGGTTTTCCGAGGAACTTTACATGATTATCCCTATGATCGCAAAATGGCTACTGCCATTCTAGTCATCCACTCAAGATAAAAAGGAAAAGAGTTTTCCCTTTGCTTTTGCTGTTTTTTGTAAAAGAAGTTGTGCCTTCTTAGGATATATCTATAGGTCTTTGGTCAGAATTTGATTCTTCTGGCTTCAGGAAAGTCTGCTGAAAGTGAGATTTCTAGTCACCATTATAAAATTAGGCCTTGAAGAAAGCAGTTAGCCAGAAAGTTGAATAAGAATTTTCAGACTCTGAAAGTATCACTAACTTATCTTAGCACAAAACTATGTTTCAGAAATATTGAATATTTAAATGTAAACTAAAGAAACTCATAGAAAAAAATTTTTTTTCAATGTCTCAGGTTTCTAACTTTGTGAATTTTAAAATTCCCATTTACAAGTTATCTGGAGATACAGATTTAAAAAAAAACAAAACACCCTAGATTTCTGTATTATAGAAAATCTAACAAGACTACATGAACTATGTGTGTGTGAAAGATACATTCTAAACCAAATTCTAAAGCTAGAGGCTAAAAAAGAAACTAGAATCTTATCAGACTTTATACTAAAATATTTTATTTGATAAAAATAATGAGTTGATAAAATTATACTTGAAAAAGTCTAATATCCAAAATATACTCCCCAAAATACCCTTATATGTTGACAAGAAAATGAAGGAACCAAGAAGAAACATATGTTCAAGTCTTTAAAAAAATAAAATAAAAATGAAGTCTTTCCTTCAGATGTAGCCTCCAATTTTGTCTTCTTCATCTCTTAATAAAGCTGTCTTAAATGTGTCCATGCTGTTTACATTTGTTCACCTCTAACTATGAATTCCACTTGCCCAATGTAGTTTCCAGCCCAGTACACAACTTAAACTACTCTTTCAAAGGATAACCAATGACCAACCTCGAGGCTCAATCCAATAAACATAGCTTATTTTCCTCTTCACATTGTTAAATGCCCTTATTCCCAACATTATCATCTCATCTTTTAAACTTTATTTGAATTATAGACTTAAAGAAAGTTTCAAAGGACATAAAGTCCCTTGTATACAATACCCAGAGCTTCCGTGAATGGCATCATTTTATATAATTGTACAATAATACCAAATCAGGAAACTGACACTGGAATAATACTATTTACTACACCGTAGACTTTTTAAGATTTTAAATGCTTCATTTGTGTGTGTGTGTGTGTGTGTGTAGTTTTATGCAATTTTATCTCATATACACGTCTCACATAACTACCACCAAAACCAAGACATAGAATTGTCCCATCACCACAAAGGAACTCCTTTGTGCTACCTTTTCATATCCACCCACATGCTCCTGACATTATTGTTTCTATTATGACATTTTCCTGCTTTTATCTTACTTTTTATCATCTTAAATATATTTAAAGATTTTATTATTTGTCAGAGAGAGAGAGAGAGTACGCATGCACAAGCAAGGGGGAGTAGCAGGCAGAGGGAGAAGCAGGCTCCCGACTGAGCAAGGAGCCGGATATGGAACTCAATCCCAGGACCCTGGAATCATGACCTGAGCCAAAGACAGGCACCTAATTGACTGAGCCACCCAGGCATCCCTCATTTTTAAATATTTATGTTCATAATATAAATATTATTAAATAAAATGTTCCTTATAGCTCTGCCATAGACTCTCTTTTCTTGGAACTCCCTATCAGTACTTCTCAGGGAGGGATTGACTCCTCTCATGCTCAGTCTTCTAAATCAACATCTCTTCTCCATCAAGGCATTCACAAATGGCATTCTACCTGAAACACTCCTATAACCCACTCCCAGTCCCAATCGACCTCCTCCTCCCTGACCACTCTTACTATTTTATCTCTCAGAAGGTTTTCTCACCTTCCTCCCCATTGTATTAGGTTATGTCCCCTTTTTATGCCCTCCCATTACACCTTGTAAGAATCAGGTTATGCTCTTTTAATTACTATGTGACTTCCCTGGTAAAAGATTTAGCTCATAAGGATGGGAACATTTCCATTTTATTTTCTGTTGCTCTTCCAGCATCTAGCCTTACTTGGCCCATATGAGTCACTCAGTAATATCTATTGAATGAAGTCCTATAATTTAATGAACTGATAAACTGAATTGTCTTGATTGTTGGTCTGACCTCAAAAGGTAATAAGTCTTTGCTTCATGACCTCTGTTCTAGTGCCTCAAATCTTGACTTCTAGCATAGTAGAGACTGTAACATATAGCAGAGACATATGGAAAAAAGAACAAGTCATCACGTTAAAAAGAGTATTTGTGTAGTGGGCAAACATAACCAGTGAAGTATTGGGCAATTTCTGATGGATCAAGTTTCCATTGAGAGAATGAAAATTTCCCCCAAACAATCCTTTCTGTATGTTGTTAATTTCAGTTAAGAAATAAATTTCTATCAAAGTGAAGCAAACTAGGATATATTCTACTATAAACAAGCAAAAAAAAAAATGGTTAACATCGATTCTTTGGAGACTCATCTCATACTTGAAGCCAAACTCAATTTGCAGCTAAACTCCCCAATATCCAAAGGAGGATTTACAGCTTAGATGCTATTTTCAAAGTTTGGCAAGAAGGAGTTTACATGTTGTGTCATTAAGCTTATCAAAAGCTTTTCAAATTCTCAAACATATTTTCACCTGTTTTTCCCAAAGCCTAATAAACCATTCCATTACTGCCATTTTCCTTCCTATTTACATATTCTACTTCCCAAATACCCAGCACAATACACATTCCTTTATTACCCAAATCCCACTTCTGCCTACAGGCTGAAGGATGCAGAGTTGCCTTTTCATTATTCCTGTCCATATATGGTCTTCCTCTACTGTGTTTGTGTGTGTACACATGCAGACATGTGCACATTTCTTTTGCATCCCTATCCTATCATTTGAAATTTTCTTTCCAATATTGGTGAGTCAATCAGATAAGAGAGCCATACAAATATAGGTAGGAGAAAGGACATAACATTTGTGTTTAGGGTAACATTTTTATATGCCTCAGTCCCATCCTTAATTGCTTTATAACACTTATAATCTCAAATTGAATAAAAAGTTCTGTTGTTTTGATTTTCTGTTTTTCATTCTGCCTTAACTTTTTTTAAAGTACCAATAATTCTAAAATAGTTAAGTATATAACTTCTCTTCAGCCAGCCCATCTAAACAAATAATTTGTTCTACAAAATCATAGTCACTGGAAGGTCTTGCAACATCACTTACTTGATCAAAATATTACTTATGGCCTGATAATAGAAGATATAAGGAGTGGAGTGTTAAAGAACAGAGAAATTGACACAACTTTTTCTGGAAGATAGTAGAGTAGTAGGATCCTGAGTTCCCCTGGTCCCATGGACATACCATATCAACAAACACATGTATACAATTAACTCTGAAAATAATCTGAAGTATAGCAAAACAAAATTTTCACAGCTAGTTGTGGAGACATGGTTAGGATAAAAGGATAGGAGAGGTGGAGACATGGTTAGGAACCAAATCCCCAGAGTGACTAAGCACAAACAAGAGGGTTATCACAAACAGATGAGAGGAACAAACCTGAGCACCCCTAGCCCTGGGGACCCATAATGGGAAGATGAGTCTCCATAATACCTGGCTTTGAAATCGGTGCAGCTTAACTCAGAGAGGCAGAGGATGATAGAAAATTAAATCCTCACCCTTAAAGAGCCAGCACACTAAATAGCTTGGCCCAAGATGTAGCAGAGAAGCAACAGTTTTAAAAGCACCTGGGTGAAGGAGATTTGTTGACTAATCTTTAAAACACGTATCGGAGGGGCAGGGATCTGCAGAAAGTTCTTCAAAAACAAAAGTACTGCTGGGTGACCTTTTTCTTGCCATCTCCCAAGCCTAGATAGCCAGATGCTTGCAGGAGCCAATTCTAACACTTTCAATCTATGTTACTAGTACTCTATGCCCCACTTCAGCATTCCCCTGCAGACTCACTTCACCCAACCCAAATACCTTGGCAGAAATCCCTCCAAAGTAGCCCTAATACACCCAGCAGGCAGTCTGGAAGAGAACCAATATCACTCTAAAGTAATTCCTGCCCTGGGGAAGAAGGGAGACAACTCTACATACCAGTATGTATGCAGTTCCTTCCGCCAGGCCTCTAAGCTGGCTACACAGGGAATAAGCCCTGTTCTTCAGTACCCTGTAGCTGTGGCAGAGGCTTGCAGACAGCTAGACTGAGTGCCAACCAAGGCCACTAGGGGGGCCATGGTGACTACCCCAGGCCTTTTAATAGTGGGTGGGTGGGTGTGTGGGGGAGGTGTCTTGACTGCGAACAGGCCTTTTAAACCCTGCAGTGCAACAACAGCAGGCAAAACTGTCATTGCAGCCAGCTGGCTGAAGGCCAGCTTTACCCACCAGTGTGCCGGCAGTGAACATGGCTCAGCCACAACAGGAAGGTTCAGGCAACCCACAAAGAGAACACCCTTGGAGCATGTGGCTCTGGTGGTGGGGGTGGGGATTGTACTACAGGGCACCACAGTACCTCTTCTATATAAAGCTACTACTTCCAAGAGCAGGAGGCATAACTAACCTACCTAATACATAGGGAGCAATAAACAAAATGAGGAAACAGAAGGCTATGCCCAAAATAAAAGAAAATCACAGCAACAGAACTAAGTGAAATGAAGATAAGCAATATGACTGATAGAGACTTCTAAGTAATCGTCAAAAAAAGTGAATGAACTCAGTGAGAACTTCAACAAAGAAAGAAAATATAAAAAGGAACCACTCAGAGACTAAGAATAACAAATGAAAAATATACTAGAGGGAATCAGCAGATTGGAAGACGCAGAACAATCAGCACTCTGGAAGACAGGGTAATGGAAAGCAACCAAATTGAACAGCAAAAAGAAAGAATATAGGAGGTTAAGGGAACTCTGACAACATCCAGTATAATAACATTCACATTATAGGGGTCCCAGAAGGAGAAAGGAGAGAAGAGGTGCACAAAATGTATTTGAAGAAATAATAGCTGAAATATTCCCTAATCTGGGAAAGGAAACAGACATCCACGTTCAGAAAGCACAGAGGGGCCCTAATAAGATGAACCTTAGGAGGTTACACACCAAGACACGTAATAACTAAAAAATGGCAGAAAGTAACAAGAAGAAAATCTTAAAAGCAGCAAGAGAAAGAAAAATTTACATACAAAGGAAAGCACCAGGCTATTAGCTGATTTTTCAGCAGAAAATTTGTAGACTGGAAGAAATGGCATGATATATTCAGTGTGCTGAAATAAAATAACCTATAGCCAATAATACTTTAGCTGGCAAGATTATCCTTCAGTTAGAATTAAAGGAGAGGTGGCTCAGTAAGTTAAGCATCTGCCTTCAGCTTAGGTCATGATCCCAAGGTCGTGGGATCGAGCCCCATGTCAGGCTCCCTGCTCAGCAGGGAGTCCGCTTCTCTCTCTCCCTCTACCCCCCCCCATGCTTGCTCTTTCTCAAATATTTTTTTAATTACATAAAGGAGAGATGGCTTGCCAGGCAAACAAAAGTTAAAAATATCATTAAACCAGCCTTACAAGAAATGATAAGGGAATTCTTTAAGTGGGGGGGAAAAGTCATATTTAGATGTTATGAAATTATGAAAAGAAAAAATCTCACAGATAAAAGCAAACATTCAATAAAAATGATCACTTATAAAGCCAGTATAGAGGTTAAAACACAAAGAAAAATCTACAAAAATTAGTCAATGGACACAAAATAAAGACAAAATATGACATACATAAAACATGGCAGGGGAATAAGAATTTGCTGCTTTTAGAATGTGTTCAAAGTTAAGCAACCATCAACTTAATATAGACTGCTAAACAAATAATGGGGTGTTATATATAAACCCAATGGTGACCACGAATCAAAAACCTATAATAGATACACAAAAAATAGAGAAAACAATCCAAGCATAACATTAAAGAATGCCATTTAAACCAAAAGGGAAGAGAGCAAAGAAAAAAATTACAAAGACAACCAGAAAACAATTTAAAAAATATCAATCAGTACATAATTATTATTTCTTTAAATGTAAATGGACTAAATGTTTCAGTCAAAAGACATAAGGTGATAGAGACCCATCTATATGCTGCCTATAAGAGACTCATTTCAGACCTAAAACGCAGACTGAAAATGAAGGGATGGAAAAACATATGCAAATTGAAGTGGAAAAAAAAAAACAAATAACAATACTTATCAGACAAAATAGATTTTAAAACAAAGACTGTAGCAAGAGAAAAAGGTGGACACTACATGAAAAGGTCAATTCAACAAGAGTATAGAACAATTATAAAAATCTTTGCACCCAACACAGGAGCACCTACATATATAAAACAAATTTAAATATTAAATATTAAAATTGGCCATAATACAATAATAGTACATGACTTTGACATCTCACTTACTTCAATAGGACATGCAAACAGAAAATCAAGGAACAGTGGCTTTGAGAGACATTAGACCAGATGGACCTGACATATACAGAATATCCCATCCAAACACAACAGAATACACATTCGTTAAGTGTACATGGAACATTTGCTAGGACAGACCACATGCTAGGCTATAAAAGAAGTCTCAAAAAATATAAGATAGAAATATCATGCATCTTTTCCGATCACAAAAGTATGAAATTAGAGATCAATCACAGAAAAAAGACTGGAAAAACACAAATACTTGGAGACTAAACAAAATGTTACCAAACAGCAAATGAGTCAATGAGGAATCAAAGAGGAAATAACATACCTAGAGATAGAAGGAAATTAAAACACCAATGGTCCAAAATATTTGGGATATAGCAAAAGCAGTTCTAAGGAAAATTTAGTGATACAGTTCCCCCCCCAAATAAGAAAAGTACTGGGTAAACGAGGTAACCTTACACCTAAAAGAACTAGATAAACAAGATTAGTAGAAAGGAAAGAAACATCAGAACAGAAATATATGAAATAGTCTAAAAAATTTGAAAAAAAATTGAAACCAAGAGCTCATTCTTTGAAAAGATAAACAAAATTGATAAACCTTTAGCCAGACTCATCAAGAAAAAAGAGAATTCAAAACCTGAAACAAAAGAGAACAAATGACAGAAATATGAAAGAACATAAGAGAATACTACAAAAAGTTATATGCCAACAAATTGGGCATTCTAGAAGAAATGGATAAATTCCTAGAAACATAATTCTCAAAAAATGAATCAGAAAGAAATATGAAATCTGAACAGACCAATTACTAGCAACAAAATTGAACTGGTAATTAAAACTACCAACAAACAAGTCCAGGACCAGATGGATTCACAGGTGAATTCTACCAAACATTTAAAGAGTTAATATCTATTCTCTTCAAACTATTCAAAAGATAAGAGGAAGAAAATTTCCAAATACATTCTATGGAGGACAGCATTATACTGATACCAAACCAAAGACACTACCACAAAAAAGACTATAGGCCAAAATCTCTGATGAACCTAGATGCAAAAAATCCCTCAACAAAGTATTAACAAACTACATTCAACTATACATTAAAAGGAACATTCACCACAACTGAGTGGGATTTATTCACGATCACAAGGGTGGTTCTATATTTATAAAACAATGTGATACACCACATTTAGAAGAGGAGGAATAAGGGCCCCTGAGAAACTCAGTCAGTTAGGCAACCAACTCTTGGTTTTGGCTCAGATCATGATCTCAGGGTTGTGAAATTGGGCCCTGCATGAGGTTCCATGCTCACTGCAGAGTCTGCTTGAGATTCTTTCCCTCTCCCTCCCCACAACCGCCCGTTCCCTCTACTCTCTCCCGCACATGCACTCTCTCTAAAATAAATACAATTATATATAAATATATAAAATTATTTCTTTGTCAGAGAGAGAGTGTGCAAGAGCTCCCAAGCAGGGGGAGCAGTAGGCCGAGGGAGAGGGAGAAGCAGGCTCCCCCTTGAGCAAGGAGCCTGATGTAGAACTCGATCCCAGGACCCTGGGATCATGACCTGAGCCAAAGGCCGACACTTAATCAAATGAGCCACCAAGGTATCCCTAAAATAAATAAAATCTTAAAAAAAAAGGGGGGGGGGAATAAAAACCATGTGATCATCTCAACAGATGTGGAAAAAGCATTGACAAAATACAACATTCCTTCCTTATAAAGACTTTCAACAAAGTGGGTTTAGAGAGAATATTCCTCGATATAATAAAGGTTATATGTGAAAAAACCACAGCTAACATTATACTCAATGGTGAGAAACTGGAAAACAACAACAACAACAACAAAAACAAGAACAAAAAAATCAAAGCTTTTCCTCTGAGAACAGGAACAAGACAGGATGTGATTGTCACCACTTTTATAGAACATAGTACTAGTAATCCTAACTGCAAAAAATTAAAAATTATCCAAATTGGTAAGTGAAAAGTAAAACTGTCACTATTCGCAGATGACATGATACTATATATAGAAAATGCTAAGACTCCACCCCCCCCAAAAAAAACCAAAAAAACTATTAGAATAAATTCAGTAAAGTTGCAGGATACAAAATTATAGTACAGATTTCAGTTATATTTCTATGTACTAATAACAAAGTAGTGGAAAGTTAAGAAAACAATCCCATTTACAATCACACCAAAGTAATATCTAGGAATAAATCCAACCAAGGAAGTGAAATACCTATACTCTGAAAGCAATTAGACACAGGTAAGAGAAATTAAAGAGGGGCACCTGGGTGGCTCAGTCGGTGAAGCATCTGCCTTTGGCTCGAGTCATGATCCCAGGGTCCCAGGATCAAGTCCTGTGTCGGGCTCTCTGCTAGGTGGGGAGCCTGCTTCTCTCTCTCCCTCTGCCTGCCACTTCCCCTGCTTGTGCTCTCTCTGTCAGATAAATAAATAAAATCTTTTAAAAAATAAAAATAAAAATAAAATAAAAAGAAATTAAAGAGGACACAAACAAATGGAAAGGTATATTATATTCACGGACTGAAAGAATATTGCTAAGTCTATACTACCCAAAGCAATCTATAGATCTATAAAAATACCAGTAGTATTTTTCCAAAGAATTAGAATTAAGTAATTCTAAAATTTGTGTAGAATCACAGAAGACCTCAAAGAGCCAAAACAATCTTGAAGAAGAACAAAGCTGATACTATCACAATCCAGATTTCAATATATACTACAAAGCTGCAGTAACCAAAACAATATGATAGTGGCCCCCAAATAGACTAACTAATGAAACAGGATAGAAAGCACAGAAAGAAACACATGCTTATATGATTAATTTGTGATGAAGAAAGCAAGAATATACAATGGGGAAAAACAGTCATTTGAATGAATGGTGTGGGGAAAACTAGACAGCTACAGACAAAAAAATGAAACTGGAGCACTTTTTTATACCATATACAAAAACAAACTCAAAGTGGATTAAAGATCTAAATATAAGTCCTGAAACCATAAAACTCCTCAAAAAAAACATAGGTAATAATCTCTTTGGGCATCAGCCTTAGTGACATATTTTTGGATATGTCTCCTCAGACAACAAAAGGGAAACAAAAGCAAAAATAAACCAAAATACAAAGCTCTTGTGCAGCAAAGGAAGACATCAACAGAACAAAGTACAACCTACTGAATGGGATAAAATATTTGCAAATGATATATCTGATAAAGGATTAGTATCCTAAATATATAAAGAACTTATACAGCTTAACACCAGAAAAAATGCAATTAAAAAATAGGTAGAGGACATAAATAGACATTTTTAGATGGCCACACACAAAAGGATGCTGATCACTAATCAAAGAAATGTGAAACACCACCACAATGAGATGTCATCTTGCACATGTTAGAATAGCTAGTAACAAAGACAAGAAATAGAGTGTTGCAAGGATGTGGAGAAACAGGAACCCTTGTGCACTGTTGGAGGAAATGTTATTTGGTGTAATCACTGGAAAACAATATGGAGGTTCCTCAAAAAAATTAAAAATTGAAATACCATATAACCCAACAATTCCACGGCTGGATATTTACCCAAATAGAGTGAAAGCACTAATTTAAAAAGATACAAGGACCTCTACATTAATTGTAGGATTATTTACAATAGCCAAGATATTGGAAGCAACCCAAATGTTCCTCAATAGATTAATAAAGATGTATATACATATGCAATAGACTATTAGTCATGAAAAGAGAGATCTTGCCATTTTTGACAACATGGATGCTAAGTGAAATAAGTCAGAGAAAGACAAATACCATATACCTTATGTATGGAATCTAAAAAACAAAACAAAAATCAAACACTCAAATACAGAGAACTGGAAGTCACTAGAGGGAAGGAGGGTAGGAGAATGGATGAAAGAGGTAAAAGTATTAAAAAGTACAAGTTTCCAGTTATAAAATAAGTCACAGAGATGGAAGGTACAGCATAGGGAATATATTCAGTAGTACTGTAATTACTTTGTGTGAGTGACTACACTTATGGTGAGCACTGAGTAGCTTAGAGAATTGTCACATATGTTGTACACCTGAAACTAATATGACATTGTATGTCAACTATACTTCAATAGAGAAACTGACACATATGGCCTTTAACACCTTAATCATTAACCAGGTTAATGCTAGGCCTCTTATACAAAAGTATTTTTTCACATACATGGTGATAATATGGGAAATACTGCTACTTAGAAAACAAAGAATATCAAGGAAGGTGTTACAACGATAACTTTTGAATAATTTTACAGAGCTAATGACATAAAATATTAAGCTGATTTTTTAAAGTTTTTTTTCAAAGCTAAATATTTTTTTTTCAAAATGTGAGTGTATGTGGGGCACCTGGATGTCTCAGTTAAGTGTCAGACTCGATTTCAACTCTGGTCATGATCTCAGGGTTGTGAGATAGAACCCTGTGTCAGGCTCCACCCTGGGCATGGAGCCTGCTTAAGATTCTTTCTCTCCCTCTATCCCTTCCCTACTTCCTCTCTCAAAAACAAAACAAAACAAACAGATTTGACCAATTTCTCAATTATTTTGTGGATTACATAGAAATCAAAGTTACAATGAGGGGTTTCTGGCAACCAACGTGTATAAGATCCATGGTATAGTTGGAGATTCTACTTTATGTGAACTAGGTGAAAAGGAAGAGTGGAGGTTTTATATATTTTTATCACATGGATCTTTATAACAAACTTGAATTCTTATAGGGATAATAAAAACTGAAACATGAACTATACTTATGTTGCAGTGGATAACTTACTGCTAAAGGAAATAACTCCCTTGGTTTACACTGTTTGTAAGCAACTTTTTTCCCCTCTGTAGATTCATATTTTTAATATCCAAAATGATCTTGCCTTCCATGAGACTTTGTTATCTGTTGCCAACTGTCACCAAAAAAAAATCAGTGATGTTAAAAGAAGTCAGTGATTTGTTTTATTGCTGAAACAGATATTACTTTCCTTTCCCTTCCAAGCTTCTGCATGTCAAATGCACAATTTGCTTTGAGTTTAATGAAACTTCTTCTAAAATTGCATTTTGGTAAACCCCCAGAGAAAGCACAGAGGATAACAGAATAAAAAAGATTGCAAGTGACCTCAAATATTTTCTTAGTCAAGCATATTAAATACATGGAGGGCACAATGAACATACTAATTATTTGTATCACGACATTTTAATATCATTTTGTATCTTTTAGAATATATAGGGTTTAGAGTTCTGATTCTGTAAGAACATTGTCAATAGTTCTACTGGGTAGATTTTTTCTTTCAGAATTCAATGATATGAGAATCAGCATTTTGATTTGTATTGATATAACCCCTACAAATACATTTGTGTACACGGCATGGTACAAATTTTGGACCTCTTTGTCACTCTAAAATTCCTTATTGCCTCATAGAAACTAATACACAATAGATAACAACTGTATAGCAATTAACAAAACACTGTGTTATCACAAATGTAACTTTCATTTGGTCTTCACAATTCATGGTACTGAAGCCATAACTGTTATGAATTCATTCCTCACCATGTTATGTATAGAGCATACTAGAATGAGAATAGAGAGCCCTATCTCAATTTTAGAGTTGAGAATAAAACCATCTAAATTAATGATCTAAAAATCATATGAGTCTTTGGGCAAATCACTCAACCTCTTTACATTTGAATTTTCTCATATGTAAATTGAGAGGGCTGAATTACATAAGTGGTTCTCATCACTGGCTATCCACTGGAATCATGTGAGGAGCTTTAAAAAATTAGTGGCATGCAGACCCCACCCTGAAGGATTTTTTGAATAATTGATGCAGGTTAAGGACCAAGCATTATTTGAGATTTTTCAGGTAATATTAATATATAGCCCTAGTTGAATATTGCTGAATTAGATTTTACCTAACAACTTTTTCAAGCTCTGAGAATGAAATCAAAAATCGAATTTTTATGTATTCCATTTTTCTTGACTTAGAGATATTATTAAAATAGGATTTTTTAACCACTTCATAAGACAAAATTACAGCATAGAAAATTATAGATAAGAAATATTTAAAGGAAATAGTATTTTTTAAAGATGTGAGAGAGAAAGAGAGCAAGTGCAGAGGGGGGACAAAGGGAGAGGGGAGAGAGAATCTCAAGCAGACTCGCCACCAAACACAGAGCCTGATGTGGTGCTCAGTCTCAAGACCCTGAGATCATCATCTGGGCCAAAATTAAGAGTCGGCCAATCAACTGGCTGAGCTACCCAGGTGCCCCATATTTTATACATATATATTTGGTTTTACCATATGAACTTTGATATATTTAATGGCTTTTGTGTCTCAGGCTGTGTCTATGCAGAGGCCATTACTTGACTATAATAGTGAAACACTATACTGATCTGTAACTGTATTGTAGCATTTGAAATACTTCCAGTAGCAGACATACTATACTGCCTGATATGCTAGAATACCTTGGTAACAGCTTCATGAACCTGAATTCCTATGATGTGTGATGACTTGTTTTGTCAATATAGAGAAAACAACCTATGACTTTTACTCAACGTACTTCAAACTTGATTTAAATACTTTCATTAAATCTGATGCCAAGAATCTATTCATCATTGAAAAACCTCACATGAAGATATGTGAAATTAAATATAAATATGTAAATTTTTAAAAGATCTTATTTTAGACAGAGTGTGAGTGAGAGTGCACATGAGTGGGACAGAGGGGTATAGGGAGAGAGCAGACTCCCCACTGAGCATGAAGCCCAATGTGGGGCTCTATCCCAGGACCCTGGGATCATGACTTGAGCAGAAGGCAGACACTTAACTGACTGAGCCACCCAGGCACCCCTAAATATGTAAAATTTTTAAACCTTCAAAGAGAACAAGTTACCCATTTGAAATCTAAGTGAACCCAGTAACTTTTCATTTCTACATATTTATTTTCATAGTCTGATCCAAATCACTATTTTTGTCAAAATAGAATTTTTTACTTTATTGATCATTGATCATGAATTTTTAAATTATTAATTGGTGAAATATGTAACTGTTTAAAGTAATAGTAATACTATTCATGATTTTAGTGTGTGTATATATGTATAAGTGAAATGACAATATTTTAAGGGACTGGAGTGAGAAGTTATGAATAAGGTGTCTTTACTACCCACAAAACATACAGTGTTGTTTGAAAGTGGATTTAGATTAATTTTAAATGTTTATTGTAAAATATAGAGCAGCCATAATTTTTAACAAGGTATGATTAATATGCTTAGACAAAATGGAATCAGAAAAGTCTCAAAACCAGAAAAAGCAGAAAGAAGATAAACAAAAACCAAGTGTAATGAATAGAAACAGTCACATACATGGTAGACATTAACTACATCAATAAAAATCTTCAATGTGAATGGTGTACATAGATCAATTAAAAGATAGACTGACAAAGTGGATTTTTTTTTTTGAAGACTCAACTTTGTGTTGTCTACCAGAAGCTCACTTTAAATGTAAAGACAAAGGTTAAAAGTGAAGGAATGAAGAATATACCATGAAAATAAAAAAAGCAAAATAAAGCTGTAGTAATATTTTAACTTCAGTCAAAACAGATTTCAGAACAAAGAAAATTATCAGTGGTAAAGAGGGTTGTATTACAGAATGGCCAATTCTCTAAAAATAAACAAGTATTAATGGACAATTTGTGAAATAACTCAATGTCAAAACTGATAAAACTACAAAAAGAAATAGACAAGTCCACTCTTACAGAGAACATTATTGGAGCATTCAAAGCCCTCCTTTAAATAATTGAGACTTTAACAGGCATAAAAATCTCAAAGGATATGGTTGAACTGTATAGCACCATTAATAAACTGGACCTAAATGACATTTACAAAATTCTTCAAACAGCAACTGCATATGCACTTCTCTTAAGGTCACATGGATTATTTAGCAAGATTAACCACATTATAGGCCACAAAACACAGCTAAAATAATTTTAAAATAGAAATCATATAAAATGTTATTAGAACTGAGGAATTTTTAGATAAAAATTCATTTTTGAAAGCTGAAAAAAATCCCAAACTATTTGGAGATTAAACACATTTTTAAACAATGCATGGGTCAGAAAAAAGTCTTAAACATTTAAAAAAATATTTTGAATTAAAATGAAAATACATCACAACATATGTAGGATACAGCAAAAGCAGTACTTAGAGGAAAATTTATAACACTGGGTATGTATTTATAAAGAAAAAAGTCTAAAAGCAATACTCTAGCCTTCCATCTTGGGAAATGATACAAAGAGCATCAATTTAAACCTAAAGCAAGCAGAAGAAATAAAAGTTAGATGAAATAAAAGAAGAAATCAATAAATCGCAAATGTGAAATCAATAGAGAAAAATAACAAAATTGAAAGGTCAATAAAGTGGATAAGCCTCTATCTAGGCTAATAAAAAATACAGAAAATACAAATTGTCAGAAATCCATGGGCATTAAAGAAATTATTATGAACTCAAATTTGGTAGCTTGGGTGAAATGGACCAATCCTTGAAATTCAAAAACTACCAAAATGCACACAAAAAGTAAATATTAGTCCTACACTTATTAAATAAATTTAATCAATAATTAACAATCTTCCTGAACATCATACCCAGATGGGTTCACTGGTAAATTGTACCAAATATTTAAGGAAGAAATTATACCAATTCTCTACACTATCTTGCAGAAAATGGAAGCCATAATTGCTCTGATATCAAAGCCAGAAAAAAAGGAATTGAAAGAAAGAAAAGAAAAAGAACAAACTATGACTACAGTTGTAAAAATCCTCAACAAAGTATTAGAAAAGAATCCATAATATATAAGTAGAATTATACACCACGACCAAGTAGGCTGGTTCAACATTCAAAAATCCATTAATGTAATTCACTGTATCTACTGGCAAAAAAAAAAAAAAAAAGATTTTATCAATTAATGCAAAGAAATCATTTAACAAAATTCAACACTCATTCATGATAAAAATTATCAAACTAGGAATGGGGGGGTGGGGGACTTCCTCAACTTAATAGAGAGTACTTACCAAAAACTTATTGTTAATAATAAGAAATTGAATGTTTTTCTCATAACATTGGGAATGAGGCAAGAACACACCATCTTACTACTTTTAGTCAACATCATCCTGGAACACCTAGCTAGTGCAATAAGACAATAGGTAAAATGTATACAGATTGGGCAGGAAGTAAAAACACTGCCTTTGTTCACATATAGCATTATTATCTATGTAGAAAGCCCAGAGAATTGACAAAAATCTCTTGGTTCTCATAAGCAATTATAGCAAGGTCATAGGATACAAGGTTAATAAAACAAAAGTCATTTGCTTTCTATATACCAACAATAAGTAATTTTGAAATTAAAGATACCATATACATTAACTGCAAATATATGAGATATTTAAGGAGTAAATGTAATATCTATATGTAGCTAACTAAATATGATGAAATGAATTAAAGATTTAAATAAAGAGACATTTCATGTCCATGGATTGGAAGACTCAAGATTTTTGTAATACCAATTCTTCACAAATTTATCTATCCATTTAATATAATCCCAATCAAATTCTTTTGTGGATATTGACAAAGGGATTATAAAATTTACTTGGAAAGGCAAAATACCAAGAATAGCCAACACAATGCTGAAGAAAACAAAGTTTGAGAACTGACACTATCTGATCTGAAGACTTATTGTAAATAAGCTACTGTAATGAAAACATCATGGTATTATCAAAACAATAGGCACCAAAAACAAAAGAAAATACAATAGATGCATAAATCAGTGGAACAATATAGAGGGCTCAGAAATACACCCACACAAATATAGTCTAACTGATCTTTGTCAAGACAATCCAGTGAAGATAAGCTTTCCTACAAATGATGCTAGAAATACTGGGTATCCTTATGCAAGGGAAAAAGTCAATCCAGACCCAGACTTTACCTATTTCACCAAAATTAACTCAAATCATAGATGAATGGTTGTGAGGGAATCCAGGTAAGTGGGAAGTAGGTGAAGCAGAGGGGATTTATATAGCAAAGCAACTATTCTCTGTGGTACTATACAGTAAATGTATGACATTATTCATTTCTCAAAACCTATAAAACTTTCCAACCTAAAAAATGAACCTTAGAGTATGTAAATATTTAAATAATTGGAAGGTAGAAGGATCCCAGAAAAAAAATGCAGATTAATCAGGGAATATAACTATATCACAATTATATGAAAAAACCTCGCCTGAAGGTGGTGGGGAAACAGTGCTAACCTAAGTAACTTGGGAAAAAATGGAGTAAGACTACAGGGAAAAATAATTGCACATGAGTACTATACTCTAGTTGATAACATTATTTCCCACTGGGATAAGGGATTAAAAATTCTGATACTGCTATTCATATATAGTAGAATTGAACAATTAAGTAATTAGTGAACAGTGAGAACAAGGTTTCTCACTGTTGGAGTGGGAATCTACAGATAACCAGGAGGAGGGGACTAGAATGATCTATGTGGTAATGAGTAAATTGGAAACAACTCATATTCAAGTCACTGAACATACAGATAATTACAATTAGAAATATTTATAAGTATGTGTGTAAATATGGGTAACATTTCTTTTTTTTTTTTTTTTAAGATTTTTATTTATTTATTCATGAGAGAGAGAGAGAGGCAGAGGGAGAAGCAGGCTCCCAAGGAGCAGAGAGCCCGATGCGGGACTCGATCCCAGGACCCTGGGATCATGACCTGAGCCGAAGGCAGACGCTTAACCATCTGTGCCACCCAGGCGCCCCGGGTAACATTTCTTTCTTTGCTCTAACTGGTAACAGGCCTAAAAAAAAATGAGACACCAATAACAATTAACCTACTGAAATCCAAACCGTGATTTCCACTTTCCATTAAAAGGAACCAGGGGTCCTTGGAGAAATGCTAATTCTAGAATGAGGGCGGAAAATTAGGACATATGTAAGAGGAGACTGGAGCATCTTACAGTGACAGAAAGTAAGGAATTCTAAAAACAAAAACAAAAAGGGACACAGGAACCAACCAAAAGAGATGCCAATGGCCAAACCTAGAGCTATTTGATTGAGAATATAAGTACAGGAGTATTGAACTATGACCCTCATGTCTACACTAATAACAAATGGCCAAATAAATTAATAAGCAGAGAAATATCCAATGGAGAATTCCAAAGAAAGTATACAGATACTCTAGCTTAAAGAGGCAAAGCATAAATCCCTACTCCTTAAGTGAGTGGTGCATAATAACTTCTATCCAAAGCCTATAGTATGAAAAGGAAATAAAGATTAATGTGACAATGGGAAAAGTTTTATAAGCACTACTTCAGCCAGGTGATTAAGGTCAACAATGGCTAGAAGTCATGTTAATAGCATACTCTCTTGAAATGATGAGATTGGAAGTTCACCTGTGATCTTCCTCAAAATTCATGATCCCAGTGTAATTATGAGAAAGACAAATGTCAATAGGCATCCTACAATATTGCTTTATCCTAAACAAGGAAATTCTGCAAAATTGTCACTGTCAAGAGGAGCCTAAGGAGACATGCCTACTAAATGTAGTATCCTAGATGAATTCCTGGAACACAAAAGGTCATTAGATAAAAATTAAGGAAATCCGAATAAAGCATAAACTTTTGCTACTCATAATGCATGAATATTGGTTAATTGTCCTAAACATCATAAAAGATAGTATTAGAGGAAACTGTATGGGGTATATTTGGAAACTCTACTACCCGTTCAACATTTCTGTAAATCTAAAACTCTTCTAAAAATACAGTATTAATAAAACATTTTCTAAATTAAAAAAAAAAAGACTTCTGCAGAACATTCTGGCTACTGACGTGGCCCTAACAGTTACAAAGGCATCCAGTTTTAGGTGACCTACTCCATTCTATTAATCTCAATTTTTTTTGGAAAATTATTAATGTTCACACTTTTTTGGAGCAATAGCCCATGGTCCAGTAACTCTGGACATGAAAATAAAGTGTGACAGGGGCGTCTGGGTGGCTCAGTTGGTTAAGTGACTGCCTTCGGCTCAGGTCATGATCCTGGAGTCCCGGGATCGAGTCCCACATCGGGCTCCCTGCTCAGCAGGGAGTCTGCTTCTCCCTCTGGCCCTTCCCCCTCTCATGCTATCTCATTCTCTCTCTCAAATAAATAAATAAAATCTTTAAAAAAAAAAAAAAGAAAGAAAAAGAAAATAAAGTGTGACAGTAACTGATCTGAAGGAGATCCTTTTGCTTTGATAAGAGCTGGGCCAGGAAGGTGGGGGTTGGGGAGAGGGCCTCCATCACTAATATTCGAGAGTCCTGGAATAACTGATAAAGTTAATTTTCAACAGAATTCTTTCTAAATATAACTATAGCCCACCATGTCTTATGGCAAAAATGCACTAATGATAAAGTATCCTCTGGATTTTTCAGGTTTTACTAACCAGTGACTTCCAACAACAAATATTTACTTCTTGCTCATGTTGCATATTAATATCTGTGGAACAGTTGCTGGCTCTTCTCTGGGCTTGGGTTACACCAAAGTTCCCAGGCAGGAGCACTCCTCCTCTGAAGTAATGCTATTATGGCAGAAGACCAGACCAAGAGAACTGGTAGAAACATTGTGTTTTCTAAAGCATCTTCTTGAGAATTATCCACATATTTTCCATTGTTTAAAGCAAGTTACATGGCAAAGCTCAACCTCAGGGCCAGAGAAAGGGCAATTTGAATATTTTCTTAAAAATATAAAGCTTTTAGGGGCGCCCAGGTGGCTCAGTTGGTTAAACGACTGCCTTCGGCTCAGGTCATGATCCTGGAGTCCCGGGATCGAGTCCCACATCGGGCTCCCTGCTCGGCAGGGGGTCTGCTTCTCCCTCTGCCCTCTTCCCTCTCGTGCTCTCTCTCATTCTCTCCCTCTCAAATAAATAAATAAAATCTTTAAAAAAAAATTCTTCATAGTGTTCAGCAGAGAAACACACATATAGTAGCCATTCAAATATTTGCTAATTTGAGCTGATTATTTGGAAATGGGTCATAATGGAGAATAGAGTGGTAATAGCAAATAAAAACAAAGGAATTTACTTTGGGAGATATCTAGAAAAGTGGTAGAGAGAGACTTCAAAAATTTGTCCATGTATCTGGAGGATTTTGCAGATAGGAGGGACCTAAGAATATATATTCTTATTGAGAGGCTCTACATAATAGATGGTGGTGGGACATCCTTTCTAGAGATCAGCCCCTAATAGTATTAAAAAAAAAAAAAATGCTCACCTCTCAGACCTTATACTTATTGATACAGCTTCCCACTATGTTGAAACTAGAAAAGGCACATTGTGGTAACTGAACATTGTGAATAAAAGACCTCAATTTGATCATTTATAAGACAATTTCTTCTTAGTATAGTCCTAGTGAATCAATTGAAGCTAAAAATACCTAAATGCAATATTTGAATTATATCTAGTACTGTGTAACTTTTCTACTAAAAAAAGTTTGTGAGACCAATTCAGTGCTTCATCAACTTTCAGACTGCATTGTTCAGAAAACTTGGGTATACCAGAAAGTTCCTTGAAGGCAGCAGAGAGGATAATGGTGGAGCTCCTGAATTTTAATTGGGTCCTATTGTTACTTTGGTCTTTCAAATATAAAAATAAAATTGTTTAAATAGTTTTATTAATAAATGTGTAAATAATCATGATCCATTATTATTATTTTTTTTTTTTTTAGACAGAGACAGAGAGAGAGAGGCAGAGGGAGAAGCAGGCTCCCAAGGAGCAGGAAGCCCGATGTGGGACTCGATCCCAGGACCCTGAGATCATGACCTGAGCCGAAGGCAGACGCTTAACCATCTGAGCCACCCAGGCGCCCTATGATCCATTATTTTCACTCATTTTATTCCCTAGAAGTCATGAAGTCATGAAATTAAACCAAGCTAGAGGCAGAGAAGAAACCAGGACAAGGTCTTAGCAACTTCTAATAATGCAATATTACCAACCAGTATTTACTAAAAATGGCTTAAGAATTTAGTTGAAATTTGACTTTGTATAAGAAGATACTATTTAAAGTATATTTTTTTCATTTTTGTAAGAAAAATTTTATACTAAAATTGTGTTAGGGGCACCTTTCAAGTTTGATATAGAACATGAGGAAGACTATTTTGAAGGATAAGTGAAATGCACTCCTTGGCCTTTAGTTCTGATGTAGATATGAAACTCAACCGAGTCCTTCAGAAATCAATGAATTAAAAAACGGGCAGAAGATTATGAACAGACATTTCCCCAAAGACGACATACAGATGAAAAACAGACACATGCAAAAATGCTCAACATCACTCATCATCAGGGAAATGCAAATCAAAACTACAATGAAATATCACCCCACGCCTGTGAGCACAGCTAAAATCAAAAACAGAAGAAACAAGTGTTGACACGTATGTGGAAAAAAAGGAACCCTCTTGCATGGTTGGTGGGAAACTGGTACAGCCACTGTGGAAAACAGTATGGAGCTTTCCTCAAAAAATAAAAAATAGAACTACCCTACTATCCAGGAATTACACTACTGGGTATTTACCCCCGAAATACAAAAACACATTCAATGGGATATATATATTCTTATGTTTATTGCACCATTATTTACAATAACCAAACTATGGAAGCAGCCCAAGTGTCAATTGGTGGATGAATGAAGATATGGTGTGTGTATATATAAAATATTATTCATCCATAAAAAATGAAATCTTGCCATTTGCAACAACATGGATAGAGCTAGAAAGTAAAATGCTAAGCTAAATAAGTCAGTCACATAAAGACAAATGCCATATGATCTCACTCATATGTGGAATTTAAGGGAAAAAAAGGGGGGGAGGAAAGGAAAAGAATGAGACACACCAAGACATAGATTCCTAACTATAGAAAAAAAAATGATGGTTACCAGAGGGAAGGTTGGCTGGGGGGGGGGGGGGGGAGATAGCGGAAAGAGGGGATGGGGATTAGAGTACACTTATCATGATGATAAATAATTTTTTATCATTTCATTGATTCTTACTTTTGGATTCTGATTACAGAGTCATAATAATTATAATTTTAATAACTTTTAGAGGGGCGCCTGGGTGGCTCAGTCGTTAAGCATCTGCCTTTGGCTCAGGTCATGATCCCAGGGTCCTGGGATCGAGCCCCGCATCGGGCTCCCTGGTCGGCGGGAAGCCTGCTTCTCCCTCTCTCACTCCCCCTGCTTGTGTTCTCTCTCTGTGTCTCTATCAAATAAATAAAATCTTTAAAAAAATAATTTTTAGAAAATTTAAATTTGTTATACTTATCATTAAGTTTAGATGACACTACAAGGTAATTTCTCTCCACAATTTTAATGTCTTCAATGAAACTTCCAAAATAACATGGGAGGTAAGATTTTTTTCCTCCAAAGGAGATTGGTGCTTTATATTTTAAATAAAGGTCATATTTTAATGTGTACACATGATTTGATATATACCTGGTGAAAAAATTACAGTCAAAACATTAATCCTCTCACACTTACCGTGTGTATGTTTGTTTGTGTGTGTGTGTGTGTGTGTGTGTGTGGTATAAGAACACAAAAAATCTACATTCTTAGCAAATTTCTAGTTTTCAATAAAGTATTAACTATAGTCATGTTGTACAGTAGGTGTCTAGATTATGTGACTTGTGCCCTTTGGCCAACATCTCCCAGTTTCCCCCACCTCCCTGTCCCAGGTAACCACCATTGTATTCTTGCTTCAATGTATTTGCCTTTTTTTTTTTTCCGATTTCACATGTAGTGAAATCATACAGTTTTCTTTCTAGCTCTGGTTTTTTTCAGTTAACATAATGTCCTCCACTACCTTTTCTTGTGTCATTATCAATGTCTAGCACTTTATTTTTATTTTCTAATTTATTAAAAAAGCAGATAAAATTCAGAGGATAAATTAAGTCTAATAGCTGCACTCCTTTGATCTATTAAGTTTGCACAGGTGAAGAGGGGGATGGGGAGGACTAATTCTAGTCATATCAGTTCATTGACTCTGTTGATAGATAAAGATCGAACCAAATACATTCATTTTGAGTTACTGGGTAGGGCTTTAAAACACAACATACAGTAATCCTGAGTGTTCTTTATCTGAGCAAATAATTATGTAAACAAAAATGTTATCAATGTTATAATTCCATTGAGTTTCTCTCAAGATGAAGCTGGTGAAAATCACCATAAAATGTCAAAGAACTGTATCACTTACATGTCCCCATGTGCACCAAATACAGAAGGATCCTTCATGCCTGAAGGAGAAACAGCTAATTTTTGCCTCTCCAAGTGTTTGAGTATGTTCATTCTTCTTGCAAGAACAGATTTTAGGCCAGTGAAGATGAATGTGTTTTAAACATCTCTGTTCCTGAGTATCTCATGTTACTTTATAACACACTTAGATTTCTTACAACACTCAAAACAATCTTTCCTCCTCCAACCCAAATTCTTTATAGAGGGGCCCTATCATGATTACATGCTGTCTTATTCTCATAAAGCTTCTTCTTCATTATGTATGGAACCTTTCCTTGTTGAACCTGAGTGTTTCAGACTACTCTATGGAGTTCAGGAAGAAAGTTGAAGTATGGCAAATGAAGGCTCTCAATATCCCAATTCAAAGAAAGGACTTGGCAGGACTTTCAAGAAATGTGGAAAAGGTTTTGAAAGTGAGAGACCGGGGTGGGGGGCGGGGAATCTTTCCTAGCAACTCTGTCTCATAACACAATTTTTATAAAGACCTAATATATCTCTTTCCGCCCCCCCCTGCCTTCTCCCTCTCCACTTTGATGTTTGAACAGGTGTTTTCCTGTTCTTTTCATAAAATATAGGATTCTAAAATTCAATACTTTAAAAGTCAACCCTGAGGTTAAGCCAACATAAATTTTTATTTTTTGCTATTGATTGCAACCACAGAGCTTCTGGTGAGTGTGGGAATACAAAGTTACAGTAAGAAAGAAAAATGAAAAGGCAGCTAGTGGTAAAGATTGAGATAAAAATCAAGGACTGACTCAAGTCTGTGGCAAGTAAAACATAAGGAAACTAAAAACACATGTTTATTATAAGAAGTCTCCAACACTCAAATGAGCTAATATAGAGCAATATTTAATAAATGCAGTATTATATTTATAGGATAGACTTAGAACTATTTCAAATAGCACTATAAGTTTGGTTTATAGATTACTTGAATTGCTACTAATGTTGAAACAGAAAAAGCTGTGAGAGCTGTCAACATGATATAGGTGCAAAACACGGAATCCTAGACCAACCTAGTGTCATCTTTGCATGCTAGTTCAATGACAATCATAGTCCTTGAATAATTTTGAAACTTCATTTGAGACTTCAGAGGTTTATACACCATACCCTATATTAATCTGATACTTTAAGAAATTATATTTCTATTTTTTATCTAGTTTGCTCATAGGAAGCTATCCTAGACATAGATAACAAATTTGAGTCTTTACAAATACCAAGTCTATTGCCACAGAATGAAGTCTCACTCCATTTATGACATTTAAAATAGTGTCACTGAGGGGCGCCTGGGTGGCTCAGGCGTTAAGCGTCTGCCTTCGGCTCAGGTCATGATCTCAGGGTCCTGGGATCAAGCCCCACATCGGGTTCCCTGCTCGGCGGGAAGCCCGCTTCTCCCTCTCCCACTCCCCCTCTCCCACTCCCCCTGCTTGTGTTCCTTCTCGCTGTCTTTCTCTGTCAAATAAATAAATAAAATCTTTAAAAAAAATAAAAAATAAAAATAAAATAAAATAGTGTCACTGATAGTCCTATATATATATATATATATATGGTTTATGTTAAAGGCAACATTGCAATTCAGATAAATGAATAAGTGGATATGAGTGATTCTAGATATCCATAGTGAATAAGTGATTCTAGATATCCATATTAAAAAAATGTATATGGGCCCCTATATCATTTTATACATAAAAATTAATTCCACATGAATCAAAGATTTAAATGTCAACAAAATTAGAGCTATTGGAAGAAAAGATAGATGAACATCCAGTGACTTTTGAGTGGGCAAAAACTTCCTAAGTCAGACCTGGAAAGACTAAGCATAGGAGAAAAATAAGTGATAAATAAGACTATATTAAACATCATTAAGCAACTGAAAAGGCAACTTATACAGCTGGAGAGGATTTTTCCTATTTATTTCTGACAAAGCACTGTGTGTGTTTAGAACACACATGTATGTATGCTCCTACATCATAAACTCAAAAATCCAAACAAAGAGATAACCCAATGAAAAATGGCAAAAAAGCAGGGGTAGGGGTTGGGAGATACCCAAATTGTCAATAATCCATAAAAGGAGCTTAATTTCATTATGAAATGCAAATTATAACCTCAGTGAGATTATAATACACCTATCAGAATACTTAAAGAATAGGGGCACCTGGGTGGCTCAGTCGTTAAGCGTCTGCCTTCAGCTCAGGTCATGATCCCAGGGTCCTGGGATCGAGCCCCACATCGGGCTCCCTGCTCAGCAGGAGGCCTGCTTTTCCCTCTCCCACTCCCACTCCCCCTGCTTGTGTTCCTGTTCTAGCTCGCTATCTGTCAGATAAATAAAATCTTAAAAAAAAAAAAAGGAATACTTAAAGAATAGGCCAAATTAGAAATATTATGCAACAATGTGACGGGAATCAGGTAATTGGTGCAATTTTAGCAAACTCTGACAACATCTACTAAACAAAACGTGTTCAATGTGACCCAACAATTCTATTCCTAGATTATATTCTATAATTTTCAATATTCAATTGTTTGTGATTTACAAAAGTAGCCATTTCACATGATTCATATACTCAAAATGTTTCCGTACATTCACCAAATGTTACTTTTAGATTGTTTTAGGTAGAACTATTCAGAGCAGACCCATGTTGGAACCTAATCAAATGCTCAACAGAATAGAGTGATCTATTCATACAGTTGACTGTTATAAAACAGTGAGAATATGGTTTACAACTATACAGATGAATCAAAGATATTTTGATGAGAAGAACTCAGTAAGAAGGACATACAGTAGGATTTTGGTTTTATAAAGTACAAAAACAGTCAAAACTAATCTAGACATTAGGAGTCTATAGACTGATTACCCTTGTTTAGATTAGGTAGTAACTGAAGGAGGTCACTAGAGCACTGCTGGTGTGCGGGGGATCATCTGTTTTTTGGGTTTTTTTTTAAGATTTTATTTATTTATTCATTGGGGGGGTTGCAGAGGGAGAAGCAGGCTCCCTGCTGAGCAGGGAGCCTGATGCATAACTCGATCCCAGGACCCTGGGATCATGACCTGAGCCGAAGGCAGACGCTTAACCATCGGAGCCACCCAGGCGCCTGGGAATGATATGTTTTTTGATCTGGTGCTTAGTTCACTGTTTGTGAAGATTCCACGAGCTGTACATTTTTAGGTGCAAATTTTAATGTGAATATTTCAGTAATTTTGAAAAATACTCAAAGTATTTTGAGTGCATTTGTAAAATAGGACACAGTTTTACCCAAGGCAGTGCTAGATGCTGCAGAAATTATGGAGAGGATTCTAAAAGTAATAACTCAGCAATGCCAGGTTGGCAAAAAAGACTCTCCTGTACTGTTTGCTATGGTTGTGACCTAAGTTTATATGTGAAGACGGTCACATTAGATATTTGCAAATGCAAAGTGCAGGAAAAATTATGTAGAGCAGCAGTAATTCAAAGGTGCTCATTAACTTCAGTATTATGGTTTCCTTTATCCAATAAATGTATTTTTTTTAATCACATCTTGTAAAGTGCTTTTATATTATCAGTCACCAGCCAATAATGGCCTCTATTACTGCTATGTATGCACCTAGTGTAATTTTGGAGCAATTTTTTTCCATTCCTGTTCATCAGTTTTTACCTATTGGCTTTGATAACTTTGGTGATGTTTAAGAACATTTAATATCTCAATTGTAAAAAAGTCCATTTTTATTTCTTTACATGCATGCAAATTAAAGTCATTTCAGTTTATTTGATCTAAACTTCTTTGATGGTTATAAACCATTTTTAGGTGTATATATATATATAAAGATATATTCATATCTTTAGGTTAACAAATTAGCTTTATTTAGGCATGGCTGTGCTGTTGGATAACTGTTCTGTTTCTTCCTCAATGAAATTTAGGGTTATTTTTCCCACAAATATAGTAAAACACTTCTTGCAGATAAGAAAACACTGCTGCAATGTATCTGTAAGACAAGGTGGACTTCAGAACACTACCAGAAATTTTAAAACTACAAATTAATTTAAAATAATTATTAGGCTTTAAAGAGACTTAAGTTCTCTCTCTGTTAAGATGCAGCTACAAATGTCAAGTCTACGCTTGTACCTGAGATTCAGAACTCAAGAATCTATGGTTGGAATTAGTTTATATTTGAAAATGGATGGCAATACAAGGTAATGATGATAATAACTCACCTTTGTATGGCAGTTTATTGATTTGGAAGCTGAGTCTCAGAAAGCTAAGTAATTTATCCAACATCATAAATTTAGCATATAGCAGAGCTGGGGCTAAAGAACAAATTGCAGAACTGTTTGCTTAGTATACTTTCCACTATACTAGGGCTCCATTTCCAAGACAAATTGGCCAAAATATTTGTTTTAACTTGGATGAAAGAGAAAAAAAAATGTAAGTCAGGGATAGTTTGCTTAAAGAGGAGAAATTATACACCTAACAAGAGTCAGCTTATAAGAATTCTATATAACAGTAAGAGACCTGTAAAACTAGGGAAGGTAACTTGAGAACTTGCATCATTGAGGCATAGGTTTGTGCCTGGACTTGCTGTTGGGTCATGTCCTTTGGACCCCCACGTCCTACATAAACCAGAGAAACACAGGCTATTCTTAGGGAAACTTGGCACATTAGTCATACTCTCTAAGCCAGCTGGAATGAGAGGGAAACAGCAGGACAAAATTAAGTGGGAAGCCTTATGGGGCAATCACAACCACTTAAATTTTATAATTTCAGGGCCTCTAGAGCAGCTTATTAAATGCACAATAGGTAATATTAAGACTTATATGCCTATATGCCATTCCTTTCATTTTAAAGACTGACCTTTAAAGACACTTAGGCATAGGAGATAAGCGAATATATCTAGATTTAATTTATATCCAAATTGACAGATACCTACCATCCCTATCTTATTATATTTCTATATCTGAATCAACTTATAGATATTTAAATAAGGATTTGAATATTCAAAGTGCTCACATGTGCAGAAAGTATATTATATATTTTTTAAAGATTTTATTTATTTGACAGAAAGACACAGTGAGAGAGGGAACACAAGCAGCGGGAGTGGGAGAGGGAGAAGCAGGCTCCCCATGGAGCAGGGAGCCCGATGCGGGGCTCGATCCCAGGACCCCGGGATCAATGAACTGAGCCGAAGGCAGACGCTTAACTGACTGAGCCACCCAGGCGCCCCTATATTTTATTTTTTATTACATCAAACTCCATCTGATTCTAAGGCCTCAGCCCTCTGAGATGGTGGGAAGTTCAGTCTTGGACACTTAGGATCCTGCAGGTCTTACACAGAACACATTCTCCAGTGCCACTCCCACCCCAGCTGAGTCTTCAGTCTATGCCAACTCCTGGTTGCTGGTTCTATTCTCTGGGCACTCTAAAGTTTGAAGATGGTGGTGGTGGTGGTTGCAGCTTAGGCTGGCTTCTGAAGAAGAACAGTCTCAAGGTTTAATAGGCGCAAAGGGTTTTTTGTTTTGTTGTTTTAAATAATGTTAGTCACCTAGTCCCTTGGCTACCTCTATATTTTACAGCATAACTAGTATATGCCCATTCTTGTGTATAAAGTTTTTAAAAGCAGGCTAAAGATTCTTAATAGTTCACCCATTTATACATAAATATAACCTATAAAGATATAAAATTGACAGTGCTCACTTAGTAACCAGACATGAGACTTCCATCCTTGAAACTTCCTTAATTTATGTAGTTTAAAAGGACTCATGTTTTCATAGACCACCCTTCCTTCTAAGTGGGAGGTTATAGCAAG
Source organism: Mirounga angustirostris (assembly GCF_029215605.1). Classification (NCBI taxonomy): domain Eukaryota; kingdom Metazoa; phylum Chordata; class Mammalia; order Carnivora; family Phocidae; genus Mirounga; species Mirounga angustirostris. The sequence continues at coordinate 43,884,645 of NW_026991716.1, read as the reverse complement.
AGAGAGAGACTGAGGTTAAAGTAACAGGAGTAGGCAGAGTGTTCTTTAAGTTCTGCTTAAATTTACTAAACCCCCCTTTAGTTTCCATATATATGATGTTTTTTAAACAAAAGCCTAGGTTTAGGGAATTCTAGGTGTTTCTTCCTAATCGAAAATGAAAATGAGATTGAAATGGTAGTACATATTTAGTGACTTTCAAAGTTTAAAATATTTCTTCCTGAGGGAATTTAAGTTAAAGGTTTTGGGTGACTTTTTAATTGCAGTTTCATGAATTTTGGGGTGCAGTTTTAGGATCTATTCAAAAGATATTCGCCAACCTAATGCAAGGTGTCTTCCATATCAAAACAAGAAAGCCATGAAATGTGTATATAGTGTTATAATTCATAGTTGGTATTTGGTTTATTCATGCCCGCCAAAGAAATCCCATTATGGTAATTCTTGATAAACAGACAATGAAGCTATATAATGCAACTGATTTCTCAAGGTAAGAATTTAAGATAAATAAGTCTTATGGAATTCAAGTTTCATTATTTTTAATATTGTGAAATGGTGATTTACAAGTTTAATTAAAAGACATTTCACCATAAAACAAAGGTAATTTAAAAGCTATTTTCCAAAAAATAAAAAAAAAAATAAAAGCTACAATTGCTATCTTTCTTAGTTTTTCACTGCTATGTGTAATAATATCTAAAGATCTGTATTATGTGAAGGTAACAGTTACTACTTTTAGGCCACTAAATATTAGTTAATAGTGAGAACTGCCAGTTAATGTGTTTAGTTCCAACAGTATAAATGGTTATAACTTTGTGGATTTAAGTCTATATTAACATCCAAGTATATTTAAAATTTGAGGTTCTTCACTTAGATTAACTTCTGGCCAAAATCCATTTTCACTGTCATGTGAATGCTAATAAACTAATAACATGTGTTATCATTTTCATCACAAATAGCTGTATTTGAAACTGAATTTTTTTAATCATGCAGGAGGAGTTAACAATTGTCATCCTTACCTACATAGTATTATAAGTTTTAGAATCAGAGCTGTTCTTAAGAGTTCAACTGTTCCCCATCACAGAAATTCATGCTAAGCTATTTCATGCAGTCTAAAGATATCTCACATCTGTCCTCTATTTTATGGTGATTTCATTGAATCTCAAAATTTTGTCAAACACCTCATAAGGGTGTTAATACCTGAGAGTGGTAGCATTTGAAAACTTCATTAGAACACTTAAGTGAGACCACAGACACAATATAAATGGAGTATAAAACACAGGGTAAGCCCCCAGACACACAGGATAGTGTGACTTAGGAATGAAGATGAAGAAGCCTCTCTGAAGGAAAGAGGGTGAGCAATGATCGTAAAGATCAAATTCTCATTACCTCCAAATTTTGCCTCAGGTAATTGCTTTTGAAATTATGCAATGCTCCTAGAATGATAGATTTCAAAGTATTAGATGATTATGAAGTCTTTTTTTTTTAAATGTAGAATCTTCATTTTCTTTTTTTTTTAATAAGATTTTATTTATTTATTTGAGAGAGAGAGAATGAGAGAGAGCACATGAGAGGGGGGAGGGTCAGAGGGAGAAGCAGACTCCCTGCCAAGCAGGGAGCCCGATGCGGGACTCGATCCAGGGACTCCAGGATCATGACCTGAGCCTAAGGCAGTCGCTTAACCAACTGAGCCACCCAGGTGCCCTAGAATCTTCATTTTCTAAGAATGTATTCTGATATTTTAGTTCTCAGTACTAGTATCAAGGACAGAAAGTTGTTCCCATATTTCCCAACAGCATTTACGTAATTGCTAAGTTTTCCTTGTTAAAGTGATATATTTAAGAGACTTTTAAAACCCTTTATAACTTAGGATAGAAATTGATATGAAATAGTAACTGTTTTTGGTATGTTCCTTCCATGGGACAACCTTTTCCTATCAATTAAAGGGCCAGATCTATCACAGCATAGGCAGGAATATAAATGTACTTTGGAAACTTAAATGTCGTCTCCCTTGGAAAGGTAGGTTTGAAGAGGATACCTTGATTCTCAGGAAAAAGATGTAAGGCAGAATTGTGTTTCTCTCCTAAAACAAATACCCTACATCTTCCACTGGAAAGGAAGGAGTGCTAGAAAGTAGGAAAAATGGGAAATGAAGCAGAGCCAGGTTTCTGGAAATGATTTGCCTCTAGGAAGTGACTCTATTAAAAACCAAGAGAGCTATAACCCTGGATCTCAAGAAGGATGGCATGATGTGAAAGTGTAGAAGTCTGGATGTGGAATCAGCAAAGAAGGTACAGTGTTCCGTCCAAATGACTGTGCAGAACAGAACATGTCAATAATAAAAACAAGAACTGACTTTATCCTGTCATTTTATATGTGGCTTTGGGAGAGTTATGTTTGGATAGGTTTGGACAAGTTTCTTGGGAAACTCAAAATGTGTATATGAAGGGAGGATTAGTATTTGAATATCACTACCTCTGGTGATTATCTCATCTTCCTCTCTTGATCTGTTGATTCACATCACTCTTATTTCAATTTTTTTTTTTACTTCAGTTCTCTGAATCATTTGTTTTCCTTTATAATAAAGATCTATAAATAAACCATTTTTGTCAGTTTATTGGACATTTCAGATATCAAAAAGCAAAATACTTATAAATGCTTCTCTTACAGTACATTAAAAACCACCCATCCCAAAATTAACAGGCTAGTATTTTATTCTGTGTTTAACAGACCTATCAAAAGCTTTCTTCCATTTATCTTTTTACTCATGTGACTGATCTTCACCCCATACCCAGATATCTTTTAGGGTAGTCTCACTCAATAGCTATTACTTCTAGACAAAATTTATAAAGGATGTTTTGGAGACTCATGAAGAACTCAAAACTACTCTTACAGAGACCCCATGAAGGTCTAATACATGGAGCATACAATCTCTCTCAAATGAAATTTGAAAGCTTTCCACCATCTAATCCTAAGTATTTTCCTACATTTTACCAGGAGCTGCTGCTGTCTCAACTGTGTTGATGGATGCAATTAAAGTACACCCATTGTCTGAACAGCAGAAATGGAAAGGGCTAGACCCTATCAAGGCAGAAATCACCAGCTGCTCTAATAGTCTACTCCAGGCCAATGAAAAGGGCCACATCTAACATAGGAATAGCAAGTGCAAGCAAAGCATACTACCACCACTTTCTACTTCCATCTCAGTATCACCAGCACCAGTCTTGGCTTCAGAAGCTATGTCAACAGAGCAATCCAGGTAGTAACTACAAAATGATGATAGTGGAAGAACTAGTTAAAGTCCATTTGTCATATTGGAATAGCTTGTTTGTAGAAACTGTGGCTCATCCCTAATTACACAGGATCCAGAAACTAGAAAAAAAAATAGGTGAAAACTAGATGATCTTGGCTATGGTGATTCCTTTACAGACATAGTATCAAAGACATGATCTATAAAAGAATTGATAAACTAGACTTCACTAAAATTAAGAACTTTTGTTAGGTGAAAGACAATATAAAAATTGGAAAACAAGCCACAAACTGGGAGAAAATATTTCTAAGAGACATCTGATTAAGGATTGTTATCCAAAATATATAAAGAGCTCTTAAAATTCAATTAGAAGATGAACACTGAGATTGCTGGTTCTTCACTCCTAGTGTGATTCAGAATTCCTAGGACAGCTAACAAGAAAAAAGTATTTTGACATTGTCAGGCAAGTGATGGATGCTTCCAAGACCCTTGAACCACATATATTTTAAAATAATAATTATTTTAATCTTCTAGTATTCTGCTTTGATTATGTGGAAATGAGAAGCTTGAAAGACCATTTTGCAGATATATAAAAATTCATATGCATTCTGCATAAAGAGACTGAGCACAGACTATAAGAGAACATTAGACTTTGTTCTACCTGAGGTCTGTGTGTGATTATGTATATTATTTTGCAACTTGAAAGAAGAAACAGGTTATTAAGTTTGACAGACAAGACAAAGTCACAACAGGAAAGGTCTACTCAATTATCTGCTGTGCAGCCCTAAGATTAGGAGTTGAACGCCTCAAATTAGAGAGCACTGGTCTGGGAATGCAAGTATAAATATTACTAAAATGAGTGTTTTGATACATATGGAGCTGAGAAGTAGTTTTATGCCCAGAGAAAACGAGTCCTGTATTTACTTCTTACTAACTTCTGGCCTCAACTTGCTCTGATTTAGGTGTCTAAGGAAACTACTGATCCCTACTACTGGTCAAGTCAGTAGTAAATTGATAAATAGCTGGTTGAAAAACTTCCAGGTTTAGATACTTAAGAGGAAAAAAAAAGAAATCTTCACCTATCATAAACACTATAATATTCAAAACAGATTTTCCTGTTTGAATGTGTTTTTTAAACAATATTTGCTTAAATCTTTTAATTCTACTAAGTATTTGCTAATTGGCATATTGAGGGTTCCCCCCCCAATAATGATGAATATTATATTCTCTAGAAACACAGTATTTAACCATTTTAAGTGGACTTCCAGTTTTCTTGGGTTATACCTTTAGAAGAGATTGAAAGAGGCCAGTAAGTTGTTGGTCCAGGTCTTGGCACTGGGCATTGCTGCAGTGATCAAGGTCCTTCAGCTTTTACTGCCAAAGAGTGATATAATCAGTTTTTACCATTATTTGGCCCTGGGGGCATCCATGATGTATTTTAATGCATTGTGGTGTCCTAAGTACACTGCTGCTAGGTACACACATTTAAAAATTGGTCTAGATAATGATTGCTGGCATCCCCAGTCCCGCATGAACTGACTCTAAATAGTAATAGAGAAAATTGAAATCAAAATTAGATTCCAGCAATGTTGTGAGGAATCTGCCAACAGATCCCCCCACCACCATTTTTTGTTATAGTAGATGTTCATTTGTGGATCATTTGTTCTTCTGTCAAAAGCTAGAATATGATCAAGGAATCATTAGTATTTTAGGCACATCTATGTTTCTAGAGAGTGACTTGACCAGTACTTTTGAAGAAAGCTTTAAAATGGCAGTCAGACTTCTATGCTTAATCCTGGTTATGCTATAAATTAGTTCTACAGTCTGACCTCATGCCTGGATCTTTTTCTGCTTTTATATCTTTAAATTGAGACAACCTCCCTAAGGTCTTTCTGCTTCCAGAAATTCTACAAGTTTATAACTGATTACAAAAATCAACATTTCAGATAACTATTTTTGAGGAAATAAGGCTATTAAAATATAAGCATATTCAGTTTTTTGTTTAAATTTATTGACATAACTGTGTCAATTTCAAGAAGATCAAAGACCAAAACAATGCATTTTTAAAAATATTATGTTATGTTAATCACCATACATTACATCATTAGTTTTTAATGTACTGTTCCGATTCATTGTTTGTGTATAACACCCAGTGCTCCATTCAATACGTGCCCTCTTTAATACCCATCACCAGGCTAACCTCTCCCCCAACCCCCCTCCAGAACCCTCAGTTTCTCAGAGTCCATAGTCTCTCATGGCTCATCTCCCCCTCTGATTTCCCTTCATTTATCCCTTTCTACTATCTTTTTTTTTTTTTTTAACATATAATGTGTTATTTGTTTCAGAGGTACAGGTCTGTGATTCAACAGTCTTACACAATTCACAGCACTCCCCTTAGCACATACCCTCCTCAATGTCCATCACCCAGGCACCCCATCCCTCCCACCTCCCACCACTCCAGCAACCATCAGTTTGTTTCCTGGGATTAAGAATTCCTCATATCAGTGAGATCATATGATACATGTCTTTCTCTGAGTGACTTATTTCGCTTAGCACAATACCCTCCAGTTCCATCCATGTCGTCACAAATGGCAAGATTTTGTGGGTGTTTTTGATGGCTGCAAAATATTCCATTGTGTATATATACCACATCTTCTTTATCCATTCATCTGTTGACAGACATCTTATGCTTACTATCACATAAAGACTCATCTCCATATCAACTCAACTTTCAAATTTGTATTAGTTAAAGTTCTTTGGTCTCAAGTAACAGAAGCAACTCCCAAAACACAATGGCAGGGAATGCACCTGGACCCTGTGAAGGAGCTGAACCAGAGCCTGGACAGCCCTCAGGAGACCTGTGGCAGTCAGAGTACACGTTCTTCTCTAAGCACTTCTATTAGCTTAAAGGGCACTTTTTCAGAAGAGTTCTGTCTTTCCCAACTTCCTCCCATCTGAAATATTTCCCCTTGTTACACTTCAAGTGTTTTTGCTTTCTTGGCTCTTCAGAGAATTTCTATTATGTATTTACTGTATGAGTATACATATTTATTATGTATCTATTGTGTCCATCTCACTGTGAACTTAAGCTCTCAGAAGACATGGGTCATAACTGTTAGGTTTATTAATGTTTCCCAAGCAGCTAGTATAACACCAAGGTAAAGTACGTTCTGCTGGATGAACAGGCCCACATGGTCCCTTTCATCTTTATTCTTCTCTGCAGTGTCAGCTCCTTCCCCCCCACCCCATGTATAGGCCTCCTTCCCTGTTTCTTCATAGATATGGTTGTCATTCTGACCACTGATTAGCTACCTATCAATCTTAATTCCAAATGCCACCTCTGAGATCATCACTATATAATAGAATGTAAGGGTTGGAAGTGCCCCATCTGGCTTCATTTAAATCACTAATTAAAAATAAAAAAAAGTTCTCAGGGCATAGTAAGGGAGAGATGCCAAGATTAAGATAGAAGCTCTCCTTCCCTACCAATAAAAGCATAGTCTCAAGCAGGGAGAAGAGGATCACCAAAGAACACTGACATATCAAGGAAACATTTTTTAGTTCCTACTATATTTTTAGATCCTTTAAAATATCATCACAAAAAGGGTATCAAAGTTCCTACCCTACAACTTACATTTGTTAAAGTTAAGCTCCATATTAGACAGTCACAGAAAAAAAAGTTTTTTCTAGTATCTAATTATGATTTTTATCGTTTGGAAGACTTTGATTTATAAAGGCCAAATTCCTTGATAAGGTATACCAACTCTGTAAAAATATTTATGAGAAGTATACATATACCTATATAAGCTATGTGAAAATATATTAATGAAAAATCATATGAAGTCTTTGAAGTCTTAAAATAGGTCATTGATGTTTCTATAATAGTTTCTTGGGTGTCATGTATTTAATAAAGAAATCTTAGAAGATAAAAAACAAACTAATATGATGGTTACCTAGGTGGGTCAGAGAATGAGGTAAAAAAGGTCAGGAATAGAAGCTAGTTTTGTTCTGTTTGTTTTGAAAAGTATAGCTTTTTGTATAATTAAGTAGGAATTACTTGACAAAGAGTTGACTGATTTTTCACTAGAAGTAAGGCCTAGTACATTGAGTAAGGTTAGAAACAGCATTTGTGGTCTTAAATTTATTAGAAATAATTTTTGTTTGCTAGACAAATCAAGCATTGTTTCTATGGATTATGTAATCATCTAAGGAAACTGCTTAGTTGAAAGCAAGTTCTAGTTATGTTTGCTGCAAGAATAAGCAATAATAGAGACCACTAATAAAACAAATGCATTGATTTTGCAATTCATCCTATGTTACCACAACGTTATTCATGGTCTTTAAATGCTTTTACTCAAGCTAATATAGCCACAGTCCATAAGTCAGTCCTCCTTTTACTCATTTTTTTAGAGCCAATTAGCATAAGAAAGTTAGCCTTGTTTCAGTCTCTGCTTTTTTTTCCTCTCATGGAAGATTTCCCCATGACCTATCTCTTGGCATAAGAACCAGGAGATATATTAATGACACATCAATAACAACAAAAACTAAAGGAAGCTAGACATTTTGAAAGAGATGGAGAAATATATGTAGGCAACTTGGGGCAAAGTAGAGCATGAACAACAAAACTGAAAATTTTGACATCTTCACATATCTACTGCAGATGGACAAATTTGCAACAACATGGATGAACCTGGAGGGCATTATGCTGAGTGAAATAAGCCAGACACAGAAAGGAATAACTGCATAATAACATTTATAGGTGGGATCTAAAAGAGTCAAATACATAGAACAGAACAATGAGTACCAGGGGCAGGGAGGTAGAGGAATGAGGATATGTTGGTCAAAGTGTTCAAAGTGGCAGTTATATAGAATAAATAAGTCTAGAGATTTAATGTACAGCTTGATGACTAAAGTTAGAAGTACTGTATTAAACACTGGAAATTTGGTAAGAGTAATCTTCAGGTACTCTCATTACACACATACACAAAAATGGTAATTATATGATTAGTATGTTAATTAGCTTGCCTGTAGTTATTTTACTGTGTGTATATCAAGTCGAGTTGTATACCTTAAATATATACACATTAAAAAAATAAGAACATAGAAGGTAAATTTAAGAGAAATATGAGAAGATTGGCTTTCTCTATGCTATAAAAGAAAAGTCAAGGAGGGCACATGCGAGGCTCAGTCCATTGAGCGTACAACTCTTGATTTCCTTCAGGTCATGATCTCAGGGTCATGGGATGAAACCCTCCTCACTCAGCACAGAGTCTACTTGAGATTCTCCCTCTTCATCTGGAAGCCCTTCTAATATAGGAATCTCATTATAATGTTAACATAACTAAACTCTTTACTATAGGAGTATAGTTACTCTTACTAAAAAAAAAAAAAAAAAAAAAAAAAAAAAACTGGTAATTTGATAAGAGTTACAGCATTGGAAGACATCCAACAAGGGGGAGGTGCAAAATGTTCTAAAAAAGTGTTAAATCACTGGAAGTTAGAAAACCTGAATGTTAACACTTGTTCTACTATATACTAGCTGTGTGATAATGTGCACATAGGGTGACCAGGGAGGAGGAAACTTGGTTGCTGGTCTTTAACAAGAGATAGTAATGGCTCCCTTTTTACCTTCAGTGTTGTTAGGACCAGGTATCATAATGGACATAAAAATTCATAAAACCATTTATCCTTTAATTATTAAGATAAGCTCAACCATGTTGTACAACTACTGCCATAAACATTTTCCAAAGACATTTAGTAAAGATATTTGCCACAAGGATCTAAAATAAGAATATGATCCATTCCTGTGTTGTGAAGGTTTCTATAGCTTAGACTGCTAAGACTATATCATTGTAACAATCATGTGTGGTTGGAGAAACACCCCCCCCCCAACAAGCATCTTTAGGACTGAGAAAAGTTTTGAAAGAAAAACTTTCAAAGAGTTTAACATTTTTATTGCTTCTGCTTTATTTATTCTGGTTTATCTTTATTGCATTGCTGGTCCTTTGTTCAATAAATTAAATCCTGGAGTATTTAAAAATTTAGAAAAATCCAGGCAAACATGCAGCTACCATCTAAATTATACAAACGTTAACATTTTCACACATTTGCTTCACAGCTTAGGATTTCTAGAGAAATACGAAGTCAAAGCCTCCCTCCCTCCTCATGGATAACTATTCTCTTGAAATTGTGTTTTCCATTGCATGATGAGTTTTCCTAAAAATGAGTGTGTGCATCTGTGATTAACACAGTATTTGATGTGATTTAAAAAAAAAATATGAAAGCTTCTGTAGCAATTATCTATGGGCAACTCATATTTTCAACCATCTATGCTCTCTCCTTTTCACAACTGCTTGGGGGCCTGGGAAATATTTCCCAGAATCCCTATCAACCATGTTGTGTGTTAGAGTCTTTCTGTAAAGGGACTTATAGGAGATTGCATTATAGTAAAAATTTTAATTCCTTATAAGATTAATTTGGTGATACTAGGTTTGGAGAGAATAAAGACATGTGTGATCAGGTTATAAAAAAAATCTTAGTGTTTCTCACATCATATGACCACTGTGTTTACTTACAGGGTCTAACCTGTGTGGCATATGGCAACTGAATAGACTTAACTGAACTTAGATACCATTGTTTTTCCATTTCTGCCACTTGCTGTCAACTCTAAGTTCCCTTCTAGGGGTGGGTGGGTGGGTGGGTGGGTGGGCGGTGTGTGTGTGTGTGTGTGTGTGTGTGTGTGTGTGTGTGCGCGCGTGCGCGCTGATACTCTGCTAAAATGAAACATTTTTTACACATCAAACTGTATGGGAAGAATCTCTAAAAGGGATGCAGATAGTTTAGTGTGTAAAAAGTGTGCCCCATGTTGTCATCAAAGCATCAATGTTTGAGTCTTCTCCAACCCTACCCAGTATCTACCCATTTATAAGAGCAGAAAGTCGAAGCACTTCTTCTCAGTCATGTATAGGTTTACAGACACAAACATATGTATCATCCATTCCTGTTTCTTTTCAAAGGAAAAAGTCAAATAGGTTGTAGGTTTTTGTTTTATTTGAGGTATAACTGACACATTAGTCTCAGGTGTATAACTTAATGAATTGACATTTGTATATATTGCCAAATGGTCACTACAATAAGACTAGTTACTATTTGTCACCTTACAAAATTATTAATATTCCCCATGCTGTATATTAGATCCCCATGCCTTGTTTTATAATCGGAAGTTTGTACTTCTAAATCCCCTTCATCCCGTTTACCCCCCAACTCTACTCCCCTCTAGCAGCCACTAATCTGTTCTGTGAGTCTAGATTCTCTTTTGTTACTTTTTAGATCCCACATATAAGTGAAATCGTTCTGTACATAGGTCTTTCTCCAACTTAGCACAGTACTGAAGTTCCATCCATGTTGTCACAAAGGCAAGATTTTTTATGGCTGAGTAGTATTTTATTGTATGTTTGTGTACACACACACACACATTTAGATGTAATATTTAGATGTTCTCAATTGTGTTCTATTAGGGTAATATAAATATATCCAATTAAAAATAGTAATCCTAAATAATTCTACAATTCAAGATGTTTCGAAATACATTACCAAAATTAAGTCTAGTGTATTATTTGAGCTTTCACTGTTTAGTTTGTTCAATTTAACCTTGCTTTTCTGGATTAAGTTTGTATGCCTTGCTGCTTGCAAGCATTGTTTTTAATCAATTAGCTATAAGTTTCATAGGATTATTTTTTCTGGCCCTATTAATGAATATTTTGATTAGAATTTTATAAAAATTGATTTTGAACAAAATACAATAAAATAGTGGACTCAAATTTAAAATCTTTGTTGTACACCTAGGTTGATCTTGAAAGTAACGCTCCAAAGGCCCATGCATTTCTAAAATCCACTTGATGGGGGGGGGGGTGGAATCCTTAGGCAAATTTTGTTTTCAACATCAGCCTTCACAAAAATGCTTTGTAGTTTATTATGTTTATATCTAATATTTTTAAATCTTGAGAACTATTTTTATTTCTATTGGTAGGATATTAGTTTGTTTAAATTATGAATCATATATGAACATAAATGAAGTATATCTCTGCTCCCTGGGTTTTAGTTAGAACACAATTTTGAGCACAGAATTATGCCAAAACAAAATTTGTGTTCATATTATTGTTTAAAAAACCTTACCAATTTTGAACTTCTACTTAATTTATGATGGCATTTATGATGAGGTCTCTGTAATTGCTAATTGGAATATCTAAAGTTAAATAGCTGCCTTTCTGGAATTAACTGATAAGAGCATCTGATGACTGATTTAGAACTGACATTTCCCTATTTGTGAAGTTATTTTTCAGCTAATTGAGTAATATATTAATGGCTATTGTTTTACTTTTTCTACAAAGAAAATTTATATTAAAACTCAGAAAAATTAGTTTAAATCATTCACTTAAGTGAAAAATGTTTCAAAAGTGGTATAAAAAACCATGTTTTGCTGTACATGTAATATTATTGTCTTTGAACACAATGTTCTTAAAATAACTCCTAACTTTTGAGGTAGATCCTGATTCTTTCAGATTAGTGTCTTTGTGCTTTCATAAGATAAGAAATGTTATGGTACTCCTAGCAGATCGTGAATGCTGACCACCTTTTGTGCAAGGTAAGCATATCTAGTTTCTTGAAAACAAATTCAGTATTTGACTTCATGATATATTCACTCCTATTTTTAAATCATTGCTGTCAGGTATTAACTGACAAACAAACTAGTGTTATCAAACAACCAATTAGATTTGTACTATGCCCAAAATGGTAATACCATTTTAAAAAGAAAGTTTGGGCTGTACAATACACACTGATGATTGAACTACTCAGCTTCTATTTCCTGCTCACATATGTGTATACACGTGCACATGTAATTTTCACTCACCCCCACCAACTGGCTTCTAGTGGCTTTGTGTATCTTTCAGTAGCAAGGGCAATGACATAACTGGCTGGAATACCTAGGGAACAGCAAAGATAGCAGTTTAAATACTTGGCTAATACAACCTAAGAGCAGGAAGAACTAGTAGTCTTTAGTTGCTAATATCCAAAAAGCACTTAACTTTATCAGCAGACACTTTGAATGCTGCCCTTAAAAAAAGTGTTGAGTAGGTCTTAAGTGGTCTGTGAAGAATCGGTAAGAAAGATGGGATACTGCTATTTTCAGATTTAACCAGGTGTCAAACCATTAACTTTGCTGCCTGTATTACTAGCTGAGACCATGGCAGAATTGACAGTTTAAAGTAGAAGCCTACAAAACCCACCCCAATGTATTTTAATTAGTACTCTAAAATGAAGATAAATAAGTCAGAAAGACAAATACTTCATGACTTCACTTATATACAAAATCTAAAAAATAAAAAATGAAACCAAGCTCATGGATTTAGAGAACATATTGGCAGTTGCCAGAGGGGAGGAGTTTTGGGGTTGATAAAACAGGTAAAGGGTTGGAACCCAAGGTACAAATTTCCAGTTATAAAGTAAGTCATGGGGATGTACTATATAGCATGGTGACTATAGCTGATACTGTATCATATTTGTAAGTTGCAAATGGTGACTCTTAAAAGACCTCAAAAGAAAAATTTTAACTCTGGGGATGGATGGTAACTAGATTTATTGTAATCATTTCACAATGTATACAAACATCATTGTGTTGTACACCTAAAACTATGTTATTTCAAATATATCTCAATTTTTTTAAAAGTGAAAATAAATGTAGGGCATTTGCTAAATTGGGCAGGGCATAGAGAAGGACCTCCAGCATAAACCATGACTGGCCAAGGAAAACATAGTCACCCCAGTGATAGCCTGAGGAAGAATACTGGCATGGAGTAGAGGCTAGTCTGGCTGATTCCTGCCCAGTATATAGAAGTTGGTAGAATTTGCCCTACATATTAAGCAAAGGATTTAGGGCACATGGAGAAGCACAGGGGGAGAAATTCTACTTTAGTCCATTCAGGCTGCTATTAATTCTGTAGACAGAATGTCCTTTCTCACAAATCTGGAGACTGGGGGAGTTCAAGATCAATGTGTCAGCAGATTCAGTGTTTGGTGAGGGTCTGCTTCCTGGTTCATAGATGGCTGTCTTCTCACTACATCCTCACATGGCAGAAAGGGATGAGGGAGCTTGCTGGGGTCATTTTCATAAATTAATTCCATTCATGAGGGCTCCACCCTCATGACCTAATCATCTCCCAAATACTCTAATACCATCACATTGGGGATTAGATGTCAACATATCAAACTCAGTGTGGGGGAGGAGGGGGTACAAATATTTAGTCTATAGCAGGCACCAGTGCAGTCGAAGATGTCCGTATTTACAGGAATATATGCTTACCCAACCATTCTTAATTTGTATGCAGATTCACCTCTAGGGATTATGCAGTAGTCCCAGGATGTCCTTTCAGATTTGGTTCAGATACTTACCCTTGTGAAAGAAAACACCATCTTCCTTCTTATTCCCCTGGGAGTACTTTAGGGCTTAGGAAGCATTTCCAACAACATCCTCAGATTACAAAGCATTCTAATATTATCCACTTTTCCTAGAGTTCTCGTCCCTCTATACTTCTAAATATAGCTACAGTAGATTCAGATGACCCTCTAGTTCTCACTTTCTAATAGAGACTACTTTCAATGAGTCAGACTATTTTCAGGTACTCTTACTCTTTGTGCTGAGTAAGAGGATAACAAACAATTTAACCATTAACAAGGTCTCTAACAAAAAACATAGATGTCATGACTAACATCTCAAAACACAGTTCAGTATATAAAACCATTTCTAGTTTCTGCTATTTCTTTATTCACTTTATAATAATCCAAGTCCATTCTAGCTCATGTTGATCCATTTTCCTACCTCTTTGTTTATTGCAGAAGTTAAATAAGAGCCCATCTTAAAAATATTCACAGAATATAAAAGAAAGATACTTTGTGCTGATGCAAGCTCACAGAGGGAACTTTCCATTTGCCAAGAGTACCTTTTGCCTTCTGGCACACAACATTTTATTTTATATAAAGGAGTTCTCGTTTGACAGAAGTGAAACAAATGCTCAGCATAAATCAAGTCAATTATGGAAAAAAGTCATACTTGAGCTGAACTGTAATAATTTCTGGGGTCAAATCTAAGGTGCCAGAACCATTCGTGCTTGTCAACACCTAGGATGTGTCACTTAAAAAATGAGGGCTTGGGACCCTAGCAAGGAATAAGGTAACCCAAATTGGATAAGAACCTTAGAAGGATAAGGAAGAGCAGCCAAGGGCAGGTCTATTAGGAAGATTTAACAAAGATAGGTTAATAGGATAAAGAAATTACTGAGAGTGGGTTGAGGCTAAAATTATGGATTTCAACCAGATAGACACAAACATCCAAATTAGAAGTCCTTACTGATAGGGAAGCTTATAATAAGGGAATCTGGGCTATGAATGTCTGAAAAGAAAGAATCCTATAGAGGGAGGGTAAGTAGTCACTAGAAAAAGAGCAATAGGTGGAGAGTGCTATTTCATGGAAACCAAAGGATGGTAGTGTTTCAAGGAAATAAAATGGTCAATAATCCTGAGTGTTACTAGGATGTAAAAGAAGATGAGAGCAAAACAATGTCTATTAGATCTAGCAAAGTAGAGATCAAAGTTGAATTAGTGAGACCCGAATAAAGCTTATGTGTTTTTATGGTTTGATAGGATCTGAGAAGCTATAAACTATGTAAGTCATACAGGATAACAAGGTATAGTTTAAAAGCATTGATTTTGGTACCTTAAAGCTATCTTTGAATTCTGCCTCTACCTCTTGTGAGGTCTGTGATTTGGGGTAAATTTATAGCTTCTCTAAGCCTCCATTTTCTTATCTCCGGAATGATGGTAATCCAAGTCTTGTCAGCAACATTTATTGTGAATATTAAGTTGGAGAATACATGTAATAGATTAAACATAGCACCAAAAAAAAAAAATAGGAGCAGCGAAATATATTAACTACAAACGAATAATGGCAAATGAAGTTAAAAATTGTTGAAATAATTGATTATTCATTTGGCAACTTTGGCTCTAACAAGATAGCTATTTTAAATAGAGGAACTTCATCACATTATTATATGGATGGAAAAAAAGTAATGTAGTTTTAGAATTCTCAGGTAAATTAGAAAACTTCAGAGGACTTCTAATGTTTAAATCAATATTAAGAGAAATTTCAAAAGAATAACTTTTCCTTGAATCAGAATTTTCAAATCAGAATCTTTCCCTCAGAACACACAAATTCCTTCTCTTAGTACCTAGAAGAAAAAAAATAAAAAATCAATTTCTTTGTCAGACCGTATACCCTTTGAGGTAAACAGAGGCATATGTGAACTTGAATGACCTTTGAGCTTCCATATGAAAATGAAAACTGATTTCAAACATTATAGCCTCTCCCAGATTAAGTATTATAAAAAACATTGTCACTCTACAGAAGACTTTGAACTTACACTTCACAAAAGATGACCAAAGAACCAATAAACAAAGATGTACTCATCAGGAAAATGCAAATTAAAGTCTTAAGGTACAGCACATGCCCATCAAAATGGCCAAAATTTAAACCATGGAAAATACCAAGTGTTGGTGAGAATGTGGAACAACTACAGCTCTCATGCACTCCTGGTACAACTAAATTGGTACAACTGCCTTGAAATACTGACTCAAGCAACTCATTATGACCCAAAAATTTCTCTCTTAGGCAATAACAAAAATTCATATGTATGCTCACCAAAAGACACATACTATGATGTTCATAGTGAAACTATTTCTAATGGTTTTAATGGTGTTAGCCGAAGGTCCAACATTATGGATGGATGTCACAATGTTGAGCAAAAGCCAGACACAGAAGAGTATGTATGATAGGACTCTACTTAGATAAAATATAGAAATAGTCTAAACTAATCTGCATTTTAGAGGTCAAAGAGAGTGGAATGGAGAATAAGGAGAGATTAAGAAACAGATTATGGCCAAAACCCCATAAGAGAGTTAACTGCAGGAATGTGTTCAGTTGTAAATATTCAGCAATACATTTATGTATATTTCTCTGTGTATTATGCTTCAAATGCAAAATTTTAAAATTTGTTAACATAGCTATTCAATAATTCTGTTTCTTTGAAAATTGTGTTAAACTTTTTAAAAGTTAATTTAGTGAATCAAATTATTCTATCACCAAATTCTTTCCCTACTCAAAAAAATTATATAATGAAGTGGTTAAGGAAAATAGCTAGCAAATATTGATCAGCTTTTAAAAAATCATCTTATTTTATCTAAGGGTATGGTCTTGTTTCTTATTCCCATGATTTTGAATTGAAAACTTTTTCAGCCATGGTTTTGACCCCTTCCCCTTAAAAAAAAAATTAATAAAGCACTTTTTTTAAAGCCTATTCTTACCTTGGATGTTAATACCTTATTAGAGAAGTATATCTACTTATGAATAGTTGAGGTTCTGCAAGGCCACATCTAGATCCACTATTCAAGGTGACACTATGTACTAGTACCTGCTAAAGCCATCTATAGATGCTAGATGATAATGGTTATATTTTGCTCTGTAAGCTTTTTTTGTATCTGAGATTCATAATTTGAAAATTCATAAGCAAAACCTTTTATGAGTGAAAAATCTACATAATAAACATTCTATTTCCTAATCGGCTACTTTAATTACTTATTAAAAGTAAAACAAACCAAACAGACCAAAAGCAGAAATAGACCCATAAATACAGAGATGGTTGCCAGAGGGGAGGAGAATAGAGGGATGGCAAAATGGTGAAGGGGAGTGTGAAACACAGGCTTCCTGTTATGGAATTAAGTTATGGGAATAAAAGGTACAACATAAGGAATATAGTCGATGGTATTGTACAGTGATAGCTGACAAGTAACTACAATTGTGGTGAGCATAGCACAATATAAGTTTGTCCAGTCACTAGCTCATGTCCTTGAAACTAATATTGTGTGCTAAATACTCTGACTTAAAAAAATAAGCACATTCTCTCATTTTAAAATCACTGGACAAATATCATACAATCTTAAAAAAAAAAAGTTCATAATTATAGAGCAGACTGGTGATTGCCAAAGGCAGAGGTTGAAGGGTAGGAAAAAGGGGTAAAGGGAGTCAAAAGATATAAACTTCCAGTTATAAGTCAGAGATACGTATTTTTCATCAAAAACTAAAATAAGATCATTGAAGAGAAGCTAGGCTCACCACCAGAAGAATCCTTCCAAGGTATAATTCTTAAGTCACCACTTGCAAAGGGGTAACATGTTATTCTTCTTATGCTCTGACTTTAGCAACTCAGTTCTGTCCCTTGGTTCCTTCATCTATTCCTTATGATCTAGACAATACTTTTAACACATGATTTGATCAGTGGTTCAAATAATGATCATGAGGATCCAGTGTCTTTGATTCCAGTCTCTACTCTTCTCCATGCTGACTTTATCTCAGACAGAAAACCGCTGGTAGATACAAGATGACTACAATACCTCCTAACCCTGTCTTTCTAGTTTCAAATTCTGTGGGAAAGAGCAAGAGTTTTTCCTCCATGAATTCCAACCAAAGCTTAATTTCATCTCAATGGTTCAGGTTGGTCTAAATGCCCAGCCTAAGTCCATCACTGTAGCTAAAGAAGATGCAATATATTAAGAGGGCTAAGTGTGGGTCATTTCATGCCATATCCCAGGAATAGCAGTAAGAAATGTATTCAAACCTCATGGGTTGAGCATAGGGAGAGAGAAGGGTATATTGCCGAATTATTGGAAGTTGAGTGCATGGATCTTGGTCAGCCAAAAACCAATCAATGTCTTCTATATGTTCTTTGGAGTAGCACACATACTTCTGTCCCTTTTAAACGGCCCCTCAACTACTTCCTCAAAGGGACATATTGGATTCATATATAACAATCTGGTTCTCTAAATATAAATATTACTACTGTGGTAAAATCACAAATAACAGTTACTTATCAAGCAACTACTATTTACCAGTTGATACCCTAAGTCTTCTGCATTATACTTATTCAATCTCATACATAGAAGGTAGAAATATTCTATGATGAGACAAAGATTCAGAGACCCTAGAGAAAGGTCCAGTATTTCATGGCTTAATAGAAAAGTTACATTTTGCATCTAGACCTGTTAGACTCTGCATTCTAGGTGCTTGGCATATACCATATACAATGGCCAGTAAACATTTACACTTGAAGAAAATCACCCTTAGAAGCAATATCAAAAATAGATTTACAGTATCAGGATAGTTCCCAAAATAAGACAATCCAGACATCAATCACATGCTTCATTTCTTACTTTTAATACAGATTTTTTTCTGTATTAGGAAGAAAAAAAATCCAATCATATACTGAAAGTGGAGATGTTCTTTTAAAATATCAAAATTCCAACAATTTTTAAATCTAGAGGAATGTTATTTTGTTTAGTTTTTTTAAATTTTATTATGTTATGTTAATCACCATACATTACATCATTAGTTTTTGATGTAGTGTTCCATGATTCATTGCTTGCATATAACACCCAGTGCTCCATTCAGTACATGCCCTCTTTAATACCCATCACCAGGCTAGCCCATCCTACCATCCTCCTCCCCTCTAGAACCCTCAGTTTGTTTCTCAGAGTCCATAGTCTCTCATGGTTTATCCCCCCTCTTATTCCCCCCCTTCATTTTTCCTTTCCTGGTATTTTTTTTTTTAACATATAATGTATTTGTTTCAGAAGTACAGGTCTGTGATTCAACAGTCTTACACAATTCACAGCGCTCACCATAGCACATACCCTCCCCAATGTCTATCACCAGCCACCCCATCCCTCCCACCTCACCCCACTCCAGTAGAGGAATGTTATTTTTAAAACAAGTCTGTATTTAAGTTAAATAGTTTCCTCTGAATTTTTGCCAACAATGGAGTCACATTTCCCTCTTAAGCATCCTAGGTGTATACTCTTGATTCACAATTTATTCATAGTCCACTGGTTTCAGAATGTAAAGTTTCCAGCTTATATAATATTATGTTTGCTAACACAAGAAACATTTAACAAGCTAGTCTTGGTTTTTCATTGTACTAATGACTTTACATAAGATTTCTTTGAACATAAGCCCAGCATCAAAGCCATGCTTAATTAACTTGTAACTCAAGCTTTAATGCCAGACTACATATCACATAATCCACTTTAAAGACCCCAGGTTTTTAGTTCCCATCACAGAATTTTTAGAGCAAAAATCCCTTCCTTCTGCAAGAAGGATCCAGAGAAATCCATACACTTCCCCCTGTTATCTCTTTTTCTAATATCTTTGGTACCAACATCCACGATTTCTGCTCATTGCCTGAGATGATACCACACCACTATCTAGTGACCCATTCAGTCCTTATGCAGAGACTGACCTTAGCAGCATATATTGACCTCTAGATATTGTTCCTTTAGATAAATACAAATATGAGACTTTTGCTATAGACAAATTTTAATTGTCTAGAAAAATGTTCAAAATATTAGGGAAAAGTGGATTCAGAACTGATGGACTTTCAAGAATATTTCATCTAGATTGGCTCAACTATCCCCCGCCAAAGTTATATCTTTATACTTACCTATCCAAAATTTCTGCCCTGAATAGAATGGCCTAGGTACTGCCACCCTGCACATAGTTGCTCATTTTTGCTTTTGGGTCTCACCTCAAACTATTCTCTCCCTTCTTCCAGTCTCTGATTTTTATTATTGATCAAAATGCTACTTATGGAAACCAGGTAGCATTCAGATACTCTCAGCTATTAATCATTTGATTAGAGCTCAGTAACTGGTTATTAATTGTAATAAGAATTATTTGTATCTATGAGAGTAAATAATTGCCAATTAGTGCAGGTTGGAGTAATCTAAGAATTAGAGATAAGGCAACTAAGAATGTGGCAGATAATATAGTCCAATTTTTCACTGAGTTCTAAGTGCCACCTTGGTGGGCTTCGGGTGAGAGAAAAAAAGTGAAAGAAACATGTTCAATATCCTCAGAAACATAAATGTTACTTTTCAACCTTAGATTCTAACAGATGAGCACATAAGATTATTTTAAACTAACTCACTGCATGCCTTTCTATACAGTAAACAGGAGAGTAGAGTTTTATTCAGCCTTTGCATGTATTTCTGTTGGTCATGGGGGAGGCTTCCCTGGAAGAGAGACATCGGAGATGATATACGAAGAGGAGAAAAAAATTAGGTAAAAGAAATGAGGGAATCAGGCAGACAGAATGGTCTGAGCAAAAGCCCCAAGGCAGGAATAAGCAGGATGCTGTAGGAGTATAATAAACCTAAGCCGACTCCATAGAATTGGGGCGGGGGAGGAGGGTGAAGATAATGGAAGATGATGCTGTTAAAGTGACAGAGACCATTCATATGAGGCCACTTCGGCATGACATGTTGAAGAAACTCATAAAAGTTGCTGAGTGAGACTAAATTTCTGGAATCACTAAAAGCTAGACTGGAATTAGCAGTAGAGATTATATTGTAGTGTTTAAGAGCAGTGACTCTGACACATGACTAATTTTTCTTCTAATTGTTATCCACCCCTTCACAAAGGTTTCTGCAAGCAATATAGAAAGAAGCTTGAAACAACACAAATAAAACCATCCAGGACAGCCCTTAGCTCAGAGAGAGAGATAACACAACCACCACCACCACCCCTAACCCAGCTTATCATCTTGTTACTAGTTGCAGTGCTGGTGCCCTGGATACGCCGACTGGAGCCAAGGGACTTGAAGGCCAGCCTGTCAACATGCTACATTTTCATGGCAAATTCAATCTTTTAATGGCTATGTGTTTGCTGATTATTTTATTGATCTCTAAGGAAAATGTTCAGTCAGAAGTTGATGTATTTCCTTCTAATATGGAAACTAGCCAAAGACTCTAATTGTAGAAATAAGGTCCCAAACTCCCCAATTATTCTACTTCAGGTTGCACACATTGTTCCTTTAACAACAAAGAACAGCAATCACTATTATATGGAGCTATAAAAGTGACTTTTCAAAGATTTATATTGTGTGCGTGTGTGTGTGTGTGTGTTTATTAATCCACCAGAAAAACTCTGGTAGAAAATAATTAGTGGGGAAGAAAAAGCTATCAATATTTGTTCCCACTGTGGGTAGAGCACTGTTAGAGCAGACTTCTGGGTATGCTGTCTCAATATAAAAATTGAGTGGTCGGGGCGCCTGGGTGGCTCAGTTGGTTAAGCGGCTGCCTTCAGCTCAGGTCATGATCCTGGAGTCCCGGGATCGAGTCCCGCATCGGGCTTCCTGCTCAGCAGGGAGTCTACTTCTCCCTCTGACCCTCCTCCCTCTCATGCTCTCTATCTCTCATTCTCTCTCTGTCAATAAAATCTTTAAAAAAAAAAAATTGAGTGGTCATAAATGAATCTCTTGTCATTTCCCTACTTCATAGTGCCTGAACTTGAAGGTCTTCCTGCTATCCTATATTCACCTGAAAAACCTATTATTCTCCACCTTCTTCCCATAGACACAAACAAAATCCCACCCAATAGAACAAATTCATACTGTGTTTCTGTATCTTATTAGGATTTTCAATACATCCAACAGATTGCCCTTTGAGTTCTTGACCTCCTCACCTTTTAAGGGCTTTTCTTGCATCTTAGTTCAGTCCTGTACTACACTATTACCATATCTTATTAACACCAAACCTACTTCTAACATTTTAATTTCAAGAATCTAGCTTCTGGAATGCTACTTCTATCCTTTTTAATTCACTCAAATGAACACTCCTATTTGAGCAGTTCTTCATCTTCAAGGATAGCACATTTATTGACCCTACCTCTACATGTCCTCACCCTCCCCCTCACAAAGTTTAGATCCATTATACCCCTCCCTTCAAATTAACTTTAATTTCATTGTTCCCTTCTCTCTACATTTTACTCATCTGAAAAAAACCAAAATCTAATCTTGTTAAACATACTAGTCACCTACTCTGCACTGCCACTCAGGCAATCAAAATTGTTAAAATATGCACACATTTTAACACAAACTTTTTTTTGCTTCCCAGTTTCCAAGTTGTTTTTTTTTTTTTTTTCCCCTACAAAACTCCTCTAGTGTGTTCCCCTAAAACTCTTGCTTTCTATAATAGAAGCCATCACATGGCAGGTCTTATATCTCTATACCTTCTTATGCTTTTAACCTCTGCCTTCCCTTATGTTAGAATAAAGTGTCCCTGATCCTCTCAAACAGCCAGCTTTCCCCTTTTTCTCAGGTTTCCTCATTTTTTTCCAGCAATTTCCTTCATCAATTCTGCCCTCTTTTTTTTTTTTTTTTTTTTTTTTTAAGATTTTATTTATGTATTTCACAGAGAGAGACAGCAAGAGAGGGAACACAAGCAGGGGGAGTGGGAGAGGGAGAAGCAGACTCCCCACCGAGCAGGGAGCCAGATGTGGGGCTGATCCCAGGACCTGGGGACCACGACCTGAGCCAAAGGCAGATGCTTAACGACTGAGCCACCCAGGTGCCCTGCCCTCTTTCTTCTGAGTCACAATGTTCTCCCACTCTTCTGAATTATTCCCAACTTTACACAAATATTCTAGTATTTTCCATTTAAAACTCCCTTTGCTTTTACCTTCCTCTTTAGCAACCATCTTATTTCTGTGATAAAATGTCAACAAAAAAAATGTTCCCACTTCTGACCTCACATTATTTTTCTCTGGACAGTATAAGCATTGTTGATTTCTTCCTTCTCAAAGTTTTCCTTCTCGTGAAGATGTTTCCTCCCCTGATTTCCTCCTCTCTTGTGTCCACCCTTTCACTTTCTTTTTCCTTGCTGGTTCTAACTCTTATGCTTGATGTCTAAGAATTAGAGCTTCCCACAGCTCTGTTCCATGCTATTATATTTTTATTTTTTTTTTATACCTTGACCCTGTCCCTAAGTAACTTAGCAATCAAGTCCATGACTTTAAACTGTCTGTATACAATAAACCCCAAATTATAATCTTCATTCGTGACATTCTGTTGAATTCCTTTATTGGATATCTATTGCCTATATAAATCTCTTCTAGGTCTACTAAGCATATCTAAATCAACATTGCCCAAACTACAAAAAAATCCAGCTCGCTATAATTATCTAGAACCCCTGAATTAGCTTCATATCCCATCATCCTGATTTCACTTCTATTACACTGAAATAAATTCTTGGTTTCTGAGACCAGGCATTTCATTATCCAGCTTTTAACTTAATGGAAATAGCTGCTATATTATTTCCTATTTGAGTTATACTATATATCAACTGTCTATCAACTTTTCATACTACCTATTTAAAAGGAAACCCCACTATGATTTTTTCATTCTATAAAAGTAGTCTCCACTCATGAAAATAACTAAGATAAAAACAGATGTAAGAAATCTAGTTTTTATCCATTTACTCTCTATTAGAATTTAGTTTCTTATATGAAATTGATTCCACTGAAATTTTAGGAAGAAGTGACATCTCATAACTTTTCTAAAGAAAAGAAAGTCAAATTTAAGGGCATTCATATTTTATAGTAACATATGGTAGATGATGAGAAATATGGGAAATTGTGGAATTGTTATAATTTGTTAACCACGTTATTTGCTTCCTGTTGGCCATCTGTATCAATCTACATACAATAGACAAAAACCACACTGCAATCTAAACAGGAAATGTTTAAGGGTGGCTGTGTGGCTCAGTGGGTTAAGCAACCAACTACTGATTTCCACTCAGGACATGATCTCAGGGTTGTGGGATTGAACCCCACATAGGGCTCCCTGCTCAGCAGGAAGTCTGTTTGAGATTCTCATCTCCCTCTCCCTCTGCTGCCCTCCCTCCCGTGCATACTCTAAGAATAAACAGGAAGTGTTTAATATAAAAAATAAGTTACAATAATAAAGCACTCTAAAAATGTAAAGAGAACTCTAACAAATACTCTACTGCTGAGAGAGAGTAACCAAGGAAAAGGAAACTGGAATGATAGTCCCTATTATTTTTTTTTTTAAAGATTTTTATTTATTTATTTGACAGAGAAAGACACAGTGAGAGAGGGAACACAAGCAGGGGGAGTGGGAGAGGGAGAAGCAGGCTTCCTGCGCAGCAGGGAGCCCGATGTGGGACTCGATCCCAGGACCCTGGGATCATGACCTGAGCTGAAGGCAGACGCTTAACAACTGAGCCACCCAGGAGCCCTGATAGTCCTATTTAACAAGACAAAGTTCAGACATAATTGAAGATAGTATAATAACCATCCCTCATATGGCAGATAACTTCACTGGTTAATCCAGGCTGCAGGTGGTACACAGTTACCTGACAAGCAGAGATCCTCCAGGCACAAGTGAGCCAGAGGCTAAGAGCAGGCAAGCCAGCATGGGGGGTGGGGGGCAGCGGGGGAGTCAGAGCATTGCTGTGAGTCACAGGCCTGGGGCAGCCGTCCTCAGGAGGGCTGTAGGAGAGATATCATTAGCCAGGTCAGATCTTGCCTTCAGCCCAAAAGCTGTCAATTAATTTACTCTGAATAGAAGTGACAATGCTCCAGAATTTATCACCATAAGGTTGATTACACTAGAGTGAGGGCTGAGCCTTGCCTTGCCTACCTGCCAAACCCACAAGTACTTAGTGCAGCATCTGACACATAGTAAGAGCTCAAGAAATGAGGTGCTAACACTGTCATTAGCAAGATGTCCTATATTATAAGACCTCAATAAATAACTTCAAATATGACTACCATACTGTTTCAAATATTGTCTTCCATCAAATAGGAGTTGTTAACCTTTCATCAAAATGAAACGAGGAAATTTATAGGTCTTTATTTCATTTTGTCTTAACTATAAAACCATTGCCATTTGAATAAATTCTTCTCCCCCTCCTTTTTCTTCCCCCCAATGAAATTCCATTTCCCACTTTTTTAGACCTCAAAAGTATAAGGTTATAAGACATCATTTCACTTTGGGTCAGAAGTAAAAACTACAATGTCTTGGATTATTTGCAATAGCCATTAATGACACTACTGAAGCCTAATGGCATCGATAAAAATGAACGTATGAGAACTCAGAAGTGCATGCATTTTTTTTAAGTGCATGCATTTTTAATGTACTGCATGAATAACTGACTATAAATCCTACTGGAAATGGCAAAGTTTTGAGTGCAGAAATCTTACCAGTTACATTTCTCATTTTCATAGGAATGGGTAGCTAAATTTTGGTGGGGAATTCATGACCCAAAGAGCTTGTCTAGAACAAGAAGCTAACAGGAGGAAAACAAATATGAATCTCATTCATTCCCCAATATTGTCCACAGATGGCTAAAATAGAGAAAGTAAATAGTCATCCTGACATAAAGAATTTTAAAGGTCTACAAGATTTATATATATATATATATATATATATATATATATACACACACACACACACATATGTATATGTGTGTATGTATATATAAATTTTTTCCAAGTGAGGTTCTTTTTATTTCCTTTCAATTCCCACTGTTATCTGACATTAAGTTCCTAAAGGTTACAATTACTTCAAGCAAGCATTACTGCCCCCCCCCACTCCCCAGCCCCCACCATGCCATCACCACTGCCAAATTCTTATATCCCAAGTAGAGAATGACTTTACATTTTTTGTTCCTTGATGGGTTTTTTATTTTTTAAATACACGTTGTTTTTAAAAAATTACAAAGATAATAGCTCGAGTACCTGTATACTGACTCTTTGTGCTTGACATTTCCCTGGAGCATTAAGGTGAATAGGTCACTTTAGTTTTGAGTAATATGGTACTCTACTTCGAATGACCTTTAAAGGTAATAACCAACCCAGCGTTTTGTTGGTTTGTCTGTGGCATTTGCTCTTTGTGAAAGGAAGCCATAAAAAAAAGAGTGAAAAGGGCCTTTTCAAGATCCAGTCAGTTTAATAGGCCTTATTCATGGAAAAGGTTATGTGAGGAAGTTGAATAGCCATAGCTCCTCTTTCCCATTTGCTTTCTAAAGTTTCAAACCCCCTTCCCTTTCTAGAGGCCCTTTCCCTGCCCAAGAGACTTTTCCCTGGAAACCTCAGAACGTGACTATCTATAGTTCCAGTTGTCTTTGATTCCAGAGAATCAGCTTAAATTGATGATTTCAGGGTGGGGGAGGGTAGCAATGAGGAGATTGGAGAAAAACTAAGTGTTGAAAAGATTTTCTGTAATAAAAGTCAAACCAGGACTAATCCACCTGCCCCAGCTGCTGCTAAGTCTCAGCTTTTCACTGAAATACCCTATCAGCTATACTGTGACTTCAGTGTGGATAAGACAAGAACAGCAGCTGTTTCAAGATTATCACAGGTGGTGGCTCTGGCAAACTTCAGGGAAAGCAGCCAAAGTTCGTGCAGTCTCTGCACTTTTGACTTATAGAATCCTCGAGAGATGAAATTATTTGGTGCTCTGTGCTTCTCTCCAAAGTCCTTAGAACCCTTTGGGAAACAGATAGTGGTTAAGGAGCTCAGGTGTGTGTTTTTAACTTGAGGAAGTCCAAGTAACTGCCTAATGAAGTTCTATATTTCCCATGATCCTGGAATCAGACTCCTACCTCTCTGCACTTAGTAACTGGGAAGTCAACAGCCTATTAGAAAACTATGCTAGAGCAGGAGCAAAGGAAGCCAAGGACTATTCTAACCCACCACTTAATCTCTGAATAGGTGGGGTGTGCAGGTGACTCAATTGTCAAAAGTCTCCTGTACTGCCCCAGGCTCATAATACCTGATAACTCCATCTCATTTAGAGGTTAGCATAGCCCTTTCCAAAGGATGAAAAAAACCTCTGGATATATTGGACCACTGGACATCAAGCCTTACTGTAAATAACTGTGAAGATATCATTTTGTTCATACATACTATTACGGATCATATGCTCATTTATGCTAAGTGAAATAAGTCAATCAGAGAAAAACAATTATCATATGGTCTCACTCATATGGAATATAAGAAATACCACAGAGGATCATAGTAGAAGGGAGGGAAAACTGAATAGGAAGAAATCAGAGAGGGAGACAAACCATGAGAGTCTCTTGACTCTGGGAAACTGAGGGCTGTGGAAGGGGAGGTGGGTGGAGGGGTGGGGTAACTGGGTGATGGGCATTAAGGATGTGATGAGCACTGGGTATTATATGCAACTAATGAATCACTGAACACTATCAAAAACTAATGATGTACTGTATGTTGGCTAATTGAATTTAATTAATTAATTTCAATGGTCAGTTCACTGCATGCCTCTCATGGTGTGATCATTTTGACAAACAGATTGCAATGCCATTGTTTAAGATATGTATTTTTAAATGTTGCAAGGTTTTTAACTGCATGCCTCATTCCTAATCCTTTTACTCGTGTTCAACTGAGTTAACAGTGATGTCTGTCATCAGAAGAAACCAATCAATGACTCTACTGGAGATATGTTAATTCATCTCTACCAATTCTTCCTGAATTCCTGAAGAATTTTCCAGGATCATTTTGAACACAGGTGATTTCACCTCATATAGTGACCTTTGACATAATCATCCTCCCTTGAAGTCAGAACACCCTTTCATTAGTCCCTATGCCACTGAGGAGATCAAAGAGTCCAGCTGAATCTTCTGATGAGGGTCACCTGAGGTGTTAATGGGACTAGATTGAGTGGCTCTGGCATTGTGAGGAGCAGGCAACAAAAAGAAATGAGGCACCCAGGAAGAAGGGAGGACTGTTCATGGAAGGAAAGAATAAGACAGCAAGGGTATTATTCTCTGGGGTTGGGGGTCATGGGATAGGAGTTACTCCTGTGAGTACTGCCAACTTAGTCCTTCATACTTAGTACAATTGTTTGTAAAAAAAAAAAAAAAAAAAAAAAAAAAAAACCTATACGCTGTGTCCCATCTATGAAATTCAAAGAAAAAAAAGGTAGAAACAAGACAAATACAGGAAAAAAATAAGAAAAAGCACATGAAAATTAAAATGGCAGGAGTATAGAAATTTTTAAAACAGTCAACAAAACTTAAAGCTCTAAGAGACTTATCCTAAGGAAATAATTTTTTAAAGGGCTAAGACTTACAGCATAAAGATATTTGTTATAAGAATGGATAGTTACAGTTTTGAAATATGGTTAACTAAAATTTTCCACAAGGAAACACAGAACCTGAAGAGAACAAAATGAGAACATTTGCCCACAGTAAGGCAAAGTCCAGTATCTTGTAGGAAGAGCTGACTCTGGATTCAGAATAGTTGCCATGGCAGCAAGTGATTTAGACACCAAACTAAAGCAGTGTAAAAAAAATAAAATAAATCAATAACCTCTCATATTTATTTTCTCCCACAAAAAAAAAAAAAAAAACTACTGAACATTCAAGGAAAAAAGAGAAAAGGGACAAAATTTAGGACCAACAGTGGGGAAAAAATTTTTTTAACCCCCAGCCAAACATTACACCTGCACTGCCTCAGAGCATTCATGATAACAGTAAACACAGACTTGAGAAAGGTGCATCTATGGTGAGCACTCCATGCCTGGCCAAACTGTCCATTACAGTACAGGAGTGTACCTGTTGTAGCAGAGGGTTTCATAGGTTCCCTAACAAACTATCAGAATTACATCGAGAGAATATCTAGAATCTTATCGCACTCGTTCTCTGATTTACTTGTACCTAGAAATGGTTCTCCTGCTTATTAAGCCATTGTCAGATCCAGCATTTTATAACCTCTGTGACGTTGGAGTTAGCTGCCTAGCAGGATTTTGCCATAAAAACAGAGCCTCTATGCCGGGCTCTGACAAGATGGGTAGCTGGAGTGTGGCACACAGATGGGGAGGGACTGGCTCCCTCCTGTTTCCATCAGTGACTCCCCAGAAATACTTCCCCACCCAGGCAACAGTAACTGGTCCAGTAGCAGCAGACTCTAGTTTCACCATTTTCCAACAATCCCAGAACCAGTATCCTCGTGCTCCCTTAGAGATCAGCATCAGCCATTCAGCAACCCTGCCTCAGAGGTCCGGGTCTAACCCCACAGTCCCTTCTCCAAACTCAGAGACCCCACACCACCCAAGACCCTCCTATGGGTCAGAGGTCATCTCCAGGAGTCTTTTCCTCCAAGTTTCTTAATTATAATCCCAACCATTTCTATTTGTTCTGCCAGTCCTGGATACTGTAGCTGCTATCTGCAGTTATTACCTCAGAGACACCAGAGTTTTTCCTTTTAGACTTTCCAGTTCTCCAATATCTGGCTTAACAGTTTTTAACTCAGAAATTCTGTTAAAATAATACAAATCAAGTTTGCCTTAACATTTTCCCGTCTTGAAAGCCCATTTATAAAAGATACGTTTCTTAAATCAATTTTCAAATAATCTTAAAACTAATTTTTACAGAGAACAAAATAAGTGTTCCAAATAATAGTGATAGAAAGCTAGAACATGGTTTTCTGTTTTGTTTTTTCCATAAGTCAATGAAATATAAGAGACAGAAATTTACATGATATGGATTAGTGGCAAAATGAGGCCATAAACCAAATTATCCCTTCATTTGTTTCTTCATTCTATAAATATTCACCAAGTGCACAAACGTTTCAGAAATATCAGTGAACAAGAACAAAATGGTTTTCACTAGCACACAGTCTGGCAAAACAGTCCAATGAATATGTAACTAAAAGCATAAAGCGACTGTGAAGAAAAACAAATTATGATAAACAAGTTGTATTTGTTTCCTAGTAGTTTTGTAACAAATCACGACAAACTTAATGGTTAAAAAAAATAAAAATTTGTTATCTTACAGTTTTGTAGGTCAGACTTCTCCTGTGGATCTCAGGAGCTGAAATCAAGATGTTGGCAGGACTCCACTCCTTCAGGAGGCTCTAAGGGAGAGCTCCTTTTCTTGCTTTCTCCATCTTCTAAGGGCTACCTACATTCCTTGGTTTATAGTTCCCTTCATTTTGCAAGCCCAGCAACGGTGGCCTGAGATCTTCTCACAATAACTCTGAGCCTGTCTTCCTCCTTCTACTTTTATAGGATCATGATTACATCGGTTCACCTGGATACTCAAGGGTACTCTCCTTAGCTAGGGTCAGCTGATTAGCAACCTTAATTCCCTGTTGCCATAATACTAGCATATTCATAGGTTTTGGTAATTAGGATGTGGCCATTATGGGGAGACCCTAGTCTGCCTACCACACAGGTGAATCAAGTAGTTACTTGAGATCATTAGTTGGCTCAAAGTTGGGAGTAGAATGACATTTTTGAAAATATTCCTGAGCCAAGAAAGAATATGATACATTCAGTAAAATGATGGAAGGACAATAAAGCTCAAGCAGACAGTAAGTGGGAGAGTAGGGAAAATGAGGATGAGAAGTTAGCAGGGACCACATCCTACTGGCTTAGAAATAGTTCATGATTTTTATTTTATAGATAATAGGAAAACTAAGAATAAATTTAAGCAGCAGAGTGGCATAATTATATTTGTTTTTAGAAGACTGTTTTGACTTAACAGGGAGAATGGATTTATTTTTTTAAAAAAAGATTTTATTTATTTATTTGACAGAGAGAGAGATAGCGAGAGCAGGAACACAAGCAGGGGGAGTGGGAGAGCGAGAAGCAGGCTTCCTGCCAAGCAGGGAGCCCGATGCAGGACTCGATCCCAGGACCCTGGGATCATGACCTGAGCCGAAGGCAGACGCTTAATGACTGAGCCACCCAGGCGCCCGGGAGAATGGATTTAAAAGGCAGAGGAATGGGGCACCTGAGTGGCTCAGATTAAGCGACTGCCTTCAGCTCAGGTCATGATCCCAGAGTCCTGGAATCAAGTCCCACGTTGAGCTCCCAGCTTAGTGGGGAGCCTGCTTCTCCCTCTAACCCTCTCCCCTCTCATGCTGTTTCTCACCCTCTCTCTCTCTCTCTCTCCCTCAAATTAATAAAATCTTTTTAAAAAATAAAAAAGGCAGAGGAATGTCTAAAGGGACTGCTGCAGTGTCTGAAGCTAGATAAGATAGTGGCCTGGATAAGAGAGGTGTCAATAGAAAGAGAGAGAGAACTGGTTGGGTTTGAGAGAGATTTTAGAGTGACAATCAACAGGAAACAGTATTTTTTTTATTTAGAACATCTTTTTACTGAGGTATAATCAATATACAATATTATATTAGTTTCAGGTGTACAACCCATTAATTCAACAGTTCTATACATTACTCAGTGCTCACCACAATAGTGTGGTCATCATCTATCACCAAACAATGTTATTACAATATTATTGATTATATTCCCTATGTTGTACTTTAAATCTCCATAACTTATTTATTTTATAAATGGAAGTTTGTACTTCTTAATCCCCTTTATCTATTTCACCCATCCCTCTATCCACCTCTACTCTAGCAACCCATCAGTCTGTTCTCTTGGAAGAGTCTGGTTCCTTTCTTTCCTTTTTCTTTCTTTCTTTCTTCTTTCTTTCTTTCTTTCTTTCTTTCTTTCTTTCTTTCTTTCTTTCTTTTTCTTTCTTTCTTTCTTTCTTTTTCTTTCTTTCTTTCTTTCTTCCTTCCTTCCTTCCTTCTTTTTTTTTTGTTTTTCATTTGTTTTATTTTTTAGATTCCACACATAAGTAAAATCATATGATGTTTGGCTTTCTCATTCTGACTCATTTCACTTAGCATACCCACCAGGTCCATCCATGTTGTGATTACTTTTTAATCAGGCATTGAATCCAATGTTTCTGCCACAAGTACTTAGATGGGCTCCTTTGGTGAGGCTCACAAATAAAGAGGAGCAAGTATGATGGTGGGGAGTAATTAGCTTAATTTCAAACCTTTGAAATAATTAAATATGATGCCTACCAATAAGGTGGCTGAGATGGTGTTTGACTAAATGTCTTGAGAATTGACTATAGGATGGACACAAGTCAAGAGAAACCATGGAAACAATGAGATCACCTAGAACAGTGGTTCTCCACTGGGGTGATTTTGCCTCTGAGAACACATTTGACAAAGTAGATGTTTTTCGTTATCACAAGTAGGGGGGAAGACAGGGCTGCTAAACATCCTCAAATACACAGAACAGCCCCCCACAAAAAAATAACTATCTAGTTCAAAATGTTAATAGTGCCAAGATTGAGAACCCTCACCTAGAGAAACAGCAGAGTCTAAGAAGAAAGATAATCGAGGATAGAGCCCTGGGACTTTCCAATATTTAACTTTATTAAAAGATTTTATTTATTGACTGATTGATTTAGAGAGCACATTCAAGAGCACAAGCAGGGGGAGGAGCAGAGGGAGAGAGGAAAAGAACCTTAAGCAGACTCTGTGCTGAGCACAGAGCCCTACACGGGTCTCCATCTCACGAACCTAAGATTATGACCTGAGCTGAAATCAAGAGTTGGACACTTAACACTGAGCCACCCAGGTGCCCCTTTAATGGTTTTGATTAAATAAAAGATGTGGTAAAGGAGCAGCCAAAGAGATGAAGAATTGAATACAATGTAGTATCATGGATAAGAGTATGTATTTCTTAGTAAATCATCAATGTCAAATATTTGCAGAGTGATCAAGTATAATGACCAGTGAAAGGGAGTGTTTAATTTGGCTATATTTGTTATTTGGTTATATATTGTCAACCTTTGGAAAAATGCCTTCAACAGAGAATTGAGGACAGGAACCATATTGGTATAGTCTGGGAAGTGAGTCAAATGTAAGAACATGGAAAACACTTGAGAATTTTTATTTTGATGGAGAAGAAAGAGAGCTGTTAACAGATGTGTACATGGACAAAAGATCGTTTTGTTTTGGTATGGTTTTGATTTTCCTTCCCTCTTAGAATCTTAAAGATTCAACAAATGCTAATGGAAGGGAGCAAAAAGAAAGAGAGGGATGGACTTACAAGAGAGTTAAGGGACAGTTGATAATGTAAGTTTCTTTAAAATAAAAGAATATTCATTCACTCATTCATTCATTCATTTACCTAATAATTTATCTATCTAAATAATGTTTACTGAATGCCTCCTGAATGTCTTCTTGTAAAAGTTGAACTTAAATGGCAGAGTTACTTCCTCCACTGTAACAGGAGGAGAGAAGAAATTAATGTAGAGTTTGGATGGTGTGCATATTTTATTAGGGCTTAGAGATCTTTTGATTCCAATTTTGATGCTTTTGCTCTCACTGTCTACAAAGTTAAAATGTTTCATTACGATGTTTTGTCAGGGAAACACTAGGAGATATGATATAGAAGAGACTATCATAACAGCTTTTGATACAAGTAGGAATTATTTTATCCTAACATTGTATGAAATAAGATATATACACAGAACTTATAAAGCATTAAATTTGTCCTAGATTGCATAACCTAGATAAATACAATTGGTAATAATTTTTTTCAATATTACAATGTAGAAACCTAAGGCTACAAAATTTTCAATTTTGTTGAATAGTTCTATAGCAGCATTCCAAATAGTCTATAAGAAAGAGAGAGAGGAGAGTTATATAGATACAGATACAAATATTTAGCCACAATTAAAGAGTTTTTAGATTCAAAACAAAGCTAGTTTTATAATGTTTCTATTTATATTAAAAATTCCTGGGAGAAACAATTAAGAGAAAACACTTGTTTTGCATAATTGATGTTTTATAGGTATCTAGGAAAGTTGTACAATTAGACCCCAGGGATTCCATCAATGATTCATCACCATCTGGAATATAAAATTCTAGCTACTGCTATGGTTTGTGTTTCTTTGACTAAAGTGGCAGGCGTTAACTTTTTTTTTTATGTTCTGTAGAAGGTAACTATTTAATATTCTCAAAGCATATGCATGAGATGCAATGCAGGGTCAGAACTGACCCCAGTCTCTTCTATGGATATGATAAAGGGAACATAGATTGTTCCTCCAGGAGGAGAAATCACAGAATTATAAAACAAAATTATAAATTTTAGGTGACCATCAAAAATTGGTTCCTCAAGGAAATCCTCCCATGCTGCTACAACACTGATAGACCTTGAAGGCATTACGCTAAGTGACATAAGTCAGACAGGGAAAAGACAAATACTGTATGATTTCACTTACATATAGAATGCAAAAAAAAAAAAAACCCTCATAGAAAAAGAGATCAGACTTGTGGTTACCAAAGGCAGAGGGTGGGGGGACAGGGAAATGGAGGAAGGTGGTCAAAAGGTACAAATGTCCATTTATAAGATAAATAAGTACAGTTGACCCTTGAACAACATGGGGGTTAGGAGTGTCAACCCCCCACACAAACATCTGCATATAACTTTTAACTCCCAAAAAACTTAACTATTAATAGCCTATTGTTCACCAGAAGTTTTACTGATAATATAGTCAATTAACACATATTTTGTATGGTATATGTATTACATACTGTATTCTTACAATAGAGTAAGCTAGAGAGAAGAAAATGTCATTAAGAAAACATAAGGAAGAGAATAGATTTACAGTGCTGGACTGTCAATAAAAAAACTCCTTCTGTAAGTGGACTTCCACAGTTCAAACCCATGCTGTTCAAGGGTCAGCTGTACTAGGGATGTGAGGTCCAGCATGATGACTGTAGCTATAGTTGCTATATGATACATAGAAAAGTTGTCAAGAGAGTAAATCCTAAGAGTTCTCATCACAAGGAGAACTTGTTTCTTTCCTTTCTTTTTGTTGTATCTATATGAAGAGATGGGTGTTGGCTGAAACTATTATGGTAATCATTTTCCAACATATGTAAATCAAAGTACCATTGCATAATTTACCTCATACAATGGCAGATATCAATTATTGCTCCATGAGACTAATAAAAAAAAATTTCCTATTAAAAGTGGGCTTTGGCCTCCACTGAGTTTGACATGAAGAAATTGCCTTGTAGATAACTCAGGTCTTAGGGCCAATTTAAAACTGAACTCTGAAAATTCTACTATTCTCCTGTGATTTCCCCTACCCTATATGCCCGTATCCCTTATTTACTCTATAAATCTTTGCCTTAAGATATTTTCTTTTATTCAAACTTTGATGTTAAATAACTTCTTAAATATTAATAACCTCTGGTGCCTAGCACAAGGGCAGAGAATAATTTATAGTTAGTATAATATTGTCAAATAGAGGCATTCGGGCTCTAAAATGTTTCTATGTTTTGTACAAAAGTGAAAGAAATGTTTTGAACAAAATATCAGGTTCTCTAGAAAACACCTACAAAAAAGGGTAGAGGAAACATCTGGTTTTAAATAATATAGAGCTAAACTTTAGAGTTCAGCAGGCAGAAAACAAAGTGTGGAGATTTTACACAGACTTGTGTCATCAGACTACAGTACTTTTCTTTATCTTTATGGTTGATAATAAAGTTCTAAAAGAAGCAGAAGAAGAGAAGGGAAGCTTGAAACAGCAAATCTGACCTTTTCTCTTATTAATTTAAAGCAGGAAATACCCGGTCTCCTCTGTTGGAAATAACAATCAAAGGCCACTTGTAAATTACTTTTAAGAAAAATCTGAGACAAGTCTCCCCAAATCCCTATAATAAAGATGGTCATGGACCAGCTCTAAGACATATTCTTTCCAAATCAGAAGAATTATAGCAAGTTAGGAATATTGGAAGTCTAATCTATATAGAAGGAGGCTGGAGAGGCAATTAGTTTAGAAAGCTGGGAGAAGGAACATTTTTTGAAGTTATATTTGCACAGCAGACAAGCTGTTTTTACTAAGCTTATAGATTACATTTTAGTGCTTGGGGTGGGAGGGGATGATGGAAATTATGTGCAAGAAGAAGCATTCCCTCCCAACCCACTCCTTGGTTTTGACACCATTGGAACCTCATGGAAAGTCGTAGACACAGTTGTTCAATATAAAGATTTCTATTAATCCAGAGGAGCTTATCAAGCATTGCATTTTTCCTATATTACATAACCTTTTTAAATATCAAGTAATTTTATGATCATACCAAGATTAATTCAGAAAAAAAAATGTTTACTTTAAAATGACAAAATGGAGTTGAACATCTCATTGTTTTTTGTTTTTTTATCCAATTTCCCATGATTATGGAAAACTGGAATAAACTACAAAAAGCCAGAGTGTTGGTGAGGATGTGGAGAAAGGGGAACCCTCTTACACTGTTGGTGGGAATGCAAGCTGGTGCAGCCACTTGTAGATAACTTTGTGGTTATGATAATTTATGATAATTATTTTTGATATTATCAATCATTATTTATGATTCCTCATAAGGAGGTTCCTCAAATAGTTGAAAATAGAGCTACCCTATGACCCAGCAATTGCACTATCGGGTATTTACCACAAAGATACAAATGTAGTGATCCAAAGGGGTACATGCACCCCAATGTTTATAGCAGTAATGTCACAGTAGCCAAACTATGGAAAGAGCCAAGATGTCCATCAACAGATGAATGGATGAAGAAGATGTGGTGTGTATACACACACACACACACACACACATACACACACAGAGGAATATTATGCAGCCATCAAAAAACTCCATGAAATCTTGCCATTTGCAACAGTGTGGATGGAACTAGAGGGTATTATGCTAAGCAAAATAAGTCAATCAGAGAAAGACAAGTATCATATGATCTCACTGATATGATGAATTTAAGAAACAAGACACAGAGGAGCATAGGGGAAGGGAGGACATAATATTAATGAACAATTTTCAGATGGGCATAGAGGCTTTGGCCTCATAATCCATAATCCATTGTTTCTATTGACTACTCCCACATGCTTCCATTTCTGTATTTTATAAACACACTACCCATAATCAGAAAATAGAATTATCACAGACTGATGGCTTTATGCCTTTATTCATATCATAGTGGATCCTCTGCAATCTCTCTTTTCTTTTTTTAAGATCTTATTTATTTATTTGACAGAGAGAGAGACGAGGAGAGAGGGAACACAAGCAGGGGGAGTGGGAGAGGGAGAAGCAGGCTTCCCGCTGAGCAGGGAGCCTAATGTGGGGCTCGATCCCAGGACCCTGGGACCATGACCTGAGCAGAAGGCAGACGCTTAACGACGCTTAACGACTGAGCCACCCAGGCGCCCACTCTGCAATCTCTCTTAAAAGCCCTCCATTAACCTTTAAATAACCACAAAAGTTTATCTCACAAGTTCTTCACAGATTACCCACAATACCACCAGAAATTAAAATATGCAACCATCCTTAACAAATATGTAGGCAAGTGATTTAACAAAAAATGGAATGTAAACGTTTTAAGAAATAATAGTCCAAAAATCCATTTCATTGGTCTATCATAAATGTATCTAGACTATGACCACTTCTCATAAACATTATTGCAATTATCCTCATCCAAGCCACAGGTATCTCTTATGCAGATTTTTGCCAAAGCCTTCTAACTTGTTTCCCTTTTTCTATCCTTACTTTCCTAGGCAATTCTCAAAAGAGCAGCTAATATGACACTGTTAGTTTACCAGTAAAATTATGCTACTCATCTTCTCAAAAGCTGCCGCAGATTCACCCTTTCACTCAGTAAATGGAAAGGGCCAGCAGGCTTGGCTGCCCAGTGACATGTTTAAGTTCAGGTGCTGTCCTTCTCCCACCTCTGTCTCAAGGTACTTTGACCTCCTTGCTCTCCCTACAACACAATAGGCACACTTCCACATCATGGTTTGGCACGCAGCCTGAAATGCTCTTCCCCAGAGAGCCAGAGGATTCATCTCCTTCAGAGTAAAACCTTGCAGTGCAGGTTAGTTTAACTGTTTCAAGCTGTGTCACCTATTACACGTCTCCATGCCCATTTTTCCCTGCTCTACTTTTGCCTCCATTGTACATACTAACTCCTTACAGACTATATGATTTAATTGCTCTGTTGAGAATGTATGCTCCACAAAGACAGGAATTTTTCTGTTTTGTTCATTGCTATATCCCCATTATCTAGAGTAGTGCCTGATACAACAGAGGCTTTTAACAAATATGTGTTGAATGGGTGAAACAAACAAACAAAAAGATAGGGACTGTTATCTACTTACTCAAATATTGTCTAGCTATTAAGGATTCTGAGTTTTACTGGTTAGGCTTACACAGGAATGGAAGCCATGGAAAGGCCTTAGCAGCCAGATGGGCTCTGTTCTATTGCTCAGGCTCCAAATGTCTTTTTGGCTCATCCGACTCACTTGGTTACAAGAATGCAATCATTCCACAGTTCTCTCATTGTTACCTTACCTGATTCTCCACAGTAATTTTTCTGACCTTTATATGTTGCCCTGGATATGCTGAATTAACATTTTGTATTGTCATTGGCTGAGTCTAGTAAGTTTTATACCACACTCTTTACGTTCTGTTCTGTATTATCAAAACATGCTGAACTTTATCCAAAAACATACAAATTTTAAAAACTTGGACAGCATATTAAACCTCTCTAACTTCAATTTCTTCAACTTTTAAACTCAAATAATAATAGCTATGTTTCAGAATTTCCTTGAGATGTAAATAATGTGTACAGAGAAACATTTTGTAAAGTGTTATAAAAAGCAATTTTATTTATTTTATTGAAATTGGCTCTTTTCCTGGGATATGCCATGGGCCAGAAGGAAAATCAATGAGGACTGTAGTTTGCATGTACTGTTAATATTTTTCACCCAAAAACAGAACAAGATTGATAATAGCCAAATATGTTAAACTCACAAAAAGAATTCAAAAAAGCTGGTGACTCTTGAACTTTTAAGCAGTATCCAATATTTCTTATATTATCTATGATGACTTTGAATATAGTAAAGTTAACTTATTTAATCATGAGCCACCACAGCATAAAATTCACTAGGTATTTCCCCTTAATAAAAAATGAGATTTGATCATGGTAAAACAAATGTGTGTAAATTACAGAATTATATGACTAGTTGGTTGTGTTGTTCTTGTGTGTGCGTGTGTGTGTGTGTGTTTTAAATATCTCCAAGGCAAATGTGATTTATAAAAGAATTGAAAAAATATCACTTTGCAAGAGCTAAATTGTATAAACAAGTAAGGATACTAAATTTATAACAGCATCTGAGTTACCATGGAAAAGGAAAGATGGATTTATTTTGCATCATTTTTTTCAACAAGTACATTTTTTGTAAACATTGCCATCCAGGGTTATTTCTTTTAGTTTCCTACATTATAGAATTACCTGTTTTACATAAATAAATTTTCTAGATAATTTAAACACTATTTAAAGAATTAAATCTACTAGAAAAAAAATACCCTTAAAAAACATTTTAAAAGCTTTCTAGGGACACCTGGATGGTGCAGTTGGTTAAGCATCTGCCTTCAGCTCAAGTCATGATCCCAGGGTCCTAGGATCAAGTCCCACACCAGGCTCCTTGCTCAGTGGGGTCACTGTTTCTCCTTCTGCCTGCCACTCCTCCTGCTTGTGCTCTCTCTCTCTGACAAATAAATAAATAAAATCTTTTAAAAATAAATAAATAAATATATAATAAAAAAAGCTTTCTAAAATATGTTACACCCTTTCATGGATTTTTGTCTGAATAAAATGAACATATGATGGTAAATTAGAATATATATGCATAAATGTATAAAATCATCAAAAAAGTGAATTCTGTTTGTGACACATTATTTATTCTACCTGAATTTCAGTTTCCTTATCTGTAAAAGAGAACAATTTTTACCTTAAAAGATTCACATTGGCTTAAATGTGATGTGTATGTGTGTGAGTGTGTACTCTTTTTGCTATCATGCTAAATGTTGATTAAATTCCTCAACCACAATCTTGCCAACACATTTAGTTCCTTTTACTAATACTCCAAACTTCAAGCCAACACCTAATCCATTTCCCATTTTCATATGCAAAATTTAAAAAATGGAACTTAATGTTTTATATATTGGTTTAATGATAATTCTAAGTCAGAAACATCTAGAGTATTTGGCTAAAAACACAGATATTGGAGACCAGTTTCCCTGAATGACTGACTTGTTTTATGATTACTCTGAATAACTAGAAAATCTGAATAAAATATAAATAAATAATGGGGGAAAACCACCTGGCTTTAGGTATTAGAGAGCAACAAAGACTGTAAGAATTTATACGTTCAATATTTTGAAGAGGGAAGATAAGTGAGTAAGATGAGCATGTATAATAATGTTTTCCCCTTAAGGTGATTGCCAATTTCAAAAGTAAAAGACAAAACAAAGAACTAGGAAATGGAGCATACCTTTTGGCAGCCTTAAGGGCAAGGGAAAACAAAAATTAAAGTTTAGGGTTCACCAAGAGGACAGAACAAACCATTCCTCAAAAGAAATTTATCTTTGAATGACCTCACCCATGACTGAAATGAGGTGATTGTCCCCAAACAGACTTCCTTCTAAAATCAAATGTAAATCTTTGTGAAAAACTATATTATTTAAAGCCTTGAATTATTTCTAAAATTTTTCATTCACAGTGTCACCAGCATACAGAAAGAAAACAACTTACAAAAAAAAAAAAAAAAAAAAAAAAAACAGCAAAAGGAAAAACAGAATAAAAACACAGGATAGAAAGCACACTGTAATCATCAGACATGGGCTTCAAAATAAGTTGATTAATAGGTTCAGAAATTTAAATGACCAGATAAAGAAATTTGGCACATAATTTAAAACTGTAAAAATACTGAAATGGAAATTCTAGAAATTAAAATTAAAATGACAGTAATTTGAAAATTCTCCAAATAGATTTAAGAGAGATTAGACAAACTGAAGACAAAATTTAGGAACTGGTAGACAGGTCAGAACCACATGTTCAAACTGAAGGACAAAAGGACTAAGAAATTAAAAACATGAAAAAGTTCATTAAAGACATACAGAAAATAGCAAAAGTCATAACGTACATTTAATTTGAGTGTCAGAAATAGAGAGTAAAAGAAGAAAGCAGAAGCAAGTTTAGTTTTGGTTTTCAGCAATCCAATTTTGATGCCTAGATGTGTTTTTATTTATATTTATTATACTCAGGTTTTTAATGTTTCTTTTATCTGTAGCTGAAGGGCTTTAGTCTGTTTTGGAAATTTCTTGGTTATTGTCACTTTAAAAATTAAGGTGAATGAAAGACACTTCTGAGACAAATAAAATCTAAGAGAATTTGTCAGTAGTATACTAGTATTAAAGGAAATAAAGGAGACAGATGAAAAATCATTCCAGATAGAAAAGATGTAGAAAAGAACAAGGAGCAACATCTAGGAAAAACACTTGGGCAACTCTAAATGAATATTGATTATATGAAACAATAATATAATATCTTACCGTGCTTAAGCTTATAGGGAATTAAAA
Organism: Mirounga angustirostris; assembly: GCF_029215605.1. NCBI lineage: Eukaryota > Metazoa > Chordata > Mammalia > Carnivora > Phocidae > Mirounga > Mirounga angustirostris. The sequence continues at coordinate 43,843,198 of NW_026991716.1, read as the reverse complement.
TACTTGACAAAAATAGGACAAAAACCTGGAGGGATAAATTGAATTAATGTTTTAAGTTTTTAGCTTTGTTTGGTGATTGGCAAATGTCAATTACCTTAATTTAATCTTTAAGGAAAAGATAACTATAATCATCTTCAGGTTAACTATTGCAAAATAGTAAAATAATGTATCACAAGCTATTAACAGAGCAAAAGTAACAATAACAAAAACAACAACAAAATTGGGTGCCTGGGTGGCTCAGTGGGTTGGCTCAGGTCAGGATCTTGCAGTTGTGTGATCAAGAACATGCATCAGGCTTTGTGCTCAGTGCAGAGTCTGCTTCAGATTCTTTCTCCCTCTCCCTCTGCCCCGCCCCACTCACTCTCTCTCTCTCTCTCTAAAATGAATGAATAAAAATCTTTTGAAAAATGTTACTTAACCAAAAAAGGACAAAGAAAGAGAGAATAAATACATAGGATAGTTAGGACAAATGAAAGCTGAAGGTGGTAAAGTGAAACATCAAATAATTAAACCACATGTCAATAATATAAATATGCTAACGAAAAGACAAAGATTCCAAGATGAGGTTTAAAAAAATAATAGCTGTCATCTAAAATATGTGGAATGTTTGAGAGTATATAGATGGAAAAAACAAACAAAATTAGCCTGATGTAGCAACATTAGTAGTAGACCTTACGACAAATATTATGAATGATAATGTCAGATATGATGAAAGTGACAATGCAGCAGAAAAATACACCATTTCTAAATATATAGGTACTTACTAACATAGCTTCAAAATAAAAAGAAATACTTATAGAACTAAAAGGAGAAATAAATACAAAGCCATAATGATATCAAGAGATTTAAATATACTAGCCTTAATAACTTATCTGAAAAGCCTCCAAAAAATCAAGAAAATTTGAATAGTTGAGCACAACTAAAACTTAGTCATATGTAGAACTCTCTCTTAGAAGTACAAAATGCACTTTTTTCCCAAGTGTACATGCAATAGTTACCAAAATTGACCACTGTTGCACTACAAAGTGAGTCTCAACAAATTTCCGTGGATTGAACGCATATATAGCATATTCTTCTGAACACTGAAAAATTAAGCTAGAAATCAATTATAAGAGAATAACAAGAAAGTTCTCAAATATTACACAGTTAAGAAACAATTATTTAAAAACAAATAAGCAAACAAATAAACTAAATACAAAATCACTGTGTAAATCAAAACTGAAAGACAAAGGAAAGATGATGTCAAAACCTATAATATTCAGCTATTATCTACATGGATAGGAATTTGAAACTTTTAATTTATATTTTAGAGAAGAAAGCTAAAACTCAATGACTAAAATGCCTAAATCAAGAATTGAGAAAAGTACAGCTTTTTTTTTTTTTCCAAATACAAAGAAAGTAGGAAGAAGGGGATTAAATTAAAAGCATATATTTATTTTAAAGTTTGGTTTATTAGTCTTCTCAGCCTGGCATAACATAATACCACAGACTGAGTGCTTTAAACAACAGAAGTTTATTTTCTCACAGTTTTGGAGAATAGAAATCCAAGATTAAGGTAACAGATTGTTTTCTGGTGAAACACCTTTTTTTCTGGCTTGTAGACAGCTAGCTCCCTTCTAAGTGTGTCCTTATATGACCTTTCTTCAGTGCTCATGCAGAGAGAAAAGGGGGTTGGGGAGAGAGAAAAGGAGAGAGAGGGGGAACAAAGATTGAGAAGTATCTCAATGGAACCTCTTTTTCTTCTTATAGGGACACCAGTCCTATGGGATTGGAGCCCTACCCTTATGACTTCATTTTACTAATTACCTCTTGAGGCCCTGTCTCCAAAACAGTCATATTGGGGGGTAAAACTTCAACATATGAATTTTGGGGAACACAATTCAGACATTAACAATTGGCTTTTTTGGGGGGGGGGCGGAGCAAGATGGTGGAGGAGTAGGAGACCTGGATTTCGTCTCCTCTCAGGAATTCAGCTGGATAGGGATCAAACCATTCTGAACACCTACAAACTCAACAGGAGATTGAAGAAAAGAATAGCAACAACTCTCTGAACAGAAAAGCGACCACTTTCTGGAAGGTAGGATGTGCGGAGAAGTGAATCCGAGGCGATATTCGGGAGGATAGATGGCGGGGGAGGGGGCCTCCGTTGGCCGCTTCTGGCAAGTGATAGAGCAGCAGAGCACAAAATCGGAACTTTTAAAAGTCTGCTCCGCTGAGGGACGTCACTCTGGTGGCTAAGCGGGGGGTGGAACCCTCCGGGACAGTGTGGTCTCAGGACCCTCGGGGTCACAGAAAGACCAGGGGTGCCTGAGTGCAGCAGAGCTCCCAGGTATCAGAGCGGGAAAGCCGGCTACAGAGACAGAGCCCAGGCACGGGCTCTCAGCTTGGGGTTGCCATAAACCATGATCCACGGCACAGTTGGGCCCCTGCTCCTCCAGCAGGGACCCAACAAGCGGCAGATCTGGGAGACTCCCCTTCCTCCCCCGGGAGGAGCCACACGGGAGTGCACCACAGGGATCTGCTGCATTTGGAGACTCAACACGGGGTCGGATGCCAGAGATAGAAATGCTCGGTCACAGGCCGGATGAGCATGGAGTGCGGCCAGAGACCAGGGAGACGGGAGTGACTGATGGCTTTTTCCTGGGGGCTCACTGAGGAGCGGGGCCCCGAGTTCTCGGCTCCTCCGGGGCAGAGATTGGGAGGCCGCCATTTTCACTCTCCGCCTCCAAAGCTGTAGGGAAAGCTCACAGGGAACAAAAGCTCTGGAGAGCAACCGGAGCAGATTACTTAGCCCAGACCAGGCAAGAGCAGGGCAATTCCGCCTCCAGCAAAGACATTTGGAAACCATGGCAACAGGCCCCTCCCCCAGAAGATCAGTGAGAACAGCCAGCCAAGACCAAGTTTACCGATCAATGAGAACGGCAGAACTCCAGCGCTAGGGGAATAATGCACATAGAATTCATGGCTTTTTTACCATGATTCTTTAGTCTTTCAAAGTTAATTTTTTTTAACTGTCTTTTTTTTTTTTGAATTTTTCTTTTCCCTTTTTCAACCAACATCTTATCAATCCCTTTTTTAACAAACATTTTTATTTTTCATTTTTAGAGTCATATTCTATCCCTTCATAGTAGTTACCCGTACTTTTGGCATATATATATAAGTTGTTCTCTCTTTAAAATTTTGAGATAGTTTCTTCTAACAGATCAAAATATACCCTAAATTTCTAGTGTATGGTTTTTTCTACTCCCCTGGTTGATCACATTCTCTCTCTTTTTTTTTCTTTTTTTTCCTTTTTTTTTTAAATCCTCTTTCTTTTTTCAAACAACTTCTTATCAATTCCTTTTATAAAATTTTTTATAATTTCCATCTTTACAGTCATATCCCATCCCTTCATCATATCAACCCTTATTTTTGCACATATATAAGTTTTTCTTTCTTTATAATTTTGGGAGACACTTTCTTCTAACAGACCAAAATACAAACAAAATCTAGTGTCTGGCACTGATCCATATACCAGCCTGATCATATTTGATCACATTCTGTTTTTTTGTTTGTTTGTTTTGTTCTGTTTTTGTTTGTTTTTATCTTTATCTTTATCTTTTTCTTTTTTTTTTTTTTCTTTTTCTTTTATCTCTCTTTCCCTTTCTTTTCCCACTGCTTCAGGTCTTTTCTGATTTGTTTGGAGTATATTTTCTGGGAACGTTGCTACCCTGTTAGCATTTTGTTCTCTCATTAATCTATTCTCATCTGGAAAAAATGACAAGATGGAAAAAAATCACCTCAACAAAAAGAACAAGAGGTAGTACTGACTGCCAGGGACCTACTCAATACGGACATTAGCACGATGTCAGATCTAGAGTTCAGAATCATCACTTTAAAGATACTAGCTGGGCTTGAAAGAAGCATGGAAGTTATTAGAGAAACCCTTTCTGGAGAAATAAAAGAACTAAAATCTAACCAAGTCAAAATCAAAAAGGCTATTAATGAGGTGCAACCAAAAATGGGGGTTCTAACCGCTAGGATAAATGAGGCAGAAGAGAGAATCAGTGATATAGAAGACTAAATGATGGAAATAAAGAAGCTGAGAAAAAGAGAGATAAACAACTACTGGATAACAAGGGCAGAATTCAAGAGATAAACGATACCATAAGACGAAACATTAGAATAACTGGGATCCCAGAAGAAGAAGAAAGACAGAGAGGAGCAGAAGGTATATTGGAGCAAATTATAGCAGAGAACTTCCCTAATTTGGGAGGGAAACAGGCATCAAAATCAAGGAGGCACAGAGAACCCCTCTCAAAATCAATAAAAATAGGTCAACATCCCAACATCTAATAGTAAAACTTACGAATCTCAGAGACAAAGAGAAAATCCTGAAAGCAGCTCAGGAGAAGAGATCTGTAACCTACCATGGTAGAAACATTAGATTGGCAACAGACGTATCCACAGAGACCTGGCAGGCCAGAAAGGAATGGCAGGATATATTCAGAGCACTAAATGAGAAAAATATGCAGCCAAGAATACTATATCCAGCTAGGCTGTCATTGCAAATAGAAGGAGAGATAAAAAGCTTCCAGGACAAACAAAAACAAAAGGAATTTGCAAACACAAAACCAGCCCTACAAGAAATATTGAAAGGGGTCCTCTAAGCAAAGAGAGAGCCTAAAAGCAACATAGACTAGAAAGGAACACAGACAATATACAGTAACAGTCACCTTACAAGCAATACAATGGAACTAAATTCCTATCTTTCAATAGTTACCCTGAATGTAAATGGGCTAAATGCCCAATCAAAAGACACAGGCTATCAAATTGGATAAAAAACCAAGACCCAGTGATATGCTGTCTGCAAGAGACTCATTTTAGACCCAAAGACACCCCCCCAGATTGAACGTGAAGGGGTGGAAAACCATGTACCATGCTAATGGACACCAAAAGAAATCGGGTGGCAATCCTTATATCAGACAAATTAGATTTTAAACCAAAGACTGTAATAAGAGATGAGGAAGGACACTATATCCTACTTATAGAGTCTATCCAACAAGATCTAACAATTGTAAATATCTATGCCCCTAACATGGGAGCAGCCAATTATATAAGGCAATTAATAACAAAAGCAAAGGAACACATCGACAACAATACAATAATGGGGACTTTAACACCCCCTCACTGAAATGGACAGATCATCTAAGTAAAAGATCAACAAGGAAATAAAGACTTTAAATGACACACTGGGTCAAATGGACTTCACAGACATATTCAGAACATTCCATCCCAAAGCAACAGAATACACATTCTTCTCTAGTGCCCATGGAACATTCTCCACAATAGATCACATCCAAGGTCACAAATCAGGTCTCAACTGGTACCAAAAGTTTGGGATCATTCCCTGCCTATTTTCAGTCCACAATGCTTTGAAACTAGAACTCAATCACAAGAGGAAAGTCAGAAAGAACTCAAATACATGGAGACTAAAGAGCATCCAACTAAAGAATGAATGGGTCAACCAGGAGATTAAAGAAGAGTTAAAAAAAATTCATGAAAACCAATGAAAATGAAAACACAACTGTTCAAAATCTTTGGGATGCAGCTAAGGCAGTCCTAAGAGGAAAGTATATAGCAATATAAGCCTTTCTCAAGAAACAAGAAAGGTCTCAAGTGCACAACCTAACCCTACACCTAAAGGAGCTGGAGAAAGAACAGCAAATAAAGCCTAAACCCAGCAGGAGAAGAGAAATAGTCAAGATCAGAACAAAAATCAATGAAATAGAAACCAAAAGAACAGTAGAACAGATCAATGAAATGAGAAGCTGGTTCTCTGAAAGAATTAACAAGATTGATAAACCCCTGGCCAGACTTACCAAATGAGAAGAGAAATGACCCAAATAAACAAAATCATAGATGGAAGAGGAGAGATCACAACCAACACCAAAGAAATACAAACAATTATAAGAACATATTATCAGCATCTCTATGCCAGAAAATTAGATAACCTGGAAGAAATGGATGCATTCCTAGAGATGTATCAACTACCAAAACTGAACCAGGAAGAAATAGAAAACCTGAACAGACCTATAACCACTAAGGAAATTGAAGCAGTCATCAAAAATCTCCCAACAAACAAGAGCCCAGGGCCAGATGGCTTCCCAGGGGAATTCTACCAAACATTTCAAGAAGAATTAATACCTATTCTTCTGAAACTGTTCCAAAAAATAGAAATGGAAGGAAAACTTCCAAACTCATTTTAAGAGGCCACCATTACCTCGATCCCAAAACCAGACAAAGACCCCATCAAAAAGGAGAATTACAGCCTGATATCCTTGATGAACATGGATGCAAAAATTCTCACCAAAATACTAGCCAATAGGATCCAACAGTACATTAAAAGGATTATTCACCACGACCAAGTGGGATTTATCCCTGGGCTGCAAGGTTGGTTCAACATCCACAAATCAATCAATGTGATACAATACATTAATAAAAGAAAGAAGAAGAACCATATGATCTTCTCAATAGATGCAGAAAAAGCATTTGACAAAGTACAGCATACTTTCTTGATCAAAAGTCTTCAAAGTATAGGGATAGAGGGTACATACCTCAATATCATAAAAGCCACCCATGAAAAACCCACAGTGAATATCATTCTCAATGGGGAAAAACTGAGAGCTTCCCCCTAAGGTCAGGAACATGGCAGGGATGTCCACTATCACCACTGCTATTTAATGTAGTATTAGAAGTCCTAGCCACGGCAATCAGACAACAAAAAGAAATCAAATGTCCAATGGAAAAAAGACAGTTTCTTCAATAAATGCTGTTGGGAAAATTGGACAGCCACGTGCAGAAGAATGAAACTGACCATTTCCTTACACCACACACAAAAATAGACTCCAAATGGTTGAAAGACCTCAACGTGAGACAGGAGTCCATCAAAATCCTAGAGGAGAACACAGGCAGCAACCTCTTCGACCTCAGCCACAGCAACTTCTTCCTAGAAACATCGCCAAAGGCAAGGGAAGCAAGGGCAAAAATGAACTATTGGGACCTCATCAAGATAAAAAGCTTTTGCACAGCAAAAGAAACAGTCAACAAAACCAAAAGACAACCGACAGAATGGGAGAAGATATTTGCAAATGACATATCAGATAAAGGGCTAGTATCCAGAATCTATAAAGAACTTCTTAAACTCAACACTCAAAGAACAAATGATCCAATCAAGAAATGAGCAGAAGATACGAACAGACATTTTTCCAAAGAAGACATCCAAATGACCAACAGACACATGAAAAAGTGCTCAACATCGCTCGGCATCAGGGAAATCCAAATGAAAACCTCAATGGGATATCACCTCACACCAGTCAGAATAGCTAAAATTAACAAGTCAGGAAACAACAGATTTTGGCGGGGATGCAGAGAAATGGGAACCCTCCTACACTGTTGGTGGAAGGCAAGCTGGTGCAGCCACTCTGGAAAACAGTATAGAGGTTCCTCAAAAAGTTGAAAATAGAGCTACCCTATGATCCAGTGATTGCACTCTGGGTATTTACCCCAAGGATACAAATGTAGGAATCCGAAGGGGTACCATGCACCCCGATGTTTATAGCAGCAATGTCCACAATAGCCAAACTATGGAAAGAGCCAAGATGTCCACCGACAGACGAATGGATAAAGAAGAAGTGGTATATATATACAATGGAATATTAGGCAGCCATCTAAAGGAATGAAATCTTGCCATTTTCAATGATGTAGATGGAACTGGAGGGTGTTATGCTGAGCGAAATCAGTCAATCAGAGAAGGACATGTATCATATGACCTCACTGGTATGAGGAATTCTTAATCTCAGGAAACAAACTGAGGGTTGCTGGAGTGGTAGGAGGCGGGAGGGATGGGGTGGCTGGTTGATAGAAATTGGGTAGGGTATGTGCTGTGGTGAGCGCTGTGAATTGTGCAAGACTGTTGAATCACAGATCTGTACCTCTGAAACAAATAATACATTATATGTTAAAAAAAAAAAAAAAGAAGATAGCAGGAGGGGAAGTATGAATGGGGGAAATGGGAGGAGAGATGAACCATGAGAGACTATGGACTCTGAAAAACAAACTGAGGGTTCTAGAGGGGACAGGGGGGATGGGTTAGCCTGGTGATGGGTATTAAAGAGGGCACATTCTGCATGGAGCACTGGGTGTTATACGCAAACAATGAATCATGGAACACTACATCAAAAACTAATGATGTAATGTATGGTGATTAACATAACATAATAATTTTAAAAAAGAAAAAAAAAGAAATTCTTGGCAGAATCCATCAGTTAAAGAAAAAAAAAACTAAACTAAAAGGTAGCCTATGGAATGGGAGAAGATATTTGCAAACAACTTATCAGATAAAAGGTTACTATCCAAAATCTACAAAGAACTTATCAAACTCAACACCCAAAAACCAAATAACCCAATTAAAAAATGGGCAGAAGACATCAATAGACACTTTTCCAAAAAAAGATATCCAGATGGCTAACAAACACATGAAAAGATGCTCAACATCACTCTTCATCAGGGAAATATAAATCAAAGCCATGTTGAGATACCATCTTATACTTGTTAGGATAGCTGAAATTAACAACTCAGAAAATAACAGATATTGGCAAGGATGTGGAGAAAAGGGAACACTCTTACACTGTTGGTGGGAATGCAAACTGATGCAGCCACTCTGAAAAACAGTATGGAGATTCCTCAATATCTTAAAAATAGAACTACCCTATGATCTAGCAATTGTGTTACTAGGTACAAAAAGATACAAAAATACAGATTTGAAGGGTAAAATACACCTTGATATTTATAGTAGCATTAATAAGAGTAACCAATCTATGGAGAGATCCCAAATGTCCATCGACTGATGAATGGATAAAGAAGATGTGGTATACACATACAATGGAATTTTACTCAGTCATCAAAAAGAATGAAATCTTGCCATTTGCAAAGACATGGATAGAGCTAGAACGAATCTATTATGCTGAGTGAAATAAATCAGTCAGAGAAAGATAAATACCATACGATCTCACTCATATGTGAAATTTAAGAAAGAAAACAGATGAACATATGGGAAGGGGGAAAAGAAAAAAAAGAGAGGGAAACAAGCCATAAGAGACTCTTAACAATAGAGAACAAACTGAGGGTTGATGGAGGGATGTGGGTGAGGGATGGGTTAGATGGGTGATGGGTGTTAAGGAGGGCACTTGATAAATGAGCACTGGGTGTTGTATGTAAGTGATGAATCACTGAATTCTACTCCAGAAACCAATAATGCACTGCATGTTAACAACCTAAAATTTAAATTAAAAAAAATCCCCCCAAAAAACCCCCAAAACTTCCCCATAGTATAGATCTTTCAGCCTTAGATGTTTGAATAAATTAGTAAATCCTATCTGTGAAAAACAAAAAATAAACTGGATGACATTGGTAAGAACGTGTACTCCAGACCTGGAAACCAACCAAAGATACACAAGAAACTGAAGAACAGTTTTCTTAAAGAAATTTATTCTTAAAGAGCTGTTAAAGCTTTGGATAAGGATAATGGGAATCTATAGCCTTCTTCTCTTTGTAGCCTCTCCCATATACACACCCAGCTTGGTCAGTGAGTATTGCAGTTTAATCAAAGTGCATTTTGTAGCTGTAAAACCAGTAACTTTGCTGCCAGTGAATGCATAGTAACTTTGAGGTAGGAGACAAAAATCTTTGGATTTATCAGCTAACAATGATGAACCGGGTAGGAAGTAAAGAGGAAAATATCTTATTATGCCTAGGTTTTGGTTGAGATCTTAGCTGGAAAATGAGAGAGAATATAGAAGGGCTCGTTAAATATCATTTATCTGTGGCTGACTGAAAAAGTATATGTTTTCATTTGTATGGGAGACCCCAGAGAGCCCAGCAGAAAGTAAAATGAAATGAGGACTTGTCAATGTACATACCAAACCACACAGATCCAACAAGAGAAGGCAGAAGCCTTAATTCTCCAGATGTCTTAATACAGTCTCTGCTAAGCCAGAGCACTGGTTGGTCACTAAGCTATGCAGACAAAGAGGCAACACCAATAGGCTAAAGGGTAAAACTAAGACTTAAGATATTAGCAATTACACATTGTCATGTATGTAGATCCCACAGTTTAAGTTCAGGCAAGTACTAAAAAGAAAAAAATAAATCAGAAAAATAAATCAGAATCCAGAGTTGATATGAGATATTATCTAAAATGTCCAGGATAAAGTAATAATAAATATGAGATATACTAAAGAAACAGAAAAGAGTAGGGGTTTTTTTGTTGTTGTTTTTTGTTTGTTTGTTTTGTTTTTTAAGTCAGGAACAAGACAGGGATCTCTACTCTGACCACTGTTATTTAACATAGTACTGGAAGTTCTAACCACAGCAATCAGACATCAAAAAGAAATAAAAGGGATCCAAACTGGCAAGTAAGAAGTCAAACTTTCACTATTGCAGATGATATAATACTCCATATAGAAAATCCAAAAGACTCCACCAAAAAAAAAAGAAATGCTAGAATAAATGAATTCAGTAAGGCTGTAGGATATAAAATCAATACACAGAAATCTTTTGAATTTCTATACACTCATAATGAAATAGCAGAAAGAGAAATTAAGAAAACAATCCCATTTACAATTACACCAAAAATAACAAGATACCTTGTAATAAACTTAACCAAAGAGGTGAAAGACTTGTCACCGAAAACTATAAAACATTGATTAAAGAAATGGAAGATAACACAACCAATGGAAAGATATTCCAAGTTCATGTGTTGGGTGAACAAATACTGTTAAAATGTCCATATTATCCAAAGAAATCTACAGATTGAATGCAATCCCTATCAAAATACCAACAGCATTTTTCATAGAACTAGAACAAATAACCCTAAAATTTCTATGGAATCACAGAAGACCCCAAATAGCTAAAAATATCTTGAAAAAGAAGAACAAAACTGGAGGTATCACAATCCTAGATTTCAAATATACTACAAAGCTATAGAAATCAAGACAGTTTGGTACAGGCACAAAAATAGACACATATATCAATAGAACAGAATAGAGAACCTAGAAATAAACTCATGATTATATGGTCAATTAATCTTCAACATAGGAAGCAAGAAATTGCAACAGGAAAAAGAAAGTTTCAACAAATTGTATTGGGAAAACTGGACAGCTACATGCCAAAAAAAACAAAGAGAGAGAGAAAGGAAGGAAGGAAGGAAGGAAGGAAGGAAGGAAGGAAGGAAGGAAGGAAGGAAGGAAGGAAGGAAAAGAAAGAAAGAAAGAAAGAAAGAAAGAAAGAAAGAAAGAAAGAAAGAAAGAAAGAAAGAAGAAAGAAGAAGAAAGAAAGAAAGAAAGAAAGAAAGAAAGAAAGAAAGAAAGAAAGAAAAGAAAAGAAAAGAAAAGAAAAGAAAAGAAAAGAAAAGAAAAGAAAAGAAAAGAAAAGAAACTAGAGCACTTTCTTATATCATACACAAAAATAAATTCAAAATGGATTAAGTACCTAAATGTGAGACCTGAAACTATAGAAATCCTAGAGGAGAGCATTGGCCATAGCAATATTTTTCTAGATATGTTTCCTGAGGCAAGGGAAACAAAAGCATAAATAAAATATTGGAACCACATCAAAATAAAAAGTTTTCCCACAGCAAAGGAAACAATCAACAAAACAAAAAGATAACCTGTTCAACAAGGAGTTAGTATCCTAAATATATAAAGTACTTACAGAACTCAGCATCAAAAACAAAAATTATCCAATTAAAAAGAGGCAGAAGACATGAACAGCTATTTCTCCAAAGACATACATATGGTCAAGATACATGAAAAGATGTTCAACATCACTAATCATCATGGAAATGCAAATCAAAACCACAATGAGATAATACCTCACACCTTACAGAATAGCTAAAATCAAAAACACAAATAAACCACAAGTGTTGGGAAGAATATAGAGAAAAAGGAACCCTCATGCACTGTTGGTGGGAATGCAAACTGGTGCAGCCACTGTGGAAAACAGTACGGAGTTTACTCAAAAAAATCAAAAATAAAATTACCATATGATCAAGTAACTCCACTACTGGGTATTTACCTAAAGAATGTGAAAACATTAATACTAAAAGATGTATGCACCCTTATGTTTATTGAATCATTATTTAAAATAGCCTAATTATGAAAGCAACCCAAGTGTCCATTGATAGATGGATAAAGAAAATGTGGTATATATTTACATGGAATATTACACAACTAAAAAAAAAATGAACTCTTGGCATTCACAGCAAGATGGATGGATCTAGATGGTATAATCCTAAGTGAAGTAAGTCAGTCAGAGAAAGACAAATGCCATATTATTTCATCCATGTATGTGGAATTTAAGAAACAAAACAAAGAAAGAAAAAGAAGAAATAAACAAAGAAAACCAGATTCTTAAATATAGGGAACAAACTGGTGGTTGCTGAAGAGGATGTGTGTGATAGGATATGTGAAATAAGTGAGGAGGGATTAAGAGTACACTTATCATGGGGCACCTGGGTGGTTCAGTAGGTTAAGCATCTAATGTTTCAGGTCATTATCTCAGGTTCTTGGGATTGTCTCAGGTTCCTGAGATTGAGCCCTGCCTCAGGCTTCCCACTCAGCAGGGACTGTTTGTCCCTCTGCCCCTCCCCGCACTTGCACGCACGTGCGTGCGCACTCTCTCTCTCTCTCAAATAAGTAAATAAAATCTTTTTTTTTTTAAAATACACTTATGATGAACACTGACTAATGTATAAAATTCTGGAATCCCTGACTTGTACACCAGAAAGTAATATAACATTGTACATTAATTATATTGGAATTTAATAATAAATAAATAAATAAATAAATAAATAAATAAATAAATAAATAAATAAGAGTGATTATAAATATATTCAATAATTTAGGGTAGCTATGTTCAAAGAATTAAAGGAAAATATGATGAAAATGACTCAAAAATAAGGAATTTCAATAAATAAATAGAAATTCTCAAAAGGAACTTAAAAAACCTCTTTAGTAAAATTCAATATGCAAAATAAAAAACTTACTAAATAAACTCAAAGGCAGATTTTAGATGGCAGGAGTGAGAATTAGTAAACTTGAGGATAGATCAGTGGAATTTATTCAGTTTGAAGAATGGAAAGACAAAAACTGAATAAAACTTATCAGAGCTTCAGAGATCTGTAAAATAATGTCTAGCTTACCAACAAAAATGCTATAGAAGTCTCAGAATGAGAAAAAATAATGGCACAAAAAATATATTTAAAGGAAAAAATGGCCAGAACTTCCAAATTGGATGAAAATAGATTTAAGAATCTCAATAAACTCTAAGTGGGATAATGATAATGATAAAGAACTATAACTTGAAAATGAACTAATGTTACATGAAACATATGATGGATTCTACAAAAATGTTGAATGAAAGAAGACAGAAACAAAAACATATTTACTATATGAATCCAAATTTGTAAAGTTCAAAAATAGGCAAAACTAGTGTTATAAGTCAAGATAAAGGTTACCTTTGGAGTGGAGTAGTAGTGATTGGGATGAGTTATGAAAGAGTTCATAGATGTTGATGATTATCTGTTTTTTTCCCCTGGCTGGTGGTTACATAGGTGTGTTCAATTTGTGACAATTCATTAACTAAACCCTCATGATTTATAGTTTTTTCTCTGTTATAATTAAATAAAAAAGTTTATTAACAAAAGACTAGCGTATAGATTCAGACAGCTTGGGTTAGAATTCCAGCTCCACTAGTTTTTCAATTTGACTTTGGGTAAGATATTAACCATCAACTTTTCTGTTTCTTCACTATTGAGAATAATAATAGTACCCACTTTGTTTTGTTTGTTTTTGGAGAAGTACGGAAAAACAAGAGAAGTAGTACACACAAAATGCTTAAAAGATAATCCATCACGCATTAAATGATCAAGAAAAGTTAGCTGGGATCATCATCATTATCACCATTTTTAGGTATGTGTGGTGAACAGACTCTAAGATGACTCAAAATTATACCTTCCTGCTAGTATTCACACCCTTGGATGAACTCCTGTCCTTGAGTATAGATGAGGTTGACATACCTCTAACCTATAGAGCAAAAAGTAACTGACTGTTATTTCTATCATTATGTTACATAAAACTATAACTTCCATAGTCCTTGCAGAATCTCTTTATTGGCTTCCTTGCTGGCTTTAAGAGGTACAATAGCAAGGAACTGAGAGCAGCCTCCAGCCAACAATTAGCAAGATACTAAAGTGCTCTAAAACGCACAAAAAATGAATCCTGCAAGAGCCTTACAACCTTAGAAGTAGATCCTTCCCCAGTCTGGCCTCAGACAAGACCCCAGCCCTGGACTTGTAAGAGACAGGGAAGCAGAGGACCAACTCAGCCATGCCTGGATTCCTGAATCATAGTAACTGTCATATGATCAGTGCATGTTTTAAGTCTCCAGGTTTGTAATAATATTTCTATTAGATATTAATATTAGATAATATTAGATAACTAATTTCTATTAGATAGAAATATTAGATAACTAATACCACATATGATTAAGTTTGGCTCCAAGCTTCTCTGGGGAATTAAAGTACAAAAAATTTGTAGCAAGAGGGCACCTGGGTGGCTCAGTCATTAAGCGTCTGCCTTCAGCTCAGGTCATGATCCCAGGGTCTTGGGATTGAGCCCCACATCGGGCTCCCTGCTCAGCGGGAAGCCTGCTTCTCCCTCTCCCACTACCCCTGCTTGTGTTCCCTCTTTTGCTCTCTCTCTCTGTCATATAAATAAATAAAATCTTAAAAATAAAATTTGTAGCAAGTATTGTGACTAAAACTTAAGAGAATTTTTTCTTAATTCTGAATTTGTAACTTTAAATGGTTTATTTTGCCTGGTATTTTTCACCAAGATAGAATGAGGCCGCATTGTCCCAAACATGTAATTACAAAGAACTATAAGTAAAAAACACTTTGGTTAGAAATATGTTGCACCCACTTACATTCCATCAGTATAATTGTTAAATGAGTTACTTTCCTAGCTTGCAAATCAACTACCAGATAGAAAGTAATAGTTTGAATAGGATCACAAGGAAACAAATTAGTAATATGTAACATTTTTTCCTTTTCTTTTGTTGATCTGTGCTCCTTGGTTGATAAATGAGACAGGTTCTTTAAGAATTTATTTTGAAGATCATAAATTAATCAAAATGGGTAGGCAAATATACCAAATGAAGCAAAATGATAGTGAGTAGTGGCATGTAGTGAATATTGGTGAACTAGCAATGCAAGTTGTATCAAAAAAAATTATAGTATTTTAAGTACCATAAGGGCAAACTAAATATGTCTATGGGTCACATGCAGCACACATATAGGCTGCCAGTTTGTGGTCTGTGCTTCAGTGTAACAGAAATATTAATCTTTCTAGACATTATGTTTCAGTAAGACCTAAGGCAGTCTCTAAGTCAAGAAGGGTTTCTAATTTATGCTTCCTAACATAGAAAGATCCCTTTAAAATACCCATGTACATACAGAAGTTTAGCAGCTCTGAGAGCCTGAAATCAAATACAGGGATATTCTACAAATTTTATTATTTATATTACTAAGGTATAAACAGGAGTAAGGGTGGTAGGTTGACATCATGGATCAAATTATCATCACCCTATATGTGATACTTTCTCTGAGTCTTCCAGTCAATTTGCCACTAGTTCTAACATATCCCCAAATTGTTTTAGACACACTTCTATTTTCATGTGCAGGTTGCCCTATGTTTGGTTAGCTTTGTGTATTCCACACCAGATGTTGAGCTCTTCCCTAAGGGCAGAATCCTCATTTCACTGCTTCTGGAAGATTTTGCACAGGTCCTATCACAGCAGAGGCATATATCAGTAGAATCAGTAGAATAAATAAATAAACAAAAGAACAAGTGCAGGACTAGGAACACTATGTATAAAATGAGGGTTCTGTATGTGTACACTTCAGTGTAGCCATGTGGTCAGAAAAATGAAGACAGAAGTCACAGCATATGACAAGTCAATGAAATATTAAGTTGAGAGTTGGATGGAACACTTTCAAAATCAAACCAGGGTGATATAGTATGTGTGAAAGACAGGACGCTATAAGTAGGTGCTATAGTCTTTAGAGAATGAGAGTCAGCAGGAGGCTCAAAGAGTACCATGACAGGGAAAACAGAATAGCACAAGCCTAGACTAGCAAGGGTTTTTAACAGGGAGGAGAATGACATTCTGATCATCAAAGGAAATGAAGAGGTTTTCAGCCCCATTTCCTTAACAAAGGGTGGACAAATCTCAGAGAACAAGCAATTTCTTCTCTCCCCTATAATAAAGATATAGAAGCTCTGATCCCAAGTGATAACGTAAGTGAACTAGTTTGAAATACATAAGGTAATAAGACAAAAGAGATATTTGATGAAACTTTGGCTACACAGTTCTAAGACAGAATATAATAAGCATCTTCTTCAGTGCCCTGAATTCACCAGAAAGAAAGAGAGCTCCCCAAGAGCCATAATAAAGAGGAAACAAGAAATCAGGGTTGCAAATTAAAGCCACAGCAACACTTGCTAAGATATTTGCAAATGACACTACAGACAAAGGGCTGATATCCAAGATCTGTAAAGAACTTCTCAAACTCAACACCCAAAAAACAAATAATCAAGTCAAAAAATGAGCAGAAGACATGAACAGACACTTCTCCAAAGAAGACATACAAATGGCTAACAGACACATGAAAAAATGTTCCACATCATTAGCCATCAGGGAAATTCAAATCAAAACCACACTGATTGGATTATTTGTTCTTTGGGTGTTGAGTTTGATAAGTTCTTTATAGATTTTGGATACTAGCCCTTTATCTGATATGTCACTTGCAAATATCTTCTCCCATTCTGTTGGTCGTCTTTTGGTTTTGTTGACTGTTTCTTTTGCTGTGCAAAAGCTTTTTATCTTGATGAAGTCCCAATAGTTCATTTTTGCCCTTTTCCCTTAATCAAGAAATGGGCAGAAGACATGAACAGACATTTTTCCAAAGAAGACATCCAAATGGCCAACAGACACATGAAAAAGTGCTCAACATCGCTCGGCATCAGGGAAATCCAAATCAAAACCTCAATGGGATATCACCTCACACCAGTCAGAATAGCTAAAATTAACAAGTCAGGAAACAACAGATTTTGGCGGGGATGCAGAGAAATGGGAACACTGTTGGTGGGAAGGCAAGCTGGTGCAGCCACTCTGGAAAACAGTATAGAGGTTCCTCAAAAAGTTGAAAATAGAGCTACCATATGATCCAGCAATTGCACTACTGGGTATTTACCCAAAAGATACAAATATAGGGATCCGAAGGGGTACGTGCGCCCCAATGTTTATAGCAGCAATGCCCACAATAGCCAAACTGTGGAAAGAGCCAAGATGTCCACCGACAGATGAATGGATAAAGAAGAAGTGGTATATATATACAATGGAATATTATGCTGCCATCAAAAAGAATGAAATCTTGCCATTTGCAATGACGTGGATGGAACTGGAGGGTATTATGCTGAGTGAAATAAGTCAATCAGAGAAAGATATGTATCATATGATCTCACTAATATGAGGAATTCTTAATCTCAGGAAACAAACTGAGGGTTGCTGGAGTGCTGGGGGTTGGGAGGCATGGGGTGGCTGGGTTGATAGACATTGGGGAAGGTATGTGCTATGGTGAGTGCTGTGAATTGTGTAAGACTGTTGAATCACAGATCTGTACCTTTGAAACAAATAATACATTATATGTTTAAAAAAAGAAGAAGATAGCAGGAAGGGAAAAATGAAGGGGGGGAATCGGAGGGGGAGACGAACCATGAGAGACTATGGACTCTGAGAAACAAACTGAGGGTTCTAGAGGGGAGGGGGTGGGGGGATGGGTAAGCCTGGTGATGGGTATTAAAGAGGGCACGTATTGCATGGAGCACTGGATGTTATACGCAAACAATGAATCATGGAACATTACATCAAAAACTAACGAGGTGGGGCGCCTGGGTGGCTCAGTTGGTTAAGCGACTGCCTTCGGCTCAGGTCATGATCCTGGAGTCCCGGGATCGAGTCCCGCATCGGGCTCCCTGCTCAGCAGGGAGTCTGCTTCTCCCTCTGACCCTCCTCCCTCTCATGCTCTCTGTCTCTCATTCTCTCTGTCTCAAATAAATAAAATCTTAAAAAAAAAAAAAAACTAACGAGGTAATGTATGGTGATTAACATAACATAAATTAACATAAATTAACATAACAAAAAACCCACACTGAGATACCACCTTACACCAGTTAGAATGGCAAAAGTTAACAAGACAAGAAACAACAAATGTTAGAGAGGTTGTGGAGAAAGGGGAACCCTCCTACACTGTTGGTGGTAATGCAAGTTTGTACAGCCACTTTGGAAAACAGTGTGGAGGTTCCTCAGAAAGTTAAAAATAGAGTTACCCTATGACCCAGCAACTGCCTACTGGGTATTTACCCCAAAGATACAGATGTAGTGAAAAGAAGGGCCATATGCACCGCAATGTTCATAGCAGCAATGTCCACAATAGCCAAACCGTGGAAGAAGCCAAGATGCCCTTCAACAGATGAATGGATAAAGGTGTGGTCCATATATACAATGGAATATCACTCAGCCATCAGAAAGAATGAATATCCAACATTTGCATCAACATGAATGGAACTGGAGGAGATTATGCTAAGTGAAATAAGTCAAACAGAGAAAGACAATTATCATATGGTTTCACTTATTTGTGGAACATAAGGAATAGCATGGAGGACTTTAGGAGAAGGAAGGGAAAAACGAAGGGGGGGATATCAGAGGGGGAGATGAACCATGAGAGACTGTGGACCCTGGGAATCAAACTGAGGGTTTTAGAGGGGAGGGGGATGGGGGGATGGGTTAGCCTGGTGATGGGTATTAAAGAGGGCACGTATTGCATGGAGCATTGGGTGTTATACGCAAACAATGAATCATGGAACACTATATCAAAAACTAATGATATACAGTATGTTGACTAACATAACATAATAAAAAAATTTTAAAAAAAGACATTTCCAATCTTGGTGAAAACACAGCCTTGAGTTTTAAATAACTCATAGAAGATAAAACTTGGGGCTTGTACAATGTGGAGATTTGGAGCTGTAACACTGCAATATACTTGATACTCATGAAATTCTATAACCTCAATTTAAGAATAAACTAGGGTGGTGATGCATTAACTAGAATTATTGTGGCAATCATTTTGCAATATATACAGATATTGAATATTATGTCATACACCTGAAATGCTTTATGTCAATTATATCTCAATAAAAAATAAATAATAAGTACAATTAGAAAATAAAGAGAAATAAGGAAATAAAGAAAATAAAGAATAAAGAAAGAGAATAAAATAGAAAAAAATCACCTAACACCAGAAGCAGATGAAGAAAATTTTTTATTTCAGCCTGAACTGTTAGAGAAACCAAAGTGTGAAGGAACTCCCCTAAGAAATTACTACCATAGGTATGGCCTCAAATGGGTTTGAACTTGGGTGTTATCTGAGATCAATACTGCCACAGGGTCTTGGGCAGAAGTAAAGGAAAATTCTTCAAGAAGATGCATCATCAACCCAAAAAATAAGATTCCCACAGAAAACTAGCCAAAAGCATGAGGGTTAAATTCAGGACTTTCATTTGACTAAATTTTAGTCAAAATTTTTCTCTCTTTTATTGGTTATTAACTTAGAAGGATTCAGCTCTCCCTCTCTCTCTTTGATAATTTCTCCAAAAGAAAGAGCTCTGAGAAATATAGCTGTTTTCCATCTCATGTGGACGATAAGTTCAGCAGCTGTCTCAGATCCCTCTCTAAAAACATTTTACCTCTCAAATATTTTCTGCTGAGGTATGGAGAGCACTCTAGAATAGTGCTAATTCCCCAGATTCTCCAGGACACAAGGCACAAGTGTCCTCTGCTTTCAGACTCTTAACCTACTTGGAAGGTGGGCATTTCTTTATTTTCTGCTGAAATTCCTGCTGAACTTCAGCAAGAGGAAGCCCATAGCAGTGCCTCCAAAGTCTAACTATTGTTCCTTTTACACCTCTCCTCTGTTTGCTCACTATAATTTTTTGCATGTCCTTTGTATAGAGAGAGTAAAGCCTTGAACTTTTATACACAGTAAAGACAAGCTTTTAAAATTCAAATGTCTTTCCCTAAAAATTATTGTGTCTGCCATGGGTTTCAAATGTCTATTTTAAAAAATAAATTCAAATGTCACTTCTTTCTCTATGAATTCATGCAATAAAGCACTACCCTGAGGGCCACAGAAATGAAAAATGATAGCTGCTCAGATTGGGGTGCAGGTTACATGCAAGGTAGCCAAAGATTGAAAAAATAATTATCCATACCTGGTAATGTTTCCCCAAACCACTTTGTGACATAAACATAAATAGTTGTGAAGATGTTTATTCTTATGTGCTTTTTATGGCCTATGGCAAAGCTTTTGACTTGCTGAAATAAATAGGATATGGATGTGTATAAGTTTACTGTGAAGTAGAGTTCATAAGCAGGTAAAACTGGATGGAAAAAGGGCCACCTAATAAGCTAAATTCACTCTGATTATCTGTATATTAGCCATATACAAACCAAATAGTTTTGCAAATTTTTGAAAAATAGCATAAATCTGAGGTGGTATGAAGAATGACAAAGAGAAATAAAGAAATTTAACACATTACAAGCAAAAAAATGCTTCTTTCTGAAAAATGTCTGGATAATAACAATAGAGTATTTCTTTGAGTGATTGGAGGGTATTTTTCCTGACCATGTTTACAGTGCCTAAAGACACATAACTCTCTTCATAATTCCCATGGATACACAAACACACAAATACAGTCATAGTTGTGACTGGGCCTGAATTCTTTCTTTTTAGCACAGCAACCCTTAACTAATGCTCATAAACCTGGACCTGACTATTTGAAAGCCATGAGGCCAAGGTATCATTCTCTCTAAACCTCAGTTTCCTCACCTGTTAAAATTATAATATTTACATGTTCCTTTTTGAATTGTCAGGTACTATTAAAAGAAAATACACCAACATGAAATGCATAGTGGCTAATATATAACAGTTAACCATTTCTTTTCTGTGAAAGCAAAAACTCTTTTGGTTGTAATGGACAAAAAAAAAATTGATACAAATATACTTAAGTAAAAATAATTTCTTTGGGACTTACATAGAGCCCCCAAAGATCTGGTTTCACTTTTTCTCCACCTGCTAAAATAACAGTCTATGAATTGACTTCATTCTCAAACAGGCTCTCCCTTGTGGTCTTAGGATTGCTGCCAGCAGCATCATAGCTGCCATCTTCCAGGTTCATTTCTGAATAGAAGAGAAACTAAGAAAGAGTTGATCAAAATCTGTGGTCTACTCTCTTTGGGCAGGATTGGGCTCTGTCCCCATCCCTGAAGGAATCACTACAACCAGTATATGAAATCTGATGATTAGCTTAAGCCAACCATGGCTTCTCCTGGAGGAAAGAGGGAGTTACAACCAAACACACCAAGGAGTCTGTAAGTAAAAGAAGGATAGTTCCCCAGGAAATTCAGACATATGTTTCCAGTGAAAAAGGGAAAAGCTATAAAGTCCACTATGGGTCACTCATGTTCTTCTCTTCTCTAAATGAACTCAATTTTCATATCACTGCAGAAGTTCCTGAATGTGAAGTATAATTATTCTCTAAACTATGTATCCAAAAGAGATAGTGAAGGTCTTCTTTTGTGGAAATCTTTAAATTTGAAATAACAGAAAATGCTATTTGTTATTCACTATTTTCTTCTTCTTCCAGCTAAAAAAATTAAGTGCCCATCCTCCCTTGTAGCCAAGTGTGGTCAGATAAAATCTGGATGATAATATTTAAATGGAGCACTTTATTGAACTTTAATAAAGACCTTTTAGAAGAAATTGATGTGAAGAGAGCATAATTTTTTGCTCCCCACATGTAGCCCTAAATCCTTCCTGTTGACTTAAATGCAGCTGTGACTCTGAAGCTCCAACAGTTCCTTAAACCATGAGGTGATATTTAGGATGGAAGCTATCGAGTAGAATAATGGAACTAGAAGTGGGAAGTAACTTGAGTGAGTATCTGGTGATCATAAAGCCAGACCAGTCCTAATTTGTCTACTTCCTAATCTAAACTTCTTTTACGCAAGGAAGAAAAAATTTTAAGATTTATTTATTTATTTTAGAGAGAGAGAGAGAGAGAGAGCAAGAGGAGGGGCAGAGGGAGAGAGAGAGTGAAAATCTCAAGTAGACTCCCCACTGAGCATAAAGCCCAATGCAGGACTTGATCTCAGAACCCTGATATCATGACCTGAGCCAAAACCAAGAGTCACATGCTCAATCAACTGAGCCATCCAGGTGCCCCACAGGAAGAAATTTCTGTGTAGCATTAACCACCACTATTTGGAGTTTCCTGATATATGTGACCAAACCTATTCCAAAGGCATTCAAGTTTTTTTGTTTGTTTGCTTGTTTTGTTTTGTTTTTAAGGCATTCAAGTTTATAAAGTAACATTCATGTTCATGGATGCCAGAAAATTATTTAGGTGATTTCTGGAGGTCACTTACAACATGAAATTGTCATCGTTTTTTTTGTTAGGATCCTCAAATATGCAATTTCTCATATTCTTTGGATTCTAAATTCACTGGTGTTCCAAATATCCAGATAAAAGAGGACCAGGTCATTTACCAGGAAATATTTACGATGCTTGCAAGCCTGGAAACTCACCTGCTCCAGAAACCTTCCCTGCAGATGCTCCAATCTCCTGAAAATATCATTCTTTTTACTATCACATTTAAATCTGGAACATTATCTCCAAAAGGCTCCAATTACAAAAATATGGGTAAAGATGAAATATAAAATAAAAATGGAAGTGTATTCAAGTATCTTTCAGCTCTCTCATTTTTCTTCCTTTGTTTTTATAAGACCATCTTGAATGCTCTTTTACATGAATACTCACTTAGAACGATGGGCCCTAACTAGGATGGCTGGTTGTGAGAATAAATATGCCATGGTCTGAACCCACAGAAAGCAGATGCTAAATAATTGGGTGTAGACGTGTGGAAGGGGAAGTTCTGGGCACCTGCCTCACAGAGGGATGGTGATGTTGATTTGTAGTAGGAAGGAGAGGATTCTGAGAATAGAGAGAAACATTCCTGTGAAAGAAAAGAAACATTAGTTTGAATTCCAGGGCATGATGTTTGCATAAATGTATTGTGAGCCTCACTTGTGGAACAAAGAAGGAACCATGAGAAATATCCAGGGCCAAAGGTAGGCATGAGAAATAATGAAACCTTAAGAAAAAAGACCTCAATCCCAAAAGGAGGAGGCTGAGGATGAAAAATAATGTTTGAGCTGAGCATCTTCAATAAAATCCATTGAGACACAATAAATAGGCTCAAAAAAGAAGTAGAAAAGAGGGCCAAAAAATATTCTCAGAGGTGGTTAATTAGTTTTCCATTGCTTCATTAGGTTATAATAACCTTAGCAGCTTGAAACAACGCCCATTTTTTATCTCACAGTTCTGTAGATTAGAAATCCAACATGGGTCTCACTAAGCTAAAGTCAAAGTGTTAGCAGAATTGTATTCTTTACTGGAGATACTGGGGAAGAATCCATATTCAAATGCATTCAGAGTGTGGTCAGGATGTTTTTCCTGTGGCTAAGGACTGAGGCACCTATGTCCTAACTGTCTGCCTGTGGGAAACCACCCTTATTTCCTAGAGACCTGCACCAGTCTTTTCATATGGGCATCTGAATCTTTGAGCCAATGGTACTTCAGACCTTCTCATGCTTGGAATCTCTCCAATTTCCCTTCTACCACATTTTCCTTATCTCTTCTGTTTCATTTCTCTGATCACAGAGAAAGTTTTCTGCTTTTAAGGACTCATATGACTAGAGTAGGTCCAACCAGATAATCTAGATCCATAACCTTAATTAAATGTGCAAAGTGACTTGTTCTATGTAATACACCGTGTTCACAGGTTTCAGAAATTAGGGTGTAAACATCTTTGGGAGACCATTCTTCTTAACACAGGTGGTAATACATTAAAAAGCCCATGGGTTTTCCTGTGAATAGAGAGGGATAAATTAAGAATTCAGAAAATCTCCATTATTTTTCTGGTACCATCTTGATTACATCCACCATGTAATGAAATTCAGAGGAGTGAATGGCTATTTATCCTGTCACTTACTCTTTGTTCTCTTGAACTGTGATCATAATCCATCCTAGGGTTAGTATCAAGAAAATGACTTCACATAATGTTTCTCAAGTTAAAAAGAATTTATCTCTGGTATAGAAACCCTAGGTCCACCCAAAATGATAGTTTCAGGGAAATCACATGATAATCCAAAAGAGATTGATTCTCAAGGATTAGAGTTTGCTATATATCAGCCTAATATATTAGCCAAATAAGAGTAGAAATGTTTTGACTCTTAAAAGTCCCCAAGTGGGGCACCTGGGTGGCTCAGTTGGTTAAGCGACTGCCTTCGGCTCAGGTCATGATCCTGGAGTCCTGGGATCGAGTCCCACATCGGGCTCCCTGCTCGGCAGGGAGTCTGCCTCTCTCTCTGACCCTCCCCCCTCTCATGCTCTCTATCTCATTCTGTCTCTCAAATAAATAAATAAAATCTTTAAAATAAATAAATAAATAAATAAAAGTCCCCAAGTGGCCCATTCACTCTTTCAACAAGTATTTATTGACATCTTAGGACTTTTTCATTTGTTACCATTTGTTAAATAAAGCTATGTTTATAACTACCTTCCTTTTTCATAGGAAACATCTGGGAAGTGGTTTAAGAGTTTAAGACAAAGGGAAAGAATTTGGACTTTCAGCTCAAACAAACCCAGTGTTGAATTCTAGATAAGCTACCTCCTAGCTGTGTTATTTTGGATAGGCCTTAATGGCCTCACCTCTTCTCTTGTGATAGTAGAATGTAAGCTACATTCGAGCAAATAATTTTATCCATTTGTCCGTTGCTAAATTCCTAACATCTCAAACATAACTTACACATAGTAGGTGCACAAAGTAAATTGTTTGAATAAATTAAAAACTATTTACAAAAGTTTTCTAAGATATGTAACATAAAGTAGTATCATAGAATAGATACATGGAAAGTACTTTTATAATTGTAATTATTAGTATTTTTTATTCAGTATTTGCATAGAAAAATGAAGGACAAGTAATGAATAGAGAACAATATATAATCCATTTCCTTGTTTAATGAATAATCATGGATATTTAAGGCCAACTTATTATTTTCATAGTGGCATCTCAAGCAGTAATTATCCTAGAGAAGTTAATAACTATTGTCTAGATGGAAACCATTGTTACTATGGATAAGAAGGAACACAGAATTTGGATAGTGAACCTTTGTTAAATCCAACTTCCATCATAAAGTTAGTGGATAAGCCACTTAACTACTCAGCTAGAAAGAGAAGATGATAATTTCTCCCTACCTTCACTGATAAACCAGTGTGGGGAAATTTCATGAGACATAGACACAAATATTCTGGTAACAAGATGACAAATCCTAAGCAAAAACAATGTTGTCCTATTAGTGAAAAGAAACTATAAAGCAAAGGGAATGCATTTATATATATTTGCATGTAATAAGTACTTAACTATGTGATGGGCAGACTAATAAATGGACAAATTAATACTTTAAATTTTCCTGGAAGAAAAGATCAATATCTATTCTTTTTTATACTTTGTTGTGCTACAGTATTATGTAGGTATGTAGTTATGTATCTTGACTAAGGAATTTAGAATACACAGAGGGCAATGTGTATGATGTGTCAGATCAGAAATTCCAAAGATATATGTTGATTATATTAATATCATGCCTCAGGAGCTGAGAGGGGGGAAATCTGAACAAAGAAGATCATTCTAGAATTCATGAGAGAGTCATCAAGAGTTATATTTAGAGGAGGAGTTAAGATGGCAGAATAGTAGGGAGACCCTGAGCTTGCCTTGTCTCTTGAACATAACTAAATCAACATCAAATCATTTTGAACAACTAGGAAATCAATCTGAGGATTAAGAAAACAATCTGCACAGTTGGAGGGAGAGAATGTGGTAGATTCGAGAATCCGAGCTGCAAACTGGGAGAGAGAAAAGCCGTGGTGTGAAGTTAAAGAGAGAGGGATCTCGAGAGAGTGCAGCATGTAGCCTTCACATACCATGCCTCAGTGAGAATTTCCTGGGTTGCACTGGGAGAGATTGCTCCTCTTCGTGGAGTACATTTGGAAGAGGATATTTTGCCTCTTCAAGGACAAAAGGTCTGCTGGGAGCCACTGAGTGGCCTTTCAACAGCAGAGGACAGAGACACAGGTAGAGGGCAGATAACCTGGTCACAGCTTTTCCCCTCTGAGTGCCATAACTGACTCCAGCCACCGTGTACACACCATGTGACTGCTTTCCTGGGACAGAGTAGTGCCAGGCACACCACAAGGCTTTCCTTCAGGAGAGGGGAGTGTCCATGCCTTGCTGTGCCCTTTAAGATTTGGAGTGTGCTGAGCGTACTAATGGTCTGGCACAGACAGGTTACAGGCAGGGATCTGACGAAAGCCTGGGACACAGGAGAGGAGATAGTTCATTGTTCCCTTTTCTGTGAGGACCTCCTGAACACTGATGGCCAAGAGTTCTCTCTCCCCTAAGACACCATCTTCCACCCCCACATCCACCCCCACCCACCAACATGGTGGGACTTCAGAGATAAACACAGCAACGCCAGTGGAGCCTGCAGTCGCTTCCACCAGACACTGCTCCCCTGCACCCAGCTCGGGCATCTTTACAAGGGCAGGTCTGACTGTAAGCCAGCACAATGGGCCTCTCCCTCAGGAGACCAACACAAGCCCCCAGCATATACCAAGTCTACTGATTATAGAGTGCTCCAAAGTTTCACCTACAGATCGGGTAGAAATAGGACCAGACTTTCTTCTTTTCTTCTTTTCTTCTTTCTTCTTTCTTCTTTCTTCTTTCTTCTTTCTTCTTTCTTCTTTCTTCTTTCTTCTTTCTTCTTTCTTCTTTCTTCTTCTTTCTTCTTTCTTCTTTCTTCTTCTTTCTTCTTTCTTCTTTCTTCTTTCTTCTTCTTCTTCTTCTTTCTTCTTCTTCTTCTTCTTCTTCTTCTTCTTCTTCTTCTTCTTCTTCCTTCTTCTTCTTCTTCTTCTCTTCTTCTTCTTTCTTCTTCTTCTTCTTCTTCTTCTTCTTCTTCTTCTTCTTCTTCTCTTCTTCTTCTTCTTCTTCTTCTTCTTCTTCTTCTTCTTCTTCTTCTTTCCTTCTTCTTCTTCTTCTTCTTCTTTTCTTCTTCTTCTTCTTCTTTCTTCTTCTTCTTCTTCTTCTTCTTCTTCTTCTTCTTCTTCTTCTTCTTCTTCTTCTTCTTCTTCTTCCCTTCTTATTCTTCTTCTTCTTTCTTCTTTTTTCTTTTTTTAATTTTCTTTAAATGTTTTATTCTTATATTTATTTTATTCTTTTTTTTTCCCTTTTTTATTGGTAACAGGCTTAGTTTTTTGTTCATGTGTTGGTTTGTTAGTTTGTTTCCTTGTCTTCTTTTGAATCAGGATTCTTTTTTTTTTTTTTTCTTCCAGGCTTATCTTAACAAGCAAATCAAGTCACACCTAGTTAAAAGTCCAAACACCCCCTACTGCAAGAAAGGAGGAACTCTGCAGAGGACTAACCTGTGGTAAAGAGCAGCCAAAACACAACAGCAGAATGCACACAGCATTCAGCAGAAACACTTCCTGAGGCACCAGGCCCTGGACAGTGTAGGACTCCTTCTTAATATAGTATTACTTTTAGGAGCAGGAAACATAACAAGCTTTCATAACAGGCAAAGACAGAAACCTAGACATAATGGCAAGACAGAGGAATTCTCCACAAAAGAAAGATCAAGAAGGCAGAAGATTGAATAGGTGATATAGAAGATAAAATTATGGAAAATAATGAAGCTGAAAAGAAGAGGGAAAGAAAAATACCAGGTCACAAATATAGACTTAAGGAACTAGCAATTCCACAAAGCACAATAATACCTGTATCATAGGAGTACCCAAAAAAGAAGCATGAGAAAAAGGGACAGAAGGCTTAGTTGAACAAACTATAGCTGAGAACTTCCCTAATCTAGGGAAGAAAGAGGCATTCAAATCCAACTCCTCTCAAAAAACAAAAACAGGTCAACACCAAAACATATAGTAAAACTTGCAAAATACAAAAATAGAGAATTCTGAAAGCAGTTAAGGACAAAAGGTTCTTAATCTACAAGGGTAGACAAATAAGGCTGGCAGGAGACCTGTCCACAGAAACATGGCAGGCCAGAAAGTGGTGGCATGATATATTCAGTGTACTAAATGGGAAAGATATGCAGCCAAGAATACTTCATACAGTAAGGCTGTCATTCAGAATAGAAGGAGAGATAAAAAGTTTCCAAGACAAGCAAAAAGTAAAGGACTTCATGAACACTAAACCAGCTCTCCAAGAAATACTAAAGGGGACCCTATGAGTGGCAAAGAGAGACCAAAAGCAGCAAAGACTAGAAAGGAACAGAGGCAATCTATAGGAATAGCGAATTTACAGGTAATACAATGGCACTAAATTAATACCTATCAATAATTACTGTGAATGTAAATGGATTCAATAGTCCAAACAAAAGACACAGGGTAGGGGCACCTGGGTGGCCCAGTTGGTTAAGCTCAGGTCATGATCCCTGGGTCCTGGGATTGAGCCCGGCATTGGGCTCCCTACTCGGCCGGAAGCCTGCTTGTGTTCCCTCTCACACTCTCTCTCTGTCAATTAAATAAATAAATAAAATCTTAAAAATAAAAAAGACACAGGGTATCAGAATGGTTAAAAAAACAAGACCCATTTATATGCTGCTTACAAGAGACTCATCTTAGAACCAGAAACACCTCCAGATTGCAAGTGAGGGGGTGGAGAACCATTTATCATGCTAATGGATATCAAAAGAAATTGGAGTAGCTATACTTATATCAGACAAACTAGATTTTAAACCAAAGACTGTAGTAAGAGATGAAGAAGGGCACTATATCATAATAAGGGTGTTTATGCAACAAGAAGCTCTAACAATTATAAATATTTAAGCCCCTAACTTGGGAGCAGCCAAATATATAAATCGATAAATAACAAATTTAAAGAAACTCACTGATAATAATACAATAATAGTAGGGGATGTAACACTCCACTTACAGTAATGGACAGATAATCTAAGCAGATCAACAAGGAAACGGGCTTTGAATGACACACAGGAGCAGATAGACAAAAGACATATTAAGAATGTTTCATCCTAAAGCAGCAGAATACACATTCTTTTTGAGTGCACATGGAACATTTTCCAAAATAGATCACATACTGGGTCACAAATCAGGCCCCAGTCAGTGCAAAAATAGTGAGATCATACCAAGCATCTTTTCAGAACATAGAACGCTATGAAACTTAAAGTCAAACACAAGAAAAAATTTGAAAAGACCACAAATATATGGAGGTTAAGAAATGTTCTAATAAAGAATGAATGGGGGGGCACCTGGGTGGCTCAGTCGTTAAGCGTCTGCCTTTGGCTCAGGTCATGATCCCAGGGTTCTGGGATCGAGTCCCACATCGGGCTCCCTGCTCGGCGGGAAGCCCGCTTCTCCCTCTCCCACTCCCCCTGCTTGTGTTCCTGCTCTCGCTATCTCTCTGTCAAATAAATAAAATCGTTAAAAAAAAAAAAAATGAATGAATGGGTTAACCAGGAAATTAAAGAAGAAATTAAAAAATACATGGAAGCAAATGAAAATGAAAATATGACAACACAAAACCTTTGGGACACAGCAAAAGAGGTCATTTGAGGAAAGTATATAGCAACACAGGCATTCCTCAAGAAGCAAGAAAAATCTCAAATACACAACCTAACCCTACACCTAAAGGAGCTGGAAAAAGAACAGCAAATAAAGCCTAAACCCAGTAGAAGAAGGGAAATAATTAAGATTAGTGTAAAAATAAATGATATAAATTAAAAAAAAAGTAGAACAGATCAATGAAACTAGGAGCTGGTTCTTTGAAAGAATTAACAAAGTCAATAAACCCCTAGCCACACTATCAAAAGGAAAAGAGAAAGGACCCAAATAAAATCATGAATGAAAAAGGAGAGATCATAACCAACACCACAGAAATACAAACAATTAGAAGAGAATATTATGAACAATTATATGCCAACAAACTGGGCAATCTGGAAGAAAAAGATAAATTCCTAGAAACAGAAACTACCAAAACTGAAACAGAAAGAAATAGAAAATTTAAACAGACCATAACCAGCAAAGAAATTGATTCAGTAATCAAAAATCTCCCAACAAACAGGAGTGCAGGGCTGGATGGCTTCCCAGGGGAATTCTACCAAACATTTAAAGAAAAAGTAATACCTATTCTTCAGAAGCTGTTCCAAAAAACAGAAATGGGAAGAAAACTTCCAAACTCATTCTATGAGGCCAGCATTACCTTGATTCCAAAACCAGATAAAGACCCCATTAAAAAGGAGAATTACAGATCAATATTCCTAATGAATATGGATGCAAAAGTTCTCAACAAGATATTATCTTATCAAATCCAACAGTACCTTGAAAGGATTATTCACCATGATCAAGTGAGATTTATCCCTGCAGGGTGGTTCAATATCCTCAAATCAATCAACATGATATACCACTTTAATAAAAGAAATGATAAAAACCATATGATCTTCTCAATAAACAAAAGCATCTGACAAAATACAGCATCCTTTCTTGATAAAAACCATCAAGGAAATAGTGATAGAAGGAACATACCTCAACATCATAAAGGACATATATGAAAGACCCACAGCTAATATCATCCTCAATGTGGAAAAAAGAGAGCTTTTCCCCTAAGGTCAGGTACATGACCTGTTGTTCGACTGGAAGTCCTAGCCTCAGCAATCAGATGACAAAAAGAAGTAAAAGGCACCGAAATCAGCAAGGAAGAAGTCAAGTTTTCACTCTTGGCAGACAACATGATACTCTATGTAGAAAACCTGAAAGACTGTACCAAAAAATTACTAGAACTAATACATGAATTCAGCAAAGTTGGAGGATATAAAATCAATATACAGAAACCTGTTGCATTTCTATACACCAATAATGAAGCAGCAGAAAAAGAAATCAAGGAATCAATCCCATTTATAATTGTACCAAAAATCATAAGCTACCTAGGAATAAACCTAACCAAAGAGGTAAAAATATGCTGAAAACTATAGAAAACTTCTGAAAGAAATTGAAGAAGACATAAAGAAATGGAAAAACATTCCATGCTCTAGGGTTGGAAGAACAAATATTGTTAAAATGTCTATACTGCCCAAAGCAATATACATAGTCAATGCAATCCCTATCAAAATAACACCAGCATATTTCACAGAGCTAGAACAAACAATCCTAAAATTTGTATAGAACCAAAAAAGAACCCCAAATAGCCAAAGTAATGTTGAAAAGGAAAACCAAAGTGGGAGGCTTCACAATTCTGGATCTCAAGCTGTATTACAAAGCTGTAATCATCAAGACAGTATGATACTGGCACAAAACAGACACATAGACCAATGGAACAGAATAGAAAACTCAGAAAAGGACCCACAACTGTGTGGTCAATGAACCTTCGACAAAGCAGAAAAGAATATCCAATGGAAAAAAGACAGTCTCTTTAACAAATGTTGTTGGGAAAACTGGACAGCCACATGCAGAAGAATGAAACTGGACCACTTTCTTACACAATACACAAAAATAAATCCAAAATGGTTGAAAGACCTAAATGTTAAAACAGAAAACCAAAAAATCCTAGAGGACAAAGCAGGCAGCAACTCTTTGACCTTGATGACAGCAACTTCTTACTAGACACATCTCCAAAGGTAAGAGAAACAAAAGCAAAAATGAACTATTGGGACTTCATCAAGACAAAAATCTTCTGCACAGTGAAGAAAACAATCAACATAATGGAAAAGCAGCCTATGGAATGGGAGAAGATATTTGCAAATGATGTATCTGATAAAGGGTTAGTATCCAAAATCTATAAAGAACTTATCAAACTCAACATCCAAAAACAAACAACCCAGTTAATAAATGGTCAGAAGACATGAATAGACACTTTTCCAAAGAACACATCCAGATGACTAACAGACACATGAAAAGATGCTCAACATCACTCATCAACAGGGAAATACAAGTCAAAACCATCATGAGATATCATCTCACACCTGTCAGAATGGCTAAAATTAACAACTCAGAAAACAACAGATGTTGGCAAGGATGAGGACAAAAGGGAATGCTTTCATACTGTTGGTGGGAATGCAAACTGGTACAGCCACTCTGGAAGACAGTATGGAGGACAGTATGGAAGTTCCTCAAAATGTTAAAAATACAACCCAGCAATTGCACTACTAGGTATTTATCCAAAGGATATAGAAATGCTGATTCAAAGGAGCACATGCACCCCAATGTTTATAGCAGCACGATCAACAATAGCCAAATTATGGAAAGAGCCCAAATGTCCATTGACTGATGAATGGATAAAGATGTGGTGTGTGCGTGTACATACACACACACAAAGGGATATTAGTTGGCAATCAAAAAGAATGAAATACTGCCATTTGCAATAATGTGGATGGAACTAGAGTGTATCATACTAAGTGAAAGAAGTCAGTCAGAGAAAGATAGATATCATATGATTTCACTCATACGTGGAATTTAAGAAATAAAACAGATGAACGTAGGGGAAGGGAAGGAAAAATAAAATAAGATGAAAACAGAGAGGGAGGCAAACCATAAGAGATGCTTAACTCTAGGAAACAAACTGAGGTTTGCTGGAGGGGAGGTGGGCAGGGGATGGGATAAATGTGTGATGGGCGTTAAGGAGGGCACTTGTTGGGATGAGCACTGGGTGTTATATGTAATTGAAGAATTAGTAAATTCTACTCCTGAAATCAATAATACACTATATTTTAACTAACTTGAATTTAAATTAAAAAAAAAAAGAGTTATATTTAGAAACCCAAAGGGATACTGGTGTAGCACAAAAACCATTCACTATAGAAAAGTCATCCAGGGAACATGGCATAATAAAGCACAAGCACTGTGAGATATTAAAGGCCAGGTACTCTCTGGTCAGAAGAAAATTAACCGTTAGTAGGTACACACTGTGACTACTCTTGGAGAGAGTGTTCCCTGTGGTACTCAGGTTGTGACAAACCAAATAAATCTGTAGAACCCAGGTCCCTTCCAGTAATGAATACTTCTTATCCTACTTTTCTTTCCTTAGAGGACAGCTACTCACACAAACCATGACTCTGAGGTGCTTAGCCTCAGTGGACTCAAGGGATTATTATTTGCCAGGGTATTCTTGTGGTATATCCTTATTTTAACCCACCATTTCTTCTTATTATTTTCTCCCCTCCACATGAATGTAGGCTTCATGAATGCCACTTTTTTTTTTTCACGGATTATTTTTTCAAGGATCTTGGTATAGTTAACAGCCCTGTGAGTTGAAGATTATATCTTTCTCTGGAGCAAAAGGCAGCCACACTTACTGCCTACAGGCAAATATTTGGGATTTCTAAACTCAGGGTTCCTCTCCTGTAACATAATCCACTGTATGTGTAGGTATAATAAGAACCTCTTTGCATTATGCTGTGGAATTGAGGCTCCAGAAACTGGTACAAAAATGCTGGTGCTCTGGTGACTGCTAGTGCTGTGACTAGGAAACTATCTTTGACTTTGATCCAGAGTCTTAGGTCTTCTGCCAGCATTCATGAAACTGTGGTAAGCTAACTTGTTAGCTTGCAAGCTCTCCAAAATCCCAGACTCTTCATGGTTTTTATATTTATTTTATATACTTTGCAACATAGTACCACATTAGGCACACACTAGGCTCTCAAAACATATGTATTTGCTGAATAAAACAAATGAACACAATCTTTTTTTTTTCTGAAGTTGTTCAAGATAATTGTGCAAACATATAGATCCTATACTTAAAGGTTCTTTCCAAAAACAAAGTGTCCTATAATAACAGTGAACATTTATTGCAGGTTTATTATGGATAATGCATCACTTTAAGTGCTTTACAGGTATTGATTGATTTACTCCTCATCCCAACACCATGAAGTAGATAATACTATTACTGCTATTTTACAAACAAGGAAGCTGAGCAGTTAAGTAACCTGCTCAAAGTTCACAACCATTCACAGAAGCAGCCAACATTTGAACCTGGGCAATGTATGCTCTCAAGCACTATCCTATGACATTTCCAATTGCAGTATTAAAATATTTTTTTTTATTTTTTAAAGATTTTATTTTTTATTTGACAGAGAGAGAGAGCAGCAGAGGGAGAGAGAAGCAGACTCCCCATTGAGCAGGGAGCCTGATGTGGAACTCGATTCCAGGACCCTGGGATCATGACCTGTACCAAAGGCAGACATGTAACCAACTGAGACACCCAGGTGCCCTAAAATAATTTTTTAATTGTATTTATTTATTTGTCTGAGGGAGAGAGAGAGAGAGAACAAGCTGGGGGACTGGCAGGCAGAGGGAGAAACAGGCTCCCCACTGAGCGAGGAGCCTATGTGGGACTCGATCCCAGGACCCCAGGATCATAACCCGAGCCAGAGGCAGATGCTTAGCTGACTGAGCCACCCGGGTGTCCTTAAAATAATTTTTATAACATTAACTAGTATTACTATTTCTCTAACAAGCCAGAACTTAAGAGCCTTTATTTTACATTCTTTCAGTGTAAATATGTTTTTCCTCTGCCCCAAAATTCAGCTCACAGCCAATCAGAATTGTCATACAGGTCAAGTCAGAATCTGTAAGATGTCACAGCTATTCCAAACACCACTTGTACTTGTTGGTTCATAACTGGCCTTTGAGATAGTTGTCAACCTTTGCCCCAGCACCAACATTATAAGGGATCCCAATATATCTGTTATGGTATCTTGAGTTTCGTGTCCTGCAGTATTTAGAATGCTGATTTTTGACAAAAATAAATCACCAGGAGACACCAGAGTCCTCTTTCAGTTATTCAAGTATACTGCACCTTTGGCCTCAGGAATATAAAACAAGAAAGATCCCCATATGGAGACAACTGAGATTACAAAGATGAACAATAGAAGGTGAGAAGAGGAATTTTGGAAATACTGGTTTGGGTGTCCAAAATCAAACTTACAACACTAACCTCAAGAAACTCTTACTGCTCTTCTAGTTTATTCTCTGTTTCTTGACTCAGCCATGCTCTATTACACTCTTCTCATAAATACTCTTACACTTCCTCTTGCCCTTTACAGAAAAACTTTGCTGGCCCTGTTTTAGTCTGTCCCAGATTATGCATGTTATCACAATATAATTTTAATAGTGCTCCTTTTCACTCTTAAATATAGCCCCAAATTGGGTAATAAATTACCCTGTCCCTAACTCAACAGAATCTATTTATTCTGTCCACACTGTTTTCTTAAAGGTTCTAGTTGCCTTATAGAGTGGCCAAACATCCCAATATGCCTGTGATTGAAGTTGTTCCTGGATGCAGGACTTTCAGGACTAAAACCTGGAGAGTCTCAGGCCAGCTGGGACAGCTCATCTCCCTGTTGTGGTGGGCATCAGTGTTGAATAATGCTGACTTCCCTTAGGCACTGTGTTAAGTTGTTTTTTTTATAAATATTTCCCCTATAACTCCAATTTTTATTTTTATTTTTTTAATTTAGAAGTGTACTTTTAATTTTTGAAATTATTAATTATTATCTCATTGTGATCAGAAAACATGCTCTGCATGATTGCTACCCTTTGACATTTGTTGGGATCTGCTTATGGTTATCATTTCTATGCATTTATTATTGCTATCCATATGAAAATAACTCAAGTTGGTCCATAGCTCCCTCACCACCTAATGTATCTCCTGCCTTCAGTAATAGCAGTGACCACTGAGTACAGGGTCCGGAAAAGAACAGCTTCTGGAAGCCAGTAATGAACTACCAAGGAAGAAAATGACTGCTTAGAACTATAAATCATGAACCCCTCATCAAATATGTTGCCTTATTTTTGAATTTTAGCCAATAGTTCTTTCTCTTGCAAATTTAAAAGCAGATTTTTTAGGTATTGATATCCATTCAAATATTAGTTCATGATATTTGGTTGAAACAGCTTTTGAAAACAGTACTCATGGTTATTTAAAATGAGGGAATTCCTGGGGCGCCTGGGTGGCTCAGTTGGTTAAGCGACTGCCTTCGGCTCAGGTCATGATCCTGGAGTCCCAGGATCGAGTCCCACATCGGGCTCCCTGCTCAGCAGGGAGTCTGCTTCTCCCTCTGACCCTCCTCCCTCTCCTGCTCTCTGTCTCTCATTCTCTCTCAAATAAATAAATAAAATCTTAAAAAAATAAATAAAAATAAATAAATAAATAAATAAAATGAGGGAATTCCTGAATAATATTGACAATAAAAAGTTAATGAAATGAATATACACAAAACATCTTTTGTTCATTCATATTTCACTTGCTTCTCTGCTGAGAATAGTTTCATATATTCCATGGATATGTTTATAAAACTGAGACTGATCAGTTAGATTTTTCTATTCCAATAAGCAGCTAGAAAATCACACTGACTTCGATGAGGCCCTTGGGACCTCAGTTAACAAAACAAGCTGGTTACTTGGAAGAAATCCTTAAGTACATTTTTTTGGACAAAGAAAATGATTAGGTAGTAAGTTAAACCTAACCACAATTGAGGATTTCTTTTTATGTCATCTTTATATTAAAAGAAGGATGAAAGTGGAAAGCGAGGATGGGAAAAGCTCAGATCACCAGGGTTCTCTTTATTTGGAAGCAATGGAAAGTACACTGCGACACTGTGCAATTTGAATCCTTTATAAAGACAATCCTGCATCACTCTTAATGTGTGATTAAGTTCTTTTTCCTTTTTTAATTCCAGTTTAGTTAGCATACAGTGTTTGTTTAGTTTTAAGTGTACAATATAGTGATTCAACAATTCTATACGTTACTCATTGCTCATCAAGATAAGTATACTCTTAATCCCCTTTACCTATTTCACCCAACCCCCATCCACTTCCCCTCTGTATATGAGTCTGCATCTGGGTGCCTGGGTGGCTCAGTTGGTTGGGCGACTGCCTTTGGCTTGGATCATGATCCTGGAGTCCCAGGATCGGGTCCCGTGTTGGGCTCCCTGCTCAGCAGGGAGTCTGCTTCTCCCTCTGACCCTCCCCCCTCTCATGCTCTCTCTCATTCTCTCTCATATGAATAAATAATTTTTTAAAAAAGAGTCTGCTTTTTAGATTGTCTTTTTCCTTTGTTCCTTTGTTTTGTTTCTTAAATTCTATATATGAGTGAAATCATGATATAATTCCATTCTTTTTATTGCTGTTAGAATTATTATCTCATTTTCTTTCTGCTTTACTAAATAATTCTTTCATTCTTATGGAAGGAAAGTTTTGTGGTTGAAAGTTTAAAAAATATTACATTTCACAAATATGAAATAGTGATACATATATTCATGTACTTTCAAGCAAGAGATAGATTTGGGTTACCTCAAACTTTTTGACATATCATGCAGGGCTTATCTTGATCTGGCCTCTCTTTACCTCATCATTCACCAACTTTCCTGTCCTACAAACATCCCTCCCAACCTTATCCTTTCTACCCCAGGTCTTTGCTCAGACCTGTTTCATGGGCATGTGATCTGTTTTGTACAGGACCCCATGTTCACAAGGGCCCCCTACTAGTTACATCTATTATCAAAAAGACAAGAGACAATGAGTGTTTATGAGGAAATGGTAGAATGCAAACTGATGCAGCCACTGTGGAAATTATTTGAGGAACCTCCATATAATTAGAAAAATACCAGTGTCTGGGCCTCAATCCTCAAATAATTAAAAATAGAACTATCATATGATCCAGCAGTCCCACTTCTGGGCATATATCCAAAGGAAACAAAATCATTTTATCTGTCAATTACACTTTAATAAAGCTGTCATGATCTTGAAATTCTTAGTAATTTAACAAATGACCCCACATTTTTCATTTTGAGTCCCGCATACTATGTAACCAGTCCTGTCTCTGGGTTTCTGGAATACTTCTGAATTTTATTGAATATACCTTGTTATTTCTCTGTTTCCTGTCCTTGCATTCTCTGTGAGCTACTCTCTCTGAGCCCTGTGATAATCATAATTGTCTCCTGCTTTAAGACTCAGAGAATGTATTACCTCTTATAGAAGGTCTTCCCACACTGTTAAAATATGATTTGGAGACCACTGTCCTCTTCTAATAATACCTAAATTTAGTCTTCACAGACAATTACAAATCCTCATTACTTATCTGTCTTCTTCCTCTTAGACTATATTTTCTTGATGGCATGGATCTAGAATGTATGCATATTTACATTCTTACCATATGGAGAATTACCTGGCATAAAGGAGAAAATCAATAAACACTGATTGAATACTACTGAATTAAATTGAATTCCCTTGGTAAACCATGGACATAGGAGGTTAATGTGATTGTGCAACCTATTATATTCCTGATTCCTGCCAATTGATTTTGCCACATGACTGCAACAGAAAATTCTTAGAGAACGAAGACTGACTCATTACAAAGTCAGTTAAGAGCAATAAGAAAATTATTTGCTAGAACACGTAACAGATGATAAAAAGAAAAACAAAAAGCATTCCACAGAGAAATATATTGCTGACTAGGAATTTAGCCAACGCTAAGAAAAATATGAGTCCTTTTTCTTTCAGTGTGTGTGGGGCAATAGAATATAACCTCCAGGCAAAGATCTCCCAGGGCAGGAAGAAAAATGAGAAGAAATCATGAATATGATAGAACACATAATTAAAATATTAGAATGTTTGCAGTTTGGCAAGAATTCAAGGTCTGACATGCTTCATCAGTTTTGGGGATTTGCCCCTTGACAAATACAGTTGGAAATTCTCTGAAATCACAAAGGCCTGAGAAGTTAGGGTAAGACACACTAAAGGGAAACTGTACAAATAGTTGGGATTTGCCCTTTTATTTGTTTTCCCTCTAGTGCTGGGAACAGAATATGGGGGTAAATTTACAAAAGGAAACTAATTATAGCTACTGTGTACTATGACCACTTTTTATTTTGAAGACAAAGCATGTAGATTTATATTATATAGCTTAGTGCAATGGAAAAAAATATCAAAAAGACCCTAAGTCTAGGGCAATAAGCTCTAGATCTGGCTTTCCAGCAACTACCTCCATACTATTTGGAAATACTTTCAACTCTCTGTGTTCTGACTTCCTTATTTGAAAGAAAAAAATGATAGTTCATGTGAACTATCCAATTTTGTACAAGCAGAAAGGGTTATACACAATAAAGAAGTTTTCAAAAAGGGTCATATTTTGTTGAATTGGTACAGAAGCAGTGGGGCCAAAATCTATCCAAGAAACATGCATGTAAGAAACATACCTTGATTTCTTATTTTATATCTAACCTTATAGTATACTGATAAAATCTAGTTTTAAATGCATGCCTACAATCATTGGATGAGAACTGGTTTTAAGCCCTCAGCTAAATAATCAGTCTCTTCTACCCTATCCTTAGGTTGTATGAGAACTCTAACATCAGCTTTAATTTTTTTTTAAATGATTAATCTACATTAACTGCAGTGCTTCCATGGTGTGTTCCTGGGCCCATCTGCATCAAAAATTTCTGATTCATTGTTAAAATGCAGCCCTCTAGATCCCAACCCACACTTAACTGAGTAAATCTCTGAGTGCAGGTCCAAGAATTACTATATTTTATTTTATTTTTTTTTAATTTTTTTTTAAGATTTTATTTATTTGTGAGAGAGAGAATGAGAGACAGAGAGCATGAGAGGGAGGAGAGTCAGAGGGAGAAGCAGACTCCCCGCTGAGCAGGGAGCCTGATGCGGGACTTGATCCCGGGACTCCAGGATCATGACCTGAGCCGAAGGCAGCCGCTTAACCGACTGAGCCACCCAGGCACCCATGAATTACTATATTTTAGCTAAGTTCTATGGATTTGTTTCCATGCTAAAATTTTGGTTCTGCATGTACATGTATTATTTTTTATCATACGAAATCATTGTTTTTGAAGTCCACTCAACTTGAGAAAGCTTCAATAGATATTTAGGAAGAAGATAATAATTTACTCTAGAACAGAATATGGAAGATTGTAGTCTCATGTCTCAAAAGTCATACCAAGGGCTTTCCTTAAAAACTTGAACTTAAGTTTGGTTGGAAGAGTGTCTGAGAAGGTTGTGAGACACTTGCTCAATTTCATGTCTGTGGCTAATGCTCCCAATCTGGTGTAACTCCAATAAAAAATAGAAAGAGACAATGGCTGAAAAATATTTTAAGATAAAATATTATAGGCAGAATTCATTAATTCATATTTTCAAATCTTTCAAAAAATTTTTTTCATGGCCATAAACTGCACTGAAAAACTCACTCATGATAGTGACGGTCAATAATAAAAACTGATTTGAAGTTTGTTGCTATGTCAAGGCCATGGCTGTGAGTGAAGATTCATAGCTTCTGGCCCCAGGTGTCTCACTTAACCCTCCTGGATCTCAAGTTTCCTGCATTGTAAAATGAATATCCTGAGCTCAATGATCTCAGTTTAATTACAATATTTTTGCTTTTACTCTTTATCTTCCTCATCCAGTTTCTCCTTAAACAATCATTTGAGAAATATTAGATGAGTCAGAGGAAGGTAAGCAACCATGAAAACACAAACACATTAATAAAGTACAAATTGGATGCAGACTTTACATCCTTTCAAAGTTGCCTCTTCAGAAGTACAAAATAGCTATTAATTACAGAAGCAAAATGAGTAAATTTACATGGAAGAAGCCTGGCAGGCATCTCCTTAATGAAGTAATCAAAGTGAACATCAGCAATAATGGGACATACTGAAATTTGTGTGGCTGAGAGAGGCAAGGAAGGGAGCACAGCATCAATCCTCTAACAGACCTGCCAAAGAAGTATATTTTAAATCTAATAATGAGGAAACATCAGACAAACAAAATCAAGGGGCATTCTACAAAATTGTTGGCCTGTAATTTTCAAAAGTATCGAGATCAATAAGGGCACAGAAAGACTGGAGCATTGCTTCAGACTAAAAAACACTAAATGCAAAGTGTGATCATAATCTCATCTTTTCCATAAAAGATATGATTGAGACAGTGCATGAAACTTCAGTGGATCTGAAAATTAGGTGGTAGTAATTCATTATATATTTCCAAAAAACCCAGCTGACACCAAGTGAAACAAAGTCAAATCCCTCTCCAAATAAATAAATCTAATTCATTCATAAAAGTATTTTCTGACTATGCATGTTTCTTAAAAAAAACTATTCGATTAATATAATTTATTTTACCCTTACTTAATCCTTAATTATATCAATGTTACCATGTCTTGGCACAGTGTCTGGAGCATTGGTTGGGTATAACTATTTTTGTATTGGTAAATGTAAAAAGATGTTAAAAGGGACTTTGAGTTAGAATAACAACTGAGGACAATCAGTGTTAGGTAATCACCTATCCTAAAGACCATCCATGCAGGACTTATTAACAGGTGACCTCAAACCATTTCATAGTACTGTAGTCAATGCACCCAATGTAGTCAGTGTAGGAAATGTGAAGGCCTTGAAGAAACATTTAGTGAGAAGAAAATTCCTACAAAAATTGTTCTGAGTGTTGGTTCATGTAGGGAGCTTCAGTGAAAAGGATAAGCTTTAAACTGAAGAAAGGGTAAAATTTTATGTATTTGGGCTTAGATTGTTAATAACTTAAAATGGCACCATATTTAAATAATAATGGTGGGAAAACCTATGATTCCCACTTGAGATAGCCAGAGGCAATGAAGTCAGATCTTTTCATAATTGAAAAACTGTAATGTAAGGGGAGATAAAATTTAATTCCTACTTTCATCTCATTCAATCAACCTAGAATAATGAACTGGTTACACTAACTAATCAGTTAAAGCATCTGCTATTTGTATGACATTGTTGCATACCTCATATAGGACCTGATGCTGAGCCCAGAGAAATAATGCTAACATATCATTTTCTGATTTTAGAAGAACCTGCTGTGTTTTACTATGACTCCTAAATCTGTTTGGCTAGTTTATACATACTTAAAATAAATGATTTCTTCAATATTTCTCCATGTTTATAGCTTTTTACTTCATGAAATATTATTTATAAGGACAGAGATATAAGGCAGAATGATGGCACATTTGAACCTTGAAGTTGTTGTAGGGACACAAATCACAACCTCATCTTAATGAAATAGAATTCAGAGACAGTGTTCTTTACCCAAAAGCAAAGTCTTCCTGAAGTCCACCATGCTGAGAAAATGTGTGCTTGAATAATTTTAACCTTTATGAGAAAAAACTGGAGAACCGTGTTTATGGGTAAACCTAGGAAAGCCTTTGTGTCATTCACATGCATGAAGATAAAAATAAAGAGACTATCAATCATAATTAAAATCTTACATTAATACTAATAATTATAATTAACTTTCAGTAAATACAATTAATTTCCTTGGTTCCTAGGAAAATCTCAGGCTTTTGTTTAGGCGTTTCTTTTTTTAAAGATTTTTTTTTTTACTCTTCTCTTTTTTTATTGTTATGTTAATCCCCATACATTACATCATTAGTTTTTGATGTAGTGTTCCATGATTCATTGTTTGTGCATAACACCCAGTGCTCCATGCAGAACGTGCCCTCTTTAATACCCATCACCAGGCTAACCCATCTTCCCACCCCCCTCCCCTCTAGAACCCTCAGTTTGTTTTTCAGAGTCCATTGTCTCTCATGGTTCATCTACCCCTCCGATTTCCCCCCCTTCATTCTTCCCCTCCTGCTACATTTTTTTTTCCTTAACATGTATTGCATTATTTGTTTCAGAGGTACAGATCTGAGATTCAACAGTCTTGCACAATTCACAGCGCTTACCAGAGCACATACCCTCCCCAGTGTGTATCACCAAGTCACCCCATCCCTCCCACCCCACTCCCCACTCCAGCAACCCTCAGTTTATTTCCTGAGATTATTATTTGAGAGAGAGAGAGAGAGCACATGAGATGGGGGAGGGTCAGAGGGAGAAGCAGACTCCCCGCCGAGCAGGGAGCCCGATGTGGGACTCAATCCTGGGACTCCAGGATCATGACCTGAGCCGAAGGCAGTCACTTAACCAACTGAGCCACCCAGGCGCCCTTGCTTAGGCATTTTTAATGAAAATGTCTTTTTGAAAAAGTTTTTAAAGATTTATTTATTTATTTGAGAGAGAGAGAGCAGAAGGAGGGGTAAAGGGAGGGGACAGAAGGAGGGGGAGAGAAATCTTCAAGCAGACTCTCTGTTGAGCACAGAGCCTGACCTGGGGCTCGATCCCAGGACCCTGAGATCATGACCTGAGCCGAAATTAAGAGTTGGACACTTAACTGACTGAGCCACCCAGGTGCCCCACCTTTGAAAAATTTTTGATGCCACCTTAAGGTTCCCATTGTGACCTCAGAGATGTAAGCAATCTATGCACTTAACTAGATAAAACACTAGATCAAGTTGATTTTTCCTACTGAGTTTGTTATAGTTGTGTTTCTCAAAACATTTCTGATATTAAAAATTGCAGAGCCTGTGCTTCAACTGTAAGAACTTCTGTCCAGCAATCATGAGGATATAGCAGATCATTTTCATCTGATATCAATAGTCGCTCAATACCTACTGGCAACAAATGCTGGTTTTGAAATTGTAGGAGAATAAAAAATAATTTTTCCTCTACCCTTTTAGATTCTTGGTTGAGATGCCCCTATAATAAAAGACAGATTAAGAGGGGAAAAATATACAGAAATTTAATAACATGCATACCTCCTGTATATATATAAGTGATAGATACTCAGGAAAACTGAGTATCTAAAAGCAAAGGCAAAAAAGCAAAACAAACAAGTTGGACTAAATCAAACTAAAAAGCTGCAAAGCAAGGAAAACCAACAACAAAATGAAAAGGCATTCTACTGAATGAAAG
The DNA here is from genome assembly GCF_029215605.1 of Mirounga angustirostris. Lineage (NCBI taxonomy): Eukaryota > Metazoa > Chordata > Mammalia > Carnivora > Phocidae > Mirounga > Mirounga angustirostris. Next base: position 43,799,067 of record NW_026991716.1, on the reverse strand, counting down.
AAAATATTTATAAATCATATATCTGATAAGGGGTAAATATTCAGAATATATAAAGAACACATACAACTCAATAGCAAAAAAAAAAAAAAGAAAGAAAAGAAAAGAAAGGAAAAAAAAGAAAAAATCCAATTACAAAATGGGCAGAGGATCTGTATAGACATTTTTCCAAAGAAGACATACAGATGACGAGCAGACACATAAAAAATACTCATCATCACTAATCATCAGAGAAATGCAAATCAAAACCACAGTGAGAGCCATCCTCTACATCTGTTAAAATGGCTACTATAAAAAAGACAAGAAGGGGCACCTGGATGGCTCAGTTGGTTAAGCATCCCACTTTTGATTTTGCCTCAGGTCATGATCTCAGGGTCCTGGGATCAAGCCCCACATCAGGCTCCATGCTGGGTGTGAAGCCTGCTTGGGATTCTCTCTCTCCCTCTGCTTCTCCCCCCTCTTAAAAAAAAAAGACAAGGAATAACTAGTATTTGTGAGGATGTGGAGAAAAGGGAATCTTTTGATGCAATTGTAAATTGGTGCACCCACTGTAGAAACCAGCATGGAGAATCCTTAAAATTTTAAAAATAAAACTAGGATATGTTCAAGCAATTCCACTTCTGGGTATTTATGCAAAGGATATGAAAACTATTTTAAAACCCCTATGTTCATTGCAGCATCATTTACAATAGCTAAGATATGGAAACAACCAAAGTGTGCATTGATGGATAAATGAATAAAGAAGATAGGATATATATCTACAATGGACACTACTCAGCCATAAAAATTAACAAAATCTTGACATTCACAATATGTATAGACCTTGAAAGTATTATGCTAAGTGAAATAGACAGAGAAAGATAAATACCATATGATTTTATTTATATGTTGAAGCTAAAAAAAAAAATGAACAAAACAAAACTTATAGATACAGGAAACAGAATTGTGGTGGCCAGATGAGAGGGATGGTTAGGAAATAGGCAAAATGGGTGAGGGGGTCAAAGGTACAAATTTCTGATTATAAAATAAATAAGTCATAGGGATGTAATTAATGTATGCCATGGTTACTATAATAATAATATTGTAGTGTATTATTTGAAAGTTGCCAAAAAAGTAAATCTTAAAAAGTTCTCATCACAAGAAAAAACTAACTTTGTATGGTGACTAATGGTAACTAGACTTATCGTGGTGACCATTTTGTACCATATACAAATATCAATCATTATTTTGTACACCATAAACTAATATAATGTTATATGTCAACTATGCATCAAAAACAAAACAAAACAAAAAATACTGAGTAACTCTCTGAAATGGCCTAAGCCACCAGCTTAGATACCATCTTCAGCTAAGGCAAAAGAAAGATATTGGAGAAAGGATGCAGTTATGGAAGGTTACTAGGAAAAGCACAGTGAATAACGGTATGGTTATTATGCAGATTTAAGTCCTGCCTTCTCCACTGATAAGAGTTTCTAGAGATTTGGTCATCCTCCTCATCTTGGTACTGAGAGGGAGACACTCTTACAAATGGAGATTTTTCCTTATAAATGTAAATGTCTTTTACAAATGGGTAATTTTTACTAGGTTTTCAGAACTTTTCCTATATCTGCTATCTCTTTAAAATAATTCTTATGCCAAAGAGTTATATTTTGGGGTGACAAATTCTGTACCCCTTCACAATTATAAAGCTAGCTTTTTTTTGTTTGTTTGTTACAGTTTCCTTTTATCTCAAAATGACACACTGGGAAAATCTGACTCCTAATCTCTCATCTTCTTTACTTCTACTTTTAAGTCCACAACACTCAATTCCACCTTTTTTATAACTATGTCTAACAAGAGGGATTCAAGATTGTTATAGGCCTAAATCAAAATATCAGTCTTGAGGAATAAGCATATAAAAAAATGAATTCTTGTATCCCACATTAGAGAAGGATTTATTTTATTTCTGAAGAATCCTATCACCAAACAAAACTCCTAACCTAAATACTTCTTCTATGAAGTTTCAAGCATGAATGTCCTAAGGTGCACTGAATAACAAATGGTGCATTACATATTCCTCCAGAGGGGAAGAATTTAAATTCTTTTTCAGTAAACCTACAGTGCATATTTTTACATGGACTAATATTAATTCAGGTTGTTTCTCTTCTGCAGGTTGGAGAAAGAGATTAAATATAATTTTAACAACATACTTATAGCTGAATACACCTACTTGTGAAATACTGGAGATAAGAACTGCTCTTTGCCTATAAAATACATTTTTTAAAGAAGATAAATAAATATTAATAGAAAATACATTCTAATAGCAGCAGCCATTTGTTACAAACTCTGGATTTTTCCAAAATGATGATCAAATTTTTTTAATATTTTATTTATTTATTATTTATTTAAGAGAGAGAGAAAGAGCAAGATAGAGAATGAGCAGGGGGAGAGGGAGAAGCAGGCTCCCTGCTGAGTAGGGAGTCCTATGTGGGGCTTGATCCCAGGGTCCTGAAATCATGACCTGAGCCAAAGGCAGATGCTTAACTGACTGAGCCACCCAGGTGCCCCAATGATGATCAAATTTATGTCAAAACCACTTTTGAATGTTAAACCTAAATTAAGGCACACCGTTTAGTCAGGTTAATATATTTGTGATGTCATTTAACCAAAATGTATAAGTTAAGTTTATATGCTTTTTAAGATCAATTTTTCATATATTTGCTTAGAGGCATATTTAAAAGAACACTCTAACTCAAGTCTTATTTTAAAAATTCTTAAATCTATCTTTTGTTCATTTGTTGAAAGCTTTGTAACTCAGTTCATTTTAAATGAAACATGAAATATATGAGCCCAAATACTAAATGATGTTGCCTATCATTACTTTTTCTTTTATGCTGTTGATTATATGATTAATTTGTGTTGGGGGGAAAAAATTCCTTCTACCTTTTTAGATTCTTTGGCTAGTCTAATGATTAAATTAGCATAAGACAGATTAACAAGAGAAAAATCAATTTAATTACACATATATAGGAGCCCCATAAGAATATGAGACCCAAAAACAAGCTGGGCAAATGAGACTTATATGCCATCCTGAGCTAAGGAATGGAATAAGAGCCTGGGACTTCAAAAGGGAGGTGATTCACAGGATGATCAGAAAAGCAGATGTTTGGTAATTAGATGTTTGTCAGGTCACTCAGATAAAAATATTATCTCTTGGTAGTAGCTCTCTTTCTGGGCTAAGTCCCCTATCTAAATTATTTTCTGTAGTTTAAAAGAAAGGTAAATTTTTTCTTAGGTCTGCAGGTCTTGACTGTCTTTAGCTAGAGTACACATGCCAAAAACCTGTTCCGAATTACTTTATTTTCAATCTTCTAATTGTTATCACCAATTCCTATCATGATAATAATGACCAGATTTTTTTTTTTTTAGTCTTACCATGTACTAGGCATTTCTCTAAGTGTTTTACATGTACCAATATATTCATTCTGCAGAGAAACCTTAAAAGGTTGTTATTCAGACTATCCGTAAGGAGAAAACTGAGGCTCAAAGATACTAATAAATGCCCCAAATCTTACACAGCTACTAAGTTAAAGAGCAAGGCAGCCTTGTTTCAGATGGGTTTTTATCACAATCATATTGCTGATAATACCTAATCATACCTAAAATCATTGTCTGACTCTTATATAATATAAGCATCCTGAAAATCAAGGAAATTTATTTGAGCCTGGTGGCATTTTAAATTTTTTTTAAAATGTATTCCTACTGAAAATAGAACAATTTTCTATGGTTTAATAAGAGTCTTCTCTTTCCAAAATTATAATGGCCTAGAAATTGCAAAATTCTCCTGCTATGGAACATCTAACAAAATAATTCAAAATAGTCTTTCAAACTACAAGATGAGCTTGCAGAAAATCAAGGAAATAACTCAAGTTAGGTGTAATCAGGAAGTGAGGACCACAGATTTAAGCCAGCACTGGAACTGAAAGTTAATGTGGGAGTATATGTAGATTTCACATTACCTACAGCTTCAAAAGCAAGGAGTTGAACAAATCCCATACAATATTAGCTATAGCAGAAAAAGACACTCCATAAAGACAAACAGTAACATTAATGAAGTACCATGTTTAACTTGGCCTTAGCACTAAGTGGAGTCTTTTTGTAAATAAAACCTTCATTGAGACAATGTGGTCAAGGCTGGCCTTCAAATATTTTGCAGTCTAAATCTACTATATTTATTCAGCTCAAAATACATAAGCCAAGAATTGCAATTTATATTGGACCTAGATCTTTTTTACCCAGGTACTTTGAAGAAGCAATCCAAAAATCTATGGAAAAATACATACCCAACACACAATGTCAACAAATACAGGCTTTCAATAAAAAATATGCCAAACACAAAGGAAAACAAACTACCATGAATGAGAAGAAACAGAAATAACATTACCAGACTTACAAAAGTTCAGATATTGAAAATGTTCAAAAAAGAACACTGAAGAGACGTGCTTAGCAAATTTAGGAAAATAAGACAGAGTTCAAAATATATTAGGATAAAAAGATTACCAGAAAGTAGAAAAGAAAATTAGATATACTTAATAAAGAATAGGGAAAAGTTATTTTAAAAATCAATATAATTCAAATTAACAATTTAATGAGGTATTAAGTAGCAGTTTAACAGAGCTAAAGAGAATCAGTGAATGGGAGAGAGATCAGAAGAAAGTACACAAAATGCAGCACAGACATAAAGAAATAAAACATATGAAGGAAAATGTTAGAGACATGGAGAATAAAGTGAGAAGATCCAAAATAATTTTTAAATAGATATCAGGAAGAAATAATAAAACAATTACATAGAAGTAATAGTTAAAGAGATAACACCTGGTAACTTCCTAGTATTAAGTGATGAATAATAACAGTTGGAAGGCAAAGAATTCCAAACAACATAAATTAAAATAATTCTCATCTAAACAAATCATGGTGAAATTGCAAAGTACAAAAGATCTTAACAGCAGCTGCAAAAAAAATAATAACAAAAGCATGATTAGAATGACAAATTCTCAAGAGAAATAATGGCAACAAGTAAAAAGCAAAACATATATTCAAAATTCAGAGAGGAAATAAGTGTCCAATCATATTGGTCACTCAGAATATCTATTTTCAAGAATGAAAACAAAGGCATTTTCAAACAAAACTTTAATTCAAGAACTTCTAAACGACCTAACAGAAGAAGAAGAAAAAAAAATATATTCCAGAAAGAATATCTGAAATGCAAGTGAGACTGGTGAGCAAAAAGAATAATCATGCATGTACATCTAAAGATAAATTAGTGGTGTAAAATATAATAATAATTGGTTTTGGCTTATAACAAAGCTGAGTTAAAATAGCAGACAATAGTTGCCTGTAGTGCCCCAAGTACCCAGGCTCCTGAATGTCATTCCCTCTATTACCTAAAACATTTCCTTCCTCCTCTCTCAGTGATTCTAGCTCTAGTTTTCTGCCTGCCAATGTGTTTATTTCAGCCTCAGAAAGGAAAGGGAATACTGAGAATTAAAGTCATCCTCTCTTTATATTACTCCAGTGGTTAACAAAGAGATTAACTTTATTAAATATTCATTTGAATGTTGATAGTAACTACATTCTTTTGAATAGAAATCCTCATATAGAGTGGAGAGAAAAATGCAATAATAACCTCAAGCAATTTAGAAAAAAATGTCATGCAAAAAAAAAAAAAAAAGGGAATCATTCTGAGGGGAGAGAGGAATAAATCATGACAAATAGTACTCCAATTTCCCTATTATTCGTGGAAGGATAGATTCAGCCCTTGCTCATCTTATAAATTAACATATATGTATTGTGTGCATCCAGTGGACAAATCACAATATTGTTGGATATAATCTCTACACTAAAAGAACATATAATATCACTGAGTATATGAAACAAATGAAAGAAAGTTAACTGGATTGCTTTGAACTCATTCTATGTGCTCAGAGTAGTTTATGGTGATTGAGTTGTTGATTCATTATAACTCTTGTTTTTCCAATGGTCCAAATTTAATAATTCAGGTAATTTAATAAATATAAACTAGGTTATAACATTAGACTTTTCACTCCCCTACCCAACAGGTTTTATTTTTCTATCTCCTCTTGATTACTAGCCTGCCTTCTGGATAGTTCTATCTGACATGAGAGAATAGGATATTAAAGCAATCTTCTGCATTCTACTCTATCATCTCTTCTCCTATTAGTTTACCATAATCTCAAATTGTGGAAATGAAGAAAAACTTGGATTACATGGATCGAGCCTGCTCTCCCCTCTGACAAAAAGCTTCCCCAAAAGGAGAGGAGCCTCTTTATTCACTCTACAGTTCTATCAAAGAGACCTATCTTTGATGAAACATGGCCAGTAGTCCAAATCACCTTCCTACTCTTTTCGGTGGGAAACATACATCTGTCAAGTAGAGTTCCCATAAGAACATTAATGCTGCTCCAGGAAGTGTCTGTATCATCATAACCATTCTACAAATGAATGTTTCATAGAGAGGTTTTGACATGGTGATTCTGTAACAGTTCTGCTAACATCTGCAGAGAAATTACCATAGTAACTGTTGGAAAATGTCTCAGCTCATATTAAAGCCTAGGTTTTCTGACACAGTGAAGACAAGAGGGACAAGAGGGATCTGAGAAACTGATCCTGGAAAACTGAACTTTGATTTACCCTTGTGGTTATTACTCAAGAATGTGACAGAGTCTCACTTACAGCCATGTTCAGACAAGTGATTTACATTTGTTGTCTCTGTTGATGACTTTCTATCAATTGTTACCATCCTTTTAAAAATTGTGAAACACATAAACAAATTGCAGAGGAGTTCATTGACTTCAGAAATTAATTTCTTTAAGGGGCGCCTGGGTGGCTCAGTCGTTAAGTGTCTGCCTTCGGCTCAGGTCGTGATCCCAGGGTCCTGGGATCGAGCCCCACATCGGGCTCCCTGCTCCACGGGGAAGCCTGCTTCTCCCTCTCTTACTCCCCCTGCTTGTGTTCTCTCTCTCGCTATGTCTCTGTCAAATAAATACATAAAATCTTTAAAAAAAAAAAAAGAAATTAATTTCTTTTCCTGAAAACTAAATGAAACACTGTATATTCATTCCTTTGCTATTCAGCAATAATTAAAGGCCCAGCATTGTAATATCAACATGAGGACTAAACTGTTGCATACCGTTCTTGATTAAATGTTCTTCCTTAGGCACTTTTGTTTTCTTCCATTTTGTTACTTACTCAAAGTATATTTACCACAGGAAATACTCAAATTCAACTTGGAATTAATGGCAATCTGTCTTGGTCAACATTTCTAATTGTGAGTCTTAACATCACATCACAGACATGTTTTCTCACTAATTGAACTTGCTATTCATCCTTTCTTCATATCTTTGTCATTGTCATTGCTTTTTCATGTCCTTTGCTGTCCACTATCCTTATCCCTCAGTACCAACCTTCTCTACATAGTTTGACTACTCAAGCAATCCAAATTTCTTTATTGAATTTCTATAGCACATATTATCTATATTACTGTTTGGCATTGTTACAATCTAATTATGAAACATCTTACAGTGCAAAGCATTCTACCACGTGATGTTATTTTGTGACCTAGACTCTAAGTTCTGTAGAAGTGATGAGAAGAGAAAGATTAATAAAAGATGTTTATGTTCCATTTATTTTAAGCACAGATTACAGCAGATGTTTCTAGATGTAAAATCCAGTGCTTCTTTCAACTTGGAAGTTGTGCCAACTCCTGGATAAGGATATTTTTTGCCAAGAAGCAGAGAAGTGATGAGTTTCCGGTGAGTATTTCTAAGTCCCCTTTAGTGGAGGCAGAAATGAAAGGCAGCAGCTGTTTATCATGCTTTATTGAGACTGCAAATTTCATCATTTAAGCACTGAATTGATTAATTCAAAACACTGCATTGAGTATGTTTTCTGGAAATTGATGAATATGCAAATAGGATTTTGGAGGAAGTTTTACTCCTCAGAGTAATTGAAGAGGAATTTTACTGTCTACCAATATATAGCTATCTAAAAGGTCTTGTACAGATGCAGATGTTTAAGACATTACTGATGTCTGAGGTAACAGAGTTGTTGAGCTACCTCTCCTAAATCCTTGCTTTTCAAATTTAAATGTGCATGCAAATCACTTGAAGATCTTGATAAAAACACAGATTCTGACTGAGAAGTCCTGGGATGGGGCTGGGATTCTGCATCCCCAATAAGCTTCCAGGTGATGCAGACCATACTTTGGGTAACAAGGCCCTAAACCACCTTTCTCCTACTGACATGAGGCACGTTCCTCCTCCATGTTTCACTAACCTGAGAGCAGCTAAGAAGGTACTGCCACATGTTCAAGGTCAAGGAGGTGTGTTTCTATAGTACAAAATCATTTTCAATGCATTTCCTTGAGAAGTGGTGTTATAGATTGTGGTTAAGTGTAGTTGAATCATTTAGCCCATTTTATTTATTCTTATTTATTTATTCTTAAAAATATCTTATTTATTTATTGAGTGTTGTTTATGTGTAAGGCATAAAAACAAAGATAAATAGAATCAGGTTCATGGTTATGATGTTAGCTTGTTTCCCCTGCTCGATTTGAACTCAAGAATTCATAGCCTTGTAGAGGTGTATATACATCAAGATATCAATAATTTATTGGAGTAATTTAAGGAGTAACATATTTCCTCTACATTATTTATGGAGTAATAAGAATTGAGTTGCTGATGCCAGGAACAAAACCTGCTCCTCCCCATCTAAGGGGGGGGAAAAAGCCTGGAAAATAAAATTAAGGAATGTTGGTAAAAATTGCTATTGTAATGAAAAAAATTCATTATAAATGAATAATAATAATAATCAGAAAAATCCTGGGAACACTAGGCCCCCGGGTTTTTCCTTTTCCTTGCAAAATTTCAGTGTTGCTCATTCATGTACTCATTAATTCCCTAGTTCAACCAACATCTACTACATGCCAGATATTTTTCTGGGTCCTGGTAAGATTATGGTGAATGAAACAAGATTCCTGACTACATGGAACTTGTGGAACACAGAATGACAATATATAGTAAACGAATTAAGAAATAGACAAGAAAATATATGAGAAGGATGAATACTTCAAATAAGTAAAACAGAGTTAAGTGATAATGGCTGGGAAGGAGATTGTGTCAGAGGACATCTGCCTGTCATTACCCACTGTCTCTGGTATAGACTTTCAATAGGATACCTTACTTTATAACCAGGAATTCTCTGCTCATGGAGGATATTTCCCTAGAGTTTGAAGGATGATTTTTACACACCCCTTTTTGTTAAATAATCTTAATCCTAGTCTCCTGAACAATTAAACTTTTTTTATAACCATTTCTTCCATGCCATCATTAAATAAACAGACTCATGGCAACATCCCCTGATAGCCTAAAAAATAGTTATGCAGTTAATATTTTCTCCCTCCCCTAATATTTCACTATATCTATAATATAAGATGGTTGGTTTTGTATGATAAGGGAAATACAAAGTCTTATGGAAACATAAATGAGGCCAATACCAGAATTCCCTTTGGGAATCAAACAGGAATTGTGAGGACAGGACGTTGAACTTGGAACAGGACAAATGAACAGCTTTTCACAGGCAAGATGATGATAGAAGCATTTGGATGTCAGGGAGTTGTGGACAAAGACTTTGAAGGGAAGGGAAATTAGCATTTGGTGGATATTCTACTTTTTGATGATATTGTACCAGGTACTTATATATGCCTAATCCAGGAGCCTATCTTTCATATACAACAATGCTGTTCACTGAGAGAATGAGATCCAAGATTCAAACAACTTGGAACATATCATGCTGGTAAATGTTCAGATAATAGGAATACATTATGGAAGGTAAGAAGAATTACAACCATGAAGGCTGTTCCTTGGATCCTTAGAGATTTATGACCAGTACAAAGTGCTATCTATGCAAATGTGCTCAGTTTTATCAGATAGGCTCCTACTAAAGCCAATTTCAGACTTACTCTCATTCTGGTCCCTACTCTGTTTTGATATGTTATGCAGGTGGTTTTGTACCTAATCTTAGTAATTCAACTCACTTTGTTGTACACACACTATCTTTTAAATATCTGAATATTTCACTCCCAGCCTGCCCCATTGACATGCCTACCCATGCCTGCCCTTTGACCATTACAAGTGAATCACATTGCAGCAAAACTGGAGATACAATGGTAAGTTGGAGACTGGTTACATATGAACTGACATAGCTCTTAAGTAGATGTTTAGAGTGTTAAGTCTCTATATAGTTTCTTATTCTTTTGAGCATAATGATTCAGAAAAATCAAAAAGCATATATATTGGAACTTTCCATTCAAAAAGGTTTGAATGTATTTCTAAAATTTGTTTTAAATTTGTGGATTCATTATAAAACAATGGATGGAATGCAGATGTCCACTCTATCAAGGGAGCCACTCACATATTTCAAATTCATACATAAATATTTAGAAACTGAATCTTTGTAATTAAATAAGATATTCTCATTGAAAGCATTCAGTAATTTGCTTTAGATTTTTTTATTATTATTCAACAGTAATGGTCCCTACCATAGGCCAAAAGCTGTTATTTTTTTTTCCATTCAAGGTCTCCATGTATTTGATTACTATTTGTGTACGAATGGAAAAGTACCCAAAACATAAATGATGAAAGTAATTCAGAGATGAAGCTCTTTTTCTGTTCAGAATGTCATTATTTTCTCAGTTTTAAAAGAATTCATATGTAAATGTGGTTTCTATTATCTAAAGTAAAGATGACTCTAGTGTGAACAATATTAACATTTAAGATAATAATACCTGCCCTACCCACCTCAAAGTTAGACTCAAATATATTCATCTCTTTGCCATTGAACAAATATGTACTGAGTTTTGATTATGTGCCAAGCACTGCAGTAGACTAATTTTCTCACAAGACTGTAAACTTGGATGGTTCCTTTGTGAAATAATTAAAATTCTATACAACTTGATTAGCCAGTATTCTTCCTAACTTGCAATGCAGCCATTTAATGTAGGTATTATTCTAGTCTTGCCAACCAGGAAACAAACTCAGACAAGTTAGGATGCTTGCCCTCATCAATACAGATTGTCAATATCAGAAGTTCCTTTGGGTCGGTTTGAACTCAAGATTTTATCTTTCCAAGACTCTTGCTCTTTCTATTTCAGCACATGACCCCACACACTTTCATGTGTGTGACTATTTCCTGCATCAATAGTAGCAGCTTTGTGATTATAATCCTAACTACCCTCTGCACTGAATCTTGAAGTTTCAAACTTGGTCTTCATGAGAACACTGAAAAAGTTGGGAGAATATAATTACACATCTGATATTAAGCCTCTTCATCATACTTACTTCTTGAATTTTAATAACACTGCCTCTTTAAAGCCAAGAACCATCTCTTATTTATTTTTATATCCTTATACCTAGCATAATGCTGGATGCACAGCAGGTGCTCTGTAAGTTGATTTGAAATTAATGTTTCTGGAACTATTCCCTCATCTACATTCACAGTAATAATGCAAAGTTATAGTAAAAGTTTACATTATAATGCAGTATTTCTCTGTTTAATAAATTTGTATCTAGTTGAAAATAGATTCCCATCAAACTGATTAAAATAAAACTAAGAGCTTTGTGTTTGATGGAATGGGCCTTGGATATGATAGTATATTGGCAGAGCCTTGAAAACTATAGAGTATTTGCAAATATAAAGTACTATTATTATTGCAGAAAGATTTAATATAATTCTGTCAAAGATCATTTCATTTTGTTTTCAGACATTGCAACATTATTGTCTGTCACATGTTTTCTGCACCCAGCTATCTTCTGTTGTACATTGAAGATAGTTTTTAAACTATTAACCTCAGAACAATCTGGTGTGATGGCAAATCTTTTATGAGGCAATTAAATTCAGGCAAATAAAAAGGCAGAAATGACAGTAACTAAATGAAGAAAAGGCAAGATTAAATTATGCCATAAATTATAAACAGAAGGGTGTATTGGGTTTTTTTTGTTCCAAAGAAATGCCCTGTCTCATTACTAAATTCTAGCACACTACCACTCATGCTGACCCTACCATGCTTCTGAAAATTATCTCCTCTGTAGAATTCCATAATATTTTTTCTCAACAACCAACTATCTCAGGAACATAGAAGAATTATAGCTCCTTCATACAGTTAACATTTCATTTTTTTCTCATTAGTAAGATTAAGCCCACAGTATCAGTCTGGATTTTTAGTCACAAGCAAGAGAAACCAATTACAGCTGATTTAAGTAGAAGAAAAATTTGTTTAAAGGATTTTAGGCAGTTCATGAATCACCCAGAAGGATGGGCCACATCTGGGGATATTCAGACAGTAATAATGCTTAAAATTATGCTGTAGAACTTGCCTTGAGAAGAGGACACTGTAGCTAAATGCCTCTACTTGCACAACTAAAGACAGCAGGTGGAACATAAGACACTGTTGCAAATACAGTGGTTGTCACCACCACTGGCTGCGCAACTCACTATTCTCTGTCAGAATCATCTTTTTTGCATCTGTCTCCTTGAGAATACACTGCTGAGTAAAGCCTGATAGGTACATCTGATTAGCAGTCTTAAATCGTACATCCAAATTATGGCTGCAAAGAAAGCCAAGAAAGCAAGTGTCAGGCAGGAAAGCCAGCATCTATCTTGTATATGAGATAGCATCTCTGAATCTTACCGAGCCTCACTGGGGTTCAGATGCTGGGCTGTCACACAGAAAGACAAATATGCACTACAACTTTATGAACAGCTTCCTTTGCTACAAAGCAACTAAAAGAGATCTGAATTCACAAATAGGTAATCTTTATTAAGGAGATCATAACCTAAGATCCTAAACATTTATCACAACAAACATGAATCAAAGTGCAATACCTTTTATAGACTGCTATTTTGTTATTGCATCAGAAATTTCCTTTTATTAAAACACTTTTTGTCAGAATGTTAACAACTGTTACATGTAAAAGGATTTATGGGTCAAAGTTATTTTAAAGCTATAGTGTGCAGAATTTTTCCATTGATTGACCTCAAATCCCCTTCCTCCTTTCTTCTCTCTCACTTTGTTTTTTTTCTTTCCTTCCATTTTTCCTTATTTCTTTCCACACTGTTTTCTATCTTTCCTTCTTACCTCTCTTTCTTCATATACTATCCCCCTGGACTAGTGATTTGCAGAGTACCTTTGATAAATATTGTTACTATTTTAGATAATTGCAAAGCAGCTGTTGCTTTCAGCAAGAATAAATGACCCTATATAAACAAATCTGTCTCAATACTGTCTGTTTTACAATCAACTTCTATTTTTAATTATGTTGTCAAGGAACCTATGGAGAGATAGGAGGTCAGTCTTCATTGCAATGTCCTTTTCAAAATTCTGTAAGTTTGATTCACATAAAGCCCCCATTTTTGTAGATCAAAAATTGTCAGTGATTAGTAAATATATATTCATCCTATAGTATATCTGTCATGAACAAGAATAATTCATATTTCTGTAAAACTTCACACATTTCAAAGCACTAACATGACATTTGAGAACTACTCATTTAATTCTAAAGTATTCTACCATTTTGAAAGGAGCAGTCTGGAAGAGAGATAAAATTGATAAGGGTAAATGCACATGTTTAAAAATCTGGAAGACCAGCTCCACTGCTTAACCTTCTCAAATATTTTGGCAGAGGAAAGGTTCTAATTCTGCAAAAAAAATTTTTGACCTGTCAAAATTTCTGCTTATCTGATACCTCTACCTACTCATTAGTTTATTCCCCAATAACTATTTTCCTATCTATTTTATGGCAGCTTGACTAAAAGTTGCTCAAAATCTACAAAAAAAAGAGGATCATATTATAATTATTGCCACCCAGTAGTTTATCTGCTGTGAGAGAGGAATTTCTATTCTGAAATTCCTGTGAAAGAGAGAGAATGGTAATTCCTAGAGTAGTTCTCATTTATCATCTAAACCATTTGGGGATTTTTCTGGTTATTTTCATTTTTACTTATTCTTTAAAATTTCAGTAAATAGTGCCTTCCCCAGAGAGTCTTATTCAGTTGATCAGAGTAGCATTCTGTTTTGTTTTCTCTTAAAATTTGATGAGGGGATTTTAATATACTGCCAACACTGATAACGGTCTTGAAAATCTGGGACCCACTTCTTTCTCCCTTGGGCAAATCTCTCTCCATGGTCTATATCAAAGTGCCCATATAAACTTGAATTACTACTTACAGTTTAATACAAAATTACCAGAGAAAAATGAATGAAATAGAAACAAAAATATAGAAAAGATGAATGAAACCAAGAGCAGGTTCTTTGAAAAGACAACAAAATTGATAAAATTTTAGTCAGACCCAGCAAGAAAAAGAGGACCCAAATAAATAAAACCATAAGTGAAAGAGGAGAAATAAGAACCAACACAACACAAATACAAAGGATTATAAGAGGCTATTATGAAAACTTATATGCCAACAAATTGGACACCCTAGAAGAAATGAGGAAGAAACAGACCAATTTCTAGACACAAAATTAAATTGGTAATCAAAAAATGCCAAACTAGGGCTCCTGGGTGGCTCAGTTGGTTAAGCATAGGACTCTTGACTTTGGCTCAGGTAATGTACTCAGGGTTGTGAGATCAAACCCCATGACATTCTTTCTCTCCCTCTCCCTCTGCCCCTCCCCCTGCTCTATCTCTCTCTCTCTATCTCTATCTCTATCTCAATTAAAAAAATAAAAAATAGGGCACCTGGGTGGCTCAGTTGGTTAAGTGACTGCCTTCAGCTCAGGTCATGATCCCGGAGTCTTGGGATCGAGTCCCACATCGGGCTCCTGGCTCAGCGGGGAGCCTGCTTCTCCCTCTGACCCTATCCCCTCTCATGCTGTTTCTCTCTCTCTGTCAAATAAATAAATAAACAAAATCTTAAAAATTAATTAATTTATTTATTTATTAATTAATTAAAAATAAAAATAAATTCCAAACAAACAAAAGTCTAGGCCCAGATGAATTCACATGTGAATTCCACTAAACATTTAAAGAACAGTTAATACCTAGTCTCCTCAAACCATTCCAAAAAATAGAAGTGGAAGCAATGCTTCCAAACACATTCTACATGGCCATCATACTCTGATACCAAAACCAGACAAATACACTCCAAAAAGAATAAACAAACAAAAGAATGAAGAACTGAATGAACAAATAAGTGAAAAGGAAGGAAGGAAGAGAAAGAAAGAAAGAAAGAAAGAAAGAAAGAAAGAAAGAAAGAAAGAAAGAAAGAAAGAAAGAAAGAAAGAAAGAAAGAAAGAAAGAAAGAAAGAAAGAAAGAAAAAAGAAAGAAAAAAGAAAAAAAGGAAAGGAAAAGAAAAGAAGAAAAGAAAAGAAAAGAAAAGAGACAAGACAAGACTACAGACAAATATCCTACATGAACATAGATCCAAAAATCCTTAACAAAATATTAGTAAGCACATTCGACAATACATTAAAAAGATCATTCACCACAATCTAGGGTTCCAGGGATGTGAAGATGGTTCAATATTCTCAAATTAATCAACATGATACACCATGTTTAAAAAAGTGAAGGACAAAAATCTTATGTTCATCTCAATAGATAAAGAAAAAGCATTTGGCAAAATCCAACATCATTTGTGATAAAGACTCTCAACAAAATGGGCTTTGAGGAGACATATCTCAATATAATAAAGGCCATATATGAAAACCCCACAGCCAACATCATAGTCAATAGTGAACTCTGAGAACTTTTCCTCTGAGATCAGGAACAAGACAAGGATTCCACTCTTACCACTCTTATTGAACATAGTACTGGAAATCCTAGCCACAGCAATTAAACAAGAGAAAGAAAAAAAGGCATCCAAATTGGTAAGGAAAAAGAAAAGTTGTCACTATTTTCAGATGACATGATACTATACACAGAAAACTCTAAAGACTTCACCAAAAAGCTATTAGAAATAAAAAATGAATTCAGTGTAAATACAGGATAAGAAAATAATACTCAGAAATATGTTGCATTTCTATACACCAATAATAAAGTAGCAAAAAGAGAAATTATGAAAACAATTCCAGGGGCGCCTGGGTGGCTCAGTTGGTTAAGCGACTGCCTTCAGCTCAGGTCATGATCCTGGAGTCCCGGGATCGAGTCCCACATCGGGCTCCCTGCTCGGCGGGAGTCTGCCTCTCCCTCTGATCCTCTCTCTCTCTGTCTCATTCTCTCTCTCAAGTAAATAAATAAAATCTTTAAAAAAAAAAAAAGAAAACAATTCCATTTACAGTCACACTAAAAAGAAAATACCTACAGATAAACTTAACCAAGAAGGTGAAAGAACTGTACTCTGAAAACTATAAAACACTGACAAAAGAAACCAAAGACAACACACACAAATGGAAAGATATACCATGTTTATGGATTGGAAGAATTAATATTGTTAAAATATTCATATTTTCCAAAGTGATCTAAAGATTCAATGTAATATCTATCAAAACACCAACAGCATTTTTCACAGAATTAGAACAAATAATCCTAAAATTTGTATTGAATCAGAAAAGATGCTAAATAGACAAAATAATCTTCAGAAAGAACAAAACTGGAGGTATCACAATCCCAGATTTCAAGATATACTATAGAGCTATAATAAAACAATATGTACCAGCAAAAAATAGACACATAGACTAATAGAGCAGAATAGAGAGCCTAGAAACAAACCCATGCTTATATGGTCAATTAATCTACAACAAAGGAGGCAAGAATATACAATAGGGAAAGACAGTCTCTCAAATAACTGGTGCTGGGAAAACCGAACAGCCACCTGCAAAAGAATAAAACTAGACCACATTCTTGCCATACACAAAAATAAACTCAAAATGGATTAAAGATCTAAATGTGAGATCTGAAATTATAAAACTCCTAGAAGAAAACATAGGTAATCTCTTTGACATCTCTTAGTAACATTTTTCTAGATATATATCCTCAAATAAGGGAAATAAAAGGAAAAATAAACTATTGGGACTACCCCAAAATAAAAACATTTGCCCAGTGAAGAAAACCATCAAGAAAATGAAAAGTCTGAGCAACTATATGCCAACAAATTAGATAATCTGGAAGAAATGGATGCATTCCTAGAGACATATAAACTACAAAAAGTGAACCAGGAAGAAATAAAAAAACTGAACAGACCCATAACCACTAAGGAAATTGAAGCAGTCATCAAAAATCTCCCAACAAACAAGAGCCCAGGGCCAGATGGCTTCCCAAGGGAATTCTACCAAACATTTCAAGAATTAATACCTTTTCTTCTAAAGCTGTTTCAAAGAATAGAAATGGAAGGAAAACTTCCAAACTCATTTTACAAGGCCAGCATTACCTTGATCCCCAAACCAGACAAAAACCCCATCAAAAAGGAGAACTACAGACCAATATCCCTGATGAACATGGATGCAAAAATTCTCAATAAAATACTAGCCAATAGGATCCAACAGTACATTAAAAGGATTATTCACCACAATCAAGTGGGATTTATTCCTGGGCTGCAAGGTTGGTTCAACACCCGCAAATCAATCACTGTGATACAATACATTCATAAAAGAAAGAACAAGAACCATATGATCCTCTCAAGAGATGCAGAAAAAGCATTTGACAAAGTACAGAAAACTTTCTTGATTAAAACTCTTCACAGTGTAGGGATGGAGGGTACATACCTCAATATCATAAAAGCCATTTATGAAAAACCCACAGCGAATATCATTCTCAAAGGGGAAAAACTGAGAGCTTTCCCCCAAGGTCAGGAAAACGGCAGGGACACCCACTAACACCACTGCT
Organism: Mirounga angustirostris; assembly: GCF_029215605.1. Lineage (NCBI taxonomy): Eukaryota > Metazoa > Chordata > Mammalia > Carnivora > Phocidae > Mirounga > Mirounga angustirostris. Next base: position 43,781,193 of record NW_026991716.1, on the reverse strand, counting down.
ATTCAACATAGTACTAGAAGTCCTAGCCTCAGCAATCAGACAACAAAAAGAAATAAAAGGCATCCAAATCAGCAGAGAAGACACTTCTCACTTTTTGCAGATGATATGATACTTTATGTGAAAACCCAAAAGACTCCACCCCAAAACTGCTAGAACTCATACAGGAATTCAGTAAAGAGGCAGGATATAAAATCAATGCACAGAAATCAGTGGCATTCCTATACACCAACAACAAGACAGAAGAAAGAGAAATTAAGGAGTTGATCCCATTTACAATTGCACCCAAACCTAGGAATAAATCTAATCAAAGAGGCAAAGGATCTGTACTCAGAAAACTATAGAATACTCATGAAAGAAATTGAGTATATATATACAATGGAATATTATGCAGCCGTCAAAAGGAATGAAATCTTGCCATTTGCAACAATGTGGATGGAACTGGAGGGTATTATGCTGAGCGAAATAAGTCAATCAGAGAAAGACATGTATCATATGTCCTCACTAATATGAGGAATTCTTAATCTCTGGCTGGGTAATAGACATTGGGGAGGGTATGTGCTATGGTGAGCGCTGTGAATTGTGTAAGACTATTGAATCACAGACATGAACCTCTGAAACAAATAATACATTATATGTTAACCAAAAAAAGAAGAAGAAGAAAAAGATAGCAGGAAGGGAAAAATGAAGGGAGGGAAATTGGAGGGAGAGATGAACCATGAGAGACTATGGACTCTCAGAAACCAACTGAGGGTTCTAGAGGGGAGGAGGGTGGGAAGATGGGTTAGCCTGGGGATGGCTATTAAAGAGGGCACATATTGCATGGAGCACTGGGCGTTATATGCAAACAATGAATCATGGAACTCTACATCAAAAACTAATGATGTAATGTATGGTGATTAACATAACATAATATAAAAAGTAAAAAATTAAAAAAAAAATAAAAAATAAGAAATTGAGCAAGACACAAAGAAATGGAAAAATGTCCCATGCTCATGGATTGGAAGAACAAATACTGTGAAAATGTCTATGCTACCTAGAGCAATCTACACATTTAATGCAATCCCTATCAAAATACTATCAACCTTTTTCAAAGAAATGGAACAAATAATCCTAAAATTTGTATGCAACCGAAAAGACCCCAAATAGCCAGAGGAATGTTGAAAAAGAAAAGCAAAGCTGGTGGCATCACAATTCTGGACTTCAAGCTCTATTACAAAGCTGTAATTATCAAGACAGTATGGTACTGACACAAAAACAGGCAGATAGATCAATGGAACAGAATAGAGAGCTCAGAAATGGACCCTCAACTCTATGGTCAACTCATCTTCGATAAAGCAGGAAAGAATGTCCAATGGAAAAAAAGATAGTCTCTTCAACAAATGGTGTTGGGAAAATTGGACAGCCACATGCAGAAGAATGAAACTGGACCATTTCCTTACACCACACACAAAAATAGACTGAAAATCGATGAAAGACCTAATGTGAGACAGGAATCCATCAAAATCCTGAGGAGAACACAGGCAGCAACCTCTTTGACCTCAGCCACAGCAACTTCTTCCTAGAAACATCACCAAAGGCAAGGGAAGCAAGGGCAAAAATGAACTATTGGGACTACATCAAGATAAAAAGCTTTTGCACAGCAAAGGAAACAGTCAACAAAACTAAAAGAAAACCGACAGAATGGGAGAAGATATTTGCAAATGACATATCAGATAAAGGGCTAGTATCCAGAATCTATAAAGAACTTATCAAACTCAACACCCAAAGAACAAATAATCCAATCAAGAAATGGGCAGAAGACATAAACAGACATTTCTTCAAAGAAGACATCCAAACGGCCAATAGACACATGAAAAAGTGTTCAACATTGCTCAGCATCAGGGAAATCCAAATCAAAACCTCAATGAGATACAACCTCACACCAGTCAGAATGGCTAAAATTAACAAGTCAGGAAAAAATAGATTGGCGAGGATGTGGAGAAAGGGGAACTCTCCTACACTGTTGGTGGGAATACAAGCTGGTGTAGCCACTCTGGAAAATAGTATGGAGGTTCCTCCAAAAGTTGAAAATAGAGCTACCCTATGACCGAGCAATTGCACTACTGGGTATTTACCCCAAAGATACGAATGTAGTGATCCAAAGGGGCACATGCACCCCAATGTTTATAGCAGCAATGTCCACAATAGCTAAACTATTAAAAGAGCATAGATGTCCATCAACAGATGAATGGATAAAGAAGATGTAGTACATATATACTATGGAATATTATGCAGCCATCAAAAAAAAAAAAGAAATCTTGCCATTTGCAATGATGTGGATGGAACTAGAGGGTATTATGCTAAGCAAAATTAGTCAATCAGAGAAAGACAAGTATCATATGATCTCACTGATATGAGGAATTTGAGAAACAAGACAGAAGATCATAGGGAAAGTGAGGGAAAAATGAAACAAGAGGAAACCAGAGAGGGAGACAAACCATAAAAGACTCTTAATCTCAGGAAACAAACTGAGGGTTGCTAGAGTGGAGGGGCTGGGATGGATGGGTTGTCTGGGTGATGGGCATTAGGGAGGGTAAGTACTATGGTGAGCAGTGTGAATTGTGTAAGACCGATGAATCACAGACTTGTACCCCCAAAACAAATAACACATTATATGTTAATTAAAAAATTAAAAAAAAAAAAACAGACTCTTAAATATAAAGAACAAACTGGTGGTTTCCAGAGGGGAGATGGGTAGGGGGATGGGTGAAATAGGTGAAGCGGATTAAGAGTATACTTATTGTGATGTATAGAATTGTTGAATCACTATCCTGTACACCTAAAACTGAATATAACACTGTATGTTAATTTTACTGGAATTAAAAAAATAAAAAGCCACTGCCTTAAATATAAGAAAAAAAAAGAAAAAGAAAACAAAAGGCAGGGCGCCTGGGTGGCTCAGTCAGTTAAACATCTGCCTTCGGCTCAGGTTGTGATCCCAGGGTCCTGGGATTGAGCCCTGCATCGGGCTCCCTGCTCAGTGGGGAGTCTGCTTCTCCCTCTCCCTCTGCCTGCCGCTCTGCCTACTTGTGCTCACTCTCTCTCTGTCAAATAAATAAAATCTTTAAAAAAAAAAAATGAAAAGGCAACCTACTGAATGGGAAAAGATATTTGCAAATGATATGTCCAATAGGGGGATAATAGCAAAAATATATAAAGAACTTATAAAGCTCAACACCAGAAGAACAAATAATCTAATTAAAAATGGGCAGGGAACTTGCATATACATTTTTTTTAAAAAAGACATACAATGATTAACAGGCAAATGAAAAGGTGTTGAACATCATTAGTCATCAAAGAAATGCAAAGCAGAACCACAATGAGAGATTATCTCACACAAGTCAGAATAGCTAGTATCAAAAAGACAATAAATAGCTTATGTCAGTGAGGATGTGGAGAAAAAAGAACCTTTGGTTGGGATGTGAATTGGTGCAACCACTGTGGAAAACAATATGGAGGTTCCTCAAAAAATTAAAAATAGATCCAGCAATTAAAATATGATCCAGCAATTCCACTACTGGGTCTTTACCCAAATAAAATGAATACTCTAATACAAATATATATATATATACCATGATGTTTATTGCCACATTATTTACAATAACAAATACATGGAAGCAACCTAAATGTCCATAAATATATGAATGGGTAAAGATGTAGTGTATATATACAATGGAATATTAGTCATAAAAAAGAATGAGATCTTGTCATTTGTGACATGGATGGACCTAGAGGATATTAGGTTAAGTGAAACAAGTCAGATGGAGAAAGACAAATGTAATATGATTTCACTTAGAGGTAGAATTTAAAAAACAAACACAAGCAAAACAAACAAACAAAAAAAAAACAAGCAAAAAGAGCAGAAACAGACCAATAAATACAGAGAACAAATTGATGGTTGCCAGAGGGAAAGGAGTTGGGAGATGGGCAAAATTTGTGAAGGGGAGTGAAAAGTATAGGCTTCCAGATATGGAATGAATAAGTCATAGGGATTAAATGCACAGCATAGGGAATATTGTTAATTGTATGGTAATAGTGTTGAATGGTGATAGATGGTAGCTACACTTGTGGTGAGTATAGCATGATGTATACTATGTTGTGCACCTGAAACTAATGTAACATTGTGTGTCAACTATACTTTGATATAAATATTAATATATAAATAAAAATAAATTCACACAGACACATAAACATCATAGTTATTCTGGAGGGCATAATAAAAAATATGCTCCCAGGGCGCCTGGGTAGTTAAGTCAGCTAAGTGTCCAACTCTTGATTTTAGCTCAGGTCATAATCTCCGGGTCATGGGATCAATCCTCATGTTGGGCTCCCCACTCAGCGGAGAGTCTGCTTGAGATTCTCTCTTCATCTCCCTCTGCCCGTCCCACTCATGCTCTCTCTCTCTCTCTCAACTACATAAATAAATCTTAAAAAAAAAAAAAAGGCCGACACACACACACACAAAAATGCTCCCAATGAATAAAAGCATAAGACATTTGCGAGAAATAAAACCTAAAAGGGAAATAAATAAAAATTTTTAAACTTAAAATTCAATATCTGAAAAAAAATTTAACTAGGTATACTTGACAAAAGAAAATATCAGTACCCATTAAAAATATATCAGTAGAAAAATCCAATCTCAATGAAGAATAAAAATAATTATTGAAAAAAACTGAGCTTGTGGGAATGGTGCAATAGAAAAAGGTGTAGAAAATGTATACATGGAGTCTCAGAAGGAGAGGAGAAAGATAAAACGTGGAAGAGAAAATATTTGAAGAAACAAAGTTCAGAAAGTCCTCAAGTTTGGTGATAGACATAAATATACAGGATCTAGAATATTAATACATACCCCCCAAAAATATAAAGAAAATATGTCATATTTAAAGTCCCCAAAATTAAAAATAATGAAACAGCCAGAAAAAAGTGATACATTATATACAGGGAAACAACAATCTCAGTGAAGGCAAACTTTTTATTTGCAGATCCTGGAGGCTGGAAGATAATGGAAAACAATTCTTACGTACTAAAATAAAACATTCTCAACTCAAAATATCATATCTAGAGGGAAAAAAATCCTTGAAGAAGAAAAGCAAAATAAAGCACATTTTTAGAAAAAAGAAACTAAAATAATCAACCAGGACAAGTCATTGCCAGGAGACAAGCACTATCAGATACAGGTGTGCATATACATGAATTCTCAGCTATGCTCTCTTGCTCTTCAGAGTTTTTACCTAGTATCCAATCTGCAGTCATCTAGTTTGAGAAAGAAAACTTAACTAAGCCACTCTTAGAAACCAGCAGCTCCTCTCAGGTGTCCCAAAAGCTGCCTGTCACATTACTAACTGTAGCTTCTCATTTGAAGGACGATGTACTTGAAAGATAATACCAAAGATAAAGAAGGAAGTGACATATAACTGAATTAAGTCTAAATGGTTTTCTTTTTTTTTTTAAGATTTTTATTTATTTATTTGAGAGAGAGAGAATGAGAGAGAACATATGAGAGGGGGGAGGGTCAGAGGGAGAAGCAGACTCCCTGCCGAGCAGGGAGCCCGATGTGGGACTCGATCCTGGCACTCCAGGATCATGACCTGAGCTGAAGGCAGTCGCTTAACCAACTGAGCCACCCAGGTGCCCAGTCTAAATGGTTTTCTTAACAAAATTTCCCTCTGGGAGTGAGCAAAGCTCTAGTAACCTTAAAAGTCTCCCTGACATTTCAAACCTAATGACTCTAATACTTTCTTTCTACCTTTTAGAAGTCTCCAGTATTCACTTTCTTTCTTTATATTTTCCCTTAAAATAAGTCTTCTTATGTCAATAAATCTTATGCAACCAACCTCAAATCTCTTGTCTCTCTCTTGATAATCCAGTTGCACAAATTCCCAGCACTGAATGAACTTATCCATTTGACTTCTGCATACCTGTACTTAAGCAGTCAAGTGTTGCAGAGAAAGGCAAACTATAAGGCAGACTGGTGTCTAAAAATTCACAATCATTATGCTCAACTGAAGACTCACCACTGCTAAACAATCCTACTCTATTTGTTGTTGTTGTTGTTGTTGTTGTCTGCCTAGTACCATCCACCACCTTGCTTTGATTAAGGCTTTTCCCCACTGGCAAAGTACTGGACATGTCACTAGCTATCCCATTACCAGATCTTCATACTTCAGCCTGTTTGTGTTCATTTGGTATGTTTTTGCAATTGAAAAATAAATATATGATAAAGTAGGAACTTTCACAGTTTTTAACTAAAATAATGTCAGTGGCAACATAAATATACACTTAAAGATGGACGTCATTGAAAAGTTTAAATTTTGATTAAAACTTATCACATTCTTTGACTAGGATAGAGCTCTGAATATGTAAACAAAAACAAGTACTACTCATAATAATAGTAAAATTATGTTAATAGTATTTAAAGGTTCATCTCTCAAAAAAAGATTTGTATAATTTAGGGTTTTATTTTATTTTTTATTTATTTATTTTTTGATGTAATGTTCCATGATTCATTGTTTGCATATAACACCCAGTGCTCCATTCAATACGTGCCGTCTTTAATGCCCATCACCAGGCTAACCCATCCCCTCAGTTTGTTTCTCAGAGTCCACAGTCTCTCATGGTTCGTCTCCCTCTCTGATTTCCCCTCCTTCATTTTTCCTTTCCTACTATCTTCTTCTTTTTTGTTTTTTAGCATATAATGTATTATTTGTTTCAGAGGTACAGGTCTGTGATTCATCAGTCTCACACAATTCACAGCACTCACCATAGCACATACCCTCCCCAATGTCTGTCACCCAGCCACCCCATCTGTCCCACCCCCTACCACTCCAGCAACCCTCAGTTTGTTTCCTGAGATTAAGAATTCCTCATACCAGTGAGATCATATGATACATATATTTCTCTGATTGACTTATTTCGCTTAGTATAATACGCTCTAGACCTATCCACAGAGACCTGGCAGGCAAGAAAGGACTGGCAGGATATATTCAAAGCACTAAAGGAGAAAAATATGCAGCCAAGAATACTATATCCAGCTAGGCTGTCATTGAAAATAGAAGGAGAGAGAAAAACCTTCCAGGACAAACAAAAACTAAAGGAATTTGCAAACACAAAACCAGCCCTACAAGAAATATTGAAAGGGGTCTTTTAAGCAAAGAGAGAGCCTAAAAGTAACATAGACCAGAAAGGAACAGAGACAACATACAGTAAGTCACCTTACAGGTAATACAATGGCACTAAATTCATATCTTTCAATAGTGACCCTGAATGTAAATGGGCTAAATGCCCAATCAAAAGACACAGGCTATCAGATTGGATAAAAAAACAAGACCCATTGATATGCTGTCTGCAAGAGACTCATTTTAGACCCAAAGACACCCCCAGATTGAAAGTGAAGGGGTGGAAAACCATTTACCATGCTAATGGACACCAAAAGAAAGCTGGGATGGCAATCCTTATATCAGACAAATTAGATTTTAAACCAAAGACTGTAATAAGAGATGAGGAAGGACACTATATCCTACTTAAAGGGTCTATCCAACAAGAAGATCTAACAATTGTAAGTATCTATGCCCCTAACATGGGAGCAGCCAATTATATAAGCCAATTAATAATGAAAGCAAAGAAACACATCGACAATACAATAATAGCAGGGGACTTTAACACCCCCCTCGCTGAAATGGACAGATCATCTAAGCAAAAGATCAACAAGGAAATAAGACTTCAAATGACACACTGGACCAAATGGACTTCACAGATATATTCAGAACATTCCATCCCAAAGCAACAGAATACACATTCTTCTCTAGTGCCCATGGAACATTCTCCAGAATAGATCACATCCTAGGTCACAAATCAGGTCTCAACCAGTACCAAAAGACTGGGATCATTCCCTGCATATTTTCAGACCACAATGCTTTGAAACTAGAACTCAATCACAAGAGGAAAGTTGGAAATAACTAATTTAGGGGTTTTAAATTAAAACTATAGACATGCTTGTTAAGATGAAACAAATAACTTTCCATATGAATAAGGCATATAGGATTATTCATGAAAATATGAGTTAACAAATGTAAAGATATTTCTAAATTTTTGTAATCAGTTAACAGTTTTTCAGACTTTCCTGATGCTTCTTTATTAACATCTAAATTTCTAATATTGATAAAGAATACTGCACTGAAAAAAACTCTGAGAACTGTTTGTAAAAGTTGTTGAACTATCTTTGAGCATTCTTAAGTAAAGATTACTAAAATTTCAAGAGTACAACTAGTTAGCTGGCTATGCTGCTAAGACAATTACAGTATTCTTTATTTGGAAATAAGTCTCAACAATTTTCTTCCATTTAAGAATAAAGTGCACAGAAAAGAAATGAAAAGATTAGATGTTTTTATAAAATACTCCCTGTAGACAACTTTTTTATAAGTTTCTCTCTCCAGAAAAGCCCCAGAGAAGTAGAGAAGTAGAGAGTGATTAAGATGTAACTGTAAGTATAATCTAAATTTTCAGGATACAAGGTAGCTCTAGGTTCTCAAATTTTCTAATTATCAAAATAATCTGATGCAGCTTTTTTTAAAATATATACCCCAGAATTCCTCCATAAGACTATGTGACTTGGCAGGTTTTGTATGGGACACAAGAATCCTTAGAATCAGTCCAGATAAGAAGATCCCTTAAATTTGGTTATCTATAGTAGAAAAGAGAAGTGATTTAGAAAGATTAGACTATTTCATAAAAGGAAGTGCCAAACCATGTTCATAGCAGTCATAAGTCAAAATAGCCAAAAGATGGAAGCAACCCCAGTGTCAATTGACAGATGAGCAAATAAACCAGATGTGGTATATACATACAATGGGATATTCTGACACATGCTAAAACATAAATAAAACTTGAGGACATTAAGAAATAAGCCAGTCACAAAAAGACAAATTCTGTATGATCCCATTTATATATCTAGAATAGTCAAATACATAGAAAGAAAAAGTAAAATGGTGGTTGCCAGGGGCTGGTGGGGAAGAGAAAACAGGGATTTGTTTGTTGGGTATAGAATTTGAGGGGCTTTTTAAAAATATCTATTTATTTGAGAGAGAGAGAGAAAGAGTGGGGGGAAGGGGCAGGGGGAGAGGGAGAGAGAGAATTTCAAGCAGACTCCCTGCTGAGCAGAGAGCCAACTCAGGGTTCAATCCCATGATCCTGAGATCATGACCTTAGCTGAAATCAAGAGTTGGACACTTAACTAAGCCATCCGGGTTCCCCTAGAATTTGAGTTTTGCAAGATGAAAAAGTTCTGGAGGTTCATTGCACAACAATGTGGATATACTTAACACCACTGACTTGTATACTAAAAATCAGTTAAGATGGTAAATTTTATGTTATGTATATTTTACTAGGATAAGAACATTTTAAAAAGGAAACTTTGGTGGTAGAAACATAATTTTCTGATTCACGCTTTTGCTGTGAAACAGGACTGTGAAAATATCATACACTCCATATAATACTCATTGTTACCATAGCCATCTTGAAAGGAAAAAGAAATTTTTTTAATTGTAAGAATAGCCCATCTCTCTCCCAGCAGCAGAGACTACCCCCCTCAGGGGGTTTTCCTATCTCTAAGGGTTCAAAGGGAAGGTGTGAGTACAGATCACTTTAATAATATTCTGGGTCAAACATGACATAATTAGAGGAATATTCTCTGGTCTAAATGATTAAAAAGACCCTCAGAGTGCACAAAACACTGGAGTATAAAGATACATGAAAAATTTTGTGTTTATTATTAATTTTATTCAACTTATATTTCACAGATCGCTTTTCTCAGTTTAAAACATAGATAAAGCTCTGAATCTAGATATTGACTCACCTTCAAAATCCAGCAGCATCTTACAGAAAAAGCTCTGTCCTGTAATTTATCAGCACCTCTCTGGAGCTCCCAGAATATTTATAGCTTGGTGATTCATAGTTCCCAGGCTTAGAGTCTGTGCTGGGTAGTCAGTTTATTCATTAGGCTGTGCCACACTATCCCAGATAAACTAAACCGATCTATTAGCAAAATGAAAGAAAGTAACCCCTGGAAACTCATCAAACATAATCCTGGGCACTACATGATCATGGAAATTGTTATCCTGACAATTGAAAAATTCACATCTCAAATGAAAATAGTAAATTATTTCAATTATAAGAATAAATAGTCACATGGGTGTGAATGTTGATTGTGTATGCATGGACGCACTGTGCAATTAATAAACCATAAAAATGCATGATGTTTTTCAAAATATTGCACAGATCATAGATTTTTGTTTAGTTTGCTTACGTAGAAAATTGAGATGAATATATTTTCTTTTTTTTTTTTAAGATTTTATTTATTTATTTGACAGAGAGAGAGATAGCGAGAGCAGGAACACAAGCAGGGGGAGTGGGAGAGGGAGAAGCTGGCTTCCTGCTGAGCAGGGAGCCCGATGTGGGACTCGATCCCAGGACTCTGGGATCATGACCTGAGCTGAAGGCAGACGCCCAACGACTGAGCCACCCAGGCGCCCAGAGATGAATATATTTTCAAGAACTTTTAATTTTTTTTTAATTTTCAGAAGCCCAGGATATACAATAAAAATCGACAATTACCTTTAATTTCCACATGCTGAACTTTTCAGAGCACTAATAACTCAATTTAATAAAACTTTATTTGCCTATGTATAAAGCACTGGCTGCAGAAATAAATAATGTTAAGTTTCTGCCCCTAAGGATTTTGTACTTTATTAGAAAAAGAGATATACCAGAATCTGTCAAACTTGACTATACATTAAAACTCCCTGGGAGCTTAAAAAAAAGTGGATGGCCAGCTCTAAGTTTAGAGGTTTTGATTTAATTTATCTGAGTCTGGGCCTGAAACTGTTTGTTGTTGTTATTTTTAATTCCCCAAAAGGTGCTAATATGCAGAATAAAATAGGCAGTTCTCAATAAATCTTAGTTCAAAATAAGATGCTTCCAGATCCATGTGGTTGATTAAATACACTGAACTTTTCCCCTTTCTTTCTAATGTTCTTATGAAATGACAGAAAATATATATTTAAAAAATAGCAATAATGAAAAAGTTTTTTAAAAAGGATGTCATGAGAGGCACCTGGGTGGCTCAGTTGGGTAAGCATCTGCCTTGGGCTCAGGTCATGATCCCGGGGTCCTGGGATCAAGCGCCATGTTGGGCTCCCAGCTCAGGAGGAAGTCTGCTTCTCCCTCTCCCTCTGCTGCTCCCCCTGCTTGTGCTCTCTCTCTATTTCTCTGTCAAATAAATAAATAAAATCTTTTAAAAAAAAAAGGATGTCATGAGAAGACAGACTTCCAGTGGAATTTCTAGAAAACAGAATAATTTTGCTGAGGTAAGAGTGTGGAAGAACTAAAGCCCAAGCCAGAGCAGAGAGAACCAGATTCAGAGCAGTTTTTCCCTAGGTTGTCTCAGAGAAGCTCCCAGGTTGGAGTCAAGAAAAAGGAATATGATATAAGGTAAAAATAATAGCCTTTTCTTTTTAACGCACCCAGAACAGCATGGCAGTTGTGCTCCTGCTTCCCTGTGTATATAGAGGAGATGAAGTCTCCCCGATAAAGCACAGTAACTGCTCTCTGAAGACGGATTTAGAAGTGCTCCTACTGAGAGTATTAGCAACTGATTTGCAAGAACTGCTGATTCTGCACCTCCTCAGCTCATGCAAAGGGGGCAACGTGAACACACATTAAAGACAGGTAGCTCTAGATGAGTAAAATAAACTAAAATATTCCTTATATGAACTAACCCCCCTCTTTATTTTGGCACATATAGGAATCTCTGGACTGTCTGCTCACATGCCCTGTGTGGAAGCAAGGCTGTTGGCATGAATAATCTTCACATTGTAATGAGCACAATTAGTTACTGCAGAGGGGAGAAGCCCCTAGAGGAAACTGACCTACAAAATCATGAGAAAGAAAACCCAGGACTCCCAAGTATTCATCAATGTGGCCCTTCATTCATAACTATGAATGGACATCTAATGATCATCAGACATAGAGGGAAAACTAGTAGCATAAAAAAGAAGGACCAAATGAATAAACCAAAACCATGATCTTGAAAGAAACTATTTAGGTATTAAGAGAATTTTTATAACACTACATCAAAAACTAATGATGGGGCGCCTGGGTGGCTCAGTCGTTACGCGTCTGCCTTTGGCTCAGGTCATGATCTCAGGGTCCTGGGATCGAGCCCCACATCAGGCTCCCTGCTCCGCGGGAAGCCTGCTTCTCCCTCTCCCACTCCCCCTGACTGTGTTCTCTCTCTCGCTGTGTCTCTCTCTGTCAAATAAATAAATAAAATCTTTAAAAAAAAAAAAAAAACTAATGATGGAACGTATGGTGATTAACATAACATAATAAAAAAAAGAATTTTCAAAAAGTCTATTTGGTATATTTGGGATTCTCTGAAAAGAACTGGAGCAGATTGCTATGAATAAACATATCCCATGAAAAAAGAGCATTGACCATATTGAGAGGGCACCAACAGCAGGCCACAAGTGGACCAGAGTCCCTGCCTTTATGCTGGAGATGCCACAACATGAGATGGGAAGGACAAGAAGAGAAAAATGAAAGAATCTTACTAAATATTTTATATATGAAAAGTAGGAGTTTTGATTGAGACCAGAAAGAACTGTAATCAAAATAATTGGCTAAAGTTTAGAAATATTACTGAAAAATTCTTATACAAAAATTGTACATTCATGGATCTTCAATCAGCATCATCTTTATACTATAACAGATCTTAAGGATTACCTTAAACCCACTCTTTGAGGCCCTGAATTCCTACAAAGATGATAAAGCTAACTATTCCTTTTATTTTTTTCTTGAGAAACTTTCTATTCTTACTTTCTTGTGTACCACCTCCTTGGTTTTCCTTCTGTCTTAAAGCTAGCTACTCTTTCTCTTTGTCTTTTCTGATGAAATATTCTGTGTCATCAAAACATTAGAGTGGCACAGAGCCTACCTAGCATTTGGTTGTGTTTTTTTTGTTTTGTTTTGTTTTTGTTTTTGTTTTTGTTTTGTAGACCTACTATTCTTCAGTGACCTCATCCTGTCCCATGGCTTTGTGTAACATTTAAATGTAGATGATTACTAAGCCATTATTTCCTGTCCTAAGTTTCAGAACTCCAGATACTAACAGCCAATTCATATATTTTGCTACTCCACACAGTGGCCTATAAATATCTCAAACATAAAATAGCCTAAAGAGAACTCTGATTTCTTCTTACCCATACCCTTTTCTCCCCAGTCTGCCCTATGTCTACAAAAGATACCACAATCCCATACTAGCTTGAACTAAAATCCCCATCTCTTCTCTTTTAATCACCAGTACCTAATCAATTTGTAAGTTATGACAACTCTGCCTTCATAGTATAATCTTTATCTATCCTACTTCCCCATCTTTACTCTACCATCCTAAACTAGACCACCAACATTAATTGCCAGATCCTTCTGAAAGCTTTTTATCTAGTCTCCTTTCCTCCATTCTTATGCCTCTCAAATCTTTCTCCAACAGAGCAGCCAGAGTAATTTTGTAAAGTGTAAATTAGATCCTGTAGACCCCATGCCTACATTATGCCCAGGCATTATTTTCTACTACATTTAATGTATGTACAATAAGATATATTTGGTTCTAAATTTGGCTACTGAATTTCTCCATATGTCTGATGAGCTTTAGCTTTCCATTTATGGTTATGAATTAAAGACCAGATTGATAAGTGTTTGTAGGAATCATGAGTTTTCTTAGCAATTTTGTAGGTGAGTTTCATCTACAGACATTTTCCATTGCATTTAAATAAAAACATTTCACAGTGTATTGATATATAAAATCATCACATTGTGCATCTTATATATGTATAATTTTTGTTTGTCAATTATATCTCACCAAAGCTGAAAAAAATAAATAAAACATAAAATAAAAACCATTGGATTATACTCTTTACACAGGTGAATTGTATCTCAATAAAGTTACATGTAAATTATATCTCAATAAATCTGTTAAAAACAAATGAACAAATAGTAAGGAGAGGGGCGCCTGGGTGGCTCAGTTGGTTAAGCATCTGCCTTCGGCTCAGGTCATGATCCCAGGGTCCTGGGATCAAGTCCCACATCGGGCTCCATGCTCAGCATGGAGTCTGCTTGAGATTCTCTCTCCCTCTCCCTCTGCCCCTCCTCCCACCTCTCTCTCTCTAAAATAAATAAATAAATCTTTTAAAAAAATAGTAAGGAGAAAAAAAAATATATATATATACATATATATGTATGTATACATACATACATACAACCAAACTATTTACTCTGGTTTATAATGCCCTGGATTACCTGACCGTTGCCTATCCATCTGACCACATATCATGCCACTAAGCTTCTTTCTCATGCTGCAGACACAGCAGCATTCTGTTAAAAAGAGAAAGAGAGAGGGAGGGAAGAAGGAAATGGTGAAGCCTTTCTAGGCAATGAGAAAAAGTTTGGACTTTATGTGACAGATGAAGAGAAGTCATATAAGTTGGTTTGCTTGTTTGTTTTGTTTTGTTTTTAACATAGGGCTTGATATTCACATTTTTGTTGTGGAATGAGGAAAATGGATTGCAGCAAAGCTAGTGTTAATGTAAGAAACCAGTAAACTGGACGAGAGCAGTGAATGTATGAAAGGATACAAGTAGCTAGAACTCAGAGATAGTTCAGTTATAGAATTAAAGAACTTGATGACTTGATGTAGGACATGAGTGAGAATATGAGTCAACACCATCTCCCACATTTGTGCTTGAGCATCCTGGTAGTTGATGTTGTCCACCTCAGAGTTGGGAAACCCCGGAGAGATATTGTTTTGGGAGATGATTAATTCAGTCCTCAAAGTACTGAGTTTGATTTCTTTGATGAAATTAGTGGAAATCATAAGAAAGATCTGGATATGTGATGAATCTGGCCTAAATTCTGGAGTCCATTAGATTTATTCTGATTTCTATGTCTAAGTATATAGAATCTCTTGGAATTAATACCATATAGATAAATTTAAGGAAGCAAAATTATTTAGTAAATACTATGTTAGGCATATACTTTAAATAAAGAATATATTCACAATCTTTGGGATACCATAGTTTTTCTACCTTTGTCAATTTTCATTTTAGTACAAACCAATATAGGAAGAAAACAAATACTCTCAAGTTTATGGCACTAAAGATGTAGTAAAGAAACAAACCAAATATGAAGTCTAATTAGATCCTATTTACTTTCTTTAAAATATAACTGCATGGGGCGCCTGAGTGGTTCAGTCGTTAAGCATCTGCCTTCGGCTCAGGTCATGATCCCAGGGTCCTGGGATCGAGCCCTGCATTGGGCTCCCTGCTCAGCGGGAAGCCTGCTTCTCCTTCGCCCACTCCCCCCTGCTTGTGTTCCTTCTCTCGCTGTGTCTCTGTCAAATAAATAAATAAAATCTTTAAAATAAATAAATAAATAAATAAAATATAACTGCATTTTTATTTCATGCTTTATTCTGATTTTCCACTTAGAATATGGGCATAAATGGTGCACTTCCTTATTCTGAGGGGTGGGTGTGTATGTGTGTATGTGCACACATGCACGTGTGAGTGTGGATTAGGAATACATCATTATAGAAAAGCTAA
The DNA here is from genome assembly GCF_029215605.1 of Mirounga angustirostris. Classification (NCBI taxonomy): domain Eukaryota; kingdom Metazoa; phylum Chordata; class Mammalia; order Carnivora; family Phocidae; genus Mirounga; species Mirounga angustirostris. The sequence continues at coordinate 43,765,507 of NW_026991716.1, read as the reverse complement.
GTTTCTTGCACTTGTAGACTACATTGGTGACACAGTATATTACTTGATGACTCACTTTACAAAATTTCAGTTTCTCTTAGTCACACATTTTAACATCATTACCTCCTTATAATGGCTTTTTATTTGAATGTTTGCATAAGTGTGCATAGGACATATGTGTGCATGCTTGCATTATGTTTAGACCTTAACTATGAGACAATTCTGTGCCTTCAGCAAGCCTCTGATTTCTTCTGGACCTGAATTTTCTCATTTGTAAATTGAGGCAGTAGAATTAAGTAATCTCTAATGTTTATTTTAGGTTTAAGATCTATATTTCTATGATATAATGGCTGTAATTTAAAGCTCTGCCTGGATTTTTATCTTTTCTATGCCTTTTTATTTTTTCCCACTCATGCCAGATATTATTTTTATTACCAAAACAAAATATTTCCCACAAAGTCCTGGGAAAAATAACCTCGAAGACATATATAAGTGCTTCTCTTATTGCTACAAAATAAAGCCCAGCTCCTTTCCTTTGCATATGCATGGGACGTCAGGTGCTCTGAGCAATAATTCCTCAGCCTTGCACAGTTTCCTTGACACACAATTTCTGCTCTAGAAATACTCACCAGCATACTGATTCTTCCTTCTTTCCCTCTGTCTGTGCTACTTGTTGCTTTTCTTTGCCAACCTAACCCCTCTTTATCCTTTCAAAAAGGGGAAGCATCCTCTCATTCAAACAAGCCTTCCTCCAACTCTAAGCCAGCCTTGGTGCTCCCTCTCTGGGCTTATGCTTTCATAGCACTTACTTAACATGCTGAAACCACATCTTTCTGTAAACACCCTCAGCACAGGCCTGTAAGTTCCCCAAAGACAGGGATTTCTGTCATTTATTTTGATATGCTCTAAACAAATACTTGAATTGTTAGAAGGCAGTTAAATATTATTTTCTTTTAAATAATTGGTATTTTTATTTTTCACTTTCAATCTGTTCTACATCAACATGAGGCTTGTTCTATCCATATTTTTGAATTATTTTAATATTGACTTACCAGATTTCTTCTAACTTTAGGACTCTAACACTTCAAAAAAAATTAAGTAGTCTTTAGTGATATTTTATTATAAATAATTGGATTGATAATTAAAATAACAGTTGTAATCTATTAAGTACTTATTTTATTCCAGATGCTGTTCTAAGTACTTTAAACATATGTCTGTTGATACCCATCCTATAAGTAGGTGCTATCATTGTCCCTATTTTAAAAATGTGCTTATAGAGGAAGTTAACCTGAAGTGTAAAATATCAGTGTAGTGGTTACTTCACTAGGTGTTTTTCATTTGGACCTGGCATACCTATTGAGTGGATCAAATTAACCATTAAGCAACAGAATAATAATAATGGTATTAGGCAATATAGTAAAGGAGCATCATGCTAGGTGCAGTGGGGGAAACATAGGAGATTAAAAAATAAATCATAACCTGAGACATTTGCTGTCTTATAAAGGAAACAAGATATAGAAATATTCTATTTAATGAATTCTTCTAATTTTTTCATCTCTCAGAGATTTAAGTTATGTCTAATTCATTGTTTCTTTTGGTACATCTTCAACAATAAACATGAGAAAAAATAAAAGTGTAATTAATCCACATAGCAATCCTTGCTTGTGAAAAAAATATTTTTGATATCTTTAAAACTGCTGGGAATAAATACTTATTAAGATAAATACTAAGTAACAATATTGTTTGACTCTCTGACCACATCATATATAACAAGAATGCTAGGATTAATTATTTTGATAAAATTTAAATTGGACCTAAGTTGAACTTTTCAAGGGCTATCAAAATCACAAGAATTATTGTTAGAAGAACAGTGTGTTTTGAACACACACTTTGATAGTCCCAGTTATTCATAGCACATACCATTCAATTTAATTGATTTGCACTCAACCATCTGCTGTCTAATTGCCTCATAGCCAGAGGGATTTATGTAAGTAAATGAATATTAGAGATAGAATACTAATGTGAAGTTTATGTTTTATTAAAAATGTCTTCTTGTTCATCCACAAAAATTAGATATATTAAGATTTAGACGAATTTTTAAAAGCCTTTTAAGATTTTCATTCCTTACCAAGATGGAGTAACATGAATCAGATACATCCTTCTGCCCCAAACATCAGAAAGTGGATAAAATACATGAAACAAAGGTTTTCGAGACTTTGGACATCAGACAGTGAAGGAAATAACTGAGAGATAGGAAATCAACAAGGTGAACTTTCATTGCCCCCGTTTACTGCCTGGATGGGGATTTCTATGTGATGGTACAAGAGAAGAAAACCGGATGAAGCCCATGGCTTGAGAAGATATAGTGGAGAGTGGGGAGGACCGATTGATAGAGTTTGCAGTATAGAATACCAGACAGAAGAGAGTTGCACAGATAGAAAACTCCAGAAATCTGAAAGGGTTTCTCTTAAATCATCAGCTGAATACTACCCAGCAGATGCCATGGGAAAACAACTTGAAACTGGTTAAAGAAATGCCCAGAAAGATTAAAGGCAACAACCCTTTGAGTTCACCCAGGGCTGAAAAATAAATGCCGATTCTCACCAACCAGAGTGGAAATTCTCATAATTCACAGCATAGCAGATAGAGTACTCAGAAAACTTTGCCTCAATTGTGAGGTATAATCAGTCACAGGCTAAATTCTGCCCTGGTCCTGCCTAACAAGATTTAAAGGCAATAGGCAGACCCGAATTGTAAGAAATAGTAAAGGAATTCCTTCTTGCCAAGGAAAAGAGTGTCAGAGGGAAATGGGGATCTTAGAAAGGATGACTTTGTTCTTCATTATAAGTCACATTTTTCTGCTTTGCATGCCTTGGCACTTTACATGTGATAGATATTGTGAACTCTTATGGGGCACTTGATTTTTTTTTTTTTTTTGTCTACCTATAAATATTCTTGAGCTTTGTTCTGGAATGATTGAATTTGTTGAAAACACTGATTCTTTCAAGTCTTTCCTTTAGCACACAATAACCACTCATAGAAAGAGGCAATAGTATAAAATTCATCCCAATAAAATTTCTCTACTAATGTTTCAAATCATGACAAATTTGTCCCTGTTATGATGGCTCATGGACCATGTTACCAAATATCTATTTGAAATTATCTGATGTCATCAGATAGCCATCATGGTTTTGTGAGATCATACCTTCATGGTTCTTGCAATTTGTCAATTTCTATCTGTTCTTTTCAGAATTGGAAAGCAAATTTTGTGCACTATGATGGAATCCTTGAATTCTTTCATGGATTCTGTTAGAGGAGAGGTCCTTACATAAAGATGGTTAATAATGAATAATGAAGATTAGATCCAAAAAGTGTTAAATGAAAACTTTGTATTGAGGTATTCAAAATATTTGTTTTGGGTATGGACACTTTCCAAAGTACAGAAGCACAATCATCAGATCTCCTTCGCCAGTAAGGGTATTGGAATATGATGAAAGAGAAGGTTAATATTTTTTAAAACTTCTGAAACTACATATGAGATGGCTGCATTACTGGAATATGACTTTGATTAATGTATCCAAGGTTACAATTGTTCTGAGGCAAGGATAATTCTTTTGCTACTGGTCCAAGGGATAGCTATAATAAGCAATGGGTCTTTCAGTCGTGTCATATGGCTGAGCTTGTCTCTCTAGAGCATGACCTAATATTTTCATATACATAAAAAGAAAAAATGTGTGAAATTCTGGAAGAATCAGTCTGGATTCTATGTGTGCCATGTGCTGACTTCACATTCCTAAAAAAATTAACTAACTCTTGCATAGATAGATAGATGATAGATAGATAGATAGATAGATAGATAGATAGATAGATAGATAGATAGATAAACAAAAGTAGATGATATTTTAAGAAAAAAAGTCTATATTTTTATGGCTCTTCTCTAATTATTCTGTTTTTCAATTGTTATTGTGGATTTTTCTCATTAGAATTCTTAAATAGCTCATGGTATAAGTGATATGTCTAGATTGGTTATAAATGCATTATTTATAGAAATTTAAGGGACTTTTACAAATCCTTCCGATATATATTTTATCTGGAAGTTCAAGATGCAAAGTATGTTACCACATATAAAGAATATGAGATTTATATCACAGAGAACAAAGGAGTTTCCACTGATAACATTCACAAATGAACAGTTACAGAATGATATATTAGAAGACACTAAGGATTATTATAAATTTCAGTATTTTCAGTGTTTTCTATAAACCAAGGCAAATAAAGTGCACTTCCCCTTAAGCATTTACTATTTATTTTGAATCTCAAATTTCATATTTTTAATATCCTCCTTTACTTCTGGCATAATCGGGTATTTTTACTCTATCCAGAAGGCCATAATTTAGTTTTCATTTCTAGCTGATTTATATTCTAAATCAGTTTGAAATGTTCAATCACATTTGGAGATTTTATAAGTTGGCAATTTCTCTTTTCAATTTATATTTTCTGCTTCCTTTCTCTTAGTTCTGTGAACATTTACAAATAGAGGACAAGGATCTCTTTATACTGCTCTTGACTACTTCAGGATACTGTTTGAAAATGTTCTAAAGTCTATTTTCTTTTTACACATTTGAAAAGTCTTCTGAAGTGTTTCTGAGAATGGCATTACACTGAGGATTTTTCTTTTATTTTTGTATCACAAGACCATCTTTGAATTAGGCACAGCTAGGTTATTTGAATCATTTCCTGGTCTTTCCCATCGTGCTGCTTATAACTATTTTTTTTTCCATCAGAAGGATTGACAATTAAATGAACTCATTTGTACAGATCTGATTGTCAAGAAAAATAAGTATTTAATAGAATCCTGAATTTGGAAGCAAATTTCTATTACTCTTTCAGTAGTTAAAAAAATCCATAATTATATCTCTGAATGTGGCTCTGGTCTGGGCTATAAAAATACCTGAAAAATAATAAATAATAAAAATAAATTAATTATTTCTTAAATACCTGTAGTTCTAGCTTCCACCCATAATGTAATAAGACTGGATTTACCTTTCTGCTATAAACATAACCCCCAAAAAATCAAAAACTGAAAACAGACACTAGATAACAGCATCTCAGGACTGTGATCTCTAAGAGAAGACAAACAGACGAGACCAGCCTTGTAATTGTTCTGGCTTGCTATCTAGACACAACTTTTAAAGAGCCAGCAACCACACAAAGAATGTGAATAGTGGGTAAAAAAGACTGAGGCAGCTGGTAGTGGTGGGGGCAGAGTTCTGTAAAGAGGGAGCTTTGCAGAAAAAGAGCTCTAGAAATCTGAATAAGGAATTCTTTTGCATCTTTGCTGGTACTCAGATATGTAAGCATAGCGTGAAGCTCCATGAGGCCTAGTAGAGAAGAACCAGGTATCTGGAAGATCAAAATTCCCAGGGCGCAAACCAGGTAAGCTCTAGGAAAATATGTTGAACTCTAACCAGCAGGAGTAGAGCGTCTTTGATGATCTGTTAGCCTATTTAGGAGAGTGAATTGTTATCAGAAGGGACTATGTGTAAGTAATTGGGGGCAAACTATCAATTGAACAAAGGCTACTCCTTTTCAGAAAAAAAAAAAAAATCCATGAATATGGCAAGTCCTGTATATAAAAGTAATTGAATTTGTAGTTTATAAACCTTACCACAACAAACACATAGTTCCACATACATTCACAGTTCAATTCTATAGTTTAATCCTATTCCTGCACAACTTTTTCAGAAAACAGAGATGAACATTATCCTCATACCAAAAGCCAAAAAATAAATTTCAAAGACATAAAATTTGGAATTAATATCCTCATGAACATACACATTATGTATTATATATTAGCAAATATGATGCATCAAAGTAAGTTAGTTTTATAATAGGAAAACAAGGTAGGTTTAATATCATTAATATAATTCACCATATTAATAGGCTTTTACAAAACTATAATTATCACAAAAGATGCAGGAAAACCTTTGAGAAAGTCAATACTTATTCATGATATTTAAAAAAGACAAAACACAACTCTCAGCAAATTCATAATAGAAGGGAATTTTCTCAACTTGATACATGGGTCCTATGAGAAACTTTCAGCTAAAATAACACTTAATGGTGAAAGAATAAATGCTTTTCCTTTAATATCAGCAAGAAGAAAAGGATTCCCACTCATCATTACCAGCCAATTCATCAAGTCAAAAATAAAAATGTGTGGAGATTAGAAAGTATTAAAACTGTCTTTATTCACATGTGACACATGAAGAAGTATGTATCTGCATATACACTGAGGAATCTACAAAAAAAAAAAAAAACAACCAGAACTTGTGAGTAAGCTAATAAATGCTATACAATACCAGATATATAGATATTTACACTAGCAATGAGCAGCAATGCAAAATAAAACTATGATGAGATACCACTGCAAACCTCAGAGAACAGTTACAATTCAAGACTGATGATTCTAATGGTGACAGTTGGTTGCTTACATACATTGCTTATGAGAATATAAAATGTCAACCATTTTAAAAATCAATTTAGCTCTTTCTTATAAATTTAAAAATATCTGCCATATAGCTTAACAATTAAACTCCTAGATATCTGACCAAGAGAAATAAAAACACAAGCCCACACAGAGATATGTACATACATGTATAGCTAACTTCCCCACAGCCAAAATTTGGGAATAATCCAAATAGCCAGTAGGCAAATGAATAAACATGTTGGTATATCATACAACTGAAGGTTAATCAGCAATAAAAAGGAATGAACTGCAGATACAACTCCACAACATGGATTGTTTCACAAGCATTATGTTGCGAGGAAGAAGTCAGACACAGAAGAGTAGATACACTTGAGTCATTTATATGAAACTCTAGAAAAATAATTACATTCTACATTAGTAGAAAGCAGATCAGTGATGTCTGGTACTGAGGATGGGGAGATGAAATTTACTGTGAAGGAACTTTCTGGGTAATGAAAATGCTCTGTCTTAACAGTGGTGGGAGTTGCCTGACTGTATACAGATCTCACAACTCATCAATTTATATACTAGGGATAGATTTTATGTAAATTATGCCTTGATGGAGTTTACTTGAACAAAAAAAACTTCTCAGTTTTATACCTGTTATAAAAAATTGACAGTCCCCAAAGTAAGAAATATGAGTGTATATATTTTTATTCTGTATCTCAGGTAACACATTAAGCAGCATATAAAAATATTATGCTAATTTACATTTTAGTAATTCAATTTAATATATTGTGATGACATAATATAATTGGGAAAGCCCTAAGATTCCTAGGATTAAGAACTTCTGTGTTAGATTCCAGTTCAGCCTAGTACTAGATATATGATTTTGACCTTAACCAATGATCCTGTCCATGTCTCAGTATTCATATTTAATATAGAATATATAATACAAACCCAGGAGAGCATAGTAATATTCAAATGACCTAACAAATTAAAATACCTTTATCAGAATTTTAAAGGAGTGTGCAAAGATGGACTTACTGCTATATTATCAATATTACTTATAAAAGTAGACATTGGATTTGCTACAACTTATGCAAGGAGTCCACAGTTGTCTGCAACAGGAGTTGATTTATGCTATAAGGTCAACCAAAATTTAGAGAATGTTTAAGCTTCATATTCACTTGTGTGTATTTTGATGAGAGAGATGAGAGACTACAAAAAAAAAATTAAATGATGGCAATTTAATCACCCCAAAATATAATAGGTGTCATCATCAAATAGAAACATATATCCTTCTTTTGATTCTAGATGAGGTTTTATTTTTCTGCTAATATATCTTAGTTTAATATTTTTCATTAGAAGTCAGATAGGTTGATTTTTATTTATTCTAACATCTATTTATAAATAAATTTAAAACTGTCAGCTAAGTGCTTCAATGAGGATCCCTTTTCCATTTTCTTTAAAATTTCTGTTCATGCACCCTTAAACATATATTGATTTTGCTATGTGCTGTTTTTTATTCATTTTTTCCTGTATATAAATGTATTCTGCATTGAAATGATTAACCAACCATAGCAAACTTACTGGAGAGAACAAAGCAACTATCTAAATAATGAACTGTGATTACGAATAATTTTATGAAAAAACAATCTACTGTCTTGTTGCTAGATAATCTGGGTCACTTCTTTCGGACTATCTAGTAAAATAAAATAAAATAAAAACATTTTTATCAGAACTTAATATGTGAAATAGAGGGAAAAGGAAAACAACTTAGTTTTGTAGATTTATTCAGTTGTAAAGAAGATGGGACATATTAACACTTTGACAGGCTGAAAAGTAAAGGGGGAAAAGAACTATTTAGATAAGTAAAATGGAATGTAAAAAAAAAAAAAGCAGATAGAAGACTTCTACAAAAATTCTAGCAGCTTCCTGACAATGTGATTAGCTAAATAAGGAAGTCATGCCCATAAAGAAATTCTAAGTGCAGTATTACTTAGGAAATGTAAAACCTAGTTTGGACAAATAATTAGATGCAGATGGACTGGACAAATTCCATGGTCATTGGCAAGAACTTGGCTTTCTGAAGGCTCTCTGATGGCAACAGCTTTGCAATGAACGAATCTAAGCTGCAAGCTTGCTTGGTCAACAGATAGATCAACATTTGCTCTTGGGATGGATGTTAATATAAATCTATTATTTTCCTTCTAAAAGGGTTTATCTTTCTCCTCTTTCCTAAAGAAAAGCAATTCTCTAATCTCCCTCAGCATAAATAAATGTTTAATTTTCTGTTTAATGTTAGGAAATAACTATTTTTTTCATGGCTAAATGAGTTTCTTGATTTCAAATTGTTCTCATTTGTTTGAATCCTAAATTAGTTTAAAAGATGGACTGTGACTATAAACAAGTCCAATTAAAGAGCAATCACTTTTCAGCTAGTTTTCCAAGACTGACTTCCTATTAAAATACGCTGGCTCTACTTTAATCATAATGCAATAAAGTTATCATTTTAAATTGCAATGGATACGACTGAACCACTACAAACCTATTTCCAAATGTTAGGACTGCAATTTGCCAACATATAGGAGAGAGATACAATTATTTTAATCCCTCTAAGTTGGATGTCCATGACCTTTCATTTTCCTCTTATATCCTTCCTCTTTTAATCTATTCAAAATATATAGGCATGACATTGTTTTAAGGCAAAGTTTGGACTTGTGAAATTACATACCTAACCATTTCATAGAAAGACTTTACAACCAACTTTATGAGATTTTATAAGAGAAAACTCAAATTACACATGGTAAACTGATATTAAAAAAAACACACAAAAAGTACAATTTGTGATTGCCAAAAGGATGAAACAGATGGTAAAGTTGTTTCATTAAATTTTAGAAAAATTAGAGAGCAGTAGGAGTTAAGCCTTTCAATGGAAGACAATACAGAAAAGGGAAAACTTCATAGCTTTATTCTACAAATATTCTTTTAAGTATCTTTTGTATGCCAAGGTATGGGCTATCTACATATGCAAAGATAAATAGCCTTATACCTTGTAGTGTACAGTCTAATATCTACAAATTGATAATGACAGTGTTATTTAAACTGAAAAAAAAAAGAGAGATGAATAGTTGGAGCAAAATGGGGGGAGGAGACTGCCATTTGTTGAACATCTTCTGTGTGCTCGATGCATCATTTTACATATCACGTTTTACAATACTCCAAAGTATTATTATTCTCATTTTAAAGATGAAGACATGATTTTTAAAGTAATTTTAAGTAAATTTCTCTAGATAAATGGGAAGGTTAAGGTTTTAATTCAAACCTGCCAGCTCCAAAAGCCTTCTTCCCTAAGATAGAAATTTTTAGGGGATTGCCATCCTGAATAAATTCTATACAACATATAAGTTTGCACTAATTTCTTCTGGGCGATAGAATGAAGATCTAACTTCCCTGAATATGTTTATACTCTCTCTCTCTAAATCTGCAAAGTTCCTTTACAAATGAGATACAGGAAGAGAGGAATTAACTTTATTAAAATACTTGCACCAAACTTTTGTGCTGACCTCCCTTTTAGAAATTTCAAGCAGAGGTGATTTGGGGGAGAGGAGCAGGAAGCTTTGAATAAGGATAGATGAAGGTGACTCTTGTGCTCTAAAACCCAAAACTGAAACTTGGATATTGTTCTGGTTATCTATTGTTACATAACAAACTACTCCAAAACTTATATACTTAAAATACCTATTTTATTTTTCTAAAGATTTTGAGGGTTATAAATTTGGTAAGGGCTTACCTAAATAGTTTCTCTCTTGCCAACTGCTATCATATGCAGAGACTGGGGTGGGGGATCCACTTATAAGTGGTCTCTTCACTCACATATTTGGCATTTCATTGCTCTTTGGTCTCTCTCTTTTTTTTTTTTTTTCTCTCCGTATATGGTATCTTGACATACCTGGCCTTTCAATGTAACTTGGAGATTTCATAGCATGGACAGACCCTTACACATCATTAATTACTATTACTCCCAGAGTAAGCATTCCAAGAGCAAACAGTCCAAGAGGACCCCAGATAATTTGCAAGGGTTTTTCTGACCTAACCTTAGGAGTTGAAGGATGTCACTTTCTCATATCCTATGGGCCAAATAAGTCACTCCGTCCAGTGTCCAGTACAGACTCTAGGGCAAAAGAGCAATAGGCTCTACCTCTTCATGGGATTATGTGTATCCAGAAAGGGAGGGAATTGGCGGTGACCATCTTGAAGATAGTCTTCTACAAGAATAGAGAAGTCCTAATATAAATAATTATTAAAGCTCCTTAATCAACCATCATCTGATCTACCCAAATTTAAAAATAGTTTCATCACAAGTATATAAACCAAATAAGTGGGAAGTAGCATAAACATCCTAAATTTACTAGAAATGATGTGAGCCAATGTCAGCAAAGCTTTCTACAAGCAGGTAGAGAGATCCCCTTTGGCTAAAAGATATAGAAAAGAAGTTTGGAAATTTAGATTGGTTTGGATGTAAAAGGCATACAAGTGTAAAATATGATACTGGACACTTTGTCCAAACTTTGAATCTATAGTTTGACCAGTGAGAAACTAAAAGGGATTTTCATACTACTCACTGGCTGAAAGAGCTTATGAACATCTAGGATGCATTTGAATTAAATTTAATAATCAATAAGATAGGCTACTACCCTTAAAGACATACAAACACGATCTGGCAACAATTCACTTGAGTCATTTTGCAATGCACAACAAAAATCCACTCAAGCCCAAGCCCTGGCTCCATTCCCAACAAAAGTAAGCTGATACATACCAGACAGGATAACTATGGGGTAAATTTAAAAAATGATGACTGTCTACTCAGAACTAAAGGAATCTACTCACACACACACACACACACACACACACACACACATACATATACACATCATATCTTTGTTCTAATCTCTGTGTCCAGGCAGAAAAGGGGCTGGTGATTTTCTCTTTCAGCTCCTCAGAAGATGTTCATTCACATGAAATGGAAATGGGATATGTCAAAGAAAAATTGCAATAGTAAAGTTAAACAGGCAAGAGAGACCCTTTTTAAGACTATTTGCAATAGGGAAGAGAGATTGAATTTAACCCCCTGAAACAAAAAATGAGAGTGTTTTTAAGGATTGGGGTGAGCTAGTGGAAAAGTACTAGAGGATGTTAGTGGGGAGGTTGATCAATGTGATTAGGCCATCTGTGTTTGCTAATTGTTGCTTATGGAAGTTAGGCTCCTACCTCTTGCAGAGACTGGGAGATGGGAGCAATATCTTTCTTGATGATTACACCTTGAAGGGATGCCTCCCAAGTCCTTAAAAAAGACATTCCTGGGAGCACCTGGGTGGATCTGTTGTTAAGCATCTGCCTTCAGCTCAGGTCATGATCCCCGGATCCTGGGATCAAGCCCCGCATCAGGCTCTCTGCTCAGCGGGAAGCCTGCTTCTCCTTCTCTCACTCCCGCTGCTTGTGTTCCCTCCCTCACTGTGTCTCTCTCTCTCAGATAAATAAATAAAAATCTTTAAAAAAAAAAAAAGAAAGACATTCTTGGATTACAAAACTGGAAAGAGGCTGGGAGAAGATTTATATCTCAAAGGAACAGAGAAAGAATTTACAATTGGAAGTATTCTGAAGCAAATATTCTAAGAAAAGGAAGGTCAAACCCACAAGTATATGGTCAATTAATCTTCAACAAAGCAGGAAAGATTATCCAGTGGGAAAAGGACAAGTCTCTTCAACAAATGGTGCTAGGAAAACTGGAGAACAACAGGCAAAAGAATAAAACTATGCCACTTTCATACACCAAACACAAAAATAAATTCAAAATGGATTAAAGACTAAATGTGAGATCTGAAACCATAAAAATCCTAGAGGAGAACACAGGCAGTAACCTCTTTGATATCAGTCAGAGCAACTTCCTTCTGGATATGTCTCCTGGGGCCAGGGAAACAAAAGCAAAAATAAACAATTGGGACTTCATCAAAATAAAAAGCTTCTGCACAGTGAAGAAAACAATCAACAAAACTAAAAGGCAACCTACAGAATGGGAGAAGATATTTGCAAATGATATATCTGAAAAAGGGTTGGTATCCAAAAATATTAAGAACTAATAAAACTCAACACCCAAAAAACAAATAATCCAATTAAAAAATGGACAGAAGACATGAATAGACATTTTTCCAAAGAAGACATACAGATGGCCAACAGACACATGAAAAGATGTCAACATCACTTATCATCAGGGCAATACAAATCAAAACTACAATGAGATATCACCTCATGCCTGTCAGAATGGCTAAAATCGACAACACAAGAAACAATAGGTGTTGGTGAAGATGCAGAGAAAGGGGAACGCTCCGACACTGTTGGTGGGAATGCAAACTGGTGCAGCCACTATGGAAAACAGTATGGAGGTTCCTCAAAAATTTAAAAATAGAATTACCCTATGACCCAGCAATTGCACTACTAGTATTTACCCAAAGAATACAAAAATACTAAAAAAAAAAAAAAAAGAATACAAAAATCCTAATTCAAAGGGATATATTCACCCTGATGTTTATAGTAGCATTATCAACAAGCCAAACTATGGAAAGAGCCCAAGTGTCCATCAACTGATGAATGGATAAAGAAGATGTGGTATATATGTACAAGGGAATGTTATTCAGTCATAAAAAAGCATGAAATCTTGCCATTTGCAATGAAACAGATGGAGCTAGAGAGTATTATGCTAAGCAAAATAAATCAGAGAAAGCCAAATACCATATGATTTCACTCATATGTGGAACTTAAGAAGCAAAACAAATGAGCAAAAGAAAAAAGAGAGAGAGGCAAACCAAGAAACAGACTTAACTACAGAGAACAAACTGATGGCTACCAGAGGGGAGGTGGGGGGACGGACGGATGGGTGAAATAAGTGATGGGGATTAAGGAGTGCACTTGCTGTAATGAGTACCAGGTCATGTATGAAGTGTTGAATCACTATATCGTACACCTGAAACTAATATTACACTGTATGTTAACTAACTGGAATTTAAATAGAAACTTGAAAAAAAGGAAGGTCAGTGGCCTATAGTCAAGAAGAAAAGTATCTGAAGTTTAGTAAACCTGAAGGGCACATTGAGGCCATCTTTGAGGTATATATATATATATATGTCAAGTCTTAGATGTGTTATCTAGACAGCCATACCTAGGAAAGGATTCTAAGTAACTCATACAAAGTGTACAAGCTAAGAGATGAATCTTGTGCCCCAGCAAGGACTTTAAACTGCCTAATGAACTGGAACACACCCCTCAAGCTTCAATTCCTCCCTCCAGACAATTTGTAACAAAAAGTAATTGTTATGATGATGTCCTGCATGGAAGAAAACCCAATCTGTATCCAGCTTTATCCAAGCTTAAAAGAAAGCCCCAAAGCATTAATTTTGCAACATGTGGAGAATACTGGATTCAGCAATCCTATATGCTTTGTTAAAACTAATTTACAACCTTCAAATTGCATCTTATATAGGCCATGCCCCTTCAGGCATTTCAGTCATACCTAAGATTCTGTAAAATAGAATCCCCTCATAGAGGAGTTGTCAGGCTCACAAGCCTCTGAAAATTTGCCTTAGGGAGTCACACAGTGGTTGTGAAAAATGCTGTCTGTGTTTTACCATTTCTGAAATCCTTCCCTTGAAATCACACAGAGCATGGCTGGCATTTTCTAGGGAGCAGAAAGGTACTGCTAGGTCTCTGGTATAATATATAGGAAAAAACAAAAGACAAAAATCCAGGCACTTGCCACCTAAAATTCTCCTTAAAACTAATTCAAAAAAAAAAAAAAAAAAACTTGTATAAGCTATATATATAACATATCCCAATCATAAGGCAAGTATTTTGAGTATTTAAGGAAATTTCTGAGCTCTTTACCCTGAATCTTTCCTGATATTTGACTTTTTACAATTATACATTAACAGATTTTGGTTGAGGCTCTGGTCTCAGTAAAAATTTAAATAACTCAAAGTTAGAATTTACAATTATGATATGCTGACCCTTCAGTATACTGGAGACACAGAGTATGAATAATGATTTTTGAAGAAGAAAACCCTAAAAGACCCATGATGGGCACAAAGTAATAATGGGAAATACAACTCTATTGTTTTAAGCAACTCAGATTTGGAGGCTATTCATTACAATAGTATAACATCGCATATGCTGATAAATACAAACATTGAAAAATATTAGGAAATTAAAAACAAAAAAAGAATAAAAAATATAATAGAAAATAATCTATAGACTCATACATAATCATTAAAAGTTGGTTCTCAGAAAAGACTAATAAAATTGATAAGACATCGGTGAGACATTAAGAGAAGAGTTAAATAATCAATGTAATGAATGAAAAATGGAATATCACAACAACCTACAAATATTTTTAAAATAAGGATAATATAACCATTCATATAGAATGTTTGCTTTGTGGTAATAACACTGAAGAATGATAAAGAAAGGAAAGTCTCTTCAGTAAATTGTGCTATGTTAAACTGGATACCGTAGATTGCAAAAACCACTACAAATTCTTTCCTTCCACCAAGAAGTGGAGTCTGTACCCCCTATCTGGATTTGCCTTATTTGGTCAGTGGGACAGAAGGAAATAGAATACAACACAGATTGAAAAGTGTTCGATGTCTTGGAACTTGTCCTCTTTTGCTGTGCTTGGGACTTCTTTGACCACCGTGATATGAACAAGCCTAGACAAGCCTGAAGGATAATGAAGAACAGATGACCCTCCCAGTCAACCACCATAACTCAATCATACACATGTTATCGGAGGGGGCAGTCAGTATGTCTAGTGGTGGTTCCCCTCATGAAAGGCAAGTAGGATTTTGTAAGAAAGACTAGCTTTATTTCATAACTGGTACTGATGAATTCAGGGAAAGCTTCTCTCTTTTTATAGTGACCATACATTTTATGTCACGCTTTCAGATAAAAAAATATATATATGCTTAATTCTTTGCTGAGTGAATAGAGATTTAAGTAATTCTAAATGTGCTACCTACTCACGTTTTTCTATTTAAAAATTTGTATATTATTTCTCCCTTCCCACTCTCCTCAATGTTCCTGGCTTTCTACATTATTCTTACTCTAGGAGACTGGCATTCCACCCATACACAAATTTATTTTTTTTAAGGTTTTCTTCTTTTTAATACTGTGTAGACCAGGCCTAAGGAATGTCTCTTTCCTTGCTAATAAAAGATGTAGTATTAAAACAATCATAAAATATCAATCAGAAGAAATTTCAATATATTTTGGTTTTCTGAGTGCTTGGAGAGGGGCTAAGTTACTTGACATTAAAGATTATTAGACATCACAATGAAATTTGGTGGGAATCTGTTAGACATCCATTGAACTGAGCCATATTCCAGGTTGTCCTAGACTACAGAAATCTGACCTGGGGCTACATATGGGTATGTATGTAGCTTCTCCTCATGTAGCAACCAATTGGGAGGTCCTCATAGTTTGAATAATCAAATAACCAAATTTTAAGAGACATTTAAAAATTTAACAACTTTAACAACAGGCATTAAGTTTAGACATTTGTAGGCAAATAAAAATAGAGAAGGAAGTTGTAAGGAAAGTTGATTATGAGCATAATCTGCAAAATTGCCAAAAAGCAAAGGATGGAAAGTTCAAAAATCTTACAATTTTTTTTCCAAATCATCTATAAAGAATGCTGTCAAAAAAGTAATGTCTCCTGTGAGGGCAATTCTAAAATTCATCATATAGAAAAGTCTACCTCAAATAATTAATATTTTAATTATATCCTTACTGCCTTGACATTTGCTAAGTATTGTGAAAGTTGAAAATAAAAACCTTCAGGTATGAGTTTGGATGTTGTAATCTAAAAAGGAAGTAGCCAAACTTCAAAATTCAAAGAAATGGCTATTGAAAGGATTCATGTCTGTGTTTTCTGAGAATCAGTTTAAGGAAATGAATGTGAACCTGGAGAGAAATTAACTCAGTGTTGTGGAGAAAGTTAACTTTCTGAATATATTTTAGAGATTTTCTTGGAGACAAATATCTGTGTTATTCTAGGAGCGTCTTACAGGATGTCATTGACATTATTGAGTACTCTTAATGGATAGTTCACTGCCATATTAAGAAAAACTTTATTACAGAGTTCTCTAAATGCTAAATAAGCTGCCTCAACAATAAGCTCTTCACTAGCAAAAATATGTATAAGCTTGACAAGCATTTGACAAGGCTGATTTTAAGTCTTTACAAAACTAACAGATTCTAGTAAATGAATCAACTTTGGTAGGTAACTTTTACTCCTGAAGCCAACAAGTTAGTTGAGTAGGACAAATTACTAAAGGCAAAACAACTAAAGAAAAATGTACTCTTAAATCAGGTCATGGAAAAAAGCCCATCAACCAAGAGACACTATGGGGAGGAAGGTTCTCACAAAGGTGGAAGGGTGGCTGCAGGTAGGCTTTCTGTGGTGACCTCTACAAAATACTAAGAAAAAAGCAGGTTTGTGAAAAGTCCAGGGCTATGAAACAATGGGAAGACTGAAGAGGTAAGCTTCGATCTGGTGGGTAAGGTGGGCTATGTGCAAACAGTAAGGGTGGGATTCACATAGCAAAAATTATTGAGGTGGAGGGGGAGGAGCAAGATGGCAGAGAAGTAGGTGACCTAAATTTTGTCTGGTCCCAGGAATTCAGCTAGATAGGGATCAAACCATTCTGAACACCTACGAACTCAACAGGAGATCAAAGAAAAGAATAGCAACAACTCTCTGAACAGAAAAGTGACCACTTTCTGGAAGGTAGGACGTGTGGAGAAGTGAATCTGAGGCGATATTTGGGAGGATGGATGGTGGGGGAGGGGGCCTCCGTCGGCCGCTTCTGGCAAGTGATAGAGCCATGGAGCACAAAATCAGAACTTTTAGAAGTCGGCTCCGCTGAGGGACCTCGCTCCAGTGGCTAAGCGGGAGGTGGAACACTCTCTGGGACAGTGTGGTCTCAGGACCCTTGGGGTCACAGAAAGACCGGGGTGCCTGAGTGCGGCAGAGCTTGCAGGTATCAGAGCGGGGAAGCTGGCTGCAGAGACAGAGTGGAGGCGTGGGCTCTCAGCTCGGGGTTGCCATAAACCATGATCCTCGGCACAGTTGGACCACTGCTCCTCCAGCAGGGACCCGACAAGCGGCAGATCCAGGGAGACTCTCCTTCCACCCCCAGGAGGAGTGACACAGAACCACACCGCAGAGATCTGCTGGGTTTGGAGACTTCACATGGGGTCATGCACCAGAGATAGAAATGCTCCGTCCCAGGCCGGGTGAGCACGGAGTGAGGCCAGAGACCAGGGAGATGGGAGTGATTGACTGCTTTTCTCTGGGGCCGCACTGAGGAGCAGGGCCCCAAGTTCTCAGCTCCTCCGGGGCAGAGATTGGGAGGCTGCCATTTTCACTCTCCTCCAAAGCTGTACGGAAAGCTTGCAGGGAACAAAAGCTCCCTAGAGCAAACCTGAGAAGATTACTTAGCCTGGACCGGCAAGGGCGGGGCAATTCCGTCTCCGGCAAAGACATTTGGGAACCATGACAACAGGCCCCTCCCCCAGAAAATCAGCAAGAACAGCCAGCCAAGACCAAGTTTACCGATCAATGAGAACGGCAGAACTCCAGAGCTAGGGGAATAATGCACATAGAACCCATGGCTTTTTTACCATGATTCTTTAGGCTTTCAAAGTTAATTTTTTTTTAACTGACTTTTTTTTTTTAATTTTTCTTTTTCCCTTTTTCAACCAACATCTTATCAATCCCTTTTTCAAAAAATATTTTTTATTTTCCATTTTTAGTGTCATATTCTATCCCTTCATAGTAGTTACCCTTATTTTTGGTATATATAGATATATAAGTTGTTCTCTCTTTAAAATTTTGAGATACAGTTTCTTCTAACAGATCAAAATATACCCTAAATCTCTAGTGTATGGCTTTGTTCTAGTCTCCTGCCTGATCACATTCTCTCCTTTTTTTTTTTTTTAAATTCCTCTTCTTTCTTTTTTTTTTTCTTTTTTTTTCCTCTTCTTTCTTTTTTCAACCAACTTCCTATCTTATCAATTCCTTTTATAAAATCTTTTATAATTTTCATCTTTACAATCATAATCCACCCCTTCATCATATTTACCCTTATTTTTGTACATATATAAGATTTTCTTTCTTTAAAATTTTGGGAGACACTTTCTTCTAACAGACCAAAATTCACCCAAAATCTAGTGTGTCGCACTGATCTATGCACCAGCCTGATCATATTTGATCATATTCTGTTTTTTGTTTTTGTTTTTGTTTGTTTTTATCTTTTTCTTTTTTTTTTTTCTTTTTTCTTTCTTTCTCTTTCTTTTCCTCCAGTTTCAGGTCTCTTCTGATTTGTTTAGTGTATATTTTTCTGGGGTCATTGCTACCCTGTTAGTATTTTGTTTTCTCATTCATCTATTCTCTTCTGGACAAAATGACAAGATGGAAAAAGTCACCTCAAAAAAAACAAGAGGCAGTACCAACTGCCAGGGACCTAACCAATACAGACATTATTAGTAAGATGTCGGAACTAGAGTTCAGAATGATGATTTTAAAGATACTAGCTGGGCTTGAAAA
Source organism: Mirounga angustirostris (assembly GCF_029215605.1). NCBI lineage: Eukaryota > Metazoa > Chordata > Mammalia > Carnivora > Phocidae > Mirounga > Mirounga angustirostris. Next base: position 43,746,398 of record NW_026991716.1, on the reverse strand, counting down.
AAGCATGGAAGATATTAGAGAAACCCTTTCTGGAGAAATAAAAGAACTAAAATCTAACCAAGTCAAAATCAAAAAGGCTATTAATGAGGTGCAATCAAAAATGGGGCACTAACTGCTAGGATAAATGAGGCAGAAGAGAGAATCAGTAATATAGAAGACCAAATGATGGAAAATAAAGAAGCTGAGAAAAAGAGAGATAAACAACTACTGGATCATGAGGACAGAATTTGAGAGATAAGCGATACCATAAGAAGAAACAACATTAGAATAATTGGGATCCCAGAAGAAGAAGAAAGAGAGGGAGGGGCAGAAGGTATATTGGAGCAAATTATAGCAGAGAACTTCCCTAATTTGGGGAAGGAAACAGGCATGAAAATCCAGGAAGCACAGAGAACCCCTCTCAAAATCAATAAAAATAGGTCAACACCCCAACATCTAATAGTAAAACTTATGAGTCTCAGAGACAAAGAGAAAATCCTGAAAGCAGCTCAGGAGAAGAGATCTGTAACCTACAATGGTAGAAACATTAGATTCGCAACAGACCTACCCACAGAGACCTGGCAGGCCAGAAAGGACTGGAATGATATATTTAGAGCAGTAAATGAGAAAAATATGCAGCCAAGAATACTATATCCAGCTAGGCTGTCAATGAAAATAGAAGGAGAGATAAAAAGCTTCCAGGACAAACAAAAACTAAAGGAATTTGCAAACACAAAACCAGCCCTACAAGAAATATTGAAAGGGGTCCTCTAAGCAAAGAGAGAGCCTAAAAGCAACATAAACCAGAAAGGAACACAGACAATATACAGTAACAGTCACCTTACAGGCAATACAATGGCACTAAATTCCTATCTTTCAATAGTTACCCTGAATGTAAATGGGCTAAATGCCCCAATCAAAAGACACAGGCTATCAGATTGGATAAAAGCACAAGACCCATTGATATGCTGTCTGCAAGAGACTTATTTTAGACCCAAAGACACACCCAGATTGAAAGTGAGGGGGTGGAAAATAATGTACCATGCTAACAGACACCAAAAGAAATCTGGGGTGGCAATCCTTATATCAGACAAATTAGATTTTAAACCAAAGACTATAATAGGAGATGAGGAAGGACACTATATCCTACTTAAATGGTCTATCCAACAAGAAGATCTAACAATTGTAAATATCTATGCCCCTAACATGGGAGCAGCCAATTATATAAGCCAATTAATAACAAAAGCAAAGGAACACATTGACAACAATACAATAATAGTGGGGGACTTTAACATCCCCCTCACTGAAATGGGCAGATGATCTAAGCAAAAGATCAACAAGGAAATAAAGACTTTAAATGACACAGTGGACCAAAGGGACTTCACAGATATATTCAGAACATTCTATCCCAAAGCAATAGAATACACATTCTTCTCTAGTGCCCATGCAACATTCTCCAGAATAGATCACATCCTAGGTCACAAATCAGGTCTCAACTGGTACCAAAAGTTTGGGATCATTCCCTGCCTATTTTCAGACCACAGTGCTTTGAAACTAGAACTCAATCACAAGAGGAAAGTCAGAAAGAACTCAAATACATGGAGGCTAAAGAGCTTCCAACTAAAGAATGAATGGGTCAACCAGGAAATTAAAGAAGAATTTAAAAAAAATTCGTGGAAACCAATGAAAATGAAAACACAACTGTTCAAAATTTTGGGGATGCAGCAAAGGCAGTCCTAAGAGGAAAGTATATAGCAATACAAGCCTTTCTCAAGAAACAAGAAAGGTCTCAAATACACAACCTAACCCTACACCTAAAGGAGCTGGGGAAAGAATGGCAAATAAAGTCTAAACCCAGCAGGAGAAGAGAAATAATAAAGATCAGAGCAGAAATCAATGAAATAGAAACTAAAAGAACAGTAGAACAGATCAACAAAACTAGGAGCTGGTTCTTTGAAAGAATTAACAAGATTGATAAACCCCTGGCCAGACTTATCAAAAAGAAAAGAGAAATGACCCAAATCAACAAAATCATGAATGAAAGAGGAGAGATCACAACCAACACCAAAGAAATACAAACAATTATAAGAACATATTATGAGCAACTCTATGGCAGCAAATTAGATAATCTGGAAGAAATGGATGCATTCCTAGAGATGTATAAACTACCAAAACTGAACCAGGAAGAAATAGAAAACCTGAACAGACCCATAACCACTAGAAAATTGACGCAGTCATCAAAAATCTCCAAACAAACAACAGCCCAGGGCCAGATGGCTTCCCAGGGCAATTCTACCAAACATTTCAAGAAGAATTAATACCTATTCTTTGGAAACTATTCTAAAAAAAAAAAAAAATAGAAATGGAAAGAAAACTTCCAAACTCATTTTATGAGGCACCATTACCTTGATCCCCAAACCAGACAAAGACCCCATCAAAAAGGAGAATTACAGACCAATATCCTTGATGAACACGGATGCAAAAATTCTCACCAAAATACTAGCCAATAGGATCCAACAGTACATTAAAAGGATTATTCACCACGACCAAGTGGGATTTTCCCTGGGCTGCAAGGTTGGCTCAACATCCACTAATCAATCAATATGATACAATACATTAATAAAACAAAGAACAAGAACCATATGATCCTCTCAATAGATGCAGAAAAAGCATCTATTGACAAAGCATCCTTTCTTGATCAAAATTCTTCAGAGTATAGGGATAGAAGGTACATACCTCAATATCACAAAAACCATCTATGAAAAACCCACAGCAAATATCATTCTCAATGGGGAAAAACTGAGAGCTTTCCCCCTAAGGTCAGGAACATGGCAGGGATGTCCACTATCACCACTGCCATTCAACATAGTATTAGAAGTCCTAGCCACAGCAATCAGACAACAAAAAGAAATCAAAGGCATCCAAATTGGCAAAGAAGTCAAACTCTCACTCTTTGCAGATGATATGATACTTTATGTGGAAAACCCAACAGACTCCATCCCAAAACTGCTAGAACTCATATAGGAATTCAGGAAAGTAGCAGGATAGAAAATCAATGCACAGAAATCAGTGGCATTCTTATACACCAACAACAAGACAGAAGAAAGAGAAATTAAGGAGTTGATCCCATTGACAATTGAACCCAAAACCATAAGATACCTAGGAATAACTCTAACCAAAGAGAGAAAAGATCTGTACTCAGAAAACTATAAAATACTCATGAAACAAATTGAGGAAGACACAAAGAAATGGAAAAATGTTCCATGCTCATGGATTGGAAGAACAAATATTGTGAAGATGTCAATGCTACCTAGAGCAGTCTACACATTCAATGCAATCCTTTTCAAAATACCATCCACGTTTTTCAAATGGTGGAACAAATAATCCTAAAATTTGTACGGAACCAGAAAAGACCCCGAATAGCCAGAGGAATGTTGAAAAAGAAAAGCAAAGCTGGTGGCATCACAATTCTGGACTTCCAGCTCTATTACAAAGCTGTCATCATCAAGACAGTATGGTACTGGCACAAAAACAGACACATAGATCAATGGAACAGAATAGAGAGCCCAGAAATGGACCCTCAACTCTATGGTCAACTCATCTTTGACAAAGCAGGAAAGAATGTCCAATGGAAAAAAGACAGTCTCTTCAACAAATGGTGTTGCGAAAATTGGACAGCCACATGCAGAAGAATGAAACTGGACCATTTCCTTACACCACACACAAAAATAGACTCCAAATGGTTGAAAGACCTCAATGTGAGACAGGAGTCCATCAAGATCCTAGAAGAGAACACAGGCAGCAACCTCTTCGACCTTAGCCGCAGCAACTTCTTCCTAGAAACATCACCAAAGGCAAGGGAAGCAAGGGCAAAAACGAACTATTGGGACTTCATCAAGATAAAAAGCTTTTGCACAGTAAAGGAAATAGTCAACAAAATGAAAAGACAACCGACAGCATGGGAGAAGATATTTGCAAATGACATATCAGATAAAGAGCTAGTATCCAAAATCTATAAAGAACTCATCAAACTCAACACCCAAAGAACAAATGATCCAATCAAGGAATGGGCAGAAGACATGAACAGACATTTTTCCAAAGAAGACATCCAAATGGCCAACAGACACATGAAAAAGTGCTCAACATTGCTCAGCATCAGGGAAATCCAAATCAAAACCTCAATGAGATACCACTTCACACCAGTCAGAATGGCTAAAATTAACAAGTCAGGAAACGACAGATGTTGGTGGGGATGCAGAGAAAGGGGAACCCTCCTACACTATTGGTGGGAATGCAAACTGGTGCAGCCACTCTGGAAAACGGTATGGAGTTTCCTCAAAAAGTTGAAAATAGAGCTACCCTACAACCCAGCAATTGCACTACTGGGTATTTACCCCAAAGATACAAATGTAGGGAGCTGAAAGGGTACATGCACCCAGATGTTTATAGCAGCAATGTCCACAATAGCCAAACTGTGGAAAGAGCCAAGATGCCCATTGACAGATGAATGGACAAAGAAGTGGTGGTATATATATACAATGGAATATTACGTAGCCATCAAAAGGAATGAAATCTTGTCATTTGCAATGACATGGATGGAACTGGAGGGTATTATGCTGAGCAAAATAAGTCAATCAGAGAAAGACATGTATCATATGATCTCATTGATATGAGGAAGTCTTAATCTCAGGAAACAAACTGAGGGTTGCTGGAGTGGGGGGTGTGGGAAGGATAGGGTGGCTGGGTGATAGACTTTGGGGAGGGTATGTGCTATTGTGAATGCTGTGAATTGTGTAAGACTGTTGAATCATAGACCTGTACCTCTGAAACAATAATACATTATATGTTAAAAAAAAAAAAAAAAGAAGATAGTAGGAAGGGAGACATGAAGCGGGGGAATCGGTGGGAGAGACGAACCATGAGAGACAATGGACTCTGAGAAACAAACTTAGGGTTCTAGAGGGGAGAGGGGTGGGAGGATGGGTTAGCCTAGTGATGGGTATTAAAGAGGGCACGTACTGAATGGAGCACTGGGTGTTATACGCAAACAATGAATCATGGAACACTACATCAAAAACTAATGATGTAATGTATGGTGATTAACATAACATAATAAAATAAAAAAATAAAAAAATATTGAAGGAAGCAGGACAATGAGTCTTTGAGGGATGGGTAAAATTAAGTCAATGGGAAGCATTTTAGATAAACGTTTACTTCCAAAAGGACTCCTCCTTTGAACGAATTTTCTTCATTTTGCTTTAATACTGAAAGTATGTCTCTGCTTCTTGATGTTTCAATATTGTCATCATGGCACACAGCCAGAGAAACCACAATGTTGATGAAATATGCTGAGCCTCAGCCAGCCCACTGAGGCCGTATTAGGAAAAATCCTTGCCCAGCAAAGACAGTGTAATTATACAGGTTGGGTGAATTGCTTAGATAAAGACAGCAGTGCCTCATATACTTAAGGAGATCACCTTATCCTTCCCATGCGTTGTAGTCTCATATTCCTTCTTCACTGTTTTGAGAATATAATAAGCCACAGTGAGTAGAAACAGAAAGAAAACAGCAGAGTACTGAGCAGATACATATACTGATGATAGAACTTCTGAAATATAAATTCAGGAGATGAAAGGATCGGCCTAAAATAAGATTCATCTGCTCCACTTAGTACCAGTGAATATTTCTGGGGGAATCTAGAAGTTCAGCCGGAACAAAAATTTAATCACACTGCAGTTCACAAACACTGTGCAGTCAGTTCTGTTATAAAACTTGTGATACAAATCTGATTTTTTCCAATGTGATTGATACATTGATATATTAAATTTGAGGACAGAGCAGATTTGCATTTCCTTATATGTAATTCCATCCACAGGAAACACCAGATGAATGCAAACAACTGCACCCAGCTGAATGAGCCGCAAGAGTACACAAAACATACACACCTCAAACCCCTACCAGCTACCTCAGCTCATCTCCTGGGTTGCATGTTGAGAGCCACATCCATGCTCATGTGGTATTAACACCATTCCCTCTGATTTCGGGTAACCTTCCTTCCGCCACTTGACAGTAACAAAAGCTGCAACCTTTTTGATGCCCACTTCCACAAGAGAATTTAAGGCTTTTGTTCTAGGAAAACTGCCACCTTTTTGTACTATTTACAGATTTCTTAACCATTTAATGTATGTAAAACTGTGCTACTGTTTTTTTTTTTTTTAAGATTTTATTTATTTTTTGACAGGGAGAGAGACAGCGAGAGAGGGAACACAAGCAGGAGGAGTGGGAGAGGGAGAAGCAGGCTTCCCGCTGAGCAAGGAGCCCGACGTGGGGCTCGATCCCAGGACCCTGGGATCATGACCTGAGCCAAAGGCAGACGCTTAACGACTGAGCCACCCAGGTGCCCCGTGCTACTGTTTTAATTAGGCTCTTACCTTTTCTGTCTAATGTGTCACTGACTAAAGTTTTGTGTTATGAACCAGTCTCATTTTTCTCATAAGCCCTTTGGCTTTTATTGTGTTAGTTTGCATAACAGGATGATTTTTAGCAACGTATATATCACCTTAGGGCAGAATGGACTGTACCATGAAAATTCTTTGTCCCCCAGTGGGGGTGATATTATGGAGATGACCAAGAACCAAGGGTCTCAGAAGATGCTGGTCCAAGCTCCCTGCAGATATCTGATTACTACCTTGTAGTAAAGCAAAAAAAACAGGTCAGAAAACAAAAGGCATTGCATCCAAGAAAAGAGAAGAGGGAGGAGGAAAGAGAGAAAGGAGAGAGGAAGGAAGGGAAGGGGGAGGGAAGGAGGAAGGATAAGTACATTGATCAAAATTGCACTATGGCAATCCACTTAATGCTGTTAAGTAACCATCCTCTTTGGATGAGTTACTATCTTCTACTACTCCACCTTCACCATCCCCTATCAAAACCACATTTCTTTCAGAGATAAATGTACTACATGAGCTCATTTCTTCTCTCCTAGCCACCTTAGCCTGACCCTGGAAAAGGAACTTAAGGTTGCTCTTGAATGCTCAGAAAGAGTACCTGAAAAGCAACTAAGATGGTTCCAACCTTTCCTTAAATCTGGACTTGAGAAAATTTTGTGAGATTAATACAAATACAATCAAACCTCATTTCTTGTAGATTCCATATTTGCAAATTCACCGGTAGCTAAAATTTATCTGTAATCCCCAAATCAATTCACTTGCAGTGATTTTAGAGTCATTCACAGACACACACACGGAGCTGGAAAGATTCCGAGTCACAGACAGGTATGTGCCCAGCTGAATTCCAACAGGGTGGTGCTCTGTCTTATTTTAGCTTTCATACGGTAACCAGATATCTGTTATGTGGTCTATTTAGTGCCACATTTTTTACATTTTTGTGCTTTTCATCTGGTAGTTTAAAGTGGCCCCAAAGTATAGGGCTAAAGGACTGTCTAGTGTTTCTAATCTCAAGAAGGCTGGAATGTACCTTACAGCCTAATTAGATAAGATTCAGCCTAATGTGTGTTAGATAAACTGTAGTTAGGCATGACTATTGGCTGTGTGTTCAACATCAATGAATCAACATCTATTAAATAAGTCTTTAAACAGAAACACATATAAAACCAAGTTATGCTTTGATTTGTTGACGAAAATGTGTCAGCAGGTTCACAGATACATAACCCTATATTTCTTCTAGGAGGAATGGTTCAGTATTCCCTAATTCAGTGTTCACAGCAACTTTATAGACCATTAACTACCAGAAATAAGGAGAATTGACTGTACTATAAATATATTGTAGTTGCCTTTTATGTGTCAATATTTCTGCTTTTCCCTGTCTTTTCTAGAGATTAGGCACAGACTCTGCATTGAAGCAGGTAGGACTTATTAACCTAGATACTGCAAAAAAAGGAGCCATGTTGGGTGTTTTTTAATATTGATAAAAATTGACAACAGAATGGAGGCATATTCAATGATTGAGCTATAAAGGGGCACCTGCATTGACTCTTCTGTTTTAAGACCTGGGTGTTAACCTACCTGCCCAGATTTTTTTTTTTTCTTCTCATAGTAGTAGATAGATTGGTAGAAATTGTGGACATTTGGAATCCCTGAACTTCATAATAAATATAGTTTATTTGGAATGCAAATCAAAAAGGAATATGATAAAGGGAGATATTTTTAACAAAAAGTGTAAACTATTCATAACGAAAGGTGTAAGAATGCTAATCTTGCCATAAAAATATATTAAAAGAGTGTGACAGGTTAAGTAATTGAAAGACAAATTATCGGTTGCTTCTTTCATATTCTTTCCTTTCCCTAAGTTCCTTCTTCATTTTGGAGGAGATATCAAGATATTCAAGATTCTTTACTAACCAGGAGCACTGTGTTTCAGGATCATACAAATTGTTACTAAATCAGTACTATGGACATCCCTACCAATACATATCATAGACTTAAATATTATTGTCTGGAAGAAACACAGTTACAAGCATTATCTGTATAATTACATGTTTACAGTCTCAACATCATGCTCACATACCTTAAGTAACCAATTGTGTTTTCAGTGATTTACCTTGCTATTTTATCACACATGCACACAAACATGGACTCCTACATGTATATTTCATTATTATATCTATTAGACTTTAACTGTAAAAACTAAAATACATCAGAATAGATCTGAACTATTATCCATATTTTACTAATAAGAAAATTAACATTTCAGGGGCACCAGGTGGCTCAGTGGGTTAAGTGTCCAACTTGATTTCGGCTCAGGTCATGATCTCAGGGTAGTGAGATGGAGCCCCATGTCAGGCTCCGTGCTGGTCCTGGAGCCTCCTTAAGATTCTCTCTCTCCCCCTCCCTCTGCCCCTCGCCCACCCCAAAAAATAAAAAAAATTAAAAACTGAAATGAAAATTAGAAAATTAATGTTTCAATTATTGAGTCACTTGCCAAAAACTGTAAGATTAGGTTAATTGAACTGAATTTTAACCTAATTTTTCCTCCAAATATCTATTTCACCTCCTATGTACAGTCAGTATCTGTAAACTAATGTTAATTACTATAAATTAATTAAAAGCAATAATAATGACAGCACATTTTTCATGCATTTTAAATTAGAAAATCTTCCCCAAACCTCACTGACATGCTACAGTTTGCATTTTCAAAGTATTTATTTGTTACGAAGTGATTTTCAAAGGGTATTCTTCCACATAGAGCAAGGAATTATATAATTAAATAGGACTTCCCAGAACTCATTTAACCCATGGAATTATAGACAAAGCATTTGGTATTTGTATTTGTTTATTTTTAAAGAGTTAGGAAAATTAAACTTTGTTTTGATAGAATAATATTTTTAAAAACAAGAATTTCTGGAAGAAAATTGATTTCTGTTCATAACATTTAGAAATTTCTGCTTGTCCTGAAAATCTTAGCCAAAATCTCTGCAATGAGTTAGTTTATGAAGGACTGCTCTGAGACAAAGCAAAGAAATGATACTTGGCCTGTTACGTGTGTCCACTCAACTCTTATTTAAGAATGTTCCCTGAGGGCCCTGGGAACCCTGCATTGAGGTCCCTACTTCTCCCTCTCCTGTTACCCCTGCTCGTGATCTCTCTCTGTCAAATAAATAAATAAAATCTCTAAAAAGAAAAAAAAAAAGAGTGGCTCCCTGGTTTTAAAGAAGCACAAATAAATAGAATGCTGACTCTGCAATGACCTAACATATAGGAAATTTACAAGAGAATCCTGAAATACATTAGAAGTTGCTTTATTTTTTATAATGAAACTGCATCATCTCTGCCAATACCTGGACAGGACAGAAGACAGTAAGGGAACTAAGTTACTTCTCTGTGGTGCTAAAATGTAGAGTGTATATGGCACCCCCATACCAATAATAATATTTTCACTTTTCTTGATTTTATCATAATTCCAGATGATTATATGTTCTTTTATAATAGCCCAGAAATGGATCATGAAAACAACTGATAATGAGTGCAAGAAAAGTTGGACTATTAAGCCTAAAAATAGACTTTAACTCATACGGTTGCTACAAGGATTATATGAATTAATTATAAACTATTAGAAGAGCTTTTGGAACATAGGAATCACTATATACATATTTAATGGATTAATTAATATGTTATTATATATTTCTATATATACTCATAATATGTATCTAAATATTTAAAAACAATAACAGTATTATGGGAAAATATATATGAACAAATAATTTTAAGTCTGATATTGCTTATTAAAAATTTATCTAGCTGAAAAAATAAGCAGATCACATATTTGAATAACACAGTTAATAAGCTTTATCAAATTTATATGCAGAGAAATATTTACCTCCCTCTAAAGAAACTTCTTATTATCTCTAAATACACAGGGACTATTTCAAAAATTAACAGCATAGTAGGTCACAAACCAAATCTTCAGGAATTTCAAAGAAAATAGCGTATTATCTATGCTCTCAGTGAATGTTGAAACCAGTAAAAAAATAGCCAAAAAATGAAATATTTCTAAAAATTTAGAAAAAAATCCACTAATGTTTTGTTTAGCTCCTCTTCCTGTAAACCTTAAAGACAACAGGCTTTTGAGGATTATAGTTATTTGCAGTCCCCACTTTGGGTTTGGCCCCTGAATCCTAGTGGAGTGGGCCCACCACTCCCCCTTTTTGAGTCCAACACTAGTTACCCTTCTGCTGCAGACCCCTGTGTGAGTCTGGGGGTGGGAGGCCAGGGCTTTCTTAGGCCTGCCAGGGAAGGCCCAGTGCTGGGGCAGTCAGAATACTCTCCTCCTCACCCTGCAGGCACAGACCCAGGGCCTGGCCCTGCCCTAGCACCGCCCCTCAGACTCCCGAGTACTCAAGATCCCAGCCACTGCAGTACCTTGCACTTGTCTTACAAATTGATATTTGTTCCATCCAGTGAGACAATAAGCATTTTCCCATGCTTACTGGCCATTTACATTTTGTATTTTATTATGGGCGATGTTTTTGGCCCATATCTTCATTACTAATGCTATGCTGATTATTCTCTTATTGGTGGCAAAATATTTTTATATTTTCATAATATTTCTTAAGAAAATGTATATATATATATATATATATATATATATATATATATATATGCCTCAAAAAATACTTTTGAGTATTTTTAAATGCCTTTTAATTTTACTTTTATATTTGGATACAAAAATTTTTAATTTTTATTTTTACTCAGTAAGTTGACTATCCCACATTATCTTTATTTCAATCTTATCTCTTCTCAGATTTAATTTTATATAGAGTGAGAATGATGGATCTCTCAAGAGTTGAGCTGAGCTGAGAGCTGAACCACCAGGTACGGGAGTGGTCAATTAAGACAACAAGCCTAACCAAGAGTGACAGTCAAGCCTTTGATCACTTACTGTGATAGTGCGACCAAGAAGTCATAGAACAGAAAGTGCTGGCTCCCTCCTGTTCCATTTCTTCCCATGGAAAACGAAGGCTTCTGCCAGAGGACCCCATAGAGAGGCCTCCCAATGGAAGCACCTGGGCTATGAAAGCCGCTACACCCAAGAGCATGGCCAGCAGGGGGCGTCCGAGTCCTTGCTGTGCCTTCTTCAGAGACTGCAGTGAGGAGGGCACCTTCCCCCTGGAGGCCTGCCAGATAAGACTTCGTAATTGCCTGTGGTCTGGCCTGCAAGATTACAGGCAGGTTTCTGGACAGAAGCTGAACTCCTTAGAATCTAACTTAATTTCCCAAATAATTAACCAATTATTCTGAAATTTTTATTTAATAGTATAGCCTTTAATTGTTGTTTCAATGTCATGTCTATTTTTACGCTAAATATTTATTTAGCTCTGACTTGGTATTTTTTCCAATAACCTGTTTTATTTCCCAACAGTGCCATGTGCTTTAACTACCATAGACTATGACATTTGTACGGTTGAATGGTGCAATTTCCCCTTCAGTTTTTCTTTACAAAACTTTCCAGTGTTTTTCTCTGTTTATTCTTTTTTTTTTTTTTTGAAGATTTTATTTATTTATTTAGAGAGAAATAAAATGTGAGTTGTGTTGGGGGAGCGGCAGAGGGGCAGAGGGAGAGGGAGAGAGAGAATCCCAAGCAGACTCTGAGCTGAGTGTGGAGCCCAACGTGGGGCTTGATCCCACAACCCTGAGATCATGACCGGAGCTGAAATCAGGAGTTGGACACAACTGACTGCACCACCCAAGTACCTCTTCTCTGTTTATTCTTACAATTAAACTTTAGTTCCATAATGCTAACTAAAAGTTATATTTGGCATTGATCTGAATCACATTAAAACAAAATTAGTTTAGAAAGAATACTTTACACAATTTAGTCTTCATTTCCAGTAGTATGGTATCTACCTTCATTTATTCATGTGTTTTATTTCTGTTGGTAAGTTTTTAAATCCCCATCATGCACAACCTGCATACTTATTATTGCTCCTTCCTGTTTTTTTAAATATTTTATTTATTTATTTGAGACGGGGAGAGAGAGAGAGGGAGAAAGAGAGAAAGTGAGCACAGGAGCAGGGGGAAGGGCAGAGGGAGAAGCAGGCTTCCTGCTGAGCAGGGAGCCTGGTGCGGGACTCCATCCTAGAACCCTGAGATCATGACTTGAGCAGAAGGCAGACATTTAACTGAATGAGTTACCCAGGCGCCCCTCCTAAGTGTTTTTAAATGTGTTGAAATTGGAAAAGATATCATTTTTTCCATACTATCCCTTTGAATTTTTTTCATTTTATTCTAAATTTGCATATTACCACCTGTCCTATTTTATGTACTCTTTCAAGATATCTCGACCTTTCCTTGTCTTTGCTCTATTTCACCACTTTATTGGTTGTAGAAAACTAATAAGAATGCAAATACACACACACACACACAAGAATTGCAACAGATAGAATGCAATTGATATTGCCCTTGGACAGCCTAGTTTTGTACTCCTTTGTAAATTTACTTCAGCATCCCTATTACTTATAATGTGTATTTCTTTGAATGCTCCATTTATAACTTCTTGTTACTCTCTAATTAATGAGTTAAATAAAATATTTGACATATGTTTATTGTATATTCATATTTTTACTTTAAAAAATTCTTAACAAAAGTAATACATACTAATTTATTTAAATATTATTAAAGGCTGAGTAACAAAAATAGCAAACACCTCAACCAGCTCTCCCCATGCACAGTTCCATTCCCTGAAAAACCAATAATCCTTTCTTACAAAACTAAACATACCCTTAACATATGATCTAGCAATTGTGCTCCTTGGTGTTTACCCAAAGGAGGTGAAATCTTATGTCCACACAAAAACTTGCACATTGATATTTATAGCAGCTTTATTCATAATTGTCAAAACTAGGAAGGAACCAAAATGCCCTTCAGTAGACGAATAGAAAATAAATGCTGGTACATCCAGATAATGGAATATTATTTCATGCTGAAAAGAAATGAACTATCAATCCATAAAAACACATAGAGGAAACTTATATGCAAATTACTAAATGAAGAAACCAATCTGAAAATGCTATATACTATACAATGCCAACTACGTGACATTCTGGAAAAGACAAAACTTTATATAAAGACAGCATAAAAGACGAGTGATTGCCAGGGGTTGGGGGGAAAGAGAGAGATGAATGGGTGGAGCACAAAGGATTTTTAGGGTAGTGAAAATACTCCATATGATATTGTAATGGTAGGTACATATCATTACACATTGGGTATGGTAACCTAGTAGGCAACTGAGATCCTAGAGTCCGAGTGATGTGTTAAAATCACATGAAAGAAACCTAAGGAACATACACAACACATTCAAAAATTAAAAAAAAAAAAAAGAGTAACACCAATGCAAGGCAGCATTTGCCAAAGACCAAATGAGAGAAGCAAATAATAAATGTTCTTTGAGTCAAGGGCAGAGACACATCAATCTGACTTGAGAATAAAAGGGTAGGTAAATAATAAATGTTCTTTGAGTCAAGGGCAGAGACACATCAATCTGACTTGAGAATAAAAGGGTATGTTTCAGTGAGTAAACTGTGCTTAAGTTGGAGCATTTATATGATTTAGGTAAGTGAGGAGAGGAGAAAGGACATCTTAGAATGTTCATGGCATGTTTATCCACAATGAATGAATGCTTTTTCTACAGCTAAAGCAGAAACATAAAATAGCCTCCTTCTGGCAACTCCAACCAGACTTACTGAATCACAAGGCTTTAGTTTACCTGTGTGACTATCCTTCCTGCTAAGTCCTCTGCCTCCCTAAGCCTGTGAAGATCATAAAACTGCTACTCTACTTAAGTTATAATAGATAGTCTGCATCAAAAAATAGCTCATGCTTAATGTGAGCATTCCCAATGGGGCTATTTCAATCTCAAATTATATTTGCTTCAAGGAAAGCACACAATGAATCACAATGAAGAGGGGGAAAAAATGCATCAATGGGTAAAAATAGCACTGACTGTCTTCCAAGTATACACAATTAGGGAGAATTCTGGGGTTATGGATGATTGTTTTATAGAACATATGAGGACAATTTAGTCCATCTTTATTAGCTCTACATTGCAAATCAACATTTTCACAAAGAACTTTTAAATCATTTCCCTATTGCTGCAAAGTGAGGGTCACAGAGGTCAGGGTTCCCTCACTTCAATTATGGACAGTCCTTTGTCTCTTGGTTTTCAGTTTTGGGCACAGAAAACCGCTGAAGGCAGAAGGCAGGCTTTGTTGTTTCCTCTTGCCTCAAAGGCCAAGAATGGTAATTTGATTCAATTAAAAAGTGTACTCATCCATAATATATGGTACAGATTTCTGACTTGCAACAAAAAGTTCAATCAAGTCAATTTAAAACTCTTCTGTATGTCTCAAATGCCTTCTGAAGCTATAAGCCTGCTTTCTCCAGTCTTCTGTACTGTCTGTCCAGTTGCCCAGGTAGAGCACTGAGAATCATATCTTATTCCTCTGTCTTGTTTCCTCCTCAAATTCCCCAAATACAAATGGTCACCAAGTGCTGACAATTCTACCTTCTTAGGATCTCAGACTTCTGCCTCTCTCTCTCTCAGATCATGCTTAGATTATTGTAATAATACTTGTAATAAATGGCTTCTTGTCAGTTTCCCTGCTTCTAGTCATGTCTCCCAGAATGTTCTCTATTGAACTGCTCGATGGAGATTCTAACATTCACTTGTCCCTCTTTCTTCCCCACTATACTTCAAGGTCCTGATGAGTGTCCTGTGTATTATTTCTCAATGCCCCCATGCATATATATTAAATTATATGAACAAACAGAAAACATTTTCTTCAAAACTACTGTTGTTATCTCATTTTCATCTGAAACTCCTCTTTTTGAGTCCCATCCAAACTAAACATCTAAACAAAAAGAAATAAAAAACATCAATACTTTCAGTAGGGACAACTTAACAAAAATACATTTGATAAAGTTTTGCTTATTTCTTAATGCCTACGAAATGAGAGGAAAAGATCAAAATAATGAATCAAATCCTATCTGAACTTACAAAATTTTCAAATCATATACCGTAACTCCAAATAAAAGGAGCCAGAAAAACCATAATTTTAAGAATCTGACTTCAACCAAAGTGAAAGTTGGTAACAGAAGTAAAACACTTTTGAAGCTCTTGGGCCCAATCAAGTGTTTTCAGAATTAAATGGGGGGAAATCATTCATATCCCAATAATATTAAATAATGGCATCGTTGGAGATGTGGGTAAATTCTGTGGATGACAAGGATCAAACCTGCTCTCATGCTGAAAACTGGCAGAAGCTACCACTCATGGAGAATAAAGTAAGTTGTGTGGCCAAATGACACAGTTTTTCAGGTGTCCAAGAAAATGGCTGAGATTGAGAGGCAAGCACATTTTGAAAGTACAGACCATAGACAACTATGCATGCCCAAATGTAAATTAAACACCAACCAAAAACTATGGAGCCATTGGGATTCACCCTAACTCACCCTCTTACCTGAAGGCAGAGAAAGAAATCGAGTCATGGAAAGCATCTCCCACAGAACAGGGTGAGCCCCAATCTGAAAGAGCCTGTCCCAACTAAGAGTTTCATAAAATATGCTCAGAGGAAAGTCTCCCAACAGGACAGAAGAGAGAAAATTTAACATAAATTTTTCTTGGTGAGTCATAGACCAAATATACAAAAAAGACATATTGCACATAATGCTATTAATAAAACTGACCTAATAGAGTAATTCTCAAAATCTATGTTGCATCTGAATTACCAAGGTATTTCATTTAAACGATAGAGGCCAAGTCCAACAGGGCCTATGTAATCAAAGTTTATGAAAGTGTGATTTGGGTGTTATGATGTTGATTCTGAGATCCACTCATCTATAAATATATATCCAAATATATATCATATAAAAAGAATGCATCTTATAATCAAATGTCCACAAAACAAAAATCAACCATGTTTGAAGCCTAAATAAATAATCACAAAAAATCTCAATGAAGAATGAAAGTAGTGAACATGAAATTATTTTACCAGAAAACAATATATTCCTAGGAATAAATAATAAAATAATCATAACTTATAAACTAAAACAAATAAAAACAAAAATAAAACCAACCAATCAACCAAACAACAACAAAAACTCTTTCAAATAATTCTTGGACCCATGATAAAATCAATATTACAATCTAAATTTTTAAGTTTCACTGAGATGTAATTCACATGCCATGTAATTCACTGATTTAAAGGGTATAATTTATTATTCCCCAGTATATTTACAGGGTTATGCAACTGTTATCACAATCTAATTGTACAGTATATTCATCTTTCCTAAGCGAAATCTGTAACCACTAGCTGTGACTTCTTTTTCCCATACCCCATCACACCACTCCCTGCCCCCACCATTAGCAACAACTAATATTCCTTCTGTTGCTATAACTTTGATTATTCTGGACATTTTATATAAAAGGGATTATGTAATATGCAATCTCTTGTGACTACTTTTCTTTACCTTAGAATAATATTTTTAAGGTTCATTTATGTTACAAAATTTGTCATTATTAAATTTCTTTTTTAGTGCTAAATAATATTCTTTTGTGTGGATATACCACATTTTATTTATCAATTCATCAGTTGATAGACATTTGAGTTGTTTCTATTTTGTTTATTATGAATAATACTGATATAAAAATTCATGTACAACATTTTGTGCACACATTTGCATTCAATTATCTTGTGTATATACCTAGGATTGGAATTTCTGGTTCATATGATAACTCTGTTTTTAATCTTTTAAGGGAACACTGATATTGTTTTGCAAAGTAGCTACAACATAATAAATTCCAGCCAACAATGTATGAAGTTTCCAAATTCTTAACATCCTTGCCAATTCAATTTTGTCTAACTTTTTTATTATAAGCATCCTAGTAGGTGTAAAGTTATAGTTATTGTGGTTCTGATTTACATTCCCCAAATGTTAATGAGCATCTTTTCATGTGCTTATTGTTCATTTGCATAGCTTCCTTGAAGAAATGTCTATACAAACCCTTTACCCATTTTTAAATAGAGCTATTTTGGGACACCTGGGTGGCTCAGTCGTTAAGCGTCTGCCTTCGGCTCAGGTCATGATCCAGGGTCCTGGGATCGAGCCCCGCTTTGGGCTCCCTGCTCTACAGGAAGCCTGCTTCTCCCTCTTCTACTCCCCCTGCTTGTGTTCCCTCTCTCACTGTGTCTCTCTGTCAAATAAATAAATAAAATCTTTTTTAAAAAAATAAATAGACCTAATTTTTGTTTAGTTGTCAAATTGTAAGATACTTTTTATATGATGGGTACGAGTCCTTTACCAAATATATAATTTACAATTTTTTAAGTGGAGCCCAGCAGGGGGCTTGAACTCACAACCGTGAGATCAAGACCTGACCTGAGATCAAGAGTCATACACTTAATTGACTAAGCCACCCAGGTGGCCCCACAAATTTTTTTTTTCTAATTTGTGATTTATCTTTCACTTTTCAGATAGTATCATTTATAGGACATAAGTTGTTAATTTTGGTGATTTTCTACTTATCTATTTTTTTCTTTTGCCATCTGCCTTTTTTGTGTCACATCTAAGAAAACAACACCTAATCTTATTTTTTTCTTAGAGTTTTATAGCTTTATCTCATACATTTAAGTTCCTAATCCATTTAGAGTTAACTTTTGCACATGCTGTGAAATCCAACTTCATTACTTCATATGAGGATATCAGCTGTCCCAACACTATTTGTTGAAAAGACTATTCCTCTCCCATTGAGTAGCCTTGGCATCCTTGTTAAAAATCATTTGGCCATAAATGTAAGGGTTTATTTCTAAACTCTCAATTTTCTTCCATTGATCTATATGTCATATCCTTATTGCAGTACCATACTATTTTCTTTACTATAACTTTGTAGTAAGTTTACAATCATGAAGTATGAGTCTTCCAAATTTATTTTTCTTTATCAGGATTGTTTTGAATTTTCTGGCCCCTGTACTTTCATATGAATTTCAGGATTAATTGTCAATATTTGCAAAATTGTGTTCACTGCACCTGCTTAGACTACAAGTTCTGCAACATGAGGCTAGAGGAGGGTGGTGAGAAACACCAGAAACCTACCTCTCCCAGTATGAAATCCTAAGCCCAGAATTGGAGCTATGGGGAGAGTAAGCCATTGTTTTCTTGGCTGCACATACTTCAGGTAGACCTTCTATAGCATAGAGCCGGAGGGCTAGCTAGTATTAATAAAGTGAAGCAAGGCTCCAAAGCCACAGAATTTTTCTATTCTCATTGAGATTTAGCAAATTCTCTTGAATGAATATTTATTCATTTTCTGCATTCCTACAAAACAATTCCAGGGTCTTCAAATAGGTTTTTTCCATCATTTTCACCAGTTAAAACTGGTTAAAGTTCAACTTTTTTTTTTTTTAAGATTTTATTTATTTATCAGAGAGAGAGAGAGACAGAGGCAAGCAGAGGGAGAAGCAGGCTCCTTGCTTAGCAAGGAGCCCGATGTGGGACTCGATCCCAGGACCCTGGGATCATGACCTGAGCCGAAGGCAGATGCTTAACCGACTGAGCCACCCAGGCATCCCTAA
Organism: Mirounga angustirostris; assembly: GCF_029215605.1. NCBI lineage: Eukaryota > Metazoa > Chordata > Mammalia > Carnivora > Phocidae > Mirounga > Mirounga angustirostris. The sequence continues at coordinate 43,727,338 of NW_026991716.1, read as the reverse complement.
AGTTCAACTTTAAACAGTTAAAGTTGTTTTGCTCAGGAGATGGTTTACTAAGCTCCTTATTCCATTATTTCATGAAGTCCTGGCCCCTGAAAATACTATTTAATAAAGCCAATTCAATTAAGCCAAAACTATATTCAAAGAAAAAAATTGACAGATACAAACACTGTATTTATTGATCTCTACCTAACCAACTTGTGAGGTTAACCAACACTCTCCATTTTCCCTTTAAAAACTACTGAATTATATCTACTACACCCTGAATGTGAAAAACTAGTTGTCTACTTGTTTTTCCTTCCACTTCTCCCAATTTTGAGTTGTGTGTTTGTCAAGAATCAGTGGTGTATCCCACCTTTCCTGTTTAGAGGTACTTCTTATTTTAATAATATAATTTGTAGGGGCACCTGGCTGACTCAGTCAGTAGAGCATGCAACTCTTGACCTTGTGGTCCTTGAGTTCAAGCCCCATGCTTGGCATAGAGCTTACTTAAAAAAAATAAATAAATAAATAATAATAATAATAATAATAATAATAATAAAATAATGAAATAAAAATGAGCAGCTTTAATATATGTAATATATATATAGTAAAAAGAGTTGTTTTTCTTAAAAACCAGCTGAACTCTTTTCAAAGTCATAATATAGACAAGTTATTTTTTTAAAAATACATACCATCTTGGTGTTAGTAAGACAACTATAAAAGAAAGCTAAACTTCTGGGTAGAAACCTGATAAGAAAGAGTATACCTACACAGTTTCGAAGAACCTCCCCCTAGAGTGCATAGTAATTACAAAGGAACAACAGTAAGTTTACAGAGAACAGGTGGCCACCACAGAAGAAATAATGGGATAAAACAACATCATAAGCAACCAGATGTCATGCACTAAGAAGAACACAACATAATCTATGTAGTATTTCTCTTGAAAATGTATAACCTGGGGGCACCTGGGTGGCTCAGATGGTTAAGCGTCTGCCTTCGGCTCAGGTCATGATCCCAGGGTTGTGGGATCGAGCCCCACATCGGGCTCCCTGCTTCTCCCTCTACCTCTGCCTGCCACTACCCCTGCTTGTACTCTCTCTCTCCTGTCAAAAAATAAAATCTTAAAAAAAAAAAAAGAAAGAAAATGTATAACCTGAATATAATCAGGAGGAAATTTCAGACAAGTCCAAACTAGAGAGTATCCTACAAAGTAACTGACCAGTATTCATCAAAGGGAAACAGAGGAACTGATCCAGATAAAAGAAAACTAAAGAAAGACATACAGCAACTAAATAAAATACACGATTCTGGATTAGACCCTGGACCAAGAAAAGCAAAATCATTATAAAGGACATTGTTTGGTCAATTGGCAAAATTGAAATATGGACTGTAGATAAGACAGTACTATCTTATCAATGCTAAATTTCCTGAATTTGATAGGTGTGTCATCATTATGTGAGGAAAAGTCCTTGTTCTTAGAATATAAGCATTCAAATATTTATATTGAAATGTGGTATTCCATATGCAACTTCCTAAAAGTTCAGAAAAAAATAAATACATAAGAGTGACAGTGAAAGCACAGAGAGAATTCTCTTATTCCTAAATTTGGACCATCTTCCAAGATTTTATCTTTCGTGCTTTCAGCTTATGAAATATATCTGAGAGTTATTTTAATGCTAACTTTTTGCTGGCATCTAAGTTATCCTCATCCTTTTCATTACAACCTTATTTTTGTTAACAAGTTTCTCTTGACTAAGTTCCTCTGGATATGTACGTAGAGTCTCTTGACTGGCTGAAGTATCAATGTTCCCTTGGTCAGTAATTCCTTCCCTATCTATCTATCCATCTATCTAATTGTATATAACTATTTTTTCTATAACTATACATAATTTGTTTTAATTGAATTCTACCTCCAGTGTTATCGCTTTTTTGTTTCTTTGATACATTTGCATATTCATTGATCAGTTATCTTTTCATATTTTCCATGTCTTAAAACATCACATGCATTTATCACTGGGTGATGAGAAGGCAACACAACTACACCTGTGCTGTTTGTGTAAGAACTGAAAGACAGATGTGCAGTGACCAGTCTCTGACAGAAGTGATGTGTTGGTCACTAGTCATGATGCATATTTGTTATTTACTTGGTAATTTGTGAATTGAAGATCCAACTACAAAGTTTGAAACTCATGCAATTACTCCTAGTTAATATCTCAAAGTGATTGAAATATAAACCATTTTATTGAGGAACTTGTGTCATTTAAATAAATTGTGGGGGGCATCTTGATAGTTCAGTTGTTTGAGTGACCGACTCTTGACTTCAGCTCAGGTCGTGATCTCATGGGTGGTGAGATCGAGCTCAGCATCAGGCTCCATGCTCAACAAGGAGTCTGCTTCAGATTCTCCCCCTCTGCCTTCCTCCCCTCTCCTGCATGCTCTCAATCTCTCTCTCTCTCTCTCTCTAAAATAAATAAATACATATTTATAAGTAAATGAATAAACAAACAGCAGTAACTGAAATTTGTGCATAACAAGAACTGGGCAAAATAAGAACTATACACAGTAGTTCCCCTTTGGTTTCACTTTCAGTTACACACAGTCAACCACAGTCCAGAAGCAGATGATCCTCCTTCTGACATATGGTCAGAGAGTCAAGTGTATCCTAACTCTACATCCCAGTGCCCAAGTCATTCATCTCACTTCATCTCATCACATAGGCAATTATCATCTCACATCCTCCCAAGAAGTTAAAAGGTGAGTACAGTACAATAAGATGTCTTGAGAGAGAGAGAAACCACATTCATATAGCTTTTGTTACAGTATATTGTTATAATTGTTCTATTTTATTATTAGTCATTATTGTTCATCTCTTACTGTGCCTAATTTATAAATTAAACCTTATCATAGGAATGCCTATATAGGAAAAAGCATAGTATATATATATATATATATATATATATATATATATATATAGTACTATCCTTGGTTTCAGGCATCCCCTGGGGGTCTTGGAATGTATCCCCTATGGACAAAGGGGACTCCTGTATGTATATATTTGTAATTCCACATATTAGCTAAATTTTCTAATTTAATAACCAACCATTAATCATGATTGTTTTCACGAAGAGGACTTCTGCAATAGTTTTATTATTTTTCAAAAACAAAAATAGCTTGTCTCCCAGGAAACAAATATACACATATACACACAAAATAGAAGGAAATCATTACAGATAAAATATATCTAACATTTAGGAAAGAAATAGTCTAAATCTGTCTATATTTTAGTTCGGATTCCTTGAAAAAGATTTTACCTAATTCAATCCAGAAAAATAAGAGCAAACACTATTCTCCACCAGATAACATTACTTTCTAATAAAACCGATTGAGTTTTCTACAAATAAAAATAAGCTTCAAAATAAAATGAAAAAGAAATAAAATCAATAGACTGGAGAGTGCCTAAGGACTCACTGCCAGATATTCTGAAAGGAGAGTAAATGGGTGGCTAATTTTGTTAACTTGTTTTTAAAGACCTTTGACTTATAAAACACAAAAACTTTGTAAAGTGCTTTCTAGCTTAGATTTGCTTCCTGAGCTGCTTAGGTTAAGAATAATCACTTTAAGCAAGGCCATAAATAAAATTACTTCATATAAAGACCAAAGATCAAGTGAACAAAGTTTACTGCTTATCTCACTTCACCTTCCTTCATTTGGCTAAGGTTGGTTTTTCATCAGTTTTTGGCAGTCCCAATCTACTGCATCACCAAATACTTGATAATTGCATCTAAGAACAAATATACTGATCTCTATAAAGCCCGAAGAACCTCTGCATTATTTTATTTGTGAGAATTTTAATTTTAGGTTCTTTCCAGATCTTAGATTGTTGCCTTTTTAAGGTCAAGTCTCCTGGGACCTACCTAAAGTTCCTGTGATAGGTCAACTATTCATCCTCATTCAACAGAGATAAAATGTCTTTGGAAAAAATTTCATCAGCCTAATGGAAACCACCCACATGGCACCAGCCATCTATCTTCCTGAGAAACCTCTGAAGAAGGCTACTGTACTTATAAATCCCAATTGTGGAAAAGGTGACACAAGATTTGCTTTTCAGCCTGCTCTGCTGTCTTATAGTCACAAAATAAGCTTTATTCTTAAATCATCTTCTGAAATTAAACTGAGCAAAATAAAACCCTTCCCCTTTAACTGGGTTTGAATATTTTGTTACCTGGAAAGAAAAACACATTAGGCAGTTTGCACATTAGCAGAAAATATCTTATACAAGAAAGGCTTTACCACCCATTGTGAAGAAAGGTATGGGACCATTAATTCATTCAACAAATCTTTTAAATGCCTATTATGTGAATCCCTGAGAGGATAATATCAGAGCAGGAAATGAAAATGGGAAACCGAAGCAATTACCCCTGAAAAAGGTGTAGGCTTTGGTTCTTAATCATTTTGATCAATAGTTGGGTCAATTATCACAAAGGTTCTACAAATGAAAGTGCAGAGCAGGCACTGTTCACAGACTGAATAAATGTGTTACATTCCAATGTACTGTCATTTCATAGATACTTCTCATACTTCTCGTGGAGAGTAAATAAAAACTGTTTCAAAAGTAGTGTACATGCGTATTAGTTAGCTCATCACCATAATAATTTCTGATTCACTGGACATCAAGATAACAATTGCTACTCAGGGAGGAGTTTGTGATACTCATTTGGTTATAAAAAGAAAATTCCATATTTTACAATGATAAAAACCAGTAATACAACTTAAGAATGAAAGTTTTGATGGGGAAGGAGGCATAATGATTGAGGGTGACCCATGACTGGAGAAGATACAGCTAATATCAAAACATGTCTTTAGAAATATAAGCATGTGTGAATAAAAGTCCACAAAAGGAGAGAGGACAAAAAAAATGCAAGGCTTCAAATAAAATCTACTGTTTCACAGTTACCTATGAGATTAATGCTGATAAAAAGTATATACTAAGTGGGAGGACTTCCAATTAAGTCTCTTGTAAGATATTCTCTTATTAGATTTAATAATGGGTGCCACCTGATCAGAGATGGAGAAAATGGAGCATTGGAAATTTCTACTATCTTTTCTACATAAAACACAAGCAAAAATCATATTTTAACATTAATAAATATTTCATAGAATATAAGCTTCTCCTTGTGCAATCCTTTACAACAACCTATACTCATTAATTGGTTTAGCTGCCTGAAGAAACTAATAGCATGTAACACATGCAATGAATAAATGCACATATTTGACCATGGAGCCTTTACCTTACATTAGATTTGAGGGTGTCTGCTTTAGGAAAGTAAGGCACTCTGAAGTCCTATTGACTTCCTTCCTCTTGATATATGAGTTTTGCTTGTACAGTGTTTGTAAGAGAAAACTCTATCCAGCTTTGAGTGATGTAGATCCAGTTTCCCTAAGAGATGTCACTGAATCTTCACAAACATGAGAATTGTGTTGGGTTTTTTTTTCTGGCACACAGAATAGTTCAGATAAACTGAGAACTAAAATTATAAATCATAAAAAAATAAGATACCCAAAATATAAAGGCACAAGACAATACAAGTGTTTCCTTTTTCTCAGTTGTGATTCTTCTTATCTAAAGCTTTAAAAGTAATTCTTTTTTTACTTTTTAAATAAGGATTGTTATAATGATAATTTAGAGCCATGCCTACAATTACCTTCATTACTTCACAGCCTGTCTTTTTGTGACATTATGTGCCTTTTGGAAAAGTATAATCCCAGGCATATGCTACCTGGGTGGAAGAATTTTCTAACAAGTGACATGAATGATGTTTCTAATTCCTCAAATGATATATTTTCTTTCATAATATCTTCTTCATTTGTCATGATTTCTTTTCCTTTTTGACCTCTTTAATCATTATGAATATAGTAATTTTATAATCTCTTTTAGATTGTTCTATTTTATTTCATTTTGGGATGTCAATTTTACTCTCTATAGCAGCTACTGGTACTTCTTTATGGTCATTCAATTAGTGTTTTGATTTATGACTCTAACTTTCACTTTTTTCTTTATCAAAGATAAGAGAGACCTGATCTAGGAATATCTTCTTAAAGAAGCATTCTGAATTATTTTCTGAAGGCTTCAAGGATTTTTACAAGGGCTAGATCTGTTTGTAGAATTTATTCTGAGCCTGAAATTAACCCTTCACTTAACTAATATAAATTTAGACCCAGTGTGCATGTGTGGTACTGGCTTGTGTGTATCACTTTTTTTTCAGAAATATGTTTTTCTGGGGCACCTGGGTGGCTCAGTTGGTTAAGCGACTGCCTTCAGCTCAGGTCATGATCCTGGAGTCCAGGGATCGAGTCCCGCATCGGACTCCCTGCTCAGTGGGGAGTCTGCTTCTCCTTCTGACCCTCCCCCCTCTCATGCTCTCTCTATCTCATTCTCTCTCTCTCTCAAATAAATAAATAAAATCTTTAAAAAAAATATGTTTTTCTGCCCAATACCTGGAGGTGACTCAAATAAGTCTTTAACAGTGGGTAGAATTCTCTGAAACTATGAACAGAGTTTCTCTGATTGTTTTCATAGACTAAACAGTCCTTTGCAGTCCCAATTTTAAGGAGGTATCTCAAATCCAATATGCACTCTGTCTGGATCCACGTTCCCCTATTAAAGATCAAAACTCAAGCCTCAACATCTTAGGAGTATCAGGGGAAAATCACAATAACAAGCACCTGGATTGGGAAACTTCAGCCACACCTCACTAAAAGACAACAAGCTGCCTCCTCTGGCAAAACCTCTTTCTGCCCCCAAAAGGAGCACCAGCAGGAAACAGTGAAAAACCCGGCAGTGCCAGATAAACCAAGAAGACCAAAATAATACGTCAAAGACTCTGAAAATTTAACTTTTCCTGGAACCACAGCCCACAAAATCAGGCCAGTTGCTTCATGATAAACCTATAACAGAGTGTCTTTCTACTAAAGAAAAAATAAAATTCAAATTGGACCCAGATTTTCTTAAACATAACAGTAAAAATGTCTAGGATACACTAAAAAATCACCCATCATACCAAGAAACAAGAAAGTCAGTACATGAATATAAAAACACAATCCACAGAAGCCAACACAGATGAATCAAATGTTGAAATTATCTGATGGGGATTTTAAAAGCAGTCGTCATAAATATGTTTCAACAGCAATTATAAGTCCTCTTGAAACAAAACAAAATAGGAAATCTCATCAAAGAAACAGAAGTTATTAAAAAGAACCAAATGGGGGCACCTGGGTGGCTCAGTTGATTAAGCCATGGACTCTTGATTACAGCTCACGTCATGATCTCAGAGTCCTGAGATTGAGCACCACGTGAGGCTCCGTGCCTAGCCAGGAGTCTGCTTGGATTCTCTCTCTCCTTCTCCCTCTGCCCCTCCCCACTCTGCTCTCTCTGTTTCTCTCTCTCTCAAATAAATTGATCTTCAAAAAAATAAATAAAAAGAACCAAATGGAAATTATAGGACTGAAAATACCAATAACAACGACAACAACAACAACAACAAAAAGTCTTGCTGGCTAGGTGCAAAACGGGGTAAAGATGGCTGAGGATATAACCAGTGAAACTCAAATAGATCAATAGAATTTACCCAGTATGGAAAAAAAAAAAAAAAGAAAAAGAAAGAAAATAGACTGAAAAAAAAAAATACCAAAGCCTCAGTTTGCTTTGGTGTATTAACAAAGATCCAGTATTCGTCTAAGCCCCAGAAGGAGAGGAGAAAGAGACTGTTAGTTTGCAAACTGGCCCCCATGCAAAGTAGAAGAAAGAAAGAGGCAAACAGACCACTGCAGATCAGTAGGTGGCAGACTGGTAGGTTCAATAAGCAAAGACACTTACATAAGAGGCTTGTCTGGGGGGCGCCTGGGTGGCTCAGTCGTTAAGCGTCTGCCTTCGGCTCAGGTCACGGTCCCAGGGTCCTGGGATCGAGCCCCGCATCGGGCTCTCTGCTCGGCGGGAAGCCTGCTTCTCCCTCTCCCCCTCCCTCTCCCCCTCCCTCTGCTTGTGTTCCCTCTCTCGCTGTGTTTCTCTCTGTCAAATAAATAAAATCTTTAAAAAAAAAAAAAAGAGGCTTGTCTGGGGCAGCCACAAGACAAGTAGATCTCCACACCTGCCAGCCAGTATCTTAAAGTTTCTATAGAGTCCTTAACTAGGTTCACTTACACCCTGCAGGTGGTCTCAGCACCACATTGCTCTATCAAGACTACATCCTTCAAAATGGCTCTGATTATAGGAATGGTGGACAAAATGTACATTCTAAGGATGGGGAAGGAATGCGGAGCCTTCAGTTGCCTAGGTACAGCTCTTGGATCAATGGGAGGTCAAATCCTCTCAATGACCTCCCCCAAAACTACCCCCTCAAGACTGTCTCTTACAGGGCGCCTGGGTGGCTCAGTTGGTTGGGCGACTGCCTTCGGCTCAGGTCATGATCCTGGAGTCCCTGGATCGAGTCCCGCATCGGGCTCCCTGCTTGGCAGGGAGTCTGCTTCTCCCTCTGACCCTCCCCCCTCTCATGCTCTCTCTCTCTTATTCTCTCTCTCATTCTCTCTCTCAAATAAATAAATAAAATCTTTAAAAAAAAAAAAAAAAGACTGTCTCTTATAATCTCACCTGCCCTCCTTTCCCACAATGTGCCCTAAGCCATCAGCAAGGATTTCATCAGCATAGAGGTGGCTCATTTGGCAGCTATCTGGCTGTATTGGAGGCACACACTACAGCAACAATACAGGCACATGCAAGAGAAAAGGTAAGTAATAATCTTTTCCACCAAGAACCTCAAGATCTAAACCACTAATTTACTAAGTCCCTTAGGAATGAGATTTGGATCACTCAGAGCATTCACTTGTGTCTTCATGTGGTTTAATAAAAATTATACATTAGCAGGTTCTTCAGTTATGAACACATAACATTCTTTTTGGATAATGGCACAGGTGGTAATAATGTCCAAAGCCATCCTGTTTTAGAGGATAGCTTTTCTCATTAGAAATATTACAGTACTAAATAAAGACAGCCTTTGCCAGCTATCACTTAAGGCTTGTTGGGTGAATTTAGTAAGGGTTTCTATGTGTGCTCTAATGTCCTGCAGGACAATGGAGAGGCAAAGATGGTAGCCAAATGATTGTACCAGTGGGGGGAAAAATGCACCCACCTGGCCTTGAGGAGAGGGAGGTTGGCAGCTTTACAAACTTGATCTAGTTATACATACCATACATTTTGGCCAGGGGAGATAACCCCATCAGGTGTGAGGAGATGAATTAGGGGCAGGATATGGCAGACCACCTCTCCTCTCTTTCAATGCTGTGTTTTATTCCAAATATAATGTGTTTCAACATCTTTAGCTTGCATTAGGACAATGGGATCCCAGTGGAGATTGAGTAGTTCCCCCTCAACCAGGGGTATGAAGTAATTCACCCATCCTGGTGGGCATCCCATTGCAAATTCTAGGAGATAATGCCTTTCCAGGCATGATGGAGCTCAGTGTTCTCAGCAGCATAGCACATTGATCCAAGATGAGAGTTGGTACAATGGCTGTCTCCAGTGACTTCCATATCTTTACAGTATTGGTTATCTTGGCAGGGATCCCCAGTCCAGCATACGGGGCAATAGCCATACTCGTTGATTATTCAAATGTATTGAAACCTGGGATAGTACTTTACTATGCCTGGCCAAGGTAGTTTTATTTGTTAGTAATTTAATCTGCTGCTTTAATATTTCATTTATTCCTCCATTCAATGTCATGTTCTTTTGCCCAGTCTTGCACATCTTGACCTTTGAAATGTGGCCCTTGATTACAGTCTATTCAATGCAGTTATCAAAACATGATACTTTTTTTAATCCCCTAATGGTGGCAGCTTGGTTTGCATGATGACAGAGTAAAGCTTGGGTTAGGCTAAACACAGTGTCCACAAGAACCAAGGCATATTTAGAACTCTTACTTGGAGGGAGGGGGCCAATATAATTAATTTGCCAATCTGCCACCAGTTTGGAACCTCAGTGGATGCCCTAGACTCCTTTGGCAGTTGCCCTGAGCATTGTTTAGAACACACAGGGCATGCTGTTACTGCATTAACCAGATCACCAAATTTTCAAGGACAATTGGCATCCTTAACAATATGCCATCCCACCTGGGCCCTTATATATCTGCTCTTCCTATGCACCAAATCTGCTGTATCTACTGTTGGGTCAGTTGCTAGGGCTCACATGGAGGCTAGGGATCAGCTTCCTGATTGCCAAGGGTTGTCAGCACCAAGGAGCCAGGACATGGAAGACTGCCTCAGTCAGGCTCTTGCAGGTAAACCAAATGTCTTTCCACATATCCTGACCCCTTAAGGGTTTATTCATGACCACTACCCTTTGGTTTCCCGTTGTCCAATCATAGGATTAATCCCTTTAGAACGGCCCAACTACAAGTACAAAGGGTTAATGGCCAGGACTCATGAGTGATCACTAGCCAAACTGCTCTGAATTTAGCCCACTGGCTACTGTGTTTTGTTAACAGGTTCTAGTACCAAGCACAAGCATCAGTTGGAATTTCTCCCATTCCTTCTCTATAGGCTGTAGGGGCCACCACAGGAATAGGGGCAGGGGCATTTGGAAGATTTACATACTCTATAGAGCCTAGTATCACCTGCATTTCTAGGCTGGTGGAAATGTTGCTCCTCCCCTGCAATAGGCATGGCATTTAGTCAAAGTGGGATTTTAAGCCATGGTAGAGATGGATTGATGGAACATATTCTCAACCCATTCCCTAATAGGAAGGGAATTCTTACCAAGATATGCTGTTCCTTCATGACTAGCTCTGGGTACACTGCTAGAGATTATTACTCCATAGGGGTATATTTGGTTTCTGTCCCATTCCAGAGCTTGGACCAAAATCCTAGAGGTACTCTCCCCTTCTGTTGTCTCTGACACAGTGCCCAGCTTACACTTTCCAGAGTCACAGACACATCTAACTCAAATGGTAACGCTGCTTAGGAGATGCCCAAGCTTTTATCTGCTTCACTAGTATTTTTACCCTCTCAAAGGTGACTTGTTGCTCTGACCTCCAGTCACATGTGCCCTTTCTTCATTAGGCAATATAAAAGTGTGGAGACACTGTGCCATGTGGGTAATAAAACTCCTCCAAACCTCAAAGTCACTACAAAAGCTTACACCTCTTTCATGTTCTTAGGGGTTGGATAGGCTTACACCTTATCAATCACAGCTTTTGGGACAATGCACATCTTACCCAACCATGTGATGCCCGAAAACTTCACAGTGGTGCCTAAGCTTTGAATTTTTGTGGGTTCACTACGCATCCTCTTCCTTGCATATGTTCCAGCAAAGTCTGCAGAGTGTCCAAGAAAAGTCTTCATGTGTTAACGTTATATCATCAATGTAATGGGCCCATTTTACTGATGTGGGGACAGATACTTGGTTACCATCCCATGACATATCGTGGGGCTGTGCAGGTAGCTTGGGGAAGCACTTTTGCAAGGATAATTATATCAATAACATACCTTTATATAAATATAACCTAAAGAAAGTCTTACATCACTTCTTATTTGACAATGCTTCTCACATAGTTTAACATATCAAATAGGCCTAATTAGTTTAATATCTCTTTTATAAGGAGAGATGACAAATCTTTTGAAATGTTCCAGGAACCCTCTGGAAAAACCCCAAAGTTAAAGATCAAAAAGACTTCATTTAAAATTTGATTTTTGGAAAGTTTGTCAAAAGTATCAAAAGGCTTAAAACATTTGATTAAATAAGAGCATAAGTCACTGTGAAGCAAAACTTAGTTACCATTTAACCAAAGTGACAATTAAAAATTTCAAAGGCAAATACAGAAGTTATAGAGTTATAAAAAAAAAAAACAGCTTATCACTTTTATTTTTTAAAAAAGTTTTTTTGAGAGAGCGAGAAAGAAAAAAGCTAGAAAGAGAGAGTATAAGCAGGGAGGAGGGACAGAAGGAGAGGGAGAAGCAGAATCCCCACTGAGCAGGGAGCCCAATACAGGACTCCATCCCAGGACCCTGGGATCATGACCTGAGCCAAAGGCAGACACTTAACTGACTGAGCCACCCAGGCACCCCAAAAACTTATCTCTTTTAATAAAGAAGGGCCAGTTTTCTGAAGTAATCAAAGACTTGATAAAGACAACATGAAGCACAGGAAATTATTTTGGTGAAACACAGAATTTTTGTTTTCTAGGCAGATTACTGAAAATATAAAGAAAAACCTTTTATAATCTTATGAAAAACAGACCAATAATCCAAGAAAGCTCTTTTCCTAAGAAATCCATGCCAAGGAGCTCCTGGGTGGCTCAGTCATTAAGCATTGGCCTTCGGCTTGGGTCATGATCCCAGGGTCCTGGGATCGAGCCCCGCATCAGGCTCCCTGCTCAGCGGGAAGCCTGCTTCTCCCTCTCCCACTCTCCCTGCTTGTGTTCCTGCTCTCGCTATCTCTCTCTCTGTCAAATAAATAAATAAATCTTTAAAAAAAAAAAAGAAATCCATGCCAAGACACATCATAATTAAAAATCTGAGAAGTAAAGACAGAAAAGTCTTGAAAGTAGCAGAAGAGAAATGATGGATTACCCATAGGGGAACACCAATCAAATTACAGATGATTTCTCATCTGAAGCCATGGAGTTAGAAGCAAGTGGCACATTTCACAAGTGCTGAAAGAAAAGAACTGTACCATGCATTCTGTATTTGGTAAAACTATCCTTCATGAATGAAGAGAAATAAAAGCATACACAGATGAAGGTATTTCATCTGTGAAGAATTTGTGGTTAGCAGACCTACCCATAAAGTTTGGTTAAAGGGAGTTCTTTTCACATAAAGGATTGAAAGAAAAAGAAAGAAAGAAAGAAAGAAAGAAAGAAAGAAAGAAAGAAAGAAAGAAAGAAAGAAAGAAAGAAAGAAAGAAAGAAAGAAAGAAAGAAAAGGAAAGGAAAGAAGAAAGGAAAGGAAAGGAAAGGAAAGGAAAGGAAAGGAAAAGAAAAGAAAAGAAAGAAAGAAAGAAAGATGAAAAGAAAATTTGGAGCTTGAGAAAGAAAGATCAATGGAAAAAGAAGTATGGGTACATATAATAGGCAGTTGTTTTTCTTGAATTTTATATTTGATGACTGAAATTAAAATTATACCATTGGATACTCCAGCCAATGATAGTTAAAGTGGGGAAGGTAAAGGAAGTGAAGGTTCCATACTTCACAAAAAGTGGTAAAATATTGATACCAGTTGCATAGTATACTGTAATACCTCCATCACACAGAAAATTATACAAAGAGATAAATCAAAAGCACTATAAATAAAGCAAAATTGAACAATAAAACTTATTCAAGCAACCTAAAAGAGGGTAGAAAAAGAGAAAGAGACATGACTATCCTAGGAAACAAACAGATAAATAACAAATAATAAAATGACAGTAGTAGGCTCTAACATATCAAAAATTATCTTAAAGTTCAGTGGTAAAATACACCAATCAAAAGACAGATTGGTAGAGTGGATTTAAAAAAACTACAACCCAAATATAGTCTGTTTACAAAAGTCAAACCCCTAAGCCCTAAGGGTCTTTACCCAGATTTAATAATTCTCCTAACCATTGCAACATCAATTTGTTTTTCTTATTTTGAGCTCCCTTTCATTTCTGGCATTTGAAGCTTTACTTTTCATTGAAGCTAGGTTTATGTGTTTTTTATTAGGGAGTTATTCCTATGGATTTTAATGTCATATTCTGCTACAGTTCTAGATCTTGAACTAGGTCCTAATAGAGACTGTGGAGTGTTTTAGGAGTGATATCCTAAAAATGTGGGAATGATAGAACATCAATCTATTATGGCTCTCAAAAAAATCCACATTTTATAGATACACAACACATTTCTCAAAGTGCTTTTCTTTCATTAAACCTTCATTCCTTTTTAACGTAATGCCATAAAGACTTCTAGTTGACCAACAAAATCTATTTCCCCTTCTTTAATAATAGAACTCCTAGGTATTAGGTGAATACATGAATGGCGAGCTAGAAACTATATTTTCCATCTTCCTTTGATACTTGATATAACAGGTGATTAAGAACTGGCCAATGGTAAGTGAGCAGGTGTGATGCATGCCACTTCTATATTGGGACCCTAAAAAGGAAAGGACATATGATCCCCTAGTCTCTTTCCCCACTTCCTACTGACTGGGAGATTATGAGAGCTAGAGTCACTACTATCAATGGATGTAGAGATGGAAGCCACATGTTAAGAATGGTAGAGATGCCCTTTCTATCCTAGAATAGAAGTTTAGGTGAGAAAGAAAGAAACTTCTGTCTTGCTCAAGATTTTTTACATAGGGGTTCTTTTGTTTTAGGAACTTAGACTTGTATAACCTCAGGAGAAGAGTAAGCTAGGGCTCAGTAACATTCAGTGAAGAAATGGAAATGAAAATCCAAGAGAGGATAAATTGTGAAAACTAAGTTGGTCATAGATACTGATCTCCAAGGGGTAGTCAGGTAGATCAATGTAGGCTTCCTGACTGAAAGGGCTCAGTCATGGCTCAAAAAAGTATTGATAATTACATGGGCCAATTTAGCAGTGGGATATCTCTAGAGAGAGGAATGTGTTGTATACTTCCAGAAAGATCTTAAATAATGCAGTAGGGCAGGGGTCAACCTTCAGGCCAAATATAGTCATCATCTGGGGTGTGTGTGTGTGTGTGTGTGTGTGTGTGTGTGTGTGTGTGTGTGGTTTTGGGTTTTCAGTTTTGACAAATTCTATGGGTTTTGACAAATATATACAGTGTCCTGACAACATCAAAATAAAAATAAAGAATATCCTTGGGCGCCTGGGTGGCTCAGTTGGTTAAGCGACTGCCTTCGGCTCGGGTCATGATCCTGGAGTCCCGGGATCGAGTCCCACATCGGGCTCCCTGCTGGGCGGGGAGTCTGCTTCTCCCTCTGACCCTCCTCCCTCTCATGTGCTCTCTCTCATTCTCTCTCTCTCAAATAAATAAATAAAATCTTTAAAAAATAAAAAATAAATAAAATAAAATAAAATAAAAAAAATAAAGAATATCCCACCACCCTCACAAATCCAGCCTCTCTCTCTAGCTCCAGCTCCTGGAACTCATTATTTTCTTTTTTCTATTCCTACAATTTAGGCAACTACCTTAGTAATAGTAGTAGCAGCAACAGTATTTGATTCCTTATAAATTCTGTTTTTCTAACAGATGTCTTGACCTGGAGGAAAGGACCTTCCTCTTTACAAGGAAAAAGCCTCTCTGGAAGGAAATAACATGTAATAACATGCTAATTCCAGGGAGAAGTTGGCATTGAGTGTGTTGGCTGAGTGAACCTGCAGAAGCACAGTTAGGTAGAAGCAGAAATTCCCTCCACCTGCCCACCCCACCCATATCCTACACCCACATGGGCTAACCCTTCCATGCAGGTTTTTGTATCTCCTGAACAAGGAACTGAGCTGGTTATGGGGACAACAATAAGAAAGACAAAGGATATTTGACTGCCAGCTGCCTGGTTTGGTGTACTCTTTATCCTTGTAAAAACTGTACTTCAAATAAGATGAAGAAATATGGCATTTGGAATGGGGCAGAAATCCTGGCCAAAGGGGAATCCAGCCACGAGTCTGAATGAAGGTGCAGTAAGGGCCTTGAGACTCCTGCTAAGTAATTTAATAACTTCTCCTCAGCTTTAACCTGAAAAGTCCTCTTTGAAAGTCCAGACTGGCTTTTTCCAGAAGCCATTTCAGCAGGAGAGTGAAAGCCAACAGAGAAGGCTTTCCTGAGGGCATTAGGCATGGGTCTGAGAGGAACACAGCTCCCTCTTTTCTGTCTCAATTCAATTCCTGGGACAAAAGCCATCAGCCAGAGCT
Source organism: Mirounga angustirostris (assembly GCF_029215605.1). Lineage (NCBI taxonomy): Eukaryota > Metazoa > Chordata > Mammalia > Carnivora > Phocidae > Mirounga > Mirounga angustirostris. The sequence goes on along the minus strand of NW_026991716.1, from coordinate 43,711,472 downwards.
CCTTAAATTGACTTTACTTCAATTCCAGGTCCCTTCATGATCTGAGGTTAACACAAGGGCTCCATTTGCTGAGAGGTTAGTTCCAGGAGATGAGTTTTGCTGCCACAGGATTTTGTAAATAAAGTTTCATCAGAACACCACTATACTCATTCTTTTACACACTTCTGCACTGCAGCAGTGGAGTTGAGTTGTTGCAACAGAGATGATATAGCCTACAAAGCCTAAAATACTTGTTATCTCTCCTTTACAGAAAAAGTTAACACCTGATACAGGGTACAAAGAGAAAGATTCTGCACCCTCCTCTAACAGGAATGAAGCTGCTTATCAAGCATTCCAGATATCTGTAGAAAATGGAATGCTAGGTAGGGAACTGCAACAAAGCTCCAAATGTATAATGAGGCATTACAGGACCGATAGAGTAGATTTCAGGAATACTATAAACACATAACTTTTCCTTATAATGCTGACACCATTGAAAAATAAATTATCCAACCACAGCTAAATCTCATTGTCTATAGCTATTTTGCTTAGTAAGATATTAAAGTGAGATAGCTTAAGTAGAGAAAGTCAATTATCATATGGTTTCACTTATTTGTGGAACATAAGGAATAAATGGAGGACATTAGGAGAAGGAAGGGAAAAATGAAGGGGGGGAAATCAGAGGGAGAGACAAACCATGAGAGACTATGGACTTTGGGAAACAAACTGAGGGTTTTAGAGAGGAAGGAGGTGGGGGGATGGGTTAGCCCGGTGATGGGTATTAAGGAGGGCACGTATTTTATGGAGAACTGGGTGTTATACGAAAACAATGAATCGTGGAACACTACATCAAAAACTAATGCTGTACTGTATGGTGACTAACACAACATAATAAAAAACTTAAAAAATAAAAAATAAATAAAGTGAGATAGCTCAACATCTTGTTGACAAAGAGAAAAACCAAAGTCAACCTATTATAGTGGAACATGACACTAAAATTTCTTCACAGTTGTCAAGTTTGTGTGCAAGTCTACAATCACAATTCCAGATTTCCTCAATTATGTAAATTATATTATCTAGATTTGTCCCATACTGGCTAAAAATTGTTTGGGATTTGAGTTGGAAATAAACCTATGGGAAGAGGACAAGAATGACTTGAGATGAAAATGTCTGGAAAAAGTAAAAGCTAACACTTCTATAAATGTTCTTCATATCTTGGGTTGTACCTAACCTTGTGCACTCTGTTCACATCTCCTTTCAAATTTTATTCACAGACCTTCCAGAGGTAACACAGGTTATCCTATTTAACTGTAACTCTATCAAAACCCATCTTCATCACCTTTTTTTTCCTCTAACCACTTCTGTCATTTGCATGAACATTTATCCCTTGACTCATTAATACCTTGGGGTACATTCCAGTGTTAAAAAGAAAATATGCATTCAACAATGCTATTGTTAGTAAGAATATTAAAATATTAGATATGTATCTGTAACAATAGGTATAAAATATGTATATACATTTATATATTGAAGGATCAAATAAACAGTTATTCATATTAATGTTGTTAGAAGTCAAGTTTTCAATATATGAAAAAATCTGAATTGAATTTTTATGATCTCTTTATTTATTTTTTCTCTTTAAAAAAAAAGTATATGCCCCCCAGCTCTGTTCACCATAAAGATCAAGAAACAACAATAAACTGAGGCCAATGAGAAACACTGGTACCTAGATTACAACCTCTAAGTACCATCACTTCCCCCTAAAATGTGCCAGCTCCTTGGAGAAATGGCTAATTCATGACTGTGGAAGGAAACCTGGAACTTCTTGACACACCAGAAAGGAAGGATGTAATGAAAGACATTCTAGAGACATCTCTAAGACATATTATTAAGTAGAACAAATCACAGAAATGTCAAAGTATACAGGAGCTGACAAGCAAAAGCTATCAATGGCCAAAAATAAGACAATTGGACATCAAAAAGAATGAGAGAAATGGATTAAAATACATAAAATATATCAAAACCATAATGATATTTTTTAAAATTACTTATCAGTTACTCTTGGAGGTTACCATGACACCACCTCATTATTCTAAAATTTTGTAAATAAGTCCAAAAAAGCATGCATTTATCTTGCCTTTCCAGTGTGGACTATAAGTGGTCAATGAAAGAATATTCTTTCTTATGGAAGAATCATAACTAATAAGAGCAGAGATAATTATAGAATCAAAAAATCACCATTTTGAAAATTCTAATGAAATTCTATGCAGAGGTAATTGTTATCAATGTCTGTTAAAACCATTCAGAGAAAGATTTCTGGGAAAATTTAAATGAAGTTATCAGGCTTGCAATACCAGACCCACGGATCAATCTCCACATTATTAAAACTAATATCCCTTCTGGTGTAATGCAATAATAAATTTACAGCCCCACCTATTAATTATTCTAGCTCCCCTCTCTGAAAAAGAAATTGAATCTGAATCTATTCAAGTCTTTATATCTATCAAGTTTACAGGAAGTAAATGGGATAAATTGCCATCAGCAAAATACAGAATGTGGAGAATTTTATGTGACAATTGACTGTTTCCTTCAATAAAGAATTGGCATTTTAAAGAGGAAAGGGGAGATATTATGGATTATAGAATATATAATCCATATGCAATATATGGACAGGCTTACATCCTTGCATTATTGGCAAATGAACTATGAAGACATTTTTGAGAGCAATAGGGAGTATTCATCACATAGACTGGCTATCAAATGAATACCAAGAATTATTCTTAATTTTACTAGATTTAAAATATGGTTATATTATTAACATCTTTATCTGGTAAGGGGCACTAAAGCATTTGTGAATGAAAAAATATGGTATCTTAAATTTTCTTTTAAATACTACAGTAAAAAAAATGGAGGGGTGATAATTGAACCAAGAATGGCAACATTTTGATAATCGTTGTAATGGGATAAACCTATGAAGTTTCATTGTACTATTCTCTTTACTTTTGAAAATAAATGTACATTTGAAAATTTCCATATATAAAGGACTTAAAAGGGAGAAGAAAATTATTGTCTATGCAACCCGGAAGTACAGCTGGGAAAAATAGAACTTTAAAAAATAGAAAAAAAAATAGAACTTTACCTTCTCTCCAGTTTTTGTGCAACTTTGGAAACACGTATATTCAGTACTGCTCCAATGTAGATATCTTGCCAACAGTTTAATTATTTGAAAGATTACCATGTTTTAAGGGAATGATGCTACTACAGTGATATTGAGATCTGTGTTCCACTCTAGTCTATCTGTAGGTAGCAATGATAAACCTCAGTGGTTCTGAAACTTCTGGTCCTCAGATCCTTTTTATTCTTAAAAATTGTAGAACACCCCAAAGAATTTTTTAATGTGGGTTACATTTATGCCAATTCTTTGTTCAAAAAGTCTATTACATGTTCACATGAAAGACCTATTTTATAAAAAATAACTATATTTCCAAAAACTTGGTAAGAAGACTGGCCTCATTTTCCATAGTTTTTCAAGTTTTCCTGATGTTTGGCCTAATTAAACGTGACTGGACTATCATATTGGCCACTGCATTCAATCTGTTGCAATATATTCTATTTAAAGTAGGTAACAAAAATTCAGTTTCACACAGATATATAGTTGGAAAAGGTTATTTTGATAGCTCTTTGAGATAATTGTGGCTATCTTTCTTTTTTTTAAGGATTGTATTGATTGATTGATTTAAGAGAAAGAGCATGAGTGGGAGAATAGCAAAGAACAGGGACAAGCTGACTGCGCTGAGCATGGAGCCTGACACAGGGCTCAATCTCACCACCCTGAGATCATGACCTGAGGTGAAATCAAGGGTGGAACACTTAACTGACTGAGCCACCCAGGTACCCAGTAGCTATCTTTCTTTGATACCACACCAAAACCGGCCAAGGCCATTGTTTCTTAAAGATTAGTTACAATGTGACATCAATGAACTCTTCCCACTCAGTTATATGAAAACCCATTTGTCCCTCTACCACTTCAGATGTCCTTTTACTGATGCATACTTTTGTTGTATAACTCATTGACTGTTTATAAAATATGAGTTCACTAAATTACACATATCTTCCAAACATTGACACGTTTCACTATATAACATTAAAATTCACATTTGTTAATATCACCATCGATCTCATCGGAAAACTTTTAAGTTTGAGAAAGCTGCCAAGCTCACAGTGGTAGATTCAAGTGTTGCAAATTTCTAGCTTTTTACTTGAAGTCACAAATTTTATCTTTGGTAACAAACACTGTCATTGTTTTCCTTGAAATGACAGGCTTGTCTTATTTGTTTTTGAGAAAACGTCTGCCAGTTACCCAAGTGTGAATAATCATAGTTTGTGTGTCAGTTGTTGCTTCGAGTCAAATGATGTTTCATGAAAACAGCAGCTTGCTCAACTCAGAATTCAAAGAATCTCACAAGTGCTTTTGTTAGAGACAAGCATCACACTTTGGTTTGCATCAGAAGTGATTTACGCACACTCCCTGTTTCATCACACAGAATATTAAAAACAACATCTATTCAAAGGTTGAAGTTTAATACAATTAATAATTTTTACTGCCTCATTAAGGGCATTCTTAAGTGTAACTGTCACTTTTATTACTGTGGGTTCATGGTAGTGGAGAATATAATGACTGCTAATAAACTTTAGTGCTACTTTCTTGATTCTTGCTAAAGTTCCAGCAGTTTTACCCACTATCAGTGGAAAAATCAGCCACAATGAAGAAGGCAAATCATGTTTATAAAAATAGTGTTTACTTAGAGAATACCTGCAATGGTCTCAGGGATCTCCAGGGGTCTTTGGACCATGCTTTGTGAGCCACTGGTCAATCTTGAATATACTACTTCAATTCCTCCGCATATATTAAAGAAATGTTAATTTTAGTGAAGGAAATTCATAGAAACAAGTAAGTAGAACTACAGTTTTCCAAGGCTTAAGTCATTAGCTCCTCAGTCAGGCCAATATGTTCTCATGTACAAGTTTCCAGAGGAAAATATAAAACCTATCTAAAATTTACTCATATTGTTTTGATATCCTCAAAAGAAAATATACAGAATACTGAATTTTTTCTCCTAGACAGAAAACTTTAAAAGAATATATAAGGCATAGAATTTTTGAAAATTATTTGTAAAAAATAGTTGTACGTTCACATGCAGCTATAAGAAATAATACACAGAGGGATCATGTGTACCCTTTACCCAGTTTCCCCCAATGGTAACCTTGCAAAACTATCCTGCAGTATCACAACCAGGATATTGACATTGATAGAGTCAAGAGACAGACATTTCCGTTCCTTCAAGTATTATTCATGTTGTCTTTTATAGCCATACCCATTTCCTTCCCCCTCCTTAATTCCTGGCAACCACTAATCCGTTCTTTGTTTCTGTAAATTCATCCTGTCAAAACTTTTATATAAACAGAAACATAATATGTAAACATTTGTAACTGGCTTTTCCACTTAGCATGATTCTCTAGAGAGTCATCGAACGTCTTGCATGTGTCAGTAGTTTATTCTCTTTTATTATTCACTAGTAATCCACAGTATGGACATACCATAGTTTAATCCATCAGTGGAAGGAAATTAAGGTTGCTTCCAGTTTTGGGCTATTAAGAAAAAAGCTGCTATTAACATTCATGTACAGGTTTTTGTTTGAACATAGTCTTCATTTCTCTGAGATAAATTTCCAGCACTACAATTGCTGAGTGTAGTAGTTATATATATTCAGTTTTTAAGAAACTCTCAAACTGTTTTTCAAAATGGCTACTAGCTTCCATTCCCACCAGCAATATGTAAGTGATTCCATTTCTCTGCATCCTCTCCAGCATTGGTGATGTTACTATTTTATATTTTATATTTATTTTATATTTATATAAATATAATTTATATTTATATTTATTTTATATTTATATTTATTTTATATTTATATTTATATTTTATTTTTATATTTATTTATATTTATAAAAAATATTTTATATTTATATTTAGTTGGCGTGCAACAATAATCACTTTGGGGTTTTAATTTACAAATGAGAACATTTTTAATTTACAAATGTTACATCATTTGTTATAGTTCTATAGGTCCCTAAGGCTCCATTCATTGTTCCGGTCTATTTTCTCTCTATTGCCCAGATTGGACAATTTCTATTGTTTGTTTTATAGTTTATGGATTCTTTTCTCTTACCCATCCATTCTGTTGTTGAACCATCTACTAAACATTTTATTTCTAATTGTTCTTTCATTTGGTTATCCTTGATATCTTCTATTCTTCATTGGGAATTTCTGTTTCTTTACTGAAATTTCTATTTTTTTTTCATTTCTTTCAAAAACTTTTATAAGTACATACTGAATTTATCATGCTGCTTTCAAACCTTTGTCAGACAATTCTAAATCTCTGTCACCTTGGGGTTGGCATCTATTGATTGTCTTTTTTCATACAATTTGAAATCATCTGTTTCCTGGAATGACTAGTGATTTTGCATTTTACCTGCACATTTTTGTAGTATATTATGAGACTCTAGATCTTATTTAAACCATCTCTTTTATCTAGTTTTCTCTAATATTCTCTGGCAGGGGAAGGAGGTCACTAACTCCTTACTGCCTAGGGAAAGTAGAAGACCAGGTTCCCCATTTGGCCTCCATTGATACATTAGGAAAGGAACTGCCTGTTACTGTTGGGAGGGGTGGGATTTCTAGCTACTCAGGTGATCTTCCACGACATTACAGTGTGATGTGCTCATTAATTCTGGGAAGTGGTGAAAATCCTGATTCTTCAGTGGACCTCAGGCACCACCCCAGCAGAGAAGTGAAAGGGCACCTCATTACTTCTACTGGGGCCCGATTGGGGTGGAAATCAGTTCTTCACACAGTCTCTACTAATATCAGAGGTAGGGATGTTCCATTATGAGCCCACAGAGGTGAAATACCCAGGTCCATACTTGGTCTTCCCTGATAACACATCTATGTGAGTGTTAGGTTCCTCCTTACAGCCTAATGAAGGTCAAGCCTAAGCTCCTTAATCAGGTGTGGGCTCTCTCTCTCTCTAATACACAGATAAATAAAATCTTTAAAAAAATTGTATTGCCTCCACTATTACTTATCCTGAATATAACTCTATGCCTTGTATTAACTTGAACTTTACATTGAATAAAAACTTAATTTAAGAGCACTACTGCTTGACACAGGACCAGAGCATGGGGACCCAGCCAGATGGGATGGCAGGCGCAGGGGACCTTCCTAAAGGTTTGGTCCAAGAACCACAGAGCAAAAGTCAAGAAAGCCAAACAACAGCAATTAGCTGGGGTGGAAGTCAAGACCAGCTCTTCCAAGAGACACACGGATGCTGCTCCAGGAGCCCCCGATGGTGCCTACCCTGCTTCCCTAGTTTATACAGATCACCCCATCCATACCTTCCTTCCAACTCAGCATATGCTCCAATTTTAAGGCTCTCCCAGACCATTCTTTGGGCCACAAAATAGTCCATTTCGGCTGCTGCCGAGATCCTAACATCTACTCCCTATGTCCCATTACGGAATCCCAAATTCTTTCCACAAGCTTCACTGCTAACTCTTTGGGTTCTTCATCTCCACCAAGAACTTAGTGAGCAAAGCCAGACACAAAAGGTCACCTACTGTAACGATTCGCAATGATGCCAGACGAGAGACAGAGTCGGGACCTACGCAACACGGAGGCATTTCAGAAACGGGCTTCACGAAAACAAAAGAAGACCCACAAGTGCCCGTGGGGTGGAATTGAGTGGCAAGAGTCGCTCAACAAACTATTGCGGTGGGCATGTTTCATGTTGTAATTCGGATGGCAGGAACCTGCATGTATAAATTCATCCAAAGACACAGAAGTGTAATATTGTATAACATACACCCCAAAAAAACAATCACGTGACAGGACAGAAGCGTCAGCTAATGCCACGGCGCTAACCATTTTGCAATACATAAATGTATCAAATCAACACATCATACACCTTACACTTGTATCTCAGCCAAGCTGGAGACAATTTTTAAATTATATATCAATAAATACATACAATGAGACTAAAAAAAAAAAGAGCACTACTATCTTCACTAATATTTATGAATAGTATCACTTTTCTCCTCTTTTTCACTAAAGAATGTTTAGTATTTCTCCTCCCTACCACAAACCATTTTTTTCATGGATTTCTTCTGGAAAATACTTAAAAGATATAAGCTATACAAGAAAATATGGTTATTGAATAACCCCTCCTTACCACTAACAGCCACATGGAATCCATTTTAATTAATTCAGTGTTTGATTGCTTTTTCAAGATCTGATTATGCTTTAAAAATAAAGAAACAAAAAATCACTTATGAATAAGGTCATACTTTTTTTTAAAGATTTATTAATTTATTTGAAAGAGAGAGCACGAGTGCCAGGGGGAGAGGATGAAAGAGCGTCTTAAGCAGACTGAGCTGAGCACAGAGACCCATGAGGGGCTCGATCTCATGACTTTGAGATCATGACTTGAGCCAAAACCAAGAGTCGGACACTTAACTGACTGGGCCACCCAGGTGCCCCAAGGTCATACATTTTTATTAAATGTTGAATATTAAGTAGATAACAGAATATTTTTCTTTGTAGTGTAGAGAGAATACAGCAGCTATACATGTAAATGGAGGACACAAAAAAATAGAGGATGCTATTTGAGAGTTATCTGAAGAACTCTCTTGAAAGTCAATATTTAAAGTCATTTGGTGTTATATACAGACCATCAATCCTTAAAGTTAAAACATTGAACCATACTATTTGGAAAACATGATAGTATGTCAATCCAACATCAGTCATTAGTGCTTTATAATAAAATCATGTATCATGGAAACAAGGGACAAATATTTCTTGATATAGACCAAGGAAGGAGAGCTTCTACATGCAGCACACCATCTGAGAGTGCTGACACACTCAGAGGGCTTGAGGACAACACCAGACAACAGCTGAAGAGGAGAGGACATGATTATAAATAAGAAAGGGCACAAGAAATGCTCGAAAGAAAGTGATGAGGTATTGCTGCATGGTTTTGTAACAACACACATCAGTGTGACCTTGGACAAAGCCTTTCTCCTCTTAGCTTTTCTGAGCCCCATCTCCCTCCTCTGCTAAATATGGAGCATGACCGGCTAATTTCAAATCACTGACAGAACTACGTGCCTGGCTTCATAGTCTTATATTGGACCCAAATAGAATAAGCTAGACATGTTTAAAAAACCAATGGGTAATTATTATTTATGACAAGAAAGAAGGAGTAGGAAATTCCATTAAACTTGATTCTAGTTTAAACTTGATTATCACATTAATGCCTTGATCAAAAGCATTTCCACTCAAAATTGTTTCCTTTGTGTAAAATGTAAAATTAAGCATTCTTTAAAAGGCAAAATCTAGTAAGGAGTCAAGGAAATTGTCACTCTCTTGATTAAATGAATACATTGAGAATAATTCATGAATCTGCTTACTCTTCCCTAGTATTACAAAAGCCTAAACTTAAGTGATAACGTCAGCAGTGAAAGTCAGATGGGAAAACTTTGACAAAGAGCTCGTCAGTCCAGAGCAAGGTAAATGCAAAAGAACCTCTCCCTTTCTAAACCTCCATCCAGAGAGGCTCCTTTGCAGTTTTAAGCAACTGCCTCCCTATAGTAGCGCAAGAAGTCCTTTAGAGTTTCTTGGACAAGAGTAAAGAGAAAACAATAACTTTTGAATGACTGAAAATATTGTAACATAAATGAGAAAAAGAGCGGGTCAAACTTTTCACTGCAACATATTTTCAAATAGGGTATTATATTCAGTTATTAATAACATTTAGTCTGATTTTTGAAGTCTGAAGTTATTTTTTACACAAAAAAGCTTTCTTAATTTTGTATCAGAGTATGAAAGGTAAGAGTTTAAGAAGTAGATTGGGGAGTCTAGGTGGCTCAGTCAATTAAGCGTCCGAGACTCTTTATTTCAGTTCAGGTCATGATCTCAGGGTCATGGGATCAAGCCCAGCATTGGGCTCCATGATCAGCATGGAGTCTGCTTGTCCCCTTCTCTCTGTTCCTCTCTCGCTTGTATACTCTCTCTCTCAAATAAATAAATAAATAAATACAATCTAAAAAAAAAAAAAGACTTTTAAGAAGTAGAAAGGGTGAGGTCTAGATGCATAATTGCACCTGAGTTGGATCAGAAAAGCATTGTCCTAACAATTCCAGGTTAGCACTTGAAGTGTTTTCATATACCTTCAATAATTTCCTCACCAAAAAAAACACCACTAAAAATAAACGTCATAGATAAGGGAAATTGAGGATTAGAAGATTTGTTTGACTCGCTTATGTTTAGTATCTAATAGGTGATGGAAATAGGATTCAAACCTAGGACCCAGGTTCAATGGAAAAAAAAGACTGGAAGAGAGAAAATAAGGCAAGGCATAAAGCCATTTGGTGTCTTCTCTGGCCATCTCCACTCTTCGTATTACACACTTCTGATCCTATCATCTTATTTTCCTAGGCAGGTTTAGTTTTAGTCATAGACATAATTTTCAGGGACTACTACAAGGTCCTGCTGCCTCTGACCTGCAGCTGTATAGTTGAATTATATTTTTTGCTGAATTACAATTACTTTCCCTTCTCAGGTTGAAGACTTTAATCCCAGTTTGAATTCATACATCTTTGAGAGGTCCAACATCTATAGTTTTATCAGGTTTGATTTCAAGTTGGCATAGAAAGGAGCTCGGAAAACAGGGTTTAATGAGGGATGTGAAGAGAGAGCATGAGATTACTGAGAACATAAGGTAAGAATCAGTGAATGGGGTATCTATTCAGAGAGAAAAAATGGCAGATATAGAACAGGGATTCCATGACCTCTAAGCATCACCTGCATCAAAACCACACCTAGAGTTTTTCAACTTCCTTTGTGTTCTCAGTGTGGAAAAAGAGAATATGAGCCAAAGCACAAGAAGATAAGAGAATTTCAGGGCTGCAGTATTTTTAAAGTTTTTTTTTTAATTTTCTAATTATAGAGAGTATATTAAGAGTGCCAAAAAGACCAAGGAACTTTCCCTACAATGAGTTACTACTTTTGTTTAATTGTTTAAAAGTCAGCAAGAAAGATGTCTTTCTGGAATAGGTATTGGTCTCAGTAACAGCCACCAGTTTGCCCTCTTAACTCCCTGACAGGCCATTGCTAAATGCCTTAAGTAAATTAGGATATGCAATCATTTTGACAACTCTGTGAAATAGGTGGTCCATAATCACTGTTTTATACATGAGGAGAAACTTTAATCAGAAAAGTGAAGTTCTTGCCATGGTCATTGAATTATTAGATAATTTGAGCCCAGATCTATAAAACTTCACAGCCTTAGAGAATTACCACTGCATTTCACACTTCCTTTGGGTGGAGGGGTAATCCATAATATGAGAAATAATTACAGTTTACATGAAGCACGTCTTTAATTATATGTCTAGCACAGTAACAAGCATTATACATATATTTCTTTTAACTATTCCCACAATTTTATGAGGTAAGAATTACATCATTTTACAAATGAGGAAATGGAGGGGACAGAGAAAGTAACTTATCTAAATGGTAAAACCTGAATTCCAATCAAAATGACTTAATTCCAAAAGTTGTTTGCCTACTGATTAAGTCTCAAAATGAATAATGGCTCAAGAGAGATGTCTACAAAGGGTGCTGTTACAAAGATATTCTTGCAGAAAAACTTGCATGAAATTGAGAATGTTCCCATTTTCACTATTTATATAAGTCTCTTGCTTTTTTGTGTAGACTGTCCAGCTCGGGACATCCTTAAGAACTGGGAAGGAGGAAAACAGACCATGTTTACTGAGCAAACATTTCAGAAATTTAGATTAACATCAAAAGGGGCTGCCTTTGTCAAGTGCTCTCCCCATCTCTGACACCTGCTGCATTGCTTGTGTTTATGCAATTAGAAGTAAAATCTTAAGAATCAGGTTTTCACTTGGGCCTGGAAATTTTAAAATTGACTGATCCTTTTGAAAATTGCAAGCAGCTCTCAGTCTACTGTTAAAAGTCTTCGGAATCTTTTATAATACTCCTTGTCAGGAGTTTCTCTTCAATTGGAACACTTCCCCTCTGCCCTTCCTTTCCTTAATGGCAGGTCCCCTCTTCCTCCATTGTTCAGTAGTCAGATGTTAAGTGACCATTTATTCTGCCAGCTTGCACTGCCCTAAGTCACCCTGATAAACCTCTCCTCACTGCTGTTCTTTATAATTTCACTAGTCTGCTGTAATTTTTCCAAGGCAGGGATGTTAAGTTCCCTCAACCATGATGCTGTTCATCAGGCAGTTGTTGTTGGTGTCTTGATCAAGAAGGACCCATTTATTAGGTAAGAGTTACACCATTTCAGTACAAATATAGAAAGAAAAAATCTTTCTCTTCACATTAGAATATGTTTATTATCAGCAAGCTGAAGAGTTACCCAAATATAAGCTAGTTCTAGTTCCTAAATTGATTCACATACTCATGTAAATTTATAACAGCTTTAAACAAAATGAAGACAAGAAAATAAAAGACTTTACAAAAGGATCAGTGATTTTTAAAAATTGGTTTGGTACTTATTTTTTCTTCTGTTAAAACACAATAGTTTAGCAATCTTTGGTGCTGTTCTATTGCAATTTGAATTTATGACTTCCTAAACCAGGGTTTTAATATAAAATACACAAGAAATTAAAGGTGGGATTCTAGTAATTTTGTCTCTTTTGTGTTATTAACGTAATCTTCTTTACTTCATCTGCTTGCCATTGACATGATTACTTCATTATGAGCCAGAAGAGAAAGGATTATCACTCTAAAAGTACTGGTAAAAAGTAAGATCATACTTATTAGTATGAAAATATTTTGTCTATTTGCCAAAAGTATGGAATAAAACTCTTGAGTGGGATTAAACTATCACTACTATGCAGTGGAGAGTGAATGGGTGTTGGGACCATTATAAAGTTAGGAGTAAATTATTTAACTTCTATAAGTCAGTTTCCTTATCCATAAAATGGGAATAATTAAATTTAGTTTTAACTGTGGTTCATGAAGGTAAGTTACAAGACATATAAGATATGCGATACATTGCAGAGAGTCTAACCACTTCTCTTTGGTGCCCGACCCCACTCAAACACTGTTTAACACATTCCAATGTTTATCCATGTAAGAGCCAGGAAAAGTCATTGTGATAATCAACTTTAAGGATAAACCGTATGTTTTGAAATGATTTTAAGGATTTTTCCCCCTCAGTTCCAAATCTTATTCATTGTGAATAAGCTGACAGTACGAGGTCATCTGACATCTCAAACACAACCCAGAATTGCTGCATCTTGTTAGTTTTGGAGCCAATTGTCCTCCCAAAGGCCTTGGAATTTTACAAGCATAGTCACTGAGCTTCTAATTGAAAGCCATTTGGAAAAATTAAATTTGATATTTAAAGAGAAGTCATTAAATGCAGATATTAATGACCCTCATGAAGCCACTGATTTCACTTTAGATGCACTCATTGAAGCCCAGGAAATTGGAAACCAGAAAGGAGGCCATTATAATTGATAAGATGTCATCTGCATTAGTAAACCCTTCAGCTGCAATTTAAAAAGCCAGAAATGGAAATTTATTTCATCAGGCAACTCAGAGTCATTGTTTTTTAAAACATGTTCTTCTATTGAAATTCAGTTCAAGAAGTGTCTTTTTTTTTATTTTTTTTATTTTTTTTTATTCTTATGTTAATCCCCATACATTACATCATTAGTTTTAGATGAAGTGTTCCATGATTCATTGTTTGTGCATAACACCCAGTGCTCCATGCAGAATGTGCCCTCCTCAATACCCACCACCAGGCTAACCCATCCTCCCACCCCCCTCCCCTCTAGAACCCTCAGTTTGTTTTTCAGAGTCCATCGTCTCTCATGGTTCGTCTACCCCTCCGATTTCCCCCGTTTCATTCTTCCCCTCCCGCTACCTTCTTCTTCTTCTTTTTTTTTCTTAACATATATTGCATTATTTGTTTCAGAGGTACAGATCTGAGATTCAACAGTCCTGCACAATTCACAGCGCTCACCAGAGCTGTGTCTATCCCTCCCCAGTGTCTATCACCCAGTCACCCCATCCCTCCCACCCCACCCCCCACTCCAGCAACCCTCAGTTTGTTTCCTGCAATTAAGAATTCCTCATATCAGTGAGATCATATGATACATGTCTTTCTCTGTTAGTTCAAGAAGTGTCTTAAAGATACATTCATGATGTTGGGGAAACTACCCTGGTTTAATAGTGATTTATATGTATAGTCCATACACAAGAACCTGGAAAGCTAAGTTAGCATTGATTGTAATTTGGGAAGAGATACTAATATATCTTTGGGTTTTCTTACCTTCAAATAGTGAACATCTGTGTAACTTAATTTTTTAATCCCCAAAAATGAAGAACTGGAAATATTACTTTTAAGGTAAACGGAAAGGAGCATAATTTTAAGACATTCTGTTATTGGGGTTTTCACCGCATTTCCCTTACCATTTTCTCCAACTAATTTTCTAATGCAAGTAATGACTCTTAGCACTGTTGCTATATAGCAGCAGTTTATCTTGGCCACCGATTCTTTTTTCCCTCCAAATTTTGGCACTCGCATCTGCCAACTCTGGCATTATCACTGAAAGGTGCACTCTAGTCAATGCAGAAGGTCCTTTATTTGCTATTGAGGCTTATTCCTAAACAAGGATGAAAATAGTTGTTATTTCCAGACCCCTGATGTTATTCTATCTGGATCCAGGGACTCTCCCTTCTGTCATACCACTGTTTGCCAGGTACCTCTTCTGTCACAGATTTTTGTTTTTCTGTTGTCTTTAAGAATGAATCCATTCATAGCTGTCTTGCTTTTACAGATTCCATGATAAAAGAGAAATACTTTGTATGGTCGTCAACTATTCAGTATTTTAGTAAAAATACAAGAGATATGTTTTTAAAGGGGATAGTGGAACAAGGATTCTTTTTCCCCTTTGGCTTCTTAAATGGGTCTGTAGAGAAAAGTAAGTCATTGATCTAGAATAGCACTGATTCTGTAGATAAATTTCTCATAGTTGAGAAGAGAGAACAAAATAGGAGACACAGATAGAATTCCATTTTAAAGATGATTTAATGATATAATTTGTCTCTATATCAGGAAGTAATATGAACCTAAGATCCTGACATAACATTACTCTGCAGTATAAGGCAAAAAATAATTTTTAAAAAGGAGGTATATGCAGTACACATCCTGGTTCTGCCAATTCAGAGGACCTACAGACAATGAGCCTGAGAGTAATAAATACACCCAGCACCCAGATCTTGGTTTCTAAGACCATTCTCCAATAAAAGGACTGAGGGCTTCTTAGAGAAATGACTGATTCTAGGTCTGGAGCAGCAAATACACAAAAAGAACCTGGAGCATGTTGTAGTTCCAGGAAGTGAGGAAATGCTGAATAAAAAATAAATAAAATAAATAAAAATAAAAAGCCAGAAAATAATGAAATGTCTTTAGAGTGATTAAAGAACTATCCTATGTATCACCCTAACACCTCTTCTTTCTACCTTCATATAGGGTACCTAGTGCTATGCCTACAGTAATGGACAGATGATTCATATTGAGTCAACTGTGTTCATTGGATTGGTTATAAGTTTCTCGTTTGCATAAGTTAGAAAGCTCATTTCAAACTGGCTTCAGCAAAATTTGGAATTTCTCGGTTCATGAAAGCTAAGGGAAACATCTCCTGTGCTATAGAATGCAAAATTAATTAGGAGTCTAGTAATTCTGCCTTTAACAAACTCTCTCACGGATATGTAACAGCCCTAAAGTGTTTAAAATATATATTTATAAAATCAAACTGCTACTTCTGGGATGGCAGCCTGAGAATCTCCACAGACCTGTTCCCCAGTAAAATAGCCATAGCTAGTGAAAATTAATTTTAAAACAAGAAAAATAATTTAACACCGCTGGAAGTCTTCCTAAGAGCTTACAGTGTATGAGAAAACTTTGTTTCAAAAAAATCTACTAAATCTCAGTTAGAACAGAAAAAGTTTGTAGTACTTGAAGCATGACTTGCTCCCTCTCCCTCCTTCTCCAGCTGACCAGGATGGAAGCTAAAAAGAACTAAAACAATCATTGGAAGTTCTATGCATGCCAGGCATTTGCTGTTCTGATTCATAGGTGTGTGTATATCACTTAGAGTAGTGAGTGCCTGGAACATAAATATAAATGAAGATAGATGAATATATACGTATATACATATATGTGTGTGTATTATATATATATAATCTCCATGGTGATCCTTTCCATGAGATGGTTGACTACTATTATCTCCATTTTGCAGATGATGGAACTGAGCCACAGCAAGTTTAAATGACTTTCTCAGGTTTCACAGTCTAAGTAATGGGGGGCAGGGATGGAGGTGAACTCTGATACTCTGGATCCTCCTGAGCCACCTTTTGAACAATCACAATACACTGTCTCTGTATGAGGAAGTAGAACTGGCAAGGGGCCCTGTTTCCTGGGGTCCCTGGACCCTCTCTCCCACATCAGAGCTCTTGCTACACTGGAGAGAATTATAGTATTTTGATATATTTCAAGAAAGCTCTGTGATGGTATAAAAATCTGTTAAAATTGGTTTACCAATGTGATACATATTTGCTTATTCTCTACTTGCCAATTTAAATTTTAACCTCGAAGGGCTTTTTTATGTACAAAAGTCTGTGGCTTTAAGTTTATCTACTTCTGAGAAATCTTTAACTTCCTGATAGTCATTAGTGCCTTAAATTCATAAGAGATTTCACAACATCTGATGATAATTCCACGAATGGAAGATTATAGCTCTGTGTGGGGAATAAGATTCAGAGGGAAAAGAAAACTGAAATGAGAGAAATTTATATTTATGCAAATATTGTTAGTAATGGGCACTAAGACAAAAGAGAACATTATAAATAGAGAAATACACTAAAAAATAAATGCATCCTCTAAGTCTTTCATGAGGCATCAGCAGCTGTTTTAACAAAATAGAAAGTTATAAAAGCATTAGAGGAATTTATCCCTATACATTTGGCTTGCTCCTAGAAAGAAATTAATATTCAGGGAACATATTCATACCACAGATACTTCACAATAGTAGCAAGTATTTCTACATAATACTGAAGACAGATGTGTATAGAAAATGAAAAAAGGACTATCAAATGATATTATTAGTGTTTTTCTTATATGTCACAATTAATCCTTATAATGCTAAGGCAGTTTTCATAGAGCTCAAGGAAATGACACTGAGAGCCCGTTATGTATATTTCATAGATAGGAAATAATAAAAGGGATAGAAAGTGAGGTACTGACAAGCAAAATAGCGCAAGTCCTGAGGTGGTGGCAGGAAATGATATAAGGGTGGTAGGATCAGAAAGAGGATTTCTTTTAGTTCTTCAGTGTCTTTCATTCTGAAAGAGGAAGCCACACGCAATAACTTTTTCCACAGTATACTTTTGTGTGTGTTAAATGCCCATAGCACTCAGCGTGCCTCCCTATGGCATTCGCTTTATTCTTCCCAGCCTTGCGGTAACCTGTTTCTTTGCCGTATTCTCCATTAATAATATAAGAGGGCATTTCGGGAAGAGCTACTGCCAGGCACTTGTGGAAAGTTTCTGTCTTATTTCTGATCCTTAACACAACCCTGTGAGCATCCTCGTTTATAAAGACAAGTCAAGAAAACAAAGGTACAGAATGCTTGAGTTGTTTTTCCAAGGTCTCATCGTAAGTTTTAAAGGTGGAATTTAAACTTACACATATGTAATTCAGTGTCCATGTTCTTTTTACCTTGCCTTTTGATGCCCTCCTGAGGAGAGGGACTTTGTCTCTCTCTGCAGAGTTCTGCCCACAGCATCTGGAATAACCTTAGTGAAATGTTGTTTAAGTAAAATGAATTAGGTGAGATATTAAGGTATCATGTAAATACAAATGGGCTAGCAGTCAAGAACTTTGGGTTAGAATTATGGCTCCATCACAGATTAGCTGTAAAGTCTTCTTGAGTAAACAGCTTCACCTCCCCAAGCTTTCATGCTTTGTTTTCTCAACTACACAATGGTAACTTGATGATTGGAGTGAAAGCTCAGATTTGCCAGCAGGTATCTTCTGTTTCATGCCTGTTCATAGAAAGGTTACCACAGAGAATTTCCTTTAATGGTGCTAAGAGGAGATCAAGGTTCTTCAGTCCAAAGTTTGGAACCCAAACAAGACCAATGATTCATTTCTTAGTTATAGGAGCTTCCAATAATTCCCTTGAAAGCAAAAAAAAAAAAAAAAAAAGGCAGAGCACATCAATGTATCTAAAACATGCTCCTTTGCTCCTTTTTCATTGGGTTTCTATTAGCACATCCTCAGCTCTGTTGTTTTAGGCTTGACAGTAATATTAAATTTGCTGGTATTTTTATGGGAAGCCACACATGTGTTTTCTGTTGTTGTAGCTATCCTACAAGCATAAGAGGCTTCTTTGAATTATTGCTTTCTCTGATACTTTGTGTTGCTCTTGGGTTTCTGGTTTCAGTTCTTCTATCCCATGGTTTATTGTCTGGGCTGGATACTCCTTCCTTCGACAGCATAGCATAGAAGGATAGAGTTGAAAGACCACAGTAACTCACAGAAAAATCAGGACCGTGACACGGCTTTCCAAAGTGTTCCAAAAATTGAAGTGATGCCTCACTGAGCACCTCCTGCAGAATATGCCCAAGTGGAGCATTTTCTTGCAGGCATTTCTCATTCCTGCTCTGCCTTGGACTTCACTTATAATTACATAGTGAGTTTAAGATCATTTTAGATGGTATGCTAGAGAGTATTAGTTTATTAAAATATCCTTTTTTTTCTATAAGGTTCTCTGCTTTTCCACATCCTAAGCCTTCACATGCTGGGATGTGGCTTAAAAGTAGGAAATACATGAACTGAAAAATAAAATTGTTAACCTTTGAGATTCGACCACATCAGTGAGAGATTTTTCCTACACTAAATAGAAATTGCTTATGTTAATCTCTGGGCATATGTGGGCAACTCTGGCTCAGCTATTCCAAAATTAAATGCCTTTAGGCCTTAGGATTTGAAACAATCTCCAAATGATATTTGGAAGGCAAAGAGGGATTACACAGATTCCTTGCATGGAGAGAGTCACCTTGAAGAGCGGAACCTTCCTTTGCTTCTGCCCACTTTCCTTCCGTTATGATCCAAGTTGATGTTTAGCCACTGAGAATTTCAGTAGGGCTCTGTCACCAGAGCCAGGAAATTGGGTTCATTTGGCAGGTGATTATATAGATAGTACATTTTTGTTGGCCATCGATCCCATTTTCACTGTGGGGCATTCTAGTTTTAGTTTTGTATTTCCCAAACTACAGGTGTCAAGCTGCTATGATCATGCAATGTTTGTGTTGCCCTTGTCTAGACGGCTACAGTTCCATTCTGGAAAATTTATTAGCTTCACTCTGGGGAGTGTTTTTTCCCAAGCAAAAGCAAACTTAAATTGAAAACCCATTAACAACAGGTTATTTAGGCTTTCTTGACCACCCCTGCCCCTTCAAATGGCATGAAGTTCTAGTGAGAAATAGAAATGAGGGAAGCAGGTCCAAGTGAAAGGGTCTCTTGTGACCTGGACAGTTTATGCTCCACTGCCTGGATGCCAAGTAAACTAATTTCAACAAAAGAGCCATCCAAATCAGACTCAGTTATGGGTAAACTGAGATACAGGTCACAGCTCCCTGTAGGAAGGCTAGAGTGAAGGCTCCTCCTATGGCTCTTCCACTTCTCTCAGAGGCAGGGATGCCGATTTGAGGCCTCACAGCCTCAGCCAGTGCCAGCCATGGCTTCATTCACAGCTCCAGGCAGCGTGGATGGGAAAGGCCCCTAAATACCCAGCGCGTGGAAGTTAAGAAAGGTAACAGGCAACGAAGACTTTAATCAGGATCAATTTGCCACCTCTCTAAAAGTTACTTTAATGCAAATCAGCCTTTCTACCTTCATAATTAAGAGAATATAATTTTCAATCAACATTGTTATTGGCTGCTTTAATACTAATTCTAGCTGGCTCCAATCTTCTCCAAGATACTATATTAGGACTTGGTTAAGACTGCAAAAATATTAGAATTGCTGGTTCTCAGTGTTAAAGAATTATATAAACTCAACTTTATAAAATCATGGCTTCTTAGATCTGTAAGGATATTTAGTGAATATTCCATTCTTATGAGTGAAGACCCTGAGGTCCTGCTAGTCAGGTGAATTTCTCAAAGTCACACAGTTGGTTGGTAAGAAAAAAGGACTACAGTGAGCATTTCCTACCCTTCATGCTTTTTCCCCCTCGGTTTGTGATATATACAATATTGCTACTTATGCATATTCTACCCCACTTGCCTTTTTTTTGAACTACCCTAACTTTTCCATGCAATAGTCTATATACTGAGATGTACACAAATAAGTGAGGCATTAAATTCTGCAAAATGGGAGAAAGATTTGTGACTTGTTTAGAGTTAAAGTAGAAACTTACTCTGGTAGACAGACTGTATCTGCTATAGTGTTAGTAGCATGAGCCATTAGTAAGGATCCTTTCGAACACAGGGCCTGAGTGGCAGACAGAGGGTGATGTCTTCTATGATACCTACGGCCAGAACAGAACCCCAGCCCCAGACTCTGCTAGCAATGTCAGACGCACTGGCAGCACTCAGCTGGAGGCAAAGCATGATAGTGGATGTTCAAACATAACACGCAAAGGACATACAATGCCATGTAGAGTATGTGGCACGTTAGAAATGCCCATGTATCTCTACAAACCAATGAGATAAAGAATCTCGGTCTCATTTTCTGAGGCACTTCTGCAATGATCCTACCTTACATCCACCCCCAGTGCTTACAGACAGTCCTCTGCTTCCCAAGTGAGAGGTTTTCTTATGTCATTTCCATTCATCTGGTAAGTTACTCAAACATATTTCAAGTTTGTTTATGTTCTTTATGTATAAGCAGAGATAACTTCTCTGTTTATACAGTACCTACCACAAATTTGGGGATAATTAGAATCTCATTAAATGCCAAATTTTAATGAAAATCCATGGTGGAGGGAAACAAAAAGGAAAACCAGTTACCAGAAGAAACAAAACTAGAAAGACTGGCAGAGCAGAACCATGAAATGGGAGCTGCAGGACAAACTACATCTTTGTGGAGGAATCGACTGATACAGCAAGTGATATTTGAGGATTAGCAAATTACCAACTCAGTGAAAACAGAACTGTAAAAAGAAATGTTGTTTCATCTATTTCAGGTCCATCCAAGAACATGTGCTCAGACATGCTTTCACTAATAAAGCATCTTTTTTAATGTAATTTATCACTAGATTTTGAGGGTGATCAGATCTGACTGAAAAGACCTGGAAGATGATATGTTTGGAAGTTAAAAAGAGGAAAATCTGATTTTTGTTGTAGGATGCCACATTTCAAAAATATGAGCCATGATATATAATTTTAAATGTTGGTTAGGAAACCAGCATCAAAGATAAGCAAATCTAATTACAAATCGATGAAAAGTTAAAAAAAAAAGTCTATGTCAGTAGGTTAGGACAGACAGTTCTCTCTCTCTTTTATTTTCATTACAGTTTTTTTTAATGATAGGAGAAGGTTTACTACCTGTTCAACCATGCAAATTATCTTAACTGCCCAGCTGCTACTACCTTTGGGTTCAGCTGCCTTGCGTAAAATAATATGGGAAAGCCTGTTTTCTGTTTCATAATTACATTTGTGGAAGGGAAGGGATTACATTCCATGAAATTGTGCTGAGATTGATAGGAGCTGAGGACTATCACCTGATGGAAGTTTTTATTCCTTTGTCCTCTGGCTTCCTATGTGGTCTCTGTCGTCAAAGAATTGGTGCTACTTTGGGGAGAAATACCACATTTTCCTTTTGCTAATCTTCTTTGCCATATTTTTTTCCAATATATTTAATACATCTTTACTTAGGGGCTGCTAAGTGCCAGGCACTGCTCCAGGTGCTGGAAAGATGAAGGGGGAAATGAGAATATTTTACCAAAAGATGTTTTTCTTTTTAAAGATTTTATTTATTTATTTGAGACAGAGAGAATGAGAGAGACAGAGAGCACATGAGAGGGGGGAGGGTCAGAGGGAGAAGCAGACTCCCTGCTGAGCAGGGAGCCCGATGCGGGACTCGATCCAGGGACTCCAGGATCATGACCTGAGCCGAAGGCAGTCGCTTAACCAACTGAGCCACCCAGGCGCCCTACCAAAAGATGTTTTATTATTTGTTTATTTTGAATGAAATCCCCTGCTCTTATTAAGGTAATGACTAGAAGATCTAAAATAATAACAGTTGAAAGAGGTTGCCACCAGGGACTAAAGATGAAGGTGGAAGAGATAGAGCAAGAGACAGCTGCTTTTCATCATAAGCTCTTCTGTATCCTTTCTTTTACCACCTTTATGTATTATTTTGATATAAATTAAAACTAAGTAACTGACTCCTTGAAGAAAAAAGCTTCAGATGTGTTTACAGCCTCAAAATGAGGATAAAAAAGACACTGACTGGAGAGATAAGGGAGAACAGGATAAAGGAGGAGTTAAAGACATGACTCAGAATTTGTCAATATAATAGAGAAGATCACAAAGCACAAAAAACTCATTTAATGTTATAAGTGAGAAAAGGGATTAGTTTTTGAATTTGCAGAGCTCATTTGACCAATAAAATTAGCTCTGCTGACCTTACAATTTTTGGAATCATGGAATCACTATATTGAATTTATTTATTTATTTTTTAAGATTTTGTTTATTTATTTGAGAGAGAGAGAGAGAGAGAACATGAACCAAGGGAGGGGCAGAGGGAGAGGGAGAAGCAGACTCCCCACTGAGCAGGGAGCCCAACGCAGGGCTCAATCCCAGGACCCCAGGATCATGACCTGAGCCGAAGGCAGACACTTAACTACCTGAGATATCCAGGTGCCTCACTACACTGAA
This sequence comes from Mirounga angustirostris, assembly GCF_029215605.1. Classification (NCBI taxonomy): domain Eukaryota; kingdom Metazoa; phylum Chordata; class Mammalia; order Carnivora; family Phocidae; genus Mirounga; species Mirounga angustirostris. Next base: position 43,688,452 of record NW_026991716.1, on the reverse strand, counting down.
TTTAATTGAACAAGTATTTATTGAATCACTACTATGTCCCTGGCAGTGTACTAGATGCTGAAATTTTACTACTGAGCAAGGCAGATGCAATCCTTCTTCTCGTGGAATTTACAGTGTATTAGTGAAACTAAGATCCAAAGAGATTATTAAATTCATCCCGACAAGCCTCAAATATCAGGTTTTCACACAGCAAAAAGCAATGATTGTTTTATCTCTTGAATAACCTGGAAGCATCAATAATTTTCTGAGTTCAAGTGTCCATTCAGGTCTCTTTAACTTGCACTGTTTTACTGCATTCAAATTTGCTTATGTATTGCAACAGAAATTTACAATTTCCCAATCAACCACATCAGTGTAGTATAATTTAAAATGCAAAACATACGTTCCAGCTTGCCAGACAGCAGACAGAAAAAAACACTTATGCTGTGGTCTATAGAACAGGTGACCCTTATTATTAGGATAAAATATTTGGTCAAATAATTGCTTCATATGATTATAGTGGCAGATACATTGTCACCCAGGCTTGTTGAGAAAAATAACTTGCAGCTGCTAATAGTCAGTATCAATAGCATGCTATACAAGAAAGCCAAACTCTGAATAAAGCTATCCAGTCTATTGTCAGAGATAGAGGAGAATACAGCTTTAATAAAGAAGGTATTCTCTGCCTGAAGCCTATAATCTAAGCATCCATTAATTTGGGGCCTCATGGGGAGTAGAAGCCAACTGTTTCTGCAAAGCAACAGGAGTATGACTAAAACTATGGGCCTTCAGCCTTTTCTAGTCCATTCCATAAAAATTCACTGCTAGACATAGGAGCACTACTAAATTGAGGTGTACAGACAAAGCCAAGAGGCCAGGAAGTGAAAGAAAGAGACTTCAAGTTTACAAATCATGTCTTCAGAAAAAAAATCATTTCTCAAGATAAGATTTGGAAAGAAGCCTATTTCTAAGTCCCTTGTGACTCAACTTATAAAGGGTTGTCAAAACAGTCTGGTTCATCAGGCTGTAATATGCAAAATGGCATGGCACTCTCTCCTCGTGCATGTTAAACCAATAGAATTAAGCAATTAATCTTTAAGAGTTCTTCAAATGGCATATTTTTTAAAAAGGAAAGAAGTAATATTGTCAGCTACATTTTACTAAAAAGTTGGGGTAAATTAAGAGATAAAATTATCTGAGAATGAATACTAACACCCTTCTAGCTTATTTTCATTTAATGGTTTATTAATTCCATGAGTTGGATATTTGCCTCCCAATTAAGTATCTTCATCAACATGGAACCATTCTCATTCTTCTAAAAATTAAATATTAATGCCTTTGTTCAGTGGGTGATAATATATATTTCTCTCTACATTTATGTCGACTTCATTGCATCTCAGTTATAACAAAATATTTTTCCTTAAAGTTTTTTTTTCCTCTAACTTCTAATCAGTAAAGAAATCATAATCATAAAACACTTTGAGGGTCAATAAAAACAAAACTTCCATGGTCTATGGTTTTCCTTTTTTTTTAATTTTTAATTCAATTCACATGCAGTGACTTCTTTCCTTTACACAAGCGATATTAACAGTATCAATCATTTTTTATTCACTCCTACAGATCTCTCCATACTAGCTTCCACTATGGATAGGATTGATAAAAGAAAAATTCTGCTAATTATCATCAAAGAACAAGTTTAAAGTCAACCAGTCGAAGTAAAGTCAAATGACTAAACAGATCAGTGTCTCTAAACTTTTTTTTTTATCACTGTCCCTGCCAAGGAGATATTTTAGATATATTTTCCTAATTCCTCCAATGAATTAATAACACAGATATACTATGTATCTGTTTATGTATTTTTGGCCTTTTTGGAGGACCACAAAGAATTGCAATAGCTAAGATTTTTCTGCCCATCAAGAACCAATTTTTGCCCATCAGGGCCATATGATCCCCACTGAGAATTCATGAAATAGCTGGAAAAAGTTAAATATTTCCACCACAGCATTGTATAGGAAATTTAATGATTCATTCGATATTTGGTAGTGTAGGCCAAAATGTTTGCTTGGGAAGCAAAATTTCTTTGAAGTTTTATTTAAAATTTCTTATACAGTTACCATCCTAAGTCAAAATATATTTATATGTTCTTTGGATTACATTGCATTTCTCCAAAATCTTTCATTAAAGTAGACCCTCTCTGGTAATATGTCATGTGTATTCTGTGGTTCTGAGTACCTCTGTGATTTTTTGCAACATATCTTCCTTTATCATTGGTATTCTAGTTCAAAAATAGTATTGAAAGCTTTGTATATTCTTGAACACTGCCTCTGGAGGACTAAAAAGACTCATGCTGGTACACTACAACTCAAAAAATTAAATAAATAAATAAATAAAGACTCTTACACCATCATTTCCTTTTAGGTCCTAGCCCCTGCTTCTTGTCCTTTTTCCATGCAATTCCTGACCTTTCTCTTCAAGGAAAAAAAGTGAGTTCCTCTTAACAAAATATTGGGGCCAGAGAATCTGTGATGTCTTATAATGTCTTTCTGCCCACTAGATTCCTTTTTCTCAATCAGAACATTCTTCATTGCAAGATGTTATGATAATAACATAGAATGTATAATGGCCTCATAAAATGTTGGGAAAGAATTCAGTCTCAACCCTTACTCCTGAAAATATGACCTTGGGTTTGCCATGTTATAACACTGATCTTTTATTTATTTTTTTTAAAGATTTTATTTATTTATTTGAGAGAGAGAGAATGAGAGACAGAGAGCATGAGAAGGAGGAAGGTCAGAGGGAGAAGCAGACTCCCTGCTGAGCAGGGAGCCCGATGCGGGACTCGATCCCGGGACTCCAGGATCATGACCTGAGCCGAAGGCAGTCGCTTAACCAACTGAGCCACCCAGGCGCCCCAACACTGATCTTTTAAATATAGTAAGTCAATAAAAAGTGAAATGATGCATATTGTACTGTACTAGACAGTTTGTATTTTAAAATCACACCAATAATACATGCTTATTAATGAGAAATTAGAGGGAGAAAAACAGAGGAATGACAACAAAACTATAAAAATCGTATCATCTTTTACCCTACTACCTGGAGATAACTGATTTCCAGTTGAATAATATTCTTTCAGATATTTTAATTTTTTTGTTTTTAAATTCATTTTTATATGAATTATACTTTATATTCCCTTGTTATGGACTGAATGGTGTCTCCCTGAAATATCATATTTTGGAGCTTTATTTTTTTTTTTAAGATTTTATTTATTTGCAAGAGAGAGAATGAGAGACAGCATGAAGAGGGAGGAGGATCAGAGGGAGAAACAGACTCCCTGCTGAGCAGGGAGCCCGATGTGGGACTCGATCCCGGGACTCCAGGATCATGACCTGAGCCGAAGGCAGTCACTTAACCAACTGAGCCACCCAGGCGCCCTATTTTGGAGCTTTATTCCCAAGGTTACTTTATTTGGAGATACAATTAAAGGAGGTGATTAAAGGAGGAGGATAAATGAGGTCATAAGGGTAGAGCCCCAAACCAAGAGGACTGGTATTCTTATAAGAAAAGGAACAAGAAAGGAAAATAGCACATCTAGTCTTCTTCTGCACACTTGTCTTCCCCATAAATGTTTAATACCAAGACGGATGGCTTGTCTGCTATAGATTTTATAGTTATGAATTCAAAAACCAAATCTACTGGGAAAGAGTAGATTGCTTTCTACTAATGGAATTGGGTCAGATTTCTAATGGATCAGATTTCTAATGGAATTGGGTATGGAAAGAGATACATCAGTCCAGGTTAGCACTGCTCCCGTGCATTGTGTTTTACTTGAAATCTGTCCAGGTGATAACCGTGGCTAATTATTTGCTCCCGGAAAATGAAACCTGTGTTGAAATTTCACTCAATTGTTATAGAAGTTTATCTTTAAGGATCAGTGTTAAGGAGTTTCCAATTTTGTTGCTTAAATCTGTAAATATGTAGGTAAATATTTAGGAGTTGAGCTTCCAGCAGTTGTTACAGAATTGCTTCAGTGTAAGATTATCTGTGGGCTTTTAGAATTGGCATAATCCACATACTAATGGCTAAAACATACATCAGCTGCTGGACAAAACACAGAATAAAATGGGTCATGGTGACTTTACTGGTCCTTGAACTGACAAGCATTCTTGCACAGTGAATTCTCCATGTAGTCAGAGGTAAAGTAAGGACATTCACTCATCACCTCATTCTTTATTCTAGGCATCACATCTGCAACTCTCAAAATGAACATCTGTCTTATTCCCAGAACTCTATTTGTATTACTAATATTCATGAAGTAGAATGCAAAATCTTGATTCATCATTATGCAAACAACCCCTCAAATAAGTCTGCATATTGTTTACATTTTCTTTACAGAAATTAAATGAACTTAAAGTCAATATCTATACATTGTTATCTTTCTCACCCCCATAGATTTACACATATATATACTGACATCATGATTAAATGGACACAAATTATAGAGATCAAAATCATTTAGTATAGATTAATTTCCAGCGGACCACTGTGGTTTCTACATCATTTTCCTGTGTGAAGAAGATGCCAGTTTTACTGGTGCTGTGAATGACAAATCCATGTTTTGTATAACTTATCTTGATGTTTACAATGGCCTAGAATGTAGTAGGATCAATTTTTATAGCACCCTCTTCTCAAGGCCTATCATCTCTAAAATTTTCACTAAGATTCAGTATTTGAAATTTTTAACAATACCTAATTTTAAAAGATGGCATGCACTCTCTCCCAAAAACTGCCTAAAATTTTCTTTCTGTTCATTATTTACACAAGATTCTCAAAGAAGTAAGTTACTCCAATAACACTAAGAACCATGGACTCATCCCCCAGGTGGGTAGACTACAATTGTACTGAGATGGTTGAAAACTAATCCATTCCTATGATCCTACCATCCTTGGCTTTTCTCTCTTGATACATCCTAATTCACCCTGCTCCTGCTTATACTCACCTCCCATTTGTGCATCTAAACTTAATGGCATGATTCTTCCCATGCTTTAACCATAAAAGACATACAACCCCTTCCAAACAGGCCTGGGAATGCATGCAAAAAGAGAAGCTAAAGTAAAGCAGGGCTGGGGTAAATGTAAGGGTGCTTGGTAAATATTTATTTGGGGTGGTTTTCCTCCTTCCTGATGCATTTATGATTTTCTTATTGCCTCATAAAAGCCCTTTTATCATGATGTGCCTAGATGGGACTGTCCTAGAAATTATACAGCTTATGTTTTGTTGGATATATACATCCATTTGTTGGATGTATAGACTGATGTTTTCCCCTAACCTCTAAGAGCTTTCAATTCTTGCCTTTCATTTTCTTAGAGCCCCTGTCCCTGAAAGGTTTTTCCTGTTAAGCACCTTGAGACTTCAGGAATTTCCACTCTGTTTAAGGTAATGTCACTCCCACCTGATGCACCTAGGGAATGCAACAAATTTCTGGAAGAGTAAACCAAATAACTGTTGAGCCCCATTGAATCTTTTTTCACTTCAGCCTGATGTGACTGCTGTGGGTTCTCTGTTTTCTCCATCCCCAGCAATGATCCTCTGCTCCCACAAGCCTGGATTCCCAGCTTTTAGCTCATGACCAAAACTGGTAAATGCCTTCAAAAGGAAAAGTAGCTGCGGGTCCTGAGTTCAACTATGAAAGGTCTCCCCTCTCTGAAATTTTAATATCTCCATCCCCCTTGTTTCTGCAACTCCTAATATTTTTTTAAAAACTTTTGTAATTTATTTTGTCTTTGTAGGGTATTTTTTGTTTGAAGAAAGAATTGGAATGCCACAAATTACTCCATTCTACTCCAAAATAGAAGTCTCCAAAACCACACAAAGTGTGGTTATCAATATTTAAAAGGTCCAAGGTCCTAACTGACTCCTAATTCTCATTCCACACCTCAATTTTCAGTACTTAAAGAGAGTGGACATTCTTTACACACACAAAAATAGTTAAAAGGGCAAATAAAAATTTATAACTTTGTAAATCAATTTCACTAAATAACTTTCTTTATTTTAGCAAACTAAGCTCAGCTAACATTGAAGGAACCTAAAGAGAGTATATTAAATAGAGGTATAAATAAGAAAAAAATTTTGCAGGACAAATATTAGAGGAGAAAGAGGTGTTTCTAGTCAACCACAAAGCAGAAGAAAAGTCTGGGCACACACACGCACATACACACACAAATATTAAGAATGATATAAGATGTAGGAAATTACTACAAAGGGAGAAAATAGGTTTGTTTTACCTCCTTCATTATTACTTCTAAAGCCTGGCTCTTGGCAAAAGGTAACAATGTTCAAAAAGAAAAAATTCCCGGGCGCGTGAGTGGCTCAGTTGGTTAAGCGACTGCCTTCGGCTCAGGTCATGATCCTGGAGTCCCTGGATCGAGTCCTGCATCGGGCTCCCTGCTCGGCAGGGAGTCTGCTTCTCCCTCTGACCCTCCCCCCTCTCATGTGCTCTCTCTCATTCTCTCTCTCTCAGATAAATAAATAAAAAAAAATCTTTAAAAAAAAAAAAAAGAAAAGAAAAAATTCCCTTAGTATTTCTTGTTCATTCTCAACAAAGAGTGATAACATTTCAGAATTGACCAAGAGCAGAGATTGTTAAGAAGTGCTCTTTGGACTTCTAGCAATTATTTTTGAAGAGATGTTGTGGTAGCCAGCCTCCATGATGGCTCTCTGGTAATTCTTCCTTCCTGACATTCATGCTTTATCTAATCCCCTCCCACAGAGGGCTGACTTGAGTAAACAATAGCAGACATAAAGGAGTGTGACTTTCAAGGCTGGGTTATAAAAGACATTAAACTTTCCCCTTGCTCTCTCTTGTATTAATCTCTGGGGAAAGCTACCTGTCATGTCACAAGAATACTCAAAGTGTCCATGTGGCAAGAAACTGAGCCCTCCTGCCAAAAGCCAGTACCAAATGCTGGCCAATGAGGCGCCTTGAATGTAGATCCTCCAGCCTCAGCCAAGCCTTCAGTGACTGGAGCCCTGACTGACATGTTAACTGCCACATTATGAATGACATCAGGCCAGAACCACCCAATTTTAGGATTCCTGATCTACAGAAAATGTGAGATCATGTTTATTGTCATACCACTATTCGGGGTAGTAATTTGTTACACAGCAAGAGATAACTAATACAGATGCCATGATATTGCATAATTCAAGAGAGGAAGGTGAAAGGTAAAACAAGTAAATAGAACTCCTGGGCTGCATCTCCCAGTTTAACATTACTTCCAATATCCCTCACTAGTGGACCTACCATTTGTGTTACGGGCAGCTGAGTATTATTTAAGAGAAGTCCCTTGAACAAATCCATTAGATATGATAGTCTCCTTTTTTAACCCTTATAATTTTTTTTCCTGTTCTACCTTCCAGATTTTTCCTAGTTTTTGGAACTACATCTGACTCTTCTCATCTCCTTCCAAACTCAATAATCCTTATGTTATAGATTCAATGTTTGTGTCCTCCCAAAATTCATACATTGAGACCCTAACTCTCAATGTGATGGTATTTGGAGGTAGAGTCTTTGAGAGCTAATTAGGTTTAGATGAGGTCATAAATGCCCCAAGGGGATTAGTATCCTTATAAGAAGAAAAAGAGACAGCAGATCTTGCTCTGCATACAAAGGGATCACGTGAGCATACAGCAAGATGGCGCTGTCTGTAAGCCAGGAAGAGGTCACTCATAAAGAACTGAATCTGCCATCACCTTGATCTTGGACTTTTCAACCTCCAGAACTGTGATAAATGTCTGTTGTTTAAGCCATCTAGTCAATGGCATTTTGTTATAGCAGCTTAAGCTGACTAAGACACCCTATCACTAAGAATCATTCTTGTCCCTTATAAGAGAGTTGTATATTATAATAAAAGCTGTGGTGCCAATGGAATTAGTACATATATAATAGGTTATTATGAAAATAAGGAACCCAACCAAGCACATGCAGAGGATGAATGAAAAGTGACCCTAAATTATCATGTCTGTAAAACATATCATTTCTCATGTATGTATCCATGTAGATTAATGTCAATTTGGGGACATAATTTTGAGTACTTGCCTCTCTCCACAACTCTGTGTACTTTTTTCAGAGGCTATGGGTAATTTTAATATCCACTCTGTAAAAGACAATCCACTATCTGTGTGTGTTTACTAAATGTGCTATTGGACAAAAATCATTAAATGATCTCAACTACTAAAAAAATTCCTGGAATAAAGTTATAAAAAGTCAGAGTAGTAGGCAGCCACTTGACCCATTCCACAACATTAAAAGAAAGTTCACTTCTTTTTAATTTTCCCCACTCCCCTCTGACCCAGAATTTTCTCCTCAGTTATAGTATGTCACAGAGGTTATATACATATGGAAAAGGCTTAACAGGAACACAAAGCATTTCCTCAAACTTCTGGGAGGACAGTTGAATAACCAGTTGTCTTAATAATCCCTAACTGAGGTTAGGAGACACAGGAATATCAAGGTGATATTTAAAGGGTGAAACTGAGAACTCAAATGAAACTCAGTTTTTAAAAATATTTTGATTTCCTTGGCCAAAAGCCTTATGTTGTAACTTAATATTAATGATATGCCCTTGAACCACACAAAATCTTTGCCACAACATTGTTGAGCACTATTTTACAAAAATAAACCCTGAGTTGTAGAGGTTTATTTAGGATGATAGGAGAGAGAAAATGAAAATCAGAGGGCCTGGTTTTTAGGATAGGAGCTTTTCCACCAGAGAAAATCCACCATTTAGTTTTTCATTGAAATTTCCTTAAGAATATTGCTAGGCTAAGTGATAGCTCATAAAATTTTACTGATTCTAAGAAGATTCTTCTACCTCTCCAAAAAGATAACCACAAGGCATACTTCACAATAGAGCTTCTATTCTTTTTATTTAAAAGAAAATTTAATTCCCTATTAAAATGCAAATACCCGGGGATAAATTAACAAAGCAAACTGATTAATAAGTATATGTCCCACATGTTGAGTTTGTTCCTTAATCTCTTCTCCCTAATAATCAAATCTAGAAGAAATAATTATCAAGTATAAGGCATTTTCAGGAAATGCTCTTATAGATACATTCCAGTTAAGATTAACTAAATGGTTGCTGGTAAAAATGATACAATGCCAATGAGTTTTTCATATTAACAGAGGGCAAGATCTTTAGCCAAAAAACAAACCACTGATTTGACATTTCATTCCCCAGCAAACTTTATGAGCAGATACTTTCCTGTAGTCCCTGAAATAGTAGAGCACAGGTAAACACCTCACCATCTTAGTATGTAGAAAGCATGAACACATGGGACTTCTCCTGGAGGGAGGGAGCTAGAACCATTAAGAGAAGAGAATTTAGCTGTCATTGATTCAGCCAAAAAAAGTAACAATGACAACAAGAGTCTCAAAATTTAAAAGAATGAGAATCAGTGGTGGTTCTTTTTTAGTCTCTTTTCCTCTGTTGTATATCTGTATTTCTCCAGGTCCTCTCCCAGGCCACATACTCCTTGACTTGGTGCTCTCTGCATTAAATCCTCCAAAATCATCATTGTCAGTCAGGATTTTTATTCTGGGCCCAGACCCATATATCCAATCACCTCCTCACCATGGCCACATGAAATGCCCTAAAGGGAATTCAGACTCATCAGGCCCAAAGGTAAAGTTATCATCTTTCCTCCAAAATTGCTTCTTCTTCTTCTTTTTTTAATTTTATTATGTTATGTTAGTCACCATACAATACATTATTAGTTTTTGATGTGGTGATCCATGATCCATTGTTTTCATATAACACCCAGGGCTGCATGCAATACATACCCTCCTTAATACCCATCACTGGGCTAACCCATCCCCCCACCCCCCTCCCCTCTAAAATCCTGTTTGTTTCTCAGAGTCTATAGTCTCTCATGGTCCATCTCTCCCTCCGATTTCTCCCCCTTCATTTTTCCCTTCCTTCTCCTAATGTCCTCCATGCTATTCCTTATGTTCCACAAATAAGTGAAACCATATGATAATTGACTTTCTCTGCTTGACTTATTTCACTTAGCATAATCTCCTCCAGTCCCATCCATGTTGATGTAAAAGTTGGGTATTCATCCTTTCTGATGGCTAAGTAATATTCCATTGTATATATGGACCACATCTTCTTTATCCAAAATTGCTTCTTATCCCAGCAAATGAGAAAACTATACATCTGGTGTACAAGGTGGAACCATAGGATTCAAACTTGAAATGGATTTTTGCACTCCTCACAAAATATTTCTCTTCATTTACTTTTGATTGTTTATCTTAAATATTGCTATGCTACCCTCTTCCTTCAATCTCCAAAACTTTCACCATTCTGCTCCAAGCTAGTATCATCTCCTGCTGGGCGATCACACTAGCCTGACAAACACTCTTTCCCATTTTTGCTCCCAGAAATCCATTCTCCATAGAAAGTGCAGAAAGATCTTTTTTTAAATGAAGATCTTATTATCCTCACCCCCCTCCACCAATTTCTTACAAAGACTTTTTGTAGCTGTGTATATAATGGACAAGTTACTTAATTGGTTGAAAAATCTTTTGTTTTTTTCTCAGCTCTGCTTCCTCCTTGGCCTCATTTCCTTCGTCCAGGTCCTGTAATGCCATGATTCTCTCATGCCAAGTCTTTTCAATATGGCCTGTCTTCCATTATTAGTCTGCAAAGTTTTCCTCACAACCACTTTGCCTAAACAACTCCAATTCGCCCTTCTCATCCCAAATCAAATACTCCTTCTTCAGGCATATCTGTTCTGACTCCTCAGATTAGATGAATTCCCTAATCCATTATCCTGTTGTTTTTAATTGTAGTGTTTCTCATACTTCTATTTTACACAATTGCAGGATTATTTTCTTAGTATCTGTTTGCCCCCCATTTCTCATACTACTAGTTCATGAGGGCAGTGATCAGATCTGCTTTGATGATCTCATTCCTGGTTTTTGGTTGGTTGTATGAATGAGGAATAAACAGAAATTGAAACAAGAAAAAGGGGCAGCCTATGGAGAAATCAAATCTTATGTACTTCACAACTTTAAGACTTAATTCTGCTAGCAGCCATATGACTACCCTGAATTGTAATGTGTCTAGGTTACATTATAGGTTAGATTCATTGGAGAAAATAATATGAACTCAGAGGGAAGGAGTTAAAAGGAGGGGAAATATGAGCAAGATATTTTGAAATATTCATAAGAATTTCATCAGTTTCCCAATAATTCAAAGTGGTTGCTAGATTCACCTTTGAAAATTGAATATCATTAACTAGCAATTTCATCTTGAATTTAGGGCCAACATAAGGTTGATTTTATTACTTCGAATTGGACATCCACCTACATGGCATTTGTATATAAAGTTTTGTTTATTATTTCCCTTGACCATCATTTTTCATTCAGGGAAGAAACTCATTTTCTCTTTTTCATTTCAACATTTACTACAATTTACTAATGATTTTTCTGCCATTTAAAATTACATTGGAACAAACACAAGTATGCCTTCTCTGACTAGATCTAATTATTATTGTTTTAAGTGACTTTTAAGTAACATCTTTTTATTTTCCTTTGGTATTTTTCTTTAAAGGATGTTTTGGAGTATTAATAAAATAACTGAATTTGAACACTAAAAATGTGATCATAAATAATCAAAATCAATTTTTGTTGGAAATACATGAAATTGGGCTTTATAATAGATTTTGTTTTTAAGCCCATTTTTAAAAGGAAGAGCTCAATATTTATGTGAAGTCATTAGGAGGAGATGCAGTATATAGCTTTATGGCAGATGATAGAGAAGGGAGGATATGTGCATATAAATCCCTCATATTCAAAGAAAATAGATCACTAGGTGTTAGTATTTTCTTAGCAGAGGGAAACTATATCACTTCATTAAAAAAGAAACAGAGTCAGGTAACAGATGTGATATTATTTTTTTCACTTCATTCTACCTTGGACAATCTAAAAAAAGAATAAACATTAAAAGAAAACTTTTTTCTCTAGGAATATGATTGTACATCTGTTATGTATTGTTTTATTTTTCTTTTGCAAACCTCTATAAAATGATGGAGTTATACACATATCTAAAATAGATTTTTTTCATTAAGTTATTATTTGGTATAAGTTTTATTCAGTATGAGATTTAAATTATACCAAACAGTTAAGGAAAGACTTGAGGGCTGTGGAGGACTTATGAAATCTGGCTGTATTCCTGTACTATAATTCCATAAGATTACTTGTTTTTTTCCCCCATATAATTTGAGTGAATTTCTGCCCTTTTGCACAAGTGATTCCATGTAAGAAATACTGGCAGAAATTGAAAACCCAGAAAAACTTATCTTGGAGCAAAAATCTACTTCAATGTTTGTTGTCAGTGTCTTCTTTTTGGTGAAAGTATGTTCCAAATTTATGTTGCACTAAACAAGAAAATATTTCCTCTCTTTCTGTGTACACCTGCTCTGGATGGAATTGTGTCCTCCAAAATTCCTATCTTGAAGCCCTAACCCCCAGTGTATCTACTGAGGATAGGGCCTATAAGGAGGTTGTTCAGGTTAAATGAGTTCATAAGGGTGTAGTTGTGATCTGATAAAATATAAGAAGAGACAACAGAGAACTTGTTCATTCTCTTTCTGCCCTATGAGGACACAGCAAGAAGGCAGCCATTTGCAAGCTAAAAATGACTGCCTTTATCAGAAACTGATCCAGTTGGACCTGGATCTGAGACTTCTAGCTTCCAGAACCATGGGAAAATAAATTTCTGTTGTTTAAACCATGAAGTCTATTATATCCTGTTATTGCAGCCCAAGAAGACAAAGACAATACCTCATCCTATCTTCTGGCTTTTGTTCTACTCTTAAAATCACAAGTGTAAATATGTGACATATTATTCCATGTTTAGGTTAATGACTGTTGCAGTGAAAAAAGAAAAAGAAAAGAAAAAAGTTGTCTTTCTTAAAATAAATACATGGGACCCTTAAATAGACTAAGAAAAAAAAGAGAAAAGACTCAGATAATAAAATTCAGAAATGGATGAGGAGACATTATCACTGATGTCATGGAAATAAAAAGGACAATATAAGACTATTATGAATAATTATACACCAACAAATTGGATAACCTAGGAAAGATGGATAAATTTCTAGAAACATATAACCTACTGAGATTGAATCATAAAGAAATGTTTTTAAAGAGGAGGAAACATTTTCAAATTCATTCTATGAGGCCATAATTATCCCAATGCTAAAATTAGACAAAGATACTATAAGAAACCACATACCAATATCCCTGATAAATACTGATGAAAAAGTCATCCATAAAATACTAGTAAACCAAATCCAACAACAAATTAAGATTATACACCATGACTAAATGGGATTTACTCCTAGAATGCAAGAATGTTTCAATATGCAAAAATTAGTCAATGCAATATACCACATTAAACGACAAAACCAAGTGATCATCTCAATTAATGCAGAAAAGTCATTTGACAAAACTCACCACTTTTTCATGATAAAACACTCAGCATACTAAGAATAGAAGGAAGTTACATCATACTAAAAGCCATCTCTGAAAAATGTCCAGCTATTATTATACCTAATGGGAAAAACTGAGTTTTTTTCTCTAAGATCAGTAACAAGGTAATGATGCCCACCCTTACCACTTCCATTCAACATAGTACTGAAAATCCTCACTAGAGCAATTAGGTAAGAAAAAAAATAAAATGATCAAAATATGAAAGAAAGAAGTAAAATTATTTCTGTTCACAGATGACATGTTTAGAAATAAATTTAACCAAGGATGTGAAAGACTTATAACTGAAAACTACAAAACATACCTGGAGGTACAGGAGACATAAATAAATGGAAACACATCTCATGTTCATTAATTGAAAGACATACTCTTGTTAAAATGTTCATACTACCCAAAGTGATTTACAGATTCAATTCGATTCAATCCATATCAAAATCCCAATGGCACTTTTTACAGAAATAAAAAAAAAATCCTAAAATTTGTATGGAATGCCAGAGGATTTTAGTCAAAATAACCTTGAGAAAGAAAAACAAAGCTAGAGGCCTCACATTCCCTAAATTCAAAACATTTTGCAAAGCTATGGTAATCAAAACAGTAAAAAGAGTGAGAATTTGATGACTTCTTTGCCGATTCGGATGCCTTTTATTTCTTTTTTTTGTCTGATTGCTATGGCTAGGACTTTTAGTACTAAGTTGAACAGCTGTGGTGATAGTGGACATTCCTGCTGTGTTCCTGACCTTAGGGGGAAAGCTCTCAGTGTTTCCCCATTGAGAATGATATTCGCTATGGTGAGCGCTGTGAATTGTGTAAGACTGTTGAATCACAGACCTGTACCTCTGAAATAAATAATACATTATATGTAAAAAAAAAAGAAGAAGAAGATAGTAGGAAGGGAAAAATGAATGGGGGGAAATAGGAGGGGGAGACAAACCATGAGAGACTATGGACTCTGAGAAACAAACTGAGGGTTCTAGAGGGGAGGGGGTGGGAGGATGGGTTAGCCTGGTGATGGGTATTAAAGAGGGCACGTACTGAATGGAGCACTGGGTGTTATATGCAAACAATGAATCATGGAACATTACATCAAAAACTAATGGTGTAATGTATGGTGATTAACATAATTAAATAAAAAAATTCACAGTAAAAAAAAAAAAAGGTACAGTACTGGCACATAGACCAATATACAAAAATGAACTAAAAATGGATTAAAGATCTAACATAAAACCTGTAACTATAAAGCCCCTAGACACAAAGTAAAAGATTCATGACATCAGATTTAGCAATGATTCTTTTTTTTTAAGATTTTATTTATTTTTATTTCTTTATTTGAGAGAGGGTGAGAGAGCAAGCAAAAGAGCACAAGAGGGAAAGGCAGGCAGAGGGAGAGGGAGAAGCAGGCTCCCCGCTGAGCAGGGATCCCAATGCAGGGCTCAATTCCAGGATTCCAGGATCATGACCTAAGCTGAAGGCAGGTGCTGAACCAACTGAGCCACCCAGGCACCTCTTTAGCAATGATTCTTTCATAAAACACCAATATGCAACAAAAAGAAAAATAGAAAAATGGTACTATTATCAAACTTAAAATCTTCTGTGCAGCAAAGGTAACTATCAACAGATTGAAAAAGTAATCTTTGGAATGGGAGAAAATATTTGCCAACTTTATATCTGATATGAGGTTAATATCCAGAATATATAAAGAATTCCTACAACTCAGCAAGAACAACAACAAATTCAATTTAAAAATGGGCAAAAAACTTGAGTAGAAAATTATCCAAAGGAGATATATGAATGACAAACAAACATATGAAAGGATGCTCAACATCCTTTGTAAAAAATTGCCAATGAAAACCACAATGAGATATTACCTCACACACATTACAATAGCTACAAAAGAAGAAAGAAAGAAAGAAAGAAAGAAAGAAAGAAAGAAAGAAAGAAAGAAAGAAAGAAAGAAAGAAAGAAAGAAAAAAGAAAGGAAAGAAAGAAAGAAAGATAAAAAGAGAGAGGAAGGATGGAAAGAAGGAAGGAAGGAGGGAAGGAAAGAAGAAAACAAGTGTTAGGGAGGATGTGGAGACACTGGAAACCTTGTGAACTGTTGATGGGGATGTAAATTGGTGCTTCCACTATAGAAAACATATGGGAGGTCCTCCAAAGATTAAAAATACAATTATCATATGATCCAGCAATTCCACTTTTAGGTATATATTCAAAAGAATTGAAAACAGAATCTCAGAGATAGTCCAAGATGGCAGAGAAGTAGGAGACTTTAGTTTCATCTGGTCCCAGGAATTCAGCTAGATAGCTATAAAATCATTCTGAACACCTGCAAAATCAACCGGAGTTCTAAGAAAAAGAATAGCTTCAACCTTACAAATAGAAAAGTGACCACTTTCTATAAGGTAGAAGATGCAGAGAAGTGAATCTGAGGCAATATATCAAAAGATAAACCACAGGGGAAGGGAGCCTCCAAAAGCCAACACTGGTAAGTGATATAGCAGCAGAGCATAAAATGAGAACTTTTAGAAGTCTGCTTCAGTGAGGGATGTCCAGCCTGAAAGGTGCTCTGGTGGCAAAGCTGGGTGGAATCCTAGGTGGGACAGTGTAGTCTCAGGATCCTTGGGGTCACAGAAGACCGGTTGTGCCTGAGTGTGGCAGAGTTCCCAGGCATCCGAACGGGAAAGCCAGCACTAATCAGTGAGCCCAGGAGTGGGCTTTCAGCTTGGTGTTCCCATAAACCACGAACTGCATCATGGTCGGGCAACTGCTCTCTGAGCCGGGGCCCAGCAAGCAGAACCCCTGAAAAATCACCCTTCCTCCCCTGGAAAGAGCAGCATGATGCACACCACAGAAGTTTGCAGGGTTTGGAGACTCCAAACATGGTGGCATGCCTGATTTAAAATGCTCAGTCACAGTCTGGATGAGCATGGAGTGTGGATAGAGACCATTTATCATGCTAATGGACATAAAAAGAAAGCTGGGGTAGCAATCCTTCTATCAGACAAATTTGTTTTTAAACCAAAGACTGTAGTAAGGGATGAAGAGGGACACTATATCATACTTAAAGGATCTATCCAATAAGAAGATCTAATAATTATAAATATTTATGTTCCTAACTTTGGAGCAGCCAAATATATAAACCAATTAATAACAAAATTAAAGAAACACATTGATAATAATACAATAATAGTAGGGGATGTTAACACCCTATTCACTACAATAGACAGATCTTCTAAGCAGAAGATCAACAAGGAAACAAAGGCTTTGAATTACACACTGGACCAGAGGGACTTCACAGATATATATAGAACATTCCATCCTAAAGCAACAGAATACACATTCTTCTCAAGTGCACATGGAACATTCTGCAGAAAAAATCACATACTGGGTCACAAATCAGGTCCCAAGCAATGCCAAAAGATTGGGATCATTCCCTGCATATTTTCAGATCACAATGCTTTAAAACTTGAACTTAATCACAAGATGAAATTTGGAAAGAACTCAAATACATGGAGGCTAAAGAGTATCCTACTAAAGAAAGAATGGGTCAACCAGGAAATTAAAGAAGAATTTAAAAAATTCATGGAAACAAATGAAAATTAAAACACAACTGTTCAAAACCTTTGGGATGCAACAAAGGCAGTCCTAAGAGGAAAGTATATAGCAATACAAGCCTTTCTCAAGAAACAAGAAAGGTCTCAAATACACAAGCTAACCTTACACATTAAGGAGCTGGAGAAAGAACAAATAAAGCCTAAACCCAGCAGGAGAAGAGAATTAATAAAGATTAGAGCAGAAATCAATGAAATAGAAACCAAAAGAACCGTAGAAAAAAATCAATGAAACTAGGAGCTGGTTCTTTGAAAGAACTAATAAGATTGATAACCCCAGCCAGACTTATCAAAAAGAAGAGAAAGGACCCAAATTAATAAAATCATGAATGAGAGAGAAGAGATCACAACCAATACCAAAGAAATACAAACAATTATAAGAACATATTATGAACAACTATAGGCCAACAAATTATTTAATCTGGAAGAAATGGATGCATTCCTACAGCAGTACAGACTACCAAAACTGAACCAGGAAGAAATAGAAAATCTGAACAGACCCATAACCAGCAAAGAAATTGAAGCGGTAATCAAAAATCTCCCAACAAGCAAGAGTCCAGGGCCAGATGGCTTCCCAGGGGAATTCTAACAAACATTTAAAGAAGAATTACTGTCTATTCCTCTAAAGCCATTTCAAAAAATAGAAATGGAAGGAAAACTTCCAAACTCATTCTATGAGGCCACCATTACCTTGATCCCAAAACCAGACAAAGACCCTATCAAAAAGGAAAATTTACAGACCAATATCCTTGATGAACATGAATGCAAAAATTCTCACCAACATACTAGTCAATAGGATCCAACAGTACATTAAAGAATTATTCACCACAACCAGGTGGGATTTATTCCTGGACTGTAAAGTTGGTTCAACATCCACAAACCAATCAACATGATCCACTGCATTAATGAAAGAAAGGACAAGAACCCATATGATCCTATCAATAGATGCAGAAAAAGCATTTGACAAAGTACAGCATTCTTTCTTGATTAAAACTCTTCGGAGTGTAGGGATAGAGGGAACATACCTCAATGTCATAAAAGCCATCTATGAAAAGCCCACAGTGAATATCATTCTCAAAGGGGAAAAACTGAGAGGTTTTCTCCTAAAGTCAGGAACATGGCAGGGTGTCCACTATCACCACTGCTATTCAACATAGTATTAGAAGTCCTAGCCGCAGCAATCAGATAACAAAAAGAAATAAAAGGCATCCAAATTGGCAAAGAAGAAGTCAAACTCTCACTCTTCACAGATGACATGATACTTTCTTTATGTGGAAAACCCAAAAAACTCTACCCCAAAACTGCTAGAACTCATACAGGAAATCAGTAAAATGGCGGGATATAAAATAAATGCACAGAAATCAGTTGCATTTCTATACACTAACAATGAGACAGAAGAAAGAGAAATTAAGGAGTTGATCTCATTTACCTTTGCACCCAAAACCATAAGATACCTAGGAATAAACCTAACCAAAGAGGCAAAGGATCTGTACTCAGAAAACTATAGAACACTCATGAAAGAAATGAGGAAGACACAAAGAAATGGAAAAATGTTCCATGCTCATGGTTTGGAAGAACAAATATTGTGAAGATGTCTATGCTACCTAGAGCAATCTATACATTCAATGAAATCCTTATTAAAATACCATCAATTTTTTTCAGAGAGCTGGAACAAATAATCCTAAAATTTGTATGGAACCAGAAAAGACCCTGAATAGACAAAGAAATGTTGAAAATGAAAACCAAAGCTTGTGGCATCACAATTCTGGACTTTAAGCTCTATTACGAAGCTTAATCATCAAGACAGTATGATACTGGCACATAAACAAACACCTAGATCAATGGAACAAAATAGAGACCCCGGAAGTGGACCCTCAACTCTTTGGCCAACTAATCTTTGACAAGGCAGGAAATAATATCCAATGGAGGGGCGCCTGGGTGGCTCAGTTGGTTAAGCGGCTGCCTTCCGCTCAGGTCATGATTCCAGAGTCCTGGGCTCGAGCCCCGCACTGGGCTCCTTGCTCTACGGGAAGCCTGCTTCTCCCTCTCCCTCTGCCTTCCACCCCCCCACTTGTGATCTCTCTCTCTCTCACTATCTCTCTCTCTGTGTCAAATAAGTAAATAAAATCTTTTAAAAATGTATTTAAAAAAATAAAAAATAAAAGAATATCCTATGGGAAAAAGACAGTCTCTTCAACAAATGGTGTTGGGAAAATTGGACAGCCACATGCAGAAGAATGAAACTGAACCATTTCCTTATACCATACACAAAAATAGACTCAAAATAGATGAGAGACCTAAATGTGGGACACAAATCCATCAAAATCCTAGAGGAGAACACAGGCAGCAACCTCTTTGAGCTTGGCTGCAGCAATTTCTTGCTAGACACATCTCCAAAGGTAAGAAAAACAAAGGAAAAATGAACTATTGGAACTTCATCAAGATAAAAAGCTTTTGCACAACAAAGGAAACAACTGACAAAACCAAAAGACAACCGACAGAATGGGAGAAGATATTTGCAAATGACATATCAGATAAAGGGTTAGTATCCAAAATCTATAAAGAACTTATCAAACTCAACAACCAAAGAACAAATAATCCAATCAAGAAATGGGCAGAAGATGTGAACAGACGTTTCTCCAAAGAAGACATCCAAATGGCCAATAAACACATGAAAAAATGCTCAACATCAGTCAGCATCAGAGAAATACAAATCAAATCCACAATGAGATACCATTTCACACAGGTCAGAATGGCTAAAATTAACCAGTCAGGAAACAACAAAAGTTGGCGAGGATATGGAGAAAGGGGTACCCTCTTACACTGTTGGTGGGAATGCAAGCTGGAGCAGCCACTCTGGAAAACAGTATCGAGGTTCCTCAAAAAGTTAAAAATAAGGCTACCCTATGACCCAGAAATTGCACTACTGGGTATTTACCCCAAAGATACAAATGCAGTGATCTGAAGGGGCACCTGCACCCCGGTGTTTATAGCAGCAATGTCCACAATAGCCAAATTATGGAGAGCTCAAATGTCCATCGACAGATGAATGTATAAAGAAGCTGTGGTATAAATTCAAGAGAACACTACTCAGCCATAAAAAATAAATAAATAAATAAATCTTGACATTTGCAATGATGTGGTTGGAACTAGAGGGTATTATGCTAAGTGAAATAAGTCTATTGGAGAAAGATAATTATCATATGATCTCACTCATATGTGGTATTTAGGAAACAAAACAGAGGATCATAGGGGAAGATAAGAAAATATAAAACAAGATGAAATCAGAGAGGGAGAAAAACCATAAGAGACTCTTAATCATAGGAAACAAACTGAGGGTTGCTGGAGGGGCGATAGGTGGGGGAATGGGGTAACTGGGTCATGGACATTAAGGACGGCATGTGATGTAATGAGCACTGTGTATTATGTAAGAATGATGAATCACTGACCTCTACCTCTGAAACTAATAATACCTTATATGTTAATTAATTGAATTTAAATTTAATTTTTTTAAAAAAAAGAATCTCAAAGGTATATTTGCAAACCTATGTTTATTGTAGCATTATTCAAAATAACCAAGAGGTCAAAGCAGCCTGAAGTCCATCAGCAGATGAATGGATAAAGAAAATGTGATACATACATAGAATGAAATATTTTTCAGCCTCATAAAAAAGGAAGTCTGTCACACACTTCAACATGGATAAACCGTGAGAGCATTATGCTAAGTGAAATAAACCAGTCACAAAAAGATACATACTTTACAATTCTACTTATATGAGGTATCTAAAATGGTCAAATCCTCAGAAACGCAAAGTAGAATAGTGGTTGCCAGGTGCTGGGGAAGTAGGAAAAGGGGAGTTGTTCAATAGATAAAGACTTTCAGTTTCACAAAATGAAAAAATTCTAGAGATCTATTGTACAGCAATGTGCATATAGTTAATCTACTGTACACTTCAAAATGGTTAAGATGGTAAATTTTATCTTATGTATTTAAGCCCAGTAAAAAATAAATAATAAATAGCATGGAAGCACAATGATATATTGATAATGTACACTTCTTTAGAAGTGAGTTTATATGATGCAGCTTAAATGGTTTTGCATGTGACCTGGCTTCCTGCAAAGGAGTCAAAGAAACAAGAATACCATTATTTTTGAGCAGGCATCGTAGAGATTTATCTCATTCTTTACCAATTGATGCAATCATAAAAAATAAAACACCAAGCATGGGTTGTGGACTTTTTAGTTCAAGATGTCCAATAAAAATATATTCTAGCAATTTTTAGACACGTAAAGCTAGAATTTAGGTCAGGGTCACAGATCACCCATATATAGTGGTGAAAGGAAAGTGATGGGGGTGGCAGATATAAATAGAGAAGAGCAGAGAGCTAAGGAACCAGACTTGGGAGACATTCAAAACATGTGGCTCAAATAAAACAAGAGCTAGAGCCAGAGAAAGAAAGCTTAAAAGGTCACAGAGGATATTCAGTCACAGAATTTAGCCTTAGCAAAAGATTGTGAGTATATTCCAAGTAGCACCAAAGAAGAAATACTTTTCCACTAAAACAAGAGGTTTCAGCCTCTTGTTGCTAGGTTATTTTAGTTTAAAATAATAGTCAATTCTCTTATGACATCTTTTATTCTGTATTTTATAAAGTATCATTGATGTTCCACAAATAATACCCTCGGAAAAAAACAAAACAAAACCTAAATCCAATTCTAAAGCACAGCTTGATGCAAGTGTTGGAGAATTAAAAAAAAATAAAAAGGCAATTAAAAAGAACTGATTACTAAAAATCACACAAACCTGAAACACAGAAAAAGGGAAATGTATTTGGAAAGTGGAAAGACATTCATGCTTTAGAAAAATTGAATAAAGAGGCGATTTCCATCTAATTGTTGTATACTCAATTTGCCAATGATGACAATTTGCATGTTTAACTGAAAAGAAAATAGCAAACAGCAACTGAATGTAAATGAACGTTTTTGGTTGTTTCTTTTAATGGGCAGGTAAAACAGTTACACAAAACCAAATATTGAACACAGAAAAAATAGCTATCAACATTCAATTTACTGTTTAGCCAGTAATTGTGGGAGTTGCCCCTAAATATGTACATATATATACAAATACTTTGTGAAAAGCTATGCAAAATGTGATGTGTATGGGAGAGAATAAAACCTTAAGGTTATAGTTCTAAGCTTTGTGACCATTTTGACTAAAGTTTAACTTTAGCCAAAATTTGCCTTTTCTCAAGTGCATAGTGAAGATATAACTGATTGGAAAGTCCAATGTTAAATCATTAGTGCTGAGTTGTAATGCCAAGAAACAAAACAAACAAACAAAAAATGGAACGTAAGTAGGAATAAGAAACTCGACCAAAGTGATTGAGGCAGGCTTGAGAGTAGATAATTGGTATAAAAAAATTTAATTTAGACACAGGATAAAATTTGTATTACCCTGTATCCCCAGGATCTCTGATCAGGTTGTATGCTGTAGGTGGAATGCTATGAGGACTCTGCCAAGTGGGGACTCAGGGAGGGAAAATGGCCTTTATTGAGATAGAGAGATGCAAGTATCAAATGGATAAAATGAACAGATGCAACTGGGATTAAAGAGTATGGAGTTGGAGAGCGCCTGGATGGCTCAGTTGGTTAAGTGACTGCCTTCAGCTCAGGCCATGATCTCTGAGTCCCAGGATCGAGCCCCGCATCGGGCTCCTTGCTCAGCAGGGAGTCTGCTTCTCCCTCTGGCCCTCTCCCTTCTCCTTTCTCATGCTCTCTCCCACTCTCTCTCTCTCAAATAAATAAATAAAATCTTTAAAAAAAAAAAAAAAAAGAAAGAATATGGAGTTGGTCTCTGTTCCTTTGCAGAAGTTCACACTCTTCCAGCCCTATTTTGATAACATTCATAGGTCATGATGCACCAGCCCTTCCTTTGATGTGACAGACATTGGGGTCTAACTAAGTTTGTGGTGGCAGCCATGTAATATTGTAGGCCAGGTGTACCATCTGCCCCTTCAATAATCACGACTGTGCCAGCACCAGCCACATCCCTGGAACAATGACAGGTCCAAGCCTTGTGGTTACAGCCATCCTACATGACATGTCCTGTGGCCTCACCCACCTCAGCCTTCTACTTGGATTGCTTACCTTCAACATCAGATGGAGCTGATTTCAATAGCATTTTGCAAGAAGTTAACCAACAGACAGTTGGTCTTAGAGAACTGAATCATTACCAGGAGGGAATCAGAAGTAAAGGGAGACTTGATTCTACAAGAAACAAATGTCATTTGGGTAAAAACACCTATGCCTCAGGGCTAGTTCCACAATGAGAAAAAGAGGAATTGAGTAACATGCAGAGGATGACCCAGCTTGTAAGTGATGAATCAAGCCAGGTGCCTGAGTCTGATACCTGATTCTTTAAGCATGGAATTGGGCAGCAAGTTCAGGTTAGGGCTTTTCACGGCATGCCGGGCTCACCTCTGCCATGCCCTTGTCACACATTATTTTTTTATCTATCTTTCCTGCTAAAAGTAAGCTCCTAAAGACAGAGGCTGTTATATCTTTTCATCAGGTCAAGTAATAAGTAACTCTTTTTTGTAGGTGGTGATGGCTTTTTTTACTAGGTTACTCATTTCAATCCATTCTTTGCTCAGTCTGCAGGGTTCTAGCACAGTTTGTTCTATCCTCAGCCATGTCCATTTTGGAGATAACTAACTTCTATGTTCATGGTGAAATTCTTAGCTATACAACAGCCTTGATGGCCATACCTGTGGCATCATCCTCCAAATGGAAGAAATACTGATTTCCATGCAGTGCCTATATTCCAGAAATATGCTGTGTTAGGAAATCAAGACCACTACACTTATTGTCATAGTCCATATATCTTTGTATTTTTAAAAATCACATGGTCTTTTTAAAGTCAACAGATACACAGCAATTACAATGTGCTGTTTCTATTAACTTATATAATCCACAACAACCCTTTATGACAGATACCATTATTTACACTCCATTTTAAAGAGAGAAAAGGGGAGACAAAGGATCAGTTGACAGAGGAGGTATTTCAACCCAGATTGTCAACCTCCTGTCTATGCTGTCAACTCCTGCCCTATGTAGGTATATTTCTCCACAATACATAAATTCCAGCTGCCACTTGGACTGCAAGCCTCTTCAGGGAAGGGGTTGTAGTGTATTCGAATAGAACACTGAAGATAAAGTGCTGTGACACTGAATAACTGTGTGACCTTTGATGAGTCACTTAGCCCCTCTGGGTTGATTATAATATTTGAAGATCCCCAAGAGTCTTTCTTCAATGAGTATTTACAACACATGAGACACTCTCTAGGAAACATGTAGCATATTTGAGGCCCTCAGTACATTTAGTTTTTCCCAACTCCAAAATTCTATGACACATTGAAATATTGCATTATTCTCACAGACCAAAGAGTGGAAGGATAAAATAGACTTTAGTAAATACAAGTTATGCAGTGAATACATTTCTGGGGGTTCCTGGATCCAATTCAAACTTGCGGGTTGGGGGGGGAGGGTGTGGCACTTCCCACAGAACACCAAGCAATTCTCAGACACCAGCAATGCATCCTAGACTTCAGTTCAGTTCTAACACTATCTACCTGGAGATGACGTCAAATCCCGCAAGGTGTGGGTTCAGTCTTACAAGACCGCACTTCCTTCATATGTATTATCAGCCCAAGCTCTTACCTGTGCTTCTGACCCTTCAGTCACAAATTAGAGGTTCCAAAGACTTCCTCCTGAGTTGGACTCCAACTCAGGATGCCATTTGCAAGCCCAGGTTGTTCTGATACTTCTTTTTTTTTTTTAATTAGTTATTATTAAGGTGTTTATTTAAATTCCAGTTAGTTTACATACAGTGTTATATTAGTTTCAGGTGTACAATATGGTGATTCAACAATTCTACCCAGTGCTCATCCCAAGTACAGTCTTTAATCCCCATCACGTATTTCACCCCCCCACCACCACCACCCACCTCCTTCTGGTAACCATTAGTTTGTTCTCTATAGTTAAGATTCTGTTTCTTGGTTTGCCACCCTCTCTCTTTTTTTTCACTTTGTTTGTTTTGTTCCTTAAATTCCACATATGAGTGAAATCATATGGTATTTGTCTTTTTCTGATTTATTTCACTTAGCATAATTCCCTCTGCCTCCACCCATGTCATCATTCTGACTGACAGACTATAAATTAGAGGTTCCACAACCTCCTCCTTGGGTTCAATTAATTTGCTAGACAAGCTCACAGAACCCAGAGAAACATTTTACTTACTAGACCACAAGTTTACCACAAAAGGACATAACTTAGGAAGAGCCAGATAGAAAAGATGGATAGGGCACTACATGGGAAAGGGTACTTAGCATCAATGAGATCTCCAGACACATCACTCTCCCAGTGTAATAACACTCCAACCAGTCTTAAAGGTTAACCTGCCTCAAGGTAACATACTCCTTCCTTGCTGACCTGAGGTCCTTGATCTGTAACAGAATTAATTTACTTTCTTTGAGATTTGCAGACCGCTGGACTTGGGGAATGAAGGACCAGAATGCTCCCAGGCCACAGAGGCCAGCAAGTCTATTTGAAACTGCCTTGGCTTTCTGATTAGCCCAGCAATCTTTTAGCAAAATGCTTTTCTTTTTCAAGGTCACACAGATAACTTTACTGACCTCCTTTTTGTGTCTCTAGACCTTGCCCTCCTTTGAAGAAAGAACAGAATACTCTTCTTGCACAACCAGACCTGGGTACCAAGGAACCAGACTTTCTTGTATGACCACCCCACCCCAGGGACTAAGGAACTAGAACTTCTTGCACAACCTCCCAACACCAAGATAACTCTGTAGCTGCTATCATGGAGTCTACAGGTAATCATGAAGTGCCATAGACTGTTGCACTCCCTTAACTGATTAAACCCCTTAAAATAAAAATCTCTGCACCAGGGAGAAACCTCAGAGTTGGCCCTTGGACAAGAGTACTCTTTCTCTGCAGGTGGTCAACCTCCTGAATAAAATTCATATTCCCTTCCAATCAAAACTAGTCTAGTAAGTATTGTTATTTCGAGCAATGGGCAACTGAACTTGGGTTTGGGTAACACCAGCACCTCCACGTGTTCACCAACCTGGAAGCTCTCAGAACCCTGTCCTTTTGGGTTTTTATGAAGCTTCATTACATAGGCATGGTTGATTAAACCAGTGATCACTGGCTTATTAAACCTCCAGTTCCTACCCCTTCTGGGAGATCAGGGAGTGGGACTGAAATTTTGAACCCTCTAATCTCATGGTTGGTTCTTCAATGATGGATGACCAGTCCCCATCCTCAGGGGATCTAGGGGCATTCTAAAAGTCACATTATCATAACAAAAGACATCACATCTTTAACCTGCCATCACTTAAGATATTCCAAGGGTTTTAGGACCTCTGTTCCAGAAAGGGGACAAAGACCAACTATATATTTCTCATTACAAATCATAATATCATGATTTTTAAGATGGAGCATTAGGTACAAAAAAGAATATGTCAACTCAAACTTTTGATATCCTTGATGTCAAGGGTTTATTTTTCATCATTGCCTTCTCAGTGCCTGAGCTGATGCCATGAGCATTGTAGATCATCAGTAATTATTTCTTGAGTGAATGAACAAAAGGTAAAATTGGGACTGTTTTTTATTGTTTTTAATAATTACCACTTTGAATCATGTGGGCAATTGGAAGAACATTTTGAATAACAAAGACTCTTAAAAAAGAAAAAATATAAGAACAACAGGAAAATTAGGGTAGGATAAAGAACATGCATCAGACAAATTCCATTTCCTTTTTTTTTTAAGATTTATTTTTTTGTGTGAGGGGGTGGAGAGGGAGAGAGTGAATCTCAAGCAGACTTCCTGCTGAGTATAAAACCCATATAGGGCTCGGGGGGCGGAGCAAGATGGTGGAGTAGGAGACCTGGATTTCGTCTCCTCTCAGGAATTCAGCTGGATAGGGATCAAACCATTCTGAACACCTACAAACTCAACAGGAGATCGAAGAAAAGAAGAGCAACAACTCTCTGAACAGAAAAGCGACCACTTTCTGGAAGGTAGGACGTGTGGAGAAGTGAATCCAAGGCGATATTCAGGAGGATAGATGGCGGGGGAGGGGCCTCCGTCGGCCGCTTCAGGCAAGTGATAGAACCACGGAGCACAAAATTGGAACTTTTAAAAGTCTGCTCCGCTGAGGGACGTCACTCTGGTGGCTAAGCGGGGGGTGGAACCCTGCGGGACAGTGTGGTCTCAGGACCCTCGGGGTCACAGAAAGACCGGGGGTGCCTGAGGGCGGCAGAGCTCCCAGGTAACGGAGCAGGGAAGCCGGCTGCAGAGGCAGAGCCCAGGCGCGGGCTCTCAGCTCGGGGTCGCCCTAACCCGTGATCCGCGGCACCGTCGGGCCCCTGCTCCTCCAGCAGGGACCCCACAAGCGGCAGATCCGGGGAGACTCACCTTCCTCCCCCGGGAGGAGCCGCGCGGGAGGGCACCGCAGGGATCTGCTGGGTTTGGAGACTCCACCCGGGGTCGGGTGCCAGAGAGAGAAACGCGCGGTCACAGGCCGGGTGAGCACGGAGTGCGGCCGGAGACCGGGGAGACGGGAGTGACTGACGGCTTTTTCCTGGGGGCGCACTGAGGAGTGGGGCCCCGAGTTCTCGGCTCCTCCGGGGCGGAGAGTGGGAGGCCGCCATTTTCACTCTCCGCCTCCAAAGCTGGACGGAAAGCTCGCAGGGAACAAAAGCCCCGGAGAGCAAACCCGAGCAGATTACTTAGCCAGGAGGGGGCAAGGGCGGGGCAATTCCATCTCCAGCAGAGACATTTGGAAACCACGGCAACAGGCCCCTCCCGAGAAGATCAGCGAGAACAGGCAGCCAAGACCAAGTTTACCGATCAATGAGAATGGCAGAACTCCAGCGCTAGGGGAATACTGCACATAGAATTCATGGCTTTTTTACCATGATTCTTTAGTCTTTCAAAGGTAATTTTTTTTTAACTGTCTTTTTTTCTTTTTCTTTTTCTTTTTTGAATTTTTCTTTTTCCCTTTTTCAACCAACATCTTATCAATCCCTTTTTTTAAAAAAAAAAACATTTTTATTTTTCATTTTTGGAGTCATATTCTATCCCTTCATAATAGTTACCCGTACTTTTGGCATATATATATAAGTTGTTCTCCCTTTAAAATTTTGAGATAGTTTCTTCTAATAGATTAAAATATACCCTAAATCTCTAGTATATGGTTTTTTCTACTCCCCTGCCTGATCACATTCTCTCCCTTTTTCTTTCTTTTTTCTTTTTTCTCTTTTTTTAAATCCTCTTCTTTCTTTTTTCAAACAACTTAACAAGTCCTTTTATAAAATTTTTTATAATTTCCATCTTTACAGTCATATTCCATCCCTTCATCATATCAACCCTTATTTTTGTACATATATAAGTTTTTCTTTCTTTAAAATTTTGGGAGGCACTTTCTTCTAAAAGACCAAAATACACCCCAAATCTAGTGTGTGGCACTGATCTATATACCAGCCTGATCATATTTGATCACATTCTGGTTTTTGTTGTTGTTGTTGTTTTGTTTTGTTTGTTTTTGTTTGTTTTTATCTTTATCTTTTTCTTTTTTCTCTCTTTCCTTTTCTTTTTCCACTGCTTCAGGTCTTTTCTGATTGGTTTAGAGTATATTTTCTGGGGATGTTGTTACTCTGCTAGCATTTTGTTCTCTCATTAATCTATTCTCTTCTGCACAAAATGACAAGATGGAAAAAATCACCTCAACAAAAAGAACAAGAAGTAGTACCGACTGCCAGGGACCTACTCAATACGGACATTAGTACGATGTCAGATTTAGAGTTCAGAATCATCACTTTAAAGATACTAGCTGGGCTTGAAAAAAATATGGAAGTTATTAGAGAAACCCTTTCTGGAGAAGTAAAAGAACTAAAATCTAACCAAGTAGAAATCAAAAAGGCTATTAATGAGGTGCAATCAAAAATGGGGGTGCTAACTGCTAGGATAAATGAGGCAGAAGAGAGAATCAGTAATATAGAAGACCAAATGATGGAAAATAAAGAAGCTGAGAAAAAGAGAGATAAACAACTACTGGATCACGAGGCAGAATTCGAGAGAGAAGAGATACCATAAGACGAAACAACATTAGAATAATTGGGATCCCAGAAGAAGAAGAAAGAGAGAGAGGGGCAGAAGGTATAATGGAGCAAATTCTGGCAGAGAACTTCCCTAATTTGGGGAAGGAAACAGGCATGAAAATCCAGGAAGCGCAGAGAACCCCTCTCAAAATCAATAAAAATAGGTCAACTCCCCGACATCTAATAGTAAAACTTACGAGTCTCATAGACAAAGAGAAAATCCTGAAAGCAGCTCGAGAGAAGAGATACGTAACCTACAATGGTAGAAACATTAGATTGGCAACAGACCTATCCACAGAGACCTGGCATGCCAGAAAGGACTGGCAGGATATATTCAGAGCACTAAATGAGAAAAATATGCAGCCAAGAATACTCTATCCAGCAGGGCTGTCATTGAAAATTGAAGGAGAGATAAAAAGCTTCCAGGACAAACAAAAACTAAAGGAATTTGCAAACACGAAACCAGACCTACAAGAAATCTTGAAAGGGGTTCTCTAAGCAAATTGAGAGCCTAAAAGCAACATGGACCAGAAAGGAACACAGACAATATACAGTAACAGTCACCTTACAGGCAATACAATGGCACTAAATTCCTATCTTTCAATAGTTACCCTGAATGTAAATGGGCTAAATGCCCCAATCAAAAGACACAGGCTATCAGACTGGATTAAAAAACAAGACCCATCAATATGCTGTCTGCAAGAGACTCATTTTAGAACCAAAGATACCCCCAGATTGAAAGTGAGGGGGTGGAAAACCATTTACCATGCTAATGGACACCAAAAGAAAGCTGGGGTGGCAATCCTTATATCAGACAAATTAGATTTTAAACCAAAGACTGTAATAAGAGATGAGGAAGGACATTATATCCTACTTAAAGGGTCTATCCAACAAGAAGATCTAACAATTGTAAATATCTATGCCCCTAACATGGGAGCAGCCAATTATATAAGCCAATTAATAATGAAAGCAAAGAAACACATCGACAACAATACAATAATAGTGGGGGACTTTAACACCCCCCTCACTGAAATGGACAGATCGTCTAAGCAAAAGATCAACAAGGAAATAAAGACTTTAAATGACACACTGGAGCAAATGGACTTCACAGACCTATTCAGAACATTCCATCCCAAAGCAATGGAATACACATTCTTCTCTAGTCCCCATGGAACATTCTCCAGAATAGATCACATCCTAGGTCACAAATCAGGTCTCAACCAGTACCAAAAAACTGGGATCATTCCCTGCATATTTTCAGACCACAATGCTTTGAAACTAGAACTCAATCACAAGAGGAAAGTCGGAATGAACTCAAATACATGGAGGCTAAGGAGCATCCTACTGAAGAATGAATGGGTCAACCAGGAAATTAAAGAAGAATTAAAAAAATACATGGAAACCAATGAAAATGAAAACACAACTGTTCAAAATCTTTGGGATGCGGCAAAGGCAGTCCTAAGAGGAAAGTATGTAGCAATACAAGCCTTTCTCAAGAAACAAGAAAGGTCTCAAGTGCACAACCTAACCCTACACCTAAAGGAGCTGGAGAAAGAACAGCAAATAAAGCCTAAACCCAGCAGGAGAAGAGAAATAATAAAGATTAGAGCAGAAATCAATGAAATAGAAACTAAAAGAACAGTAGAACAGATCAACAAAACTAGGAGCTGGTTCTTTAAAAGAATTAACAAGATCGATAAACCCCTGGGCAGACTTATCAAAAAGAAAAGAGAAATGACCCAAATCAACAAAATCATGAATGAAAGAGGAGAGATCACAACCAACCCCAAAGAAATACAAACAATTATAAGAACATATTATGAGCAACTCTATGCCAGCAAATTAGATAACCTGGAAGAAATGGATGCATTCCTAGAGATGTATCAACTACCAAAACTGAACCAGGAAGAAATAGAAAACCTGAACAGACCTATAACCACTAAGGAAATTGAAGCAGTCATCAAAAATCTCCCAACAAACAAAAGCCCAGGGCCAGATGGCTTCCCAGGGGAATTCTACCAAACATTTCAAGAAGAATTAATACCTATTCTTCTGAAACTGTTCCAAAAAATAGAAACGGAAGGAAAACTTCCAAACTCATTTTATGAGGCCAGCATTACCTCGATCCCAAAACCAGACAAAGACCCCATCAAAAAGGAGAATTATAGACCAATATCCCTGATGAACATGGATGCAAAAATTCTCACCAAAATACTAGCCAATAGGATCCAACAGTACATTAAAAGGATTATTCACCATGACCAAGTGGGATTTATCCCTGGGCTGCAAGGTTGGTTCAACATCCGCAAATCAATCAATGTGATACAATACATTAACAAAAGAAAGAACAAGAATCATATGATCCTCTCAATAGATGCAGAAAAAGCTTTTGACAAAGTACAACATCCTTTCTTGATCAAAACTCTTCAGAGTATAGGCATAGAGGGTACATACCTCAATATCATAAAAGCCATCTATGAAAAACCTACAGCAAATATCATCCTCAATGGGGAAAAACTGAGAGCTTTCCCCCTAAGGTCAGGAACGTGGCAGGGATGTCCACTATCACGACTGCTATTCAACATAGTATTGGAAGTCCTAGCCACAGCAATCAGATAACAAAAAGAAATAAAAGGCATCCAAATCAGCAAAGAAGTCAAACTCTCACTCTTTGCAGATGATATGATACTTTATGTGGAAAACCCCAAAGACTCCACCCCAAAACTGCTAGAACTCATACAGGAATTCAGTAAAGTGGCAGAATATAAAATCAATGCACAGAAATCAGTGGCATTCCTATACACCAACAACAAGACAGAAGAAAGAGAAATGAAGGAGTCGATCCCATTTACAATTGCACCCAAAACCATAAGATACCTAGGAATAAATCTAACCAAAGAGACAAAGGATCTGTACTCACAAAACTATAAAATACTCATGAAAGAAATTGAGGAAGACACAAAGAAATGGAAAAACGTTCCATGCTCATGGATTAGAAGAACAAATATTGTGAAGAT
Organism: Mirounga angustirostris; assembly: GCF_029215605.1. Classification (NCBI taxonomy): domain Eukaryota; kingdom Metazoa; phylum Chordata; class Mammalia; order Carnivora; family Phocidae; genus Mirounga; species Mirounga angustirostris. The sequence goes on along the minus strand of NW_026991716.1, from coordinate 43,656,111 downwards.
GTCAATGCTACCTAGAGCAATCTACACATTCAATGCAATCCCCATCAAAATACCATCCACTTTTTTCAAAGAAATGGAACAAATAATCCTAAAATTTGTATGGAACCAGAAAAGACCCCGCATAGCCAGAGGAATGTTGAAAAAGAAAAGCAAAGCTGGCGGCATCACAATTCCGGACTTCCAGCTCTATTACAAAGCTGTCATCACCAAGACAGCATGGTACTGGCACAAAAACAGACACATAGATCAATGGAACAGAATAAAGAGCCCAGAAATGGACCCTCAACTCTATGGTCAACTCATCTTTGACAAAGCAGGAAAGAATGTCCAGTGGAAAAAAGACAGTCTCTTCCACAAATGGTGTTGGGAAAATTGGATAGCCACATGCAGAAGAATGAAACTGACCATTTCCTTACACCACACACAAAAACAGACTCCAAATGGTTGAAAGACCTCAATGTGAGACAGGAGTCCATCAACATCCTAAAGGAGAACACAGGCAGCAACCTCTTTGACCTCAGCCAAAGCAACTTCTTCCTAGAAACATCGCCAAAGGCAAGGGAAGCAAGGGCAAAAATGAACTATTGGGGCTTCATCAAGATAAAAAGCTTTTGCAAAGCAAAGGGAACAGTCAACAAAACCAAAAGACAACTGACAGAATGGGAGAAGATATTTGCAAATGACATATCAGATAAAGGGCTAGTATCCAAAATCTATAAAGAACTCATCAAACTCAACACCCAAAGAACAAAGAATCCAATCAAGAAATGGGCAGAAGACATGAACAGACATTTTTCCAAAGAAGACATCCAAATGGCCAACAGACACATGAAAAAGTGCTCAATATCGCTTGGCATCAGGGAAATCCAAATCAAAACCTCAATGAGATACCACCTCACACCAGTCAGAATGGCTAGAATTAACAAGTCAGGAAACGACAGTTGTTGGCGGGGATGCGGAGAAAGGGGAACCCTCCTACACTGTTGGTGGGAATGCAAGCTGGTGCAGCCACTCTGGAAAACAGTATGGAGATTCCTCAAAAAGTTGAAAATAGAACTACCATATGATCCAGCAATTGCACTACTGGGTATTTACCCCAAAGATACAAAAGTAGGGATCCGAAAGGGTACGTGCACCCTGATGTTTATAGCAGCAATGTCCACAATAGCCAAACTGTGGAAAGAGCCAAGATGTCCATCGACAGATGAATGGATAAAGAAGTGGTGATATATATACAATGGAATATTATGCAGCCATCAAAAGGAATGAGATCTTGCCATTTGCAACGACATGGATGGAACTGGAGGGTATTATGTTGAGCGAAATAAGTCAATCAGAGAAAGACATGTATCATATGACCTCACTGATATGAGGAATTCTTAATCTCAGGAAACAAACTGAGGGTTGCTGGAGTGGTGGAGGGTGGGAGGGATGGGGTGGCTGGGTGATAGACACTGGGGAGGGTATGTGCTATGGTGAGCACCGTGAATTGTGCAAGACTGTTGAATCTCAGATCTGTACCTCTGAAACAAATAATGCAATATATGTTAAGAAAAAAAAAAGAAGAAGAAGAAGGTAGCAGGAGGGGAAGAATGAAGCGGGGGAAATCGGAGGAGTAGATGAACCATGAGAGACGATGGACTCTGAAAAACAAACTGAGGGTTCTAGAGGGGAGGGGGGTGGGAGGATGGGTTAGCCTGGTGGTGGGTATTGAGGAGGGCACATTCTGCATGGAGCACTGGGTGTTAGGCACAAACAATGAATCATGGAACACTATCTAAAACTAATGATGCAATGTATGGGGATTAACATACGAATAAAAAAAAAAAAAAAAAAAACCCATATAGGGCTCAATAGGACCCTGAGATCATGACCTGAGCCAAAATCAAAAGTCAGATGCTTAACTGACTGAGCCACTCAGGTGTCCCAACTTTTTTAAAATAAGTGTAAAAAATGAGCTTTTTCTTATAAATGTGCATGCCCTTCATCTTATTGAAGGGGAGCAGAATATGTCACTCCAAATATGACACTTTGGTATATTGATTACTTTGAATTAAGTTACTTGAGAAGCAGTCAGTACAAAAAGATTTCTCTAAAAGTCCTTAGTCCTCCTGAGAGCAGGAAATAACTCCCATGTGCAAGGTAGCCTCTCTTTACTAGGAGGAAGTGGGACATCCTCATCATAAGCCATTTAAGTCCCAGAAGACTGCATAAACAAAATTTGTTACTTCCTTACTAATTTCCTACCTCAAGCTCAAACTTCTTTGTCACGATTCTTCACAAATATGTTGTTTCTTTGTCTAAGTACAAAAAAGCATAAAACCTGCCTGCTCTGTTCACTTTTTCAATTCTCATATTTTTAATGAGGCTACTGTATGTATAGAATTTTTTTTAATCTGTCTATGTTATAAAACAGAAATCTTGGGCACCTGGGTGGCTCAGTCAGTTAAGCATTTGCATTCGGCTCAGGTCATAGTCCCAGTGTACTGGGATCAAGCCCAGAGTAGGGCTCCCTGCTCATTGAAGAGACTGCTTCTCCCTCTCCCTGCCCCCTGCTCATGCTCTCTCTATCTCTCTCCCTCTCTCTCTCTCTCAAATAAATAAAATCTTTTAAAAAAACCTAATAAAATTTTCTTTTAAAGTTAGTGTCCATTCCTTTGGATATAAGCACATTCACATGCAATGAAAAGTGGCCAAAGAATCTGCTATAGGATAAGTTAGAAACTATTGAGGGCCAAGTTACAGAGAAAATTTCAAGCCTCAATATTCTCTTTATTGATCTGTAGGTGAGATAGATGGTGATCATTATAAAATTGCTTAACATTCCAAAAAGTATGGCTCAGTTGTAATATCAGGTAATACATGGATAAACAAAAAGATCTTTCTCAAAAAGTAGTTGTGAAATTTTCCTAAGTTAATCCATGTAAAGTGCCAGCCACAGTAAGAGCTCAATAAAAATGTGCTACTACAACAACTAGTTATCTGTTGGGTGACCAAGATGAGGGAGAACTATATGGGATGCCAGCCATGAGAAAACCTGCCTCCAAGTAATTAACTTGGTACAATGTCGTGGTTCTTCATCTGCAAAGACCATTTGGTGGTAAAAATAAATTATAGGTGATGGACTTCACAAGACTTAGAACACTGACTTATTGGCCATTTCAGAATTTGATATGTTATTGGAGAAACATCTTAACAAGGTAGAGCAAATGAAGTAAGGAAAAAATGAAATACAACTTTTTGACATATGCAATAGATTTCTTGCCCTGAGATGGGGGATGGTGAAGCAGGCAGTAAAAATGCAGCAGATATCCAATACTCAAATGTTGAATGGGGAATAATGTTTCCCAGACAAGGTGTTGGGAAATGATAGCAACTGTCATGCTCCTTCCTTTATCTCCAGACAATGGTAAAAGCAGGAGGCTTTAGAGATCTAGCCTGAAATACTTTCACCACATTGCATGACTTTGGGCAAGCTACTCAAACTCAAGAGGCCTCAGTTTCTTTATTCATAAAAGGGTAATAGTAGCAGCAGTGGTAGTAGTAATGCATGTATGCATTAAAGGATTGCAGCTACCATTAGAAATACTGGAGGTGAGGGACACCTGGGTGGCTCAGTCAGTTAAGCATCTGACTCTTGATGTCGCCTCAGGTCATGGTCTCAGGGTTTTGAGATTGAGCCCCATGACCAGCTCCAGGTTGAGCATGGAGCCTGCTTAAGATTCTCTCTCTCTTTCTCCCTCTACCCCTCCCTGTTCATGCTTTCTTTGAAAGAAAGAAAGAAAGAAAGAAAGAAAGAAAGAAAGAAAGAAAGAAAGAAAGAAAGAAAGAAAGAAGAAAGAAGAAAGAAAGAAAGAAAGAAAGAAAGAAAGAAGAAAGAAAGAAAGAAAGAGAAAGAAAGAAAGAAAGAAAGAAAGAAAGAAAGAAAGAAAGAAAAAGAAAGAAAGAAAGAAAGAAAGAAAGAAAGAAAGAAAGAAAGAAAGAAAGAAAGAAAGAAAGAAAAAAAGAAAGAAAGAAGAGAGAGGAAGGAAGGAAGGAGAAAAGAAAGAAAGAAAGGACGGAAGGAAGAAAGACTGTAGGTGAAGTGCTTACAATCTCCAAAGACTAATAAATTGTAGTTATTGTGTTATACTGAAAGCTGAGGTTCTAGTTCTGGTTCCACTATAAAATAGGTACATGATTTGGGGACAGTCACATTACCTGCCTGGACCTCGGTTTTTGCATATAACAGATGAAGTCTCTGATCAATCCTGTAGAGTCTCTGTACCTAGAAAAGTTCAAAGGATGAGAATTATGGTAGAACAGCTGCTATATCATTCAATATTTAAGAGGCATTTAGATAGTCTTCAAGGACTAAGAAATATGAATTCCAATCCTGAACTACCTTTCCCATAGGGTTCCTAATTTTATCCTATAATATGACACTATGTGTCCACAAACACACATGACTTACACATGCATAAACCAGGGTATACTTTAAGTGTTTTGTGAATACTAGCTCAATAACTAAGAATAATTGAGGCATTCAATATTTAAGGGAGTTCCTTGGGATTTTATGCTGAGTGACAATGAATATGAATATGAATTCATATTGATATACATCAATTATGACTACTGGCATTTGGAAATTTTGAGTAAATCTCAATCTTTACTCAGTAAAGTAAGATTTAAAACTGGCACACATTTAAAAAGGCCCAGTGTATTAATAGTTCTTCTATTTGTGATTTAATAAGAAGATAATAAAAGATAATTAGATTTGTAAATGGTAAATAAGACCCGAATTTAGTTTACCTACCCTGCTTCAAACGCTAGTTGAAGTTTGCTGTTTAGTATTTCTTTATTCACAAATGTTCAGGAAATTTTCACCACATTTTTCCATTTGTGTAATGTCCTATTATTTAATGTAATGGATGAACTCAGGACATGCTGCAGTGTCCCAGCCCACCTCTGGGAAAATCAGTCACTTCTTTAGGAAATTTTACTTACATTCAATAGCTGACCAATTATAGCCATCAATATAAAACTAAGTTGGTATTTTAGTGGTTAAATTAGAAACTTATTTCAAGAGTGGCTGTTGATAATAGCCATCCCAAGTGAGTTCAATGATTCAATCAGTGATAAGGTCAAAAAACATTACACTTTAAAATGCTGAGTTCTAGCTTATACATAGACTTATAATATGCTATCAAACGTGTATTTATCTCATTATCTAGGATATGTTTCCTGCTATTTTCATATGTAATTCTGTCTAATATTACATGGTGATTATGGATCTCCTCTATCTGAGGATAGATCCTTATCTTTTTATTCTTTGTTATCATGTCACTGCATTTGAAGTAGCTTACCCAGCACCTAGCAACAGTGTAAGCATTCAGAAAAAAAAAAAATCCTGATGACATGGATTTTATCTTCTAAATCTTGACTTCTTAAGAGAATTGCTAAGTTATTCCATGCTTCCAGTAAGAAACACAGTGAAACCATCTCCCAAAGATGAAAAGCCATTTTTCACTTTCTAAAACCCTTGAGATTGCCTACATACTGCCTAAGAAAACATCTTGCTATGGTGAACTATTCTTGAATTCAACTTTAAAAGCAATTATGTATAGGGAGACATCATGTATACATCGACATAAAGCCATGGCATTTTTAGACTGTGCATAGAGAACCCCTTTTATAGCAGTTTTAAGGATCTTCAGGGCTCCTTGTTGGCAGCTGGAGTGCTGTTTTTAGAAGGTGTTGGTGATTCTGATGGTCTGCCCCTGCTGGCTTTCCATACTGAAGACAAGGTTAAATGAAAGGCTGAGGAGAAAAACAAGTCAGTCCAAAAGTTGAAAAACACAGAAAACTTAGGCAAGTATTTAGAGAGAGTAGTACTGAACAGACAGACGTCCAAATCAGAGACCAGTCTTGTTATCAGGCCCTGATACTAGATCTGTGATGTTAAGGGATTTATTTATATTCTATAAAATTTAGTTAACTTATCAGTAACACAAATTAATATTACCTTCCTCATTGGATTATTGTTAGATATGATAATATATATGATAGATATGATAATATATGCAGATTTATTTACTCTGCTTTTTTTTTTTTAGATAAAGAAAGAAAGGAACATTGATGTTAGTAATTCCAGAGAGAATTTTCTCGAGTGACCATACTTTCATGGGAAGCCTTTCATCATTTGAATTCTGATCTTCACTATGTATACACCAGGGTATAGAAAGCTGTGAAACCTCTCTGCCCTACATTTGGTCCCCTTCAAGATTTACATCAGAGGCTGAATGAAAGCCCAGAGTGCTTACCTACTAGATATATGGATGACAAAACACTGATATAATGAATTCACTGGAAGGCAAAATCAACAGGCCAGACAAATGGCACCCAAAAAAGTTGAAATCTAACAGGAATTGAGGTAAATATCCATATTTGGTTCCTATCCAAAAAAAAAAAAAAAAAAAAGAACTACGCACGTGCAAGAGAGAGAAGATGGGTTCGTGTGAAAATCCCAGGGTGCATGAATTAACCATAAGCTCTCTCTATGGAGACATCACTACTATTACTACATTAGTGGGGCCTGAAACCTCATCATAGAATTGTTGCTGCTGTTTACCATGCCATGGAAACTATTTGTCCTGCCCTATCTACCCACTTCTACTTCTATTTTATAGATTAGGATGTGTGAGTGTTTTACGTATATAAGAGGTTGCATTAGATGCTTTCCCTCTTCCGAAATATCACCTAAGCTGGAGGAGCAAGAACTTGAAAAAGTACCAGAAAGAGTCAAAGAAACGTATGTTTGAATTCATGTACTTATATACACACAGAGATCCGGCTTCTGTATTTACTAGCTTTGTGCCTTGGCCAAGTTATGGAACTTCTCTGAGCCTCAGTTTTCCCCTCTGTAAAATGGAGGTGATGACACCTAGCCTATAGTACTTTTGTGACTATTCTACTGATGTATTTCAAGTTTTCAGTAGGTACTTTACAACACTTAACTACCTTCCCACGCCCTCACAGAAGGTAGCTGCTGAGAATATAAAATGATTTACTTGCAATTCCCCTTTATTCAGTGATTTATTTATTTTTCTATCATCCCCATAGTTCTTCCAGCTCTGTCCATTGTATTCAGTGATTTAATGATTTTATTTAAGGTCATTATTTTCAAAATCAGGGATGTACATTGTCCTTATCACAGGCGGAAACACCTTAAGGTTAACACACCTTGAAGTCTTGAATCTCACTGTGAGCGCCACATTGAAATGGCAAATAATCAGTGTACGGAGAAGATTGATCATGATAGTGAAAGATATAGACCCTAGATATAGAATAGTTGAAAAACTAAAAAATAGCCTAATTGGGAAATTAAAATGCAGGATGCAGAGAGACATAAAGATTGTCTTCAAATACTCTCAGGGATGTCATACAGAAAGGTCAGTCTATTGTTGCAAAAGGCAGAAGTAGAAACCAAGACTGAGCATTACCAAAGCACTGCTTTGGGTTCACCCTAAATAGGACTTATTTACCATAAATAAGAATTTAGGGATGCCTGGGTGGCTCAGTCGGTTGTCTGCCTTCAGCTCAGGTCATGATCCCAGTGTCCTGGAATTGAGCCCCATGTCGGGCTCCCTACTCAGCAGGCAGGGGAGCCTGCTTCCCGCTCTCCCTCTGGCCCTGCTCATGCTCTCTCTCTCAAATAAATAAATAAAATCTTTAAAAAAAGAAATTAGAGCTGACAAAGCTGAGGAACTAAATGACAATTTGTCAGATATGCTGCAGAGATGTTTCTGCATTGGCTTGAAGGTGACAGTATTCATTTCTCATATATCATATGTGAATATACAGATATGAAAATAGTCCATTTCCAATTATAAGACTGTGTGAGTCTATTATTCTATGATGGATGACACGGAGACTCTTGAGACTTGTAAAAAGGGTAACTGAAGGCAATTACACAATCTCTTTGGATCACTTGCAACATATACTTGTAAGGGATGTGGCTACGCCTCAAGTACCTTACCTCTGAAACAGCAGGACCCCAGCCCTCTCTCAAAGTGTCTCCAAATTATATCTAAGAGTACCCAACACATGCCTCACTTACACTGAGTCAAACCTATCAGCAGCAGATACCAAGTGTCTGTATACACATCTGTATACGCATCTACCAAGCAAATCAGAGTATCCTGACAGCACTCACTGCCAGCCACGGTGACACCATGTCCATGAATACTACACTGGGGGGTTTCTGATGCTGGGTTCCATGTCTCTGGCTTCCATGAAGAAACAAGGCCAATTTCCACACCTCTAGACCCTTCTTTGTCTCTTGGGTCCTGGAGCGGCTATGCCCAGGCCCAGAATCTCTCAAAGTCCCAATTTAACAACATCAGTCTCTGCCTCTGTCGCTCAGTCTCTATCCTGCCTGTTTAAAGCCAAACCAAGGGGCCGACTGGGAATAGTCTGCACATCCCCTTCATCCTTCTTCTCTCTCCCTCTCTCATCCCTTTTTAACCCCCTGAGTCTCTCTAAACCACCTAAGACAAATTCTGTTCCTAGTTCTCAGTCACTAAACCAAAACATCAATGCATACAACCAAATAAATTTGGCTGGGTGTAGATTTATGTTGGGAATGGGAGCAGGCAGTATGTCAGTGGTAATATTTAGAAAAGGGGAAATTATTGTTTATTTCAGCAGCAACTAGCCCAAATGCCCTGTTCTACATTTTTTTAAAGAGGAAGGCAGATTGTAAACCCTTTTAAGATAACTTCAAATACACTAGCATTATAATTCTAAAAAGAGTTTTCTTTCATGCATTATAGAAATAGGCCATTAAATCTGCATGTCTAAAGAAACTTTTCATTAATCGCTTTCCTTAAACACAGTTAGTATGGTCAGCCCATGTAACTGTCAGAAAAAGGAGGACACAGTAAATGATTCATCTTTGTGTCATTGTGTGAATTAGAGAGGAATAAAGAAGTCTTTTTTAACAGCTATACCTATATTCTAATCTAGCTTTATAATATGAAACAGCAAATTGCACTGACCCCTTTTTAAGGCCCTTATCTGCTTCATCTCCAGATGCAGGAGTATTCTGGTCTTAAATAGAGACTGATTTAAGAGTCTCCCTAGAGGAAAAAACTGGAGATAAAATAGTTAATATTCTTATAACAAAGGAACAGTATACCCCAGAAATAAAAATTACACATTTTCTGATGCCAGTTCTGTGTCTAATTAGTACCATAATTTTGGAAACTTATTTTACATTTCTGAGCTTCAATTTCATACTCTATAAAGCTAAGGTATTGGATGCCTGACATTCCCTCTAGTTCTAAAAAAAAAAAAAAGAAAAGAAAAAGAAAAAAAAAAGAGTTTATTATTCTAAGCCACAAAGCATTTTGGGGGGTTTATATACAGAAACATTTTGATTTCTATGTTTCTTTTTGTAGAGAAAGAAGGATACTTTTTTTTATCTCTCATCTTCCTACTCCCCTGAAGTTAATTAAACTCAGTAAAACATTTATTACGTTTAGCCAAATGTTTTCAGTGTCTAGAGTATTGCTTTGACAATTACATGATAAAATACATTGTTGCCATAATTTTTAAAAAGTAGAGCCCCTTCTTTCTACCAGGTTTATCAGAGTAGGTGTGCAGTGGCTAGTCCAAAGACAAGATTTCCAAGAACAGAGAAGAATTCAGATTTAAGAAACACAGTTTCTACTTAAATATTCCACTGACTAGCTGTATGAGCTGGGGCAATGACCTTAATTACTATCTCCCAAAATCTCCATCCATGAGTTACGACTAAGTTTTTTCTGTCTTACTAGCAGACTTGCTTTAAAGATCAAATGAAATATTTATTTAGCCAACCTTAAATACTGTTTACTTCTAAACAGTATGGAATCATGTTCAAAATGATGTTATTTATAAAGCAAATAGTGTCCCACCCAAACCTTTAAATGGTGTTCACTTTATGAGAACATTATTTGAAATGTTTTGCAAACATCAACTCCTTTAATTTTCAAAACAACCTGGTGAGTTGGACTATTATTATCCACAATTTATAAATGAGAAAACTGAAACTTGGAAAGGTTAAGCAACTTATCCAACCTTTCACAGCTTATCAGTAGCTGAACTAGGGTTTTAATACAATCAGTCTGGATCTGGACTCCATTCCTATAATGCCTGTCTTATGCTGTTCTCGCTTTGAAAACTCGGACATGTTGTACAAATGTTGGGCACTATTATTATTATTGTTACTACTTCTACTATCATTATCATTATCATTATTATTATTACTTCTTGTCTCATTTGTTCTTCTGGAACTGAGAGGGTAACAAATTGAAGGTTTACAATGGTGTGTCAGGGGTGTACTCCAAGCCTTAGCATAAGCCGTAGGTGATTTTTTAGGATATTTGAGGAACAAAAATCAAGTAATTAAACTGATTAATTATATAAAGCTTTGCTTTTATATTAAAATAATCACAAACATTTTTAGAGAATAAAACAAAATTCACAAAACTTTTATGACAAAGCATGAAATTTCAAATAACCTTCAAGTATAAAGCAGACAGCTGTATCCTCATTAGGGGCACATATTGATGGATAAGGACAACAACTCCATGGATTACACATGGTCAACACCTCATTAAGGAGTCAAACAATACCAATTGATAATTATAATGCATTCCTGGGTTATTTCTGGGACTTCTTATATGGTAACTGCAAGACAGTGTCATGATTCTCATATATTTTTCCATTTCCTATTACTTTATTTCCTCTTAGATCTTGAATTGCTATAGGGGATGCCTGGAAATTGTATCAAGGTCACCAGGACCAAAATACCCATGTCACAGCCTGATGGATCAAGTTGTGTCCTCACTGGAAACTGCACTCTGCTGGCTGCAGGAAACTGGGCATATGTCTGGCTGACCTGGGAATACAAAAGCTAAGCCTTCAGTTCATGCCCCAGTTTGGAAAACTGCTGAAAGGCCATCCCAGTTGGAGAGCTAATAGGGGCTAAGGCCTCAGTTCTATCCCCATAGTTGACCAGCTTCTGGCTTTGCCCTGTTCTGTTTTCCCCACTTCCTTAAAAACATCTACAGAGCATATTCCCCAAAAAGCTTCTGTATGCAACTTCATGTCTCAGAGACTCCTTCCAGGGAACCCGGTCTAAGGATTTGATTATTCAGCTCCTGTGGTTTGGACTTAATTGATTAGTTAACCAAGGTTAAAAAAAAAAAGTCCAGAGTGCTGAAGGCAGAGTTAAATGATAACGAAATCATCAAGCTTTCAAGTATCAAGGTGGGTGGGGAAACAAATATCAAAGTCAAAGTTTTCACCAAACATCAAGATTAGGAACTAAAAACAAAGGCAAGGATGGTGCAACTTAACTCAAGTGGACAGTCTCACTGGTCCAGGGGTTATTTTCAAAGAGTAGGGACAGTCTTATGTTAAAAGTGCAACTCAGAGACTGACAGTTCTGAAGCTAGTAATCAATAATCAATACATACAAAAGGATTCAACAACAAAATAACAACATGACAGTTCAAAGAAGCAAAGAAAAATATCCACTAGACATTGTCTTCATTTTTATCTTGTTACTGATCATTTGTTGTCTAAATAGGCTTCATTCTCACTCTTTGCTTTTATGGATTTTTTTCATCTTTATCCTGTAAAAAAACAAAAAACTGAAAGTTTTCTGAAAATTCTTCTTATGTCAGAGTAAAATATAAAAATTATCTTCATGAAAGGTATACAGTAATAAGGAATTCCAGTTCACAATGTAAGTGAAATGAAATCACACAGAGAGATAAATGAGTAGGGAAGTTGCTTTTGCCCTGAGGGTATTTGCAAATATTGTCACATTTGAATTTTGATGTTGATGGCCAACCAGAGCAAAGGGGACAAAAATCAAAACTGAGGATCCACAGTGATGGGGATTCTAGCAGAACTACTTTTCAAAAATAATCTGAAACTTGAAAGGGCAACATCCTCAAAGTAAAAGTGGATCTGAGGTGAATCAGCCTTCAAACTGCTGTGTCGGTTATAGTTCCTACTGCAGGAGTAGTTCAACCCATCTCGGGCTCTGAACTTGCTTTAAGGTAGCTTTGGACAGATAAAACCCCCAGGCATTTGGGGGAAGGTAACACACATCTCTGGGGGAAGGTACATTCATGCTGGGCCTTGAGTGTCATGGACGGTGCACATTCCAAGAGAAGCACAGGAAGAGATGCGAGAACCAGAGGAAGCAATGGTCTGCAGAATAGAACTGCAGTCTTCAGGTGTTAGAATCATTAGACAAAGATAGTGTTACTGACGACTCTCCTTGACCAAACCACGGTCAGGCTCCACTGAGCCTTGCTTCTGACTAGGCCTCAGCCTTATCCCTCACCTTGTCTTTGGCCTGATGAGTGTTAGCAAGAATCCTGCTGATTCATAGAGTCCCATGCTCTTTTTGTGTGTGTGTGATTTTTTTTCATTTTTTAAATTTAAATTCAATTAATAACATATAACATGTTATTGGTTTCAGAGGTAGAGGTCAGTGATTCATCAGTCTTATACAATACCCAGTGCTCATTACATCACGTGCCTTCCTTAATGCCCATCACCCAGTTACCCCATCCCCCCTACACCCCTCCCTTCCGGCAACCCTCAGTGTGTTTCCTATAGTTAAGAGTCTCTATGATCCAATTCCTCATCTTCCACTTTTAATGGATAAGCTCTTGAACTGCCGGTAGCAGGAATCATGTTAGGTCAGTTTAGCAAGAATGTTCCTACCCTTGACGTCTCCTTGAAGTACTTTTCCATCCATGGACCCCTTCGCTTTAGGTAACAAACTGAGAGGGGCGCCTGTGTGGCTCAGTCGGTTAAGCGGCTGCCTTCAGCTCAGGTCATGATCCCAGGTTCCTGGGATCGAGCCCCGCATCGGGCTCCCTGCTCAGCAGAGAGCCTGCTTCTCCCTTTCCCTCTGCCTGCCGCTTTGTCTACTTATGCTATCTCTCTGTCAAATAAATAAATTTAAAAAATAATAAATTAAAAAAAAAAAAAGGAAACAAACTGAGGGTTGCTGGAGGAGAGGTGTGTGGGGGGATGGGGGAACTGGGTGATGGGCATTAAGGAGGGCACATGATGGAATGAGCACTGGGTGTTATATGCAACTGATGAATCACTAAACTCTACCTCTGAAACTAATAATACACTATATGTTAATTGAATTTAAATAAAAATTTTTAAAAAAAATGAATTTCTATAGAATGTATAGAAATTATTACATTACAAGCTCCAAGAGCTGTCATGGCTCCTTTTTGAATCCTTATTAACAGCAGTAATCAGAGAGAAGAGAGCAGCAGAATGACAGAACGTATCATTTTTCCACTTAGAAGTGGCTTGCTTCAAGGGTCTTCACCAAAAAAGATTTCTCAAAGTATATTTTTACTCACAATGTATGTAAAATTTCTCGTTGTGATTGTTTTCTTATTTTCTTTTAATCAAGTAAAGAGTACTTTAACAAGGAAAGCACTTGAAGGAAAAGCAGAGGGCACAGGAAGTCAGTGAAAGGAAAGTGACGTCTATGGAGAAAACATTATGAGTCAGAACAATGTACTGTAGGCACTGCAATTATTTGCCTTTTTATGAGGGTAACAACACAATGTACTTGTAAAAAATACTGTCTCTTCCATATCCATTCTAGTATTTATAGAAATTTAGTTAAGGCTGCACAATAATAATAATAAGTACCATTTATAAGGTGCTTCTGTGTAACTGGCTCTATATTGGACTTTCTGAAATACATGATTCCATTTCACCCCAATAGGGTAGATCTCACTAACTCTTCTAGAAGATACAGAAACTTAGGCCCAAGCTTGCACTTCTAGTCAGTAGAGGAGCTAGAATTGAATTAAAATTCTGGTTTGTGTGACTTCAAAGTACATCCTCATAATCATTATGCTCTGTTTCTTTTCATGTTTGAGAAACCATGGGTGCCACACCAGAAAGGGATTTAAAAAATATGCTTCAATAATAGTTTCTAGTCCTATTTATTAAGCAGTGCACTATTCCTGTACATTACCCTAATTTAAAAAAAATAACAGTTTATAATTAATAGTTGACCAACTGATTTCATTTTATCAAATTGCATTCACCAGTTTAGGTAAGTTTATGGATGCATTGATTCTTTAATCAACATTATTGCTTCACAAATATTTCATATTAGAAAGATCATAAATACTGCCAATCCAAATCTATTAGTACTTATTTTTAAAAATTTGGAAAGTTAAGCTTGCACTTCTGAATTTGGAACTCTGGAAAGAGCCTGTGGTTGCTGTTCTTGTTTTTGTGCTTCATCAACTACCATTATCCTATTTCAAACTGAGGCCCAGAACAGAGGGCTATCTATAAAGGCACACTTGAGACAGGTCCTGAGAAATTACAAAGATGGTGGTCACTTCTGTCCTTTGCCACCTATTTATGGAATGAAATAAAATGAGAAAATTGAATAAATTTAAAAAATTGTGACAACTTCGATAAAACACTTTTATGAACAGCCCTTATTGGAAAACAAGTTCATAAAATTCATTTAGAAGTTAGGGATTTGGATCACTGAGCATACTTCTCCATATCAAAGAAATTCCTGATTTCTGTTGAGCTTCCTAGAGTAGCAGCCTTCAACCTATGTGTAATTAACTCAATGCTGTGGAATTTAGAGTCATGAAGTACTATGCTGGAGTGGAGATGGGGTTGCCTATTTTAGGTTTAAATCAGCTCCCTGGCATTGTTAGGATGGTAAAGACTTTTAGTTCTTGACAACTGAGGAATCAGCACTGGGAAGGACCAAGCACGCTAATGGAAGGACAGTTTGAAGGGCTTTGAAGGGTCGTTAAAAGGTTCGAGAACTGAGACAAGCCAATTACCAAGTTCAAAATCCTCCAACTGACATGTCTATGGAAGGATACCCTAAGTCTGGTGTACAGTCAGAACGGAAGAAGATACTAAATGCCACAAAGGGGAGAGGCAAAGTTTCAGAGATTATTCTGAAGGGCAATTGCTTTACAGGTAGTAGGAGATTACTTTCTGAGAGGGAGTAGCCTTCCATGTTGGTCCAGCCTCTTCTGGTCATTAAGAGCCAGGACCTCACTGAGCAAGCCTTCTCTGCCTTCTTAATATCAATTCCTGAGGGGAGACTGGGCTGATGAGACTGGGGTTGACATCATCCTATTGACAGAAGGAAAGAAACTGTGAGGTGGATTAAGGGTCCCACAACAGCTCTCCCTGTACCTGTATGAGTCTCTCCTCACAGTCTGTAACAGAAGCCCTAACAGAAGCCACCTTAGCTTTTTGTTTACTAACCTCTCTTTCCCTTCAGTGGCAATGTTCACACATGATCTTCCAGTCTGAATTAGAAAGCTTCCAGAGATGAGAAAAGCATTGCTTCATGGTATGTACCTTTCGTTCATTCATTCATTCATTCTCCCTCAACAAACGCTTGATCTCCTTGATGATTAAAGTTGCCGTGAGATATAAAGACACCAGACTAACATTCCATCATTTAAGAAGTTTACATAATCATATCAATGATAAGACATATAGCAAAATAATTAAATTTCAGTTAAAGGTGGTAAGTATCTTTTATGGGCTGAATTGTCCCTCCAAACTTCGTATGTTGAAGCCCCAACACCTGACCCCTTCTAATGTGACTGTGTTTGGAGACAGGGTCTTTAAAGAAGTAAAATGAGGTATTGGGGCAGGAGAGCTAATTCAGTATTACGGGTGTCCTTATAAGAAAAGATGATTAGGACACAGACACACCCAGAAGGAAGACCATGTGAAGACAGAAGATGGTACTCATCTACAAGCCAAGAGAGAGAGGCCTTCAGAAGAAACCAACCTTACTGACACCTTGATCCTGGACTGGTAGCTTCCAGAACTGCTAGGAGATAAATTTCTGTTGTTTAAGCCCACTCAGTCTCTGGTAACTTTGTTATGACAGCCCCAACAAACAAACAGTGTCTCTGCCCAGATACGATACTGATAGAATTAAAGAAGATAAAAAGATCACACACATAAACACACATACACACACACACACACACACACACACACAGGAATTGAGTTTAAGTGAGTCTTCAGAATCCATCTCTTATTTTGAAATATTGGAACATTGGTTCACCTCCTTAAACCCTTCCTATTCAGTGTTCTTGATCACATTTGTGAATTTTTTTATTACACTAGAATATAATCTTTTCATGTCTGAAAACTGAATACCATTTAAGGGTCTAGGTGTTCACTTTATATCTTCTCTCATGTACTGAGTTTCAATTCCCCCTGACACCCTTTCTTTACATCTTTTTGTTAAAGAAAACAAAAGAAAATAATAGTTGAGTATGTGTGTTGTTTCTGTCGGGTTAATAAAAGTGTGCATCTTCCCTAAACAGTTCCTTCTCTTGTTCAGCTTATTCTTGTCTATTTTAACAAAAACATATATATTTTTTATTGTCTTGAATTTTTTTTCCATAGATCTCAAGACAGTCTGGGCTTGGGCTATCCTGACCATATTGCTACAGACCTGTCTACTCTGTTTCAGGACTTCCATTCCCACTCTCAGGTTAGTGATCTCAGTGACCTCTCTGTGTCAATCCCTCCTGTTTTTTTTATGTGTTATTTTCAGTGCTGATAACAGAGGGTTCTGTGTATAGTCAAATTGTTCTCTTTCTTTTTCTCTTGCATACAATTATCAAAATTTTGTCAGAATTCTACTCTAGAAGATCCCATCATTCTTTTATATCAAAATTTATTTCAATTTGATTATGTAATTATAAAATTAATGTAGGCTCACTGTAAAATTGTTTTTCAATAATGCAGAAGTTTAGAGGGGAGAAAAGGATAAATTACGCCTTTGCCCATACCAATTCCAATTCTATATCCAGAGGTAGCTGTCATTCATACTTTGATGGTTCAATATCATTTTCTAGACATTTACTGGGAAAGCCATCAAGAGGACATGACCACTAGTTACCTGCCAGCTGACCAGGGCCATTGGAGGCTTCTCAACACCCGCAGTCCTTGGAACATACATTCTATCCACCATTCCCACTGTGGGGGCTATTCCAAGAACACAGCCTGGAGAGTAAGGTGTTACTGAGATGATCGAGACTGAGGATGTGCTGAGCCCAATTAAGGCCTCCATATAATCTTTTGAGATTCAGGTGGGCGAATGTGGAGATCTACTCATCTTGTAGCCACCCAAGACAAGCTTTGTATGTAAGTGCCCTTGCTTACTGAATCTGCCACCTTCCAATCTGGAGTGGTATGTCTGCCTCTTTCCTCAGCCTCTCCTCACCCTTCAGGTTTGGGGGCCAGTCTTGAATGTCACCAGGGAAACTCCTGAGGTTTTGAACCAATAGCATTTAAATATGGCACTTGATGTTTAAACACCAGAAGTTTTTAAGACTTTACAGTCTGTTCTTTGATCATCATTTTATAAACAAGAGTGCCATAATATTTCAAGGAACAATAGTACACAATGCTATTGTGTTATATCATGCATTACACTTGGTGATGATGCTACAAATGACCAGTAGGTATTGCTAGGGAATCCTTGTCCTCTGTGACACAGCCAGAGGGTGTGGAACCTTAGGAAGGGGTTGCATTATTGTCCCAGCATTGTTGCTGGCATGGCATAAGTTGTCCAGGATTTACAGTCATTTATATATTTAGAGGAATTAAAGCTCTTTTTAAACCACTGAATTGTCCAAGTGTGTATTATATATTCAAATCTTTCTTCTATTATAGTGTACCATGGATTTGAAATAGCTAAATGTCGAAAATAGCATTAAACCAAAACATGGAAAATGTTGACGGTGGATAAATGGTACATAAAAGGGTATCATTTTTTGGCCTTTTAAAATCTGATATATCCACTGTGGAATTGTTTTTATGTCAGTACATCCAATTCTCCCTCACACTATTTAATAGCTGCATGATAATGCTTAGCTTGGCTATCTGTTGTGGCCTGAATGGGAAATGTGTGGAGGCAGGGTTAAGGGAACCAGCAAGGGAGGGTAAAGCATCCAGGTTTTAGCAAGAGAAGAAAGTAGTCACCACCTTGAGGCCCCAAGGAAACAGGAAGAGGATTTTCTTTGTTACTGGAACCTAGAGAGCTGTGGCCGTGGGTGGAGGAGGTGGGTAGGATGGAGTGGGGGTTGCTTGTCCAGACTTAACCAATGAAGTCTGGTCATAATTAGGGATGCAATCACTAGTGTGGCAGAGAAGTATACTGCAATGCCCTTCCACTCTCTAATCCTGTTGGTGCTGCTGTGGGCTGTGACAAACTAAAAGCCAGAGGATAAAGAAATCCCCAAGTCAGCTTCCTAGGAATCAGAACAGGGCAGAAAATGGATATAGAGGGGCAATCACAGAAAAAGAGCATTATATATATTTAGGAATCATTTTAAATATGTTGATTTAAATATGAACTGCTAGGTATCAGGCATTGTTTTAGGCCAAGGGGTTACAGTAATGAGTGAAACAGACCAACGTGCTGTTTTCAAAGAGCTTATAATTCTAGGGGGGATAATAATAAAGCTAACACATATCTAGTGTTTATCAGGTGCCAGATGTTGCTCTAAGTGCTTTACGTATATTACCTCATTAAATAAATCAATAGCATAAACTTGTTAACCATTCTATAATAATGGAACATTATAGGTTGTGTCCGGTTTTCTTTTCTTTTCTTTTTGCTATTACCAACAACGACAAAATAAATTTTCTTGAGCATCCATCTTTGTGCACACATATAAGTAATTCTGTGGAAAAGATACCTAGACATAAAAACTGTGGAGTCAAAGGAAAGCAATTTTTTTAACTTAATAGACCCAGTCAAATGATTCTCCAGAAAACTGTACCAATTCCCATGCTCACCCATGAGAGTGCCACTTTCCCCCTTGCAAAATCCCACTGTTAGCTCACACTTCCCAATCATCCAAGCAGGAAATGGGATGCTTGTTGTTTTAATATGTGTTCTCCTGATTACCTGTAACATTGAGCATGTCTTTTTTTTTTTTTAAAGATTTTATTAATTTATTTGACAGAGAGAGACACAGTGAGAAAGGGAACACAAGCAGGGGGAGTGGGAGAGGGAGAAGCAGGCTTCCCGCCATGCAGGGAGCCCGATGTGGGGCTCGATCCCAGAATCCTGGGATCATGACCTGAGCTGAAGGCAGACACTCAACGACTGAGCCACCCAGGCACCCCTGAGCATGTCTTTTTATATTTACTAGCAATTACTACAAATCGTCATGAATTACTTGTCATAATTAGATTGCTTGCCTTTTAAAAAATTATTAACATTTTAAAAATATACTAAGGTTAATAAACTTTTATATGTTTTTTTTTTCTTTTACAAATATTTTCTTCCCATGTGGTGCTTGTCTTCTCACTTTATTTAAGGTATCTTGCATTCTACAGTACACGTTAATGTTTGTTAAGTTACATTTCTCAATCTTTTCTTCCATGTCCTTTGAGCTTATAGCATATTAGGAGGCCTTTTGCTATCCCAAGGGAATAAAGACATATTCTCTCTCTCTTTTTTTCTAACAACTCTGTGAACTTCTAAATACAGATATTTGATTTATATGGAGTTTCCTTTTGCATATGATGAGTGGTAGGATTATAAAATTAATCTTTCCCTTACGGATATCCAATTGCTACGCACTATTTAGTAAATAGCAAGTCTTTCCCCTCAATTATTTGAAATACCATTTCTACTAAAAACTAAACATAATTTCTTAATGATGAATCATATTTGCAGTTCTGAGATAAATATGCTTGGTTATGTTCTGTTAGTCTTTTAGCACAGTAAAGGACTTAATTTGCTGATTTAAAAAATTGTACTCGTGTTCATATGTGATTAGGTTTATGTGATAGTCTTACATTAATAGACTAGCGCTAGAGTAGCCTTGTGATAAGTAAGAAAGCTTTAATCTTTTTCTCCACTTTGAAACAACCTAACCAACAGGAATTAGAAACAACTCTTAAGCGCCTGATAGGATTTGATTGAACTCACAAGCTAAACAGATGTCATCATTTAAAGCAGTGCTGCTTTACTTAATTTTTCTTTATGTTTTTTTTGGGGGGGGGGTTGGTTTCTTAAGGTATGTTGTTTGTTCTTCAGACTTTCTTTTTGACACTCATATCTTCCTAGAAAATGATTAGTTCATCTAGATTTTCAGATATGTTGCTATGTGTATGTAATGTTTTCTTATTTTTCATTCCTCAACATCTGTGCTTATATCCTGTTTCTTTTTCCTAATCTTGATTTTTAGTAAATTTTCTTTCCTGTTAATCAGACTTGCTAGACTTTTTAATATTTTATTCATTAATCATTTTAAAATTTACTTTTTGGCACTTAAAATCACATATACTTTTAAAAAAATTATCTGTATTATGAAGCCTGAATTTATCATTGTTCATTCCGCCTATGTTCTTCTTGGAATTGTTTTCTAATATCTCAAATTAAAGGCTTAATATATTTATTTTTTATCTCATTTTCTAATAAATGCACTTAAGGCTATAACTGGTCCTCTAAGAACCAATTGGGGAGTGAGGATAAGTTGTTATTCAAATACTTTCATCCCTGCTTGTCAAGGAAGATCTTGAAATGGAAGTTTGGGCTGGCACTCGGGAACACTACAAACTGCATTTCAAGGTTAGGCCGCAGAACCACAGTGCCGAATTTTCAAGGGAAGTATTTATGAAACTTTAGACAACTCTTAATTGCCTCACACATATCTAGGGTATAATGATCAAGAGTTGAATTTGGAGAAAATTGTTGAGGAGGATTTCTCTAGATCGAACTAGGCTCTGAGTCACAATTCCTCTGACTCCCACAGGAAAGAAGAAGGCGGAGTGTGCCATTGCTCAGCCCCCCATCACTAGAAGGGGAGTTGGAGGTGGCTACTCAAAGTCTAACCTGCGGACCCTTCAGTTTGAGGACAGGAGCTGTACACTGCGGTCTGAGTCAACATACTGGCTAAAGTGACCTCTGTGGGAGCAAAGTAGTAATTTGAAGTTTGGCAGGAAACTGCTCTTTCAAAGTCTTGGGGGAAAGACTTGCAATTTCCATGAACCAGACATCTATAGAAAGGCAGCATGGCCCCCCTCAGATTTGTCATCCACCCATCCCAGCTAATTAGAGGCATCAATCAGCCAGGAAAAGAAAAGGAGTAGAAGAAATACCAGGGGGGGAAAAAACAACAAGCTTCCTTTGCTTAGATGTTTGCGTGCTCTTGGCATGGAGAGGGAGAGATGTCATAAATCAAGGTTAGAGTTTTTAACAATTGCATAAGACTGAATACTTTAATGGCTGAACTGAGACTGTGTTTGACAAAATTAACAGGAATTATTTCTTTAGGGCAAATAATGGGGCTACCCAGTTAACCTGAGCCAGGAAAAGGGGGAAAATAGGCCCACTGAAGACCTGCAAAAGGCCAATGAGATGCAAAATAGAGTCCGTTTATGACTACATCCCATGAGTCATGTTTGTTCACATTGTGGTTACACTGAATGATCTGACAATTTTTGAAAGGAAGTGTTAACGTCTCCCATTTTGGCTATGTCTTCATATACTAGTCCTTACATGTTTCCTCTGGTTTGCTTTGCATATTTTAAACTTATGTGACTAGAAAAATAAAGACTCCTGAAGGCTGGAAGTTCTTAAAATATACCTGTGTCATAATAAAATAGGTTTCTTTATCCAAAAAAAAAAAAAAATCTTCACATTAAGTTCTATTTTTTTTTTCTATATTAATGTCACAGTAGTTTTTAAAGTAAGTTTTTCTTGATATTTTTTCCATCCTGCATTTTAAAACTTTGTGTCATTTTGTTTGGGATTGCTTCTTGAAAACATTTAAGTAATGTTGTTTGCCTTGTCTATTTGCTTTTATTCTGGGTTTCTCTATTTAACTTTTGTTACCCAGTCCAATGGTATCTGTCTCATAGGAAAATGTAATCTTTTGTATTTATTTTAGTACTTTTGATGTATTTTTATTTATTTGTTTCAGTATAATGAAATTTAAACCTGGTAAATTATTTTAGGTTATTAATTTATCATGGGAACTTATTACCTCAGTTGCTTTTTTCCTGAGCTTCTGGTCAGGAGTCTCTATTCCAAGTGATAAATACACAATTCAAAATAGCATAAGAAAAAATATACACATGTGTTTATGTATAGGCTTAAACAAGAAAAATACAGAACAGCAAAAGGGCAGCTGGCCTCAGTGTTGACAGAATATCAGGGCTTAACCAGTATCAGGTAATCTCCCCACATTTTTATTGCCAAGCTCAATGTCCTCTCTTTGTTGGCATCTTTCTCTCAGGCTTCTCCTCCATGTTGCTCCTACTCGAACAGCGATACCTTAGGCTCCTCTTCTTGTAACTCATAGTCTGAAGAGAGAAAAAGAGTCCTTTCCTATCTTGTCCTCAGTAAGACAAAGTGCAGGAAAAGATTCAGATTGACTTAGTTTTGATCAGATCCCTACAGTCAGACCAATGATTTTTGCTTGGGATTTGGGTCACTGTGACTGGAGATCTGAGATTCTGTTCATGGCAGGAAGGGGAAGGGATTACAGTGCAGACAGACATGCTATTGCCACTAGGCCCCACTCTTGTGGGTGAGTCTGATTGTCTCTAGTAGTTTAGACATTTTGTAATCTATACTCATTAGCTTTGTGACTTATATTACTATTTAATACATATTTTAATTAAGCTTTATATTTACATCTAATTTTTTCCAGTATCTATATCCAAATTTTAAATGCAGCAGAATATTTAACATGATTTCACATTCCCTCATCCACCTGCCATGTTGATACCATGTGAGGATTAAAAGTTCCAGGTTATTCTTTTGGCCGGAACCGCCATCTTCCAGTAATTCGCCAAAATGACCAACACAAAGGGAAAGAGGAGAGGTACTCACTATATGTTCTCTAGACCTTTCAGAAAACATGGAGTTGTTCCTTTGGCCACATACATGCGAATCTATAAAAAAGGTGATATTGTGGACATCAAGGGAATGGGCACTGTTCAAAAAGGAATGCCCCACAAATGTTACCATGGCAAAACTGGAAGAGTCTACAATGTTACTCAGCATGCTGTTGGCATTGTTGTAAACAAACAAGTTAAGGGCAAGATTCTTGCCAAGAGAATTAATGTACGCATTGAGCATATTAAACATTCAAAGAGCTGAGACAGCTTCCTGAAGCGTGTGAAGGAAAATGACCAGAAAAAGAAGGAAGCCAAAGAGAAAGGTACTTGGGTTCAACTGAAGCGCCAGCCTGCCCCACCCAGAGAAGCACACTTTGTGAGAACTAATGGAAAGGAGCCCGAACTGCTGGAACCCATTCCCTATGAATTCATGGCATGATAAATGTAAAGAAAATAAAAGACCTCAAGACTGTAAAAAAAATAAAAATAAAAGTTCCAGGTTATTTTCAACTTTATAAGCTATGTTCCGATAATTATTTGTTTTAGCTATGCTCTTCCTGGTCCATTTATCCTTAATAATAGTAATTTTGTCTGCATGCACCTTGCTGTTGAAAACTCTAAACCTAGCATGTGGTGTCGAGCTTCGCTAATGCGGCCACTAAAAGAAATTGTTCATGGGGCATTTCCATGGAGGTTATTAGTAGAAAATCTACTTATGCAGACACTTGTTTGCATAGTAACATACACTTAACACTCTGGAGTACATTAAATCTATGTATAAGCAAATTGTATTCTAAGGTCTGGATCAGAATGCCTACTTCAGAAAGCTCTACTCACAGCATAGTCTCAGAGCAAATGTTCAAGCTAGCTGCTAGTCTAAAAGAATTATAACTTAGATTCCAAAAAGCCAGGAAGCCATATCATACTTTTAAAATTTTTTTACTGTGGTAAGATATACATGACATAAATTTACTGTTTTAACCCTTTTTAAGTATACAATTCAGTGGCATTAGTTATATTCACAATGTTGTGCAAATGTCACGCCATTTATTTCCCAAACTGTTCCTCACCCCAAAGAGAAACCGTAACTATTTAGGAATAATTTCCCATCCCTTCTCCCCTAATCCCTGATATCCCCTATTCTACTATTTCTCTCTATGAATTTGCCTATCTAGATATTTTATATAATTGCAATCATACAATTATTTGTCCTTTTGTATCTGGCTTATTTCATATATTAAATATATAACATACACACACACATATATAAAATATATATTATTTCCAAGATTCATCCAAATTGTGGTATATTTAATAACCTTATTCCTTTTTATGGCTGAATAATATTATATTGTACATATATACCACATTTTACTGACCATTCATCTGTTGAGGGGCAATTGAGTTTTTCCCACCTCTTGGCTATTGTGAGTAATTTTCCTATGAACATGAATGTACAAGTATATTTGAGTCCCTGATTTAATTCTTTGGGGTATACACCTAAGAGTGGAATTGTTAGGTCATATGGTAATTCAACATTTAGTTCTTTGAGGAATAAACTTTTTATAAAACCAAATGAACATGGGTTGATGCTTCAAATTATAGAACCTTACAGAATTTTCAAAAATATTCAGAATATAGGGGTGCCTTGGGACACCTGGGTGACTCAGTCAGTTAAGTGGCTGCCTTTGGCTCAGGTCATGATCCCAGGTGCTGGGATCGAGGCCCGCATTGGGCTCCTTGCTCAGCGGGGAGCCTGCTTCTCTCTGCCTGTTTCTCCCCCTGTTTGTGCTCTCTCTCTCTCTCTGACAAATAAATAAATAAAATCTTTTCAAAAAGAATATAGGGGTGCCTGGCTGGCTCAGTTGGAAAAGCATGCAACTCTTGATCTCAGGGTCATGGGTTTGAGCCCTATGTTGGGTGTAGAGATTACTTAAATAAGTAAACTTCAAAAAAATTCAGAATATGGAATGTATGACCAATTAGAAGGACATGGGAGGAGAGATTCAAGTATTAGATGAGGATTTAACCAGATGATTCTTGAAATATTTAATAACCTGAAGAACTATGATAACATACTATTATGTTTCATACTGTACTCATTTTATCTACCAATAAAATAAATCAAGTATAAGAAAAATCACCATAGTGTCTTAATCAGAAGAGTGCAATAGGCAGGCACAATCTGAAGAGATGCATCACATACCATCAGAGTGTAACAGAGGTGCTCTGGGCCTAGAAAAATAAATCCCCAAACAAAGCAAAGAAACTAAACTAAAAGGATATACTTGAAAACCTTGGATAATACAGTAATATTGACTAATAAGATAATACTAGCACAACAGGAGAAGAGTTTTATTTTTTTTTTTAAGATTTTATTTATTTATGAGAGTGAGAGCAAGCACAGAGGGAGAGGGAGAAGCAGAACCCCGATACAGGACTTGATCCCAGCACCCTGGGATCATGACCCGAGCCAAAGGCAGATGCTTACCAGACTGAGCCACCAAGGTGCCCCAGAAGAAGAGTTTTAAAGGAAACAAATAGACTTCTACCAAGATGAAAATTGGGTTAGAAATACATATAGAAGATGTAGTGACATAATGCGTTTAAGTGGTGGACTAATATATATCAACCTTAATAAGACTTGAGGTGTATAAATATACAAAAATAAGACAAGCCTTACCAGGTGAAAGGTGTGGAAACTCAGCTTCAGACCCAACTCCAGAGGCAATCATCATATTCAAGCCTCCACCCCATACCATGGAATCTTAGTGTATCTTGGAAACTATAAAGTATCTTTGAGATACTTTGTACACCTGAGATCCTATGATGCTATGCTGTTATGTTTAACTATAAATTTATTTCACGTATGAATACAATGCATTTAGATTAAGAAGGACAAAAAAAAAAAAAACATGATGGTGCCATACACCAACCACTAGGCAGCTTTAACTCAGGAATTTAGGATCTGGACCTTTCAGACAATTTCCCAAATGAACCCCTAACTGTAAGTCATCACTGGAGAATACCTGCTCAGAATACCTGTGTTGTTTCAGTACTAAAAGAAACCCATTGGAATTAACACAGATCACAGATCAAAACTGTCATTTAAATATAACATCAGTGAGCAGTAAAACTCCAATATAGAGAAACTAGCTTGTGTTCTAGGTATTATTATATCTATATATTGGTATTCCCTACATATTAAATGTCTTTTCCTAGGAGTAAATCTTTTGTATTCATTATTTCTATGATTATTTTTTTTAAAGATTTTATTTATTTTCCAACAGAGAGAGAGAACACAAGCAGGGGGAGTGGGAGAGGGAGAAGCAGGCTTCCCGCTGAGCAGGGAGCCCGATGCGGGGCTCGATCCCAGGACCCTGGGACCATGATCTGAGCCGAAGGCAGACGCTTAATGACTGAGCCACTCAGGTGCCCCTCATCTCCGTCTTTACACTTAAAGTATATATTTTTTATTTTTTTTTAAATATTTTATTTATTTGAGAGAGAGAGAACAAGCAGGGGAAGGGGCAGATGGAGAGGGAGAAGCAGACTCCCCGCTGAGCAGGGAGCCCGATGCGGGGCTCAATCCCAGGACCCTGGGATCATGACCTGAGCCGAAAGCAGATGCTTAATGACTGAGCCACCCAGGTGCCCTATTTCTATGATTATTAAAACATCTCTTGGGATAGATTTCAGTAAAACCATACTACCCTAGGACTTTAGAAGATGAAAGACTCTTGAAGTTCCCTGGTCTGCACTTTACCATCAGGGAGAATGAAGCTCAGAGACACTAAGGGATTTGCCTCAGATATCCAGTGAGGTAGTGGCAGAAGTTGCTCAGAGATTCTGGGACTCAGAGACTCTGTCCTAAACCTCCTGTCATAATTGTTTTTCCTTTTTTTGTGAATCCATGAATGCATCGCTTGAATTATAGTGAGGAAAACATGACTGGAAGGAAGTGGTTTGCTCTTGGGTCCTGGGATAACTGGTCAAGACTGTACTTGCTATTTGTTTTCTACATCTCCACTGCCATGGTTCTCCTTTTCAGCTAACCTCATTCTCATATGTGTCTCATGTTCATGTAGCCTCTGCAATTGGTGCCCAGAACCCAGGACACAGAGCAGAAAAGGAGACAACAAGGTTGGGTTACTTCCATGGACACAGGAAGTATGAACAGTCATGATGCCAAGTTCCAGAAGAGTAGAAACTCCAGAGGTGTCCAGAAGACCTGCTTCTGTTGGAGGCCCCTTACCACATGCCCAGCCACACTCGTGACTCCTGATGCTGAAAGCAGGTACCTCTTTAAGGAATGAAATGGTGCCAACCGGTGACCATAGCCAGGGATCCTGCAGTTTGAGAAGGCTTCTCCGAGTGTGCATTAGAAATCTGGATCAAGTCTGCATCAGCCATTCCAAAGTTATTACTGCCAGGAAGGAAGCAGCTTCTCAAATGAAAAGAAGATAAATAAGCTTCTTTGTCATATCAATTCCAGACAAAAATAGCTGAAATGCTACTTAATATGAAGCAAATTGCTGTAGAGATACAGAGCTTGTTCTCATTTTAAGGAATCTGCATCTAGGTATTTACGTCTTCAAAAAGAACATGAGATACAATATGCTCTTCATTGAGCATCTTAAGTGATTTAATTTTTTCTGGTATAATACTTAATTTTATTTCCAAACTTTAGTTATATTTTAGAGTTGATGGCAATTCATATTTCCATCATTTGAATCTTCTTTTTCCCATAGCCACTCAAATAGAATGAGGACAGTTCTAGAGTTTCTCGAAACCAAGAAAGGATTTGTGCTGAAAAGATCACTCTGGGCAAGCACCAGGTGGCAATAAATAGCATCAAGCATAAGTGTAATTTGGCCAGGGGAAACATCAATTTCAGCATCATAAAATTCCAGTTACTTCACCTTACTCTTTAGTCTGTACTTTTTTCACTTTTTTTTTCCTTTGAAGTAAAAGCGACTCTTTTGTTTGCTATTTTGTACCTTGCATCAAAATTTCAGTACTTCTTTAGATGCCTGGGTGGCTCAGTCAGTCAAGCAGCTGCCTTTGGCTCAGGTCATGATCCCAGGATCCTGGGATCAAGCCCCATATCGGGCTCCTTGCTCAGTGAGGAGCCTGCCTCTCCCCTGCCTGCCACTCCCCCTGCTTGTGCTCTCTCTCCTTCTCTCTCTCTCTTTCTGTCAAATAATGATAAAAAAAAAAAAAATCCAGTACTTCCAGCTGCAATTGTTTTATGGCATGAAACCATGACTTTAATGATACTTAAAGATATCCTCAGTGCTTGTTTGCTCCTGCTCTTTTTTCCTGATGTCTACAAATTCCAGTTTGGGTGATTGTGGCTGGCAGCCTTAAAAAGAAAGACAGGTCATGCTTACAGAGGCCCTAAGACCTGGCTGCTCTGGTGTGACAGATCATGGGCAGGCTACTAACCAAGGACTTAAATTGCTAACATAGCCTCTTCTCTGCTCACCACTACTTCTCCTTCTGAAATTGGTGTTAAGAGTTACCTGCCCCTTCTCCCACCCTGGATCACGACTTGGCCAAACTCACCCTATTCACATATATCTAGAAAGATGAACTACCCTTAACTTCTCTATTTATGATCTCTTTGATTTTTCCTTCCCCCAGCAAACCTAAACTGGGCCATACACCTGTGTTCACTCTTATAATCACTTCCTATTAAGGGCCTATCTTCCTGACTAGTTTATAAGCCTTTAGAAGGCAGGAGCTCTGCACTACTCATCTTCCTATGCTCTACAGTATTAGACACAGAGTTAAGTGCTCAGAGAAACTTGTCCAGTTAAATAATTCAAAGACCCAAGGTGGACTTCTTAAAGTGGGTTAAATGATATCTTGGGATATTTCTTAGTGTATTATTGACTTTTTCATTAGTGATTTATTAGTTGCAAAGCAATGAGCATAATATTTAGAGTTGCATGGATTTGAGTTTAAATTACAAATCGATCATTTATCTATATATGGTATGGTTTAAACTTCTTGGGTGGGACACCTGGGTGACTCAGTCGGTTAAGTGTCTGCCTTTGGCTCAGGTCATAATCCCAGGGTCCTGGGATTGAGTCCTGCATTGGACTCCCTGCTCAGTGGGGAGCCTGCTTTTCCCTCTGCCTGCTGTTTCCCCTGCTCATGCTCTCTCTCTAATAAATAAATAAAATCTTAAGAAAAATAAACTTTTTGGGTATCGGTTTCCTTGTCTTATCTTTCAAATGGGGTACTGATGCTTCTTTTATAAGATTTTTATAGGGATTAAATTGACATAAAACTGTTAATCATTATATTTGTCACATATCATCTTAATTTCTCTATCTTAACAAGAATATACAATTATTTCCATCTTTAGTAAGATTGCATTCAGGAAAGGTTTTGGACTTTGGTTAATGATCAAACACATTTACAAAACTGTAGAGCTAATGGAACCTTAAAAATTAGGAAATCCAGTGGTTTGCAAGCTTTCATAGCTATGGGGTGCTCTGTTCAAGCAAAATCCTTCTAGATGATCCAAAACCAAAAATTAGGTCAGATGTTGAAGCAATGGTAGAGATAGTTGAGTCATATCTCATCACATTTCTTTTCTCCAATTCAGTGAGCATCAATGAAGGAAATTGCTGATTTTCTAAGATTCTTCAAATGCATTTTTTAAATCTAGTGGACGGTCCAGCACCCTCCTCTTATAGATGAAAAGAATCAGAGACAGCCTATTATACCTTCAAAGCCACATAGCTCACTAATGTCAGAACTGTGGCAAGAGCTAGATTCCCTGATTTTCAATGTGGGGCTTTATTCCACTCAACATAGAGCTGCACATGTACTCAGTATGAACAGGAAAATTGGTCCCATATTGATCTGCCAGTCCCAGCAAGTCCAGGTAACAAGAAAAACAACATCTTATTTTTATTGAGGGTTTACTGTATATCAAACACCATGCTATGTATTTCAAAAATCACTGTTTCATCTAAGCATTGCAACAACCCTACGATTTGAATATCATTATCCCCATTTGACAAGGGAGAATTTGAGTATTAGAGAGGTCCAATAATTTGCTGAAAGTTACCCAGCAAGAATCTCTCATGATCTGTGCTAAACTCAGTCCTTTCTAACACCAAAATCCACACTGAAACAACAACATTGTATTTAGGAAACTAAGAAAATAGATATAAATATTGTTTCTATAAGTAATCTTTGAAAATTTCAAGGCCAAGCAAAGATACTGACTCCAGTTAGGGTCATCATTCATTCAGTTACAAGTTTCCAACTGCATGCAATTGAAAAAGATCTATTAATTATTTTGCTTTGCTTTAATAAGCCATTTTCTTGATTAAAAAGCCATTAATACCATTCCTTTTTAAACTGTGCTTGTATTTCTCAAGCACATTTAAATTTTACAAGTGTTTATTTCCTAAGAGGAAACTAAATTTAGTCAATATTTTTCTAAGAAAACAGTCTTTGATTCATGGCAAGTCACTACTATTAAACTTTTAAATTAAAAAACAAAGAAGTATAATAATAACTAGTTGTTAAAAATGAATCTAGACTTAGATTGCAAAAGCAATTTTAACAGGAAATAAAATTATGAATATTTTTGTGACACTCTTGTATCAATTCTTGTTTATATAACTCCAAAAGTATTCATCGTAAAAGTCAAATATTTAATCGAGAAATTGTTTCTTCACTGATTTTTTCTAATATATTCACTTGTTTTTTACCTGTCTGTGCAAAATATATTTATTCTACTTTTATATTGATTACAAACTTTCATTCTTAGAAACTCTACAGGTTCATTTTGGTCTAAATTCTCCAAGGTAGCATGGAAGGCCCATCTCAATATTGCCCTAAACTGTCCTCAGATTCATCATTCAAAATCTTCCCACACTTAACCTCTCCTCCAAGAACAATGAATTTTTTTTTCTTTTTTTCTTTTTTTTTATTCTTATGTTAATCCCCATACATTACATCATTAGTTCTAGATGAAGTGTTCCATGATTCATTGTTTGTGCATAACACCCAGTGCTCCATGCAGAACGTGCCCTCCTCAATACCCACCACCAGGCCAACCCATCCTCCCACCCCCCTCCCCTCTAGAACCCTCAGTTTGTTTTTCAGAGTCCATCGTCTCTCATGAGAACAATGAATTTTAAGATATCTCCCAAGTACTATGTCCCGTATGTCTGTATGTTTTGCACATATTTCTTCATGGAATCTTTATAGTCCTTTCTCTGTTGAACCCTTTCTTCAAAAACAACTGAGATGTTACTTACTCCACCCTCAGATATTTAGATCTTTCCTCCTTTACTATACTTCTACTGTAGTCTGTTCACAACATGATTATAAAATTTAGAATATCTTACACT
The DNA here is from genome assembly GCF_029215605.1 of Mirounga angustirostris. Taxonomy (NCBI): domain Eukaryota; kingdom Metazoa; phylum Chordata; class Mammalia; order Carnivora; family Phocidae; genus Mirounga; species Mirounga angustirostris. The sequence goes on along the minus strand of NW_026991716.1, from coordinate 43,624,756 downwards.
TGATTTGCATCTGTATCTATCTACTTACCTCTCTGTCTGTCTATAGGGAGAGAGGAAAATACACACATCCAGAGAGAAAGGAACACATCCTATTTATCTTTGTATTCCCACAGGCTTGCACAGTACCAACAAAAGTATTCTAAATATTTCTAAATAATTTCATCTTTTTTTAAGTCTATGAAGCATGGCATAGATATTTTCATTTCCATTTTGCACGTCATAAGATGAGATAAAGTTCCAAAATCACAGAGTAAGTCAGAGCCATAGCTGGAATCAGAGAACAGGCTTCCTGAAAAAAGAGGTCCAGAGCCTTCCCGCTCTACCAATGAATTGCAAAAATACTCTATTTTTATGGAGATATAAAAGTCATATTTCTTTTTTAAAAAATCACTAGTAATTTCCCCTGTTCCACAGGAAAAAGAGATATCCTGTGTCAGATAGGCATATGTTCTTAGGTGTTATCCAAGGAAGGTTTTGCCAAATTACTATATATTCTGGGTGCAAATAGATTTTCTGTCACTCATGTTATCTCTTTTTTTAAACTACTTTATTGAGGTATAATTGGCATACAAGAAAATGCATATGTACAAAGTGGACAATTTGACAACTTATGACACATGCACACTCATATTAAACTATACATCAAGAGAGTGAACATATCCATAACGTCCAAAAGTTTCATTATGCCCCTTTATAATCTATCCTATACTGCCCCCATCCCCAAGCTACCTCAAGCATCTGTTTTCTGTCCCTGTAGATTAGTTGGCGTTTTCTAGAGTTTTACATAAATGGAATCATAAAGTATGTACTCTTTTGCGGCAGGGGAGGGCAGGTTTGGCTTCTCTCACCCAATATAATTATTTTGAGACTCATCTATGCTGTTATGCATATCAATAATAATTCCTAAAGTCACTATTTGCTCTAACCTGCTATGATTTCAAGGGGGACATACCCCATTTATCTTAAACTATTACCATCATTGACTCAGATTTATTGCATTACCCTAACTCTTCCTCATTTTCTTAGGCCATCAATCAGATCTCTTCTATTGTATTATCCTTTGAGATATACATTTCTAGATTCAATCATATCTCTTAGAAAATAAGGCTTAAAAAAGCTAGCCCAAAGAATTTAGAGAGGTGAAGTCATTTTATGGTCTGTTCAAATCCATATGTCATCTAATGTTCTGTCAATGCTGTTCTTAGTTGATTGTATTACACAACATGAAGTGGGGCCTTTGCAGACTTCCTGTCTCAATATTTCCAAATGAATACTACCTGATCTCAATATTTCTCCATTTTCCCTGTAATGTAAGCCTATTTCCCCTTTCTTCATTTTATCCATCCATCCAGCAGTAAATTCTCCCCAGATGCTCCAAATAAGTTCCCTCCAGTAGAACTTCCTCATTGTCAATAGTCATGATTCATATCTTCATTTACTTGCATTACTTCCCACAAATTAGTCCTTTGGCTGTACCATAATACTGCCATGCATCTCTGAGACTCTCTCCTCTTTGTCTTTGTCTTTCAGGAAAGAAAGAACATGATGCTTCTGAGAAAATATATTTCTTTTTTATTTTTTTAAAGATTTTTATTTATTTATTTGACAGAAAGAGATACAGCGAGAGAGGGAACACAAGCAGGGGGAGTGGGAGAGGAAGAAACAGGCTTCCCGCAGAGTGGGGAACCCGATGCAGGACTCGATCCCAGGACTCAGGGATCATGACCTGAGCCGAAGGCAGATGCTTAATGACTGAGACACCCAGGCGCCCCAAATATATTCCTTTTTATCTGGAATGTCCCCCCCCCCATCAATCTCATTTTTACCAACCATTTTTTTCTAGCCTCACTTTGAATTCTTTCCCCAGTCTTTCCAAACCCACCCATTTCAAAGTCTTATGCTTTCCATGCGCTCCCATAGCACTTCATTTGCACCACTATTGTGCATTTAGTCCATTAACTTCGTGGTAGGGTTAAGTATACATAAGATATCTTCCTATTGCCTGTGAACTCTCAAGTGACAGCTTTGAATCTCTGAAAATGCCTTGCACCCATGGGATCAATATTATCTCAGTAGCTTTTGTGTCATTGTCCCTTCTTTGAACAGGTGCAAGATGTTCCATGGTGATCTTCCCACCACTTCTCCTTGTGGATCAGCAGGTCTCTTTCTGGGTCAATTTCCTTATTCTCCTTCCAAACTCCTTCATCCTTTACTTTTTAAAGATTTTTATTTTTTTAAGTAATCTCTGCACCCAATGTGGGGCTCGAACTTACAACCCCAAGATCAAGAGTTGCATGCTTTACCGACTGAGTCAGCCATGCACCCTGAAATTCCTTCATCCTTTAAAGTGGCAGATGATTAATATATGGAGGTGAGAAAAGGGGGTAACAATGTTGTAAAGGGGGGGTTGGATCTATCTGGATTAAAGATAGGAGAAGAGGTTGTCAGATCCAGTAAAGAGAGATTCATTTCTAGCAATTTTTTCCATTCTACACCGTCAAATTAAATGAGTAGAAATAACTTTGTTTCGGGCACCTGGGTGGCTCAGTTGGTTAAGCGACTGCCTTCAGCTCAGGTCATGATCCCGGAGTCCTGGGATCGAGTCCCACGTCGGGCTCCTGGCTCAGCGGGGAGCCTGCTTCTCCCTCTGACCCTATCCCCTCTCATGCTGTTTCTCTCTCTCTCTCTCTCTCTCTCTCTCTCAAATAAATAAATAAATAAATAAATAAATAAATAAAATCTTTAAAAAAAAAAAAAGAAATAACTTTGTTTCTTCTGCTCACTCGTATACTACTTTAAATTATCACTCATTACTGACACATCATTTTATTAACCCATCTCTACCCACTTGTCTACCCCCTTAGGGCTGCCTTTAAAAAGATGGACTGAATTTCCTCCCAAAGCTAGAGTAAATAAAATTTAAAATTCAACTCATACAATAATTTAAAATGCATTCTATGGCTTGGAATCATCCACCTACTGCTTTCACATTTTAAAGAAGAGAACTACTTGGGTAAGTCACTTCACCTTTTGGGATTTCAATTTTTTCACCTGAAAATGAACTGATTTGAAGTGAATGATCTCTGAAGTTCCCTTCATCTCCAAGTCTTCATGAATCTGTGACTCTATAACATGTGCCTTGCAGGAATTCTGTAAGAATAAATGTTTGTGAAATAATTTGAAACTCAAGGACGAAAGGTTTTATGCTAGTGCCAGAACTATTTTTATTAAATGAAGAATGCCAGGGAAATCTGTTGTGCCTTGGGATAGCTGCTGCCAGTGTCCCCAGCACTGCCTGTGCCCAACACATTTCAGGAAGGGGAAAAGGGAACAAGAATCCCACTAATGGGGCCAGAAATCATGGTGGGTGGATAGTACATATATTCCTGAAATTCAAACAAGGAAGTGGTAACAGGCACATGAACACTAATGTTTACAGAAAAGAGTCCATGAAAGGATTTTGCCTTGGTGGCCCTATTAGAGCCCATTCACAAGCCAGGGATGAGGATTGGTGTTGTCTCTGGGCACCTGCCATGATGTATCTCCAATGACTTCCCCTTCATGCTGAACCTTTCCTTGCCTGACTCCTTCTGCCCATCAAAGCAAACTTGTCTGATGACCGCATTCCAACCACCCAAGAAACTAAAGGGATTACAGAATCATTGAGTTAGAATTCAAAACAACTTAACCTTACTAATTCATTGTTTTTCATATTTCTCATATCAATAAACTAAGCCTCAGAGCAGTCAGTGGACTATCAAAAATCACAATTTATACATAGTTATACCAAGGCTGAGTAGCAGACCTGTGACTCCTAATCAATGCTACTTTCATCACCACTTATTATCTTGTAAATTAATTCTAGTCTCAATGCAAACTGATGGAGGTGTAATGAATTCCCTGGCTGCGTGTTGATGAAGCTAGCAGTGCTTTACTCCAAAAGATTAAGAGAAGTGGATAATCTAGCACTTGGCAAGGCCAGCAAAGGAGGTATCATATACCAACCCTGGAAAGCCTGGCACGAGCTCCACCACACCATCTGGAGAAGGTAAAGGACCCATAGTCAGTAGACTTAGCCCATCAGTGAACTATTATTTTCATTCCTCTCTAGGTTTTGTTTTCCATATATGTGAAATGGCACGATTAGATTTAAAATCATCAAATTCACAGACCTGTACCTCTGAAACAAATAATACATTGTATAGTAAAAAAAAAGAAGATAGTAGGAAGGGAAAAATGAAGGGAGGGAAATTGGAGGGCAAGACGAACCATGAGAGACTATGGACTCTGAAAAATAAACTGAGGGTTCTAGAAGGGAGGGGGATGGGCGGATGGGAAAGCCTGGTGATGGGTATTAAAGAGGGCATGTACTGCATGGAGCAGTGGGTGTTATGCGCAAACAATGAATCATGGAACACTACATCTAAAACTAATGATGTAATGTATGGTGATTAACATAACATAATAAAATAAAAAATTTTTAAAATAAATAAATAATAAAACAAAAAATAAATAAAATCATCAAATTCAGGAGAGTCCTTTTTGTTCACAGTAGATGAACATCCACAATTTTAAGACAGGAGATATGTATGGAATATATTGGAGTTAGTTGTCTAGCAAGATTTTTTTAAATTTTTTATTTATTTATGAGAGAGAGAGAGAGAGCAGGGGAAGGAGAAGAGGGAGAGGGACAAGAAGACTCCATGCTGAATGTGGAGCCCAATGAGGGGTTTGATCTCAGGACCCTGAAATCATGACCTGAGCCAAAACCAAGAGTCAATTGCTTAACCGACTGAGCCACCCAGGTGCCCCACTAATGAGATATGATTCTGAATTCAAGCCAGTCTGAGGACCTCATGTAGCAGTGTCCCACAGCAATGCTCCTCAAACTCTAGCATGCATCAGAATCACCTGCAGGGTTTGATTAAACACAGATTCCAGGGCCCTGCCCCAGACTCTCTGCAGAGATTCTGATTCAGGAGGTCTAGGGTGGAGCCTGAGAATTTGTACATCTCACAAGCTCCCAGGTAATGTTTGGCTGACTAATTGAGGTCCATATTTTGAGTACCACTGCTCTACACTCTGAAGCATGTCTTGCATAGTTTCATTGTTATTATTGCCATCACCAGATGTTGAATAATGAAAAAACAATAATGCTTTTTGTTTTAGGTAAAGGAGAGTAAAAGCTACCAAAATTTTAAAAGATAAAAGTGAGGGGTGGCGCCTGGGTGGCTCAGTCATTAAGCGTCTGCCTTCGGCTCAGGTCATGATCCCAGGGTCCTGGGATCGAGCCCCGCATTGGGCTCCCTGCTCCGCGGGAAGCCTGCTTCTCCCTCTCCCACTCCCCCTGCTTGTGTTCCCTCTCTCGCTGTGTCTCTCTCTGTCAAATAAATAAACAAAATCTTTTAAAAAATAATAAATAAATAAAAATAAAAGATTAAAGTGAGTAACTAAAATGTGCTTAAATATAAAGATGCTGTCTATCCACATTTTCCTTCACTAATTGTCCTAAATTATAGTACTTTTGCCCAGATTTATCTTGCTGTTGGATACTGTCAACCCAAAAGGAGATGGTAAGCTTTCCTAATACAGGCACTATCAGAAATTGCTTATTGCAGAATTTTCAAGAAAATTTTAATAGAAAAATTGGTTATCCTAGACACTTGTTTATATAGTGAGTGTACAACTGAAAACTTGGTGTGAATTAAAGCTGTGGAAAATTGACTCTTTTTAAATACTATGGGAGAATGCTCTTTTAAAGGATGGCTAAACACATGTTGTGGACATTTCTGTCAAGAATAAATATGCAGCCATCAGAAGGAATGAGATCTTGCCATTTGCAATGACATGAATGGAACTGGAGGATGTTATGCTGAGCGAAATAAGTCAATCAGAGAAAGACATGTATCATATGACCTCACTGATATGAGGAATTCTTAATCTCAGGAAACAAACTGAGGGTTGCTAGAGTGGTGGAGGGTGGGAGGGATGGGGTGGCTGGGTGATAGACACTGGGGAGGGTATGTGCTATGGTGAGCGCTGTGAATTGTGCAAGACTGTTGAATCACAGATCTGTACCTCTGAAACAAATAATGCAATATATGTTAAGAAAAAAAAAAAGAAGAAGATAGCAGGAGAGGAAGAATGAAGGGGGGGAATCGGAGGGGGAGATGAACCATGAGAGATGATGGACTCTGAAAAACAAACTGAGGGTTCTAGAGGGGAGGGGGGTGGGAGGATGTTAGCCTGGTGATGGGTATTAAAGAGGGCACGTTCTGCATGGAGCACTGGGTGTTATGTGCAAACAATAAATCATGGAACACTACATCAAAAACTAATGATGTAATGTATGGTGATTAACATAACAATAAAAGAATTAAAAAAATTTTTAATGAAAAGGAACTATTAGAAAAAAAAATGAATAAAGCAATCAAAGCCAAGACTGAAGTGGGAGTTGAAGAATATTCCACATGAGTTCTTTTAGCAATTCAAACATTTACGGGATTCCAGTTAGGTACCAATGCCCATTCTACATTATGAGTTATTGTCTGCATAATTGTGCGGCCCGCCCCATGCCTGGAGGGATGATGACGGATAGGAATTCTGCAGCCCCTGGCAACCTGATTTTCTCATAGAATAGTTTTTTTCCCCTTCTGAGATTTTGGGTTCTTTTGCAGCCTGGTGTAGAAAAATTGTAGGTTTTCACATCAGGCAGATCTCAGTTCAAATCCAAGCGCAGATAATTATTATAAGATGACCTCTCTGAGCCTGCTACAAAATGGCACTAAAAAATACTTACTTGGTGGGGTTGCCATGAGGATTAAAGACAATGTAAGTTAAGTAGCCTTTGAAGATAGCAGCTATTTTCTATGAAGGAACAATATTTTCATAAGCTTCCCTGGGAATGACTTACCCTCCAATCAAATATCCAATGATCAGGCAAAAACAGCTCTTGTTAATTTATAAATATTGACAGAAAAGATAATAGATGGGTAATAACTATAAGATTTGTGTGCATTTCTGAATGCATGTCATTCATAAATAAGTTTGCAATTTCTAACTAACGTTAAACTACCTATTTCAACTTTAAACAAACAATAATTATTTTTTATAATAACAGGAAAGTTCTGAATACTTATTAACTAAATCAAAGTTTAATATAGTACAAAGTATTAAATGGACTAAAATTTATGAAATAGCTCAGAGAAACTAGAGAAAAACAGTGACAAACATTAAAGGATATCTAAAATTGACTTTTCAACCAAAACCACTTCTGTATCAAAGAAGGCAGATGGACAATATTTAAAAAAGAAAACAGATAAAGATGAAAAGCAAAGCAGTCATGTGGTAGTGCAGGATGTGAACCATTAACAGGCTATAATCAACATGGGAGGCATAAGATGGAACACATGTGAGACGTAAGATTTCAATTTATACATGGGGAATAAGAACTTTTAATGCAATTGATAAATGCATTGAATGTTCTCAGGATGAAAAGATTTTTCTCAACCTGCTGAATGAGAAATATCTACTCTATGTGCAGTGCTGATGAAGGGAATTCAAATTTAAGAACAAAAAGAAATTACAAAATCTCATACAAGAGTACATTTCAATAATGGGGGCCATGACAGTGAGTGCCAAAATTATACCAATAATCTATATGTTCATTCTCACTGAATACCAATCATGTCTTATATAAATATGATTATTAGATGTCTTTACTATGACTGATTAAATACATTAATGTGTTGATATTTTATTACAAATCATTAGAATCTGTTAAAACAAAAAGTTCAACCTGGGTATACCTAGTGGTGATTCTTCTTTGTTTTATGGAAACTGATTTACAGACTTTATATAACCAATCCACCACTTAATTAGTGACAATTAACTTTCCAGAGTTTTCAGAGTCCAGTATTATGGAAAGTATTAAATAAATAATATTTAGAGCATCCTTAAAACCATGTCTGTCCCAGAATAAGTACATTGTAAATTGTTCTGCTTTCATTAACATTTAGTTAATATCAGTCTTCTGGGAATTTCTACCTTATCTGGCCTTGCTACTATTGATTTCCTCCCATTATGGCATCAGTATACCTCAGTCTCCAACATGGGCAAGATTGCACCAGAATGATAGCTACCCACATTTTTTTAAGCCAGAGATTTGGGCAAAACCTATGTATTGGGAGGAAAGACTTTACTTTGTGAAATATGTACATTTTCACTACACTGAAACTATAGTCTTCACTACACTGAAACTATAGTCTTTTAGTCCCTCAAACACTTAATGATATTCTTAAAAAGATATGTTGGACTTCACTGAATTTTTTATCACAGCTTTGAATATTATTTCAAGTCATCTTCAACAACTCATATTCACATTTACACAATCATTCAGACTTACGAGTCTTCATTTCATGCACTGATTCTGTTTGATCCATTCTGTGGTCATCTTTAACACAATCAAATGATAGTCCTTAAACAGAGGGCAAAAAGTCAATTGCTTTTATGAAGAAAGGAAGCACTGTAAACTATAAATCATCCATTGTAGAACATAGAGTTTTCATAAAATAGATTTTCTTAAATCAAATCAACATATTTGTTGAGGAGCTAACCTATGCTAAATGAGGCAATCAATCAATATTGAATGGAGAGGCCCACCCTTCCAACTGGGGGACATGGAAGTGCTATCGATGGAGACCTCTGAAAAATAAAAAGAGTATTGTTTCATATTTTATCTGATCAACCACTGAATTATACCCTGTAAAATTTCTTATAAGAAACGACAAGTCATCCAAGACCCTGAGTTTTCTGTTGATGGTCTTGCAACCTAACATACCCACTCAAAAGATCATTTTGACTCTGAAATAATTATTATACACTCAATTTATTGCAATCAACTGGATTATACTACAAAATAGTATTTATATTTTAACCAAGAAGTTACATCAATATGTTCTGTCTATTATACATTTTATCTGAGATTTAACTTCAGAAGAGGCTACCAAATAACAGTTCCAATGACAGTAGAAATAATTGTCATTATAATTGACCCTTGTCTTGGATGCCTAACTAATTAATAATTGAGAGCTGAAGGAAATGATAGATCACTTAATGGCAGGCTAATTCTTTTTAGATAGTTGTGACTTTTTCATTTGCCTTATCTGCTTTCTCTTCAGAATCATGATATAGGCTTTGAGGCAAGATAGACCTGAATTTGAATCCAGGCTCTGCCATCTAGTGGCTTTGAGACCTTAAGAAAGTAACGTATCTTCTTTGAGCCTCAATTCTTCTGGAAAGGTAGAACAATTGATACTGCCCACCCAGGACTTTTATGAGGGTTAAGTAAAACAGTATATGCAAAGGTCCTGGCTCTTAATAAGGGTCCCATAAATGTTTCTTATGATTAACATCATTAACAAATGCAGTGTTACATCACTACATAAAGACAGGCTTAGAGGGGAATAGGGAGGGCTCTAGGAGTAGGTGGGTCAATGATGGAAGTGGAATTGGCAGCAGCTACCAGGTCTCTCATTCCAATGCTTTAAATACTAAGCTGCTCCATCTCTGCTTAAAGCCCCATTTTGGAACAAACAGCTCTTTTATTTTTATGATATCATTTTGAAAATGATATCAAAATAAAGACTTAGACATTAATATAAATAAATTTTCCTTATTTGTACTTTTAGAGAAGAATATGAATAAAAATGACAGGACAAATTTTGTCATTTGTGCAAATGATAAAAAATAAAAGTCCCATAGTAACCACAGAGAATCACGGTGGGAATGATTATTTCTAGATGTGTGATGTTTTTCCCCACAGACATTCTCACATTCTTGATTTGAAGCTTTTCCCCGCACTTAAGTAAGAAAACATAAGGGGAAAACATCCAAATGTCATTTTTCATTTACATTATTCTAGTGCCCCCTATTCATACTAGACACAGAATTTAGTTTATTAGCTTGTTTGTAAGCAGATGTGCCCTGAGAAAGAAGTGAACATGTCTTTTCCTTTCACCTCCATAATACCCATTCTTCCCTACTATTTCCCACTGAAGTAAATCACAAAAAGACAGAGATGGTGAATATTTCATGGTTTCAGCTTATCTAAATATTTTGATTTTTTTATTAAAACATATTCTTCTAGTATGGGGGGTCTGCAAACTCCAGCACAAAAGCCAAATCCAGACTTCTTTCTGTTTTTATATAGATTATGAGCTAAGAATGAGTTTTTCCTTTTTAAACTGCTGAAGTAAAATCAAAAGAAAAGTAGTAATCTATGCCATGTGAAAATTATATGAGACTTAAATGTTAGTGTCCCTAATTAAAGTTTTATTAGAACATAGCCAGGCTCATTCATTTACCCATTGCCTGGGGCTGCTTTTGTGCTCCAACAACAGACTGAGTAGTTGTGACACAGACCATATGTTGCATGCTCACTGCTTTGCACAGCTGCTTGGTTCACTACAAATCACAGTTATAATTCTACAATATTTCTGGTGCTATGCCTATCGCTGCACCACAACATTTGTTTTATTACTCATGTATGTGATGTAAAAAGAAGAAAATAGTGGACTTTGAATAATTCAGTCTTAAGGTACAGTAGAGTGTGGATTATTTCATTATCAAATTAGATGGCAAAATATCTTTGTATTAAGCAATGACACTATCACAATGTTAAATAAGTGTTGATATTTCCATACTACGCATTTACATCTCCCAACTCTTGGGAAAACAACAATCGGGGAAAAAGTAGAAGCATTTAAATAAAATGTCTCATTACAACAGAATTTCTTCACAAAAATAAAAAACAAAAATGAGGCTGCAACTAAATTTCTGAGCAGCTCATTTATTAGCCAAACGAGAGAACGCATTTACCGATGTTGACTTATCAATTAAAGAAATGTAGCCAGAGAAAGTAGTTAAGATTGTCAACTATTTGGCAAGAACAGTTGCTCAAAGAGTTGAAAACATTGGCAGCAACATCAATAGTCAATTAAAAACAAGGCAAATTATCTTGAGTGGTTTTCCTTGGCTCTTCATTAGTCAAAAGATATTGACAATACTGGTTGGTTGTTGCTTATTAGTGAAGTCAATGATGCATTTGGAGTGACTGAAAAGTGACCTTTGTGAATAATCTGTGTGGAGCAAATACAGGTGGAAATAGTTTCAAAGAAGTTGAGAAAACACTCATACACAACAACCTGAAGTGGAATCTGCTAAGATGTGTTAAAACTGATAGTGGTAAAAATATGTGTGAAGCAGAAAAAGGGCTTTCCCCACCCCCCTACAAATTCACAAAGCTTATGAAAAGGTAAGGTGTTTAAAGCCTATGGTTATTCATTGTATCATTCATCTGCAGGTCCTCTGCCGAAAGTATTTGAATCTATGTTGTCGAACCAGTTGTGTCAATAATGAACTTCATTTACTCTTGTGGATTTAACCATTGTCACTTGGGTGATTTTGAAGTTAGGACCAAGAATTTAATTTTTTTTTCAGCCACTATCATCAAACATTGAGCAGCTTTGAAATTCACATTTGCTATGGACTTGATAATGTTCCTTAAGAAATAGGCAGAGTGCTTACCTTTGTAATGTATACTTCAGTGTAATCATTTCCATAACACTGATTTTGGTTGAATAGCAAGTAATAACAAAGTGCTTTATAAGACCAGTGCTGTCAAAAGTTAAAACAATAAGCTGGATCTCCATTTTTACACAAGTTGTAAAGTGGGCTAAACGACAGTTCCGAGCTAGAACTATAGTTACAGCAGCATTTTTTTAACCTTCATGAATGGGCAAAGGATATGTACATATTTTATAATCCATTGAATGGTGCAACCAAGAAGCTTCTGCCATACCTTCAATTGGACATGATTCCTCTGCAGTGTAATGACATGTTAAAAAGCAAATATCAAGACGAGAACCTAACAGAATCCATAAATTTCTTCCAAGAGATTGAATATATTCTATTAAAATACTACATTTGTGGAAGGTTATCAGTATCAGTACCTCTCTGTGGGAAAAGACATTTCATAGGTGAAATATACACAAAATCTCATTACAGATCAACATTAACAGATGGACATTTGTAATCAATTTTGATAATCAAGAACACTAAATTTGAAACCCCAAAGTATGAATTTTCTATCGCTGCTATAACAAATGACCACAACTAGTAGCTTAAAACAATACCCACTTATTACTTCACAGCCTTATGAGTCAGAAGTCTGAGTTACAGCATAGCTCACCTGGAGTCACAGCTGAAAAATCTCACAAGGCCAAAATCAAGGTGCCAGCAAAGCTGTGTTCCTTTCTGTAAGCTCTGGAAATGCTTCCACTTCTAAGCTCATTCAGACTGTTGGACAATCGCAATTCCTATGGTTATAAAACTGGGGCCCTCATTTCCTTTATTTCTGTCAGCTAGGGGCCAATCTGGGGCTCCTCGATACTTCTCACATTCTTTCTCATGCTTTCCATGTGGCCCCTCCACCAGCCACAGGTTTGCTCTCTTTCATGCTTCCAATCTCTATTTCTCCTTCCCTGGCATCTCCCTGACTTCAGCCTAAAAGCATTCTCTCTGTTTTTAAGAGCTTGTTTAATTAGAATAGGCCCACGTGGATAAACCAAGCTGCTATCCCTATATTAACATCCATAACCTCAATTATATCTGCAACTTCCCTTCTGCTATATAGCATAAAGGACATAAGGATTAGGATATTGACATATTCATGGGTCATTCATTATTCTGCCTACCATATCCAATTGAGCAAAATGTTACTACCCAAAAAATAAATTCATTCTTTTCATTAGCAGCTTCATGTTATAAAAATTGTATGTTACTATTATTATTATTATTTTGAATTACATTAATTAAAAATGTATGGAAATGTGTATTTGTCTCTTGTTATACAAATACCTGTCTAATATTCTCAATTTTGCCTTTTGGCCCATAAGCCTAAAATATTTACTATCTGACCCATTATAGAAAAATTTGCTGATTTATGTTGCGGTAGAAAAATAAATTGGTGCAGACTTTCTGGAAGTTTAACAAAATGTTTCACAAATTAAAATGAAAATGAACAAACAAACACATTTAAGAAAAATTGTGCCAGGAAATTTTGTCTAGGAAACAAAGTATGTGTGTGCTCAAATTTAGCAATAGTTTTGTTTATTCAGCATCATTTACAAAGGGAGAAATTTGTAGTTAAGCCAAGTATTACCAATAGGGGGATGGTTAAATAAATTTGAGTAAATCCATTTAGCACTAAAATTATATTATGATAAATGTAAGCAGTAGCTATTTTTATTGCCATTGATTATATACATTTTAATATTTTTAATAATGTACATTTACTGTATTATAAAGATGTAACTATAATTAAAAGTTGTTTTATAAAACAAATTGACTTAATTTGGTGGGAACATTAAGGAAGCAATAAAAAGAGACTTTAGTCTACTGTGGTTAATCCTGAAATAGAGCTCTATAAATATGGTTTAAAGATATGGGGAAATCTTCAAGAAGAAATGATGGGGGTTGTCCCTTGGGAGTGGGACCGAGAGCAGGAAGATATGGAACAGGGATTCTTGCTTTTCATCATAGGGTCTATGCACTAATCGATTTTACTTTGATAAAAGTGTAAAAATATGGAATTACATATGTGTATGTGGTTTATTTTATTTTTTTAAGAGTTATTTATTTACTTTACAGAGAGAAAGTGAGCATGAGTTGGGGGGGGGACAGAAGGAGAGGGAGACAAGCAGACTCCCAGCTCAGCAAGGAGCCCCACATTGGGGCTCAATCTCCTGACCCTGAGATCATGACCCAAGCAGAAACCAAGAGTTGGAGGCTTAAACCAACTGAGCCACCCAAGCGCCCCAGATTTTACTTAGGTAGAAGTGTAAAAATATGGAATTTGCACACGTGTATATGTATATGTGGTTTATTTTTTTAAAGAAATATATGCTGGAAGCTGTCTTTTGATCAGGAAAGCATTATACTTCATAAAACAAGAAATGACTAAAAAATTGAGAGAACTAATTACTAAGTTTGCTCCCTTGACCAAACAGGCCAGAGCTTAAATGAATGAAATGTAAATTGAATGAAATCTCACAGGACCTGAAAACAATATTTTGTATATCATGTTTTTTCCTTTTAAGTCTCCTGTTCTAATGTCTTCTTTTTACATTCATTTCCTGAAGAGAAGACCTTTGAATTCTGCTGGTTATACAAAGCCTTCCCTTCCTACTAAGAGAAGGGAAATCTTTAAGCAAAGGCCCTTTTTCTCCTGGGGCAAATCTGACATAGGCAAGTGGAATATTTTCCCTGGATACATGAATAGGTGAAGTAAGAAAAGTCAATAGATAGACAATTTTTTATAACAAGGAAATACCCAAGATAGGCTAAGAACACAGAAATGCAGAGCAGCCTGAATATCTGAATGAAGAGGGGCTTTGAAGTAGGCAGGACTGCTTTCAAATTCCATTCGTTCCTAATCCTCTGAACCTCAGTTCTGGTATCTGTAATAGTGAGTAAGAGATATTTATGTCAAGGATTCCTTATTAATTAATGAATTAATGAATATAAAATAATAAGCATAATATTTAGCTTACAGTAAACATTCAACAAAGCTATTTCTCTGCCTATTATTGTAAATTTCTCCCCCCAAACTATATCCTTTCTAGTGTCTATAATCATATGAATAATATCTAAATATATCTATATATATTTAGATACAGCTTTTAAATATATGCAAATTAATTTAAGTTAATTATCTATGTTTTACTTTCAAGTAATTATGTACTTCCTTTATTTTAGCTCTTTTGAAAGCAAGAAGCACATCTAATAATTCCTATATAACCTCGTATAATATGCATCCTGCTTCTATAAATGTATTTGAATATTTACGTTCAGTATCCCACTGAATCCACACAATCGCCTGCAAGGTGTGAGCTTCTCTTACCCCACGGTTACAGATGAGAAGGCTAAAGTGTACAGTGGTTAAATAAGTTGGCCAAGCTAATACCACTCGAAGGTGACAGTAGGGAGTTGACGGACTTGAACCTGGATGTGTCTGTGTCCAGAGTCCAGATATCTGTTGTGCTCTATTGCCATCACCCCTAAAGAGAGCAGAAATGTTTCTGTCATTGCTTTCTTGCTTATCTTTAAAGGTGCATTCAGGGGGTACACTACCTGTTTTTAGCAGACACATCCACATTGACTCCATCACCAGATCATTTCTCTTTTCACTTGTAGGTAACTCACGAATACTTCCATCTTCCACCATCCCTGTCTGTAGGACCCTGGTCCGGGCTGCTCTTGTCATGGCTCGAACAACTCTTTCAGCCTCCTGCAAGATCAGCCAGTCTTCACTCTTAACACCTTCCAGTTCATTCTCTACACCGCAGCCCAGCTGTATTCTAAAACCCAATCTGTTCTTGTTACACTTCAGTAGCTCCACATACCTCTGAGGAAAACCCTCCAACTCTTTGACTCCCCCGACCGTATAAGCTCCATGAAAGTAGCAACCCTGTATAATTGGCATAGGAGGGGTTTGCACATTTTGGTTATTCAGGAAGTCTCTGTTTGGTCAGCATGTTGAAGGAACCAAGTTTCCAGGCTTCTTTAATTCATGTACTTATTCATTCTTCCAGCCTCATCTTCTGCTATTCCTGCCCTTGAACATACTCTCCAGCTTTAATAAACTTTGTTTAGACCTTGAAAATCATCAAAAAGAGAAACAGTTCTCAGAAACTCACAGAACTGAGAATGGGAAAAATAAACTCCAAGATGCAGACAATCTGATAATACCAGGAGGGCTGAGGCTGGTGACAGGGCAGCTAGAAGGGCCAAGGAGATGCTTAGGAACAACAGCAATAAAAGGACAGGAGACACAAGGCAAACAGGAGTACAGACCCATGTCATCAACCACAAGGACTAAACCTCTGGCTCCAAAGTAATTTGTTGTGTTTTACCTTCATTTATACTTCTATCTTCCTTAGTTTTTACTTATTCTTTTTAATATGTCTCTCACTTTGGGAGAGCCATTCTGGGATGAGTCAGGTAGCTATTACGTTATTGTGTGTTTATTGGATGTGAGGTTTCCTGCTAGAAACTGAAGGTACGAGACCAGAGGGTAACAGGCATTGCCCTCATGAAGGCTGCAGTCTGTGTAGGAGGGAGACATAGATTATTTCAATACAACAGAATGAAGACTGCCCTAAGTTTCACAACTGCTCAGCAAAGGAGGGCCACTCTGCCAAAGACAAAGGCCCACAGAAAGATTTCATCACAGTTTCTATAAATGCCTATTGATTTTGCCTATGTCAACAAGATAACTAAATCTCCAGATGTTTAGTCTATATGTGTTCTAGAGATGTGTTGTTTATGTATAAATGTGAATGGTCATAGGAAGCTTTTTTTTATTTTTTCCATTTGAATATTAACTCATTTTGTTTATACCGATTTTCCTGGCTAAAAGGCTGAAAATTTCCCAAAGGTCACAGTGGAATCCCTCACCTTGTTTGACAGGCTGAAGACCAAATTTTTGAATGTCAAACACACTTATAAATAGTCTGAGTTTGTCTGTTGTCTAATGCCATTTCACTTCTATTTTTTTTTTTTTTTTTTGAAGAAACCTGTTTTCCTCAGCAAGAGAACTCTATTTGCAATTAAGTTGTATGCAGGCCCTGTTACATCAGGGGTCAGGCCCTTCCATTTCTCTCCCCTCGATTTTGATACCATTCTGGGTGGGGGTAAGGGGGTCATCATAGGGGGCAGGCATAATCATGGGAGTGGAATAGCTCAGTCTTCCGTATTGTGATTCCATACTGACTGCAAACCTACCCCAATCTTTTCAGCAATATGCAGCACTGGGTATGCAGGATATAAAGTTACTCAGAAATCACAGTTGCAAGTATTGAGAGCAGTGGTATAGCAAGTGTGGGAGAGGGTAGGGCAGTAGGAGCACTCTACCTCATGTGTAGGCAATAAGGGCACTGGCTGTAGAAAATTTAAAGAAATGATAAAACTGACTAAAATTTAGTTTGCTTTGTGTTATCACCATGCATTGTCATTTTAACAATGTCAGTGGTATAATCCTCCTCCCTGTTGGGATAGACCGTGATTTTATGTGACCCTTCTGCCTCCTCCCCAAGTTCTCTTCTTGGTACTTTTTTTTTTTTTTTAAGATTTTATTTATTTGACAGAAAGAGACACAGCAAGAGCAAGAACACAAGCAGGGGGAGTGGGAGAGGGAGAAGCAGGCTTCTCACGGAGCAGGGAGCCCGATGTGGGGCTCGATCCCAGGACCCTGGGATCATGACCTGAGCCGAAGGCAGACGCTTAACGACTGAGCCACGCAGGCGCCCCTCTTACTGGTACTTATATATCTCTTTCTCTCTGACCGCGCGGGGCAAAGACAGAGCTAGGGAGTGTTATCTTCTGTTGCTCTCTGTAATGATATCAATGTTGGTATCTGATGATGCAGCAATAAATGTGGAGTTGTAACACGGGGCGACATCCCTAATGCTTTCCCACTAGAGTAGCTCTTCCATAGTGAATCTGATGCTCACTTCCACTCAATGATTGGCTTCATAAAATTCATTCTTTTCGAGGATCTGATGGGAGAACTGCCTTGTCAGGAAATAGGATGCATTTTCATGGTCAGACCTGAAATTAATGAGCAACTTGTCCTTTAGGAGCAGGTTCCTCTCTGGGTGCCGTAACACCACTAAAATCCCAGGTTGATAACCACCAACTCAATTTGATTATGAGCACCACACTTTTTGGAAAATGTGTAACTTTATAACAAACAATATGAGAGAAGTATACTACTGAGTTCAACCGGAAGAGAGAAATATGTTTTTCAGAGTAATTTCAAGAAGACCTTGCTAGGAACATTTAAAAAAAAGAGAGAGAGAGAGAGAATTACTACTGGAAAGAAGGCAAGAAGGGAAGACAAAAGGGAAGGAACAAAACTGGGGGAAATCCTTCAGGTTTTTTTTGCACAGCCAATGGATTGATCTGTATTACATTTGGGTTTACGAAAAAAAATTAAAAGATGATTTTAAAAAAAGAAGTAAGATCTAGGGATGTCTGGGTGGCTCAGTCAGTTAAGCATCTGCCTTCAGCTCAGGTCATGATCCCAGGGTCCTGGGATGGAGCCCCACATCGGGCTCCTTGCTCAGCAGGGAACCTGCTTCTTCCTCTGCTTGTTGCTCCCCTTGCTTGTGCTCTCTCTCTTTCTGTCAAATAAATAAATAAAATCTTAAAAAAAAAAAAAAGTATGATCTACTTCTTCCCAAATTAGAAAATTTTTATTTAAGGGCACCTGGGTGGTTCAGTCATTAAGCGTCTGCCTTCGGCTCAGGTCGTGGTCCCAGGGTCCTGGGGTCGAGTCCCACGTCGGGCTCCCTGCTCCATGGGAAGCCTGCTTCTCCCTCTCCTGCTCCCCCTGCTTGTGTTCCCTCTCTCGATGTGTCTCTCTCTGTCAAATAAATAAGTAAAATCTTTAAAAAAAAAGAAAATTTTTATTTAAATGATTGAAAATGGAATGTGTACAAAGCAACATGTCATCTTTGTACATTGTCCAATAAGTCTCTGCACAGAGCTGTATTTTGGCAGGCAGTCTTTCATCTTCAGTCCAGCTATTCCCCCGTGGCCACAATATTCCAAGTATTTTTCCAGCCTCTCTATCTTTTCCCAGACTAACACCAAAGCTCGCATTCTCCTCTGTGCTGGGCCACTCCCAACCCTCTGGGACTCCCTGTTTGATATTGTGCAAAGAGTAAACAGGAAAGCAAGGCAGGGACTCCAGCAGGGAATGGAAGTTTGCCCTTGTTAAAATGTAGCAAACCTAGCAAATGAACCCCATGAACTCAACTTCCAGAAGATTATGGAATCATAGCGGAAGGGCAAGGTAATGATCACTTAGTCCAATTTTATTACTTTCCATGAGTTTACAGATGTAAATCTAAGGCATATTGACCTGGAATGACTGAACCAAAGTGATACAGAGGTGAAGCAAGAGGGGAACCTAACTAAAAGTTAAGAGAAAGGAAAACCTTGATGTTTGAAATCTTCTCTAGAACTTAATCTTAAATTCCACCACAGGAAAATACTAGTTCTGGCAAAAATTTGGTACTGAGGATTTACTTATAAATGGTATAATAATGGATGCCTACACTTATGTTTCTTTTTTGGATACACTATTTTACGATTGGAAAGAGAATGGTGTTTATTTTCTGTTTTAAGCACATAGGGTGCAACAACATGACAAGGAGACTGAACTTCTAAGCCACATTTGATGCACAGTCTTATCTATGATGAATTTTTGGTTATCAATTAATGCAAATCCTATCTAAACTTCCTATTGCTTTTATTAAATAAAGATGCGTTCATAAACTCCTCAACCATTTCCAGTCCGTCATTTCCTACCCATACAGAAATGGCGATTGGAGACAGTGGATTTTCCCGAAGAATATTTGTACCCTATGGAAATAAAGGTAATTTTTAAAATATCAAATATGATTGGACTTCTGCTGCATCATATTATAAAGCTATTGACATAAATGGATTACAAATCAAAAAAAAACAATTCCTTTGTCGGATAATGAGTCTATTTTCCATTCAGAAAAGAATGGTCTCCAGAAACTAATTTGCTCTAAGCCGAAAAATTCAATACCCAAGGTTAATGTCAGCTGCCCAACATCCAAACATCCCTGCCATAACATTATGCTTCTTCCTATAGAAACTTTTGTTCAAAACAAAACAAACTAACAAAGTAAACCCCACATAAATTCCCACATGACAATGTTCTCAGAGAGGAGGCTGGCTCCATTCCCAGCCCCACAGTGAGTCCAGATTGGTCTAAGCCAGTTATTTGTGTTACGTTCCTCTCACCAGTGATTGATTTAGACACCGGCATGAGAAATAAGACTGAAGAGGAAATCCGTTGGGGGTCTCCTGGGGAACGCTTCTTCACTCTTAGAAGAGATGCACAGAAAGAAGCAACTGCTTCTTCCCCTGGATCTTGTTTTGTCTGGTTGTGTGGTCTGTGGACAAGAACGAGCACAAAGCTCAGGCTCTGGGGATAGGCAAAGCAGAATGAGAAAGAGGACTTAGGTTCTTAATGACTCCCCTGAACCTCTAAATTAACAAGCTCTATAACTATCATTCTTCCGAACATTGTGTTGTATTAGATAAGAAATGTCCTTACAGTTTAAAACAGTTGCAGCCGGAAACACCCAAAATGATCAAGACCAAAATTGCCTTTAAAACTGTACTCTCCAATGTGCCTTTCCTAGATACAACAGGTCTGACTAAGAGTGCGGGTGGTACAATGCAAACTCCTTAAAACTACCACAGAAGAAGTTCAAAGAACATCTTCCTGAAGCCCCAAAGCCAGCATTGCTTGAGATGGCTGTGGTGGAATGAGTTCTGTGTGAAACTGCATTATTCAGCCTCTCTTGTGACGAAACTCTAATCTTAGGATGTAAGAGGATGTGATGTATGCTATTCCAGACAGCCAAAAACACCTCCCCGGTGGGCTCCTCTAGGATGGTTCCCTCTTGTAGCTGGCTGGCTAGGAAATGACCTCAGGAATGTCCTTGGAAGCCAGGAGTTAAAGGTGGATGAATGACTTGTGGAACTGAGGTCTATATTTTCCTGCTAAGCAGGAAGATCCATAACGGACTGTTCACCTTGAACAAGATAGAAACTTGTATTGTGTTATACCGCTAACATTTAGAGGTTTATTTGTTGCAATCGCTAGCATTACAGCATTAGTTAATACAACAAGAATTGCAGTGTTTTGGTGAATGGTGATATGGATGAATTGACAAGTGGGTAAAGAACACAATCCAAGTTCATAAATAAGGAAACAGGATCAGAGAGTCAGGTGTCTTGCCCAAAACACCCAGGAAGTAACTTGTGTAATTGGCCTAGAACTCAGCCATTCTGAGTGCAAATTCATGTTTTTCTGGTGTCCTATCCTGCAAAAGGCCAAGTGGATAAATTCCAACTTGGTTCCAAGTCTTGAAAACTGATATTGACCAACACATATCAGAAAAGACACTACCCGTATGTACCAAAGCACAGATTTTTGTGTTCTTACTGATTGGTCTCTAAATGCATGGCTTTCAGCTTTATATTAAGCTTTATTTTAAATCAGGTTTGCTAGAATTATCATGTGATTGATATCCAGTGATATTTTAGTGCAAAATTAACTTCCTCTAGGTTAATCTGGAATATTGCTAACATTTCTCTTCTTTTGAACATATACTTCATCTTTCTAATGAAGCCATAATAGTATTTGACATTAGCTTTTTATAGTATTAAAATTAAGGAACCATGCTTTTCTTCTTTCCCCTATTTTTTTCCAATAAAAATATGTTTTCATTATAGAAAAGCAATTTAAAAATCACCTGAAGTGAAAGGTTACAGGCAAGCATGGAAAAGAGGCTTCAGTGATCCATGTGGCAACAGATTAGAGTCAGAGGACATAAGTGTAAACTCATGTTTAGCTTAATATAGATATGGAGAGCCATATAAAGAACTTTTTATAGATACTCACATGCACAGATTAGTATACAGACAATCCCCAATTTACAATAGCTCAACATATGATTTTTCAGCTTCATGATGCTGTGCATCATGCTGCATTCAGTAGAAACCAGACTTTGAATTTTGCTAGCCACAGGCAGTAAGACAAACTCTGGTGATGCTGGGCAACGGCAGTGAGCCCAAATCCTCGTCAGCCATGCAATTAGGAGGGTGAACAACTGATGCACTTACAACCATTCTGTTGTTCACTTTCAGTACCATAGTCAATCAATTTACATGTGATATCCAACACTGTATTATAAAAGAGGCTTTATGTTGGGGCACCTGGGTAGCTCAGTCGGTTGAGAGCCCGACTCTTGACTTCAGCTCAGGTCATGATCTCAGGGTTGTGAGATCGAGCCCTGTGGTCGGGCTCCATGTGGAGCCTGCTTAAGATTCTCTCTCACCCCCTCACTCTGCACCCCCGCCCTCCATACACATGTGCACTCACTCTGTCTAAAAAAAAAAATAGGCTTTATGTTAAATGATTTTGTCCAACTGTAGGCCAATGTAAGTGTTCTTAACATGTTAAGGTAGGCTAGACTAAGCTATAATTTTGGTAGTTTAGGGGTATTAAATGCATTTTGAACTTACAATATTTTCAACTTACTGTGGGTTATTAGGACATAACCCTAGCATAAGTTAAGGCAGATCTGTACAGCCATGTATTTCCTTGATGTCAGTCGAGAAGGCTTAGAAGTGATGGCACCACCACGCAAGCAGCACAGTTAGAACCAGATTTCTGCTTCTAATACCACTGTCTAACGAAACAAACCAGGGTTTCTTAGAGAAATGGCTGATACTGCGGCAGGAAAGATACAAGACAAGCCTGGAGTATCTTACAGTGCAAGAAAGTACGGGATACTTTTTTTTTTAAAGGACCCAATAATAATAATGGGTTATGTCAAAGGGAGACAGAAGCCAATGGACAGAGTTGGAACAATTTGAGCAATAAAGTAAATGGAGTGGTATTGAATTATAACCCAAACACAACAGAAATATTTATAAATACCCATGAGTCCATACTGATATAAAAACATTGAGGGGCGCCCGGGTGGGCCAGTCAGTTAAGCATCTGCCTTCACCTCAGGTCATGATCTCGGGGTCCTGGGATTGAGTCCCATGTTGTTGGACTCTGCCCAGTGGGGAGTCTGCTTCTCCCTCTCCCTCCACCCCTCCCCCACTCATGCTCACTTGTGCTCTCTCTCTCTCAAATAAATAAATAAAATATTTTTTTAAAAAAAAATCAAATAAATAGAGTGGAATGGAATAGAATAGAATAGAATAGAATAGAATAGAATAGAATAGAATAATTAGAATAGAATAGAATTGAAATCCCGTATAGAAGCGTGGGCTGGGTGGAGAGCCATCAAGAATATTATAAAAGCTATTCTTGCCCGCAGTGGGGATGCAAGCTGAACGGTCACCAAGGTCACTTTCAGTTTAAAAGATTGGAGTTTTTCTTTCATCTTGTATGTAACACTACCTTTAAACTATTACTCTTAAGCATTGCCCCTGTTTTTTAGCTCTCTGCAGTCTCTGATTTCCTAACTGAAAAATTGATTCCACTAGCAAAAATAAAAAGCATCTATTAAGAGGATGAGTTCTTCAGCTTGTTTGTATGCATAGATGGGCACATCGCTAAGTATGTGATGAAGAACAGGTCCTTTCACTATGATTAAGAAAGTGTGAATAAATCATCTCTTGAAACTCAATCTTCTCTACGAAGTCAATGCAAAAAGAACAGAAGCTTTGGAAGGCAGGTCTCCAGTTCACAACCAAATTTAGAACTTGTCTTCAAGACTTCTTCATATTCTTTCCAGAACATTGGGCCTTGTGAAAGGTCCCATCAGTAAAAAGTAAAATACACACACACATGCTTATTAATATTAAAGCTTTTGAAGTTGATGGGATCTGCAGGTGAGAGTTTCTCACCTTCACAGTGGTAGGTACTGAAGGATGAATTGTACCTGGTGGGAGTTTTCTTCCCTCTGTGGTGAAGTAAACTCAGTTTTACACATCAGATGACTCCAGTGTGTTTCCCCCTAGACAACTAGTCCTCTCTATTCAGGCAAAAACTGTGTGATGGGAGTCCCAAAATGTTTGTTTCTGGAATTCGACTCACAAGAGAAAATTAGATAGCCTCTTGGTCCACTTCCTATCAGAGTAAACCTGATGGAAGGGCGAATGGGGGAAGGGAACTGAAACCAGCTTTAAGAACTTTTTGTCCTAAACTTCACAAGCACAGAAAGTGAATGTAACATTTTTTGGGAAACCACACATTGCCTGTGGATCTTCACTACCAACACGCAAGACACACACACACATACACACACACAGCCCCCAAGCCATAGGCGACTGCTACTGGCAAATGCCTCCTCTCCAGTCACCACAGCTAGGAAAGATTTCCTAGAGCCCCAACGCACCACAACAGATGGGGTCTCTGGCAGCCCCGGGCTGCAGCCCACTAGTCTGTGGAATGACAGCGTGTAAGGTGTTGCAAGGAAATCCCTTGCATGCTTTGTGGTATGTTAAAAATGCAGCATCATCCTCTTTGCTCCCTTTTCTTCAGCAGAAAAGCAGAATTCGAGGGCACAGGGAAACCGGAGGGGCAAAAAGGCGGCTTGCCTCCAGGAGCCCTCCCTCCACGCCCCCCCACCCCGCGCCCCGCGCCTCAGGCTCTAATTGCCAGCGCTCCAATGGGCCAGCAGCACCTTCACCCGTTTCCTCTTCCATTCACTATAGCAAGGAGGGAAGAGGGAAAACAAAACTCTAAAAATAACTGCCCGCATCTTAAAAAAAGAAAAGCTTAGCTCCCCCCCACCACCGCTCCCTCCCTTCTAGTCTCTCTCCTCCCCGCCCCCCCCCCCCGCCCCTTATGGGGCACATGCCTGCTTCTTACAACACCGAGGCACATGGTTCCAGTTAGGCACCGAACCCCATCAGGACCGAGAGGAAATCCACATCTGTGGGACGCTCCGCACGGAACCACCTCCAGCGAGGGGGGCCGGGGGACTGCAGCACGGAGATGAAGGGCTAGACCGAGGGAACGCTGCTCATGCGGTGAGAGGGGCGCGGGAGGAGGCAAGAGCGCGGGGAGGCAGGGGAGGGGTGGGCCCCGCGGTGCCCCCACAGCGCCCGCCGCGGGCCCCCACGCGCGCTGTCGATATTTGCCCGCCTTGCTGCAACTTGCTGCAGTGTTTGAAAGAGTAGTAGGAGCGCATGGAGGTGGGGCCGGGGAAAGACCAGGCGGAGTGGTTGGGGGTGAACGCGGAGGGGGTGGGGAGGCGGCGGCGTGGGGAAGGGGGCTGGCCCGGAGGGGGTGGGATGGGGGAGTGGGGGGTAGCCCGGCGCTTACACATGTCACATGTGCTTTTTAAGACGGCCGGGAGCGCCTGCGAGCTGGATCTGGTGGAGGATGCTGCGGCAGGTGCTTCGCAGAGGGCTCCAGTCGTTCTGCCACAGGCTGGGCTTGTGCGTGAGCCGGCACCCGGTCTTTTTCCTCACCGTGCCCGCAGTCCTGACCATCACCTTCGGCCTCAGCGCGCTCAACCGCTTCCAGCCCGAGGGCGACCTGGAGCGCCTGGTCGCTCCCAGCCACAGCCTGGCCAAGATCGAGCGCAGCCTGGCCAGCAGCCTTTTCCCCCTGGACCAGTCCAAAAGCCAGCTCTATTCGGACTTACACACCCCTGGGAGGTATGGCAGGGTGATCCTCCTCTCCCCACCCGGGGACAATATTTTGCTCCAGGCTGAGGGGATCCTGCAGACCCACCGAGCCGTGCTGGAAATGAAGGTGAACCACAAGGGCTATAATTATACTTTTTCCCATCTGTGTGTGTTGAAAAATCAGGATAAGAAATGCGTGCTGGATGATATTATTTCAGTGCTAGAGGATCTCAGGCAGGCTGCCGTCTCCAATAAGACAACAGCCAGGGTGCAAGTGAGGTATCCCAACACTAAATTAAAGGTATGCTCCTCCTGCATGCTTCTGCCAATTAAAGAGGCAGCACTTCATTTCTTGCCCTAAACAAGCAAAGAAAATGCAGAGGTCTCATCCTTAAGACTCAGAAGCTAATGCTTCTTTCATTTCTTGGGTGGGGGTGGGGGGGAAGATGGGCAACTGAGTGAAGAAAACAGGCAATGAATGGTATGACTAGATATTAAGAAATTCAAAGCCAAACAAAACAAATGCCAAAAATGAAAAAAAAAATGGAAAAAAGTTGTTTCTGAGACCCTGCAATTACATCTTTGTTCAGGGTTAATAAATCAGTGAATGGAAGGGGGAGGGGGAATCCTGAACAATTTGGGGGATTTCTTTTCATTATGGGGCTCGATGTATTTCTTATTACTGATTACACATCCACCTGGTGCCATATCCACCTATTTACATCTTCGGCCTGGCTTGATTTTGACATGCAGAGATTTTTGTGTTTTGGTGCCTTGGGAGTGTGTGTCTGGAAGCAGTGGATATGAATGTAGTAGGGATTCCAGGAATTATGTGTAAGTGTGTTAGCACAGCAAAAGAAGCAAAAATTTTCTGTGTGTAAAAATGGGGATATGCAGCTAACTGCTGTACTAGTTCCTGAGTCCTGTTACCTTCCTTTTCCATGACAAAATCCAGACCAAACCAAGATTATTATAACAGCCCAATAGCAGAAAGAAGAAAGAAAGAAAGAAAGAAAGAAAGAAAGAAAGAAAGAAAGAAAGAAAGAAAGAAAGAAAGAAAGAAAGAGAAAGAATTCTACAGTCAACAAAAATTACAAAAAAAAGAAAAGATTATTTCAGCATTAAATATATTGTGCTGTTTAAACTCTCAATTCAAATTTTGTTCCTCAAATGAGATTTCTAAGCTCATTCTACACTGTCAAGATTGAGCTGCTGCAGGCAATGAGGCATGCAGTCTCCAGGTGACTGAAGTTTCAGGGACAAATGTGACTTCCAAAAGAGTCACTGCACCATTTGTATGCTCAACCCTGTGCATGTTCAGAACCAAGAACTCCTAAGACAGGTGTTTCCCAAGAAGGAGGAATTTTCTTTCTTCTCATGTATATAAGGCTATATACGTGCTTCCATAGAGATAATGGGATAGGAAGGACCTCAGTGTGGATAAATGGATGGCCTAATATAGTAAATCATTAATACTTCTGTTTATGGATTTGATATAGTCAGCATCTATACATGATTTAAAAAGAACTTTCTCAGGGTTTTTTTTGTTGTTGTTGTTAAAAGGCTCTTTTTTGTGCATTGAGGGAGGACTTAATGCACTTAGAAACTAGGGATACCTCAGGAAACCTCATAACCTGCCTCCTTTTAACATGTTGTCCTTGTTTAAATGCATCCAGAGGCTGACAGGGTTTCAGCTTTACAAAGGTGAGCAGTCCGCTGGGGTTTACTGAAACTAGACAGATCATTCATCAGCTTGAAATCTAGGTAAGGGCTTGCCTGCTTCACACTTATTGAAGGAAGCATGATGAATATATGTGGCTGGGCAGCATGCTTTTTGTTACCTGACTCCTTTACCATCAACATTATCACTTGCTACAGAAAAGGATGCAGTGGAGAGGTGATCTTCCTAGTCTACAGTCTGTTACCTGAGTTCATAGCTATGCCAAACATCTGGTGTAAAGAAAGGTTTGAAACTGTTACATATACATAAGCTTCAATTTGTTTTCCCTATGGAGGCAAGTTTGCAGATTATTCACATGCATTATTAGTTGGGTCCCTTATTTCCTTTATCCAGCAGTACTCTTCAGGTGTAAGAGGTTTGTCCAGTCAGCCACTGTCCCAATATTTTGTTTACCTGGCAATATCATGATGACATTTCAGTATAAACCCCTGAGGTCTTGGATTCACTCATTTAATAATTGGTTGTGCTCCTATGATTTACTAGGGGCTCTTCTAGGCCCACAAGACAGAATTTGGGGTAAGAAAAAAAGGTTCTTATTCTCATGGGGCTTAAAAGTAATATATGTCAGTATCTTCACCCAGAGTTATCTGAGAGCAGGGACTCTACAATTTCTGGGTTCCTGAGCCAACACCACACTAGGCCTATAACTGGTGCTCCATCTAAACTTTTTGGCTGATTGGTTGGTAGATCTACATCTTGGTAGGAGTCAGTAGGTAATCAAAGAAGAATGGAGTAATTGATTACAAAGGTCAGTGTAGTAATAGTAAAATTATTCTATTAACCATAAAAAGAACAGGAGAATTACACATTGGCTCTATCAACTGTAGACCCTATTCTGCTACATTCTAATGTCAGTGCCTCGTCCAGTGTGCTGGCTTGACTCTCTCTGCATGGCGTCAGTGGGAGTTGTAGAAGCTGTTCGGGAAAATGAATCCTTTGAGTCTCTTTTGAGAGCAGTAGGCCCTTTCAAGCATCCAGAGGTAATCTCACCCATGTTAATGTAATATAATATATAGTTTGTGCAGTACCACGGATACCTAGAATTTTATCCAAGTGTCTCCAAGGACTCCTAGGTTAAGAGCTTGGCACAGAGCAAAATGAGATGGCCTTTTGTTTGGATTACATGTTATTTGGAAATGATTTGGATTCACATGTGGCAGTGATTCTCAGAGGGTGTCCCTGTGATGCTGATGTGTAGTAAAGTTTGAGAACTTCTGGTGTATGCAATTTGAGGGGAAATTTTATACTTACATTTTATGGCTCTCTAACTCATTCTGCTTTCCTCTCTCATACTTGGATCGCCACCCTTCCCAACTCAATATGGAAAATTTTCATGATGGAAGATGCTATTGATGGGCCAGGGAAGCAGGAATTGTGGAAAAATGCAAAATAAATGGCACTGGCTGCGTAATGTGAGTAGGAATTGTCAATCTCTTGACATGAAAGAAGCAGTAGGTCAGTTCTTGGAGATCCTCTGTAGATATGTAAACACTGATTGACAGAAAGAAGTAGCCAGAAACAGTTCTGACAATTGGAAGGGCATCTTCCAAATATTATTAAGACACCCAAATATTCCTGAGCACAGAAGGGTTTAGAACTTCTGATAAACATGATTATCTTGACAAGGTGATCCAGAGAAGCAGGGACATAGAAAGTTGGCTGGCATGGAATTCCAAAGAGAGGTTCAAATAAAGCTAGTATGAAAAAAACAGGAGTCAGCTTAGGATACTACAGAAGATATGAAACATACACACATTTTCAAAAACTGTGTAGAAAAGATGCCAAAATCTACAATTCCTACACCTATGTAATATGAACTCTGTAAGTGTACCTGTCATTAAAATATTTATATTATTATATCCATTATTATATCCCTGATTAGACACAAAGGTCATGTCTTATATTCCTTCTATGCATGCTATTTATGTTCCCCCACTCCAACCTAATCTGATTCTTTGTAGGTAGTATTCATATCATTGATTAGCCTATTAATTTGTACATTTGCACTGTGATATCATAAGATTATCACCACTTTTCAAACCTCTGTGGCATGCTTTTATTTTTAAAGGTATTCTCTACATTCTCTAGATTTCTATAAAGTGTTTTTGGTTTAGAGGCCTTTTTTTTCCACTTAGTAAACCTACATATTGTATAAGTTAATAGAATGTGGCCAGACTGAATTTTTAAATTAAATACATAACATATTGCTGAAACCAGGCTCTCGAATAAAATGAATCTGGCACTCAAAATCCTTAAGCAAGGACTGCTCTGGACTCCAAGAAATGTTTCCATGATTATTCAAGTGGCTCAGGTGTTTGCAGGTGGTATTACTCATTGTAGGCCATCATGCCCTCACTTTTCCATCTGGCTAATTCTAAGAAAGTAACAATTTCCATGTCCCCAGTTCTTTATTTTACCATGGTGAAAGGCACAGGTAAAGAAGAAGCAGACAAATGTGGTCCATAGCAAGTGGTAAGGAAGAAATGAAACAGATTTGGTTCCCCTGCAGCCTGTCCTCCCTGTTAAATTTCATTAATATCACACTTATGAACAGATGTTTAACCGGAGTGTCTGTGCTTCAATACACCACACTTAAGAACAGGAGCAAAAAAAGACTTTCCTCTTTTTTAATAAGGGACAGTGTTTCTTTGGGTACATTTCAAGGTTTGGAAGATGTTGCCTCTGATTATTTAGTTCCAATCTCACTGGAAGGGCAACTTAAGCCAACATGGAGAGTGAGGACCAACATTGTTTTAGAAACTTCCAAGAAGGTCATTCTATAGACCTCTTTCCCTAATTTATTCTAATATCTTATTAGACATCCATGTCAGGATCTTATCTCAGGATATCCTGATTAAACGTACCTTCCTGATTCTATCTCTTAATAGGGGAAAACATTCCTGCCTTATTGAATATTCTCATTGTGTACTATGTGGTACTGGAGTTTTATACACACCATGTTATATTTCCAAGTTTATGAGTCAGGGGAATATTTTTATTCTCATTTGATAGGTAAGGAAAGTAAAGACCAGGAGGTTAAATGACTTCTACGAGGTTCCCAAGGTAGTACATGTTGGAGCTGGGATTTAAATCCAGGTCTGTCTATACCAAAGTTCATATTCTTAATCACAATACTATATTAGGTCCTATCATACCCTGCACCATTCTTTGTTACAACAGGCCTTTGTACTAAGACAAATCTAGTGCTGTAATTCCCAAGCCATCTCAAATCCACACTAAAAGACTACTGCTGATCTTTCACAATAGTGCCCCTGCTCACTCAGAGTCACCAGTCCATAAGGTGGAGAAATGAAGCCTCATTTCTCTTATTCACCCAAAAGGGAATGAAACTTCCAGTCTGGACAAACTCTGCCTGCCGTGGAACCTGCTACAAATTGTTTAGCAAATTTCTCACTGGCACATGATTTCCTCTTTAATACCATTTTGCACCAACTCAGAACAAACAATGGTGAGGCTCAACTGCAAGTGGGAAGCCTATAATGTGGCCCCAAGTTTTCAGATAGAGGATTTTGTGCCAGACAAGCTTGGGTGTTTTTGTCTTAAATTGGCATCAGGAAGAATGATTGATGTGATAGCATGGGATAATACAATGCAGACTAAATTGAGAAATGTTCAGAACATCTAAGTTCTAAAGCCAGTTCTTTAAAGATTTGTGTGACAATGGACAAGTCTCATCACCAGTCTGGGCCTCAAGTTCTAGTATTCTTCTGTAACATTCCACTATGTAGTAGATAAATACCATCACAGTGGATTTGGGAATATATATTAGAATATTTTTTCCTGTGGAATAAAGTAGACGTGTTTGGTTAGATGTGAACTATGCTATTGAATTATGTTAATCATAGTTTCCTAGTGAAATTATTGTAAAATCTATTTCCTAGCCATCATGTCAGGATTAGTTAATTAAATTTTTCTGAGTGCTGGTTTAAAAACTGGTCCCCATACAAAGAGAGCAAGGAGAGACCAAAGAAAGAAGCAGGACACTCTAGATTGGAAGACGGCAGGTGTAATGAGCAAGAGAACTTACCTACGAGGCTTGTCTTGGGCAGCACCACGATGAGTAGACCTCTATACCTGCCTGCAAGAATCTTAAAAGTCTATATGGAGGCCTAACTAGGTTCAGTCACATACCTGTCCAGATGGTCTCAAAAACACATTGCTCTCTCAGGACTCCATCCTTGAAAACGTCTCCCACTATAAGACTAGTGGACAGAACATACACTCCAAGGCCAGGGAAGGGGATGAGGAGCCTCTGATTGCCCAGGTCTGGCTCATGGGTCAACTGGCAGTTATGTCCTCTTGATGACCTCCTACAACACTGAGCGTCCAAATGGGCAAAAGACTTGCTTGTTATGGGGGTCTATCTCCTTCTCCTTGGCTTTAACAAAGACCTATTCTTAATAAACTAAATAATTTTCTTAATTTTTTACTCTTTTCATTTTTGAAAATCAAAATCATTTTGAAAATCTTCTGGTACTTCCCTCAGTGGTGTAGGACTACCACGAGCTTGCGGTAAGGGTAAGGAAAAGAAGTGGAAGAGACACATCAACATGGTAGAAGCACAGGAAGAACTAAGGCCACTCCCGCCACAACATGAACCACTCCTTTGCCTCTTCTGCCACTTTAAGCAACAATTAGCTCTGTTGTTTTCTTAATCTTTTCTATGACACACATTATTTAACTGAAACAAGATATTACATTTTGCCTTTATATTGTATTTGGAGAGTATTTTCCATTTTAACCCAGTAGCTATTACATCATTATTGGACCACATTGCCTTTAATTCAATTTTAGAGTGATCAACATATGCTCAAACCTATTCTAGATACTTTCAAACACTTCTCTATGTGCTCAGTATAAATATTTTTAAAGAGGAAGTCTGGAAATTCCAAGATTCTAGATTTGCATAAGACAGCTCTAGATTGGACAGCCGGTCTGTTTCTTCCCTGAGTCAAAGAGATCACCCCGGGGGGACCCCTCCCCAGGGTGAAATCCTGGAAGTGACTCATTTCTCTGGATTGTTTCTGCCTGCATGCTGGTGGATAGGGTTACATTCATCACAGCCCTGGCACACAGCAACATTTAGGCAATGCTTCTGGCTTATAAGGGTGCCAAGTTGCATTGTAAACCACAAAATCAGTTTTGTTTTGTTTTCTAAGACCTTGTTCCCCAAAGTGTTGCATATGGACTGGCAGCAGCAATATCACCTGAGAGCTTATCAGAAATAAAAACTCCCCAGGTCACACCTGCCTGGAATCTGCATTTTCACAAGGCCCCTAGATGACTCATATGCATCTGGAAGTTTGAGAAGCTCAGGTCTAAGACGCAAGGTTGACCTAAGTATTCTTCATTCATGGCTGAGCCTAAAGTAACACATGTCAATTCAGACCAAAAACACCCATAAGAAAATTGAGTAATTGAGCCTGTAGCCATATCATTGAGTCATATGATAGAGACATTGAAGAAAGGCCTGGAGAATTAGTGAGCAGCTATTTTTTTTTTTTTAAAGATTTTATTTATTTATTTGACAGAGAGAGACACAGCGAGAGAGGGAACACAAGCAGGGGGAGTGGGAGAGGGAGAAGCAGGCTTCCTGACGAGCAGGGAGCCTGACGCGGGGCTCGATCCCAGGACCCTGGGATCATGACCTGCGCCGAAGGCAGACACTTAACGACTGAGCCACCCAGGCGCCCCAGTGAGCAGCTATTTCACACTGAGAAACACTTGTCCCTATCATCTGTAGTCGGGCCTGTCACGTGGTTAAGCTTAAAGCTGATTACTGTCGTTCAATATTTTCCAAAGATGTTGAAATTAAATCTAACCATCTCTTTAAGAAAAAACATCAGCAGCATTTTTCTCAAGCCCCTTTGCAGTTATTTCACAAGAGTAGCAACATTAAGGCTTAGTTAGCCTAATTATGTTAATATAATATGAGAACACAAGGTATAGGAACTATCCATAGGAGCAAGAGTATTTGGGAAAATGAAACACGGAATTACCGTGGAGCATATTTTTAAAGTGGCCTTGCAATCCATGCTTTTCTCAGGCAGGATTATTACGGCAGAGCCATTCACTGAAATCAAGGCTTATTCTCTGTCATTCAATGGAATTCAGGGCCTCTGAAAGGTACCTGAAGAGCAGCGCTCAGAATGAATGAACTCTGTTTAGTTATAGGATTTGTGTTAGAACAGCCAATGTTTTCCCTCCAGAGCTACTCTCCCAACGTGGAGAGACCTCACCTGGGCCCCTCTGACTTTCCTCCGCTCTCTCAAAGGCTGAAGGCAAAGTACAGGCTCTGGATTCTGGAAAGCCGAAATATGTTCAAAAGGTTCTCATAGCTTCAGACGGTCCTTGAATATTCATGGCAAATGGAGACTTGCCTGGATGGTTCAGGTTCAGGCTCAAAGTTTATATTTCCCTTTGAATGTTCAGGTCTGTGCTTTCACCTCACCGGGTTTCTTAATTACATGGAAGGAGAGAGTGTTGGGTTCTGATTGTCACTGCAGGTCATGCTAATATGGGCAAGATGCACATTTGATTCAAAAGCCATTCCTGTGCACACTCATCCAGGTAACAATTGTGTCGGCTGCATGCCAGGCTCTGTATTGGGCACTGGAGATTCTGTGGGGTACAAAACAGATGTGCATTCGCCGTCCAGGAGCTTGAGCCTTGTAAAAAAGACAAAAATCACATAAATTCATAACCACAGATTATCATGGTGGGAAAAATACATATGCTGTGAGAGTGGGATGAGAGGAATACCAAGTCTTGGGGTGTTGGAAACAGTTTTCTTGAGGAGGTGACTGTGAGCTGAGATCTAAGCTGAGGCAGTTGACATGCATGGGCTGGATGGTAGACACAGAGTACAAAAGGGAGGACATGTACCTTAGAAGCATTGGATGAGAGCCACTGTGGATGGAAGTTTCCAGCGATGATGAGGAGGATGCTGAGGGCCATTGTAAGACTTTCTTGAGGGTTGGTGTAACACAAGTTAGGTCCAGGTCTATGGATGTAGACTGTCTGTGTTTAGATCTTTGCCCCATTAGCTCTCTGACTCTGTACAAATTATTTTCACCTCTTTGTAACTCAGCTCCCTCCTCACAGTCCCTATCTCTTAGCATTGAGTAGGTTAAATGAGTTCATGATACCTGAAAGCAGTGCTTCTCAAGCTCTAATTGTTACCTGGGGATCTTGTTAAGAACACAGATTCTGTTTCAGTAGGTCTGGTGTGGGTGACAGTCTGCGTGTCTAGCAAGTGACGCTGATGCCATGGTCCACGGACCACATTGTGAGCAGGAAAGGCATACAGCATTAGAACAGCACCTGGTTTGTTGTAAATTCTTAACAAATGCTGGTGACTTAACTCCTTGAGTGCTGATACTCTGCCCTCATCCCGATTAGCCCTTTTTGTTTCAACCCTCAAAGCTGAAAAATCTTTCTGCCATATGGTAGTATCCTTATTTCCTTAGTAAGCACAGTATGAAGGATACAGATCCCTCTGTTTTTTGCACTAAAGACCTTAAGCTGCCTCCAGGGTTATCATTCTGAATGTGACCTCTCTTTGCCAAGGATAGTAAAGAGCAGATAAGGAAAGTTTGGGACCTTGGTTTCTGTGTCCACTGGGTTTGGAAGTATCTTAGAGGTTACATTTTTGTGATATTCTTAGTAGAGTAGCCTTGACCACTCTCTCCCCTAGAAGCATTTGCATCGTTCTGGTTCTCCTCCTATGTCTCTGATGGTTCTCTACTTCTTACTGGCTCCCTCTTCTTACTACTCCCATATTTATAATGGCCCCCATAAAACACTCTTTTTCATTGTCCATTCTATCAATATTCTCATTCAAGCCAAGTTTCTATTTTCTTCTACATCTATGATTCTTTGAATGGCATTTCTATTCTGTCATTTGCTCAGGCTCAGAATGTCCATCACCTGTAATTAACTCTTTTTGCCCCTACCTCCAACCAGCCAAGACATATATACACAGTAATAGCTAATTAACTACTGGGTCCTGACACCAGGAGTTCTCCTAGCATGGTCCTTGGACCAACAGCATCCACACCACCTAGGAACTTGTTAGAAATGTGAATCCTCAGACCTCATTCCAGATCTGCTGAAACTTTAAGAGTGGCACCCAACAAGCCCTGTAGGTGACTGATTCCTACTCAAGTGAGAAAACCCTTTGTCTACAAGAATGGTGTTCAATCTTGCCTGAGCGTAGGAATCGTGAGGGTGGACTTCAAAATACTGATATGTAGGTCTCATCCCCAGAGATTCTGACTTAATTAGTCTGGAAGAGGCATGGGCATCCGGAATTTAAAAATAAATAAATAAATAAATAAATAAATAAATAAATAAATAAATAAATATAAAACCAAAAACCCTCCTCCACTGATTAAAATGAATTACCAAGGTTTCAGACCAAGGTCTCCTTTTCAATTCTTTTTTCCTTTTCTTTCTCCTCTCTCCCCCTTGGGCCTTCATTACCCATTACCTATTTTATTTGTGTGATAATCTAATCTCTCTCCTATAATTTCTCACACTTGGAACATAGTCTGTGTAACAGGACTTGATTATATTTTGTTGATTATATTTTCTTCTAACCAAATCCTACAAGTGCTTCCCATTGCCTAGAGAAGAAGTTACAATCTCCTGACCATGGCCATGGAGGACTTTCCTTGGCCAGGCCCCCAACTTTCCTTCTAGTGTCAAGTTACAGTACATCATATGCTGTCACCAAACCAAAGTAAGCCCACCCTGAACTTTCCTGTTTTCTTACCTCCATTTATACTGTTCCTTTTGCTTGGAATTTCTTTCACACTGTCAAACTCACCCACATTTCTTAAAAGCTGAGGCCCCAAAGCCACTTTTTCCATGGAGTTTCTCTAAGTGCCTCCAAAGGTAGAAAACTCTTCCATGCACTTTAGAGGTACTTCGAAGGCAGTTCCCTTAATCACAGTCTGTTATTACAGATTTGTTGCGAGTCTGCTGAAATAAAACTATATGTGCCTCATGAGCCAATAGAGCTGGTAGCCTTCATTAGATAAATTGACTTGCCTGGGAGGAGCTAGCCAATAAGAAGATCTGTAGGGCAAGCCCTTGAGGGAAATTCTAAGAGAACAAGGAAAAAAGCCCACCCCAGTGAGTCTGACATTCTTAGGCTGTGTCTAAACCCTAAAGATAGATGGCCACAGAAAGACACTGAGAGCTGTGTCTGTGAGTGGTCCTGAGATATATGAGACACAAAACATGCAGCTTTGGGCCAAAGAGCCAAGAAGTCATCAGAAGAGGGAGAGAGAGACTTTTTCTCCACCTGTACATAACACACATGTGACTTTAGCTCAGGAGAGACTGCAGGGAGCATGACATGGCTTGGGCACCTGGTAGGGCTGCCAGCTTTAGCAAATAAAAATACAGGGCACCTAGTTAAATTTGAATTTTGGAGAAGCAAAGGACAATTTTTTAGTATAAGTATGTCCTATATATATATTGCTTTCTTTACTTATCAGATATTCAGATTTAACTGGGCGTCCAGTATTTCATCTAGCAGCCTCGTATTATGAAAACTCACAGAATCACATCTGAAAACCACAGCCCTGACTTCAGAGAGTCCCAGGGACCAGTATCAGCGCTAACTCACAGTAGTGGTAATCAACCAAGGGGCTGGAGAAGACCAGGAAAAGTCTATCTGGGATGTGGTAAAGATAGCAGAAGGATTCCCAGAGACGCATGGGTCAAAGTTTTCAGGGGCCAGAGTTCCTGTCTCAAAGTGAGGATACAAGCAAGCGAAATTTAAGTTCTTCTTACTATGATCTTATCTGTACATTCTGCCCACAGGAAACCAAGTTATGTTTATTGTTTTAATAGTTCCAAGTGTTTATTTGCTAGTGAAATTAAAATTGAATGAATAAAAGACACTTATCCAAAGACTACACTGGATAAAGGTTCCATTTAGGAGAAATGTCTTTTGTTTTATATTTTATCTATGGAGAAGATTAAGAATATTTATACACAAGAGAAAAATTTAATTAAAGAATGTAGGTGATGGGTGTAGATTAGTGAAAATTTGTAGCATGGGAATATTAGCAAGCCAAAGTTTGAACCCTAGACAGGATAGGTTACCCCTGCCACATATGAAATGTTGCATTAGAAACAAACAAAGATGAAGCATGGTATTTCACATGCGTACAACACCACGAAGGAGTATATGTGCTATTTAGAATCTCTCTTATTTTCCTTCAAGGTTATAAGACTTTTAAGGTCAGTGATCCATATCTGGTTCATATTTCTAGCTTTAAAGAAATGCAAGAAAATTCTAGTGTTTCATTTCTCTCTTCCCAAGAACCAGGTCTTCTTGCACAGTGCAGTTTGTGGGGTCATCTCTGTAGGGCCAATTCTGGGCGGAAGAGGCAGAGCCTGAGTAATGGAGCATGAGGACAGGGACGGTGGGGCACCAGTTAAGTGCCCCGAGAGACGGACATACACCTGCTAGAGCTCCCAGGGGGCTGAGAAGCTCAGGGTCTGAACTAGTTTAATGACCCCTTTTCATAGATAGAGTATATCTCTCGAAGGGAATGACACATAAAATTTGTATTAGCAACTTGACTTTTGTTATCATTTCATTCTTTCCAGCCATTTTTTACATTGGGGATTCTTTTTAAGGAATTGGATCCTTTCTAGGCTGAGAAATTTTAGACTTTTTTTTTTATCAACTAATCACATCTTATCGGTATGTCTCTTACTAAATTCCCAACTTTATATTTTTAGTTAACTTATCTCAAAAAGTTGTTTATAAACTGATGTTATCCTACTTGACTTTTTCCTGATAGAAGAATATTTTGTTAATTGATAACTAAATTGATAAGAGATCCTCATTTCTCAGCCCCATCTCCCTCAGCTTAGTAACCAGAAAACATATTAATGATGTTAAATATACAGCCTAAAGCAACAAATGTTTTTACTGAGGTGGGTCCTATTTCTTAATGGATTGAGATGGGAAGTGGGGCCCTTATTGACTGAGTCCCTCTTTTAAAATTTTTAAATAATGATGAAGAGGGTAATAAAAAGGAAACAGACAAATCTTTGAATCCAATTTTGTCATTTACTAGCTCTATGACTCAGACATGTTACTTAGTGTCTTTGTCCTTCAGTTTTTCTGTTAAAAAATCATGTTATTAATATCCATTCTATAGATTTTCAAAATTTCTGGCACTTGGTAGTTTCTTAATAAATTATAGCTATTTTTTATATCAATCCGACAACATAACAAAACCAAGGAAAGTTTAGGAAAGCAAGTGAAAAATCTCTTACACTCTCACTCACCAATTCTATAAACGATTTATTTCTAGTCTTTAACTATACGATACATAGTTGTCATACATGGTATATGTCTTTTTTGATCCTGTTTATTTTCATTTTTTTCATAAGCATTTTCATAATTATAATTTTATCGGTTGCTCAAAAGTTTGGCAAGTGACTGTGACATAATTTATTTAATTGTTCATTTATTGTTATCTTTAGAGTGTTTCTGGGGCAGTGTTTTTGGAACTGATCTTCACTATCTTTAATAGGCATAAGGAAGAAAGCAAAACATTCTGGCTTGGCAACAGAAGCTGTAGGAAAAGAACATTTTCTTACATGACTCTTACATTTTAAATACATTTAAAACACAAAGATGCATTTGTATCTTACAGAAGCAAGATACAAATATAGGTCAACAAGTTCCAGGGGAGCAGATGTCCCAAGAAAAACCCTGGATACAAATTAGAAGGACCTGATTTATTTATAGACCAACTACGAAATGCTGTAAATTACTTTGTTAAGGACCACATCCAAGATTAAGCTTCTAAGAGTAGCTAGTGGCTTATCCTATTATGAAGTAATTTTACTGCTTTTCACTTGCTATAGCTGAGTGATTCTCAAAAGAAAAAATCCAGGAACTTTCCAATGTTATGATGCCCTGGAACCCCTCCCCAGACCACTGAATTAGAATCTCTGGGGAAAGGGCCTGAGCATTTGTGTTTTCAAAGTCTTTGTATGATTGCTGTGGATAACCAAACTGAGAAACATGGAAGGACCTTAGACCAGAAAGATCCCACCATCCTACCCAGCAACTTTGCAAAGGATGAGAGGATAAGAGGGAAATGTTGTTTCCCCTGAACCCCAGCCTCAGGCCCTGTCTGAGATCACAAAAGAAAGAGCATTTGCCTTGATACCAATAATCACAGTACCATTTCCCCACCAGGTAAACTGCCTCCATGAGAGCTCTTTAACTAAATAAACAACTTCATCCTCTCCTATAATTCCTTAATCTGGTATTGACCGGCCAGAAATGTGATGTCTTAATCAATTTGTTATGCTCCAAAGATGTCCTGGATTGCTAGTCATTAGGAAAATATATCCCTTGACACTTTAAAAGGCATGCTTACTTAATACATTTTTATAAGGAGATTAATGAAGAAAACCTGTAGGCACATGATAAATATTATTATGGTGATAGAGCCAAAGATAATAAATCTTGACAGTTCAAAGAAGTATAATACTAGGACTTGAAATAGACTTCCACTTTTTATTAAGTTGTTATTAGCTCCTTGATTTTCACCAGGATAACCTAAATTCCTTCGTATCATGAGGCGGTCATTGTTTGCTACCTTGTAACTAATTCATTAATGCTATCCATTGCTAGCCCATCCTTTTGATAAGTGCATAGTGGAAGATAAATATGTGTTGAATGAATGAAAGATCAAGTGAATTAATGATCTTTTTAGTTGTCACATTTTGAGTATTAAAAGCATGATATTAAAGAATTTCAAAATATTCCCAGCCTTAGCTTAGCCAAAATTTACTTAATCTTTAGCTAAATCCCATGTCTTGTATCTTTTCACCTGTAAAAATAATATTATACTTCTTTTTTAGACATAAGAGTTCTGGGAAGGTTAACTATTAGTTTTAGCAAGCTTGAGACTTCTAACACATTC
Source organism: Mirounga angustirostris (assembly GCF_029215605.1). NCBI lineage: Eukaryota > Metazoa > Chordata > Mammalia > Carnivora > Phocidae > Mirounga > Mirounga angustirostris. The sequence goes on along the minus strand of NW_026991716.1, from coordinate 43,584,751 downwards.
ATAAACAGATCCTGGCTTCCCCAGATCAGTGTCAAGTCAATTCAGATTAAAACAGTATTAACACCATGTCTAATTAAAGGAAAAGTATGTTCATTAAAGTGCAATGAATATTTAAAGTAGTTCCAGCTACACAGGAGCCATAACAATTTAAGCACCCTTCTTGGGTCAGTGGAGAGCTTTTCCATTAGCAGCCTAGTGGATTCACAAATCATATACTCCCTTGCTTATTATTTTTAAATGGCAATTATAAATCTCTTGATAGAATGAGGTAAAAAGGATGTTTTCCTAGTCCATATGAATGATGTGATATGTGCCACTGGCCACTGAAAACTTGACGTTATATATCACAAAAAGAAAGTTAAACATTTGGTACCCCACTCCTGTCATTATATTAAATACCTTATCTTTGGCAAAAAGCAAAAGCATTTGAGAAAGTTGAATCTATACTCATCTTATGTTTGGCAGAGGCATATAAGACAGGGAATTGATTTCTCTTTTATTTACTGTTCTAAAAAATACTCAGTAATTGTGGCATGCATTTCTAAAGGAATCTGACCTAAGTATCGTATTTTGTGCATATATTTTCATAAGGCTTCATTAAGAGAAATTTTGGAAAGTATTCTACACATTTTGGAAAGCCTCGTTGTATATAAATTCTTTCAGTAATCTATTCATTGTTTAATGTCCCTCTTGAAGAAAATTATTCCTCATATCTCTTAAAACAGGTATTTCTATTTGTTCTTCCTTCAGTGAAGAAGGAGAACACTGGTGGTTATGATCTTTGGTTAGTTGTTGTTGTTTTTTTTTTTTAAATCATCTTCTACCTGTGACCTTGCAAATGGTCATTATATTCTCGTGGCCTTTTCCTCTCCGGCTACATAATCTCTTATACGTAGACCTCATTCTCCACCTCACAGGCTTTTTGTTTTCAGCAGACTTTTAAGTTTGGGAAATTGATGTGTCTTCTGGGTCTTAAGCACATATGTTCCATTCTTTACAAAGATATGCAAGTATCTTCCGTGCTCCAGACTTCCTTCTCTCTGTATCTGCCTGATCTCAATGAATAGCCTTTCTCAATAGAGATGTATTCCATGCTTACATTCTTTCAGAAATTGCACGAGGCTGCGGTGTTACAGAGATAAGTTACAGATCCTCTTTTCTAAAAACCTAGTCTAGTGAAGAAGGAAGACAACTAAATGGGAAGTAATCAGTACAGTGTGGTAACTTGAATCTTAAAGGTGAGTCAAATGATCTAGAAGCTTTGAATAATCCAACATGGGCTTTATATCAAATTCAGCCTCCTCCGGTGCTCTATTAAAAAAAAATTACTCTTTACTGTTGGGAGAAGTCTTTCAGAGATGCTATTTCAATTGGTAATAAATGTTTTCTTTTCAAAATATGTTCATTAAAATTGAGGTCAATGGAAAGCTGCTCTCCATAAGGAAGGAAATATTTTGCTTTGATCAGTTATTCTGAAGGTTATGAAGTCAGCATAAAATCCTAATAATGTTATAGACTTAAAAAATGAATACAAAGCAGGAAAATTTTATGGGTATGGACCAAGAAATATCAAGATGAAAAAGCATGAGGGTTATTAATCACAAACAAGACCTGGCCAGAAGATTGTTGGATAGTGGAACTTTCCATGGCCCCAAAAATCATCCCACCTTCAGGTCTTTCCTCCCTGATGCATAGTAACTGTTAAGATAATCGTGAGATTATTTAACCAGCAAAAATGAAGCATATATACAAGTACAAGACTTGTAGAAATCGTGAAGCAACGACTACTAAGATGTTGGAATTGTGAAGCAACCACAGCTAAAATGCTGAGCATTTTTAATAATTACAAAGAATAAGGAGTTAATTCTTACTTTTGTTTTGGGTGATATCTGGTTTGATAAATGTCTCTGACTTAGTGCCCACTTGGGTGCTAAATCAGCATTTTTATTCCCCATTAAACAAATTAATCACTTTTATATCATTAACAAAAGGTCACGTTAAATCTTTCCAGAACACAATGGGTAAACAATCTGCAAAAGATATCTCTCACTTTCACTGAATGAAGGATGTTCAATGTGTGCTTCTGAGAGTTAATGTTTGTGTAGAAATTGCAGGACTCCAAATCTCCTTGTTGAGAAACATAAAATGGAACTGTGCCTTTTTCCTTTTTTATGAGGATTCTTTGTATTAGCAAAGTGAAGTGCAGCATTAAACAATTGCCCACTGAATTCAATCTTCATAAATAGAAAATCTAGATATACTTATCTGACTCTCCTATAGCAACACTTTTATTTTGCTCTACTTATCTCAGTAATTATTTCAGTTCTCTTGGTTTTTATTATTGTTGTTTGTTTTAATTTGGAGATAGTAAGACCACAGGTTCAAGAAGTCTCTTTCATCTCTGGAGAACTGAATTTTTTGGAGGCCAGGATAGCCCATGGCATGTCTGGTGTAGGTCCCTGGGAGTAGGTCTAGCACATAATGGGGTTGTGCACCGACAGAGACTGAGTAGTTGTCGAAGTCCACTCAGACCGGAGGGGAGCTAGTATTCTTACGGCGGTGCCTACATTCTTACTACTACACTGTTGACCACACATTGACCACATAGGTCCTTCAATCGTTCGTTCGGCTGCACATAACATTTCTGAAGTTATTCCTGATGGTTTTCATGGGAAACTCAAGATTAAAAGTGGAAAAGGATTGACTGTATCATCAAATTCATCCTCACCCAGAACTAATAAAAGTATATTCCCTACAGCATTTTTTCCAAAGCAATTTAGGCAATTTTATTAAGTTCAATTTATGTGCGCCTCACTTAATTGATCGAATTTCTGCCACTTTTCTTGGAATATTCCTCTGAAGCCCTAATAAATCTGACTAATACCATGACATTTTTCTATTATAAAACTATTTCTCTTTATTATGATATTCCATTATTCCTTTTTCTATTAACAACATAGAATGACCCTAAATAATTCTTTTTCTAATAAGTCATGCTGATGTCTAGTTTTTATGAAGACCAGAAATCAAAGTCCATATCCTGGCTTTGTAGACTAGGAACCATTGTAAATAGAAACATATTTGATATAATTTTTAAATAATCTCTTTCCTGCCCCAATTTAGACTGGGGAAAACTGGCAGCCAAAGTCCTTCTAATTTTACTTAATAACTACCACTCTGAGGGTACTCAGAATATATGAAGATATTGAATATTCATCCTCATATAATGAATAAACGATTCTGGACTTCTCATTATGTGCAAGCTGGTAATAGATTATGGGTCTCAGAATCAGTATCCCTGCCAGTAAGGAATTTACAATTTAGTTGACTTGGTTGGATAAGTTCACAACATAGTTGCCTTGTCACATATGTCCAGTAAATAAATGAGGTAGTCAATGCCCAGTGAGGTATGCAGACATTACCACTTATAGGAAGGACTCCAGAGGAACCATGGATCACCTTTGTCTTTCCCTCAGGTTTTTGGGATGAAGTGGGACTTGAGCTAGTTCCAAAAACGAAGGTTGGAATCAGCTGGAGCAGTAGAGGGAGAGCACCTGGGATGGAAGGAGAACCCATCTTTAGAGTGCACCCATTTGGGTGGTAAACCAGCATTTTTTTTCTCAGTAAACAAACAGGGAGAGTTATTTTATTTCCTAGAACTGGCCCAGGTAGGCTAATTAGAGTCACAGAAAGCACTCCTTAACAGTTCATTATAGTAGGCAAACATTTAAGAGAACTCAGAAAATGTGTAAGTTCTCTAGGTCAGGGTGTCTTAACCTTGGCACCGTTGACACCTGGGGGCTGATAACTTTTTGTTGGGAGGGGCTGCCGTGTGCATTATAAAATGTTTAACATTATCCCTGGCCCCTACCCATGAGACATAGTAGTATCTTGTTCCTCTCCCCAGTTTTGACAACCAAAAACAAATGTGTCCCGACATTGCCAAATGTCCCCTGGGATGCAAAATTGCTCCTCATCGAGAGCCACTTCTCTGGTTCTGTGAACACTAAGGGAAAGAGTGCTCAGATTCTTTTCTCCTGTAATGCCAACCATCAGGAAAATTGTCTTTGCACTTAACCCAGATTCCTCCTATTGCATACTATAAACCCTCTTCTTTCGTGGCCTCAGAGTTGTGCTTCCATATCAAGAGTAGTCTGTCTACTTAGCAAGACACTAGGCTATAATCTCTGGAGAATTTCAAAGTGCCCAGGGAAAACCACTAAGAAATGCTCTCTAATATCTCTCCTCCACTTAGGAAAAACTCTGTAGTCTTGTTCACTTTTCAAAATTGTAGTCCTATTTAGATTAGAAACCTATTTCAATTGTAAATCCCACTGGTGGGGGAAGCTCAGCTTTAGGAGAGAACACAGCTGGCGCCTCCTGGATGTTAAATAATTCATCTTCCTCATTTTGGAGAGTCAGAAACAGCCAAGCCGAGATGCTAAATCCTCAAGGTAATATTGCAAAACCTAGTCCCTGGCACAAAGGGGGGAAAGGCCTGCTAAATCACAGAAGCCACCCTTCACAGCTTTAGGAGAAGCTCTAGAGAAAATGCTATTTGCTCACCTGATTTTTCCCCATTTTCCTAACATAGGAAAGATAGGTTGCCCTGACAGAATTTTATGAAATTCAGTTAAGAAAAATGAGCCTTTCTACATTTTATATAGTTACGCTTGTGTCCCTCATGCCCGTAGTTCATTTTTCAAGTGCAGTATTTTGACCCTTCTAAAAACCATTTCCCTCAGAAATCAAAAGGTAAGCATGGAACAGGGGGACCACCTGCTTCATTGCAGTTTGTAGAAAATAGATGACATTTGAACAACTGCTTGACGTTGAATATTTCTCATTAATAGTTCTGTTCTCACACTTGGCTATTTATTGCATAATCTATTTTAGTCCAAATTGTCCTAGTACCTGTCCTAGGCTCATCTTGGATTTTCGTGAGACTTTCAAAGCTGCACTAAGTCTCCAGAAAGCACCGCTTCTAGAACAGTGTTCCATAGTAGTTCTAACACGTTTTTCAGGTAACTAGTAATCTTAGTACTTTTATTTCTGTGCCCCAAAAGAGGTAACATTCTTAGCAGACAACCCATTTTACATCTTAATGAGACTCTATTTTTCTTCATATATGATAGGGTCCTATATGTGCTACTACACCTGTATGCTCCTCTCAACCAAGTTTCTTGATTATGGGACTCTAATGAGAATCTATAATGCTCCGTGATTGCAACAATTTTTATGTTTTAATCTATGCTGCTTAAGCGGTTGACTGCATAAGATATAAGCAATCAAAGCCACCAAATTCCAAATTTTTCCATTGGTCAGGCTCAGTGGTTTTGCTTTAGTTTCACTGAGAGTAAATACAGACAAAGGTAAAAGACAATCGAAGAAGTCTGCATGCAACCATTGCAGTTATCAAGGCAACACAAATTTCTAAACGATCATTTAGTTCTTTATCCAGGGAGATTTTCTCAGGGTACGTAGATAGATAAAAACTGAATTTTCCAACTGGAAATTGGCCAGATGTGATTTGTAACAGCTATGTTCTTTGGAAAAAGACATTGTAGTCATTAGAACAGGGGAGACGGGAAGGGAGGGTGTGTTCTATCAAACAAAATCTCAGTTTGGGTTCATTTATGGAAGTCTTTCCTCATCCCATGAGAACAAAGGGGCAAAAGCCATTTTGGTGATTGGACCCATGGGTCAGACAACCCGATAATCAGGCTCTGTCTGAATCCAAGACATCCCAAGCAATATTCAGTTTATGGCAGCGCTGTCAGAGAAGCTTTTATGAGCATCCACACTATTTTTCCCTTCATGATGTTTTTCTCCAGAAGTTAGGAATATAACTTGAGCTACTCTAGCTTCCTAATAACACAGCTCACTTTAATGTACCCTAAACAGGAGCACTTAATTCAAACAAGCCTCCATTCTATTATTTTTCAAAGATGTCTTCCTTGGGAAACTTCATTTAATGTGCATTTTATTTGATTTGAAAATTGGCAACTTGTATCATAAATCAGATGTGATGCTACATGATAAGATAGGCATTATTTCAAGTCAGAACAGGGGCACCTGGGTGGCTCAGTCAGTTAAGTGTCTGCCTTCAGCTCAAGTCATGATCTCAGGGTCCTGGGATAGGGGACATCTGGCGTTTGGCTCCCTGCTCAGCGAGCAGGCTGCTTCTCCCTCTCCCTCTGCTCCTCCCCCCTGCTCGTGCTCCCTCTCTCTCTCTCCCTCTCTCTCTCTCAAATAAATAAGCAATCCTTAAAAAAAAATAAAATAAAAGTCAGAACAATTGAGACAGCTGTCCCCATGTAAATATCAGTAAGTTCAGAAGTACACAGTGGGAGGAAAGGGGAAATTGCTGGAGACCTTTAAAACAAGGATCCCTAGAGATAATATCATTAACCCAATTAAAATACTAGTTTATAACTAATCAACCCATCTTACCAATTAAATGTATATTTCCTTAATTTAACATGAAATCATGGTACTGGGAATATGACTAACAATTTTCATCCGCCTGGATTCCATTCAAAAGAGATTGGGTAAGTTCACTCAAAACTTTTTATAGGAATAGGGCTTCCCAACAGAGCCACTTGCATCTGGAATTCTTTTATTTCTGTAAAGGAGCAGCTCCAATAGGAATGAGTAAGATAAACAAATTTAAATGTGGGTGAATATCTGGGAACCAATAACCCAACAGTATGTGATGAAAAGGCCCCAATCATGAGGGAAGAGATTTGGAAATCAGCTAAAGTAAATTAGTTCAGAGATGGCAAGTTTTAGAGTGATGTTCTGATTTGTTCTCCCAAGTAACTTACATTTACTTGTTCCCTGGTATTATTTAATCTGCAAATGTGAGTATTTGCTCTCTAATTTCCCATTTTTCTTAAATGTCTGAATGGTGTTCAATCAAATTCTGAAATAGTCAGACTGGCTCAGTCACAGCTAAACCAAGACATGCCAACTGCTAAGGATATAGCTAATGTTTCTGCATAAGCTTTGAACACCTCGTTTAGATTTTATTTGGCCATTCATTCATTCAACATACATTTTAGTGAGATTATCCCATATGCCAAAGCCTGTGCTGAACTCTGGGGAAACAAAGGCATGTTATACTCAATCCCTGCCCTCCAAGCTGCAGAATTCAGTGAACAAAAACCCCATCTCTGGCATCAGACAGATCTAGGATGGCATCCTGGCCTTGTCACTTACTAGCTGTGTGATATTGGGATAAATGACATTACCTCTCTAAGACTTGTGGCTTCTTCAATTTAAAATGAGGATAATTATAGGAACTATCCTGTAGATCACTGGAAGGATTGAAATGAGAAACACTTTTTGGTAACTCTACCAAAATAAGCAATGAGTAAATTTAGTGTTTATTCTCTAAAGGGAAGGAATACATTTTAAAAAATAAACACGATTAAATTGTAGGGATCTCTAAAGTGGGGGCACCAAAGATCTCTTATCATCTCAAGAACAAAAAGACTGAAAATGAACCATCCTGTGTGGGTGAAGCCATTGCTGGAATAATCAAACCTGCAATTTTAGAAATATTATAACTATTACAAATATCTTTAAATGAGATCAAGAGAATTCTCTCATTTCTGCTGAGTTAGAAGAGTGAACAGAATTAAACTGCAGTAAATTATTAAGCTTCAGGAAATCTTTCGAATTCTAAAGGTTGTTAGTAAAATTTATCAGCCCAAAAATGTATTTTTAGAAATATGACATGGTGCTTTCTTCTCTGGATGATTTGGATGCAGGGCTGACTGGAACCGGAGGTGTGAAATCTTTAGGATATTCCTCTCCTCCTATGATTGATGTATGGATGATATGCAGAGTTGACAACGTATAATAAACTATCATGGCAGAGATGGAAAGGTTGTAGTAAAAGGTCAGGAGAAATAGGTAGCAGTTCTATTTTTTAAATAAGGAATGGGGCACGTTCTGCAATTATGGAATCATACAGTCTTTTCCAAGTTTTGATGCAGAAATACCAACATATAACTTCTGTTTGCAAATTCTGCTTAGAATTGCGGCCTCCAAATCTTATGGTGCTATTACATTGAAACTTGACAGCATTTCAGTTAATAAAATGCTGTTTGACAGGATTTTGAGGACTTTGTCATTTGGAATGCATGTCAAAAATATTTGGAAATTTAAACCTGAAAATTCCTAAGTTCATTTTCAAAATTCGTAAGTTACTCATTTCAATAAAAAAAAAAAATTCTAGGGCACCTGGGTGGCTCAGATGGTTAAGCGTCTGCCTTTGGCTCAGGTCATGATCCCAGGGTCCTGGGATCGAGTCCCACATCGGGCTCCCGGCTCAGCGGGGAGCCTGCTTCTCCCTCTGACCCTCTCCCCTCTCATGCTGTTTCTCTCTCGCTCGCTCTCTAAAAAATAAATAAATAAAATCTTTAAAAAAAAAATTCTAGGCACAATAAAACGTAGGAGGGAATAAAATTGGAACATACAGATTCCTGTCTGGCAGGTTCTAGACAAGGTGTCAGTAAACTTCTCTGTGAAGCTCCAGACAATGCATACACAAGTGCATACTACTGTGTACCAATAAAACTTTATTTACAAAAACCAGCAAGGACCAGATTTGGTTGGTGGGCTTTAGTTTGCCAGCACTTAGTTTAGTAATCTTTTTTTTTTTTTTTAAGATTTTATTTATTTGACAGCGAGAGAGGGAACACAAGCAGCGGGAGTGGGAGAGGGAGAAGCAGGCTTCCCGCGGAGCAGGGAGCCCGATGTGGGGCTCGATCCCAGGACCCTGGGATCATGACCCGAGCTGAAGGCAGACGCTTAACGACTGAGCCACCCAGGTGCCCCAGTTTAGTAATCTTTAAGTCATTTTTTTTTCAAAATAATTAATCACATCTTTCTTCTGCTGAGTTTCAGACACCCTCACCTCAAATTTGGCTTATATATCTGTTTTCATTCAATCTTCAGAATGGAACATCTAAAAAAACAAAACAAGAATACAACATCTAGAACTGCACTTAGACCAGGAAGACTCAAATCTATAAAGAACATTAGACAAATGTATTACAGATTTGTATTACAAATTTGGATTCAGTTTAGAAAAGATCCCCGCACTGAAAGAACAGATGAAAAGAGCCTAGCTCCCAAAGAAATGAGGGTATCTTTATTGTGTGTTAAAATATTGTGGCAGCAAGGAGAAAAAATGTTATATTCTTCGTCTTCCATATCTAAAATTGCTGCCTCCATGAAAATGCCTCAGGATGCAAGCACAAAAATTAAAATATTAATGAAAATACATAAAACAGCAACATTAAACTCCCCTTCAGAAAGGTCTCATAAAATAGGACTGATACTGGGCCCCGCAATCAGGCTCAGTCGGGAATAATGAGGTTCCCCTTCTTATTCCTTTCCCTCTTCTTCCCTTCAAACCCATGAGTTTTGCGTTCTAGTTCTCCTACATTGAAGACTAAATTTTGGGGATAAAAGTCTAAGCCCAAAAACTCTGCTTCTGTCCCCCCCAGGGTTAAATAGCATCTCTCCTTTCTATCCCGAAGCATTCGATATAACTGTTACAGTGCATCTGAGAAGCTATATCCCCTCGAGGAGGCAGACAGCCTCACTTTTATAAATACTTGGCATCTGGAAGCACGTTTTTCATTTTTGAATATTGTTAAGAGCTCGGCACCTATTTTTGGTGGCATTTCTTAGAGACATTTTATATAGTGAGAAAAGCAAGCACAGGCATTTATTTGAATTTAAGGAGTGGTAACACTTTGGATTTGAGATCATACCCATGGCATACATGATAAAGCATGCTTTATGGCAAACCTGCAATATAAGGTATTACTTTAATGACTTAAACTAATAATGAAGAAATGTACAGAAAGTGCAAGTGTGTTTGAGGCAAAGCGTTGAAACTAAGATGAACATGGTGAGGAAATAAAATCTTGACATTCCCAGTCCTAGTCTTCTGATTTTGGACATCAGAAAAGGCTGTCTCTCAGCATGAAAAGAATTATTAAATACTATGCGAGGGAATGAATAATATTCCCCTAGCGATTCTGTGAGGTGTATGCCTCAGATTGGCATCTGGACATTACTAATATTGTTATAGATGCTGAAAAGAACAGCTTGGATCAGAAAATTGTAATTGTTAGAAAACCACTCTGGGAAGGCTTGGGATTGATATGGAAATTTAGTGAAATGAAAAAAACTTTAAAGACAAAAAGTGCTTGTGCATATTTATCTTTTTTTTTTTTAAGATTTTATTTATTTATTCATGAGAGACAGAGATAGAGAGAGAGAGAGAAGCAGAGGGAGAAGCAGGCTCCCAAGGAGCAGGGAGCCCGATGAGGGGCTTGATCCCAGGACTCTGGGATCATGACCTGAGCCGAAGGCAGACGCTTAACCGTCTGAGCCACCCAGGCGCCCCACTTGTGCATATTTATCTATATTAAAGATATGTGCATGCCTCCCTAGCAGTGAATGCCTTTAATATGTGGGTTTGCTTATCCCGTCAGGCTTTTTTATAAATGTACTCATATTTCTCTAATTTGTCCCAACTGTAGTATCTGCTCCCTCATATTTTCACCTTATTCACTAATACCGTCCCTCAGTTCAGTACACAGTAGTAGAAACTCAACAAGTATATCTAATACATTAGCTAAGGAACTAGACCAAACGCCACTGACAGTCATCAGAAATCAGAGTAGACAACAATTTGGCAGTCTTCCCTTCTGGCCACTATTCCTTGGATAAAAATTAAACAAATGAGAAAATACAGGCAACTGTTTGCAGCGCTTGATCTTATTGGCAGTTGTTTCTGATTAATTACTTTATTGATTGATGTCATATTTATTAAATGTCCACAGTGTCAGATGTCTGCCTAGTGTTTTGATGAAGGCAAGACCTAGAAACTGCAAAATAGAACTGCAGGGTAGAAAAATAAGAAGGAAGAAACTGCAATGCAGTGGCCTGGGGAAGTTGCCTGAAAGAGCGGTCCAGCAAACAGCATCAGGAAAACAAGATTAGGTCAGTGATTTGGTTGGAAAGGGCAGCCATGTTCATGCTAGTCAATTTCCATTTCTCAATCCAGAGTGCTAAACTGATATTTCCATCACACCTTTCAGCCCCGTTGAAGGACTTGTTTTACAGAAAGCAGGGGCCAGCTAGCCCAAACTTAGGTTGGAGCTGACATTTCTATGGTATTGAATTGCATTTGCATTAGCCATCCTCATTTCAATATCAAATAAATAAGATTCCTGGAAGTAAGTAATTTCTCCAAGGGCACAAAGCTTAAAAAGAGTAACTTGTAACAAGGAGAGATCTTAACAAATTCGACAGTCAGTGGGCAGCGTGTCCCTTATGCAGTCTCCACCAAGTGTTACTTTTTTTAGCTAAGCTTTTGGTAAAAGTTGGATTTCAGAGTGTTTGAAGTTGCGTGCTTTGATAGGGAACTGAAGAGCTGATGTCCTATATTACAAATTATGGGAGAGTGAGCACTTCTGGAAACCAGAGGAGGTAGTAGCAGGGCTGATACTCTATTCTGAAAAGTGATAGTCTCTTCCAGTTGAGACCCAGTTCTTCTCAGTTGACAGGCATACCTCATTTTATCGTGCCTTGTTTTATTGCATGTTATAAATACAGTGTTTTTTTTAATAAATTGAAGGTTTCTAGCAACCCTTGTTGAGCAAGTCTCTTGGCACCATTTTTTCCAACAACGTTTGCTCACTTGATGTCTCTGTGGCACATTTTGGTAATCTCACAAGATTTCAAACTTTCTTATTATTATTGTGTTTGTTATGGTGATCTGTGATCAGTGATTGTGGCTTATTGAAAGGTCAGATGATGGTTAGCATTTTTTAGCAATAAAATTTTTTAATTAAACTATGTCCATGTTCTTTAGATATCACACTATTGCACATTCAGAAGACTACAGTATGGTGCTAACATAACTTTGATTGTGCCGGGAAACCAAAAGTTCATTTGACTTGCTATATTGTGATAGTCTCTTTATTGCAGTGATCGGGAACCAAACCCACAATCTCTGAGATATGGCTTTACTCACAAAACTGAACTTGTCACTGCTAAGTTCCCTAGAAACTAGTTTTTAAGATTTTTTTTTAAAGATTTCATTTATTTATTTGAGAGAGAGAATGAGAGAGACAGAGAGCACATGAGAGTGGGGAGGGTCAGAGGGAGAAGCAGACCCCCTGCTGAGCAAGGAGCCTGATATGGGACCCGATCCCGGGACTCCAGGATCATGACCCGAGCCAAAGGCAGTCGCTTAACCAACTGAGCCACCCAGGCGCCCTAGAAACTAGTTCTTAAAACAAAGCTCATCTCACTGTTATCCAGCGAAACTAGTCATTTACTTGTAATGAGTTGACATTTGAATTTTCATTAAAAAAATGATATTCAGAATGGATATCTGCCATGATCATCACCATGGATTTTTATATATATATTAAAGATATAATTTTCAGAATATTTAAAAATAATGGTACCTCTCATCCATGCTTCACCAAAATGAGATGCTGCTTCTTTCTTGGAGCAACATTGAAGCAGGATGGGCGGGTGGGGGGCGAGGGGGGCGGGCTAAAGGGGTACTCTCTCTGAGTTAGAAGATTGCATTCGAATCTTGATTCTATCTCTTAGTAGATGTGTAGCTTTGGGCAGGCCACTTGACTTCTCTCTGTAAAATGTGAATAAGAATTATATCCATTTCATGGAGTGGTGGAGGGGATTAAAGCGTAGGAAAGCACCTACCAACTCATCTGGCATAGAGTACACACAATAAATATGCTTTATTTTTTTCTTCCTTACTCTAAACCCACTCTTTTCCAAGATATAAAGTTGTTCATAAAACAGTTATTGTTCATAGTTTAGAACCATCCTGTTGACCCTCACATTTATACCTGATCATTATAACTTGCTCTTGATGAGAACTAGAAAGCAGGTCACACTTGATATTTTTCCTTTTGTTCCTGACTCCCATGAGACAAAAAAGACTTACTCCCAGTATGGGTGCCACTGAGGGAGGGAGGGAGGGAGGGAGGGAAGGGATTCCCTGGGGACCATGCTTTTTGCTACTCCATGTGTTATAAGGACAAAGTTAGGATAAGTACTTATCAGGGATCCGTTATTGCATCTCCAGAACAAATGAAAATAGAGTTATTATAAATAAAAATGGAAGAAAGCAAATTAAAAAGTAAGGAAAATGTGGAAAAAGACAAAATTAGACTGCTTAGATTGATAAGCCATCCTGATTATCCTGTGAGTGGCATGGCCTCGGTTGTATGAGACTGACCCATGCATGTTCCTAAATTAAGAATTAAAATCATAGCACCATTAAATTTTAGGATTGGTAAGGACCTTAAAGATTCCCTGTGTTTTCGCTACTCAGAGTGACATCCACTAACCCACAGCACCATCATCATCACCTGGAGCATGCTAGAAATGCAGAGCCTCATTCAGACTGACTGAATCAGGATCTACGTTTCCACAAGATTCGCAGGTGGTTCCGTATGTACACAAAAGTCCAAGAAAGAATGGACCGGTCTGCATCCATCCCATTTTCATGCAAGCTTCAAATCTGATATGCATATCTTATATTTCCATCTGACTCCCTGATAAAAAGTGTTCATTGAAGCAATGAACAAGGTCGAAGACAGAACCCTTCAGTATGCCTCTAACAATTCTCTCAAGCCTCATCTGATATAGTGATTAAATCCACATCTTGTTCAGTAATACAAATTCATGGAATTATTAGCTATCATCCTCCAAAATGTTTTCTTCATCTTTTTTGCAGTAATACCATGAGAGACATTTTCTCTAGCATTTTAATTGCATGATATATCATACATATGGAAGAATATATGGGCAATATGTATAGTTTAAAGCACAATTATCAAGCAAACACCATGTAAACAGTACCAGGATTAAAATATAAATCACCACCAGCAGCTCAGCATTCCTGTGGCAGCAGTTTCCAGCCTCGAGTAATAATAACCACTAAGAGTGTGACTTCTATGATCACCTCTTTCCCTTGTTTTCCTTTATAGTTTTTCCACCTAAGAATACATTCTTAAATAATACAATTATTTCCCCTGTTGTGAGCATTATATAAATGGAATTCTATGGTATATGTTCCTCGCTAATCTCACTCAAACTTCTATTTGTGTGATTTATCCATGTCAATGTATTTAGCTTTGATTAGTTCCTTTTCATTGCTGCATTGAGCATTCATTTCACTATTTATTCTAATATTCATAAGCATTTGGATTATTTGCTCTTTCGGGCCACTATAGCAGTTAACGTCTGCATACCTGTCTCCTGGTGCATGTGTGCAAAATTTGTCCAGACTATGTAGCTGGGAGAGGAATCCCAGAGTCATGGAGTCTACATCTTCAACTTTACATAATAATGCCAAAACGTCTTCTAAAGTAGTTTGAGCAAGTTACATTTTGAAAGAAAAATTGAGTCCTGACACTGCCCATAAGGACTTTTTCAGAGGCTGCCTTGATGGAGTCCAGGTGCCTTTAACTACGTCTTATTATTACTCAGTTCTTCCTGACATTTTGTCTTCTAATCATTGTTTAGGGAGTAGAATGAATCGGTGAGAAGTCAAATTTTCATTGACTGCAAAGGGAGTTTATTCTGGTAATAGGTGGTGCCGACAGTAATGAGGGCTTGAGCGATGGATCAGCCATTCTCTGATACATCTATCTATGACTCTGTAAAAAAGGAAAAAAAGCTCAAACCAGCATCTTGTCATCCCTACCTCTTATCTTAATGGCTCACCCAAATATCAGGCCTCAAATCAACATCAATCTTTATAGAAGTGTGTGAGAAACTCATCTTTTCTTTTTTCAACCTAAATTCCATTTGCCCATTGCCAAGCTTACAATCCCTCTGTGGTCACTGTGGCTGCATCAGCATCACTGTTGGCAGCTCCGGGTCTCCTCCTCACGTTCTCTTGGAACAGCAGGTGGTAATTCACCCAGGTCAGCAGACAAACAGTTTAGAGGCATCATTCAATAATGTGGGTTTTTTTTAAAGATTTTATTTATTTATTCATGAGAGAGAGAGAGAGGCAGAGGGAGAAGCAGGCTCCCAAGGAGCAGGGAGCCCGATGCAGAACTCGATCCCAGGACCCTGAGATCATGACCTGAGCCAAAGGCAGACGCTTAACCATCTGAGCCACCCAGGCGCCCTCAATAATGTGTTTTATCATCTACTCCTTCCTCGGCCCCATTTCCTTTTTTCCCTGTATTCTTCCCACCCCTTCATTCTCATGGAAAGAGAAGACAGAAACTTAGCAGTGGCTTTATTCTCCATTTTTTTCTTTTTGGTCAGCCACCAAGAGTTATATTCCTAGCCCAACACAGAGAGCCTGTTTCTTCTCTGATCTTCTTGGTCCAAAAAAGGAAAACAAAACAAGTCAAATATTCACAACAAACAAAAAGAACTTTTTCTTACCCTTAGCATTTGGTGCCTTATTTTAAATTTAGCCTTCTGAACGTTATTCACATAGATCCATGATGTTCTTTTAAACTGTCTCCTTATTTACATTTTTGGATGTCTCCTTGTAAAAGGTGAGCTCATTGGAGAACATTCCTTGCCACCTCACTTCCTGTAGGATTCTCCCCTTTTCCTTCTTCAGTGCAATTATTTCTATTAGCATAGCCTGCGTGATATTTTTAAGACTTTTCCAACCTTTGAGATTTCTTTTTCTGTTATGGAGTTACATGTCATAGCTTCTGTCAACTTTTTCTTTGAAACTCTTGAAGTCTCCTTTCTGAAGTTCATAGTGCTTGTCTGATTAAGCCCAAGCTTGATCAGAATGAAATTTTTTTTAAAAGAAGAAAAGAAAAAAAACCCCACAAATTATTGTACACTTCCTTTATGATAAAAGGACCCTTGGCTTCTAGAGTGTGTGTCCCTCTACATTTCTTCAGTGTGACATGTTTAAGTGCTTTCTTACTTCCTCATCTTTGCACTTTGATGTTTTCTCCTGGGTGCCTGTGAGCCTCAGTCTGTCTTGTTAGCACAACCTCTTTCTCCTTACATTTTAGTCTCTCTTGATCCCCTTCTTTTAGCCATCTCTCTACTAATATACACATACTTAATTTCTTGGGAACCAAAAAAAAAAAAATTCAACTTCTTATCATGTTTCTGATGTGAAGTTTGACTCCTCGCCATCAAGCTGACATCACAAGCTCAGGAGAAAGAAGTTCTTCTAGGGCAGTGGTTCTCAAGCTTGAGTGTGCATCAGACTCATCT
Organism: Mirounga angustirostris; assembly: GCF_029215605.1. Lineage (NCBI taxonomy): Eukaryota > Metazoa > Chordata > Mammalia > Carnivora > Phocidae > Mirounga > Mirounga angustirostris. Next base: position 43,568,467 of record NW_026991716.1, on the reverse strand, counting down.
AAGGGCTTATTATTAAAACACACATTGCTGGGCCCTACTCCCTAAGTTTTTGATTCAGAGAATTTGCAATTCTCCCAACTTTTCAGGTGATGTTGATGCTGCTGATTTAGAGAACACACTTGGAAAACCACAGTGAAATATAATCTTCTGAAGGATTGATTTTCCTAATTCAGATTAACCCAACTTAGCCTCATGCTTCATTATTAGAAATGGTAGAGCTTGAGCTGTTCATGTGGAATCGAGTGTTGCCCTCTTCCAAGTAAGTGTTTCCGTGGTATATGTATGAGGAAAAAATCATGATATTTCAACACATTTCTCTGCCAAATGAAGAGATTGTTATTTATTCACCACCACACAGACAATAAGAAAAAAGATGATTTGAAGAATAAAAGTAAAGAAAAAGCAGTTACCTTTTGCATTTGATACATATTTTAGGGCTCAAGAATGGTACCGCACCAAGAAGTGGTTTGACTCTTTGAGAAATAGGTCTTCCCCTTTTTTGAGGGGAGGGTGGATGCAGAGTGTATAACAATTCTGGAAAGGAAGGTACTTCGCTGTCTCTGATCAGGTAGCTCACTGCCCAGATACCTTTAACTACATCTTGTTATTACTCAGTTCTTCACGACATTTTGTCTTCTAGTCATTATTTAGGGAGTAAGATGAATCAGTGAGAAGTCAAATTTTCATTGACTGCAAGGGGAGTTTATTCTGATAAGTGAGGAACGGTCCACCCAAAGACCCCTTTTATCCTACCCCAACACTCTCCCTGTTACACTTTTCAAGTGGTTTTAATATTGCAAACCTCCATTCAAATATGAATGGTACTGTAATTCTCTGAAACCATAAAAATATATTTTAAAAATGTAATGCTTTCCCACCCTCAGCTTTGTCCTGTAAGATGTGAGCCAAAACATCACTGGGTCATCTTCATTTTTGTCAAGGAGCTTCAGACAATGCAGTGCAGCCGACTGCTGATCTTCATGTCGAGGCCTTAGTCCTACTCCCTTTTGGTGAGACCCCTATCCCAGGTTCTGCATTCACAATCACGCGCGGTCGCCTAGTGATGAATGTCCTTCCACATCTCTCTTTATCCAAAGGGGCCATCACTGAGGTCAAAACCTGCCTACTAAATACTTGCCATTTTAGGTCATATGCACCTGTGGGGTTTTTGTTTTGTTTTATTTGTGTTTCTTAATAAAATGACAATGACTATTGTATCTGCCACACAAAAGAAATCCCACAACTAATTTTAGTCAGAAGAGTACAGTATACTTAAGCGGTCTCTTTTTCTCCAACATCCAGTATCCCAGGATTGTCTACAAAATGTAGTGCCCCCCTGAGCGGGCCCACAGTTCCTAAAGGGGTGCCTCATGTTTGACTCCTCAAAACCTACTTTTTTAATGGGTCTGTCTTTCAGGCTCTTGCTCTCTGCTTTCCAAGGTAACAGATTGCTGCTCTGGGCTGACCTGCTAGTGAGAAAGAAATAGCATCCACACTCATCATTCCCATCCAGAATTGATATTCTTAAGGGTGATTTTCTGGGGAATGTTGCCCCCACTCCTTTTGTTGTCTAACACACAATAGCACCTCATGGTAAGAATTTCAGGCCCAAGTAAGAGGTACAAGCAAGGCTATGGAAATCAGTGGAACAGACATTTGAGAGAAGGCAGAAACCATGTAAATACACCTGGGTCTCGTCCAGCTTCCATTCTGACATAAAGAGAAAAATATGAATTACCTGGATCCCATCCATCTGCCTGCTACTTTAATGTCTTGCTCTTCTCTACTGTTAATGATCCAGCATTACAAGTCTCCACACATCTGGAGGAAGAGTTTCTGGAAAGCATACTATTTCTTCATGCCTACCATTGCTGCCTGGGCATTGAGAAAGGCCATGCACATGGCCTGGGGTATTGTTTGCAATGTGAGCAAACTAACTTCACACTAAATCCACAGGTAAAAAAAGTAAAGTTCTGTATCACCTGCTCAGGAGGTACAGGCAGGACAATGCTCCTTGAGATGTTTGTTGTTCAAGTTGGATAGAGGCCAGCTGTCATATGGCTGAGCAGTGATGGAAGAGAGACTTTGGTACAGAACTTCTAAGTTATAAAGCCACTTAGTTTTCTTTAGAGTCACAGACAGAAGAGAGCACTGGGCTCCAAAGATTAACAAAAAGGATGGAAATAGTACAAAGCATCCCATTTTTTCCAGAGGCTCTTGGGCTTCTCACTCCCAGCTTCCTGCCATGTCCACAAACATACAGTGGTCTCCCCCCACCCCCAACTTCCCATCCCTGGTTTCACTTTCTGCAGTTTCAATGTCCTGCAGTTTCAGGTCCCTGTAGTCAACCAGTCTGAAAGCAGATGATCCTCCTTCTGACAAATCATCAGAAGCAGGGGCACCTGGGTGGCTCAGTCGGTTGAGTATCCGACTCTTCGATTTCAGCTCAGGTCATGATCTCAGGGTCATGAGATCAAGCCCTGCATGGGGCTCCATGCTCAGCAAGGAGTCTGCCTGAGATTCTCGCCTCTTTCTGCAACCCCCTACTCACCGCATTCTGCATTCTCATGCATCCTTTCTCTCTCTCTAAAATAAAATAAATCTTTTAAAAAAAGGTCAATAACAGCCTAATGTTACATCACAAAGCCTGTGTCATTCCCCTCACTTCATCTCATCACGAGGGCATGTTATTATCTCACTCATCACAAGAAGAAGGGTGAGTACGGTACAGTAAGATATTTTGAGGGACAGAGCACATTCACATAACTTCTATTATACTATATTGTTATAATTGTTCTATTTTATTAGTAGTTATTGTTGTTGCTCTCTTACTGTACCTAATTTATGAATTAAGTTTTATCATAGGTATTTAAGCATAGGAAAAAACATAGTGTATGTAGAATAGAGTTCAACGCTATCTGTGGTTTCAGGCATCCACTGGGGGTCTGGGTATGTGGCCCCTGTGGATAATGGGGACTACTGTAAATATAAAAGATTCTCCTAATTATAACATTCTAGATCCACAGTTTCCAGCAAATCAGATTTCCCATGATACTGGTGGGAGGTTTAGCTAGATAACCTCTGAGAGATGATTATTGCCTAGAAGCCGATTTCAAACTCCGGAATTTCAAAAATTAGGCCATTTGGTTTCTTTATGTACTCATAACCCTGTCTTTTTCTATCAGAAAAGATACACAATTCAAAAAGAAAAAAATTGAGCTGATAAAGTACATACCACTCTTTGTTCAATGGAAAATTTTTAAGAAGATACTCTATCATAGGCAATTACAAAACAAAACAAAATAAAAATATTGAACACTTTATTCTGCCTTCAAGGAGTTTCCAATAAAGAAGGGGAGACACAAAAATAATGAAAATACCATATAGTGATTAAAAATGTTATTTGAGCAATCCAGAAAATGCCATAAGACTTCAGAAGAAAGAGCTTTCTTCCAGTTTAGGGTTCTTGAAATTTTTGATGTTGGTTCTTTTTGCTTACCAAATATAAGAAACTCTCTTGCAAATAAGTTGACATGTCTCAGACAATTCTGAAGTTCCCTCAGAGATATCGTGGCTTTAATGATCATATTGATCCAACTGGAAAACCTGACCATGTGATTATTTTATTATAAGCAGCAAATGTACTTAGTTGTTAAAATTATTCTTAATGCAATGTTCTATTCCTTCATGATAGGAGATCATCTCATTATTTCTTTATTATTTAATTTAACTTGTGTCTAAACAAGGTGCTGCTATGCCATATTAAGTTAGAATTTGGAACTTCCCCGCCCATACACACACACACACACACACATACACACCCCAACGGCATGCAGCTATTTCCTTGCTTAAAATATACTGCTGACTCAGGTGGCCTTGATGATCAAGCTCTCTTTTACAAATAATTCTCAGCATATTCAATGACCTAATCTAACACAACTCTTCATGACTAGTTCTGTCTTCACAGATGTCTGGCTGTGAAACAGGAAATTTGTGAGGTCACCTCTAAGTATTCTCTTTATATTGCACCCAGCAAGGGAGCAAAGGAGAGTGTGAGTGTGTGTGTGTATTTTAATACTCACTTCTTTTAACTATGCCTTTTTTTCTTTTAAATGTCTGGAATAAATTTTCTGGAATCTGTCATTACTATATGCCACGCACATGGTCCAAAGAAGTCTCTGCTTCTGTAGAGAATAACCAAGTCAAGGACAGAGGGTACATCCTTATAATGAAATGCAAATTTCTAATTAAAAGGAAAATCCTTCATCTCAAAAGGTTGAACAGGATACAACTTCACTTGACTGGCGGGAATTTCCTATTAAGCACTGAAAAAATATTCCAACTGAAGACTATTCTTTGGAGCTGAACCACTTTCATTTCAATGAATTGGAACATTTGAGTGTACTGTAAGCCCATGTCCTACAAAAATTTATTCTGAGATAATTAAACGAATGTCAGCAAATGGGTTGCCGTCCATTATAATTCCTCCTTTCTTTAATATATTTTTCCCATCAGAGCTGGTGAAATGTTTCATCAACATATGTAGTCTCTGCAAAAAAAGCTGGCTATTTTTCTGCATTGTTTGCCTTTTAATGAATTTTCCTGACACTATTTTCTTCATTCTTATGGATTCTTCCCCCAGCTTCTTGTCTTCCCACATTATTCACTCTCTGGACAAGTGTGGCCTTAGATGAAGCTCTTAATGTGTATATCTTTGAAGTATTCATCTCTAGCCTCTGTCTTAAGCTTGATGTTTTTCAGGTACCTAAAACTCAAAATATTGCGCTCAATTCCAGCTCTCCCAACCCCACACAAGGAGTCTTTGGGTTGGCGAGTGCCACTATGGTACGCCGGCTCCTGAGCCACACTGTGGAGTCCTCATTCACTGCTCCCTTCTTTCCTTCATTTCTCATATGCACGCAGTCACCCGGTCCTATCCATTGTACTTCTTAAACATCCCTTTATTAACTCTTTCGCTTCTCTCTGTTACCGTTTGCTCATTTTAGGGATTCTTTATCTCTCACCTGAAAGTATATTGGAACCTCCTCATCAATCAATGCCAATCAACACTGTTGTAAAATCCCAACACGTGCACACATATGCATGCATGCATTTCAGACAATTCTTCATATTGTTATCAGAGGAAACTTCTTTTTTTTTAAATTTTATTTATTTGAGAGAGAGAGTGAGAGAGAGAGAGCACAAGAAGGGGGGAAGGTCAGAGGGAGAAGCAGACTCCTCGCTGAGCAGGGAGCCCGATGCGGGACTCGATCCCAGTACTCTGGGATCATGACTGAGCCGAAGGCAGTCACTTAACCGACTGAGCCACTCAGGCACCCTCAGAGGGAACTTCTAACATCTATCTCATCGGGTCCCTTCTTGTTTTAAAGATTGTCAATGGCAACCCTTCCAGATTCCTTCAGATGGTACCCAAGACCCTTCTGATGGCTCCCTTGGGTTTATCTTCTTTTCTGTTCTGGATGAGAAATAGCAAACATCATTGCTTAAACTGCTGTTGGAGGGAAAAAAACAAAACAGAATAAAACTGCTGTTGGAGGGAGCAGTGGGCCTCATTGCACTTCCATACCAGGAGGAATCCCATATTATTCCAAACTGGGTAGATCAGTGCTGAGTGCCATTCCATTCCTTTAGAAACTTGCTCAGTATTTCCTTGTAAATAGCTCCAGTGTGGTCTAGACAGCTGCCAGCCCCAATTCTGAGGGAGTGTTGTTTTTGCTGGGTGTGTTATTATTGTTTTTTTTTTTAACAGTGCCTTGACATAGCAATGTGCATTTGAAAAGTCTCCCCTAAATACCTGCTTATGTAACTGATTGCAAAGGCTTCAAATAGCCCTGATCTCTCAAAGCAGACACCCACTTACCAAGTTAATTGTGCTTCCGCAAAGTACCTCCATGTAAATGAAAGATGTTAGACTGTTTTCTTTACATAAGCTGTGTAAAAAGAGAGCCTCTCACCTTATTCCTAAGCAAGGTGTGACATGTCGCCTAGAATTCTCTGACTACTTGCAAAATTATAGTGAAGGAATCTGTGTTGCAGTAGAGTGACAGTGAATGTTCTTTAGGACAATGAATGAACCAGCCTTTCACATTTTGGTGCCTGTAAAATAGTTTCATTTGTAGCAGGTGCTCTTAAAAACTGGTTCTCTGTTGGGTGTGTGAAGTCAGAAGCCATGTCTTTGTGTGTCCTTTTTGTATTTGCATTTCTCATTCTGTATCTTTTTTCCTTCTTTTCACTTTAATATAATCAAGTCATTTGAATGAAAGTATCTGCTATCAATGAGGGAGATGAAATACATTGGATTTCTATTAACACTGTGATAGACACAGTGTTCTTGGCATTCTTGAATCAGCATCAGTGACGCCTGTGAGATGCTACAGAATACTGGAGAGAGAACATGTAGTTATAGCAAGCATGAAATATTATACTGAAGCAAACATATTACAATCAAAGTTTGCTGTTAATTATTTTGATGAAATTATATTTCTCTGAACAATCCAGTAGGGTGATAAGATAATGGGTCAGCAAACACAAAATGAAACCATGTGGGTGTACAATCACCTCATCTGGCTTTTGCGTGGTGCCTTTTTATATATGAAATTTAAAGAGAGGTGATAAAATAGGGAAGCTAGGAGAGGCTCCTTCACCAGGTGCTTTTAGTTACAGAAAGACCGTTTCAGTCCCGAGTTCTCCAAACCTTAAAGGCAAACTGCTCTTGCCAGCCATGTGGCCTGTGATACCTCTAGAATGCCTTGTAGGTCTGAAGAATGGGCAAGAGATCTCAGTTCATTTCTTAACACTTTGTCGGAACGGGTTCAAGAGAATTCTCTATGCTAAAGTTTTGTGCTTTAGAAAGACAGGTAGTGATTTGTGGAAGAAAAATACATTGATAGTCAAGTTATGAGAAATGGGGCTGCTGAAACTTGGCACTGTTTTAGAAAATTCAGAAGTACATTGAAACTCCTAAAACAGGAGTGCAATTTTGATTAGAAGCATTGTCTCCAAATTTCATGAAACAGAGCTAGGTGATATTAGAACTGCCACAGCTGAGGGATATTTATGTGTGCCTGGAAGAAGCAGCAATCATGTTTATCGAGTGGAGGCAATTAAACTCCCAAAGGCTAGAATGTGGGTCGGCCCGCTTAAAATTGGCCTAATTTTAAATAGTAAATGTACAGTGATGATTACTTTCATTATAATGAGCCTGTCTGCCTTAGTATTTTCCCCGATTTCATTAAAATCCCTACTGCATAAAAAGTAAATCAAATGCCAAAACAGTTTGGGAGAATCCATCACATATGCTTTTACACACTGTAACTTACTACCACCTAACTTATTAAGGTTACCATATGTTCCAAACCAAAAATGGGGATATGGGATCAAATAGTGAATGTTACCAATTGAAAAACCTCACATGACTATAAAATAAAACACTTATTTGAGTGTTCCTGAATTTTTCTGAGTTAGGCAATAAAATAACATGAAATTTTACCTTCCTTACTAAAACTAGAGTCTACAGTCATTATGCATAACTTAATATGCTTCTGATTTATTTCCTTACTTAACTTGAGTGGGTTACTTCTTTCCTACATCAGGCAAGTATTTGTATGTAGATATTTTTATTTAATATTAGCCTTAAGCAAAGACAACCAGAAAAGCAATTCTTTTCCTCTCAAGAAATACAAGCAGAAAATTATTTTCTAAATCTTTAAAGATTTTTGGATAATCTTTTGCAGTGAAATTATCAAGCAAAAAACACACACTTTGTTTTTTAATTTTTTACTCTAGTATCTTAAAAATGTTATTAGCCTTTAAAAATTTATCTCCCAAAGGCATCCAGATGCTCCTTTGCTAGGTATCCAAGAATATAGAGTTTAATACAAAGATTAGTCCATGCACTTGAGAAAAAATATGTCACATCAACCCAGAAAATGTTAACACACTTGCAAAGGTGAGCCATTATACCCTCATCTCCTATGCCGAGAGAAGTAATATTTAACCCACATGGAGCTGCGAGATAGGAGAGTACTTTCTGAGCTTTATCAAAAGGCTTTCAATTATTTTAATATCTTTGAGGCTGGATATCTTGGTAGTAGTAAAGAACAATTTCATGGATCTCATTAGAATGTATATCACACATGATACTTTCAAAGCATGTCTGTCCTTTTGGGGATTAAACAGGAAAGGTAATTTAGTGAAGATAAAATGGACTTAAGCAAGCATTGTATTCTTTATCTAGCACTTTACTGACATAGTTCAACAATTATCCCTTACTGTGGCTTTGAGGTAGTTGTCTTTCAAATAAAGGAAGGACAGTGATGGGAGGGAGAAGAAGAGAAAAACTGAAAGAAAGGGTCAGAGGGAAGGAGAGAGAGGGGGGGAAAGGGCAGGGGAAAGAGGCAGGAGAAGTAGAGGAGAAAGGAGATGGAGCAAGGAAGAGGTAGGGACGAGGTTCATATAAAATGATGAGATATTAACATCTGTCACTTCAGTAGACATGCAAAAGTGTCACTTTTGTTTTATCAAAGGATTAAGACACAGCTGTGGTAAGTCCACATCTGCAAATAAAGGTTACACTCTCAGTTTCGCTTTCTTTCCCAATGTGTCAGTTCCTCTACCTTTCCTTTAAATATGTGCTCCTTTAGCTTGAGAAATATATCACCTTCATTTTCTATCTTCACTGAACTTGGAAGGCTAAATGGAGCAATAAAATAGATAACAATGATAAAAGACAACATGTATTAATTATCAGTAGAAGCCCCTTTGAAGGAATTTTTTTTAATTTTAAAGATTTTTATTTATTTATTTGTCAGAGAGAGAGAGAAAGAGAACACACAAGCAGGAGGAGTGGCAGGCAGAGGGAGAAGCAGACTCCCCAATGAGCAAGGAGCCCGATGTGGGACTTGATCCCAGGACCCCAAGATCATGACCTGAGCCAAAGGCAGACACTTAACCAACTGAGCCACCCAGGCATCCCACTGAATGAAAATTTTATACAATCTTGGGGAAAAAAATAGAAATTAGAAGAAATTAGAAAAATGGAGTTCATAAATGGCAATGTTATCTCCACACTGCAGAAATTAATGGCATATTTCCTGGAAGTTGTAACCAACCTCATAATCTAGACCTCTGTGACTACAATTATCTGGATAATTCAAGAAAGAAAGAAAGCTTTTGCTTAGAGTGATGTTTTATGTATAGCAAATAATTAATTTTGCTTCTGTTTTGAGGTAAAAATAAAATGCATGGGAAGGAACAATACAAAGACAAAAATTAAAAAGAACCTCACTAGGGTCAGTTTGGAACTCAAGTTCAATGGAAGACAAGTGATATTAAGCCACCAAGGTCCTCAGGATCTTTTCTTTGACAAGACAATGCCAGTTAGCCAATGCAAAGTCAGATCAACTTGAGAGTTAAGTGTTAACACTTTACCTTACCCTTACAGATAGAAATCTGCTGTTATTTACCTCTAACTTTAAGTAGAACACTGTTGTTCATTATATATTAATGGGCAAGACCACAGTCCTTCATGGAGAAGAACGAACCATCATAACTTAAGTTGACTTAGAAGCCACTAGGCAGATTGCTTAGGACTTGAGCCCGGAAACAAGGGAGTCTTGATTCTTGGCCCTCCCTCCTCTTCCACTACTTGTTTAAATGAAATTTGATTAACAGTCAAACCTAATTTATCCTTCCCATTCCTAACTAGTCTTCATGCCATTCCCTTAACATATTTATTTTTATTATTTTTGTTGATGAGTCAGTAGTTATTTAAAAATATATATATAAAATAGCCCAACTAACCAAGAAAGCAGATGTGACCTATAATTTTATACCAAATAAGAGCCAATGTTAAATTTTGATGATTTCCTTTGAATATTTATACATGCATATTTATTTTTACGTGGTTGAGATCATGCTATATGTATATCATTTTGCAGCTCTCAGCAGTTATCTGCATTCTTGAGCAATGTCTTCAGAGTTTTAATACTCTCTGCTGCTTTATTTTCTCACCAACTTACAGGCTTTGTTTCTATAACAAAAGTACAAACTCTTCCAAGGAAGAGATATTTTTCTTCTGTTTATTTGTCCTTATCTTGTTTTCTACACACACACTAGCAATTTGCCTTCCCAGACACTCAGCACATATATTGTTTGGATTTATTAGATTTATGGGAATCATTAGAGTAACTAAATCACTTTTAGCAACTCTTGCACCTCTAGGAAGGAAGCTTTTCTCCAAGAATCTTTAGAACTCCAGAAGAGATGTTTTTTAGAAAAAGACCTAGGTGTGAGGGAAATTTATTTTCCAGAATAGTGTGCATTTCATAAAATCTAAAAAAAAAAAAAAAATGATGCTCATACAATCAAGTAGGTCTTGGCTTAAATAAAGATAAGAGGAAGGCAAGAAAACCATCCAGTGCCCCCTCTCTAGTGTCTAGACACACCTAAAGTTCATTTTTCACATTGCAGTCAGAGCTTTTGAATAAGCAAATCTACATATTCATATTCGCTACTCATCTCTGCATCACCCCTCCCCACTGTATATTCCAGTCATTTTCAAAGTCCCAGGAACACAACATGCATATTCTCCTTTCTAGGCCTTTGCACATGCTGTTCCCTCTGCCTAGAAGATCATTCTTCCCCATGTCCATCCACCAATACCCCATCTTCACCTGGATAATTATTACTCATGCTTCAGGTCTCAGCTACGATGCCCCCCTTTTAGGAAAGTCTTCTTAGTTCCTGCTAGGCTAGGAGATTACTTCTCACTGCTCCCTTAATACTTACATATATATTTTTAAATGCCTTTCTGCTTACTTATTTCCCCCTATCTCCCACTCCACCCCAAAGCCATAGGCTTTCTGAATATAGGAATTGTAGCTGGTCACCCTTCTAACCTCAATAGCTGGCTAACACAAAGAATGAGTTCACTGAATGTGTCTTCAATGAATAAATGACTCTGTCCTTCTTGACTGTTTCCATCTGTATGTCATGTCCCCGAGCATGCCAAGACTTTACACACGTAAAGTAGGAAATGCCCATGTAGTTACCTGCAACACCTATGCTTTGGATCCTTCCTCTTTCCCATTTTGATTTCTCGATCAAAAGATTGAACTCTACTGTAAGTTTGCCTCTGTAGCTTGTTAGTTTGATCTACTTTTCCACTTAGAGGAGCTAATGGCTCAGGAGCCACACTCTTGATATAGCATGTGGCTGTTAAGCTAGAGTGTTTTTTGGAGAGAGTTTCTTGCCCAAAGGAAAAGCTGTTATGGCAGGTCTTTCGATCCCTCTCCTGAAGGGGGCACTGCACTTAGGGCCTTTGTACATTACACAAATGTTCCCATATGGATGATGGCCAGCTTCCTGTATGGAAAATAACATCAAAGCTAAATGCTCCTTGATATGGAACACTTGCCTGTGCGTGGTTCTATTGATCCCTTTGTGAAAGACTCACTTAAAATAGTAATACTGCTTGCAATTGAAATTTTGGGGATAGGGTCACTAAGATGAATTACAGAAAAATAAAAAGTTCATTGTTATAAGCCTCACATGTAATGTGGATGTTAGCTCTATTTCCACACTTTTAAAATAAATTTGTATAAAGATTTGGCACCGGTAAAGGAGAAATTAAATGTATTTATCCAATTATGTGATAAGTAAACCAATACAGAGGACAGGATACTCATAAAATAGAGATCTGAAGAGAAAATGAATTTTACTGAATAAGAAATTAATTCATCTGGCAACTAAGATAATTTACATCTAGGTAAAATTGGGCAAATTCTTGATCTTTTTCCATTTGAGAAGAATTCTCTCTGGAAATTATTCAAAGAGAGAGAGAAAAGCTACTGGGTCCAGATTTTAAAGAAGATGAAAAGCTTCTTGTTTCTGTGGAAATGAACATGGATCATTTTGTGTTTCTTCTTCCTTCTTATTGCTTTTTCCTTTAGGGTAGATTTCTCTAGCCTACTTTGCGGTGTCTAATGACTTTACCATGGATGAATCATTAAATACAGAGCTAATGAAACCTTTAGAAATAATATATGCCAAGCCTTTTATTTTAGAGATGGAGTTGGTATCCAGAGAAGTCAAGCAGCATGCCCCATCACCTTGCTGTCATAGTAGCAGAACTGTAACTTGGAGCCAGATGCCTGGATCCTGTTCCCTGTGTTCTCTCACTACAGATATTTGCTAGGAAATGTAGATGAATATTAGATGTCTAAGTGAATAAACAGTATCATTCAAATATTTAACGTATGACATATTAATAAAGAATAATATCCAACACTTTGTGAGCACTAGTCTAAATGCTTCATATGCATTAGCACACTTGATCCTCACAGTGCCTTATGATTCTTATTTTAACCATTAATAAGACTGACATCTGGACAGCTCCACACCTTGCCCATGTTGACCCTGGGACTCTTAGTGAGACAGTTGGACTCTTGAGTCCATGTACATAACCGCTATCTTATACTTCCATTCATTCAAATATATTCATAAATTATTCAAACACAGGTTGCAGTTGTGCCTGTTGAAGTCAGAAAGAGGAATAAGCAATTGGTTATGCCACTTAGTAGTTATACAGCTACGTACGGTTATATAACCTGACATTACTTCTTCTCCTGAGGTGACTGTGTCCTCATTGGTGACTTGAGACTACTCCAGCATAGCACCTTCTTGTAGAATGACTGGAAAAGTTACCTAGGATGATGCAAAAAAGTTCTTAAATCTTAGAACCGAGTCTGCCACATGTGTTTAAAAGTGATATGCTAGAGTGCATTGTTAAGCTTATTTTATATTCTGATTGGCTAAAGTTTGCATTTCATTTCAACAACATGAAGCTTATTTTTTTAACTTTCCTATTTGAAAGAAAAAAATGAAAATACACCACTGCACTCTCCTAGTTGAGTAATGTGACATAAGAAATTCAATTTATTCTTTATTAGGGCATTTTAATGCTTTAAAGTCTTCATTTTTTTAAAAAATTTATTTATTTATTTGAGAGAGAGAGGGAAAGCACAGATGGAGTGAGAAAGGGAGAAGCAGATTCCCCACTGAGTAAGGAGCCTGATGTGGGACTCCATCCCAGGATCCTGAGATCATGACCTGAGCCGAAGGCAAACACAACCAACTGAGCCACCCAAGCGTCCTTAAACCTTCATTTTTAAAATAAGTTTTGATTCTTTTTTCTTTAACTAAATACCACATAGGAACGGCTTTCTCGTTATTTGCTTGTTTCTACTAAACATGAAGCTCTGGTGAGGAAATTCAAGATAGCTGATGATTTCATTTAATCATAGTTTATCTTACAATATTTGATATTGAGAATAAAACAAAGGGATATAAGTTAGGAAATAAATAGGAGGGAAAGTCTTATTTAAACAAACAAGCAAACAAAACAACAACAACAAACTTTACCATTCCTTCAGAAATGTCACTGTCTACTATACCTAGGAAGATTTTCTTTTCAGCAATAAAAGACTGACAATCTAAAAGTGTCCAATATCCTTGCAGTGAAAATCAATGAAATCTGAAATACAACTGTCTTGGACAGAAGCTCTGCAGCTAAATTATCTTGCAATCACAGAAAGTATCTTAATAGCAACCTAGCACATATACTGAGCAGATATGACACTCCCCTATAATTTCAAAGCATCATTGAATATTTTTTCTCTGCACAATTGTTTATGACATTAATGTCTCTTTCCTCTCCTAGCTCTTGAAGAATTTATTCTTTGATCTTGTCTCAGAGTTTTAATTTCCTTTTCCACTGTAGAGCTTTAGATTGGGTGATAATTTTTAAGAGCTACAAAGTAGTAACCGTAAATGAAATAAGACCTAAAGAACCCAAGATTATTTTTTTTTCTGGCTTTACTGCTCCTGGAGAAAGAGTATGATGCGCTGCTTCCTGGCCATGAGGTAGCCTCGTGACCTGTAAATGCATTGATTCACCTTGGAACAATTCACCTACCACAGATGGCCTCAGCTGACATTTTTTCATGCTACATCAAGAACCTGAAATGCTGCAGGGACTTCCTAATGGAGCTCTTTCCTTTCAAGTCAGCCTGACTCCCTAAATCATCTGCCATGGTGCAATGAAAGAACACTCCAAAAAGGAAACCATGCCATTCACTCCCTGCTTAAAACTCACAGTGTTTTCTTATTGCAGAACAATTAACTCCAGCTCCTTAATAAGGCTTTGCTGGCTCTTACTGAAAAGGCCCTGCTTTCCTCTCTAGCCTCAGGCTTCCTCATTTCCTTCAGTTCCTTGAACACTTGGGCTATCCTTTGCCCTCAGGCTGCAATGCCTACAAACTCTTTTTCCAAGTACTCACTGAGTCCCCCTGTCAGGTGACTAGCTTACTCCACATGTTTGGTATACAGTGAAAATGGAAGAGGAAACATATTTTGGGGAAATATTATCCTAGAGTAAGGGGATTGAAAAAAAGGTAAAGCGTGTGTGTGTGTGTGTGTGTGTGTATTTCTGTACCAGCCTCTAATTTCTATATATACCTCTCTTCATCTGAGGACTTATTGTCCTCAGACACTTTGAGCTGTCTCTTACTTTTCCTGTTCTTAGCAAAATGGTCTCTGAAAAAAAAAATGTAAGATTAGTTATATACACTTCAGGGTGAACTGAGTTAAATGTTATGGAATGTTCATTATATAGCTGGCTGTGTTCTAGGCACAGGGAAATTATCAGTGAGCAGGATAGGAAAGGTGTCAGCTCTCAACAAGGACACATTCTAGTGGAAGAGCAATTAATTGATTAAATAAGATCGCTTCAGATAGAAATCTTTTGTAGGAAGAAGACAACATAGGAGTATGTGATAAAGTGATGTTTGGGAAGGAGGTGTCCAGATCATGTGGTTCAAATGGTATCCTTGAAGATAAGACCTCCAGGAAGAAGTAGCCCTGGCCGTAGAAGAGTGGAGGAAAGCATTCCAGGCAGAGGGCATGGCAGCTGCAAAGGCCATGTGGTGGAAATTAACTTGGTGTGTTCAAGCAGTAGGAAGAAAGGAGAGAAAGCTGGAACAGAGTTCATGGGGAGAAGAGTGGTAGAGATAAGGTCTGAGGCTCAGCCAGCAGTGGGACATGCAGGGCCTTGCAGACCTAGTAAGGAATTCTTCTTTTATTCCTAATGCAAGTGGAAGCCAGTAGGTTTTAAGTGTATAAATGGTGTAATCTCATTTAGAGTTGTTCGGGTGTGCTCTGGCTTTAAGGTGAAGAGATAGACTGAAGAAGAGCAGAAGTGGGCACAAGGAAATGAGTTAGGAACTTCAATTCACCCCTGTTAATGATCCCTGTTCAATTCAGTGAAACACTGAAACAGGAGAGCATTGGAAGTGATGTATTACCATCTTGTCATATTTTTAAGGTTTAGCTTCATGGTGACATAAATGGGATTTCTGCACTTAAAGGAACTTTGGAATTTGTGTAGGTTTTATTGGAATAGGAAGAAGTTGAATCAACATAAATGGTAGGCAGTTGGTTTAGTGGAGAGTAAAATATTGGGAATACAATGTATCTACACATGAAATAAGTTTTAATCATAAAGAGCAGTTAATGGGGACTAGGACCTAAAGTGGCTTCCCTGAAATCACCCTCTTAGATTCTAGAAAGTTCTGGATTTGGGATTAGAAGAGTTGCGTTGGAACCCTGGGTTCATCGCTTTGACTAACAGGTTTCCCTTCTCTGAGCCTCTATGTTTATTGAACAAAAATGTCCTACCTGGCAATTGGTAAGATTGTGTTAGGCCATAAAAATAATCAATTCATGGCTCTATAATAATGATATCATTTCTAACATTCAGCTCTTGTCAGAGTAGCTTTATAGGTGGTATTTTCATAGAATAATAGAGCTGAAAAATATCTTCAATATTATGTAAATATTTACTCATATATTCATATCTGCTCATTTTAGAGATGATAAAATGGAAACCTACAAGGGGAAATGAACCAGCCAAGGGTTTCTTATTCAGTTAGTGTGAGACACATGCTGCAACCCAGGTCACATGACTTCCTGACTCCTGACAGGTCCAGGGAAGTTCTACCCAGAGGATCATTAAAATACATGTTCCGTTCATTCTTTGTTTCTCCTATATAGAAGCACCCATGAACTGGTAAAGTTGGGAAACTCTTCTACCACCCCTTACAAAATAGTAGAATTTTACCTTACAAATATTTCTCAGGACTATACTGAGTAGGATGATTGGGCCAATGGCTTATACAAAATGTGGACCTTAAAGCAGAGCTTCCTATTCAAGGACGTCTAAAGACCTTGTTTATTTTGTTCTGGTGCATGGAGTAGAGCAGATTAAGAGAGAGAAATTCATTCTATTTGTTACACCCATTTAAATATAATGAGATGAATGCATATCTCTTATGAAATAATTTTTGTAAGAAATGGAAATTAGACAACTTCAAAAGGAGGGTGAGCAGTTAACCAAACTCAATAAAGATTAGTTATTTAAAAATCTATATATTGCCTTCTGTAGAGTCTTGACTTTTGTCCAGGTACATTATCAGTGCCCTCTTTGATCCACTATAATCTTCAAATGAGGTCTGAGGGACGCAAAAATCTTTGTTCTGCTGCTAAAGATCCCTGGGAAATCTTTTTGATGACAGAAATGAGTAAAGACAGATGGAACTGCACATTCTTAAGTGAATAAATAAAGCTTTTAAAATACTTTCTCTTTCAAATAATCAAAAGCACAAGTCAACATCACAGACGGGATTTCAAAGAAGTAGAAACAAGGGTGGAGCTAATAATTATACCAATCTTAAAACAAAAATAAACAAGCCTAATTGAGGAGCAAGAGTAGAGATTATTTAAAGAGTGGAAACCACATTCCAGTCTGTCAGTGCTGGGACAGGATTCCCACTCTTTCTTTGAAGCTTTCCTACCTTTTCACTTGCAGCTCATCAGAGAAGCCCACAGGTTTCAAAAGAGAGCATTGGGAACCTCCAGCTGGAATTTCAGTTGTGTTGGTGTGTGTGTGTGTGTGTGTGTGTGTGTATGGAAAAGAAGATGGAAAATTTACAAAGATGCCTTGGAAGTGGGAGATTTACCAAGCAAAAGGAAAAAAAACTTAAATTATATTTTTATTTAGAAATATACTGTTCATTTGGAGTTGGTCAGGTTGTATTAAATAGAAAAATTGCTTTTATTGAACATGTAGGGGGAAATGGGTATGTGAAGTGACTATGAAATTTCTTCCTCACAATTCTTAATGATCCTACTAACAGCACTTGAACTTTCTATAAATTTCTCAAACTTTTTGTGTTTGCAACACACTCTCAAGTATTATAGTTACTTTCGTGTATGTTAAAAATACACATGGGAACAAGTACCTCAGATATAAGTGTCTGGACTAAACAAGTTCACGAGAACTGTTATACGTGTCTCCTTGAGTATACAGTGCCTCATAGTTCTGTGAAAATCACCACAGTTATCAGACCGTTGGTTTTGTTGCCCTTCCACCCTACCCTTCCAGAAAAGACTGTTTCCTGCTCTGACTCTACACTTTTCTATCCTCATGAGATAAAAGTCTTGCTTGATGTAGCAAGTGGAAATTCTCCTTATGGCATAAATTTACCTTTGTGCCTGCATTTTGCGCAGTACCTGCAGCACATTTTCAATGCTATGCTCTGTCTTGCAACCTGCTATTGGGTTCAGTATCACATCTGACAAGCACTGCCATGGAAGTAAATGACAGTTGTGGCAAAAAGAAAATACCTAAATTGTTGAAAATTCGGTGATGTCTGTCGGGGATTTCTTTCTGAGTCTTAAGGCACCACTGGTTGAGAATTACTGCTCTGAATAAAGCCAACTCAGTGTCCACCTCGTGTGTACCTTAAAGAGAAGTGACGGCTTTTCTTATAAATATCCTACTCGAATGACATTGTCTGCTCTACGTCATGCAAAATTCTGAAATCAAAATGTCTTTTGACCACCCCGCCTGAAATCTCATCAGTTTCATTCGGGGGATTTGTTCACTGTGTTCTGTGGCGAAAAGGTCAACCTATGACTGAGGCAGGTGTTTGGAGGGAATTTTGTAACGAGTGACAGGTGCTCACATCATATTTAGAAAACCGTTCAACACTATTATATTAATTGTAAAAAAAAAATAGTATCTTCTATTTGTTCTGCAATATACAGTTGTACCCCCAGAGTATGGATGTTTGTGATGTTTGTGTGTGTTTGCATGTGTTGGTGTAGGTGTGTGTGTTAACCTTGAAAAGTTTAGTGTATATTTATTAAATGAATTATTATTTTAATTTTTAAAATGTTGTTAACTCATGCCACGCTTCACTTTTGGCTGAAACTGAATCATCAAACTTGATCCTGCATATAGGAGTTATAATAGACTGTTACAGAGGAAATGGTTGGAATGGGTTATGGATGGGATAGATCAAAATATTTATGTACATTTTCCTATGCATGTGGTGAGTCTTGTATAGCTTCATAATGCTCTTTGAATCTTTCTATTCCTGATCATCTTGCATGGTATCCCATGACACTCCAAAAGGTTGAATATAAAATCCTCACATCCCACTCCACCCACATCAGTTCCACAATTGCAAGATCCTACCTCTGCCTTTGTTGTGTTCCTTCATTTAGAGTAAGAATCTGTTGTTTGAAATGTGTATCCCTCTGGTAACTTTAGTCTCCCTTTTTTCTGTTTTCAAGGATGGGAGGAACAGTTTTATTGGACACCAACTGGGCGGGGTAGTGGAAGTGCCAAACAGCAAGGACCAGCGGGTCAAGTCAGCCAGAGCCATTCAAATCACCTACTACCTCCAGACCTATGGCTCTGCCACCCAAGACCTCATAGGGGAGAAGTGGGAGAATGAGTTCTGTAAGCTCATGAGGAAGCTCCAGGAGGAGCACCAGGACCTCCAGCTCTACTCTTTAGCATCCTTTAGCCTCTGGAGAGACTTTCATAAGACCAGCATCCTGGCCAGGAGCAAAGTCCTGGTGAGCCTTGTGCTGATCCTGACCACAGCCACCCTCTCTAGCTCTATGAAGGACTGTTTACGAAGCAAGCCCTTCCTGGGCCTCCTGGGGGTGCTCACGGTGTGCATCTCCATCGTCACAGCAGCAGGGATCTTCTTCATCACTGATGGAAAGTACAACTCCACCCTGCTGGGAATCCCATTCTTCGCCATGGGTAACTATCCATCCTTGTGGTAATCGGATTCTTACCAATTTGGGGCAAGGTAGTACATTTCTTGAATTCTCAGGCAGAAATCTGTTTTAACTTTTCACTGATGTGTTTGTGTGATTATGTAAGATTTTACTTGGGGTGATGTCCGTTTCACCTTATTGGGCCTTTTGGAAATTCTAGGCTGACCAAGTCATCTTCCCATTTATGTTGCAGAATTTAATGCTGTCAGATATTTTTAAATTACACTATATTGGAATTGTTTACTCTGCTTCTTCAAATATTATAGGTCAGAGATTATGGAGATCCAAAACTTACTTTAAACAAATTTTGTGGTTCAAATTCATGGACATCTTCAAGTTGATGATGGTGAAGAGTGAATAGCATAGGATGAAAATTCGGAGAACCACTGATATATTCTAATCTCAAAAAACTTCTTCATTAATCTTGGTTTATTAATTCATTTCAAAGTTTTTAAAGAGAATGTACTCCATTTCCCCACCTCCGTATAAACCAAACCTTCCTGCTACCACTTAAAGATGTATCCCCTAATTTATTTCATCTCTGGTGAGAATAATTAATGGCCATATTCAGTCAAGATTATCCCTCCTTGTAAGTTTTCTCCCAGACATACATAAATGTCTAGAAAATGCTCTATAAGTGTGTGTGTGTGTGTGTGTGTGTTCTTGCAAAAGAGAAGATCAAGTCTGGGAAGAAATGTGAGTGATGGCTCAGCAACAAGACTAATGGAATGTATCAGAAAAGCCATGATAATGGTGATATCTGTGGTTCTACAAAAGAGTCCTGTCAGATGTGATATAATTCCCTACTTGCAGTGATTTGGAGGATGAGCTGTAATAATGGCCTATAGGTGGTGAACTGACATGAGCAGGAGAGTCTTCAGCCATAAAGTAATTGCTTTTCACTCCCCATGCTAAAATCAGCTATAAATTACAGTTTTATTATTAAATAAAAAAGACACAGGTATGTGGTCAGAAAGTCTTCTAGGTGATCCAGGCCCTTTTTGTTTTCACCTTAACAAACATCTTTGAGAACACTGCAAAATGGATTTATAGTGTAGGTTGCTGGAATCCAACTTCTTTATCTGGAAACCCAAGTTCATTGTGGCCCTAGTGAGTTAGTCTATCCTGGTAAACCTCAGGTTCCTCTTGTATAAAATAAGGGTAATAATTTTATCATTTTCAAAGAATTGTTTTTTGAATATAAGTAGAATATACCTAAAGCTTATATAGCATATAGTAAATGCTCTGTAAGTGTCATCAAGCTTTAAGTGCACTGGATTCAATGATAAATATGGAAACAGCTCTTGGCTTCAAGAAATTGAAAGCCTTCCTGGATTTTGCATATCACATTTAAAAGCATTTTCATCTTGTTAACAAGTGTTTTTCATTTTCCCAAAGAACTATATTAAAATTTGTTTATATCAGTGATGAAGATGAGTCTAGATTTGAACCTTTTATACTTGTTATGTTTTTTGAGCTTAGTCTTTTGACTTGAAATAACAACATAAAATTCATAAGAATCATTCACTGTGATTCACAAATGAAACATGTATCAAAATGACTAGATACCTTAGAGCCTACTACTAGGCCTTTCCTAAAACTGTGGAAATCTAATTGGGTAATGGAAAGATTTATCAGGGAAGTTCTATAATATAGAATTACATATTCTGAATAAATAAGGAGAACAATCATCTCTAGTGATCGCTGAATTATAACATAGACTCTACAAAATCAAAGCATTATTCTTTGGTATATAATAATAATATAATTCTTAGAATTCAGTCCTAAAATATTCTGAAATAAACTTTTCTGGTATGTTCTGAAAACATAACAACAATAAACCTATCAATGTATACTTATTTAAGATATCTGGTCCATCAAAGAGGAGTTTGTTTCTTGTGCTTTGTTTTGTTTGTAAAATGATCTGTAATAATGAAGACACCAAGATCGAGAATTAGTGAAATGAAAGGATTATCCCACAGGGCTAAGAAATCTGGGTTTTCATCCCAGCTTTTCTCCTAACTTTGTATGTTTTATTGGGCAGTTATATATAGTCCCTTAGTCCCAGTTCTTTATATATTAAATGAAGGATTTGGACTTTTCAGTCTTAAATTTTGAAGATTCTACAATATTATTTATTTCATTTTCAACTGAAGTTAGAATTTGATCATTTCTTTATAAAGTCATTTAAGGTACGTATTATCCCCAACCTCTAATCTCCATTCTCCTTTGTTGATTTTTAGTGTGTGTGCTTGTGCATGTGTGTGTGAGAGAGAGACAGATACAGGGAGAGAGGCTTTAGAATATAAAAATCACAACCTTGCATGCAGAGCAAAATTCTATGAAGGTGATGAGGTGGAACATGATATTGAGCATCAGTAAGTTGAGTTTGGCAGATATGTATCTTCTAATAGTACACATGGCATTGGTTGAAAGTAATCCTTTGATTGATTAGTTTACATGGTGTCAAAACCACATAATCTAAAGTTAGTTGGGTATAGGGAAAGAAGCCCAACTCTTCTGGTAAACTTTTATTTCCATTCTTATCTTCCCACAAGGATTTATTTGAGGTTGTGCTCCAAGATTCAAACCAATTATCTTCATCATAACCTATCCCCGAAGCTCAGTATGTCACTTATGGTGTTCTGTTCTTCAGCCATCTTATTTCTGACCACCTATCTTCCTTCTAGACTGCATCTGCTTGTTCTTTTTTCTGAGCATTCACCATTCTTATCTTCCCACAAGGATTTATTTGAGGTTGTGCTCCAAGATTCAAACCAATTATCTTCATCATAACCTATCCCCGAAGCTCAGTATGTCACTTATGGTGTTCTGTTCTTCAGCCATCTTATTTCTGACCACCTATCTTCCTTCTAGACTGCATCTGCTTGTTCTTTTTTCTGAGCATTCACCTACTTAATATTCTGGCCATTCACCTACTTAAAAACTTAATGACCATTTAAGAGGCGCATATACTGTATCTTTATATCCTGCAGTTTTTTTTAATTTTATTTTATTTTATTATGTTATGTTAATCATCATACAGTACATCATTAGTTTTTGAGGTAGGGTTCCACGATTCATTGTTTGCATATAACACCCAGTGCTCCATGCAGTACGTGCCCTCCTTAATACCCATCACCAGGCTAACTCATCCCTTCACCCCCTCCCCTCTAAAACCCTCAGTTTGTTTCTCAGAGTCCATAGTCTCTCATGGTTCGTCTCTCCCTCCGATTTCCACCCCCCTTCATTTTTCCCTTCCTTCTCCTAATGTCTTCCATGCTATTCCTTATGTTCCACAAATAAGTGAAACCATATGATAAATTACTTTCTCTGCTTGACTTATTTCACTTAGCATAATCTCCTCTAGTCCCATCCACGTTGATGTAAAAGTTGGGTATTCATCATTTCTGATGGCGGAGTAATATTCCATTGTATATATGGACCACATCTTCTTTATCCATTCATCTGTTGAAGGGCATCTCGGCTCTTTCCACAGTTTGGCTATTGCGGACATTGCTGCTATGAACATTGGGTGCATATGGCCCTTTTTTTCACTACATCTGTGTCTTTGGGGTAAATACCCAGGAGTGCAATTGCTGGGTCATCGAGTAGCTCTATTTTTAATTTTTGGGGGCACCTCCATACTGTTTTCCAAAGTGGCTGTACCAACTTGCATTCCCACCAACAGTGTAAGAGGGTTCCCCTTTTTCCACAACCTCTCCAACATTTATTGTTTGTTGCCTTGTCAATTTTTGCCATTCTAACTGGTGTAAGGTGGTATCTCAATGTGGTTTTGATTTGAATTTCCCTGATGGCTAATGATGATGAACATTTTTTCATATGTCTGTTAGCCATTTGTATGTCTCCTTTTGAGAAGTGTCTGTTCATGTATCCTGTACTAATTTTATATTTTGTCCTGGTGTCCCCATAAGTAAATTTGTATCTTTCAAATTGTATGTTCCAGATTTAGGTTTGGAAAAGGAGATGATTATAAGCATAGGTGTTATCTCTGGAAAAGATCTGAGAGGGAAATCCAGAGTTCTAATATTTAAAAAAAAAAACAAAACAAAACACTAAAACAATCCCATTTAGCTCCAGCTTAACATCTTTTCTCTATACAAACATAAACTGGTAACAGTGCCACTAATTTAATTTATAACTCATTGTCAGCCTTTTTTTATTTTCACTTCATTTGCTTTGTGTGAATGTGTTTCCTCTTTCTGGAAGGAGAAATATGGGCTAATATTAAGTATGGGCACCAACCTGTCTCCTACTGTGTCTTGCTGATCTTCTGTGGATAGTTGCCAAAGACATTAATAGCCTTGGTTCACTATTATTTTAGTCTATCTTAAGTTTGCTTTATATGCCAGGAGTCTTAACTTTAGCCATTGGTGATTTTGACAAGAGCTGCTTTGGGGCAGTGCTGAGGAGAATTTAAAGAAGTTCAATAGAGCTTGGAAAATAGGTAGTGAAGATGGTGAGTAAAGATAATGGACACATGCACATGACTTGTTTTGTTCCGGTGAACCCAGCATTTCCAGATATGAGACTTTCGTCCATCATCCAAAACTGAGTTCCATATTCATTTATTTATTCACTCATTCAAATATTTATTGAGCACCTATATGTTCCAGATATTTTGAATTCGAGAGTAAGAGGTATTGAACAGAACTGATCAAGCGGTTGCCTGCATGGATCTTACATTGTAGGCCTGCAAAGGGGAGGCATCTGACAACAAATAAATAAGATAAGAGATATAAAGTACAAAAATAAAGCAGGATAAGGGATAAAGAACATAAGCGATAAGAGAAAAGACTTTCCAGAAAAAATAAATAAATAAACTTAAGTAGAGAGCTAAATGAAATGAAGAAGTAGCCATGTGACAACCTGAGAAAAGAGTATCTCTGACAAAGAGAATGTGCAAAGGCTTTTAGAACAACCTCTCTTGGTGAAATTGAGGAGGCACAATAAAAGGAGTGTGGATGGAGCACAGTGGGCTATGGTCTGAGTATTACGAGATGGATGTAGGGAGATGGTAGAGAGCCAGGTCATGTAGGGCACTGAGAACTTACTACTTTTTTTTAAAAAGATTTTATTTATTTATTTATTTGAGAGAGAGAGAGGGGAAGTGCAGAGGGAGAGGGAGAGAGTCTCAAGCAGATTCCACACTGAGCACAGAGCCCAAAGGGGCTTGATCCCATGACCCTGAGATCATGACCTGAGCTGACATCAAGAGTCCAATGCTCAACCGACTGAGCCACACAGGCACCTCAGAGAATTTAATACCTTAGATGGAAAGCTATCTGAAGCATTTGTGACAGGAGAGTGTGATCTGCCTTACATTTTATGTGTTTCTTTTTTTAAGATTTTATTTATTTATTTGACAGAGAGAGAGACAGCAAGAGAGGGAACATAAGCAGGGGGAGCAGGAGAGGGAGAAGCATGGGAGCAGGGAGCCTGACTTGGGGACTGATCCCGGGACTCTGGGATCATGACCTGAGCCGAAGGCAGACGCTTAACTGACTGAGACATCCAGGTGCCTCTGCCTTACTTTTTAAAGGCATCTTTGGCTACAACATGGAAATTAGTCTGCCATGGAGCAAGAATGGTTATAGGGAGACTATGTCAGAGGCTATTGCAAAAATCCATGGGCTATAATGGTGGTGACTTGAAATACCATGGGAGCAGAGACAGTGGTAAAAAGGGATTGGACTCAGGATATATATTTGAAAATAAAATTGACAGGATTTGCTGCAGGACTGGATATGGTATATAAGACAAAGAGGAGTTAAGGATGACCCCAAGCTTTGAGGATTAAATTACTAATAGAAAGCAGTTGCTATTTATTGTCATAGGGAGATCATGATAGGAATAAGTTGGAGAGGAAAATATCAAGAGTTTACTTTTCTACCTGGTAGGTTAGATATACCTATTAAGCATCCAAGTGAGAAAATGTGGGGTTAGCTATATAAGACAGTATGTAGATCAGGCTCAAAAGTAAAATCTGTAAGTTGGAGCTGGAAATATAAATTTTGGATTTATCATGGCATAGCTGATAATGAAAGCCATGGGAACTGATAGATCAACTAGAAAGATAAATATAGATAGAAAATAGAAGTCAGAGATCTAAGCCCTGGAACATTCCAATGCTTAGAGATTGGGAAGATGAAGATGATTCAGAAAATGACATTAAGAAGGATGAAGCGGTGAGATAGTAGGAGAATCAAAAGAGAATAATGTCTCAGCAGCCAAGTAAAGAAGGCATTTCCTGAACAGCTAGAGATCAGCTGTTCCAAAAACTTCTAAGCAGTTGTGTCCAATGAGAACTGAGAATTGGTTGTTTGATTTAGCAATCTGAAGGTCATTGGTGACTTTGACCAGAGTTGCTTTGGAGGAGTGCTGAGGGTAATTTAAAGAGGTTCAATAGAGCTTGGAGGATAAGAAATGAAGACAGTGAGTAATGATAATTTTTCCAAGGAGTTTTGCCTTACAGAGAAATAATGATTGTATGCTAATTGGGATGCACAGCACAGAAAGCTTCATAGTAAAGCAAAGATAGGAAGAAATTGCAGAAACAACGTCATTGAGTAAGAGAGGTGGGACTGGATTCAGAGCACAACCAGAGTCATTGACTTTATGTAAGAGCATAGACAACTCATCTACAATTAAGGAAAGAGAAGGCAAGATATATGGACAGATCCAGATAGAATGGTACATGTGGGGGTGGGAGCATGTGGAAATTCCCTTCTGTGGCTTCAACTTTGTCGGTAAAATATGAAACAAGTCATCAGCTGAGAATAAATTTGGGGAAGGAGGTGTTGATTTGAGGAAAGTGAAGAGAGTTTAAAAGAGTCACTTTGGAAATTGGAGAACAAATTGAAGAAGAAAAGTTAGGAGAACAGCTAAGAACCACAAGGACCCACTTGAAATTTATGTTCATGAATTTAAAAAAGAAATCAATTCAGCATGGTTCCTGAGTCAATGCTCCCCCCCACCCCAGCCATAGATAGCTGCCTGGGGGAAGAGTTGAGTAGTCATTGACATGAATTTAATTGGAAAAAAAAACTCCCAGAAAAAGAAGAGGGTTTATTGTGTGTGCAAAAGAATGACTATAATAACAGATCATGAAAATTTTACTTGTTAGGGTCAGCTAAACCATGTTGCAGTAACAAATAATGCCTTAAGTCTAGTTGGATTAACATAACAAAGATCGATTTCTTGCTTACACCTCAGTTTAGTGTGGGTCAGAAAGCTTTCCTTGGGAACTCTCTTCTAGCAAAGATTCAGGGATCTAGGATGCCTCTGTGGTGCAACATCTTGTATTCCCATAGTTTGTGGCCCCAGCTGTGTACATAGAAAAGTGAACAGTTAGAGAAAACACACCTACTTATAACTACCTTGTACTCAAAGTTATACAGTTACTTCTCATCATATTCTATTAGCCAGAACTACACATATGGCCATAAGCTAGCTCAAGGAAATACAGAAAATGTAGGAGAGTAAATGGATTATTTAATGGGTATCAACTGTCTCTCCCACATAAACTACCCAAACAAGAAAGGTAATGAGGATTTCTTCCCATTGTCATCATAGTGAAAAACTGACAGGGTCAAAATATTATGATTTTTTGTGAAATCAAAAAATTGCTTTAGGTTGAAGTCTATTCTGGTTATCAATTGCTGTATAACAAATACCACAAGACCTCATAATGTAAAACAACTTTTTATTATTTTGTTATATATTATTTATGTAACATTATTTTACTATGTTCATGGATTCTGTGGGTTAGTACTTTGGAAGGGCACAGTGAGGTCAGTTTTTCCCATCTCCATAATGTCTAGAGCCTCAGCTGAGGGTAACTTGAATTTCCAAAGTCTGGAACAGCTGGGGCTAAAACAGCCACTTCTAAGATGCTGTCTTTGCTCACATGGCCGCTACCAAGTCTGGGATTCCTGAAGGAGAATCTCAGCTGGGAATTTTGAGCATAGCATCTAAATGTGCCCTGTCCAGTATGGTGTTCTCAAAGCAGTCAGATTTCTTATGTGAAGACTCAGGGCTCCAAGAAAAAGTGTTGCAAGAGACCAAAGCAAAAATCACAGAGCTGAGCCTAGACACAGAAGTTACATAGTATCATATCAGCCATATTCTACTGACTGTGTGCCATTCACAAAGGCTACCCCAGATTCAAGAGCAAGGTAGTGGGACTCCACCTCTCCAGAGAGTGGCAGAGAGTTGAGAGAGAGGCAGAGTCACATTGCTGAAGAACATGTGGAATGGTTATGGTTCTGGCCATCTTTGGAAAATGCAATCTGCCACACGGTAGTAATATGAGTGAGCTGGAAAGGAAAGAGGTGGATTCTAGAGATGTTTGATGTAAAGGTTTTAAGAAGAGATTATTATTTATGAAAATGACTATGATTTGATCATTTTGAGCTGGGACACAAATGCAGAATTGAAGATATTATGAGTTCAAAGGACCAAGAGGCCTGAGTATAGATTGGATTTTCCCTGTGGAATTTGAAGTCATGAAAAATTATGACAACAGTTGTGATGGCCACTGACACACTGAGAGTTCCATGTTAAATCTTAGGAAATGAGAGAAATTGATCCTGAGGTCTGTAAATGAATACCAAAAAAAAAAAAAGAATAATTTGCATAGTACATGGCCCACATTCAAAGAAGTAGGTGTTTTTAAGGAAGACAAACAACATCTTTGACTTCTCATGGGTTATAGATAGCACGTATAAAACTTTCAGGTCCAGTAGCACAGGAGGAGTGGGAGAACAAAGTGGCCTACAATGGGAGGGCCAGGAAAGCAGTGTAATCAGGGGATGGCCAGCTTTTATTAGAGCAAGAAGCTAAAGATTATATTTGGGGAAGAGATTTTGGAGGTAGAGAACCTAGGTGATAACAGACTGAGTTCCAGGGGGAAGATGGGAGGGATGAGAAATTGATCAGATCAGGGGATGTACATATCTGTATAGGAATGAGAGTCCCCAGCAAAGCCCAGGGAATCATGGGCCTTTGTGATTGCTCTGTGAGGGGAGGTATATGACTTGACAGTAGTACCAGTGGTCCCACCTGGCAGAGTCATTCTGTTACCTTGTAAGTCAGATCATATCACTTACCTGCTCAAAATCCTTTAACAGCTCCCCATCTAAGCCACATTTAATGGACACAAACATTCAGTGATCTCCAAAGACCCAACAAAGCTGGCATCTGCTACCCCTCTGACCTCAGGTTCAGCCTCTCTATACCTGGAAAGCTCTTCCTCAGATACCTGCAGACTTGTTTCCTTACCTCCTGCAGGTTTTTATGCAAATGTCACCTTCTTCATGAGGACTCACCTGGCCACTCTGTCCCAAACGACAAGCACCTCACCAGTGCTTCCAGTCTCCCTCTCTGTTTCAGGTTTCTCCTTAGAGCTCATCATTATCTAATATACAATATAATATACCTTTGGACTTGTTCATTATCTGTCTCCTGGTAATGGAATGTAAGTCCCAAAAGAATGTAAGTCCCAAAAGAATGTAAATTTTCATTGTCCCATTTACTGCTTTTTTCCAGCACTTAAAACACTATTTGGCCGAGGGTAGGCATTCAAAAAACATATATGGAACTAAGGAATAAATGGTCTCTCAGTGTTTCTCAAATGGGTTATGATTTATTAGAATCACTAAATCAATTTAGTGTATCATGATCCACATTTATTTCACTTAAGGGGAAGAAAAGAGAATAGAAAGGAATAGGAAATATCAGAAGGTGTTGCACATAGAAAAGTGTTATTGCATCATATATTGTTTCAGTTTAATATATATGTGTATAATAGATCATAATATAAGATGATTTCCCTAATGTGTGCCACAGTCAAAAATTTTAGAAAAACACTCTAGAAAATTTGTTGAACTAATGTCTTGAGTAGATTACGGTGATAGGTGGGGATTTATTGATGGGGAGCCAACTGGGAGAACCCATCAGAAGCATATGTAGCTGCTCATCTGGGTTGGTTCTGCAGGAGACAGTATCAGGACTTAGGAAGGGGAGGGTTTTGCCAGGGACTTAAGGTGTTACTTCCTGGGCACTGCTATTTCCCTAGAGAAGAACTGCATAGTATTTAGCACACAATGGGCCCTCTAAGGACTTGATGGTTGGTTAAAGTTTTTTAATGATTATGTTATGGTATTGGAAATATTTCTCAGTAAGTTGGTTTTACCACAAGACCTGCTTTACATGAGGTATTAAGTCATCAAAAGCCTTCCCAAAGTAGCTCTTTGCTGGAAGAGACAAGACCTATTATTATGACATCAAGAATGTTCAATTGGAGCTATTTCTCAGCCACATTAATTGCAGCCACCTTGCTTTTGGTAATTAACGGTTACTTCCTTTGGGGAAAGGGTTGGCCAATGATGTAAAAATATCCCCATGGTTATGGCTTGGAGTCAGAAGACTTGGAGTCTAGTTCAGTCCCTGCCTCTTGTCTGCTAGGGGACTTCTCCCTGGGCCTCCCATGTTTTCTCTTTCATAAGATGAAGAAGTTGGACTGATGGTCTTAACATCTCTTCCACCTTTATTCTTTAATTAATGAATCTTTTATTTGACACTTAGGGTAAATGTCATCTTATTTTCTGGATTTGGGGTTCATTGGGAGTTAGAATGGGTCAGTGTCTAGTCCAAAGTGCCCTTAGTAAGCATTTTGCAAACATTGAGTTATTGATGGCTCTTTAACTGTTAGAGCAAGAAAAGTCTGAACTTTTGGTGTTTTTAGCTTGGCTATTTTAATGTCCCTATTTTTTCTGTTATTCCTTAGTTCTAATTTTCTTATATTGATATCTATTCTCCTTTTGTAGCTTTTAAAATGGACTCCCTGGGACAGAAGTTTCTCATAAGTTAAGACATTGTCTCACTAACTGGTTTTTGTAGACCTTTTAAAGGAGGTGGGAAGGGAACACATTTTGGCATAACAAGTAAGAAGTTGAATTTTATGCCAAGCATTTCAGGTAGCATTGAATAGTATGTACTTTTTATTGTACACACTGTCCAACATTAGTAGTAATTATATCCTGACTCCTTAAGATTCTGCATTTTCTTTGGAATCCACCTCCATCTATTGCACTTTTTAGTGCAAACAGGCTTCCTCCCGTGGTAGTTAGAGTTTTGGAATGACGAAGAGTACTGTTACATAACACAATTTACCCAGGGTGAGAAGCTTATGGACTCATTTTGGTGGTACTGTTTATCTTAAGGGTAGCTGATGCTACTTTAGACTTTTAAAATGAAAAGATTTGTAAATATGCCTCATGCTGCCTAATATCCTCTGCTCTTGCTTTTTACCTCTTGAATCAGATAGTGAATCAGTCTTGAGTATTTAAGCAGATAGGAAAATGTGAAAGACATCCATTTATTCAGCATATGGTAGAACTATTACTGTGTCAGGTACTATCTCTTCTCCAGCATGGACATCTAAGCCTTCCTCAAATACATTTCCATCACAAGCCACTTGAGCTGTCCTCATTAATTGAAGTTGACCTGACTGCCATGTCAGAATGTTCCAAGAAAAAATATTCCTAACGCCCGAAAGCTACAGTTAGCAACCAGATTCGGGATTTTCTGCAGTGCTGCATCAAGGTAAGTGCTGTCATTTAACCTAGAAATTTTAAAAAATTAAAACAAATGAATAAACTAGAAACTTGAACGGTGAAAACACATTCAGGCTTATGCCATAACTTTTCTGCGGAAAAATTAAGTCCCATCCAGAAAAAAAAAAAAATCATTTAAAAACTGGACACTTACTTTCTAGATTCAGTTATTTTCAAGCCAATATTTTCATACCCAGTCACCTAACAAAAAAGGACAATTAGCAGAGAAAAATGAGAAAATTCTTCTGTTGACTTGAGGATGCTAGTGGCAAGCCTTTGGCTTCTAAGAATTGAAGAATCCCTGTGTACTGATTCCCACCTGCCTTCCTGGAACAATGTGGTTTATGTGTGCATCAGATATGTGTCTTATTGGTTGCTTTCTTTTGTAATGATAGAATAATGCCTTCATCCAGACCCAGGCAAGCGTTGGTGGTATAGCGGTGAGCATAGCTGCCTTCCAGACCCAGGCAAAACTATTATTCAAGCTTCAGTTTACAAATCCCACTGGGTACCCTTAGAGAAATTATAATCCTGAGTTTAAATTTAATATAAAGAAGATGTTGCTATTTCTCCTGCTTCCTCACATTGGCTTGGCCTAAATGGAATCAGACTGTCCTGACCAGTGATATTTTTAGTGACTGTTTACAGAGAGTGGAACATCCTAATTAAATATTGTATTTCATAATATAAATCAGTAAAGTATTAGTTAAGAATATTTCCTAATAGTATTTGAGATGACATAATAAAAAGCATGGAATATAACCATAATAGTCAATGATACACACCAAATAATGAAGAAAAGGAGATAATTTTATCAGAAAGAAGTGGTGTTAGAATAGGTTTGTCAACGTTAAAAGCAAAAACTGCCATTTATTTAGCAGCAAAAGATGGGTTTATTAGGAAAAAAAAAGAAAATTTCAATCCTGGCCAAACAACCTGTGGCAAAACTGTAGGCAAGTCCTGGAAACAAAGGAAATTACCAAATTACCATCACCCTTGGTAAAACTTGGGGCTGGCATTAATAGAGGCTATGCCCTCCATGAAGCAAGAATGAGAAATTATTTCATTGGAGAATTCCGTATCATTTCCTTTTTGAGGAGAAAAGTGTAAGTTGGAAAGGCTGTTATAAACTAAATGTCTGTTGGAGTAAACTAGAAGTTGGAAGCATGGTGACTTTTCACTGGCTGAACTATGGGGGAGGAGCAGATGAAAGCATTTCTTTCTTTAGCAGGCATAATAAAGTAGTATCCAGGTGCAAGGTCAAGTCCATCTCTTCGTGTTGGGTCTGCAATTGACTAAGAGCAGTAAGGTATGAGAGCTCTCCTTGCCAAAACCTCCTGACTCCATATTAGTGAGGTTTCCCATTACCAATTTTCACAAGTTAAGCTACTACTTAGCAGAAAAAAAAGGAAGCAGGTGAGTTAGATGGCTCATTTCACTGAATTAAAACCATTCGAGATCACACATACACAGAGAGACCACTAAAAGGCACCTAACTTGTAGATTTTGGAGTGAAACTGTGATGACTATAATGAGGACTCATTATAATACTTAACAGTAAATTGATGGATTCACTCCATAATTCTGTCACCTTGCCCTTGCTTTCTTGTGCCTTGGTCAAGGGTCAGAGCAACTTTATATACTTTACCGTGTTGGCACGACATTTCAGAAATAATAAGTGTTCAATAATTATTTCTTGAAAGAATGACTTGTAATCCTTTAGCTCATAGCAAGGATAAAGGTTAACTTTTTAGAAATAGATATAAATCTGTGTATGAAATTGTATGTGTTCTTTTAAAATTTTGGGAAGAATTATTTTTAAACAAAGCAATTGAAAATGGTTATGTAATAAGGGGATTTGGGATTTCCAAATATAAAAGTTTAGTCTAAATGTTGTATTATTTGTTTGGTGCTTCATGCAACTTAAAAGCATTCCCATGGCCTTTTTATCATGACGATGGCTTCTTTATTTTCCCAGAGATACGTGGGCAGCTGTTTCTATTAAATAAGGAAATAAAATCACCAGAACTGTTCTCAAGTCTGTTAGGAATCCAAGATCAGAGCCTGTATTACTTAATTTTTTCTCCCAGATTCCTTGACTCTGTTGAATGTTCTCAAACTGAGACTCCTTGGGATGTATGAGGACTATGGACCTTGGAAAGAACTGAGCCAGCAAAATTCCTGGCTATTGCTTCCTGCTTTTGACCATGCACTTCACTCTGATTTTTTTTTTTTTTTTTTACATGACAAGTTACCATGAAGATTCAGTTTGAGGAGAAATTTCTGTGTATTAAAAAACAAACAAGCAAATGTTTGAAAACTGCCAGTTCTCTACCGTTCCATAGTGCCTCCTTCATAACATAATGGAAGGCAGAAACTAAACTTGAGATGAACTAAATTTATTTTGCAGCCTGGGTGGCTTTGCTTTGATCAACTGTTATATCCACATATTTCCTCTAGTTATCTTATTGAAGTATTTCTAGAAGTGTGATTTCTACTTAAGACTTTAACTTTCTCTCCTGTAGACAACTTAACCTATTTTTAAGATTCAGAAAATCCAAAGGGATGGAGGCAATGAGGTTGTATGGCTGCCAGAGGAAACTGAGTGAGACTGCCAAGAGACTCCAAAGGGTAGAATTATTTGTAATTTTACTGTATTCCAGGGCTAGAACGTCTGTCTTATAGGTCATTAAATTGTATTGCAAAGGCACAGTGGGAAAACTACACTCTCAATGAAAGAATCCCATTAACTAAGTTGACAAGAGATAATATTAGCCAAAATCTCTGTTCTGGTAACCTTTCCAAAAAATGGTCTACATAGATCCCCTTACAAGGTTTTCTTTTCTCAAGATATATAAAAAAAGACCAATTCTTACTCAGAAGGCTTTGTGATGAACATAAATTAAAACACAATGATATCTGATGAATATGAATGCTGCCAAACTGCCCACCCATGCCTTCAAGATTTGGTGTCATTCTTCCCTGGAAAGTTTTGTGTACACGGTACAGATACTCACATTGTTAGACCTTATCATTCTATATTGGCTACCTCCTTTGTTTGATAAGCTTTATCTATATGATGACTCTGTATCACTGAATATGATAGCAAATGAATTAAGTAAATAGTGTTTCTGTTGAGACTAGAAATAATCTGTGGATTATTTATTGATCGGATGAGTTTAGTCCTCAGAAAGTCACCATCTTTTTATGTTTTCCAAGTGTTTGAAGTTCATCCTTTCTGTTCCCCCTGTGAACTTTATATGATATTTTTCTTTTGGGTTGTGTTATTTATTCCAGTCTGTTTATCCCTTTGCCCATTCTGCTAATTCTTTCTAATCCTATCCTGAAAGATGAAAACCCAAAAGCAGTAGCACATTATGTGAGAATTCCTATATTCACCCATCCTACCCAAACACCATTACCAACATACCATCTACTCACTCTGCTCAACAGTGCTGTGTTTCTATAGCAGTCTGGCCAAGGAAGAGATGTCTGTCAAAAGAAACCCATGGGCTTACTTTCTATGAGCTTCTAATTATCTCCTTCACATTGTTTGCTCTGACCAAAACCAAACTGCTGTATGTCTAAACCCAAAGGCCGTTTCTTGTCTCATGTTGTTCCTTTTTCCAGAAATTTCCTTGTATATCTCCCTTGTTCTGATTCTCAAAGTTTAAATGTCTCTTGCTCTATGGCATTTTTTACTGACTTCAAACCCAAGAATGACTGGTTTCCTTTTTTGCCTTCTCTGTACCCTTGTTTACATGCCTATCTTCAATTCTATACTAGGCTACAAAGCCTACATTAGAAAGGATCGACTTACTATTTTTGTATCCTCAGCAACCAGCAGTGGGCCTAGCAAAATGTAGGAAGTAATTTAAAATTATTTTCAGACTGACTGAATGAAGGCTGGCTCTGCCTTATTGACCCACTGTACGTAACTGGCCATTGCCCTGGGTTCCTCACATAGCACTTGTTCTGGTTACTCCAGTTTGCCCCCATCCATTTCATCATCACCGATACATTTTCTTCTCTATCCTTCTCTTCTCT
This sequence comes from Mirounga angustirostris, assembly GCF_029215605.1. NCBI lineage: Eukaryota > Metazoa > Chordata > Mammalia > Carnivora > Phocidae > Mirounga > Mirounga angustirostris. The sequence continues at coordinate 43,533,566 of NW_026991716.1, read as the reverse complement.
GATCTTTGCTCTAGAAGGCTGACTCCTATAGACTGCTGCAGCAAGGTTCCCATGTCCTCTGGCTTTGCACTGAGTTTGGCCAATGAGAGACATGACCAGGAGATAGTAGGGCAGAAAAAGAAAGGTCAGTGTCTTTCTTTCCTGCTCCTTCCCTCTCCACTCTGGCACTATTTTTTCTGACAACTTTACCCTCTGCCAGGCAGCCACTCCCTATCTACAACTGTTGCTGGACGTTGGTAATACTATTTCTTCCCTTTATTCCTTTAGACTTTAAAGTGGTAACTTTTAAGAGCTTCCTGGTCTTGATTGTCTCTAGATACCTCAACATCCCTTGTTTTTGGCTTTACCCATATGTTAGTAAGTCTCTCAATTAAGGTCTTTATATTTCTTTTTTTTTTTTTAAAGATTTTATTTATTTATTTGAGAGAGAGAATGAGATAGAGAGAGCATGAAAGGGAGGAGGGTCAGAGGGAGAAGCAGACTCCCTGCCGAGCAGGGAGCCCGATGCGGGACTCGATCCAGGGACTCCAGGATCATGACCTGAGCTGAAGGCAGTCGCTTAACCAACTGAGCCACCCAGGCACCCAAGGTCTTTATATTTCTACCACCTGAGGGATTTCTACATCCTTCCAAGCCTCTCACTCTCTTGCTAGTTACCATACAGCCACCCAGTATCTCGCCAGATCTGAAGTCCTGCCCTGAAGTCCGACTGCCTGCCTTAATTTGCTGCCTAGCTCTTGCCAACCAACCTTCTTCAAGAGCACTGGATCCTATTCTCTACCAACCAACTCCTGGCCATCAATGGACCTAGGAGCAGTCTGCATCTCCCACCTGAACTTGATTATCAGTGACATCAGCTGCTATATTTGGCCGGCCATTTTGGACATCTTAAATTCACCATGTCCTTGGGACATTGTGCATTGTATTTCTATTTAGAGGCCAGTCTTGTGTAAGGATTCATTTCCCTTACTTTTATAATTCCTGTATATTCCTAGAATTCTTTACTTTCTCCAACAGGTTGAAGTCTTGAGGCATACAAGCTTCCTAAGCAGATTTATTTTTGTATCCTATATGGCTATTTTGATATGTCTCCTTTGAGAAAGACCCTAAAGAAGAATTTTCAAATGTACATGGTTTTACCATCACCCTTGGTAAAACTTGGGGCTGGCATTAATAGAGGCTATGCCCTCCATGAAGCAAGAATGAGAAATTATTTCATTGGAGAATTCCGTATCATCATAATCATTTTTAGGTCACAGTGGCTATTTTTTTCCTTGTACCTACTTTAAGCTAAAAGTAGTTTGATATAAAATTGTTGCCTTACAGTCAGATTTTCCAAATATATATATAAAGAGCTTTCCTGTCCTTGTTTTGTGTCATGGTACTTTGCTTTTGCAACTGAAAATAGCATTGGCGCTCTTTCCTGGCACATTACTCTGCAAGCTTCCATCTAATTTGCTGTCCATATTCACCCTGAAGTCCTTTTAAGCATTGCTGCTTTCCAAGTATTTCCTTCTTATTATCTATGTCTCACTTTCCACAAAGCTATTCCTTTTCCATTTTCAAGGTTGACACATATCCTTCTACCAACCTCTCTTCTCTCTTTGAAACCCTCTTTTATATTCCTAAGTAGTGGAGTTTTTCTATTCATTTTTTCCTTATTCCCAAAACAATGTATATTATAGGAAAACAGTGAAAGAGAAAGTACAAAACCACCACCCAGAGATAACTGATAAAAATTTCAAGTATATCTTTTGACTATATCTCTGTATCTATAGATAGATAAATATGTAGATCTTTACAACAAAACAAATGCAGTCTGCTTTTTCATTTAATAAATCAAGAATTTCCATACATGCAGAAACTGTATAAAACCTGTATGTGTACTATTTTTACTAATAGTTATATGTTAACACTGGTGTGACTACTGCTCAGATTAAGAAATAGAACATCACCAGCATTCCTAAAGCCTCTTGAGTTTCTTTTTCTAGTCACCTACCCGCCTGGTTATAACCATTATCCTGACTTTTAAGGTAATGAGCTCTTAGCTTTTCTTTATAGTTTCACCCATGTTATAATGTGCATATAAATATATATTATTATATTTTCTTGGTGAACTAAATATTTTATCAATATAAACTGATTTTCCATCTCTAGAAATGGTTTTTGCTTTAAAATCTATTTTCTGATATTAATATAGCTCATCAGAATCTTTTGCTCATATTTATTATGTTTTTCTATTCTTTTAAGATCAACATTTTTGTTTTTTCAGATTTCCATATATGTCTTATAAATTGCAGATCATTAAATGTGGAGATTCTTCCAGCCTAATGGTTTTTCTCTTTTAGCTGAAGAACTTAGTCCCTTCAGTCCCTTTAATACAATTTCAGACGTCTTCAGATTTAAATCTACCATTTTGTTTTGTGCTTTCTATTTGTCTTATATGTCCCAAATATTTCTATTGATATATATTTTACTCTCTTTTAAACCTTTTGAATTGAATTAGTATATTTTATTATTTCATTTTTTTCTGTTTGCAACTTTGAAAGTTAAATGTATGTTTCCAATTTTGTGATTCCTCTAGAAATCACAGTATTCATACTTAACAAAATCTAAAATTTACCAAAACCAGGGCAGCTGGGTGGTTCAGATGGTTAAATGTCTGCCTTCCGCTCAGGTCATGATCCCAGGGTCCTGGGATCGAACCCCACATTGGGCTTCTGGCTCAGCAGGGAGCCTGCTTCTCCTTCTCCCTCTGCCTCTCTCCCTGTTCATGCGCGCTCTCTCTCTCTCTGTATCTCTGTGTCTCAAATGAATAAATAAAATCTTTTTAAAAATAAATAAATAAATAAATAAATAAAATTTACCAAAACCTTCATATGTCTTTCTTCTATAAAAAAGTACATCACATGAACTCCATTGAAACCCCTCCTGACTTAAATGTTATTTCTGTCCAGCTCTTTAATTCTGACGTTATTATGTAACCTCACTGGACATTATTATTTCTTCTTTATATAGTTCATGGTCTTTTACTTTTACCCCCATACTTACTGATTTTTTTGTTATTATTTCTTTTTGCATCTTAAACGTTTTATCTGAAATCCCTTTCTCCTTTCTAACAGAAATTGTTTAGTATGTTTAAAGATGTTCTGTTAGTGAAAAATTCTCTGTTTTTTGTTTTTCTGAACATGTCTTTTATCCCTTATATTTGAAAGTTATTTTTGCTGGGTATAGAATTATTTCACTACATTGAAGTTGATGATTCTCCATCACTTTTATTCTATTGTTGTTTCCCCTGATTGCTTTTAAGACTTCTTTTTGTCTTTGGTTTTCTGCAGTTTCACTAGGATATGTTAATATGTGGCTTTCTTTGTATTTGTCTCACTGACAATTCACTAAACCTCTTGATTTCATGGATTATTGTCTTTTTTAAATTCTAAAAAAAACCTGCCACGCTTTTATCTATTGAAATATTATTTTTATGTTATTCTTTTTTCTTCTTCTTGAACTCCAATCAAACATATGTTATAATTCACATGTCTCTTACCTTCCTTTTTGTATTTTCCCTTCATCTCTCTGGGCTACGTTCTGAATAATGTCTTCTGTTTGACAGAATAGTTTACTAATTTTCTCTTTTGCTGCATGCTTGGTCTGAATATTTGTGTCCCCTACAAATTCACATGTTGAAATCTTAACCCCCAAGGCAATGGTCAATATTACCATTATTACCAGGGGTAGAAGCTGGCCCCTCATGATTAGTATTAGTGCACTTACCACAGACACCTCAGAGAACTTGCTTTTCCCCTCTACTATGTGAGGGACACAAAGAAAAGGGTCCATATATGAACCAGGAATTGTTCTCTCCAGACACCAAATCTCTTGGACTTTCCCACCTCCAGAGCTGTAAGAAATAAATGTTTGTGGCTTGCAAACCAATCAGTTTATGTGATTGTTGTTATAGTGTCCTCATTGGACTAAAACACTGCACCTACACAGTTGCTAAAATACCTATTAAATTTTTAAATGTTTATTATTGGATTTCTTTAGATGTCTATAAGTTTGAGTTTATTCTTCTTTGAGCCTCCTATGTCTAGATCTGTTTACTGTTATCTGGATATACTTTCAAAGTCATATATATTTTAATACAGTAAGCATAACCTAAGCTTTTTATAATCATTCTATTATCCAAGGTCTCCATCACTCTTCTGCTGTCTGTTATTTGTACAGGTCTAAAATCAATCACCTTGTTTTCTTGTGTGCTTAGTTAATTATGAGTGTGTGGTAGGCATGATTCTTGAAAAAAATTCATGGGTGTTTTCAGATTCCTGTGATGGTATTCTTTCTTCCAAAGAGACTCTGTGTTTATGTTTGTATCTGTCTAGCACCTGGGAACACTACTAATCGGAAACCATCTCAAATATAATTCATAGCTTGAGGTTCCCTGCTCCACTCAGACTGTGATGTCCAGTTTATAAATATACACAAAGACCCATCTATAATCATAAATTTTAAGATATTCTTCCTTTTTATTTTTCTTCTCCTGCTGTGTTCAGCATAGATATAGTCTTCTCTAAAATGCTCTATGACTTGAAGTGAGAGGTGAGGGTTAGTTCTAGTGTATCATTGTTCTGAATCTGTGGCCTTTGAGGTCCCAGCTTGAGGTGGAGAAGGTGTTCTCAGTAAAACATCTCACTTTGTGAAGCCCATGGAATAGAATCTCTGTCTCCTCCCATCCCTTCATGTTACTGACCTGAAGCACCAGGGTGCAGTATTATAAAATAAATAAATCAATAAAACCCTCAAGGAAGAAATGGAATTCCTATGAAATTCTGCTTGTTACTCTAGGTTCATTCTTGCCCCCAAAATGTGGCCTTAAAGTTCTTCATTATATTTGTAGCTATTTCTTGATTTTTCAAATGATGAGCTTTATTTTTTATACATTATATTCTTATTTTCAGCTAATGGGTTAATCCAAATAACAATATTATAGTATGAGGAATCTGAAGCAGCTGCAGTATTACTTTTAATTCCTGGATATTATTCTGAGCCCTGTTTTTAAGGATCATCTTTTGAATATTTTCTTGATATATATGTTGTATACTTAATATTAACTGCCTTCTAACTCAAATTTGCCTTTCACATAATTTCTTAAGTAGTGATTTGCTCATTATCTTCAATTTCCAATTCAATAGATAATATTTAAATACAAACTTTTTCAAACTTACTTTCACTACAGACCAATTATTACTTTTTCTTTGAAACATTGACATTTCCTTCTGAAAGGAAAGGGTTTGCAACCCCAAAAACTTTAATATGGATGTAGAAGCAAAATCCTTCAAAATATAAGGTGCAATAGAATGACTTTATCTAGAGTGGGACATCACCACATTACCAATGTGGAGTGTGAACTTAAACAAACACTTTCCCCGTGCAAGGACTTATTCTCATGTCCAAGGGCAGAATGTTGAGAGGATATTAACCACTACATTACTAAACTATATTGGTGATCCTACTGTACAACTTGATATACATTATGAAAGAAAACAGAAATAATGCTTGTGGTGATTCTTAGAGCTTACAGTTCCAAAATACCATTCTTTTTAGTACTCTGGGTTCTAGTTTGATTAGATGGGATTGAGAGAAAGGGTAATACAGCTCTACTAGGCAGAAGAGATCCAGTGGTTTGAAAATGGTAGGGTATAAAGAAATTCTTATAAAGCAAATTAAGACAGCTAAGAGCAGGGGCGACTGGGTGGCTCAGTTGTTAAGTGTCTGCCTTCGGCTCAGGTCATGATCCCAGGGTACTGGGTCAAGCCCCATATGGGGCTCCCTGCTTGGCGGGAAGCCTGCTTCTCCCTCTCCCACTCCCTCCTGCTTGTGTTGCCTCTCTCGCGTGTCTCTCTCTGTCAAATAAATAAAAAATATTAAAAAAAAAAAACAGCTAAGAGCAGCACATATAAATCTTATCAAAAGGCTCTGAACTCAAATGCCTCATAGAAAGGCTGCTTACACTTGTATGTGCAATAGACATAGGACAATAGAGAATGGTGAGGATTTGTCATTAGAGGATAAATACACTACCAAAAAACATTGAAATTTAATGTTTAAAAATGCATTACCTATGTAAGACACTTCTGCAAGCCAAATTGTGTGATCAGAGAGCCAGGAAAATGAACAAAGGAGTTTGAATAATAATTAAAATGTATTCAGCACTTAGAATGTCCCAATGATAATAATTTACAGGTATTAATTTACTTAATGTTCAAAATAATCTGTTAAAGGAACTTTTTTTATAAATCAGAACAATGAGACAGAATTTTAATAATTGGCCAAAAGGTCCTATCAGATAGTATGTGATAGTGTTAGAGCGCAAGCTCAGGAGCTCTGATTCACCTAAGCTCTCCACCACTAAGCATATTGCCTCTCCATGTCTTTGTGGGTAGTTAACTATTAAATAATCAAAGCTTTATAAATAAAACTAACTATGTACCAGATTCTCTCAAAACTTAGATATATTTCTCATCTGATAAAAGGAAAAATATATATAATATTATGATATTAATATATTCATTATATACACATACATATATACAATTACCCAGTTCAATATAGATTGAAATTTACCATGAGGCATGACTGATTTGGCCTCTGATCAGAAATAATTTAGATACTGAAAAACCAAACAAGCTAAAAAAGCAAACAAAATTTGAAAAAGAAAAATTCACCTCAATATAAAATAACATCACCACAGGCTATTTTCACAATGTCGATTCCATGGATATAGCTAAAAATAACAATGGATTTGAATGAAAATCTTTGAAATTTTAGGCTTTCTATGCCTGAAATGAACAATGAAAAATAGAGCACAGCAATAAAAAGTTACCTGAATATGGATATATGATATAAATAGCAATTAAATCAGCATGAATTTTATTTAATTAAAACTAATTTTTTTCACTCTCCATTAAATAAAGGATTTCTTCTAAGACAAGAAAGTTGAATGGGAATAATTATATCATAAATTAGTCTTCCTCTATTTTTACATATTTCTAACTATAATGCTAAAAATATTTTGACTACATAAGGGTTTTCATACAGTGTCTTGTTATCTATGCATTTCTTTTGTTACTGAAAATCATTTTATTACTATCCAAAAATATTAGACCATTCTAGCTAGTTACTTCGTAAAATTCCATATGTCCTGTTGTCTATCCTTGTACCATTTATAGGTTTTTAACATGTTCTTTATTTTATGCTGTGAGGTCTTTTGCAATTTTTATTTAAGGTGTAAAGAGCCAATCTTATCAGCATGATAATTTTTTTAACTATGTCACTTTGAAGAAGGAGTAAAAATGGGAGCTATACATAAAGAAGGCAGGAGTCAATAAGAAGGTTCTGAGAATAATTCCAAAGAGTCACATGAAAAGATATATTATGTTTTATGAATAAAAATCAGTTCTCATAAATAAATGAAAAGGTACTGAAATGGTCACAATTTTATTTGAAATTCCCATGTTATACATTTCATTGCGAAGTTTGAGTTAACTGTATCCTCCTATTAAAGATACAGGGAAAATTGAACATAAGAGAAGATATGAAAATTTGTCTTGTCACAAGCTTACAGAAAATCCTGATTTATAAATTATGCAATTGTTTTCCCTACCTTTGAAATTTCTCCAACTTAAGTTATGTAGCACATCTATTTTATTTTAGATCATAGTTACAATTTTCACAAGTTGCCTGTGCATTAAATTCCTCACTAAATCATATTTGTAATTTATTAACATTTATTTTCCTTTCTGATGCATAATCATTGGCAAATATCTTCTAAAACCATACCATTATGTATATTTTCTTCAAGTATTTATTGTTCTGCACTGAACCTTTATATAAAATAGAGACTTTCCTATCTAAAAGAATCATTTTTAGTGTGATTACCCTTAACTCAATGTATTTAAGATTTAATTTAATATATGGCAAAGTAGGGAATCCTTGAATTTTTTTGGTAGTCATCATTAATTATGAAATAAATAGTGATTATCAATATCTAAGTATATTTATTTAGAAACATTACTAATGTAAATATATTTCTATATTATCTATATATTTCTATAGCATATCTAAATTGTCAATAGTTTCATTGACATTATTCATTTCTAGAATAGATATCTAGATAGCACTATTCATATCTAGAAATAATAAATCTTATCATTTCTATTTAAATATATCATAATACAAGGTGAAGGAAATAGGTCATTCTTTTTGTTTAAATCTTACATATGTGGGACTGTCATGAATTTACATAGGAATTGTGTTAAAATGTCATTTGGTTTACTGCCAAATGTTTAATATTTATGATTCATAATATTTTGTAAAGGCAAAACTGGAATTCTCTCATTTTCCTAAATTCTAAGATTAGAGTGACAAATTAGAATGACAAATAGATTACAATAATATTTCGAGTTTTTTTTTAATTGAACTTCGTAAGTCTTTAAACTATTGGCATAGTTTGCTGAGTTTCTTGGTAATTTACTATCTTCTTTGTTTTTCCTTAATATGTTAATGTATCTTTAGACATTTACCACAATTGTATCATAAAGACTGAGTTTTGTCATATGGTTGCACCATAAAAAACTAAACTTGGAAATCTCAGTTATTTGCCATTCGAATTTGGATATATCAAATGTACCTCCGTAGATAGAAAAAATATATTTTTTTCAAAACTGTGTTAATGTCCTGCTTTTAAATTGCTCCCAGAATTTCTGTATGAACTATAGAAAAAACTAAATATTTAAGCCACTGAAAACTAAAACGTTCACTTCTGAGATTCAGAAGCACTTTTGAATCATGCATAAATCCAACATTGGCATTACAAGGCATCATTAAAACTTTCTTTAATCATATTCCTTTAAATACTGAAAACTCTTTTTTCTACTGTAGAACCAAATAAAAGCAAAAAAAAAAAAACAAGTCACAAACTTTTGTACCCAAACAACTTTCTTCCCTTCCTCTATTTCACCTGGAACATAGTTTTATTGTCTTTCTCTTGTCAGTTATTTGGCATTTTGATGTCTACTTTTTTATTTTACCTTAACTTTCAGAAATATGAAATCCATATAAGTAATCTTTCAAATGTATCTATATTTAATTGAACATATTTGTTATACTAATTTAAATTACATTTAATTAATTTCTTTTTTAAGATTTTATTTTATTTTTAAATTTTTATTTATTTATTTTAATTTTTTTATTTAAATTCCATTTAATTAACATATACTGTATTATTAGTTCCAGAGGAAGAATTTAGTGACTCATTAGTTGCATATAACACCTGGTGCTCATCACTTCAAATGCCCTCTTTAATGCTTATCACCCAGTTACCCCATCAACCCCACACACCTCCCCTCCAGCAACCCTCAGTTTGTTGCCTATAGTTAGGACTCTCTTATGGTTTGTGTCCCTTTCTGCTTTCATCTTATTTTATTTTTCCTTCCCTTCCCCTATGTTCATCTGTTTTGTTTCTTAAGTTCTACTTATGAGTAAAATCATATGATATTTTTCTTTCTCTGACTTGTTTCACTTAACATAATACCTTCTAGTTCTATCCATGTTATTGTAAATGGCAAGAGTTCATTCTTTTTGATGGCTGAGTAATATTCCATTGTATATATATATTCCACATCTCCTTTATCCATTCATTTGTTGATGGACATCTGTGCTCTTTCCATATTTTGGTTATTGTGGACATTGCTGCTATAAACATTGGGGGTACATGTGCCCCTTTGAATCACTATGTTTGTATCCTTTGGATAAATACCTAGTAGTACAATTGCTGGGTCGTAGGGTAGTTCTATTTTTAGCTTTTTGAGGAACCTTCATACTGTTTTCAGAGTGGCTGCACCAGTTTGCATTCCCATCAACAGTGTAAGAGGGTTCCCCTTTCTTCACATCCTCACCAATATCTGTTGTTTCCTGAGTTGTTAATTTTAGCCATTCTGACCAGTGTGAGGTGATATCTTACTGTGATTTGGATTTGTATTTCCCTGATGCCAAGTGATATTGAGCATATTTATTTAATTAAATTACATTTAATTCATTCCTCAATTTTCAAGTCATTAAGAGCTCATTTACTCTCTGTTTTTCCATGTATATAGTATATACTATTTTATAATCTTTTTTAAAAAAAATTACTTATTTATCTTGATATACTTTGGATGCCCTCAAAGATAATATAATCTTGCTTGGAATTTGGCTTATACTGCATTCATGAATTAATTCATGATTACCTTCAATTTTTTTTTTAAAGATTTTATTTATTTATTTGACAGAGAGAGACACAGCGAGAGAGGGAATACAAGCAGGGGGAATGGGAGAGGGAGAAGCAGGCTTCCCCGGAGCAGGGAGCCTGATGCGGGGCTCGATCCCAGGACTCTGGGATCATGACCTGAGCAGAAGGCAGACGCTTAACGACTGAGCCACCCAGGCGCCCCGATTACCTTCAATTTTTATTGAGCACTTATTATGGGGATAAAAGAGGTAATCCAGACTGATGTGATCCCTTTCTTCATGACATTAAGTTCTAATTTTTATACAGATGAAGAAATAAGGACTGCTTTAGGATATAATCTATTTTGCAGAGATAAAGCACTAAGCACCATGCTAAGCGAAATAAGTCAATCAGAAAAAGACAATTATCATATGATCTCACTCATATGTGGAATTTAAGAAACAAAACAGAGGATCATAGGGGAAGAGAGGAAAAAATAAAACAAGACGAAATCAGAGAGGAAGACAAACCATAAGAGACTCTTAATCACAGGAAGCAAACTGAGAGTTGCTAGAAAGGAGAGGGGTGGGAAGATGGGGTAACAGGGTGATAGCCATTAAGGAGGGCATGTGATGTAATGAACACTGGGTACTATGTAAGACTGATGAATCACTGACCTCTACCTCTGAAATCAATAATACATTAATTAATTGAATTTAAATTTAAAAAATTAAAAAAAAAAAAAACACTAAGTACCATGAAGGTTCTGTGAAGAAGAGAGATCAAGCTGTGGATCTGTTGGATAAAATTCAAGGGATATGGAATCTGATGCCAGCTTCATAGGCAGGCATTTCTTCCAATTAGAAGTGCTTCTACAAATATTTTTAATAGCTTCCCTCTCTTACAAACCACTGAAAGCAACAACAGTCACGACCCCAATTACAAATTATAAGGAATATCTGCTATATTGGACCAGATGAGAGAGGATGAAAAAAGTCAACACGAGTCCATCTTCTTGGTTTTATGGCAGGTTGCAGATTTCCTGACAGATACATGTCACAATTCTGAGAAGAGCTCATACCATCCTTCTGATAGAAGAATGAGATGTAGAAGCTGAAGCAAGCCTTGAGGAGGCTTGATCAGAGGAATGATCCATAAGAAGCCAGTCTAATACTGTGAGATGTTAGGGAAAATGAAACAAAGGAAAGAGGAGTCTTCACTGACAGCCCCGGGTGAGGGCTGGAGGGGGGAGAGTATGGACTACCTCTTATTCTAGGGAACCCATCATTTCAGGAGGGTCTCCACATGCCATATTTTTTTTTCTTTTTAAAGATTTTGTTTATTTATATGATAGAGAGAGGCACAGCGAGAGAGGGAACACAAGCAGGGGGAGTGGGAGAGGGAGAAGCAGGCTTCCCGCTGAGCAGGGAGCCCGATGTGGGGCTCCATCCCAGGACCCTGAGATCATGACCTGAGCCGAAGGCAGATGCTTAACAACTGAGCCACCCAGGCGCCCCTCCACATGCCATATTAACCCCTTGAAGGTCAAAGCTAAATGGGATGCATGACCAGGATAGAGGACACAGAGGATTTAGTGACGGAGATTCTAAGATGGCCAGCCCAAATCGAAACTTGAAGGTAAACCCACCTCACTTCTGCTACTATCCCCTCAGTGTTCAGCAATAGCTGCTCCAGATAGAAATGCCTCTCCATAACTAGAGAGGCACCAGCACACAAAATGAAGGAGGAAAGAATACAAGCAAAATGAAGATGATGAAATTCTACCTGAAGAGCAATTTATCCCAGAAAATAGAGAAACCTCAAAGCATGCTCCAGAGAAGATACAAACACCATGACTTCTCTAGGGATTACAAAAATGTGGAAAATAGACACAAAAGAAAACAGAAAAACTGAAGAGACAGCAAAAAGAGGAAAAATAAACTGGCAGAACTCAGGGGAAAAAATTGAAGGAAATAAATCAAACCATTATTAGAGAGATGAGCTACTTTGGAAGCAACAAAATATAATGAAAACACATTTGAAATGTAGAGCACAGACTTGAATAAATCATACAAAATGATATAAAAAACAAAAATAGGAAAGCAATTAGAGAGAGGATGATTGAAATGGAAACAAAGGCATCAACATAATGATAAGCTGTGATTGAGGAAAAATAGAGAAATATGGCACAGAAATAAAATATTCATAATTACCCCAATTGTCCTTCAGGCACTAAGAATAAAGACAATGATCTCCTGTGTGTAACAGCTCAAGGAATAAAACACACATGTCCCCTTCTTGAAAAAAGAAGCTCCTTTATAAAATGTCATAAGAAAAAGGAATCAAAATAAAAACTCAGAAAGGAAAAACCATGATAAATCTACTTAAATATAGAGCTAAGTTATCAATTCTAAGAACTGCAGACATAGAATAGAATGAAACCATCATAAACCTAATAATGTAAAAAAAAAATGTATAATAACAAAGTGGGGGAGGAGGAAAGAACTGTGTGTACCTATCTATTGTCTTTCACAGTGGGGAATACACAGATAGTGCTTACTGTTGAAACATGGAATTTAAAAAATAAAAATAATAACCTAATATTTTAATTTTCATAACTTTTTATCATTTTTACTTAGAAGAATTATTTAGAAACTTTATAGTTATAAACACAATTCCATATGAAGTTTAGTAATTTACTTTGAGGAACTTATTTAAAGAAAAAAATGTGAGGACATTGCATTAAGTTACCAAAATAATTCAGTAGTTGTCACTGGTATTAGACAAGAGTATTTAAAACATGATTTTCATATAATCAAATCTCATTTCTTTGAAAATTCATTGAAGAATAGAGGGAATTTTTAAGTAAGATGAGCAGTTATAGAGAAATGAGTATTAAAAATGAAAAAAAAAGGATTAAGAACACAGAGAAGGAAGAAAGGAATATGAAGTTTTGAATGTAACTATCCAAATACAACATGCAGTGGATTTTTCCATGATAAGTAAAAATTATAGCATACCAATATAGGAATATAAAAATATAGGTCTGTTGTCTGAATTTCATGAGTTTACCCTTATTCTATGTAAGTACCCTAAGAAATCATCTTCGTCATGTCTTAATACTCTTATACATAAAAATAGAATTATTTCCCTTTCATGGTTTAACACGTATGTGATCTATAAAGATATTGTGTGGAAACATTTTGGATTTTATGCATAGAATAAATTGAATATAAACAGATATTCTCATTGACCTAGTCCTAGAAGAGTCAAGTGTATTGATGTGTCCATGTTGAAGATTGATAAAGATATAGTGTATTTTAAAACTCAGTAGAAATAAGACTATTGTCTTTAAAAATACTATTACTTTCCAGGAGAGAGCAGATTTAATAAGTAAAAGTCCATTTATTCTTTGGATATCAAAAATACAGCCATGAGAATTGTATAAATGGTAGTGGTTGATTTAAAAACTTGTAGGAAATATGAACTTAGAAGATTTTAGACTTGTGTAATGCTTTACTTAAAGATATATATACACACACAAACACACAGATTTAGAAAGAGTGAAGTTCTTAAATATCTAACATAATTTGCTTACTAGATAATAAAAACCCTGCAAATTTCTGTCATTGAGAGCTTACTTTTTGCTACCTTTTTATTATAAACATTTGACAATATGCATAAAAAGTAAAAGAATTATACCTACCCCCTAGATTTTATGATTGACCTTTATCACACTTCCCTATCACATAGCTATTCATCTACCCATCCTCTATCCATTGATCAATCATCTTATTTTTGGTGCATTTCATACTTTATCCCCATACACTTCAGTGTGCATGTCATTTACACACTGAAGTTCAATGTTGTTTACAGTTTATTGTTTCTTTTGAGATAAAATGTATATATAATAAATGCATAAATCTTAATTATATCATTCATTAACTTTGAGAAAAAATAATATATCTGTATAACCCAAACCTTCACCAACATATAGAACATATTATCGCCCTGCAAATTCCCTCATAACCCTCCCAGTAATCCTTACCTTCACCCTTGCCCCTCAGAAGTAACCACTGGTCAAATTGTATCCCACCATTTATTTGTTTTGCCTTTTCCAGAACCTCAGAGAAATAGACCCATATATGGGGCACCTGGGTGGCTTAGTCAATTAAGCATCTGACATTGACTCGGGTCATGATCTCGGGGCTCTGGGATCAAGCCCTGTGTTGGGCTTCCCACTCAGCGCAGAGTCTGCTTGTCCCCCCACCCTCATTCTCTCTCTCTGGCTCTCCTTCCACTTGTGCTCTCTCTCTCTCAAATAAATAAATAAAATCTTAAAAAAAAAAAAAAGAAATAGACCCATATGGTCATCTTTGGTAGAAGGTTTCTTTTACTGGGTGATAATATTTTTGACCACCATCTATATGAGTTTATTTTTCGACATTAATAAGCTCAATGTTAATATTTCTGATGAGAATGTAAAAATAAATAGAATATTCTAGTTATTTCTAAGTGCATTAGAATATTGATACAACAACAAAAATAACAAATACAGATGAGCCTGTGTACTTCCTAAAATCATTTCACCAGGGCTACACATCTCACACTTGAAGAAACATGGAAAAACTAGTACTGAATCCTGACTTTATTGTTCCATTGTTCTGTTGCTGGATGAGTTACCTAACTTGGCCCTAATTAACTTAGCCATCATTGGGATAATAATATCTATCTCACAGGGTTATTGTGTGGGATAAATGAGAAAACACATGTAAAGTGTTTAACATAATACCTGGAAAATAGGAAGGATGAAATAACTTGTAGCTATTATTATCATGATTAGAAGCTTATCAGTCATAAATATGAATTAGTAATCATAATAAATGTTAATGTTTACTTAGCCTTTATATTCCACTGTTCTAAATGAATTGACTAATTTAATACTCAAACTATGAAGTAGACATTATTGTCATCCTCATTTTTATATGATGGAATTGCAATAGAGAGAGCTTAAGTTACTTTCAGAGAATACACACTAAGTGATAAAGCAGGCTTTCACTCAAGCAGAATGCTCTTGACCGTCAAGTCCTACTGCTTCTTGGCAGCTTAGTGGTGCTCTGTAGAGAACAGGTATGGGGAGTGGTAGTAGAGGAAAAACTGTGAGTAGCAGTGATAGTAGTAGTCGTAGGCTAATATTAGCAGAAATGAAAAGGAGCATAAGGGGACTAACTCTCAGAATGAATTAGTAAAGGAGACTACAAAACACACAAACACAGAAAAAAAGCTCAAAGGAAAGGAGGTAGGGAGGAGGGGAAGAGGAAGCAGAAAGGGAAAAGGAAGAGAAAGAGAAGAGGAAGGAAGAAGAAATGAGGCCAACTTTAATCATTTCCTGATGTTCCTATTTTTAGTTCTTTTTAAAAATATTTTATTTATTTTATTTATTTATTTTATTTATTTATTTTATTTATTTATTTGACAGAGAGCAAGCACAAGCAGGGGGAGCAGCAGGCAGAGTTAGAGGGAGAAGCAGGCTCCTCACTGACCAGGGAGTTCAACGTGGGGCTTGATCCCAGGACCCCAGGATCATGACCCGAGTCAAAGGCAGATGCTTAACTGACTGAGCCACCCAGGTGCCCCTATTTCTAGACCTATCAATAAATTAATTACTTAAAGTATAGTTTTAGAAGTTCCCCAGTTCACATGATATAGTTGTTCCAGATGTGTAGCACCAAAGCAATTTTATCCTTATAGGCTCCATCATGTTACTTGAGGGGGCGTGGAAGTTCTAAAATTATTAGCCAAAATATACATATTTTGTTGAATTATCTTTACCTTTTCTTCTCCTTCAGTATAAGGGTATTTTCCCAATTACATAAATATGCTACTTATAGAAAAACTTCAAAGTATGAAATGAAGCAAAGTTGAAAAGTTGTCATTCTCGTTATCATAATCATATTTTTCAAAGATAATGCTATAAAAATCTGTAAATATATATATAGATAGATGATAGATGATAGATGATGATGATAGATGATAGATAGGTAGATGATAGATGATTGATAGATAGATAGATAGATAGATAGATGATAGATAGATGATAGATATGTTAGTTATCTGCTACAAAATAAATCACCCCAAGACTTAACAGCTTAAAACAACAATTATTATCTATAGTTTATGGGGTCAAGAACCTGGATTTGGCTTAGCTGGATTTTAGGGTTTTTGTTTTAGGTTCTTTTATAGGGCAGGATTCCTTCCAAACTCACTCAATCATTATTGATAGATTTGGTTCTTCAAGACTGTTGGATTGAGGGTCTCAGTTCCTCACTAGCTGCTGGCCAAAGACTGTTCTCAATTCCTTATCTCACAGAATTCTTCAGAGTAACAAAGTGCTTCATGGAAGCCCACCAAAGAGTCTACAAGCAAAATGGAAGTCATAGCCTTTTGTAACCTAATTAAAGAAGTGGAATTCTATCACTTTTGTTCTATTTATTAAAAGCAAGTCACTATATCTAGCTTACACTGAAAGGCAACCTATTACAAAAGACTGTGACTAGCAGGAGGTGGGAATTTTTGAAAATCATCTTAGAAGTCTACCTACCACAGTAGACATACACAAATCTTAACAAAACTGATATCAGGCTGCAAAACTTGTTTTTCTAGCCTGTTTTATTCGCTCATCAATATATTGGGAATATTTTTCAATGTAACCAAATATTTTAAATTATTTAAAAGCCTGTATAACATTCCATCATATGGATGTGTGGTAATACATCCTAGTCTACATCACTACATACCTAGTCTTAGTGATTATGCACTTAGAGTCTAGAGATAGAATCTGGGTTCCACCATTTAGTATTTCTGGGGCCTTGGACAGTTACTTAACTTCTTTATAACTTAATTTCTTCATTGGTAAAATGGAGCTAATAATAATACCTTCTTCATAGAGTTGAGAACAGTGCCTGGCACAGAGTAAGCACTCAGTGAATGCTATTACTGTGATTATCATTATTATCACTATGACTTCAATTATTAAAATGCTGCTGTTACCATCATTGGACATGAAATTTTATTCACTTCTATAATTATTTCCTTATGATAAATTCCTAAGTGTGAAATTGCCAGGTCAAAAGATATATATGCACTTTTAATAACATTGTTAAATTACTTTTCAACAAGATGATGCTAACTTACCTTCTTAGGGCATGACAGTGTCTGTTTCCTCAAACTCTCATCAATTCTGGGTAATTTCATCTTTATGATGATAACTTGATAAGCAAGAAATGCTATTACATTTTTATTTTAATTTGTATATCCTCATCACTGAGGCTGAGCCTTTTTCCTTTTTTTTTAATTAACATGTAATTGATATACAACGTTATATGTTAGGTGTACAACATAATGATTCGATATTTGTACATATTGCACAATGATCACCACAATAAGTCTAGTTAGCATCAATCACCACACATAGTTCTAGAATTTTTGATATGTGCAATGAGAATTTTTAAGATTTACTCTCTTAGCAACTTTCAAATATTCATTACAGTATTATTAACTGTAGTCACCATGCTGTACATTATATCCCCATGGTTTATTTATTTCATAAATGGAAGTTTGTAACTTTTGACCGCCTTCACCTATTTCACCCATTCCCCCCCACTCCCTGCCTCTGGCAACCACCAATCTGTTCTCTGTATCTACAGACTTGTGGGTTTTGTTTTGTTTTTAGAACCCACATAATAACAGATCATACAGTGTTTATCTTTGTCCATCTGACTTATTTACTTAGCATAATGCTCTCAAGGTCCATTGATGTTGTTGCAAATGACAAAATTTCATTCTTTTTTATGGTTGAATAATATCCCATTGTGTATATATATATATATATGCCATATTTTCTTTATCTGTTCATATATTCATTTGTTGATGGACATACAGGTTGTTTCCATATCTTGACTGTTGTAATAATGCTGCAATGAACATGGAGGTGCATATATCTTTTCAAGTCAGTGTTTTTATTTTCTTTGAATAAATACCCAGAAGGAGAATTGCTGGATCAGAGGCTGAACTTTTTTAAATCTCCTTACTGGCAATACAAATTTCTTCTTTTGTGAATGACAATTCATACTTTTCCCATTTTTAAGTGGGATATATTATTTGAATTATTAATTTGTAATTATCTACCTTTTATAAAGTAAATGCTTCTGCGGTATTGATGCAGTGAGATTTTAGCAAACTTTTAGCCAGATAGAATTCACTTCCCATCTGGGAGCAGGGAGCTGAGAAGTCCCTGAAGAAGTCATCCTTTTTCACTGGGAAGGTAGAATTGTGTTTTTGACCCCACTCTTGAAAGATAGCCAGGAAAGCATTCATTCCCTAATGAACCATACCTAATAAGGGCTTTTCAAGGCTTTGGGGACTGCAGCAACAAGCTGAGTGACATGTATCAAATGGGTTAGTAGTTTCAGGAAGTACTTTATCCAAGTAAAGAGCATAAGAAATTAGAGAGTGATGTGGCTTATAGAAGTCCCAAAATGATGGCTGAAAGGGGGACAGGCATGAGATCAGAGAATAGAGGAGTAGAGGGATTGTTTAGGGATCAATCTCAAAAATATGACCCATCCCCTCCGGCATCCATTTTTTGTACAAATGGCCCAGGATGTCTGTGTAAAGTTGAAGAAGAATATGGCCCACTATGCACTTTCTAAAAGCAGGAGTTTTCCTGTTTATCTTTGTATGCAGAATGCTAAGCACAGTGCCAAATTCACAATCGGTACTTAAGAAATATTACGAATGAAGGTAGTAGCCCAGTTAGGAAAAGGCATAGATAGGTACAACAGTGATACATGGATGCTTGGAGGAAGGGAGACATGGAGAGTAATGATTAGTGGTGTGGTAGAGTTATCAAGGTCAACCTCACAAAGCAAAAAGGATATACCAAAGGCAAGGCAAGATTAGTAACTAGACAAACAGTCAGAAATTGAAGAATCAATGGAAACCAAGAAAGTTGGGAATACAAATAATATAAAACAACAAAGTGGTATCTTACTTCTAGGATAAACCTCTACCTTAGCCAGGATGGGTCATAAATGTTAGAATGTGTAACAGAAAGCATTTTCCAAGTGCATTAGTCATGAATTTATTTATTCAATAACTATCCATCGATAACCCAATATGTGACAGAATATCCTACTTACTCAGTATAGGATGGTACATCCTATAACCTCAAGAAGCAAATAATCACAACAGAGTATAAAGGCTGGATGGAAGAAAGAAGAATTTTAAAGGAATTTCAGTGGGGAAGCCTAACCTAGCCTTAGAGGTAAAGAAGGCTTCCCAGAGGAAATGAGACAAATAGGGACAATTGTGATGAAGGACAACTCAGAATGCACCAGTTGAGCTGAGGGAGGAGAGTTGGGGATTAAATTCCTGAAAGGAGCAGTGGGATGCACCAAAATAATGGAGTGAGAGAGAACTTGGAAGCGCTCTGGAAACCTAATGTATTTCAATGTGAATACAACGTGGATTCTGCAATGGAAGTAGGTACATAACTGATTGGATTTTTAGAAATTTCAACCACTAATCATATCCTTAGTGGCATGACCTAAAATACCTACATTGTTAAGTGTTATTTTAGAATTGTTATGGGTACAGTGGGACATAAGAGTCATATATCAGCTAGTACATATTCAGAATTTTGCCAGCATATTTGTACGCAGGCATAGAAATGTAAGTTCCATGAGGGGCCAACTTTCTTTTTTATCCCCAGTATCTAGAATGGTGCTGAACAAACAAATCAGGAAAATAAATGAGTGAATGGTGCTGTCACAGCTTGATTATAAAAACGTGCTTTAGTATGAAACATTCTAAATCCCAGATTGATTTCTGGATAATAGTTTTACATTTACTGGCCAGCTTCCCTACACACCAATAATCTGTGGTCAGCAAATAAAAGTCAATGTTAATATTAGCCTACATTAAACACAATTAGAAAGGAAAATATGCAAGAAATAAAAACACTATGCCTTCTAAAATCAAGTTATTTCCTTAGATTATTGCACTGTTCCCAACAAGGGGCAATTTTGCACCCCCCCAAAGGATATTCAGCAATGTCTTGAGTAATTTTTTATCGTTAGGTCAGGAAGAAGGCTACTGGCATCTGATGGGTAGCAACAGGGATGCTGATAAACACTGCATTGCACACGATGACCCCTACAATAAAGGAATGTCTGACCAAGATGTGAATAGGATAGGGGTAAGAAATCCTGGATTTTTGGAATCAGGGTCTCTGCTTCTTTGGTACCGATCACCAAAACATGGTTTTATCTTTAAACCCTTAGAACTCTTTTAGCTCTCAAAAATCTACATTTTTATTACAATGAATACATTTGGCTCCACAGTAGAACAAAATACAGTAGGAAACATGGAGGAGAACATGGAGTTTGGCTCCTGAACAGAGTATGCATTGAAGGGTTAGCCATTTGCCTGCTGCTAAAATGAGATGAAATATTGGAGCCAACTTTTTTCTTGTTTTTCTCCAGAATGGAGACTGGGGAAAATTAACAAGTAGAAAATGGTTGTCTCTGGCATTTCTCCTAACTTGTCTCTTATCATGATTGGCACTCTCCTCTACTTCTCTTTGTCTTCTCTTTGTGTGTTATCACCTCACCCATAAAAGGTCCCATTACTTATATTATTCCCTGTGTCTCCCCACTCTTCCAAAACCGCCCTTCTCTTGGTGTCCTGTTCTTAACCACTTGAGAGAACCCCACCTCAGTAATAGCTGCCAATAGTGTTATTGTTGCTACTTGTTAATTATATTATCATTTAAAAAGAAAGGTGGCAAGGTTTAACCCAAAGTTATTGATCGATAATGGTGAGATTTCAAGTGGTGACATACTAAGTATCTTCAAAGCATGGCTTTAACTTCTGCCTTTGTTCTTGAGGAATGAATTTATGTGTAAACACTCTATAACTGTAAGAATTTCTAAATCAAGTTTGGTCTTCATTCCTGGCTACAGTACTGCCTGTCGCTAACCACTGATAGTGGTTAAACTACTAAATAAAACATTTCCACACTGATAGATATATACAGCTGCTGCCCTAAGCCTCCCGAATGCCCACCATCATCTCCAATTGCCCAGCCCCACTGTGGACCTTCTTCCATCTCCCCACAATCCAGCAACTGCAGGGTTAAAACCTGCTCCACTAGATGCCTTCCAACTCTGGCAGCGTCTGCTCTGACTGGTTTATTCCAATTGTCCCTCTCCCACCTCCCCCACTGTTACCTAGTTTGAATAGTGTCTTGATTATATCACCAGCTACAGCTTTTGTTAGTTTGTTCTCACTGTCATTCTTGGTGGAGGCGGTGCTTATCTTTCTAGATTCCAACAAGTAGAAGTAGGCAAAAAGCATCCTTTCCTTGATATTTGGATATTTCTTTGAATGTTTCAAAGAAAACAGAAAACCTCAAAGATAAGCTACAATTTCATCTTTCACAGTATTCTCCTTCAAGTTCCAATAAAAAAAAAATCCATGACAAAAATGTGACCATCCTGCTTGTGTCCATTTCAAATGCGAAAGATACAGAGGATTATAAATAATGGTGTAAGTTAAGCACGGTTGTATGACTCAGAAGGATAAAAAGCATAATGTAATGATGTGTACATGGAGAAAAAAATAGCAAATGAGGAAAGGAGCAACATGAAACAAGTGGTTTAGTAATGAGGGTGCTAAAAACATATGAGAGATTATAATATAGAAGCATAATAAAAATGAATGACATCTTTCAATTTTAAGCACTAAAATTCATTAAAAGAGATCCCTTCAATTTCAAAATTAAAGATGTGTTAATACTGATATCATTATTTTTTCAAAAATTCAGTCAATACAAAAAGTACAAAGAAAAGAGTAAAAAATAATTCCAAGTCTCACCACTCAGAACAGTCGTCATCAACAATTAATTGGTAAACCTTGGTCTAGATAGTGCTTATATACTTATGCAGGCATAAGGATGGATGGATGGATGGATGGATGGATGGATGGATGTTTAGATAGATAGATGGATAGATTAAAAAATAAAATGAGATTATACTGTATTTTATTACTAATGATTACATTTTATTTACTTTAAATTTTTTTAAAAAGCAAAAAAATTTGTGGAGCTGAAAATTTGCTGAACTTTATCCAAAGTTCAACAAGCTAAAAGAGACATGCATTTCTAGAATTTCTGTGGATCAGAGAAAAAGATTATGCAAAACAGTAGAAACTGAAGTTTGTTAAATATTTATTTCCCTTTTTTAGGCCACCCTCATTTCTTTCCTGTAATGGAACACTTTTAAATTGGCATATTTTGTTTCCTTTATAGCTCCCTTTCTCCCAGCTCCTGACCTTTGTTATTGTATAACTTTTTTTGTAACATGATCCTTGTGCTCCCATTTGGTTAGTTTCAGTTCTACATTTAAATGGAGTGCAGGCCTCTTCACTGAGTAAGTACACAATTATCCTGCTGCTTCATGATTGATTTAACAATTGTACTTTATCTATTGACTTCCTATTATAGAATGTGAGAATGTAGCCTAGTTATCTCACCTCAGCCATACATGCTTCTCTCTCTCTACATCCTCTCATTATGGTTGCATAGTCATTTTTAGTAAATTAATGGTCAGTGCTTATATTAAAATGACTATAAGTATTTTTTCAGAACTGAGCAATGATTACATTTCTTTTCTGTTCATTTTTTCCTCAAATTAGTAATTGCTTTGCTTTTCCTTGTTAATACTGCTAATTCTTCCCAAATTTAGTATTATATCCCACATGTCAAAATACTTTAAGTAATTGGTTGGGTCCCTTTTTCTCCTCCTAGAGATGTTGCTTCTGGAGCCTTCTATTCTCCTGAGCCAGCCAACTGATTACTCTCTAAGTTTGCAGTACTGTCGTCTGCTTTGGGGTTTCCCATGGATTTGATCCCCAGGATCCCCTTCCTTCACGTCCTGTGATGGTGGCCCCACTTCCCAAATCTTGTGTCTTCTTTATGTGGAGTATATTCTGAGTAAGAGAGCTTAGGAGGTAAATTTTTGAGATCTTGTATATCTGAAAATTTCTTTTTTCCAACCTTGCACGTTAATGGTTTGTCTGGAGCATTAGAAACTTCTTTCTGAAATTTGGAGGCATTTCCCCATTGTCTCCTAGGTTCCAGTGTGGCCGCTGCAGTTACCAAATGCCATTCTTAACCCCCCGGGCTTTATATGTAATTTTTTTTCACAAGCTCTACTCTTCTAAAATTTCAAGTTCCAAATTGGTGCCACTATTTTTTTTTTTTAATTGCGCTGGGTACACAGTGGATCATTTCAGTCTGGATGAGCTCCACGTGTAACTCTTCCAGAGATTTTTTTGGGGGCGGGGGGAGGAGGTAATTTCAACAATCATGCTTTCAATTTTCAAAGAGCTCTTTCTTAGTTTCCCATTGTTCCTTTTTCTTCATCATCCTATCTGGTTTCATGAATTCAATCTTCTTTTTTCTTTTTCTTTTTTTAAGATTTTCTATTTATTTATTTGACAGAGAGAGAGAGCAAGAGAGAGAACACAAACGGGGGAGTAGGGGAGGGAGAAGCAGGCTTCCTACTGAGCAGGGATCCCGATATGGGGCTCGATCCCAGGACCCTGGGACCACGACCTGAGCTGAAGGCAGACACTTAATGACTGAGCCACCCAGGCGCGCCTCAATCTTCTTTTTTTCTTAACTTTCTAAAGACATCATTTATAATTTTGGAAGTTTCTTCCTCTCTCTTTAATATCACATGTCTCAGGGCACCCAGGGGGCTCCGTTGGTTAAGCGTCTGCCTTCAGCTCAGGTCATGATACCAAAGTCCCCGGATCGAGCCCCACATCGGGCTCCTTGCTCAGCGGGGAGCCTGCTTCTCCCTCTCCCTCCACCTGCCGCTCTGCCTATCTGTGCTCTCTCTCTCTCTCTCTCTGTCAAATAAATAAATAAAATCTTTAAAAATAATAATAATAACACATGTCTCTGGGGGAGTTTTCTGGTTGTTGTTTTTTTTCTTTTCCCTGTTTGTTTGAGTCTCTGCATTCCCTCTCCATGGCCCTCCTCAAGTATCTTGAGACCACTTCTACGTCAGGTACTTAAAAAGCATCAAAGCTCTGTATGCATGCTTGGGTGTAGCTAACTGGCAGACTTCGTGGTGGATTGATCCCAGTTGGCACCAGAGCACTCAAGAGCAGTGGCTCCCCAAATCTGAGCTTGAGATTCAAATTGAGTGCCTCAGAATCATCAAGAAGCCTTGTTAAAACACAAATTGTGAGGCACCACCCTCAGATTTTTTTATTCTGTAGGCAGAGCTTGATAATTTGCATTTGTAAAGTTTCCAGGTGATGTTGGTATTGGCTGATCCTCAGGCCACAATTCTGCATGGAGCACTGGGTGTTATACGCAAACAGTGACTCATGGAACACTACATCAGAAACTAATGATGTAATGTATGGTGATTAACATAACATAATAATAAAAATAAATAAATAAATAATAATTTTAAAAAAAGGAACCACTGGTCTAGAGAAAACTCAATCCAATTTTCTGCCTAGTGGAAATATATCAGAAGCAGAGCAAAGGAGTAATACTGGGGATCTCTTCAATATTGAGCTTTCTCTAGAACTTTCAGTTTTAGGAAAGTCCTCATTCCCGACCTCCATTGTACCTAGTATCTTGCAAGTTACGGTACCTCTAATAATTTCATCAGAAAGAAACCTCATCCTAAAGATTTCAACCAGACCTCATCTTTTCAGCCTAACCCACTCCTACCTTCTGAGGTACTAACTGCCTGCAATTCCTGAATCTTTCTAAGGTTTCCGCAGCTTAAATCTTTATTGGCATCCTTCTGTTCGGGCACACAGATTTCATCTTCCCCATGCTTAGTTAATTACCATTCTGCCACCTGCTTTCACTTTCCCCATTTGTTAACATTTTATTCATTATTGTCTCTATTCCAATTTTTTATAACATATATACCTTTTCAAAAAACCTGTATCATTTAATGGGGCTCCAGGAGGGAAAAAATATAAATGCATGCATTCAATCTACTATGTTTTATTAGAAATGTCCATTTCCTTCTTTACCTTCCCCTCTCCCTCACCCAGTGGCTTACTGAGGCTAGGATAAAACTAAGTCATAAACAATGGACATAGCCATAGGCATGTGGTTTCTCTTTTATGGGAACAATTTTCTCATATCCCATGATATACTCATGTGCTCAGATTGTGTTCTTACTGTTAGGGACCAAGGTGACCTACTGAAGCTTTTTTTGTTGTTGTTAAGATTTTATTTATTTGACAGAGAGAGAAACATCTAGAGAAAGAACACAAGCAGGGGGAGTGGAAGGGGGAGAAGCAGGCTTCCACCGAGCAAGGAGCCCGATGTGGGGCTCAATATGGGGCTCGATCCCAGGACCCTGGGACCATGACCTGAGCCGAAGGCAGACGCTTAACGACTGAGCCACCCAGGTGCTCCAACCTACTGAAGCTGTTGAAAGGAGTTATATGTCAACTTTATCAGCTCTTTCATTTATTTTGGTCTATATTTGATGATATTTGAATCACAGTTTATTATTTGAGTTGTGTATATGTCCTTTGTTCCATTGAGGATAAATATTTTCCTATAATTTTTATTTTCTGATAATATTGGTAAATTTCAAGGAAAGAGATTGGATTAGAAAATTACATTCTGCGGGCGCCTGGGTGGCTCAGTTGGTTAAGCGACTGCCTTCGGCTCAGGTCATGATCCTGGAGTCCCTGGATCGAGTCCCGCATCAGGCTCCCTGCTCAGCAGGGAGTCTGCTTCTCCTTCTCCCGCTCCTCCCTCTTGTGCTCTCTCTCTCTCTCTGACTCTCTCTCTCAAATAAATAAATAAAATCTTAAAAAAAAAAAATTACATTCTGCTATCTTCAATTGAAATTCCCATTTCTGAGAATTTTAAATACCCTAAACTTTAATGTATCCTAACTTGAAGTAAAATGAAAAATATCCACCAGACAATTCTTCAAGCTCCAGGAAAAAATTTTTTTCATAGCTATGCAATTTTATTTCTTTTCTTACTTTATTTTTTAAAAGTTGGATCCTAGCAAAATTTAATCTGAACTATTTAATGTATAACTTTAACATTTAAGGTTAAAAATTATTTTATTTTTTTAATTATTTTAATTTAATTATGTTAGTCACCATACATTACATCATTAGTTTTTGATGTAGTGTTCCATGATTCATTGTTTGCATATAACACCCAGTGCTCCATACGTGCCCTCCTTAATACCCATCACTGGACTAACCCATCCCCCCACCCCCTCCCCTCTAAAACCCTCAGTTTATTGAGTTTAAATGGAATTTGCCAACTTTACATAGAAAGATATCTCTGATAGGTAGTGAGTGTAAATTTTTTCTAATCTTTTTAAGGATGAACCAATAATAATATAACAAATACATTATTCAGATTTTCTGGTGTAATGCCTGATAGTATTAGATGCTCAAAGATATTATCTGCACCAGTGACTGCAAAATGGATCCCATCGAGTACATTCATACTTGTCAGATTTCATGCCCTGTTTTTGGTTCTGTCACCATAAGCAGGTCACTAATAGGAGTATTCAAGAGGAAAAAGCAAGTATGGGAAAACAAATTAGGCTCCCTCTGTACTCCTGAGATTCTGAAGTATAGAGGCTAAATAGATGATCAGAAGGCCTAGCATCTTTTATTTTGTCTAAATTTAATGGGTAGTCCTGTCTTTGTTTTGTTTTCCTCAAGATCCAGTAAAGTTTTATAAAACAAGGAGTCTTAATCAAGATCAAGTGGAATTCAAACCACAAGAGAGAAATAGCTATGGTGTGTTAGAAAGTTTATATAACGTATCAGACTCTGTATTTGTCTTCTAATAGGAACTTTGCAAGATAATCAGTAAAGGAAATCTAACAAAGAAATAAATCACTAGAGATTTAGAACAAGATCTAGTGAGATCAATGAAGAATGTGCAGTCCATTTTTAGGAATTAATTTGTTGGGTACTTTAATATAACATGTGTCATCAATCACTTTCTCCTTCTTCCCCTCTTTGTTGGGGTTTTTCTTCATTATATTCTCCCTAATTATTTCTTAGAGTGTAGCTTATATTTAGAGAAGAGTTTTTTCTTCCTTCAGGTTTACAGGACCTCTTTTTCTGTCCATATTCCTGCCTTCTCCAACATATCAATAATATCCTGTTTGAGACCATTTCCATATGGCACTAAAGCAGCTGTATGAAAAGTGGAAGATTCAGGGAAGCACCTAGTTCACTAGGAGACAGGGTGCCGGGCAGCACAGTTACAAATATGACCAACTGAATCTTTTACCTTTCACTGTACACAGAGCCAGACATTTCTCATTACTAAATTCAAGGTGCTGAAAAGTCTTTATAAAGCAAGAAGCGACATATCGTTTTTTCTGAATTATATGATATATACTTATATTTCCTTCATTTTTTATTGCCCAAAATGCACTTACCCCAGGATGGGAACTTCTTAGCACAATATTGAGTTCCTCACACCAAAACTTCATGAAATAACAGATTTCACTTTTTAAATAAGTGTTATCACCGGCATCCATACCATGGTTTACAGAGAGCAGGCTCCTAGTAAATGTTAGTTCCTTGCTTTTGAATTTTTTTAATAATTAAAATTATTAAGCTTCTATTAAAGCAAGGGATTTGCTCTGTCTATAATATGTTGAGTTATTCTGAGACCTTTTTAAGGAGAGTAATAAGGAAATACTTCTTTCTCCAGATATCTTAAAAGGTACAAAGCTGCTTTAAAGTCTTGAAGAACAACAGAGCTGTGACTTGCAATTCCAAGCCTGCACACCGGCAAGTGATATCTTACCTTAGTAACTGATTTTCATGAAAAATTATCTATCTTCACATATATTTGAGTGCGTTTCAATTAAAAATCAACCTAATTCAACACATGTTCAGGGCATTCAAATTTGCTTATTGAAGCACTCAGACTGAAGGGAAATTACACGGAGGGACATTTTTTATTTAAGAATATTTTCTCATTAGTATCCCATCAAAATTCACAAAACAGGGAGAGGGATAATGAGTAGATGAACAGTAATGAAGGTTAGGTATTTTTCAACAAATGACAGGCAGGGACTCTATCAGAAACAAGACACGTAGGGCGCCTGGGTGGCTCAGTCGGTTAAGCGACTGCCTTCGGCTCAGGTCATGATCCTGGAGTCCCGGGATCGAGTCCCGCATCGGGTTCCCTGCTCAGTGCAGAACCTGCTTCTCCCTCTCCCTCTGCCACTCCCTCTGCTTGTGCTCTTCTGTCTATCTCTCTGTCAAATAAATAAAATCTTTAAAAAAAAAAAAAGAGAGAGAGAGAGAATGTGGAGGGGGACAGAGGGAGAGGGAGAGAGAGAGGGAGAGAATCTTCAGCAGACTCCCTGCTGAGCACGGAGCCTGACACGGGGCTCAGTCTCATGACCTGAGACCATGACCTGAGCGGAAATCGAAAGTCAGACATGCAACAGACTGAGCCACCCAGGTGCCCCAGATTTGCCTTTAATAGGCACTGGAGGGCGCCTGGGTGGCTCAGTCGGTTGAGCGACTGCCTTCGGCTCAGGTCATGATCCTGGAGTCCCGGGATCGAGTCCCGCATCGGGCTCCCTGCTCGGCAGGGAGTCTGCTTCTCCCTCTGACCCTCCCCCCTCTTGCGCTCTCTCTCTCACTCTCGCTCTCTCTAATAAATAAATTTAAAAAAAAAAATCTTTAAAAAAAGAAACAGGGGTGCCTGGGTGGCTCAGTCGTTAAGCGTCTGCCTTCGGCTCAGGTCATGGTCCCAGGATCCTGGGATGGAGCCCCACATCGGGCTCCCTGCTCAGTGGGAGGCCTGCTTCTCCCTCTCCCACTCCCCCTGCTTGTGTTCCTGCTCTCGCTATCTCTCTCTCTGTCAAATAAATAAATAAAATCTTTAAAAAAATAAAATAAAATAAAATAAAAAAAGAAACAGACATGTATAACGACAGTTGCCAATACTGTATTGTCATGCTCCAGAAGGTAGTTCAATTCCACAAAAGAGCCCCTCTCTTGTGCTACTTTTTAAAGCTTCACAATACTCTCCCGCACAGGAAGGGAATATGTACCTGGAAACTGTTTGACCCTTGCATGGACGTTTTGTTAGGTGAAACTGGAGCAGTGTTAATCTAGAGAGAATCATCTCCCACTACTGAGGCAAGACTCTTTGTGTGCCCTCCACTACCCAGTGCCTCGTGAATAAGGTTTTCCAGTCGGGCTGGTTGTAACAGGCACTATTCTAGTCCTTCTGTGAGCACCAGGTCCTGTTCCTTCTATTACCTTTGAATGATTCTTTCCTTAACCCCGAGGAGCTTCTTTACACACACGTGTTGAGCAGTCTTGCACTGCATTCTTGGGGGCGGCCTTGAGGAGATCGCAGCATTCCTTGTCATGCAGCTGTTTCCTCTCCTGTGTTCTGTTCTGCAAACTCCAGCCACCTGGGAGTTCCCATGCTCTCAGCTCCATCTCAATTCAGGGCATCCACCGGGCTCTGCCCAGGTTCCCGCTCTCTGAACCATGGCCTGGAAACTCTCTCAAGGCAGTAAGCTGAAAGCAAGAGTGGGGCTCATCTCACATGTTTCCCATCTCTCAGGGATTATTGTCTTTACATATGTGATGTCCAGTGACATGAAAACCATGGTTTCTTATCATTTGTCCAGTTGTTTTGATAGTTTCAGGTGGGGTAGAGATGGTAAGTCTTGTCCTTGTGACTTTATCTTGGCAGGAAGTGGAAGTCTAAACCACTAGGATCTTGAGATTAATTTGTTACCATAAAGTAATCCAGTCTATCTGACTAATACACATGTGTTCTCCCTAAATTAGACCATTAGCAAAATGGTAGTTGATTTAAAATAAAAATAAAAGTCACAGTGATTTAAGACATCTTCAACTTCTTTTTTTTTTTGAGAGAGAGAGAGCACACATACATGCTGGGGGTTGGGGAGGGGCAAAAGGAGAGGGAGAGAGAAAATCTTAAGCTGGCTCCATGCCCAGTGTAGAGCTCAGTGCGGGGCTTCATCTCCCAACCCTGAGATCATGACCTGAGCCAAACTCAAGAGTCGACGCTTAACCAACACAGCCACCCAGGAACCCTGTGAACATCTTCAACTTCTGAACAACGGTGATTAGAAACAACTTCAACTTTCTTGTTATAGAAAGACACCAGATATTCTATTAGTAGTTTAAGAGATGACTGTCTTAAATAATGAGATTTCTACATAATACACTTTTGAAAAATAACGTGGATTTGGCTCTCTACAGTCCCCTTGCTTAGCATAGCATTAAAATATATGAATCTAGTCTTAAATTTGAATGGTAGAAAGACATTTACAGTATTTCTTGGGTTGGAGGGGGTGGGGTAGAAACACAGAGTAACTAATTCAGGTTAAACTTTGTAAGAGATGCACCATATGTTACTGGGTCTGAAAATTCATAACAGGAATAGAACACACAGATTTAGCAATCGTATTTCTGCATGGTCTTACAAATAATGGAAATTTTACCTGCAATAACAGATGCAGCTTAAGTAATAAGTCTCAAAATGGGATTTGAGAATTTATATCCTATACAGTCAATGTCAGTTTTTCTTGAATGAAACTATGCTTATTTTTTACTCTTAACCATCAAATTCTTTGAATTTCACTTTCTTTTTTCTGTTTGAAATCATTTAATATATTATAGGCAATCTAGAAAAACAGTAAAAAGCATTAATATTCTCACTACCCAAAGACAATCGTTTTCAAATATTTTTATTATCTTCCAATCCTATCTCTGTATGTGTACACAATTTAAACCAAAAAGTATAGAGCGTAGTGTTTAAGAACCATGCTTTCTGGCTTCAAATCCTTGCCCAGTCACTGCCTAGCTCTTCGATCCTGGATATGATATTTATATCTCTGTGCCTCCTCTGTGTAATGTAGAGAATATTACCTACCTCATGAGGATGTTTGAGGATCTAATGGAGTCATATTTATAAAGTACTTACAATAGAGGCTGACACAGAATAAGCACTTACTTAATATTAGCTATTGTTATATAGATATTTACATGTTTCTATAGATTCTTCATAATTATTTTATGGCCACATTCTATGATCTTAAAGGCTTGTAATTTACTGAATTAATTCCTAATGTTTATTCAAGTTACTTCTAAAGAATGTCATTATAGATAATGCTACAAGGAAATCTTCATATATGTATCTCTGATTCTGGTGAATTATGTATCAGAGTCGGGTTATTGTATAAAAGGATCTATATATTATGCTGTTTTCCAAAAGGGTTGTACCAATATATAATTGGTTTCTTGGATTGTTAATTCTTTTAAAGAAAGAATTAACATTTTCTTTAATGATCAACCTAAAGCAGACAGTAGGATGCAAATCCCTTCAAAATCTTAAGTTCTTGAATACTTATATCACAGATTGATGAGCTTTTTTCTCTGCTCATATATAATAACATCTCTCTTGATGAAGAGTGCATATCCCAATGCTGCACTATCCATCTAGAAATAACACAAATGGGAGTAGAAGTAACAAAAAGAGAAGATCTAGATGTATTCTCAGATGTCAAGGACTAATATATAATGAAACTAATATCTTATAAAAACTTCATTATATTGTAATTAAAAATCCCCCCTCAAAGAGAAGCGTGATTCATAAATTATTTCCACAGAGTTTAATTTAGATCAAAGGTATATGAGAGTGGGAGATGGTTCTTAACCTGTAGGGATGACAAGGTTCTGGAAGGCCAAGTAGAACCAGAAATACTGCTGTCGCCATATTTGGATATCTGCCCCACGACTTCTTTAGCATTACCCCTGATGTTACAACATACTAGTAAAGCCATATAGTAAAACTACAACACCAGAACTGCTACTGCAATACTTCCTGCATACTTCTGGTGGTAACTGGCTCACATGAGTGTACCTCCTGGTTTTCATGGCCGTCTCTTTCACTGGACACAGGTTCCCTGAGAATAGGATTGGTATCTTAGTCATATCTTATTTCAAAACCAAGAGCAGAGCTTAGTGCAGAATAGGCGCTTAACGCATGTTTGTTGTATGAGCGAAAAGTGTGAATCATTACCACTAAAAGAACCAGGATAATTTAAGGTATGGAAAGGGAGCAGAATATGCCACCCTAAAATGTGCCACTTTGGCATGTGGATTATTTTGAGCTGAAGGCAAATGTCATTCATTAGTAAACTTCTTTTTTTTTTTTTTTAGACTTTATTTATTTGAGAGAGAGTGAGTGAGAAAGAGAGAGCAAGAGCAGGGGTAAGGGGCAGAGGGAAGGGGAGAGGCAAACTCTCCCATGTGCAGGGAGCCCGAAGTGGAGCTTGATCCCGGAGCCCCAGGATCGTGACCTGAGCCAAAGGCAGATGCTTAACCAACTGAGCCACCCTGGCGCCCCTCATTAGTAAACTTCTAATGACCAGCTCTCCTTCAATAGCAAAGTGGAAAGGTTTGTGTCATAATAGGAAACATGTAGGGGGTTAAAAAAGTAGAATTATTTTTAAATATTAAATTAGGATGTAAAGTTTTCCTATAGGAAATGTTAGGGAGAAAAATTAGACATTTAGAAGTCACCATGATGTTTAGCTCTTGCTTCTGCAATCCATTTTGGCAGACAGCATTCAAAACTGAAGGGAGGTTCCAGTTTAGATAAGATAGTGTTTCATGTAATGTTATCATTTAAGCAGTTAGTGTTTTCCTGGGAAATTATTTCATAGTCTTTAGTTACATCAATACATCACCTAAATATTCTTTTTTCTTAATGGAATATTTTTACATGCAAAGCACTTTGGGCAAGATATACTTGGCCTCATTCTGCTTCTCCATTAAAACATTAATATTCTTGATGCTTTATGCCTTGATTTCCAATTTTTCAATAACTACCCTCATTTCAATCTAATATTTAATATAATACCATTTTGTGTTCATACTAGGATCTTTCCTGTAAGGATATCTCAGATCATTTAACTTAATGATTTTTTTTTTTTTTATTTTGCAATGTATAGTGCAGGAGTGGTTTCACTTATGTGCTAAATAAGATAGTAAAGAGTACAGGATCACTTCTTGATTAAAATCTCACCCAAACTCAGAGATCAGTCACTATACTAGCATGCGAGTAGTGCATGCTTTCTCCCACAAAGCAGAATTCTTAACTTTTTAAAAAACCCAAGCCATTGGAAATGCTGATGAAAGATAAGGATCTCATCGTCAGAGGAAAAACTAACAACATGCACATAGCCAATAGTCATAATTTTTCTGCATACAATTGCCAAACCTTTCACAGACTCCTGGGAGAGCATTCATTATCCAGAAATTAAGGGGCACACTCTTTTGTCCTGGAGGATGTACGCTATCATTGACTTTGTCATTATCTTCATTCTCATCATCTCTCCCATCATTATCCTCCTCATCCTCATCATCACAATCATTATAGGGTGTTTCTAAAGTAGTTTAGAATTTTAAGTGTACATGAATCTATCCTGTTTGATTTTCAAGACTAATTTGGTGTGTGTCTGTGTGTATTTAGCAAATGTTCACTGACTATCTACTTTGTGCCAGGCACTCTTTTAGAAGCTAAGAATAAAAATTAAAATCTGCCCTGGAGGAGCTCATATCTTTTGGTGTTGACA
The DNA here is from genome assembly GCF_029215605.1 of Mirounga angustirostris. Classification (NCBI taxonomy): domain Eukaryota; kingdom Metazoa; phylum Chordata; class Mammalia; order Carnivora; family Phocidae; genus Mirounga; species Mirounga angustirostris. The sequence continues at coordinate 43,499,549 of NW_026991716.1, read as the reverse complement.
AACTGACAACAAATAATTACAGATAATTCAACTACAAAGCCAAGAGAACTGTAGCAAAGATAGATACGTAAATGATGCAGGAGCACAGCCCAGAAGACAGCGTATTCTTTCTTGGGGGAACTCCATCACCAAAGCTTACGTTCCAGTTGACATGGAATATCAATATTTTGTCAATAAACTCAGATTGCCCCTACCACAAGCACTACCCATTCCATTGTCCCCATTCTAGAGGATGTATTAATACTATCCATTTCTTTCCAAGTTTTGTTCTAACACATGTACACATCCCACCTCCCTGACAGACCCTCTCCCATACTTGACAAAAAAAGATTAAAAATCTTCTGTTATAGCATAATCAGGGAACAAATGTTGCTTTGTCCCTATTCTAAACAATTTTCTTGGGCATGCAGTATATCTTCTCACCTAGAACTATTTGGTAACTTTAATCATTAGTATATTATCTTATGTAACATCTCTATCCTGGTTTTTTTCTTTTCTGGCTCGGGCAACTTTTTAAAGATTATTGTAATATATTCACACACAAATTAATCAGTTTTTATTTTGTGCAGATCATTGTCCACCTTTCTCTCCTTAATTCTCTTCAATTCTCCTTTTTTTTCTAGCAGATTGATACCTTGTAAAAATTCTTCTGGGATGGAAAGAAGGATCTTCTTAGAAAGATGGAAGGGTCATTTTAGAACTAAAAGAGATGAAAAAAATATCCATTTCTAGCTTTTTTGTTTGGGGTAAGGGCTATCCTCAGTTACTCAACAAATAATTACTGAGTGCAGCACTAGCTACATAATTTACAGAGCTCAGTGCCAAATAAAAATCTGGGCCCCCTTATTCAAAAATAAAGAATTTTAAGATGACAACAGCAGAACATTAAACCAAGTGGGGCTCTTCTCCACATGGGACCCAGTGTGATCACACCAGCCACACGCCCATGAAGACAGCCTTGTCTTAACATATGCCAAGGCACAGTTAATTGTCCAGGCTACAAAAAAAAATTAGGACGAGATCAGGGCCTTACAGAGGAAACAGACAAGTAAACAGACGATTGCATTAATAAAAATTTAGAACAAAGAAATCTGCACAGCACAGCTTCGTAGTCACTAGAACCACTATTCTGGCATCTAAAAAGCGCTGAAGAACAATTTAAATGTCTAATGGAGTTTCTCACTAAAGTGCCAGAAAAAGAAATTACATAAAAAACGTTAGGAATTTTATTTGTTCTATTCTCCTTTCAGTGTTCCAAACTGGAGAACCCTGACTGAATGTGTGTGTGTCACACAATTCATATGTTGAAACCTTTCCATCCAATATGATGGTATTAGGAGGTGGGGTCTTTGGGAGGTACTCAAGAGTAGAGGGGGTCATGAGGACAGAGCCCTCAGGAAAGGGATTAGTGTCCTTGTAAGAGTCACAGGACAGTTGGCTGCTCTCTGCCGTGTGAGGACACAAGGAGAGGTCAGCTCCTGCAACCCGGAGGAGGGTGCCCACCAGACCCCAGCCATGCCGGAACCCTGATCTCGAAACTCCAGCCTCCAGAACTATGAGAACTAACTCTGCTATCAATGGTACTTTGTGACAGTAGCCTGAACAGAGTAAGACACTGGCCTAAACCTTCTATCTTAGTCCCCCAAGATCTTGGAACTCTGCGAAACAGTATCTCAAAACTCATCCACACTGATCTTTTTCTCTCCTTTCTTTACACGTTTTTGGAGCTTGTCTTTTTTTTTTTTTTTTTTTTCCTGAAAAGGGTCTAGTTCTTGACCCTACAAATGAAAATCAATCTAGCTCTCACTGAACTCCCCAGTTCACTCTTCCCTCTATCTCCTCACTCCAAAAGCAGCTCAAGTAAAAAAAATTCCAGGAGATGGTCAGGATAACACAGAAAGCTCCTTAGAAGATAGGAGGCTGGTACACACACAGCTGTAATACTTTTTTGCCCTATGATCCTATGATGATATATTCGCGAATATTGGCTAAATCCCCTAGATCATACCCAGCACTTCTCATACAGCCTCCAATTCTGTGGGTTCTGCTTCTAGGGATGAAAAACACACAAAGTCATAGTCACCTAGGGTGATATCAAACCCTTCCTAGAATCCAGAAAGCATTCCTCCTGGTACCTCTTTAGGTCTAGGGGTGATAAAGACTTCTTACATATGAGCCTTGCAGTAATGAGCTGTTAGTACTAGACCTTGTGTTTTCTCTACATCCTATTCCCACTTAGTTTCTGGAAAAGGTCCTTAAGTTTCAAAGGACAAGAGGAGTTAGATACAAATGTGGGCAAAGGGGATGATCATGCTACAGTATCCCCCATTTAACCCCTCTCCCCCTATAGTAACCATTGTTAATCCTTTTGCTCCCCATTATAGGAGAACTCCTTGCAAGTTTCTCTTTTGAACTCATTCCAGCCAGACCTCCATTCCCATCACTCCACAAACATTGACAAGCTCACCAATGAACTCCATCTTGTCAAATCCACTCAGTTGACACACTGACCATTCCCTTCCTTGTTTGGCCTCTAGGATCCAGTCTCTTAGGATGCTTTCCTAACCAAGCTACTACTTCTCATTCTCTTTTTATGGTTTTTCTTCCTCTTTCCAACTTCAAAAAGCCAATCTTTTTACTATCTACCCACTCCCTAGGTGGTCTCACTATACCTACAGCTTTCAACACCATCTAAATGCTAACATTCCCACATTTACAGCTCTGTTCCTTATCCACCTATTCCTTCATCACCCCTCTGCCTTGGCCAAAAATTTAAAAGTCCATTTTGAACCCACTATCCTCACTCTTCTCATTCAGTCTCTCTATAAGCTCAGTCATTCCTACCTCCACGATGTATCTGAATCTGACTCTTCTCCCTATCTCCACTTCACACTGGTGGGACTTGATCACTGCTTACTTGGATCCTTGCAATGTCTTCTGACTGCTGCTTTGCGTTTTGTTCTCTCCCAGATTCTGCTATTCTTCATATGAGAGGCAGGGTGATCTTTAAGATGTCATTCAGATCATGCACCCTCCTTGTTTCAAACCCTCCAGGAGTTGCCAAGAAGAACAATTCAAGTTCCATACTGCATTAAAAGAAAAAGACAGGAAAGCAGAAAGAATATATTCAAATTGGGGTTTTTTGAGGGAGTTTTGGTAAAGAAACGGTTTTCAAAAATATGGGCAGAATGTGGGGAAATCACAGCTAACGGACCATTACCTCAGACTCATAAGTAGAGGAAACTGTTATTCATGGTCATTGCAAACGGCTAGCAAGGGTCTGGTATCTGCACCCTTGGGTTTGGAGTTTGCTTTCTTTTCTAGTACTAGTCAGAATTGTAATAAAACACGTTTTCATGTATTTGCTTGAATCTTCTCTCTCCCAAATAGACTTTAAGCTTCCTAATACGAGGGACAGTGGGAACACATCTGTTGTTCCACACTGTATCCCCAGGCCCAGCACAGCCTGGCAAAGAGTAGTCATTCAAAAATACATCTGTTTAAAATACTTATGGATGAATAAAGAGTGAACTTACAGCAAGTTCCTGGGGCCTAAGGTCTCTGGTCCAAAGCCGTATTTCAGAGACACGGGGCAGAGACAATCTGGCTCCTCTAGACACATGCACGGTCATTTCCTAGAGAGGAGCTGCTCTTATCAAGCCCAGGCTGATTCTGCTTAGTTCCAGGCAGTTGCAATTGGAAGATGATACCCTGTGATTTTTCTTTTCTCCTTTGCCCTTTTCCAGCCTTAGCCTCTTTCTGATTTGGGGACCCTTTGTTTACCCTTTCCCACCTGTCTTCCAACCCAGGATGCATTTTCTCCAATGAGTATTGTCTTCTGTCTTTAAAATGTTGGAAAGCAAAAAAAAAAAAAAATTTAAACTGTAGGCAGTGCTTCATTAATCCTTCTCACATTCCTTGCTCTAGCAGTGGACATGTGATCTGCCTTCTGAGTGTGTCCAGTCACTATTAAGGCCCCCAAAACAGTTTTCTCCATCAAAGTTCTAGGAAAATTAGCATCAGATCTGCAGAATCAGCCTTTTGCTCATTTCCAAATCAGTTTTCTTTTTTCCCCAGAAATATGGCAGTTTAGATGTTCAGAAAAAATTTACCTAGCACCAACACCTAAAAATATTAAATAAAACATTTTGTAAAAATATTTTTTATAGTGATGCTGACCTGGCAGTAAAGTAATGGAAAGAATCAGAGGCTACAAATGACATGGAAGCACAGATCCAGAAATGTAACTGTGCCTTAAACCCAGTGTTTGCCCTGAGGGGAGCCTGTGACCCCATAGCCTCAGGCTTGGGTTTCAGTGGGTCATGCCTGACAAGACAAGAGGAAAACCCTGGCACCTGAGTGAAGTAGGAGGTAGAACTGCGACCTCACACATATGCAGGACCCTCAAAGAGGGACACCTTTTTTGACTGAACTAAGAAAAACTGATTCTGCAGAGGGAAACAGTGGGGAGTGCATGTCTCTTCTGCTTTTGGTGTTGGGTCAAATGAAAAAGAAAATTGAGAATTCCTATCTGGAATTCTATACTTAGAAGCAAACAATATGCTTTAAGTGCCATCTTCAAATAATTCCAGAAAATAAAGTTTCAAATAGAGCACATGCTCACAATGATGAGCCAGAGTCAACAGAAAGAACAAACTATAGAATCAGACCTTAGAGATTATAGATCTTTGAGTTACCCAGTGCAGTACATCAGCTAAGCATGTTCCACAGGTTTTAAACAAATAAAAGAGAGAATTAAAGAATGATAAAGGGTTTCAAGATTTTTTTTAAGACTTTATTTATTTATTTATTTATTTATTTATTTATTTATTTATTTTAGAGATAGAGACAGAGAGAGACAGTGTGAGCAGGGGAAGAACAGAGAGAGAGGGAGAAGCAGACTCCATGCTGAGTGTGGAGCCCGAAGCAGGGCTTGATCACATGACCCTGAGATCATGACCTGAGCTGATATTAAGAGTCAAAGGCTTAACTGACTGAGCCACCCAGGTGCCCCCACCCCCAAGATTTTTAAAAGTTGATGAGGCATATTTGCAAAAGATTTGCTAAAGAACCATATAAACCTTCTAGAAATTAAAAATATATATAATAATTAAATTTAAGACTCCATGGGCGAGACCTACAAAGAAGGTAAATTGGAAGATTTAAAGAAACTATAGAATACTGCACTTAGACAAAGAGACAAAAATTATGAAGGAGAGGTTAAGGAACATACAGAATAGAATGAGAAGATTTAACAGACATTTAATCATAGTCATCTCACAAAAGAATAGAAAGAAGAGCAGAAATGTCATATCCAAAGAAATAAGCATATTCTGGAATTTATAAAAAGAAAGAACTTAAAGAACATAAGCAGTATAAGTAAAAAGATATCCAGACCCAAACACATTATATTGAAATTATAAAACTTTATAGACAGGGCCCCTGGGTGACTCAGTCAGTTAAGCATCTGCCTTCAGCTTAGGTCATGATCTTAGGGTCCTGGGATTGAGCCCCGCATTGGGCTCCCTGTTCAGTGGGGAGTCTGCTTCTCCCTCTCCCTCTGCCCCTCCCCTGCTTGTGCTCTCTATCTCACATAAATAAATAAAATCTTTAAAAAAATTATATTAAAGACAAAGAGAAGAATTTGGTTTTTTTTTTCCTTCAAAGAGAAGATTTTAAAAGCAAATGAATACACAATGGAACAAAATTTAAACTGACAATTCAACAACTATGAAAAGTGGAACATAATTATCTTCAATGACTAAGAAAACGTAACTGTTCACATGGAATTCTATGTCAACAGAAAGTATCTTTTATGAATAAGTGTAAAATACTGGCTTTTCAGACCAAAAGCAAACAAATGAAAACAAAGCAAACAAAACAACTGAATTTAGTTAAGAAGTGAATTAACAGTAAAGGAACAGCTAATTTTGCAATTCAAGAAGAAAGTAAATGATCCCAAAGAGAAGGTGCAAGATACACAAAGAAATGTGAAAAAAGAAAATATAAACTTTTTGGTCAATTTTATATAAAACAGTAACCATATCTAATAGTAAATGTTATATATGCTAGTAATATTTAAAGAAAATTATTACTTTCTTTGGGAAGAGACTAGGAGAGGGGAAGGGTGCATAAAGGTATCGGGATAGAGCTAAATAACTGGACTAAATTAGTATATACGTGGAGAGTGGTGTTACCCATATAAAATGTTCTTAAATTTTGGGGTGGAAAGGTAAAAATATTAATAAGTTTCAGACTTTTTTTTGTTTATTACAGACATTAACATCTCTAAAGGATTTGTTCAAAGTAGAGAGATAGAATAAAGGAAAAATTAGGGAAAAGCATTTGTAATGTATTTCTTAGGCTGGGTGGGATGTACACAATGGTTAGTTTTATTTTATTTTTTTCTTTAAAAAGAACAAATATGTTATACATGCCAGTAACATTTTCAAAGAAAATTATACTTCTCAAACTGGGTGACTGAACCCTATCCTATCTTGGGAAGGATGGATTCTCAGAATAAACAAGGTGAATTCTCAGAGCATTCGTTTTACTTAAAGATGTTTAAAACAGTTTAGCAAAGTCCAGCTTAATCAGTCTTGTACCTAACAATTACAGCAAAACATTGCTGCTCAGTTTCCATGGAAGACACATTCTGCTTTGTCTTTTGTCCATTTTATATCATTGCCTTGCAGAAATAAATGGATTCTGTCACCTTTAGTTTTGTCATTTTGTTTTTATTATCTGCTTAGCATTTTACTGTACCGATGATTCCTGGGGATATATGACCCTGCATTCATCCACATTCTGAAATGGCTGCTAGGTCAATTTCCCTCTTTGGATTTTGAGCAGATGTAAACAAGGAAGGGTGGAAGACAAACCTTCAGAGAGGGAGGGGGAGGCACAGAGAAGAGCTGGCAGATTCCCACTCCTCTTCAGGCCTGAGGTGACCCGCCAAGGAGGACTCGGATACCTTAGCTTGGGCCAAGTCAGATGGGCCAGGCACATTCTTGTAGGATGCCACATTCCCCTACACCCACTAGCACATGGTGTTATAATTGTTTGATGCCTCTCTCAGCCTGCGAAACCATAGGCACCATGAAGCAAGGAACAAGTTTGTCTTATTGTCTGCCCTAGCTCAGTGTTTGGCAAACAGTGGGTCTTCAATAAATGTTTGTTGAATGAATGATGGACAAGAGAGATGCTCCCAAATTTCATTAGCAAGCACAAATGTAATTACAGCAGCCTAAAGAACTGAGGGCTAGTCCCCTTCACTTCCCTCTCCCTCTCTTTTCCTTTTGGAACTGTACTTGTTAGTTAAATGTAAGTCTTCCAGAAGGCTTCTAAACATAGATTTGTTCAGCCCATTCTCAGGTCAGAAGGCCCACATTATAGCTTTAACTATGTGTCTTCATGGATCATTCAGACTCGGTAATTTGAATAAATAATTATTGCCATCAGGCTGATTTTTGTCAATTTTTGTTGCCTTTTTGTTCTTCAAGGGCACTTTTTCACCTCATAGTCACCTGCTAGAATCTAACGTATATCAGAGATGAATTGTAAAGGCTGCCAAGTTATTTTCATTGATGTTTTTCTGCACTTTCTTTGAATAATGTGTTATTGATTAAGGGTTAGCTATTTTTGCAAAATAAGATTTGGAAGATTGGGATTTGTAATGGTGTAGCTACAGTTAGGCTCGTCTCTGTCCTTAACTGATATCCATAAACCACGGTGCTGTTTGTTCCAGCTGCAGCGCTATGTTTAATTTTAGCCTGTGCAGTTATTATTACAGAAACATAGAGCTATGGGATGTTGGAGCTGGAAAGCTCTTCTGAGACAATCTAGTCCTACTCTCTCATTTTATCTGTTGCTCCCCAGCTCTGCCATTCCCTCTCTGAACGGATATGTGCAAAAGTAGAAACTGTTTCTGAAGACTGATTTTTTTTTTCTAGAGGTGGAGATTTATAGTCCGACATCAAAAAAATTTTTTACAAAACTTTTTTTAAAGAAATGTATAGAAAATATTTATTACTTATTACACAAATCTTTAAGATATTTATGATTCTAAAAGTTTCACAAAATAAGGTGGAAGAGGCTTTGTAGCCAGAGTGAACTGTGCTCAAACACCTGATCTGCAACTATAATAATCTAAACCAGGAAAAGGCAAACTCATCTCTAAAGGGTCAGATTGTAAATATTTTAGGTTTTGCAATCCTCCCTAGCAAGTGCTTACCTCTGTCTTTGTAACTCAGAGTAACCTATAGATAAATGAGTGAGTTTAGCTATGTCCCAGTGAAACTTAATTTACAAAAACCAGCAGCGGACTGGATTTGTCCTAAAGCTTGTAGTATTCAGACCCCTGATGAACTGTCATTTTCCAGGGTGCATGAGCCTGAGAAACTTACTTAAATTGACACATTATAATTGACAGTTATTTGATAATTCATACACTTAACGGCCCCACCCACTTTTCACCTCTGGATTCTGATTTCCTCCAGACTAAGAACTGCATATTTCCCAGGGCCTGGCACAATGAGAAACCACAGTACGCATTCACACAGTGTTGGCTGAATGAAGGATTGAATGAGGGTATGCTCAAGAAAATTCCAGAAAATCACAAAAATAAAGACATTTGTGAACAAATCATCAAAGAATTAAAAAAAATCTATAAGACTTTATAAACTTTACATTAAGCATGCAGAGCATTGTATGTGTTTGTATATGTAAATCTCAGATATGCATCTTTATTTTTAAATATTAAAATATATGAGGTCTTTGCAATTTTTAATCTGAGGTTTTGCCCCAAATGGATAGGATTAGGAAATTAGGCATGCCCTAAGGACTCATCTTGATAAATTAATGATATCTACATTCAGTTGGATGGAAATGGATTAAGTAGGTGGATCAGTTCTCTCGTGAAACTGCATAAAAAAAATTAATTCGTAAGAAAGTTGTAAACTGCTATTACAGGCCTCTGGATTGCCACAGAATGCTTTCATTCTATGTTAAAATAAATCCCTGGAAAAATATTTTTCAGGTGATCTGACATATTCTTGCTGAATTTCTCAACTGATTACTGAGACACTAAGGAACCAGAAGGAAATTTTTACTCAACAAGGCAGAGATTATTTTTTTCCTCTTTCTCCCCTGGGTGGCATCTGCCAGTAACAAAAAGTATGTCTCACTTAGCAAAATTGAGTAATGAAGGCAGGGAAAAGCATTGAAGGGCAAACACTGGTTTGCTGGAAAATAGGGATTCCTGCTTGCTTTTTGAAACCTGATTTTCCCCAACTGGAGGGTTCAAATGTAAACCTAGGGCAACCTTGGCCACCTACACCAGCTGCGACAAGAGGAACAGAGAAATATCATCTTGACCTTGCAGCTTACATTTTCTGTCCTTGAAGCTGTTTGGTTATTTTTTTTAATTGTGTTGTATGTTCTTATTCTCCATGCTCACTGCAATCCCTGAGAATCTATGAAGGACAACTGCCACATACTCACAGGTAGAAAAATTATTTTTCTTTAAATATATCAACCCAAGAGCTCTATCCTTTTCAAGAGTTATTCTTAGAGGTTCTAAGCTTATGCCAGTCACAGAGCCATTGTCCAGGACACATTTGTAGCTGCTCAGTTGGAATCCCTTTGGATGCTCTGCTGTTTTGAACATTTTTGAGGGAAGCCATTCTTCATCTTTTGAGAGTGTGTTTGATTTTGTATAAACAGCCCTAAATCTTTCAGAGCTAGAACACATGAACAAGGCGAATGGCCAAGTTGCATAATACAATTTTTCATCCAAAGCTGGGATGGACGGTTAGGGAGAAATACAGGGACTTGGGAGCCTCCTGCCTCGGGCAGAAGAACAGACCAGGGTCAGAAATCACAGTTTTTTGATGTGGCTGCTGGATAGCATGTCAATACAACTTTCAAAATGTCCACATTCCAGGAATGTTTTGAGCACTGGAGTTAGAGTCTAACTTCCCAAGGAAACTACTTCTAAGGAAATCTCGATGTACGTATTTTTTATTTTTATTTATTTATTTTTTAGAGAGAGAGCCCACAAGTAGAGGGGGAGGAGCAAAGCGAGAGGGAGAGAATTTTAGGCAGGCTCCTCGCCCAGCCTGGAGCCCAAGGTGGAGCTCGATCTCACAACCCTGAGATCTGGCCTGAGCTGAAATGAAGAGTCGGATGCTTAACCGACTGAGCCCCCAGGCGCCCCTCGAAGTATGTATTTTTTAAATTAACATTTTCTTCCACAATAATCATATAGTACTAACCATGTGCCATTCTTTTTCCTACAAATTTTAATATTTGTAAAATTACCTCACTAATCCACATAAAAACCCCCTGAGATAAGTACTGGCTTTAACTACATTTCACAGATGAGCAAACTGAGGTCAAGAAATTTATTCAAAGTCAAACAGCTAGTGACGGGCTTGTGTTGTCTCCCACTTGGGTCAGCTCCCTGCTCTGGAGTGTGCAGTATGCTTCTACGTGGCATCTGTTTTGCTACTTTATGGCTACACCTCCCCATAGACGAACCTAGGCAGTGTGGATTCCTGTAGCGACCTCTGTCTTCCAGTCCATCTCCTTCCCCAAGTCTGCAAAGATCAGACAGGAGCAGGAAAAAATGGGCATTTCAAGCCGTAAGAGATTAATATAGGGAATCAGGAGCTTCAGAAGAGACAGAGCACACAGGAAGCTTTGCGGAAGTCAGGAATTGCCATGGCTGCTTCCAGACCACACATCTCGCACTTGCCAGAGCACAGGTGGCCTTGGCTTTCGCTAGAAGAACATAAGAATGCTTTCTGCTTTTCTTCCACCTTCCAGGTGTCTCAAAAGTATACACGAGTCTAGAAAATGTAGTTCCCAAGGATATGGCTCCTGCCTGACACAGGTTAGGAGGGGGAGAGTGACATTAGGTTGCCAGTAGACGGGTACACTGGAAGTCAGGGAAGGTTTGTTCCCAAACAATTGATACTATGGCTCACGAGGCAGACCAGATCATGAAAGGTCTGTAAGTCAGATGCAGTGTCAGAGAATTCATATTTCTTGGTTATCTGTTCTTAAGCAACAATGGAACCAGTGTTTTGGGAGATATTAGACTTACGACCACCTTCCATATTTTAATATTTATTTAGCTATTAGCTTGGGACGACCAGTTCCTTCCTCTTGAAATTGGGTAGAAAACAATATGAATCCTGATACAAAGCAAGAGGGAATAAATAGAAGGAAAAGAAAATGGAAACATGCAAATTGGTTTCTCTCTTCCCTTATTCTCTGCGTGACTCTGCTTTTAAGCCGTATTTTTCAAAATGCTGTTTCTCACATAAATAAGCACACTAAAGTGGCAAAGGGAATGCCTGTTTTTACCAGCTTTCAAAGAGTGTGGGAGTTAAGGCTTTAAGTATTTATGGTTTTAATTTTAGGCTCAGATGCAATACAGTGACCTAGAAAAGCTAATGCTTTATAGTATAAAGTTTGAAAAATATTCAGCCGAGGGACTGGGTAACTCCTTTTGGAGATGAAAAAGGTCATTTGTTGTTGGGCGCCTGGGTGGCTCAGTTGGTTAAGCAACTGCCTTCGGCTCAGGTCATGATCCTGGAGTCCCAGGATTGAGTCCCGCATTGGGCTCCCTGCTCGGTGAGGAGTCTGCTTCTCCCTCTCCCGCTCCCCCCTCTTGTGCTCTCTCACTCTCTCTCTCTCAAATAAATAAATAAAATCTTTAAAAAAAAAAAAAAGACTGCAATATAAAGATAAAAATATAATTTTTTAAAAAAAAGGTCATTTGTTAAATTGCCTCTCTCTCTCTGTCTCTGTCTCTACCTTTCTTCTCTCTCTCTGTCTCTCCCTCTCTACCCCCCTTCCCTCCCTCCCTCCCTTCCTCTCTCAGATTTTATTTTGAAAGTCATCCACTAGGGGAAAAATACATAGGCAACATGCACCCAAGCATTACTGAGCAGCCACCTAATACTTCTTTCTAAATCCACTGCAAGGGGGAGAATGCAGGAAACATGATATGGGCAATTTAAAATCCATATACAGACTAGTTACAGTTGTTAACTGTTCAGTAAGATTATATAATGACCTTGAAGATCCAAGTGAAATGTTTCTATATATTTCTGTATAGTTTGGTTCATGATTTTCTTTGTAGTCACATATGAGATCCAAGACAAAAAGATCACAAAAGAGCGGTGGTCAAATCCATTTCTACACTGAGTGAAAGACATTTTACAGAAAACAAAACAATTATGATTATAATTATAGTTTACGTCTGGATAATGACAGTGCTTTTGTGTTACATAAATGTCCTTTACAACATTCCTAGCTCCCAGGAACAAATGCCTAAATCACCTCAATTTCTATCGGTTATAGGGAGGCAGATTTTAAAATTCCAAATAATATTAAGAAAAGCATAGAATGTTGCATCAAGCCAGGGGTAAAAGATCAGTTTCAGAGCAAGATTGGGAATTTCAGGAGATCTCATTTAAACAAAGAGCATGTGGAGGTGAAGAAATCACAGGCACAGTTGTACTGAGTTTAGTGAGCACCATGTTTCAATTCTGACCTAATTACCCAAGCATGTATTAGCTAATTTATCCAACCGACAACCTCAAAAGGTAGTCTCTGATCTTCCCCCCACAAACCTGCTTCACCTGCAGCCTTCCCTATCTAAGGTAATAGCAAACTTCGAGCATGGAATAATCCTTGACAACCCTCTTTCGTCACCTTCCCTTGCTTTCCCTCCCTTCCATTTGGGTATATTTAAATATTCACCTGCAATCTCATTATTCTCACCACCATCACCACCATTATCCTAGTTCAAGGCATCATCTTTCACCTGATCACTGTAGTAGCCTCCGGCCCTGTCCTCTCCTTTTCCCCATAAAATGTCCTCCCCAGCTCACCCTAGCCCATGCTGTTAAATGTAAATCAGGTCAAGTCACTCCTCTCCTTCAAATGTCCCAGGACCTTGCCTCTCACTCACAATGATACCTCAACCACTCAGTATGGCCTACATGATCCATTTTATCTCTGAACTTTTCTCCTAGGACTCCCACCCCATACTACCTCCATCAAAACTCCTTGCTGTTAGGGCAGCTGTGTGGCTCAATCTGTTAAGCATCCTGCTTTTGGTTTCAGCTCAAGTCATGATCTCAGGGTCGTAAGATCAAGGCTTGCATTGGGCTCCACGCTTAGTTTGGAGTCTGCTGAGATTCCTTCCCTCTACCCCTCTTCCCACTTGCATTCTCTCTCTCTCTCTCTCTCTAATTAATCTTTAAAAACAAACAAACAAAAACTGGCTGGTCTTCCAATGTGCCAAGTATGCTCTTACCTCAGGGCCTTTGCCCATACTTTTTTCTCTGCCTGAAATTTCCTTCCCCTGCATATTCACGTATCTCAATGCCCCTCACTTCTCTGCTTAAATATCACTTTGTCACCCAAATAATAAAGTGATAAGTCTTTCCTCTGAACCACACCGCCACTGACACTTTCTACGCTCCTTATTTGCTTCATTAACTTTGTTTTACTTTATAGTATTTATCATCACCTAACATTATATACTTTGTAAAAACTTACTTATTATCTATCTGCCCCACTGGAATGTAATATCAATAATAGTGAGAACTTTTTCTGTCAATATCTCCCTGCACCGAAAACAGTGTCTGGCACCTGATCAGCAATTTATATATTTTTTGAATTAATGGATAGATGAAAGAAATCGAAGTCGTGGTTAAATGCAAATCGGAAATAAGTCAACTTATTTAAAACAGTAACAACCAAGCTAGGACATGTGAGTGCATTGGTTCTGATGAATTTCTCTCAGAATGTTTTCACAGTGTTTGGGGCCTCCCTTGATGTGGTTTGGTACTTGAGGAAGAGACTATTGAGACAGCCTCGGTGGTGATGCAAACAAGAGGCAGCAGAAAGCACGGAGTTTGCCAGCTGGTGTCACTCCCCTTGAGTTCATGCGGACATCTGAACAATAAGATGTGCCCCACAGCACATTCTCCTTTAAAAAAAAATCCAACATATTAATTCCTTTCCTAATGTAGACTTGCTAGAGAACACCTCTCTAAGTACAATTTAAAACCACAAGTGAAGAACGTAAGGATGACTTCCTTGATGATATACTTCACAGTTGATTTCATAGTTTAATTTATGTATTTCACCTAAGAACAGCCTCACACAGTAAGGTTGTGTGCATTATATGAGACCGACATAAAGGAAAATGGCCTTAATTCACTGACAAGAGACTCCTAAAAAAGATGTGATTTCTACCTCTGTGACTCTGTCACACAAAACCACTGCCTAGAAATGAAATACTCACTGTAAACAATACCAAATAAGCAGTTAGATGATATCCTTTTCAAGGTTGTACTCTGCCACATGAACACAACTTTATTTAGTTTTAGACATAGGTGGAGTGAAATATTTAAAGTCTGAGTTAAATAACACCGTGCATCTCTAATAGTTGGAATTGTTTAAAAGCATCAGAAGTGTGAAGATTTTTATTTAAAATTTACTTTTTCGGCATCCCTGGGTGGCTCAGTCGTTAAGCATCTGCCTTCAGCTCAGGCCATGATCCTAGGGTCCTGGGATCGAGCCCCGCATCAGGCTCCCTGCTCCACGGGAAGCCTGCTTCTCCCTCTCCCACTCCCCCTGCTTGTGTTACCTCTCTCACTTTGTCTCTCTCTATCAAATAAATAAAATCTTTAAAAAAATTAAATAAATAAAATAAAATATACTTTCTCAAAATGGACATAGATTTTACACTGGAATACAAATTATACCCACAACCAAAAGACAAAGATCACAAAATCACAGTGCGTGAGGGAGGAAACGAGTCAATACATAAATCTGGGTTTCGGGGGGTGGGGGTGATGGAGTGAAAAGCTGCCACTTCATTTCAATTCAGTCCCAAATGCTTTATGAAGAAGATGCAGCCTGAGAAGGAGTTGAAGGATGACATTTTAGAAGAAAGAACTTTTAAAAGTGAACTGAAAGTCATACTGGTCAAGTTTAACTGTTCATATGTGCTTTAGCAAACTAGGTCACACATACTAAATTAAGCTACTAGATTTAGATCTGTAAAATGTTCTGGAAAACAAGCACCATATTAATTTTTCTTTTTTCTTGACTGACTATCCTGAAGGTTTGCATATGTAATAGTGGTTCAGTGTAATAGTTTTCTGAGGAATTTGGTGGCATGGATGCACATGTACATAATGTACACATGAATTTTAAGTTGTGGACAGATGACTATGCTATTCTACAAAGAATTTTTAAAGACAACATTCTAATTGCTTAGTATAATAATCAAATGAATCATAAAAACTTAGTCATTTGACATATTTTAGGTATAAGTCATTATTTGTTTTGTAATGCATGGTAATCAAAATGAATGGTTAACGGCTCAGGAAAATAATGTAATCATCAGGTAAATTTTTGCTTCTTGAACTGGAGAAAAAAGAGGTGTCGTTATTCTTGGAGAGAGGGCATTTTCCCCTCATATATGAGGGTTGGCCTCAATAACTAGCTGGTACTGATGACTTTCCAAAAAGAATGGACTTATGCTAACTACTTGGATGCTAAGCCCTTGATTTGTCAACTATTGATTGAGTTATGTCTTACTGCCCTACATAGCAAACCAAAACTCAGATTATTAAAGGCCTATCTGAATCCAGTTCGTCTTGCTGGACTCATTAGGAATTTGCAAGCACTTAAAATGTTTGCTGTTTCCTCATTGAGATACATAGATAGATGGATAAATATTCATATTCACTTTGAAAATTCTCCACACTAAAATTATTTGAGCCAAGCACTGTCTATTGCACAGAATTAGAGCCCTTGAAGATCCATCTGTGTCTTATGGACTCACAATTCTTTCCTGAGAAATATTTGGATTCCTCCATTGGTAGCCCTGCAGTGCTCATAGTTGAGGGATGGTCCTCCATTACAGATGTCAACCCAGCCTTCCACTTGGTTATCAGAGCATATGGTTCTTCCTTTAATTCATCTGTATAGAATGTCTGCAGGCGGGGTTCTTGTCAGAAGATCTAATCTCAAACTCTCACCTCCTCTGATCAAAAATGCTATTTATTGTGTGTGTCACTTAAATTGCAAGTAATATTTCTTCTAGATATTCTACACTTTTTTTCCTTTGATTAATAATCGCTTAAACTTTGTACCAGGGTATCATTCTAAGCCCTTCACACCTATCAACTAATTTAAGCCTCAGAATAAACCTATAAGGGGGGATAATATTATTATTCCCACTTCACAGAGAGATAGTAATTTGTTCAGTGACACATAGCCAGGAAGTGGCAAAGTTGGATTCCAAACTCAGGCAATTGGTCTCCATGCTCTTAACCTTTATACTACTCCATACTGTAGTCATGCACTTGTACCAGAATATGCGGACCCCTCAAAACCATGCCCTTTTTTAGCTTTGCTTTGACACTGAGCCATCTCTTATCCTGAGGACCATCTTAAGAAGTAGCCTCATAAAACTCACCATTGGACTTATTGAAAAATAGTGCTATGGACATAGTTCACTACATCACATCAAGTACCCTTTAGGAAAAGAACTTTCTCTCAGGTGTCACAAACAAATCAAAAGAAAAAAAAAAGTTGTGTTTTTATCAGATGAATACCATTAATCTCATTCTCATAATGTGTTTACCCGTTTATTCCAGCCACTGGAAAGTTCCAAACCTAATTTTTTCTCCACCTCTATCCCCGCTCTTTGCCCTCTCAGTACTTTGCACACTGAACCTATGTATTAGTCAGCCTTATTTTGCTACATTTATTCCCCTTATTCTATTCTTTGTGCCTCTTTAAATAACTTCAAATACATTTTTAAGAGCAAGCATGAAAACAAATTTTAATTATTACTAATAGATCTAGTACAGATAGAAATGTTAATTTATTTGAGAGGGCATGAGTTAGTGGTTCTCTCTATAAAGATATGCACTAGTCTAGTCAGTGTGTAATGTTACCAATACCTGTGTTTGGTCAACAAGCATTTTAGGGTCAGTGAGCTGTAGGTAACTGCTCACTACACTTTTCATCTCTGCATTCACAGCCACCCAAGGTACCCCTTCTTCAGTAAAGGTGTCCGAGAAATATTTAGGAGCTGAAGGGAGATGGGGAGATTGAGGGTCAAGCTCTATCTGGCCTGGAAAGGAATGGAATAGAACAGAGCCCCTTCCAAGACCGTAGAGGTAGCAAGGAACTCTCAAAAGCAGAGAGAAGAAAGAAAAGGATAAAATTCTGGTCTCTGACTTATAATTAATAATAAACAAAGGAATCCTAGAACAAACCATCTAGTCTGGGCCTTACTGGAGTCAACTGAACTATATAATTTAAGAGAAATGCCTCTCCCAGCACCCAAAACCCCAATATTGAAAATCATTTGTGCTAAAAAAAAAAAAAAAAAAAAAAAAAAAAAAAAAATCAGTCCTTAGGAGAAGTGAGAAGGGCCCTTATTACATGATTCTGTCCACTTATATAAATAGTTAGATTTCCTTGGACCTTGCTGAAATGGGCTGAGGGGACCAGAGTTTGGATGGAAAGTGAGAGAATGGAAGGGTAACTTTTGAGCACAGGCACGCTTCAGAGAAATACCAGGGTAAGTGACATTTTCAGGGGGAGGATTTAATATGGGAGAAAAATGGAGTGAAATTCTGAACATGTTGAGTTTTTGGTATCTTTGGAACTTGTGAGGAAAGAAACTGTGGTAACCATCTGATTATATGGGTCAGAAACTCCAAAGAAAGATCTGGGGACTCCTGGGTGGCTCAGTCAGTTAAGCATCTGCCTTTGGCTCAGGTCCTGATCCCAAGGCCCTGGGATTAAGTCCCATATCGGGCTCCCTGCTCAGCAAGGAAGCTGCTTCTCCCTCTGCCTGCCACTATCCCTGTTTGTGCT
The DNA here is from genome assembly GCF_029215605.1 of Mirounga angustirostris. Lineage (NCBI taxonomy): Eukaryota > Metazoa > Chordata > Mammalia > Carnivora > Phocidae > Mirounga > Mirounga angustirostris. The sequence continues at coordinate 43,481,618 of NW_026991716.1, read as the reverse complement.
CTCTCTCTCTCTCTCTATCTCTCTAACTAATAAATAAATAAAATCTTAAATAAAAAGGAAGACCTGGAAATAGGTTTAGAAATGGTCAGTAAAATGGCTTTGCAGCCAGGGGAGTGGAAGAGAGCATCTAGAAGCAAAGAACATCTAGTAAGAAAAGCAAGGAAGTTAGAGCAGAGCCCTTAGGGTAGGGGGTGGAGAAGAGGCCATCCAAAAAGGCAGCTAAGATGAATTGACCAGAAAGGAGGAAACTGGGAGACAGGTATAATGGAAGCCAAGGACCAATGTGTGCCAGCTGCCATCTGGCTTCATTCTACCTGGAACTGGGACACAGTACAAGTGATGCTCTAATAGGAAGACCTATAGGGCACTGGGACCAGTCAGCTATGGGAGCCATGGAAGGAAGCGGTCTTGTCTAAGAGGAAGAAGCCTTCCAGAAAGGGAAACATCAGGAACAAAGGCATGCAAGTAAACAAGTACAGTTTGCTTTTGTTGGAGAATAAAATGCTAGGGAAAGCAGAAAGTGATGAGTGATTTGATTCTCTTAACAAACACTTACCTAAGGCTTGGCACAGGACCCATACTGTTCTAAATGCCTTACACAGATCCACACCAAATCCTTTCAGCAATCCCCGAAGTAGCTTTGATTCTAATCCCTTTTCAGAGGAGGAAATGGAGTTTAAGAAAGGATAGGTCACTTGTGTGAGGTCTCACTGCTAGTGAGGAGTAGAATAGACCTTCGCACCCAGTCAGCCTGGCTCCAGAGCTGATATTCTTAATTGCCATGCCCGGCAGCTTCTGCAACAGATAGGAGGAAAGAGAATGCTTCTTGAAGGGATTCTGTGTGGAGAGCTAGATGGGAGTGATTCCCTTGCTGCATGGAATTTGAGGCCCACACTTGGATTTTGTGGCATTACATGGACTTCTAGAGTATCCAGTGTGTCCCTGGGAGGCCCCCTACTCCCTGGATCACTTGACCTTTGGACCTCCATTTCCCCACCAATAAAAATCACTATGATACTGGCCGCTCTTTATCTCCACCACAGGAAATTTGGGAGAACTTGTGATGCACTACCTAGGAAAACTCCCTGGGCCTTAGGATGAGCATTATTCTTGGTCCTGCTACTGTTATGTCATTATTATGCTATGGATGCCTTTTATCAGCTTCAGGCCAAAAGAGGAATGTATTCAAAGAGTATACAGCATAAGTGAAAATAAGATCTTATTGTTTCTTCATCTCCTACTTGGAGAATATGCTTAAAAGCAAGTAACATTTTAACAGCAAGTAAAGGAGGCATTTCATTGCTCTTCAGTCGAACAGTAATGATTATAAAATTATCTGTTTTTCTCCATCTAAAATTACCACTATCAATGTGCTCCTTTATTCATGCATTTAATTCCTAGCCTTTCAGCAGCCATTTGAAACATTTGGCTTTAGCTGCGCATCTTCAATGCCATATTTGTCTGTCTAGAAATATTTCTCTTTCCAAATATGGAAAAACTCATCAAAGAGAAAGTGCCAAGTGCATATATATAACTTTCGTTGGACTCTGGTGAAATTTGTATGCTTGGTGGTAAGACCAAAAAGCTGCTGACTAGCTGGGAACGGGTGGGCTGACTGGAGTGAGAGTGACTGGCAGCCCCTTGTTGGTGGTGGACTGGGAGTGGTAAGCAAGACACTGTCAGATTTCGCACTCGGGAACCTCAGGAGTTGATTAATGATCCTTCCAGGAGAGATGCTGTCTTAAATAAAGTAAGTGTCAAATAAACCACAATACTCTTCATAAATCATGTGAAGTAAGGATGCTGCCATTTTCAGTAGGCTGACAAAAATCCCATAATGCACACCAGCTGTCTGTCCTGCTGAATCGAAGAGAAGCAAGGACTCTCCAGGGCAAATTCATCAGATATTCAAAACTGTCTCTCTTTTTTCTCCCCCAGCCTCTTGTTTCTGGCCCCATGCACATTCCTCGGTAATAGAAATTACTAGACCTAAGTCCCTTCTGGATATCCACATCATGAAGGACCTGGCAACCTGGCATTTACAGATTGACAGACCCAATTAAATTTTTCCTAAAATCAATTCACACCACAGTGTTATCTCAGCTTTAATTTAGACCCCATTATGGAATCTGTCTCTGTAACTCACACACCTTCTTAAAGGTATTTTTCTAGGTATCAGCAAAGAGATGGAGGTCTTAGGAAACTGAGGTGCAGATACCTCTGAAATCAGAGGAGACCACTTGAAAGGCTCCCACCAAGGGACCTGACAGACAGTTTGTGGTTGACAAAAGTGGTGGCTTAGAGGTTACAGTCTGTAATCTGCCTAGACCTAGAGAAGGACATGGTGCCTTCCCAAGAATCCCATCCAGCCTCCTCCAACTAAGGAATAATTCCATCTCAAGAACTGCTAAGGACAAAAGAGCCTATCCTACCCATTTCTCACTTCCTCTGTTAGGACCACATCCTGCCTCATCCAGTCTTGTGGGCATGCCTCCTCCTGGGAGCCCTTCTTTTATGCAAAAGACGTTTTTAGCCCCTCCTCCATCACACTACCGCTGAACTGAATCTGTGCTCCGCTTTGTCAACTTTCCTGGATATAAATGCTTTTAATGATGCTTATTTGGCATACTGCTCTTCATGGTTTTGGAACCAAACTCTCTCTTTGTCTGAAAATAGAAAAGGATCCTAATAATATACATATTTCATATATACCCATTTTAAGGAAATTCATGGTAAGAAAAAATATTCCTAAAACAGTGTTTTCTTGCTGAATAGGAGTATTATAATATTATCCTTGTTATTATATTTATTGAGCAGTTGTGTTCAGCCCTGTGGTGGGCTCAAAAATAGATAAAAGGCAAGGTTCCTCTCCTTAAGGAATTCACAGTTTTAAGAGGAATGTTCACACATGACACATATTTAATAAATAATATTGGCTAGTTATCTTCAGTGACATGCTCCATTAAAGAGAGAGAAGAGGGATGCCTGGGTGGCTCAGTCGTTAAGCGTCTGCCTTCGGCTCAGGTCATGATCTCAGGGTCCTGGGATCGAGCCCCGCATCGGGCTCCCTGCTTGGCGGGAAGCCTGCTTTTCTCTCTCCCACTCCCCCTGCTTGTATTCTCTCTCTGGCTATCTCTCCCTGTCAAATAAATAAATAAAATCTTTTAAAAAAGAGAGAGAGAGAGAGAGAGAAGAGCCTGGTGTCATTATATTTGGAAGCAAAAAAAAAAAAAAAAGTCAAATTACATCTGCTTTTGCCTGAATTCTCTGAATGATGCAAACCAGTCCTGGTTTACACAAGTAATTGCTGCTCTCGGTCTCTGAATGTTTAACCATTTTTAAATAACTGAAATAAAAAGTAATATAGAAATCCACATTCAGCTACAATTCTGTGGGGGATGTTCTATGACCAAAAAAAAAAAGGAATTGGAGTCTCCACACCCCACACTGCCCCACAAGTAGTTAAAAGTCAGAACATTTTACACTTCATGAGTACACTAAATTCTTTATAATACCAGTGTTTATACAGGCATATCTCATTTTGTTGCAGTTTGCAGATATTATGGGGTTTTTTTACAAATGGAAGGTTTGTGGCAACCCTGTGTTGAGCAAGTCCTTTGGTGCCATTTTTCCAACATTTGTTCATCTCATGTCACATTTTGTTATTCTCACAATCTTTCAAACTTTTTCATTATTATTATATTTGGTATAGATATCTGTAATCAGTGATCTTTCATGTTACTATTGTAATTGTTTTGGGGAGCCATGAACTACACCCACACAAGATGGTAAAATTAATCATCAAGTGTTCTGTGTGTTCTGACTGCTGCACTGAGCAGCCTTTCCCTCATCTCTCCCCATCTCCTCAGGCTTTACTATTCTCTGAGACCCAACAATACTGAAATTAGGTCAAATAATAACCCTACAGTGGCCTCTAAGTGTTCAAGTGAAAGGGAAAGTTGCACGTCTCTCACTTTAAATCAAAAACAAGAAATGATTAAGCTTAGTGAGGAAGGCATGTCAAAAGTCAAGATAGGTCAAAAGCTAAGCCTCACTTGCTGGTTGGCCAAGTTATGAATACAAAGGAGAAGTCCTTAGAGGAAATTAAAAGTGCTACTCCAGGGAACATATGAATGATAAGAAACTGGAACAGCCTTCTTGTTAATATGGAGAAAGTTTCAGCAGTCTGGATAAAAGATCAAACCACCACCACCATTTCCTTCAACCAAAGCCTACTCAAGAGCAAGACCCTAAGTCTCTTCAATTCTATGAAGTTGAAGCCAGTGCGCATTTACTGTCCCAAGAACCCTAGGATCCTAAAGAATTATGCTAAATCTACTCTGCCTTTGTTCTATAAATAGAACAACAAAGTCTGGATGACAACATGTCTTTTTACAATATGGTTTACTGAATATTTTAAGCCCACTGTTGAGACCTACTGCTCAGAAAAAAAGGATTTCTTTCAAAATATTACTGCTCATTGACAATGCAGTACACAAGAGCCCTGATGAAAATGTACAAGATTCATGTTGTTTTCATGCCTGTTAACACAACATCCATTCTGCAGCCCACAAATCAAGGAGTCATTTGACTCTCAAGTCTTACTATTTAAGAAATACATTTTAGGGCACCTGGGTGTCTCAATCAGTTAAGCATCCAACTCTTGATTTCGGCTCAGGTCATGATCTCGGGGTCATGAGATCGAGCCCTGCATTGGACTCTGCGCTCAGTGGGGTGGGGGGCAAAGGGAGTGTGCTTGAGATTCTCTCTCTCCCTCTGCCCCTCCCCCTGCTTGTGCACACACTCTCTCTCTCTCTAAAATAAATAAATAAATCTTTAAAAAAATATATTTCATAAGACTATAGTTGACACCAATGGGAATTTCTCTGATGGATCAGGGCAAGAAAATTGAAAACCTTCTGGAAAAGATTCACCTTTCTCGATGACATTATAAAAGTTTTGTGATTCATGTGGGCGGGGCTCAGTCGTTAAGCGTCTGCCTTCGGCTCAGGTCATGATCCCAGGGTCCTGGGATTGAGCCCCGCATCGGGCTCCCTGCTCCGCGGGAAGCCTGCTTCTCCCTCTCCCACTCCCCCTGCTTGTGTTCCCTCTCTTGCTGTCTCTCTCTCTTTATCAAATAAATAAATAAAATCTTAAAAAAAAAGTTTTGTGATTCATGGGAAGAGGTCAAAATATCAATATTCATAGGAGTTTGGAAAAAGTTGATTCTAACCCTCATAGATTACTTCGAGAGGTTCAAGACATCAGTGAAAGAAGTAACAGCAGAGGCGTGGAAATAGCAAGAAAACTAGAATTAGAAGTAGAGCCTGAAGATGGGACTGCATTGCTGCAATCTCATAACCAAACTCGAACAGATGAGGAGTTGCTTCTTATGGATGAGCACAGAAAGTGATTTCTTGAAATGGAAACTACTCCTGGTGACGATGTTATGAAGATAGTTGAAATGATAACAAAAGATTTAGAATATTATATAAAATTAGTTGAGAAAGCAGCAGCAAGTTTTGAAAGGACTGACTCCAATTTTGAAAGAAGTCCTACTGTGGGTCAAAATGCTATCAAACAGCATCACACGCTACAGAGAAATCGTTCATGAAAGGAAGAGTCAACTGATGTGACAAATTTCATTGTTATGTTATTTTGAGCCACCTTCAGCAACCACCATCCTGGTCAGTCAAGAGACATCAGGATGGCACTTTGAGGCAAGACCTTCCACCATCAAAACGATTATGACTCTCTCAGAGCTTAGATGATGTTTAGCATTATTTTTAGTAGCAGTTTTAAATTAAGGTATGTACTTTTTTTAGACATAACGCTGCTGCACACTTAATAGTATAGTGTAAATGTAACTTTTATATATACTGGGAAACTGAAAAATTAATTTGACTCACTTTATTGTGGTATTCACTTTATTTGGATATTTGTTTTATTGCAGGGGTCTGAAACCAAACTCATAGTATCTCTGAGATATGCAGAAGCAGAAATAGTTCCACGGTATTGCCTGTGCAATATGAAGTTGCTAACTCATACTAATTCTGAGATGGTGCAGAATTATCACTTGAAGTATAATTTTTTGAAGTATAATTTTTGACAGGATTCTATGTACCTTCTAAGCATACATAGCTCTCATGAATGTTTCACTTTGGGTTTTCTGTGAAGAAAATTTCCTAAAAATATTTTCTTTACTGTGTGTCATGGATCCCTGGGAATATGTGCCTGGGAATACATAGAAATATGATGATTGGGTAGACATTAATAGTTAAGGTTTTGCTGTAAGGATTGATGTTGTGGATACTAAAAGAACCTGATACGGGGAAATTCTTATTTAAAAATCTACATCCCTATGATAGTTTTTCTCTCGGATTTAAGACATCTCTGTGAAAAGCAAAACTTTCATCCAATTACCTGGATATGCTTGGAAGGGATCTTTGGATTTATTTCATATAGTTGGATGTGAAGGTGTAAAATATTGTTATATGTCTATAAAACATCTACCCTTCTTTTGCCCTTTCAAAGAGTATGTTTTTGTGCTGACTCCAATGTACTACTTTACCTCCCACTCACTTATTTTTCCTCTTTTCCATCCACTTTAGAAAAATCATAAAAAAAGAAAAAGTAGAAACAGACTCATAAATTCAGAGAACAAATTGGTGGTTGTCAGAGGGGAGGTAGATGGGGGGATAGACAAAATAGATGAAGGAGATTGATAGGTATAAACTTCCAGTTATAAAATAAATAAATGATGGGGATGAAACTTATAGCATAGGAAATATAGTCAATAATATTGTAATAACTTTGTATGGTGACAGATGGTGACTACACTTATCATGGTGAGCATCTCGTAATATATAGAATTATTGAACCACTAGGCAGTGCACTTGAAACTAGTATAACATTATCTGTCAACCATTCTTCAACTAAAAAATATATATATATTTTCTGACAGCTGATTTAAGGATGCTGACCCAGTTTCAACTATAGGGCATGGAGGTTGATGGACTAGTAGTCAAAACAAGTTTCTTGTCTAAGACTATGCATTTTTGTCGTAGGAATCTAAGAAGCTATAGAAAAGCTATAGAACAAAAAGCAGGAAGCCTTACCTTCATTGGGCGTGGCCCCTGACTCATCGATCTGTAAGGAGTATAGGGTGCTCCTATCAGTGTGAAATGAAAAGTGAAAGAGACCAGAAAAAGACCACAGTCAACCACAAACAAATACCTGATAGTGAGCAGGATTGTCACGGTGGCTTACATACAGTTGTTGTACACTCTGAATGACCCTAAATCACATACAAAACAACACCAGAGGGTGCAAGACCCCACTTCCCAGGCAACGAGTCAAACTTCAGAGCAGCCTGAAGTTCCTCTCTAGAAATTCATAATTTCACATCTATGGACATATATGGCACTAGAGTGTTGTAAACTAAAGCACAGTGGTGATTTGTCAGAGTTTACAACCTTTTTACCTACTGCAAGACAAAAAGGAGCAAAAGCTATGTTTTCTTCAAAATAGGCAGAGATTCAAAATGCTTTCAAGGTTCAGGGAGCAAGAATTACAATGGATTCCTACAGAAACATCCCTTTGGGCTCATCAGATATTCTTCCCTATTATGGTTTTATTAAACCCAAATGTAAAGATTAAAAATTAATGCCTTGCCACGTGGGTATTTGAATGTCTTTTTTAAATGGATTTTTTTTTTACTTCTGCTAAATCTTCCTGAGTTCAAATCCTTAGTTCAAATGAGCATTTTCATTTTGATATGTAAATTTATATATGGATTACTTTACTTGCTTTGCCAATTTTTTTCATTTAGTACTATTTATAAAGATGTTGGATATCAAGGTGCTTATATAGCATTCGATAGGAATCTACATTAAATGTATATATATTAAAATTAAGTGTTAAGTACTAATTCATAATCTTTATAAGAGCCTCATTCTAAATTGAGCTGCATTTAGAGTCTTATTATTTTAAAATAGCCTTTCTACCCCAGATGTGTCTAAATTCAGATCACATCTTATTTTGGTTTAGAAATTTCACTCTAAAGTAAAAAGCACACAATTATTTATAATACTTCTCTCAAACACCATTATAATGGGTTTCTCATATTTGTACAATGCATATTAATTAATTCATTCAACATTAAAAACACATTTATTGAGTATCAACTGCACCAAGAATTGCTTTAGACCCAGGAGGACAAAAATGGCTAAGATGTGGTCCCCATCCTCAAGAAATGCACAATCAAGTAGAGTAGGCAGAAATGTAAATAGTAATTTTTATGCAATAAGTGCTATAATGTGATATGTAACTTTATAAACTTTATAAATACAACAGCCTATAGTAATATACAAAGCATAGTGCAGTAACAAAGACAGAAGAGACAGATTCTTCATGCTTAGGAATATACAGGGAGGTGATATTGTTTAGGGTGAATTCTTAAAAGGGAAGGTGTGCATTAAATGGTAGGCCTATTATCCATTGCTATGATTTAATCCAAATCAATGAAGACTAAAGAAAATCTTAAGTTACTTTAGACTTGTTTCCTCAGTTTAAAAAGACCTTTTTTGGAATTTTGTCCCCAGTTCTAGGTCTCTGCCTTCAGATCCACTGGATTGAAGCATTTCTTTAGATTTATTTGTTTCTTTCTCACTCAATTTCCTGTTTATGGAAATAATTGTCCATGCCAGTTGCAGAAACAATTTCTTGTTCATCTTGGAATGAATCTTTTGCTCATCTTGGATAAGGAATGCTCCTTCAAAATTATTTGGATAGACGTTTTACTGCCATAGGAGCGGTTCTTCAAAATCAGTTACCTAGAAATCTTCAAATATGTATATGGTTGAGAAAGGCAATATCCTAGAAGAACAGAGCCACTGAATAAGGGAATTCCCCTGAACCTCATATGGATCACAAATCATTTATATGAAGAATGGCAAATGATACAAAACAAAAGATTAAAGACCTTTTAATCTAAGTGGTTTAAGATTTTATTATATGAAAAATGATAAATCTATAAATTTTCATGAAAATCATTGGATTTTTCATCTCAGTGCATACAAGATAAAAAAGAAAAAAAGAAATCATTGACTTTTTTCAGGTTATTAATGTTTATTTTTTTATTAACATAATGTATTATTTGTTTCAGAGGTACAGGTCTGTGATTCATCAGTCTAACGCACTTCACAGCACTCACCATAGCACATACCCTCCATCACCCAGCACCCCCATCCCTCCCACCTCCCTCCACTCCAGCAACCTTCAGTTTGTTTCCTGAGATTAAGAGTCTCTTATGGTTTGTCTCCCTCTCTGGTTTCGTCTTGTTTCATTTTCCCCTCCCTTCCCCTATGATCTTGTTTCTCAAGTTCCTCATATCAGTGAGATCACATGATAATTGTCTTTCTCTAATTGACTTATTTCACTTAGCATAATACCCTCTAGTTTCATCCACGTTGTTGCAAATGGCAAGATTTCATTTTTTTTGATGGTTGCATAATATTCCATTGTATATATGTACCACATCTTCTTTATCCATTCATCTGTTGATGGACATCTTGGCTCTTTCCATAGTTTAACTATTGTGGACATTGCTGCTATGAACATTGGAATGCATGTTCCCCTTTGGATCACTACATTTGTATCTTTGGGGTAAATACCCAGTAGTGCAATTGCTGGGTTGTATGGTAGCTCTATTTTCAACTTTTTGAGGAACCTCCATACTGTTTTCCAGAGTGGCTGCACCAGCTTGCATTCCCATCAACAGTGTGGGAAAGTCCCCCTTTCTCCGCATTCTTGCCAACATCTGTCGTTTCCTGACTTGTTAATTTTAGCCATTCTGACTGGTGTGAGGTGGTATCTCATTGAGGTTTTGATTTGGATTTCCCTGATGCCAAGTGATGTTGAACACTTTTTCATGTGTCTGTTGGCATTTGGATGTCTTCTTTGGAAAAATGTCTGTTCATGTCTTCTGCCCATTTCTTGACTGGATTATTTGTTCTTTGGGTGTTGAGTTTGATAAATTCTTTATAGATTTTGGATACTAGCCCTTTATCTGATATGTCATTTGCAAATATCTTCTCCCATGCTGTCGGTTATCTTTTCGTTTGGTGGACTGTTCAAAGGCTTTTATCTTGATGAGGTCCCAATAGTTCATTTTTGCCCTTGCTTCCCTTGCCTTTGGTGATGTTTCTAGGAAGAAGCTGCTATGGCTGAGGTTGAAGAGGTTGCTGCCTGTGTTCTCCTCAAGGATTTTGATGGATTCCTGTCTCACATTTAGGTCTTTCAACCATTTTGAGTCTATTTTTGTGTGTGGTGTAAGGAAATGGTCCAGTTTCATTCTTCTGCATGTGGCTGTCCAAAGGAAACCTGGACTCATAGCTAGGTCTTTGGTATCTGTTAGTATCTTTCACCTAAATAGGTACATATATATTCGCAGGAATCTGCTGGGTTTGGAGACTCTAAACGGGGTCATGCGCCAGAGATAGAAATGCTGGGTCACAGGCCGGGTGAGCACGGAGTGTGGCCAGAGACCAGGGAGATGGGAGTGATTGACTGCTTTTCTCTGGGGGCTCACTGCGGAGTGGGGCCCCGAGTTCTCAGCTCCTCCAGGGCAGAGATTGGGAGGCCGCCAAAATCATTGACTTTTAAAGGGGAAAGATAATTTAATCCGGTATTCTCATTTTTTAAATGGGAAATCCAAGGCCTACATATGTAAAATGTGCTGGAGACATGAGCCAGCTAACTGTATACATGGAATTAGATTCAAGTCTTTGCTCCCAGTAGAATGTTTTTTCTCCTGCTTCTTTTTATGTGATATCTAGTTCTGGTCCCTACATTTAACATACCATTTAGGTTAAAAGAATATAGGGCGATCTTTACCCAAATAACATAAGGCAAAGGGCTCAGGTAAATGTGAATGGCATCACTTAAGACAGGTGGGAACACATGACAAAAGGACCGGCAGTGAACGAACACCCTGTTAGATAAGCATCTAGCAGGAAGGCCACAGAGAGACTACTTAGTTTCATGGAGATCCCCTAGCCCCCATAGTTTTCCCTTTTTAATAGGGAAAGTGTGGGGTGGAGTATAGAGAGCACATAAACATGTTGCGCTGAGGATCTAAGGAGCTGAGTGAAGGTGTCAGGGTAGTCTTGGGAAATGATGGCTTCCAACACCAGGAGAACTTGGGATCCCTGGTCCCATAAAAGTTAAATTGGGTGTAAGCCCCACTCTGGGATGTAAAGGTCCCTCTAGTCCTAGGTAGTTCATTGATAAGCAATCTGGAGGGAATTCATTAGACAATGTTACTGGCCTTCCACAAAATAAACTTCAAAATGATCAAAAGACTTTAAAGAATTTCGGGTTGCCTGGGTGGCTAAAGACGGTTAAGCATCCGACTCTTGATCTCGGCTCAGGTCTTGATCTCAGGGTCGTGAGTTCAAACCCCACACTGGGCTCTGTGCTGGGCATGGAGCTTACTTTTAAAAAATCCCTTAATTGCATAGATTTTAATGAACTAACAAGAATAGTTATCAGACTTTGGTACCAGACATTGTATGTGCCATACTTTACATGTATAACATTTAACCCCCCATCTATCCTGAAGGCAGATGCCATTTTCTCCACGTTACAAATTAGAAAACTGAAGTTATTTTCCCCAAGATTATTAGTGATGGATCTGAAATCCAAATTCACATCTATGTTCTTTCCAGTTCATGCTATTGTTTGCATTTAGATCATTATATTAATTTATTGAAATGTAATTACACGACCTCAAAATATTAGAACTGAAGATCAGTGCTTTGCAACCTGTAACATGCATATGAATCTTCTTGGAGCAGGTTAAAATGCAAGTTCTAATTCAGTGGATCTTGGGTGAGGCCTGAGTCTCTGCATTTCTCACAAGATCCCAGGTCAAGCTCATGCTGTGTCTCCAAGGATCACATTTTTGAGCAGAAATGTATCAAGTATCATGTGGATAACCTAGTCTAACTCTCTCATTCTATGAGATTTAAGTTATAGAAAACTAGAGATACTATCAATAAGAAATAAAGAATAGTTATACCTCATTTTTATCAAATAAATAACAATTTTTAAGCAGGCATATCCCTTTAGAATAATATATTTGTACACCATTAAGCTCTTTGAGGAAAATGCTTCATGTATTTCATATATATATATATATACACATACATATATATTTTTTATACCTGTATGTATATATGTATATGTATGTGTATACATATATCTTTTATATATTTGTATATGACAAACTGATAGACTTCATTCTAAAAACTGAAGTTTCCAAACATCAAGAGAGACATCTGCTCATTGGTCAGTGCCAGCCTAGAGCACTCACCTTTCCTCCCCACCTCCAGTAGTGATCTTCAGCCCAATGCCCATCAAGGATTCCACACAGCTGTAGTTACAATGTTAGTGGAGATGTCCTTCACATGTCCTTTCATGGCCCAGATGAAGTGAGCCCCAGCACCTTTGAATGCAATGTGGTGTTTGGTGGCTGCTGGGCTTACCAAAGGAGAAAAATGAACAGAAGTCACATGCACGACTCCCGGATGACCTTCCCACCAGCCCCCATGGAGAGCCAGAGCCTTGGCACAACAAATTGCTCATTAGTGCGGGAAGCTCTGGTAATCAATCCCTGGGACCTGTTCTTTGTTCCGTGGAAGAACAGGGAAATAAAAAAGGCATGTGAGATGGGGAGCAAGTTGGGAAACCAGCCCTGATCAATTGCCCCTGAGACTGAACGCTGAATAAGCATGGTACTGCATCTGACAGGAAGGAAAAGCTGTGAAAATTTATTGGAAAGGAAAGAATGACTAAAAGCAAGCCAACAAGGCAAGTCACACATTCCTGTGAGTTCCCAACTTTGCAGATCGTGACACAGGCCATGGGCTGGGAGAGATGAGACTGGCAAAAAGTGAAGGAGTTGTCATGCTTCTGGCTTTTTTTTAGAACTGTGGCGGGTCTAAAGGGGACTTCAAGTCTTCTCTTCAAGTCCTCTGGGAAACACTTGGCTTTGATCACATGAGGTGGTGCCATGTATTAAAGAAGGCCAAGAAAACTAATACTACAGAAATACCCTGTCGATCATACCTATACCTCTGTTTAGATGTGGCTGCTGATATTCATCATAAAAGCAATATATTAATAAACATGAAGTGGGAAAAATGATATATCATAGTTCACTTAACAAGTACTTATTAAATTCCTTCTTCGTCTCTGACATTTTTCTGGGTGTTAGGGATACAGGAATAAACCAAAGTTTCTTCCCTCATGAAACTTACACACTGGGGAAGGAGACCACCACTACCAGTCACAGAAAGTCATATACTTAATATAAGGTCTGGTTACAAGGGCTATACAAAAAGACAAGTCAACATGAGATGAAAGAAATGGATGCGAAGTATGATTTTACATGGGACAAGCAGAGGGGTTTTCTCTCAGGAGGCAACATTTGAGCAGACGTTTGAATTGAGTGAGCAACAGAAAGAAAAACTTAAAAGCAAAGGATTGTGTTTGCGGTTTTTACTTGAAAATGTATTACAATCTGCTCTCAGCTGCTTTTGAATAAAGCCTTAGTGAAAATTCCTTACAAGCACATGACCAGGGTTCTTGAACCTATTCTTTCAAAATACTAGTTACAGAAAGCATGTTGTGCTAAATGGGTCAGTACCTTATCTCCTGTAATCCCCACAAGTTGACAAGGGAGATGCCATGATCCTCATTTTACAGATGAGGTAACTGACACTCATGAGGTTAAGAAACCAACCCAAGGAACACAAAAGCAAGTGGCAGGCTAAGATTCAGTCCTTGGTCTGTCCACTTGATGTGACCTCCACACACTCTCCCTCATTCTGAATGCCTCCATGCCACTTCATTTTGGCAATAATGTGAAACAGCCTTCTCTTTCTCCCTCCCTCCCTCTCATGCTCATTTTATAATAAGGCTCCTCTTTCTGGATTTTTCCACATGGTCAAGACTCCATCCTACTGGGCGGCAGTAGGACAATACTGACCAGGAGTGGCCTGGACCAACCATCTGGCCAAGCAGGTGGAGGGGGGCAAGGCTCAGATGAACAAGCAATATTGACCATGAGAATTAATTTCATGTAGAAATCAGTCAAGGAATAAAGGATTTAGTAGGTGAAATACAGACCCTAAGTACATAGAAATATTCGGGGCAGTGTCAATAAGAACTGGAAATGTCAGGGAGAGCTCTGACTGTCCAGAGATAGTTTTTTGCTCTCCATTCACACTTCATTAGTGATGCTAGCCTTCAGCCCAGCACTGTGAAGGGTCACCTCAGAAATCAGAGGATCTCCAGGGATCACTGCCCTTGGCTGGGATAGGGAACACATACCAAGAGCTTTGTGGTGACTTTGTTCCCATGAGCTGATTCCAGGGAACCTCTTTATTTTTGCAATCAAGCCTTTTTACATCCTCACACTCATTTTTCCATCCATGGAATAAAAGTCAAGATAAGGGAAACCTAGCAAGGAGTTTGCACCTTTTACAATGGTTTTATAGTCACCATTATTTTTATCATGAAACATAAACTCAACATAAACTCAAACTTGACATTATCTATGCTCTTGGCATTTAGGGCAAGAAAAATAATCAAATGAAGGGCACAGAAACCACACTGTTATGGTTGTGAAATGTGGGGGAAATAATAACAGCATGAGTTTCATTCTTAACTCCAATAGCACCTGATTGGAAATGACAGAGAGGTCTAGCCGGCTTAGTTTTGTTTTACACTCTGTATTGTCCAGCTTAAATTTATATGTGATGACCCAGAAAAAAACAAGACATAAAAAGCTTTATATAAATGCTATAATTTGGGGCGCTTGGGTGGCTCAGTGGGTTAAGTGCCTGACTCTTGATTTCAGCTCATGTCACGATCTCAGGGTCCTGGGATTGAGTCTTGTGAGGGGTTCTGTGCTAGCAGAGAATCTGCTTGAGATTCTCTCCCTCTCCCTCTGTCCCTTCCCTCCCCTATCCCCCCATCCCCGCTCACACACATGAACTTTCTCTCTCTCTCTCTTTCAAATAAAAAAATAAATAAATGCTATAACTTAAGTAAGGACAAGAGATCTTAGATTATGTTGGTAGAAAGAGTACTAGAAGTTCTAATAAAATATAGTGTATACTGTACTAAGTCCCAGAAATTAGGGAGAAGAAGGCCTGTAAAGAAAACAAGACAATACCACCTAAAGTACCTAGAGGAATCTCTATATCAAATATTTTTATTTCCCCTCTTAAATTTTAAATTTGGAGAATGTTTTTAAATACCATTTCTGTGATGAAAATATTTAATTAATGGCTGATTAGCTAGTCAGTAATTAATCAGTTTGATTAATTTTGTTGGTATCTGTTCCCCTCTATGTCTTTGACCAGCACCAGTTCGCGAGGATATCAGCACAAGCGGAAACTGAGAATTGAGATAATAAGAACCAAATACGTACGAAGGGCTCAGGAAAACAAAACAAATAACTAGACAGGAAAGCACAGGTAATAGGAGCTACCAGAAATGGTGTCAGCAGCAATGAAGACATATGCAGGTGAAAAAATGAATCTCTGTAGGACTCTCGACTATAGTCAAAAATAAAAGCCAAAAGAATCCTTTTTTAGGCTGGGAAACCAGTAACATGAATGACACTTGACATTAAGTCCAAGTGTGCCCTCAATTTAGGAGACCCTTACATATTTCTTTGCATGAGAGTCCTGCTGTAGGTGAGCTGAGCCTGCTAGCAAAGGACTGGCTAGCTTGCAAACATGGGCATATAGTTCATTGCACGAGGGCACCCAGCCAAGGGAGGAAGGAAGGATTGAAATCCAGCCCAGGGTTCTGCCTGCCAAACCATATGCTCTGTGTGGGGTTGTATCCAGCCAGAGAAAGGGGGACCTTTTTCTAACTCCCACAGTCACGAACCAGTGGAATTTTAGCCACCTTGAGGATTGCCCCTCTCTAGTTCCTTCAGAGGAGCCAGTTAGGCTAGTAAAGGCCCTGGAGAAGGAAAGTAGACACACATACCCAGAATGGGAAAATGGTAGTGAAGAAAGAGAAGAATGGGCAAGGGGTAGCGTGGAAAAGAATTGGGGGGAAAAGGATCAGAGAGAAGGAATTAAGTCAAGATATTAAATCTAGAATTTTTGTTTAAATAAGTTTATTTCATAATTTCTTGCATTGACAGCATTTCTATCTTGCATTTTTATCTTGCACTGAAGAAGTTTCTCAAACTAACACTCTTTTGAAAATGAAGATTAGTTAGATCCAAGATCTATATTAGTTAAGACTAAGCTTAGCTCTGAGTAACAGAAGTCTGTCAAATAACAACTTAAAAATAGAAATCTATTCTTCTCTCAGGTAAAAGTTTTGAGGTGGACAGTCCAGGGCTAGCATGGTTACTGTCCTGTCATCTGGAACCCATTTTGCTTCCAGGGCCCAGGTACAGAAGATGTCCTTCTTCTCATGGTCTAAGATAGAGATTCAGCCATAATATCCATGTTTTAAGCATCAAGATGGAAGAAGTGAGTAAGGAGTCGAGGCCACTGCCTCTTAAGGAAATTTCCCAGAAGCTACTATGTTATATTTCCACCAATATAACATTGGCTAGATTTAATCACTTGTCCCCACTGAGCCACAAGAGAGGCCAGGAAATGTCTTATTTCAAGTAGCCTTAGGCACAGCTAAAAGCTAGGGGTTTGAAGAAGGGGAAAATTGATATTCTGATAGGAAAATAGTAGCCTCTAACACAGACAAAGGCTGATACTTGAAAACAAAGCCCAAAGAAGTGACAAACTGACAAAAGAGAAATGTAACTGGGTAAAAAATAGGAGGGCAAAAGTGTAACGTATTAGAATTTAAAGGAATGCAAATTAAAACAGAGGAATGACTTTCTCCTATCAAATTAAGCCTCCAAAAAAGAAATAAAATTCACTAATTTATAGAAAAGCATAATGGTTACCAGTAATTATCTCAGAACAGTGGAACTACAAATAATTTGTTTTTCAGACAAGCTTGTTTGAAATTTAGAGTAGCGACCAAAATAATTTTTTCTTTAAATGTTAGCCAGCCTTTTTTTAAAACTATTCTTCTTCATTTAACTTTTGCAGCAGACTATTTTAGTCCTCATCTCAGTGACCTAAAGCGACAGTGTGATAAATGGAATTATACCTCAGTGCTCATCTTTTTTTTCTTTCCTCTTTCTGTAATCTCAACAACAATCAGCAGAATCTATTTAGCTGTGCTTCAGAGGTTGCCAGTCCTTGTCCTGTTCATTTCTTTGACATTTGGGTGGGAGCCATCATTTTCTTAGGAATACTATTTTAGCTGAAACTTATGTGTCTACCCAAGGTCTAATTCCCCATACTATGTTAACTTGCTTGTCCAGGCTTACATCTTCCTAACCTTCCTCTCTAACATGATTGTGAGGGGGGATCTTTATGAGTGTTGTGAACCCCACAGAAGACACTGGTAAGGAGTGGGCATGCTTATGAGAAACAACCTATTCTGTGGACTGTGAATGCAAATGTTGGCTGAGTCTACATCATCTATTGGATGATGATTCCAAAATTGATCTTCAGCCCTTCCCTCTCCTTTGGGATACAGATTCACCCATCTAACATTTCCCATTTCAATGTCTAATTATGTATCTAAAAATGTATCCTAGCCAGAATAAAATTCTTGATTTCCCCCACCCTGCATACACCTGCCCCTTCCCAATCCCCCACCCAACCCCCACAGTTAATGAAATTGCAAGCCACACAATTGCTCGGGTAAAAATCCTAAAGAGTCATTTCTTGTATTGTTTATATCCTTGTTATCTCCATCTCATCCATCAGTAACTCCTGTTCACTCCACCTTCTAATTATATCCCAAAGCCAATCACTTCACACTGCTTCCAGTAGTACCTTTGGTCCGAGCCACTGCCATTTCTTGTTCAGGCCACCCCACTTGCTGTCTCTGTCAATCAGGTTAGGTTGACTGCTTCAGCAAACAATACCCAAACTTCAGTGGTTTACCATAAATAAAAGGTTACTTTGAGTAGGGAGACTCTGCTCTATACAGTCATTCAAGGACCAGGTTCTTTCAAGTAGTGGCCCCACCATCACATAAGTCCTCAGAGTGTGGCATCCAACGAGCAGATGAGGCATGAGAGATCCACAGAATCTTATGGAGATTCTCAGAAGTGTTAAGGTTCAGGCCTTAAAGGGGCCTGCATCATTTCCACCCATATCCCATTGGCTAGAGGTCAGTCGTATGGCCCCATCTAACTGCAAGGGAGACTGGGTAATGTTGTCTTCCTGTCTGGCCGGGAGGAAAATAAACCATATTTTTGTCACCCCTATTCCCTTCTTCTACAATAGTTACAGCATCTTTTCAAGTAGATTGGAAATCAGAGCATATCACTATCCTGTTTAAAGCCTTCCAAAAGCTGCCTACTGTGATGACATCAAAATGCAAACCTCTTACCCTGGTTACAAAATCACGTATGATCAGACACCTGTGTGTCTCTCTGACCTTGGATGCTTCAGCACTTCCTTTTGTGTACTGTTTGCTGATTCCCTCAGCAACTCTAAGCTCCCTCTTAGTTTAGGGTTTTGACACATGCTGGCCACCTCTGCTGGAATACTCCTCTTCCATATATTTAGATATTTAACTACTTCTTACCATTCTGATTTTAGGTTAATTGTCACCTTACAGAGGCTGTCCATAATCAACTCATTAAAAGTAGCCCCTCCTCTAGATACCTAATACCTCACTACTAGATTTCTATGTACCATTTTGCGTAAGGCATTTATAATTATGAGATACTACCTTATACCTTATTTTATTTATTTATTATCTGAAGCTCTTCACTCTATTACAAGCAAGGACCTGGTATATTTTGTTCATGTCAAATCCAGCATTAGAACAGTGACTGATTTAGGATATGCATAAAATATCAATCTGTTGAATGTACAAATACGTATTTCACTTAGATATGAGTTTGAGTTCAGCTCTTATAAAAGGGACCCAAAATAATGAGACTTAAATATGATTAAAGCTTATTTCTCTCACAAGTAAATAGTTCTGATGTAAGCAACCAGATTTAAGTATTTAATATACCAGCTTCACAGTCAAAGTCCCAGATTCCTTCTTCCTTGCTGCTCTGCCAACGGGTTTGCCCTAACCTAAGTGGTCCACCTTGGTGCACGCTTCATCTGCGTTCTAGCCAGCAGGTGGGAATAAATAAATAAAAGTGTCAAACTTTTTATATCCAGACTCAGAAGTTGAACACATCATTTCCTCTTACATCCCATTGCCCAGAACTTAGTGCTGTAGTCACGCCCAGTTATAAGAGTGGATGAAAAATTCATACTTAATCTGAGTAGCTATGTGCCAAGATGAAAAATTAGGGTTCTGTAATTATAGAAGAAGGGGAGATGCACCGGAAGAAAACTAAAAATCTCTGTCACAATAGTTGAACTGATTGTTTTCCACTTAAAATTGTATAAGAGAAACTTTTCCACTGAAAAGAATTAAACCTTCAGGAAGGAATGACCTCTACAGTATTTGCAGCAGTTAGCTTAAATATATTTATAGCCAGCCAAGTGCCAAAGTGGGTGAAAATATTCTAACATTAAATAAAACTCCTTTTTCATTTAATTATCTGTAATACCTTAGCAAAATTAGTGTAGGTCAATCTCTGTCCCAGTTCTGATTCCATTTCTCTGGCATTTGGTTGCCCTGGTTCCTTGTGTCTTGCTCACTCCTACATCCCACACAGTGTTATTTCCCAAGGCTGATCTGGATTTTTCTGGTTTAGAACTCATACACCACTTGTAAAGAACTCTCAATTTCAGGTTGAATCTTTAAAATTCAAAAGCATTGTGTCTTTATTACTACATTGATTTTTTTCAATGGGTCTTTCCACTGTGTTAGCTACTTTTTTTTCCTCCTTAGAGATGAACTAATCTGTGCAAATTGAAAATTTGAAAGAGTGGCTTTTTGTTACAGATACAAACTTTCTTAGCTCCAAATGTCTATGGATGCCATCTGCAGCTGCTATCAAAGGGAGTTCTTAGATTTTGTGTGGAAAAGGTAACTCTACTTTGAGTCTAGGCTACAAAAAGTGAACTGTGAAGTTCTTTCCTCCACACAGTTTTCCCAGTCTCCCTCTGGTCCAGATTCTCTCCACGTCCCACCCATCCCCACTCACCATTTATCTTTACTACAGCAGTGACTCAAGTTAAAACCTACTCCTTGAGATAAAATTCTGCTCAACCTGGGTTTTAATTTTTCTATTTCGTGTACATTATTAATGGTTACAACTCTGTTACATACTGTAACTTGGATTTACCTTTTTTACCCCTGGGAGTGGCTTCAGCACTTCAGAAATAAATTTTTAGGCATGTCTCTCTGCAAAGAAAGTAGGATGAGGGGCGCATGGGTGGCTCAGTTTGTTAAGTGTCTGCCTTCATCTCAGGTCATGGTCTCAGGGGTCCTGCGTCCCGCTCCCTCCTCAGCAGGAAGTCTGCTTCTCCCTCTTCCTCTGTCCTTCCACTTGTGCTCTCTCTCTCTCTTGCTCTCAAATAAGTAAATAAAATCTTTTTTAAAAGGTAGGATGAGATTCCTGGAGATAAATTTTTCAAATGTAAAATAACTACATTATATAGTATATATAATACATACTATATACAAGCATATATACTGGGGGTGCCCCACTGGTTAAGTTGGTAAAGCATCCGACTCTTGATCTCAGGGTCATGAGTTCAAGCTTTAAGTTGGGTGTGGAGCATACTTAAAAATAAATAAATAAATAAATAAATAAATAAAGCATATATACTATATATTCATTTGGCATTTGCAAGCCTCTTTTCTCCAGCAAATGTACCAATTTATTTAAGTTTGAGAAAATTTACAAAAGAATATATGTAGTCAAATCAAGTGTTTTCTTCAATATTGATAGATGATCTAAAAGGGTATGACATCCTTAAAGAAGGAAGTCTAACAAGAAAACCTCCCAAGCCCAGCACACTGCAGTTTATAGAAATATGTGTTCTTACACATCTGCTTACTTGATCACATGCATCATCTGTGTTTGTTAGAGTCTTTGTCTGTTTCACTGATGCATTTTCATCAGCCTGGCTTTTGTTATTTGTGCTGTGTAGGACAACTGGTGATGTATTCAAACCTACACCAGGCTTAAAACATGACCTTGAACAGTTGAGTTAACTTCTTTGTGGCATAGGCATTTTGGAAGGAATGACTAATTCTTTTATTCTAATTCTTTGAGAACATAGTACCTGTTTTACTCAAAAGTAGTATTGCAGAAAAAATTAAAATAAATTGAATTCTGAAAAATATATTCAATGTTTTAAATGCAGAGTTGTTCACCATATGTTACTTTATATTGTAGTTTTAGCTCAAAGAAGGAGTCTTTGTAAGACAAACAACTGGATTTTATTTAAATTCAATTTTTTTAAATGAGGTAATGTCTTCAAATGATATGTTGAGGAATGCCAACCCCAGAGAATGTAAATACAAGGTGTTTATATTTTTCTCCAATTACTGCCTTCAGCTTGAGACTTAACTTTTTGGATAGATTTCATGATTTGGGGGTCAATTTTAGATATTAAAACTCAGCTTGTTTCAGTATAAGTCTCTAATTTCTTGTCTCTTTAGCTGTCATCAACCAATTGTAGGAAGGCTCTTAGGGTGTGTGTGTGTGTGTGTGGTGGTGATGGGGGGTGGATGGGAATGTTTGGTGCAGAGATACCTGCTTCTGTGCCCTCTTCTAGTCTAACTCTTCCATAATTAGGAATAGAGAAGAAGAATTAAGAGGGGCAAATCTTCTTAAGCAACTGATTACATCTAGGTGGTAGGAAGATTTCTTGCTCTGGCTCAAAATGGTCCCACTTGCTGCTGAATACACCCACCATTGGAGGGGTCTCCACACAGATGATGGAAGTGATTTGCTGAGGATCACCTCAAAGAGTCGACAGTATCTCCCCTCAGTCTCATAGCGTGTAGGTTCCTAGGTGGACTATAGCCTCCCTTGGCCAGTTTCAGTGTTGGATGCCTATATCACAGCTCCTCCATTACCCATCCTGTGCCCTCCAGTGGAATTTCTTAGGTCTCCGCCTACTCAGAGAGCTACAAGTGCCCACAGAAAGTTGCCACTGCCCCTTCCTCCCAAGCCAAACTACACTTCAGCCTTCTTGTCATTAGCTGGTGTCAGCCACTCCAGCAGACTTCTAGCACTTTCTGGAAGTGATAGACCTCGAGTAGCCACCAGGCTCTTTGTTTATACTCACAACTACAGGACATGCCTTCACATCACACTTTCCAAGAAACCTCTCACCATGCACTAGATGACAGCACTAGAATGGGTTTCAGGATTTGCAGCTCAGAAACCTTCCAGCGCTCTGTGTAAAGGATTCCTCTAGAAAGTCACCAGCCACCACCTGGCCCCTGAAAATTCCCCATTTTTCTTTCTTGAACTTAGAAACTTAATGGTTTTCTTTCAGACTGTGTTACTGGTATTGTGCAAGTTAAGGGGGCTTTCAGGGTATTTTGTGCTTCTTTGTCCCAATACAGGACAATTCTGAGGCAATAGGGAAAGTCCCAATCTTTGTTTCTAACAAATATGGTACTATTTACCCTTGAACAATGTGGGGGTTAGAGGTGCCGACTCCCTGCACAGTTGAAAATCCACATATAACTTTTGACTTCCCCAAAACTTAACCACTAATAGCTTACTATTGACTAGATACATAGACAGTTGATTAATGCATATTTTTATGTTACTTATATTATCTACTGTATAAAGTAAGCTAGAGGAAAGAAAATGTTAGTAAGAAAACCATAAGGAAAAGAAAATACATTTAGAGTATTATATTGTTTTTAATCCCAAAAAAGTCCAAATATAAGGACCCACACAGTTCAAATCCGTTTTGTGCAAGGGTCAACCATAATTATAAAGGTTGAGCACTATAATTTTATAATCAGATTCATTACAAATAGAATGCATTATAAGAAGCCCAACTTCCTGTGTGTACTTTTTAGCTTTCACTCTTCTTTTAACTTTTGTTTTCCTATATGCAAAAAGAACCTCCCCTGTATCTTCTATGAGTCTATTCTACCAACTTAGAAGCTTCTGGAAACTTTCCACAACTTTAGTTTAGAAATGTTGTAACTATTATGCCAATATGAAAGCTGTTTAGGACTCTCAATGCCAACAGATCATTGTCTTCTATAAATGGGCATTGTCATCTTCTCAAAGTGATCTCCATAAAGAATTTTTTCTCTATTTTGGCATATACTTGAATTCTGACTATACTTCAGGAATTATATATACTACAATATAAATCTAATACACAAATCAACACACCTAATAATTTAGAAAATGATGATAAGGGACTAAATATGCCATTTTCTTAAATAAATAAGAGCTTAAAGATTTAACATCAGCTTTAAAATCCATTTGATAGGCATTTTGAAGAGCCTGAGGCAACCCTCTTCATGGTTTTACTTTTTAAGCAGAGAAGTAGTAAAAAGTCTGTGACATTTAATTAGGTTCTTTTTCCATGGAATTACCACTGTAGACCTTTTAATATGGATACTTAATCACTACCTTAGGCAGACATATTTTATTGCCCCAAATCTGAAATGAATTTTAATAAAGATTCAAGAAGTAGCTTTGGGGAATTTTGACAAATTTGATGAGAGAGGAAAGAAAAAAGAACCTCAGTAAATAATGTATCATTTTCCTGCTCTCTTTAGACTGGTTTGTACAGTATTCATTCCTTTTTTTCTTCTTCCATCCCTTCATTGATTTATATGACTGTATTAGTCAGGGTTCGCCAAAGAAAGAGAACCAGTATATAGATACAGTGGACCCTTGAATAGTGCAGAGTTTAGGGGTGCTGACCCCCATGCAGTCAAAAATCCATGTTTAACTTGCCACTCCCCAAAACCTTAAGTACCACTAGACTACTATTGACTGGAGGACTTACCGATGAATTAAACAACACATAATTTTGTATGTTATATGTATTAGAAGCTGTATTCTTACAATAAAGTAAGCTAGAGGGAAAAAAAATGTTATTAAGAAAGTCACAAGGAAGAGAAAATACATTTATAGTACTGTATTTATTGAAAAAAAATGTGTAAGTGAACCTATGCAGTTCAAATTCATGTTGTTCAAGGGTCAACTGTATGAGGAATTGTTTCATGTCATAAGGCAGGCTGAGAGGTCTTACCATACATAAGCTGGAAACCCAGCACAGCTCATGGTAGAGTTCCAGTTCAAATCCAAACACCTGAAAACTAGGAGAGCTGATGGTGTAAATTCTTGTCCAAGTGCAAAAGACTGATGTTCCAGCTTGAAAACACTCAGGCAGAGAGAGTGAATTGTCCCTCACCCTGCCTTTTGTTCTAATCAGACCTCCAGTGGATTAGATGAGGTCTGCCCACACTGGGGAGGGCAATCTGCCTCACTCACTTTACTTACTTAAATGTTAATCTCATCCACAAACACCCTCACAGACACAGCCGGAATAATGTTTAACCAAATATCTTGACACCCCTGGCCCCAGTCAAATACACGTAAAAGTGAAACAATGAAACTAAGATAATACTTAAATGGCCTCTGAAACAAACACAGAACATACTGGTAGAGAAACATAAAAAGATCTGTCACCTACACAGATATTTTGTATACATAATACTAAATATTCAGACGTTTAAATGTACTTGAAAAATTAATGAAATTTCTCCATTGTTATCCATATTTTTGGTACGGCATAGCAGGGACACTGGACAAGAACAAGAGAGCAGTATCATATTAACACTTGTGAATACAGGATATTCTGAAATAATCACAGATCAGTACTCTAGATACAGAGTAGTTCAAAATCTGACCCAGCAATAGCCTGCATTAGAATTACCCAATATTGTTTAAAATGCAAGTTTCTGAACTCAATCTACAGAAAAATCAATCAATCTGCAGAAAAATGTCTGGGGAAGGGGCATTAGAAGCTATATATTAACAACTATCTGTAGCATCAGCCTCCTCAAGCATGCTCAAGTTTGAATCTCTGCCTATGGACTCTTTCTTTGAAGTAATCTGAAGTAACTGGAGTCTAAAACTGGAAAGTGGTGTGGAAGGAAGGAATTCAGGCTCTCTTCGGTTTTGAACTCTGGGCCCACTACTGATGGTAAAAGTGATTTCCAGAGGAATATCTTCTATTTTTATCTTCACAGTCTTGTCAGGAGTTTACAACATTTTCTCCACAATGAGTCATGATTTCATCTTAGCAAGCACCAGTTCACCATGAAAGTGCAAAACTTTTTCTGTTTTACTAGAATGAAAAAAAAAAAGTTTAAAAAAAATTTGCAAAGCATCGCTTTAGGTTTGGGAAATGAGAATTGGGACTACAGGTAATGCAGATTGAAAAGAAGCTAAATAGTGTGCAATACTTGGCCTCATTAGAAGAATGAGTAAGATTTTTCTTGGTGGGGAAAGTCATAAGAAAGAGTGTCCCAGTGGGGAGCATCATCAAATGAAATTCACGGAACATATACCACCAAGATCCTCCACTAATAATAAAGTCTACTTGTGCCAGCTAGAAGAAAGGAAACTCTTTGAAACAGACAAGAGCTGAGTTAATTATCACTTACTGAAGAAGCCATTGTTTTGCAAACCTGTGCTTGCTGAGTCTGAGGTTTAGTTCACTGCTGGGCAAAGCTACTTGCCTCTCTTTGGAAAATTCACAGAACAGAGACCTCCCAAATTATAGCAACTGATGATAAAATATGAGAGTTTAAAAATGACCAAAGGCCATGCCTGGAAATTCTCGGTAAGTCACTAGATATGTGTAACAATTTCTCAATAGATACAATTTCTAAATAGAAAATAAATGAAATTGCATTAGAGACATTTACCAATCCTATCACCTTCGATACAATCTACCTAAATATCTCCAACAGGGAATACAGGGGATTAGGTACAAGATCCTGGAAAAACTAGAAGATCAAAAACAGAAGGGAAGGGCCTGGAGGGGCAAAAAGTAGGAAGCCGTGATTATGCAGAGATGAGAGGCTGCTATTATTTCTGGGCTGTAGCCACAAGCTTACACTTTGGAGATGCTATCATGGTTGATTCTGGATCTACCAGAATTGCCACCTTGATCTAGGGCTGAAGCCATTGCCTGAAACCCATCTCATAACTGTCATATTCTGTATTATCACCTCTACTACTGGGAAAACAGCCACCAGAAACCATAAGGAAGGAGAAAACCACTTTCCCCTTCCTCCTGCTTTCCCTTCTTCCACTAGGGCCTAGGTTTCTATAAGGTCAGTTTTACTTATTTATTTTTATTCAACATATACATGAGATCAAACACTATTTGTCTTTCTGTCTCTAACTTATTTCACTTAGCATAATACCCTCAAGGTCCACCATGTTGTTACAAATGGAGGATTTTCCTCTAAGTACAATTCTTTTCTTTTTAGCACTTTTTTTTTTTTTTGGTCTGTATGTATTTTTTTTGTAGGTTATTAAATGCATACAAGCTTTTTTTCTTACTACCATGTCTTTATAATTAATTTATATCTGCCATCATAACATAACAATCTCCTTTTGTATTCTAAGAGTTTATTAATAATGTTTGCTCATATTATAGTTTAAGCTTTTCAGTATTTTTGTGCTTTTTGTACATCTCTAAATTCATCATGGATTTAAATAATCAAATAGCATGTCCTTTGGTGAGTAAATTAAGTAATTTTATGTTCTTTAAAAAAAACAAATGGAGGATATCCTCCTTTTTATGGCTGAATAATATTCTATTATATATCCATATCCATATCCATATCCATATCCATATCTACACACACACCACATATACTTTATCCATTCATCCAACAATGGACACTTAGGTTGTTAGCATGGGTTGTTCAGAAATTGAATTTTTTCTTGCCTGATTTCTAAATATTGAATTGCCTCAAGGTTTAGTCCAAGGATCTCTTTGATATTTCTCTATATTTATTCCCCAGATCTCACCCAACTCTTTGACTGTTTATATATTAATTATTCCTATAATTAATCTTTAACCCAGTCTTTTCTCCTGAACTCGATGCACAAATCCAAATGCCTACCTGGCACTGGACTTAGATGTCTATTAGGCATCTCAAGTTTAACATGTCCAAAATCAAACTCTCAATTCCTGCCACCCAAGTGACCCCCTGCAGACTTATCAAGTCTTTCCCAACTCACTGTCCTCATTATGCATGTGGTCAATAAGGCTGAAAACCTTGACATTTCTTGCGCAACCCCACATCCAATCTATCAGCAAATTTTGTTGGTTTCACCCTCAAATATACTCTGTATCTGCCATGTCTCACCATCTCTACCTCTCTCATCTCTGAAGTACTATCATATTCTGCCTGGACAGACTACTGTTATAGCCTCTTTATTTGTCTCCCTGCATACATTCTTCCCAGAGTCATCAGCTCAAGTTACTCTCTCCAATTATTCTGATCACCTCTATCAGAATTTCCAAAGCCCTATATGATCTGGTCCCTGTTAACTCTCTGACTTATTTTCCTATAGCTCTTTCTCTCCCATATTATGCTCTAATAACACTGTTTTGTTTTTTTGTGTTTTTGTGGGGTTTTTTGCTGTTACTCCACATGCCAAGCATGTTTCCACCTGGAGTCCCATACAATTGTCGTGCCCTCAGCCCAGAACATTCTCCCCTAACGGCTTATATCCTCATCTCATCCAAGTCCTTGCCCCAAAGCCACCTTCCCAGAGAGGCCTTTCCTGGCCACTTTACCAAAAACAGTGCCCCTTCCCTCTCATTTCTCTTATCAGTTACATTCCATAGCACTATGTCAGGCAAGGTCCAACATGGGAAAAGTAGCCCACACTAAGTGGTCCAAAAGAAGAACTATAATATAAGGAAGTAGGAACAAAGTTGTTGAAAGAGGTAACACAAAGATTAGGAAGAACAGGCTGCTAGACCCTTAGAGCTAGAGGAAGAAAGTAAGAAATGGTATCACCAGAGCCCAAGAGCTGTCCCTGAAAGGAGGATAAAGGGTAAAGGGTAGATTCACAAAGTGGCTTACACAGAGAGTTGAAGATGCTTATACAGAAGACACAGAGCCATTATATGATGAACTGCCTGAAACAGAGAGAAGTGAGAGAAAATGCCCTGGATTTTCCCTGCCTCTTGCCCTCTACTTTCTTGTGAGAGCCTTCCTTTGGCCAAAACCAACTGAGGGCCAGAGGACAAGGGACCCTCAGAAATGTATTTTCCAGGGGAAGGACTGGGAATGGATCCAAGAACAGTGAGCAGTGAGCAGTGAGCAAGTGACCACCACAAATACTAATCACCACTTGATTTTATTTGTGCATTCAGCTACTTATTGTTGCTAAATATCTATCTTTCCCATTAGAACATAAGCTTCATAAGAAGATGTAATTTGTTAGTTTTGGTCTCTGGCACACTGTACTGTGAATGCACACTTTTACATAAGTGGAGGGTGGTTATTTTTAAATCAAAACATTTAGGACGTGTCCTTCCATCCAAAGTCTCAATGAAGGTTTTATCTTTCCTCAAAACATCATGAAGCCTATGATTATCTCTGACCAAGAGAGAACTACATGTCTCTTAGGATAAGGGATATTTAGGGAAGGGGCTCTAAGGATTGAGAGAGAAGGCTGTGAATAAAGCCATACCAGAAAATAGAAATGGTATAGAGTCACAATGAGTTGGCAGCTCACCAGGGGTATCTTGTTTTAGAGAGTGAGAAGAATTTCCAGTACAACTAAAAGAATGTATTTTTCGAACACATTCTCTTTATTGTTTACATGAAACACGGAGGAAGAGAAAATTGACTTAGACTGGAAAGCTTTTTCTAAAGGGTTGTATCACGTAAAAAGCTTGATTTAGATTATTTAGGGGGAACTAGGAAAGAAAATAAACTGTCTGACAAATGAGAAATAAATCTCTGCTTTTGGGAATACAAATGTTCACAAGCAGCATGTCCTGCCTCCATGCTGTGGTTGTCCATATTATAGAGGACTGGCAAACACACGTCTGAATTGCTCAGCTCGCCATCCTGGGGAGGGGGCTCTGAGTAGCTCCAGATGGCAGCACACATCTGGAGCGGGTGAGACAGGAGGCGAACAGTGTCTCCTCTCCCGGCCCACAGTATCGTAAAGTGAATAAATGATAAAAGCCGAACACCAAAATATTAGTTAATTCAGCAAGATGACACACTGTCGAAGTCTGCAGCCAGGAAAGTCTAGAGAAGACGGAAGCGCTTTACACATTCAGTAAAAAGAAATGACAGCAGTGCCGATGTCGTAATTACCTCCGACTCAGGGCTCACGGCTTCTGGTCAGATTTCATGAGTATCAATTAGTTATTAACGAACTCCTAAAAGCAGCTAATTACAAAAGCATTTACTTACATTGTAATAGCAACTTATTTCAGAGTGCCCCCAAAACATTGGAGACATAAGCCTAAAATGCGAGTCTGGCATTTCCCAGGCCGGGTCAGAGCCAGGGACTGTGACATGCATATTAGGGTCCTCCACAGATTCAGAATCAAAAGGATGTACAGGAGATTTATTATAGAAGTCCTCCCATGATTACGGAGTCTATGTTCACATTCTCCCGTCTGCAGGTTGGAGATCCAGGAAAGCCTCTGTGGTGTAATTCCAGTCCAAGTCCAAAGGCCCAAGAATTAAGGGGCTGATGGTGCAAATACTGGTCTGAGTCTGAAGACCTGTCCTAGGTCAGGAAAAGTTGACTGTCTGGCCTCAAGCAGAGAGACCTACTGGAGGAGCTCATCTAGGGAACATAACCCCTGCTTAAACTGCAAGCAAAAGCCCAGCAAATAGAGGATCCTTACCCCCTGTCGTGTCCTTGGAATGTATATTTCCATACTAGTAGTCATTTCAAAGACATAACCTTGAGAAAATAAGGTGTAGTTGAGATCATCTAAACTGTGTGTGTGACTGAACTCAGTTAAGGCCTCTATATAAACTTAAGATTCTGCGGGGGCAGGTATGGAGATCTATTTGTCTTGCGACTGCACAAGATAAGCCTCATATGTAAGTTCCCTTGCTTACTAAAACTGCCACCTACCAACCTAGACGGCCTCTTTCTTTGATATCTCCTTGACCTCCACATATGGGGGCCAGTTTGCAAACCACCACAGCGCGTTTCCCTTCTTCTGTCCTTTTGCTCAGTTGGGGCTCTCAGTGGATTAGATAATGCCACACATATCGGTGAAGGCAATCTTCTTTACTCAGTCTACCACTTCAAATGCTAATCTCTTCCAGGCACACACCTAGAAATGATGTTTTTACCAGCTACCTGGGCATCCCTTAGCCCAGTGAAGTTGACACATAATAATGATCACAACATGTAAATCCTAATGTCGTGAATTAGAAGAGATAGAAGGAAGGGAGGAAGAAAGGAGAAAAACTTTGCCCAAGAAAATCTGAAAAAGGGGTGCCTGGGTGGCTCAGTCGTTAAGCGTCTGCCTTCAGCTCAGGTCATGATCCCAGGGTCCTGGGATCGAGCCCCACATCGGGCTCCCAGCTCAGCCGGGAAGCCTGCTTCTCCCTCTCCCACTCCCCCTGCTTGTGTTCCTGCTCTCGCTGTGTCTCTCTCTGTCAAATAAATAAAATATTTTTAAAAATTTTTTTTAGGGGCGCCTGGGTGGCTCAGTTGGTTAAGCGACTGCCTTCGGCTCGGGGCATGATCCTGGAGTCCCAGGATCGAGTCCCATGTTGGGCTCCTTGCTCAGCAGGGGGTCTGCTTCTCCCTCTGACCCTCCCCCCTCTCATCTGCTCTCTCTCTCTCAAATAAATAAAATCTTAAAAAAAAAAAAAAAAAAAAAATTTTTTTTAAAAAAAGAAAATCTGAAAAGGAGTTGAAGTCAAGAAAAAATAAAATTAGGAAAAGAAAGAAAAAAAAAATTGCAATGTCTGAGTTCCACCTGCCATCGGTTGATGGTGCCGGGGATAGAGTGGCTACAGTTGTTCCTCTTCCACTGAATCTTTAAACACAGTGACTATGGATGATCCTACACGGCAGAATGAGCTTGTCACTGACAGCTCAAAGTTGTT
Source organism: Mirounga angustirostris (assembly GCF_029215605.1). Lineage (NCBI taxonomy): Eukaryota > Metazoa > Chordata > Mammalia > Carnivora > Phocidae > Mirounga > Mirounga angustirostris. The sequence goes on along the minus strand of NW_026991716.1, from coordinate 43,450,445 downwards.
TCTAATCCACAAATGCCAGGAATGAGTCCTCAGTCTCTGTTTTTGTTTGTCGGTTGGTGGTGGTGGTGTTTTCTGAGACGATCTTGGAACAGCTCACCCTGAACAGAAAGATGTCACAAATGTTTAGGATCAGAAAGCCAGGTATTGTTCAGTTTCCTTTGTTTTATTCAGCTTCCAGGACCTAATGTCAAACCAAAGACATGCTTTGATGGAAAAATAGAGGCGGTTGACAAATAAATAAAAACCTGATTAACATAAAAGGCAAAGCAAACTCCTTTAAATAAACAGAACATATATCTCTGTCTCCCAGCCAAATTCCAAGCACCTGATCAAATTTGGAATGAGTGTGTGTGTGTGTGTGTGTGTGTACATGTGCGTGCATGCCTGTGTGTGTACATCCTTGCCTGTGCAGTGCACTAGACCGCAACTTGACATCTCAGCCACTCTTCTAGCCACACTGCCAAGCTCTCAATAGGTCTCCCCATTCAAAGGAAGAGACCCTCAGAACAAAGGAAGCCATTGTCTTCTGGTGCTATTTCAGAGAATTTAATACCAGATGAGATCTTACAAACCATATAGTGCACAATTCTAGATGTGAAAATCGAAGGTCAAAAAAGTGAAATGACTACTTCCATCCCATGTGACCAGAAAGAGGTAGGGCAATTTTTCCCAGTTGAGGACGATGATGAACCAGATCCTCCCACTGCAGTAGCCATGTCTCCTCTGTGGAGAGACAGTGCACCCCTAATGTTCCAAGGAACAGTTTCTGTTTTGTGTTCTGGTGTGACCCATGCTAGGCTTGCAGGGCCGCAAGGCAGCAGAAGTGAGAACCCAGCAGGGGTAGGAGTTACAGAGTCCAATTACTCATCTACATCTCCATTGTTAACCTCTTGGCCCAATCAGTTAATTGTTGGTACTTGTTTATTCATCTGTAAAAAGGGGGAATAATATTACTGACTCGCTTCAAAGAGTCCTAGAGATGAAATAATGAAGAGTGAGAATGTCATAGTAATTGACTTTGAGCTATAAGCTAATGAATCATTATTATACAATAAAGGACAACAAAAATATTTGTAATTTGGCTTATCATAACTGCTTTCTTAGTTTTAAAGCCCTGACCTCCAAACAAAAGAATACCGCATTTTAACACTAGAAAATCTTAAAGTCTAAAATTTTATTTAATATTAATAATATTTTGAGCATATGTTTTTTGTCTTTAATGTACATATACTAAAGAAATACATAATGAATTCTTAGTGACTTACAATGGTATTATGTGAGCATACCCTTTCAATCTCCCCATTGGGTAAGCAATACTTATTACCAATCCGCTTCAGATGATATGAACAAACTAAGTAAATGTCTCCCCGAGATTACAGACCTGGGAGAGCTTTGCAAAAGCTGTGGTCTGAAGGTGTCTGATATGCATCCCTACTGATATCTAAATTACTTCCTCACAAGATCACTGCCTCCAACTACAATGATAATTTCTATCTCAGAATTATAGCTCACGTCTAGATTTCTTTTGACTGGCATGACTAGAGTAGCATTTGGACTATCCATTAGTGTGAAAAAATTCTTCAAAACATAACTTATGGTGTTAATTTCAGTAAATATGTATTAGCACCCACTGTATGCCAGGCGCCCTGCTAGTTTGGCATTCAGTTCATGGAGCATTCCTGAAAGAGAGGGGTTTTTAAAATAAGGGAACCATTATGTCTTTTCTATTTACATCATTGTTATTATTTCATTATGCGCATATTATAATCTCCTCAAATGGATCATTAGCCACCTACAGTTTTACATTTGCTCTCAGGGAGAAAGTTTATTAAAATGGATATTTTATAAATTGAAGTTAGTAGGAAAGTTGTGGGTCCTAAGTGGCTAAATTTATAGAACCATGGCATAATTAGATATGAATAAAATATTTGGTGAGTTAAATTCTCATTTCTGATAGAAGACATGGTATTTCTTTAGGAGAATATTGTCTAAAACCATGGCAAAGAGTGGTATCAGGGAAACTGATTGAGCTCAAGAGCAATTTGGGACATTATGTCTAAAAGCCACTCCCCTCCAAAAAAACAGGGCAGGGCAGCATTATATTTCTATTCAGTTGATCCATTCACAGGAGTCTATTTATTGCTGGGAACATGTGGAACAGAATCAGCTGCCTCTCCTGGAAATGTCAGTCAATGTCCCAGAGGCTAGGGTTAGAATCAGGGCTCTGAGATCTAGGCAGGAAAAGGAAGACAAAATTGCAACTCGTGGATCATATCAAATGAGCAAGAGCTGAAGAGTGGGGGCAATGCTGGGAATTGATTGATGGCCATCAGAGTGTCCAGAGCTCACTCCAGTAACAGTAAGTGGACACTGGCGGCATCATGTGATAATGCTCTGGATCATAATCATTTTTTTTAGCAGAGTTCCTCTTTAGGCTCATCATGCAGGTCCTGGCCTACTTTTGTGGGATGTAGTTCCAATGACAACTTACTTTTTCACAGCCAACGCAGTGCTATTCTAGTCTGCTTTGTTTGTGGACTGTTCAGAGGCCTGTATTCTACACTGTATTTCTATCTCAAACCTTTTGCACTATTAATTCTAATCAGTTTCATGTTGGGGTTACTAGGGATCTGCCCATATAAAGGTGAAGAAATCCTTTCTCCAGCTCCTTCCTGTCCAAAATCCACCCCACTCTCTGTAAATTGGCAGGAGGAGGAGAGCAGGTTGGCTTAGGAGTCAAGGAGGTCAGGTTTCCCCACAGTCTCTGCTGACACCACCCTTGCCAAATCCTCTTCACAGGGGGATTTGGAAATGCAGGCTCTCCACTCAGTCTCTGCCAGCACCACAGGGGATATGTTTTTTTTCTATGATGTTTGGCTGTAGCAGCGTGGTTATTGTCAAAAATATTGCCACCCTGCTGGACCACTAATTTTCTGGCCCTTTAGCTAGAGAGCAGACTTTTGGGGGGTCTTTTTTTTTTTTTTTTGGTCTGGGACTTCCAAATCAAGGGCTTCTCCAGCATCTGGCCTGGGATGTATGGGAGGAAAAAAAGAAAGTATAGGGAACTCATCCCATATTGTTAAAGTCCCAAGGTTCCTAGTTAGTATGCCCTCTTCATTCTACCTTTCAGAGTCTTTTTATGTTTGTTGTATTATGTCCAAGGTTATTATAATAATAATTAACAGGAGATATAGCAAGAAATGAATCATCTCCATCTTGCCAAAACCAGTAGTCTCAGTTCAATAACAACATTAGTTGTTATAATCATTAACAAAACTGATTCTTGCCTGTGGCTGTACTCCTGGGAACCTGAGGTAATGTAAATTAAGACCAAGACCATTTGGCTGGTAGGATCTTAGGGATGTTATTGGCTCCATGGGGAAGCAAACAGTCTTCTGCGAAAAGTTTTCTCAATTCCAAAGTACAGTCATCTCCAAAATTCCTTCCCACCAGTTCCACTTGGCCGCTAGAGACCTGTAACAGCATCCAAGATTTGGAGGCATGTTTGTTCCAAAGGGTGTTCTACATTGAAAGAACAAAACATGAGCATTATAAGGATGTATGCCATGCAGCGTGGTCCTGCTTTGGAAAACAAAGATGGGAGGAAATACATCAGAATGGAAAATTTCTGTCTCTTTCTGAGACTGATGTATGATTAATATCAGGTTTCTGCATGAATAATAATATTATAGCTTACTAGATAATAACAGTAAAACCCACCATAATTCTCTAAGTGAAGTCCACAAAAGTCAAGGTCACACTATTACAAAGTTAATGAAATGACAAGGGTGAGCCTACTATGAGAAACTGCCGATCTCCCTGTCTTCAAAATTTGCAAAATGAGCCACATCAGCCCAGAGATTTCACCACAGCTATCACTTACCTGATGCTGATCTCACATTGAGATTTACATGAAGGGCTTTATATTCAGTGGAAGATTTTATTATTTTCCTTCTAAATGAAGAAATTAGGATTCAGGGAAGTTAAAAAATTTGCCCAAAGTCAAACAGCCTGAATATGGCAGTGTAAAGAGAGAGAATGAGAGAATCTAGTCTCCAAGTACTTGGCTTTAATCAGTACTCTATCCTCTCCCTCAGAGAACCATCGTCTGAGCCCTAATTCAGGCTGCATGTTTTGGTGAGATTAAAGTTTATAATATATTCTCTGAGTTGGCTCATCCTGAGTGAGACTGATCCCACAAGTGGAAATGATTCCAGCTTGGAGGTTGAGGGAAAGCATGGGCCTTGGCAGACCTAGCAGCAGAAAAAGACCCTGGAATATTCTTCATTGTGTGAAATGACTGCTGTGAACTAGCTTAACTGAAACTTCATCACAGCTTCCTTTGTATTTTTGATTCAATTAACAATTATTAAACACCTAGTGTGTGCAAGGCACTCTTGGAAGAGTAGGACCCCACAATGCTCATTTATAGATCCCAGCTAAATCAACTAGCTCTTGATCATAAGCTTGTCAGTTCCTAGACTTCTATAGAGTATTTTAACTTAATTTGGCATATTTGCCTCTTATTCTTGGCTCCCTTTCACACTGTGAGGCCAAACACAACAACTGGCAATGGTCCGAATAAAGGCAAGCAAGCTGCTAGCACAGGGAGAAGCACCGTTGTTTGGCAGGTTGTCTGATCATGGCATAAGGAAAGTCTGTGTCAAGGAGGAGGCAGACTGGTAGCAACAGAGCAATATAGAAGGAGCTGAGACTGGCACATCCAGTCACTGAAATTAGTGTGATAGGAAAAAATGAACAAGACAAGAGTCCAGAGACGTGATTTAGGTCATTCTTTCAACATGCCCCAAGCCTCTGTCATGTGTGAGGTACTGAGATATGGTGAGTAGCACTGGGGATGTGGTGGTGACTCAGATTCTTTCACCAATCAAGCCAGTAGAAATTTCCCCTCCTTCAGGCTCCAGTAGTGCTCTTTGGAGTCACCATACAGAACTTAGAATCTATCATAGTCAACTACATATAACAAGGATTTGTGTATGTTTCCTACTCTTCAGGGCTATAGGTTTATTGAAGGCAAAGACAGTCTACCATTTATCTTTACTCCCCCAACATAGAACCAAAAACAATATTTTGTTCATAGTAAAAATATAATAAATATTTACTGAATTAAACTATAGACACCAACTTCAGGTGATCCACATCATCATCTGTCTCCTGAGTCACTTGCAAGCCAGCTCCTAACTGGTTGCTGGACTTGAATTCTTGGCCCCTTCAATTCATATTCCTCATGGGGCCAGAGTTCTACGTAAAAGGTAAAACTAACATGACTTTTTTGCCTTACATCCTTCAGCGGACTTACAATAAAATCAAAACTCCTTCACATGATCTACAAAGCCTTGGATTTTCCAACCCATTCTTTATCTCCAACCACACTCCATGACTCCTTCCTCATTGCTATCAAAGGCACAACCAAGGGCTGCCTGGGTGGCTCAGTCCGTTAAGCATCTGCCTTCAGCTCAAGTCATGATCTCATGGGTTGTAAGGTAGAGACCCCAACCCCACATCAGGTTCCCTGTTCAGCAGGGAGTCTGCTTCAGCCTCTCCCTCTGCCCTTTCCCCCTGCTTGTGCGTGCTCTCTCTCTCTTTAATAAATAAATTTTTAAAAATCTTTTTAAAAAAATGGTTCTGGCCTATGCTCTTTTGCATATCCAGAAGGCAGCTCCACTGCCATAATCCTCCTCCCAGGAGGTTCTAAGTCAGAGGTAGACAAACTTTCCGTAAAAGGCCAAATACTAAATATTTTTAACTTTGCTAGCCATTTGGTCTCTGTTGCAACCACTCCACTGTGCAACACTCCATAGGCAATATGTAAATAAATGAATGTGACTGTGTTCCAATAACATATATTTCCAAAACAGGCAGCAAACTGATTTGGGTCCGCAGGCTGTAGCTTGCCAACCCCTGTGCTAAATGACCAGAGTCACAGCTCTAGATAACACATCTAGATCACCCGGATCATTGCAAAAACCTCCAAACTGGTACTGATCCTTTCTCACTTGTACCCTAGCCTTCTATTCTCATCCTAGCAACCAAGGTGATCTTGTCAATGCCCTCCACCCTCCCACATCTTGCTCCACATAAAAGCCAATGTTCACACTGTGATCTACAAGGCCCTGTCTGTCCCTCACCATGATCTCTCTGAGCTTATCGATATTCAATCCTTCCTCCTTTCATTCCACTGCAGCCACATTGGCCTTGGGCTATTCCTTGAACAAGTCAGGCAGGTTCCTGCCTCCGTGCCTTTGCACTCAAGATTTCCTCTGCCTAGAATACTCTTCTGAAGATAACACATCCAGCTTCTTCACTTCTTTCTGGATATCTTTCAAAAGTCATCTTTATGGTAAGGTCTTTCTTAGCCACCCTATCTAAAATCTTCCACCCCAAACACCTGTAACCCCTCTTTTCTGCTTAAGTTTTTCCTAATTCACCAATATATATTATATATCATGCTTATTTATCTTTTTTTTAAAGATTTTATTTATTTATTTGACAGAGAGAGAGATAACGAGAGCAGGAACACAAGCAGGGGGAGTGGGAGAGGGAGAAGCAGGCTTCCCGCCAAGCAGGGAACCCGATGCGGGGCTCGATCCCAGGACCCTGAGATCATGACCTGAGCTGAAGGCAGACGTTTAAGGACTGAGCCACCCAGGCACCCTCATGCTTATTTATCTTATTTACTATTTGTCTTCTTCCCCAAAATATAAGCCCCATGAGAGCAGGGATTTCCTCTGCCTTGATCACCGCTGTAACCTTAATGCCTGTAATAGTGCTTAGTACATAGTACACACTCAGTAAATACATATTGAATGAAAGAATGAATGAATAAAGAAGCTCTCTTTCCTTATAGATACTATTGCGCTAAACCAAGAAGCCATCATGAGTAATTTTTTCTTTCCCTTTTGAATGTTTTTAAGAAAACGTGTCAAATTTCTAGCTGAAAAATTTGTATATATTGTGTTCATCTGCGCTCAAATTAAGGATGCTTAATTGTCTCATTTTAGCCACTTCTTTTCTTCTGAACTGTCCTTCTCCACTGACAGGATGGAACTAGAGGGAGGGAAATTAAGTTGCAAAACTCAAAAAGCAGATGTATGTTTTTTCCTCAATGCATGGAAATTGGTTATTGGTTATTGAGAAGTTTTGCTTCAATTCTGTGGGTATTTGTGAATGTGCTGACCAAACTCTTCTCATAGGTCATGAAAATGTCAGAAAAACTCTTCTTAGAGAGCTCCAAGAAAAACAATCCATTTTTGCTCTATGTGAATATATGTTTCTTTTGTACTTTGGAACAAAGGAAAATACCGAGTTTTTTAAGATTCAAAAGTGTGCGTGGGTTACTTATGAGCATATGAAATTGGCTCAAGTTAAGACATATTTGACAATTACTCCATCAAAAGAGATAAAGAAAGATTAGAATTTGGATTTATTTATATGTGATTAAAAGGAAATCAAAGTAGTTGGCATTTTTTAAATTGGCCGCTTTGTTTGAAATGGAAGGGAAAACGATTGCTAATTAATACTCAGGCTCAAATCGTCAGGAATGTCTCCCATTTCTTTGTCAGTCAATATTCTCATAATTTTCTGGGTTCTGATATCATTTCCTTCATTTCCATTTTCCCATGTATTTGTTTCCCTGAGCTCCTTTAGTTTCACCTCTAAATGGTGTGCAGTGCCTTGAACACAATAGGGTAAATAAATGCCTATTTCCCTAGCATCTTGAATTCTTATGCAAGTATTTCTTAAATATATGCCTTCTCTCAGTGAGACTGTAAACCCCTCAAAATAAAAAGGTATCTGAACCCACTTTCTTCTCTAATCACTCAATACCCAGAACATACTAGTTACTAAATGATGTGGAGAACTAAGGTGAAAGAAATATAGAGGAAAAATTAAACTTCCTTATAACTTGCCGCCCATTGACAAGTACCTGAGACAGGCAGAGTGACCTTCCTCAAGGAACTTAGCTCTCTCCATGTTAATAGTTTGCTAGAGGCAAGAGACAACCTTAGCATGACATTAGCCCAACCTCTGGGATCCTGTAAAATATCCCTGGGTGGCTCAGTCGTTAAACCACTGCCTTCCACTCAGGTCATGATCCCAGGTTCCTGGGATCCAGCCCCTCATCAGGCTCCCTGCTCTCCGGAAGCCTGCTTCTCCCTATACCACTCCCCCTGCTTGTATTCCCTCTCTTGTTGTCTCTCTCTCTCTCTGTCAAATAAATAAAATAAAATCTTTAAAAAAAAAATCCCTTTGGAAACTTCCTTTATCTCTACCCCCTAAGATATACGTTGGCAATCATCCTCCAAGCATATGGCCCACTGATATACATCTGAAAGGTCTCATGACTAGGGTTTTACCAGACAATAGTAAATGACCTTTTCGTAACAACAGCTAGCCCCTCAAGGTCCTGGAAACCTTGCTTCCAAATTCCTTAGAGACTTATGCTTCATGGTTCATCATCTTCTTTTTTTTTTTTTTTTAACATATAATATATTATTTGTTTCAGAGGTACTCTGTGATTCAACAGTCTTACACAATTTACAGCACTCACCATAGCACATACCCTCTCCAATGAGACTATGGACTCTGAGAAAGAAACTGAGGGTTCTAGAGGGGAGGGGGCGGGGGGATGAGTTAGCCTGGTGATGGGCATTAAAGAGGGCATGTATTGAATGGAGCACTGGGTGTTATACGCAAACAATGAATCGTGAAACACTACATCAAAAACTAATGATGTAAGGTATGGTGATTAACATAACATAATAAAAATAAATAAAATAAATAAATAAATAAGAGACTTATGCTATCCCTAACCCCCTCCCAACTCGAAACTATATAATGGGCCACTCCTCACGACCCCATTGCAGCTCTTTCTGACCACGGGTCCTGTTCCCATGCTTTAATAAAACCACCCATTTTGTACCGAAGATGACTCAAGAGTTCTTTCTTAACCGTTCACTCCCAGACCCCAACATTTCACATCACTAAATACTTGTTAAACTCGACTTGTTAGAAAGAAACATTAAGGGATGCCTAGATGGCTCAGTCGGTTAAGCATCTGCCTTCAACTCAGGTCATGATCTTGGAGTCCTGGGAGTGAGTCCTGTGTCAGGCTCCCCGCTCAGCAGGGAGTCTGCTTCTCCCTTTCCCTCTGCCTCTCCCTTTCCCTCTGCCTCTCCTCCCACTTGTGCTCTCTCTCTCTCTCAAATAAAGAAATAAAATCTTTTAAAAAACTAAAACTTTGATGTGCAGCAGATATTTAGGAATTAAAGGATAATAATTTTATAGCATTTAAAATTAAGCGTTTCAGTAGAACCTACTGTCATGAGGAGAGGCAGAAGATGTTAATTCATCAAGAATCAGACCTGTGGTTGTGTTGTTACTGGTGTTGTTGTTGTTAAAATCTCTAATTCCCCAGTGTTTTCACAATAATTAAGTCAGAAATATGAGCTGAGCTAAGAAATAACATAAGAAAATAACACTTACTCTAACTGTACTGACCTGCTTGTATTATTTGTAAGGCGTAAGTGAGTTATCTCACTGAGTTTACATGAGTTTAGAAATTTAGTTCTAAAAAAAGACAGGAAGGAAGGAAAGGAACAAGGGAAGGAATGGGGCGGGGGGCTACCTCTGCTGGAAAGGAGGAAAATAAAAGCACAATTTCAAAGATTAAACATGAAGATTCCTTTCATAGAGCCTAAAAGGTAGGAAACAATATAATGTTAATCATAAGCAGAGTGATCTGTGAAATACTGAGATTTTATTCTTGTCTAAGAACCTGGCTCTCTGCTCTTTACAGGGTAAGTATCCTCCGCACATTTCTTCCCTCCCTGTGCTTAAAGCTACACATCTGCAATACACACCACCTCTCTCCCACCTGACTTCTCTCATGGGAAAACTAAATTGGTTTAAATCATGTGGGAGCATTATAAATACTGTTTGGTGATTGGAATAAATTGGTTCAAATCACATAGTTACTTCCCTACATACTGACTGATGAGGAAATTTAGAGATGCTATAATTTATAAACAAAATGAAGGAGGTTAACCTGGCAAGATATGAGAGGTAGGAACAACTTTTGCATTTAAGAAATTGAAAGGGAAGAGAAGGGCCCATTTCCCAAATCATTCAATGAGGCCAGTATTACCCTGATTCCAAAACCAGATAAAGACATCACAAGGAACGAAAACTACAGACCAGTATCTCCTATGAATATAAACACAAAAATTCTCAACAAAATATTAGCAAGTCAGACCCAGTAACATATAAAAAGGATTGTAGGGGTGCCTGGGTGGCTCAGTCGGTTAAGCATCTGACTCTTGATTTCAGCTCAGGTCATGATTTCAGGGTCGTGAGATTGAGCCCCATGTCAGGCTCCATGATGAGTATGGAGTTTGCGTGAGATTCTCTCTCTCCTCTCCCTCTGCCCCCAGCACCTGACCACTCATATGTGTACTCTTTTCCTCAAAAAAAAGGATCATAAGCCATGACCAAATGGAATTTATCCCATAAATGCAAGGGTGGTTTAACATCTAAAAACCAATTAATGTAAAACACAGTATCAATAGAATAAAAGTCAAAAACTACATGATCATCTCAATACACACAGAAAAGGCACTCAACAAACTCCAACACCCTTTTACCATAAAAATATTCAACAAACTAAGAATAGAAAGAAACTTCCTTAAGGTAAAAAAAAGGGGGGGGGGCATTTATGAAAAACCCGAAGCTAACAGCATATTTAACTGTGAATACTTTGTCCCTAAGATCAGGAACAAGACAAGGATGTCTGCCCTCACTACTTCTACTCAACATTGTACTAAAAATAGCTAGGACAATTTGGCAAGAGAATGAAATAAAAGGCATTCATATTGAAAGGATGAAGCAAAACTATCTCTATTTGGAGATGACATGATCTCATCATAGAGAATTCTAAAGAATCCACCAGAAAATGGTTGGGACTAATAGATGAGTTCAGCAAGATTGCAGGACACAAGATTAAGATATAAAAATCAATTATATTTCTATACACTAGCAATAAACAATCTAAAAATGGAATTAAGAAAATAATACCATTTATAATAACATTAAAAAGAATAAAATCATTAGGAATAAATTTACCAAAAGAAGTATAAAATCGTACTCTGAAAACTACACAACACTGTTGAAAACAAGCTTTAAAAGATCTCAGTAAATAGAAAGACATTCCATGTTCATAGATCAGAAGAATGTCTATAATGCTGCAGTAATGAAGACACAGAGGGACTGGCACAAGGATAAATATATTAATCAGTGGAATAGAATTGAAACTCCAGAAATAATTCTTATGTTTGGTGGGTTGACTTTTAACAGAAGTGCCTGATAATTCAGTGGGGCAAGAATGGTCTTTTCAATCAATGATACCAGGACACTTGGATATCCACATGAAAAAGAGAGAAATTGGACTTCTTCCTTACACCATAAGTAAAATTTAACTCAAATAGATCATAGACCTAAATGAAAGAGCTAAAACTGTAAATCTCTTAAGAGAAAACATAGGAATAACTTCCGATGGTCTTGAAGCAAAGCCTTTTCAGAAATGATACCAAAAGCAACAAAAAGAAAAGATAAATTGAACTTACCCCAAATTAAAAACTTCTGTGTTTCAAAAGATACCATGAAGAAAGTGAAAAGACAACTGACAGAGCAGGAGAAAATATTTGCAAATCACATATCTAATCTGACTTATATCCAGAACACGCAAAGAAATATTATAACTTAGGGGCCCCTAGGTGACTCAGTCAGTTAAGCATCTGTCTTCCGCTCTGGTCATGATCCCAGGGTCCTGGGATCAAGCCCCACGTCAAGATCCCAGCTCAGTGGGGAGTCTGCTTCTCCCTCTCCCTCTGCCACTCCCACTGCTTATGCTCTCTTTCTCTCTCTCAAATAAATAAATAAAATCTTGGGGGGAGAAAGAAAGAACTTAATAATAAAAAGACAACCCAGTTAAAACTTGAGCAGAAGATTTGGATATTTATCCCAAGAAGATAAACAAATGGCCAAAAAGCTTGAAAGATGCTCAACCTCATTAGTCCTTAGAGAAATGCAAATCAAAGCTACAATGAGGGCGCCTGGGTGGCTCAGTCGTTAAGCGTCTGCCTTCAGCTCAGGTCATGATCCCAGGGTCCTGGGATCGAGTTCCACATCGGGCTCCCTGCTCCGCGGGAAGCCTGCTTCTCCCTCTCCCACTCCCCCTGCTTGTGTTCCTGTTCTCGCTGTCTCTCTCTGTCATATAAATAAATAAAATCTTTAAAAAAAAAAAAAAGCTACAACGAGCACATCATATGTATTAGGATGGCTAAATTAAAAAGTTGGACAATAACAAATAACAAAATAACAAATGTTGCTGAGGTTGTAAAAGATCAGAACTATTCATACATTGCTAGTGGAAATGTAAAATGGTGCATCTGCTTTGGAAAACAGTCTGATAATTCCTGAAAATGCTAAATGTAGAGTTATCATATGACCCAGCAATTCTACTCGTAGGTACACAATCAAGAAAAATGAAAACAAATGTCCACACAAAATCTGTACACAAATGTTCATAGCAGCATTACTCATAATAGCCAAAAAGTAGAAACAACCCAAATGTTCATCAGCTGATGCTGATGATAAATAAATGTGGCATAGCCATATAGTGTGATAATATTTGGCCATAAAAAGGAATGAAGTACTGATACATACTACAATATGAATGAACCTTGAAAACGTTACGTTAAGTGAAAGAAGCCAGTTGCAAAAGACTACTTATCGTATGATTTCATTTACATGAAATAGACAAATCTATAGAGACAGAAAGTGAATTAGTAGTTGCCTAGGACTGGGGGCTTAGGGGATGGAGATGGGGAATGAGGAGTGACTACTAATGGGTATGGGGTTTGTTTTGGGGTGATGAAACTTCTAAAATTGATTGTGGTGATGGTTGCTCAACTCTTTAATACACTAAGAAATCATTAAATTGCATACATTAAATGGGTGAATTGTATGTCATGTATCTCAATAAGGTTGTTCAAAACAAAAGGAAGGGATCACCTTCCATTTCTTTTTTTTTTTTCTATTTAATTTGCAAACCCCATTAAGATACCATGCAAAGTTATTTCAGCATATGTTTGATCTCCGAACTCATTTTCTATACCCAATAAGATGAATTTGAAGTCAGAAATCTTTAGTAGCTGTACACTGTTTTGCCTGTGTTACATTTAAGGAGTGTGACAAATTATTACTGGTTCCACAGCCATTTCATAAATACCATCCCATTTGGTGGCAGTCAGGAAAACTAATTTATTAAATTTGTCAAAAATATTTCCTAAGTATCTATAATGATCATTGTACAGTGAGAGCTCGGTGCTTAGAAGCCAAGAGACGTCTGATATGGCTTCAGAAGTTGGCAAAATATGTAAATTCATAAGAACAATAGAGGAGCAATAAAAGTATTTATTTAACTATGTGCATTACATGGGAGAAATTCTTGCGAGAATCCCAGGATGTGTGTCATATTTATTGTCATATAACCCGGCTATAAAGGGGAGAGGTGTTCCTAGACCTGTATCTGATGTTTTGCTTTAGTATTTAATCTCTTGTCTCTTGTAGGAGCAAATACTCTTCCACTTATGGATACTTCTATTCTTCTCCCTGAAGAAAAAAATATCTAAGAGTGAATCCTTCCATTTATTCATGCAAATCCTTTACTGGATTGTTCTCCAGGGAGAAGAGTGACCTCTTTGATTGGAGAAATAGGGAGAATCTGACATCCAATGGCCCCAAGACCAGTAGGAATCTAATCTAAAAAGCAAACTTGTTTCTTTTTTCCCTCCTTCTTCTCTTCTTTCCTTCCCTCCTTCCCTCTTTATTTCCCTACAGTGGCATGCCCTTCCTCCTCTTGAAAGGGATGCATGTCTTCCTGAAGTGACATTGCTTTTAACTGGAAGGACGTCTACATTGTATTGAAAGGTAGAAGCCTCTGGTATCCTCTCATTCAGTTTCACATAAGCAAGCTGATGAATTCATTGCTACTTTCCTCTGGTCTTCCTGTTCCCCCTTTTTAAAATAACCCTTGAGGGCGCCTGGGTGGCTCAGTTGGTTAAGCGACTGCCTTCAGCTCAGGTCATGATCCTGGAGTCCCGGGATCGAGTCCCACATCGGGCTCCCTGCTCGGCGGGGAGTCTGCTTCTCCCTCTGGCCCTCCTCCCTCTCATGCTCTCTGTCTCTCATTCTCTCTGTCTTAAATAAATAAATTAAATCTTTAAAAAAAAAAATAAGCCTTGAAAAGAAATGTGAGTGGTAACATGTGCACATTAAACTGACCCTGAATCTCCAGCACTGCTGTTGAGAAGTTCTTTTACTAATCCCATGCTTCCATTCTTATTCAACGAGGAAAATTCCTTAGACAACAGTATATGTTTTAGCATTTTTGCCTAATTACTGCATAGGCGAAATAATTGAAAAGCACAGGGTCAGGTCAAATTATTGGAATGGCACTCTTTACACAGATATTTAAAAATTAATATTAGCCAAAAAGATTTGGTAAATGACCTAAAATTTTAGATACAGGGTTATGATGGTTTAAAATGCAGTTTAGAAATATAAAATGCTATTTTGGAAGGTGAAATAGTAACAAATAAAAAAGAAAACTGTACCTTTGATATGAGTATTTATGATATGCCTACTCTATAACTAGTACCAGACTATTAAATTAAAGATATATTCTTTCACTGATCATTTCATAGGTAATGTGTGGAAATCAGTCATCTCAATCAATCAACCCTCCTCCTTGCTGGGCTCTGTGCAGTGGAGAATATATACCCAAGGATCTAAATGAAAGTCATATTTTCATCCTTATATGTGGAGGGACAGTTTTTGCCAAAGTTCCTGGTAAAGCTGGAATGGAGACCTTATATGGTACCAGAGGCTAATGTGGGGAGCTCTACCTAACAAATCCTAAATCTAGATTTTCCCTCTCTTGCCTATAAGGAGAGTTAGGTATTTAAGGCGTCCCCCTTAAGATTTCTTTAGCAGCCAATTTCATGACCACCAAAAGAACTCTATAAATGCTATATGTCATGGATTCTTCTGAGACTCCATTTCTTAACTATTAAATGAGGGTGGAAAAGTAATATGCATGCCTGCTGAGGGGTGCATGAGATTCATACACAGTGATATTCCTCAGGATCCCCTTTGTGCACATCTGCTCATCAGTGACTCCTTCCTTTGTACCCAGCCTATTTTGTCAATACACATCTGTTTTAGGAAAGGATATGACAAACTCATTCAGTGCAAAGAAAGAAGAACCACTATGTTTACAAGGTGGATCTTCCCAGAAGTATTTCTATTTTCATGGAAGACTAACTCCTCAAGTTAAATACTGAAATAATTTTCACTTGTAGATTTTCATATAGTTTAACTTTCTTCTCCTAGTATAAATCTGAAGTGTCAGGCAACTCCACTGACAAATCAGGCCAGCTGTGTTGCATGGAGAGCCAGTATGGAAATCTATGTCTTTTTTGTTTTTGTTTTGTTTTCACATGTATTAGTTTATTCACAGACTTTGTAAACCTATCCAAGAAGCATTCCTAGGATATGCTGCCTCATAAGACAAAACTAGATCTTACCTTTGAGTGCCTCCATGGTTGGTGAAGACAGGCTTTGTACAATACTGACTTGACCACACTGTCACAAAAATCACCTCTACCATCATCTTACTAGAATGTCATCACCCACTACAGTACAGAAGATAGAATGAGTGTCACAATTAACAACGTGTAAATTCAACCCCTCTGCTGTGTTCCCTAATTATAATTAAGAGATAATCACAGGACTTATCATCTGCCACTCCCTGTAATGCCTCAACCTGCCTTTGAGCTTAGCAAGTTTAGCTACAAAAATTTTAACAACATAAAACTCAAAAAATATTCTTTTAGCACTCACAGCAACCATGACACTGCTAGGTACCGAGGGACAAACAAACAAAAATGAAGACATGCTCATTGATTTCAAGGCACTTTTACTGCTATATAGTACTTCAGATTGAGTCCTAGGCAGATGTCATCAGAGAAACAAAGTAATGAGATGATTGGCCTGGAGAAGACTGAAGGTACCGTGCTATTGTCTTAAATATTTGAAGTATGGGTATGTGGCAGAATAACTGGCACATATTTCTTTTTTGGGGGGGGTACAAAATTACTTTATTTGAAGAATGGTACAAATGAAAGAAGTTAAGTAGATGTTTTGCTACAACTTATAGAAAAGGTAAAGGTAACCCCAACATGCATGCACTGCCTTGGTGACCAGGGGAGTCACCCTTGTGGCTATGGGAAGACAGCCTAAGGCTTAGCTCTCACTATCACTGTTTCCCAAGGTGTGCTTGTCACAGAGATATTCTGCCATGCCAGATTCGGGAGCCCCCATCTTGCACAGGTTGGTTACGTGGTCACCCAATTCTTTGATGGCACATATTTCAAAGGATACAATTAGGAGCATATTTTGGAAATTTCAGGGTGACTGGTTTCAACTCTAAATATGGAAGAACTTTCCAAATTTCAGAAAGTATCTGGGCAGGTATTCACTTGTTGGGCTTGTAGAAAGAGAACACACATCGGGGGGAAAGCTGAGTGGGCTCTCATGTAGCATATGGTAGGTAAGTCTGTCATTAATATCTACTGATTAGTTGATCATTTTCTTTGAGATGTGTGCTCTTTTATTGAAGATTCCATACCACTGTTAATAGAATCTACCTCTTGAGAAATCTCAGAAGGCATCAAAGAGATAATAAATTTTACAACCCGCTGACATTCTGTCATCAGCTCTTTACTTAATATTTCTGGGCCCTGAATTATTGTCAGTTATTTATAAGTGAAAGTATTCTGGAAACAATAATGTGGATTTGGGTGGGGTTTTTTTATTTTTATAATTGCTAAAATAGCCCTCGAGTTTTCATACATCTCCATGTGCTAAAAACCTTCAGATTGTCTCCCTGAACTTTCTAATGGTCACAGAACCAAAAAATCATCCTTCCCTAGAGTCCAGTTGGTTGTTTTATAGTCATAGCAATCTGGGAGGGTTTCATTTGTTTCTTATTGTTTCTTGATGAATCTTTGCCTAATGGAAATGGGCAGGACAAAGTCCATAGGGATTATGATGATGGAAAGGAGTAAGATTTATCACAAGAGGTCAATAAGAGTTTCCTACAATTTTCAATCACTGAAGCTGTATTTAGTGGCCTGGCGTGTTGTCATGATTCATTGTCATTTCTATTTATAACTTCAAGAATGAAACAGAGCCATGTGCTGTAGTATATGAACACATAGCCTAAGCCCCAAAATGAACGTTCACCCATACATGAAAAATGATGGCTAATATTTACCAAGTGTTTAATATGTGCCAAGGACTATGGTAAACATTTTATGTGGGTTATTTAATTTATTATTTTAGCAACACTGCCAGGCAAGTGCTTGCATTCTCTTTTCTGCATGTGAGGAAACCAACATGGAGAGTATCCATGAAGGGATCCACTTAGGGAGTAATACAACTGAAGTTTGAACCTGGGCATGAACACAAGAACCTGTACTCAGGAGCCCCTCTACCAGGCTACAATCCACACCACCCACTGTCCTCTATCCCCTGCCTTTGTGAATTAACACCTTAACAAGAAAACGTTATCATAAGAATCAGAAAAGATATAACTCTTGTTTATAAATGTATGCTATGATGAAGCCGAGCTAAACTGTGGACCACTAAAAGTGGAAAAGGGACTAGCAAATATGGTGAGAAGCAGGCCTTCTCAACTGAAAAGGAAGTCTGTATTCATCAGGGATACTAAAATAACACCAGTCCTGTCTCTTCGAGGACCTTCTGGAAATGGTCTCCTTGCCCTCCGAACTGATGGAACTCAGCCGTCCCAGCATCTCTGCTGTGTTCTCCTGGAGGTGCTTGTGGTTTCCTCTGTGAGTCACAGAAACACACAGTGGCTGGAAAGCTCCCTTTGAGTTTCCCTCCTGCTAAAGGAGAGCAACTCTATTAGCTTATTCTGAATAAGAACACTCACGTAAGGAAGGTCACAATTAGTTGAATCCAGTTAACTAAAATCCTTTATTAATCAGGATTTTTCCACAATTAACTTCTAAGGACCAAAAAAAAAAGGCAAATTTCAAAATAAGAATCAGAGAAGAAAACTTGTAAACATTGCTCTAGGCCTGGTACACATTCATCCAAACTCCCACACTTCTACAACTATATAATAGTATTCAGTAATAGCTAGCATTTGCGGGAGCACTCACTGTGCGCCAGATATTTGTACTAAGGGATCCATGTGTCTGTTTTTCCTTTAACATGGCAATCCTTTGAAGCAAATACTGTTATTCTCCCTATTTTACAGATTGCCAAATCCAGCCACGGAGTTCATTTGCTCAAGGTCATACACTTAATTGATGGTAGTGAGGAAGCGTAAGCCCACAGAATGCAAAACTTAACCAATATGCCATATTGCCTCCTGATTTTCTGTGCATAATATAACGATGACTCAGAAGAGTATTATTCAATAAATAATAATAGCTCCTTCATTGAGTGCTTCCTGTATTCCAGGCACTGCTGTAGGCACATTGTAACTATTATCTCATTTAATATTCACATTAACCCCTTAAAATAGGTACCATTTTTACCCCCATTTTTTAGGAAAGTGAGGCACATAGAGGTTAAAATAATTCATTTTCTCCACATCACACATCACAGTTATAGAGCCAGAACAAGAACCAAAATGTGTTACTCCAGAGTACATCCTTTTAATTGCTACACTTTTTGCTTTTTCTTCTTCCCTTCTTCCTTTCTTCTTTTCTTCCTTCCGGACAGGACACAGAAGAGGAATATAAGTCTAATGCATTTTAGAAAGATCTCCAATAAAGTTAATCAACCAATAAAAAGGAAGTTCTGGTTGATTAATGTAATGACTATTCAAATGATCTAATTCCTGAGCTTTCTGGTTAATTGAGTTTCCACTGGCTTTAGGCCATTCTGTTCAGAGAGAAATTCCAGCCCATGGGATGTTTTTAATTCATCTTCATTGGTAAAAAGGCAGCAAAACACTCAAGGATGCTCCCAGAAAACTTACCCTCTGAAGCATTATCAAGCATTCATGCTACAACTTTGAAGACTTCTTTTGAACAATATTTATTAGGAAAACTAAAACTATGCAAAATTTAACTTTGCTAAGTAAGATTACTTCCACATCAAACGTGTTTCCCAGTGATTGAATCAGACATTTTAAAAGCATTCTCCAGATCTCGGTGTTACAGAAATCTTAATTTATCATTACTTTTACTCTTTATAGGATAAAAGATTCCCAAAGCTTGTAATTAATGAACTGCTAAATTCAGGCATATGGACATGATGTAGTTTTCAAGTGTGACAAATGGGAATTATCAAACTTCAGAAGGATGACATTCCACCATATTTTCCTAATGGGAGGCACTTGGGAAATGTCCTTCAAATGAATTAATTCTTCTAATTCTTTTTCTTTAAATGTCTTTACCTCAATAAATACCGTATCTTAATTTTCATTCATTCCTACAAATTTTTGTTATTTATTATTTTCTTCTTTTATATGATCCCTTATTCTAGGTCTTGATTTTTTTAAGCATAAGCTCGTGCTTAATTTATAAACTGCAAATCCACTTCTCGCATGAATTTTAAGATTTTCAGCCTGATCACCCATTCTTCCATTAATTGCTCTTTTTTGCTTCAAAAAATGACGTCTTCGTTCCACATGGCTCCTCCTCATTTTCCCTATGTTAATATCTATGTTATCTTCCTCTCAGAACATCTTCCCACTTCTCATATGGCCAACTGGCACCTGTTCTTTTTTTCCACTGATAAAGCAACCAAGATATTTCTTCCACCTGGAGGCCATCCCTTTGTTTGGAAATACAAGTCTGCGGGGCTTAAGTCTGACTCAGTGCTCCCGCTCTAAGTCCTATAACAACAAAAGTTTTAATTTCTTTTGTTTTCCAAAAATACTTATTTATAATAAAATGCCACTGCCCTCCAGCCAAAGACCACCAGGAGTACTACTATAGTTGAACAAATTTGGGTTAACTGACTCATTACATTGAGGAAGAACACACACCATTGGGGACCGTGGAGCAATACAGCACTAAGGTATTAGAATGGACTTATATGATTTTTGCAAGTGTTAGGTGGTTTGGAAGAGGGTTCAAAGCAGCATGGCTGGTTACTGTCAAGAAGAGAGGATAATTCAATGATCAGTTATCTTAATAATTTTTATACCTAGAAAGCCAGAACACCAGACTTAAGACCAGGAGATCAAGACTAAACTGTGATTGGTAAAAGAAATGGCAATCACTCCTACCGTTCTTGATATCAGAGAATGTTTGGTTCATTTTATGTTTTGTTGTGTTTCACTTATATTTGGTCATAATTATGGAATGGTCTTCTTTTGTCTCAATACATCCCGGTCACAGACTGGTCTTCCATGATGCAGTTCTGCCAGGCTGTCTGGGGTCAACAGGATAGCACTAAGCCCAGCTGTGGGTGCCAGACCAGCTCCTGGCAATACCCGAGGCCAACTTGACAGCACCCAACTGTCAGGGCTGCTTTTCTAAAAACAATGTTTATTCATTTCAGAGAACCTGAAAGACATGAAAAGCATTGACAAAAAAACAAATAGCTTGCTCATAGTATTTTTTTCCCCTGAATGGGAATACCAGAGAAAGGGAGAGGACAGGAAAGCAGGCCACCATATGTGTGCTGGCCCTGCAGGGATGTTTCATCTTTTGGCAGCACTGAGGCTCCGCAGCAAGGAAATCTAAAAAGAGAGCACCGGGGATCCCCCTCAAAAGTCAACTCAGCTGTGGTGGTAAAGATAGCGGTAAACAAGCTGCATTTAGAAGGTGGCATTCCAAGTCAAATGATTTGGAATGTTCTGGATGCAAACATCCTGCAGTTGCCCAGCACTGAATTTTTCCATTCAATATAGCACCTACTGTGTGCCAAACACATATGTTAACTTATCTAAAACTCATAACAATCCTATAAGGTAGGCCCCATTGTTATCTCATTGCAGATGAGGAAACTGAAACATGGAATGTTTAAAAAAAATAATCTTCTCAAGGTCACAGAGCTAGGAAGAAAGAAACCTGGGATTTAAACTCAAGCAATCTGGGGGCGCCTGGGTGGCTCAGTTGGTTAAACATCTGACTCTTGATTTTGGCTCAGGTCATGATCTCAGGGTCCTGGATTTGAGCCCCATGTCAGGCTCTGTGCTTAGCCGTTCAGTGGAGAGTCTGCTTCGGGATTCTCTCTGTCCCTCTGCCCCTCCACCTGCTCCCCCGCACTCACTCTCACTCTCTCTTTCTCAAATAAATATATAAATCTTTAAGAAATAAACAAATAAACTCAAGCAATCTGGCTCTGGGGATGTGCTACTAACCACAATATCAAATCATGTTACTTACCTAGTTTTGCCCACTTTGAGTATTAAAGCCTTAGCGGCAATAGTCACCAGGTTTTAGAACATACATGTGTATATGAGGAAACACACATACATACTAGATTTTTTAATTTAACTTCACGTAGAACTACAGAATAAATTAGCAAAAATGATGGAATACAACTCTGGAGTGAAGCTATCTGCCATTTTCTATACATTAAGATATGTATAAAATACACGTCACTGAAAACCATACAATGAGAATCTGATACTAAATTCCATTTTTTTCTTCTTAGGGACTTAATGAAATCCTCTAACCTCCTGCTAAGTGCTGAGAGATGAGTGTCTGTGCAGATTCATTCTGAATTCCTCTTTTCATTGCAATATGCCGCCTCTTTACCCTGCGGTTGAGCCTCCTTCATTCTGTACTGGGATGGGAAAGTTTCAAGAGAAGTCCCTTCCTGCTTCAGGGTGATATGAAGCTAGACCCTCCCCTCATTGCACAATACCATCACAGTTTCAGGTAAAACCATCCAATATGCCTCTGGCAACAGTGGCTTAGAAATTCCTGTTGAATAACTACCTACCCTATGTCTTTGAGGCTCTATAGGTATCAAAAGGCAAAAGCCTTGGCCATTTTTATGAATAGAGCTTGATAACCACCTATTTATTCTAGATGAGAGTTGATTAAAAGTAGTTAGTCTACAAATACACACTGATCACCACCTCTAGGTGAGACACCATGGGGATGGATATTAAAGAGGGCACGTTCTGCATGGAGCACTGGGTGTTATCCACAAACAATGAATCATGGAACACTACATCAAAAACTAATGATGTAATGTATGGTGACTAACATAACAATAAAAAATTTTTTAAAAATCTATCTCTTGGGTAGAAGGGGTACCCTGTAGATTCACCTCTATCCTGCCAAATAACAATTTAGAACAAGCTTTTTAATTTCATATTCCATTCCTCACAGACATTTATAATGCTGAACTAGCCAAATTAATTAATTATATGCTAATTTTACAATTGAACATCACTGATATCTATCACCAGCTCTGCCATAGAATCACTGGGTAACACTCAGGAAATGCCCTTCTCAGTAAAATGAGGAAAATTCTATGTCACAGACTCTTAATGCTAAATATGGAGCTGTTAGTAATAATCATTGCAAGAACAACTAAAAATACCTTTAAGACTAGACACAGATCACAACCAATTCAATTCCACAAACATTTATTGAGCACCAGTAAGTGTCAAATAATTGAAATACAAAAATGGAAATGACAGTGCCTACCCTAGACAGTGAGGACCTTACAGACTTACATAAAAAACATCACACCAATGGATAATTTTAGTTGTGTGTAGTAGTAAGCGCTACCATATGTGTTGGAACATAGAGAGGCTTCTAAGCAGCTGAGTTAGGGATGAAGAGGGCAAGCAGAAGGTATTAGAGATGAGATCATCTTTGAGTGGCATCTTTAAAATAGAAGCAGGAACAGCCAACTAAACAGAAGAAACAATGGATAAGGATCCCGTATAATGCTGAACAAGTGAACGGTAACTCAAAATGTTGATTCAATATCCAGATTTTGTTGTTGTTGTTGTTGTTGTTGGTAGCTGCTTTACTGGTTCAGTTGACTGAATTTTATTTTTTTATTCTTTCTTCATTCATTTGATTGATATGGGTAAGTCACATAGCCTAAGAGCCCAGTAGAAAATCAAAATACTCTTCCACCTGAGCTCAAGGGTGATTTCCACAAACACAATTAATGAAAGCATAGCTAACCAAAGCGGAAATAAATGCTCAGAGAAAGTAAAAGGATTTCTCCAGAGCAGGTCGTAAGAAGGAATATTATTTTTACCTTTATTTCTTATGTCACTGAAACAGGAGATGTCAAGCTTTCATGATTTGCTGAAGTCTTGACATATTCAAGTATAAATGGAGGTTCACTAGGACATCTTCTCAAGGCAAATGAGTGTTTATTAGAGCAATATATCAAGAGAAGCCCAGTAGGGAGTACTAATTGAATCAGTAACAATTAGGTCTGATTTGATTTAATCCTTGTTAAACATTTTTTTTTTGTTTTTGTTTTTGTTTGTTTTTTTTTTGAATTCTGGTTTGGGAGAGATTGGGTTTTGGATTAAAATGGCAACTGTAAAATTTATATTCCATTCACAGATGAACAACATCGCTTTGAAGGAAGTCACTCTAGGCCTAACCATGTCACCAGAATTTTCCTACAGCACCGTAGGTGCAATCACAGTGTGAAGTTCACACTGGAATACAGGACTTTAGAGAAATGTTAAGTGTGGGAAGGAATCTGTTCTCAGAGATCTATCTTACTTTAGAAGTCCTCTTTAGTTGTAAAGTGATTGCTTCAGAATCAAATGGAATTATAACCAGTTCTGAATATTATTCAGCTCATTTAGGACAGAAATCAGTTTTGTTTGATAACAAAAATACATGCTTTTAAATTTTAACCATTTAAGATTTTCCCACTGGTTGACCTGCAATGCCATGACCAAAAGAAGAATCCATATAATCTTCATTTTTTCCATATTTATCCATTGTAAATAACAGCACTTGTTAAATTATTGTTAAATAGAATATATTAGCCAGATGTCACATAAGTTTTGCTTGTTATTGAACAGTGCTTCCATTTGCTTTCATTTGGAAAAAGGTCTCTCAACATCCCTGAAGACTTTTAGAATATTCAGTACACACACATACCCACACAAATCTTTTAATTTTGATTCCTTTCCCACATTGAATTTTTCTCCCAGTTCCAACTGTGTCCAAAGCATTTTTACTCCTAAGAGTTCCCTTTCTATTCCTTCGTGAAACTTCGAGAAAGATTAGTTATCCAATAATGTCCCAGTTGAGCCATTTATTATGGCATTCTAATATAGTTTGCAAATATATATTAATATAATGGAAGGAAATCATGATCAAAGTTTGGCAGTCATCTTCTGGAATATTAAATGCATATTTCCAACAATGGCCTAACCTGCTACACCAAACAAGCTAATCTCTGCTCAGAGAAAAAATATCAATTATAAATATGAAAGCCACAACTACCTCCTCTTAATTTACAGATAAATTTATGCCTTAATTCAGGTTATTCCATCAGTCTAGACTGCATCATCCCCTGCCTATAGGAAACTTGTAGCACTTTCCTTGATCCCTCAGAAAGAACTAAGTGTCTTTTCACAGCCTGTACCATTCATCTCTACTTAGAAAGGATGCAATTATTCTTTATATGTCAGCTAACTGCTGACATATATGTGTCTCACCAGTCAGCAATTTGAACAGAGTTGTTCATAAGACAAACTGAGGCCTTAGGTAAGGATTAAGGATTTTGGTAGAAATGGGACAGAAGCAAAGAACTGAACTCTCCCAAAGGACCAAGGAGAGAATATAATGGAATCAATTCAGGTCATTGTTCAGTGAGGCAAGTCACACTCATACGTGTTCTATAATCATCCTCTAAGATGGTGGGTCACTTCCTTTTGGGTGAATACCAATGTCTTGATTTCAGGTGTCTTGTCTGAATTGGAATAGGACCCTCAGTAATAGTGAAAAAGAGTGCATATACCCTTCTAAAAAGGTATGGTAGAAAGGGCTTTTTTCAAGTGAGCAGATATTAAAAACATGGTATCAGCCTCAGAATGGAAACCAAAGTAAAAAGCAAGAAACCTAGAGAGAAAATACTGCAGAGGTTAGAAAGCAGGTTCTCCGTGGTTGATGAGAGCCAATTGACCATCAGCAAGAGAAATCCCAAATTCTAATATCTCCTTACAGGAGCTCTGTTTCATGAAATAATTAAGTAGTTACTAATCTGGATGGATGGATGGATGGATGGGTGGATGGATGGATGGATGGATAAGTTTAATACATACATACAAAATTGAAAGAAATACACAAAATTGTTAACAGCAATTATCTGTGTTGTAGGACTATGAAATAATTTTTCACCATTATTTTTTCCATCTTTCCAAAATTTTTGATGGAAATATGTCCTGTTTTTATAGCCAGAAAAAGGTGATTCAAATATGTGTGTATGTGTGCACATGCAGGCTATCTTTTTTTCTCTTGACTACACCAGTAATTCTCAATTGGGGGCAATTTATCCCACAGTCAGCATTTGGCAATGTCTGGAGACATACATATTTGGTAGTCACAACTGTGGAGCATGCTACTGGCATTCAGTTAGTAGAAGACAGGAACACTTGTGAACACCCTATGGGACTGCTTCTAAAATTCGTATATATTAGAAGCTATAATCTCTGTCTCAGAATTACCCAAGTAAAAATGGCCTTCTGGTCTGACCGATATTGGAAAATATTGTGTTTCTTGTTTACCTTTATGTTTTTTATGTTGACTAGTATGGGTCCTTGTGTATAACAAATCAAAATACATATTTGTGTTGAATTGAATTAAAAGTGTATAACTTCTGGAGATATAAAAATGCATAATAAATTTTAGAAAAAGTAATTAAAAGATACATTTTTTCAACCCATCTAGAATCAAGAATTGATTGAATTCAATTAGAGATTAGTGGGCATCTTCTGGGCATCTAGCACTTTGCCAGATGTTCTGCAGAGTATAAGAGTAACATAAAATGTATTCCCTGACCTTGAAGAATTTGCAATCTAACCAAAGAAATAGAACATATCCTAAGAAAACCATTTTGTTCCAGAGCAAAAGAGCACATGGTTGTGTGCCAAAATGAGTAACTAATTAGGGCAGTAAGACCTTAGGAACAGAAAAAAAAATCAATATGTCTGGAATTGTCAGAGATGGCTTCCCGGCCAATTAGAGAATTGAGCTGATGCTTAACACCCGGATGGACAGAATTTCCATGTGACCAGCAATGAGAAGAAGGTATTGTAAGGCAGAGAAAATAGCGTGAATAAAACTAAGAAGATAACACTGATCATGGGCAGGTTCTTGGGGAGAGGAAAGACCACCGTCGATGCAGCAGGTAATAGATCTGAACTGCTAGGAATTAGCTAGATTATGGTGAGAATCAAATGAGTGAATATCTGTAGGAATGGACTGTAAAATATCTAAACCTATGAATGGGATAAAATATGCCCTCTCCAAAGTTTGGAAATTATGTGTTCAGTCTTCATCACACTTAGAGTGGTTATTTAACTTCATACAGTTTAGCATCAACTTCCCACACAGACCTTTGTACTATATAAAGCAACAATCTGGCCTACATAGTGTACCTACTATTCCATAAAAGTGACCATTAGCAAAGGAAAGCCAAATTTAGCTGCAGCCCCACGTAGCCTTTTCCCTCCTTATAACTACAAAGACAGCAAGAGTGCTCATTTCAGAAGAGAAGTGCTCTAATTAAAGAATTATTTTAATTACTTCAGCTAATATCCTAATATGTTTTTGTCAAGGGAATGAAAGAACAAGTATTCTGTTTGGTCAAGGAGTCTTGCAGAAGATAAAAATGAAGAATTAATGTTAAGAATCATTAGACTCAAAAAAATAATCATTAGACTTAATACACATATATGTTGAGCTAGTAATTAAATGCAAGAAGTAATAGATCATTGCCTCCAAAACACACACACACAAAAAAAACTTACCTTATACTTAAATGCAATTTGCCTAACCTTTTCTACTTGCTAGGATAAACACCTTTTCTGACTGGGGACTCAGAAGAGAGAACTTTGGAGACTCAATAGGCTTTATATTTAGGATAAGAAGAACTCCAATACAGTAACAATTAATAATTAATAAAAATTCCCATGATAGGTGAACCCATGTATCTTTGAAGTCAAATATTAGCATTATATATATTTAAACTTCATAAAAAAAGGTTTCAGTAATGTTAACTCACCTACAAAACTTTGTTGGTTAGGAATAGGTTCAGCTGCATGTAATAACCTTACTTACAGTGGCTTAGACAAATGGAGATTTGGCTCTCTTTAAAGAGACTTAGAGAGGATGATAGACCATGGCTCTTATTGGTGGCTCCATGATGCCATTTAGGGCAAAGTTCCTTCTGGTTTTCAAATAAGCATCCTTAGGTGACTATCAGTTACATTACCCAGAAATATGTCACATGAGTCACCTCTAGTTGAAAGGTAGGCTGAGAAATAGTTTTTAATTGTGCCCATTGCAGTCCCAAATAAAAGTAACAAAGAAGGGGGAAAATTATGTAGGTCAATTAGCAACCCTATCAACATCACAAAATCAGTGATTATAATAAGACCCCAGCCATTATAATATGTTTGTTAAAGCATTACTGAGTGAATTGCTCCAATATCTAGGTGCCACACGAAGTCCATTTTCCAAGTTTTCTTGAACTAGGTCATTTTGTGCCTTTAAGCTACATTTTTTTTCTAATGGGTTTCTTGGAGAAGAGCCCAAACAGCTTGCATCCATTCATAGAAAAGGTTTGTGTGTAGTATTGCTTTGCCTACAAGGGCAAGAGTGATCTATGAAGATTTTCACTCAGAAAGTTACCAATTGATACATTGTGGATGGTAATTGACAGAGCTAATTCAGGGAAGTGAAAAGAGGGAAATTGAAGATAATGGAATAATACCTTTGCTTTCCCAGCTGCTTTCTGCTTTTGCTGATAAGGAAGCAAGTGGTAGTATCTTAAAAGCTGTTAAGTTCCTGGGGCAGGGGGAAAAGTTCAGTATCTAACTGTATCTGGTACATAGCAGGTGCTAAAGTAATATTTGTTGAATGAAGCTTTTGCTTATTTACCCTTATTAAAGAGTGCACAGAAGTTGATTAAGAAGAACCATTCATTCCCCATCCACTTTTATGAAGCAAATGTTAGTCAGCATCCATACTGTGTGAATAAAAGCTCTGTGAGGAGCCCAAAGAAAATGCTTGCTGTGATCTCTCACCCTGAAGGTTTTGCCTGGTCTTTTATGTGACCTGGCGGATTTTTTTCAACTCACATCCAATGTTAATTAATCATATCTATAGGAATTGGTTCCTAAGCCACTTGGCTACCAAGTGGATTATTAACCTTCTAAAATCAATATAAAGTGATTTTTAAGTGTTTAAAATCATCTTATGATTTTCTAAATCAGCATGTAAGTCAGCTTAAAATGGAGGTTCGGGACTATCAGTCAATGCCTCAGTTGATCAAGCACTCAACTGGTGTTAAGGAGCATTTGAAAATGCATGAATAGGGGTGCCTGGGTGGCTCAGTTGGTTAAGCGACTGCCTTCGGCTCAGGTCGTGATCCTGGAGTCCCGGGATCGAGTCCCACATCGGGCTCCCTGTTCAGCGGGGGATCTGCTTCCCCCTCTGCCCTCTTCCCTCTCGTGCTCTCTGTCTCTCATTCTCTCTCTCTCTCAAATAAATAAATAAAATCTTAAAAAAAAAAAAAAGGAAATGCATGAATAACAGCCCCTACCATTCACAACTTATGACCCACTTAGGGAGACAACGTGTGCAGGGGGAGAAAAAAAATCACACCATGTCAATTTTATTTACGACTTGTCGAATTAATAAGACAGACAACACAGATTTCGTTTTACCCAGAAGACCAATTAATTTGGACTTTGCTAAAGTGGATACACGGACTAAATATATCCCCTTGTGTAACTCAAATTTTGAGACCCTGATAGGAGGCTCATAGCATTTTGCAGATTGGAGTCTAAAGCACTGCTTAGCATAGATAACGGATAATAAAACGATTATTCTCTTTCTTTTTTTAAAAAACTAGGTCATGGAACTAAAGGAGTGTTTGAGCTTCTGTCTGGATGGCGGAGAACGAGAGAGAATTTACCCTTCAAAGACAGGGTAGCAGATGCTTATTCTGATGTGATGGTCACCTATACCATGACCAGCTCCTTGTACTTCATTACGTTTGGCATGGGTGCCAGCCCATTCACAAACATAGAGGCTGTGAAGGTCTTCTGTCAGAACATGTGTGTCTCCATTCTGTTGAACTACTTCTACGTTTTCTCCTTCTTTGGCTCCTGTCTGGTCTTCGCGGGCCAACTGGAGCAAAACCGCTACCACAGCATCTTCTGCTGTAAGATCCCCTCTGCGGAATACCTGGACCGCAAACCTGTGTGGTTCCAGACCGTGATGAGTGATGGGCATCAACAGACATCCCACCACGAGACGAACCCCTACCAGCACCATTTTATTCAGCATTTCCTCCGGGAACATTACAATGAATGGATTACCAATATCTACGTGAAGCCATTTGTTGTCATCCTCTATCTCATCTACGCCTCCTTCTCCTTCATGGGGTGCTTGCAGATCAGTGACAGAGCCAACATCATCAATCTACTAGCCAGTGACTCCCCAAGCATTTCCTATGCCATGGTTCAGCAGAAATATTTCAGCAACTACAGCCCAGTGATAGGATTCTACATCTACGAGCCCCTGGAGTACTGGAACAGCAGCGTCCAGGAGGATCTACGGAGACTCTGCAGTGGGTTCACTGCAGTGTCCTGGGTGGAGCAGTATTACCAGTTCCTGAAAGTTAGCAACATCAGTGCCAATAACAAGAGTGACTTTATCAGTGTCCTACAAAGTTCATTTTTAAAAAAGCCAGAATTCCAGCATTTTCGAAATGATATCATCTTCTCCAAGGCAGGGGATGAAAACAACATTATTGCTTCTCGCTTGTATCTGGTGGCCAGGACTAGCAGAGACAAGCAGAAGGAAGTCATAGAAGTGTTGGAAAAATTGAGGCCCCTGTCCCTATCAAAGAGCATCCGATTTATTGTGTTCAACCCCTCCTTTGTGTTCATGGATCATTATGGCTTGTCTGTCACGGTGCCTGTTCTGATTGCAGGCTTTGGTGTTCTCCTGGTGTTAATCCTGACTTTTTTCCTAGTGATCCACCCTCTGGGAAACTTCTGGCTAATTCTTAGTGTCACCTCAATTGAGCTGGGCGTTCTGGGCTTAATGACATTATGGAACGTCGACATGGATTGCATTTCTATCTTGTGCCTTATCTACACTTTAAACTTTGCCATTGACCACTGTGCACCACTGCTTTACACATTTGTATTAGCAACTGAGCACACCCGAACACAATGTATAAAAAGCTCCCTACAAGAGCATGGGACAGCCATTTTGCAAAATGTTACTTCTTTTCTTATTGGGTTGGTCCCCCTCCTATTTGTGCCTTCGAACCTGACCTTCACACTGTTCAAATGCTTGCTGCTCACTGGGGGTTGCACACTTCTGCACTGTTTTGTTATCTTACCTGTGTTCCTAACCTTCTTCCCCCCTTCCAAAAAGCACCACAAGAAAAAGAAACGCGCCAAACGAAAGGAGAGAGAGGAAATTGAATGCATAGAAATCCAAGAGAACCCTGATCATGTCACCACAGTCTGAAGGGTGTAGACAAATGGATTATTTTTCTTTTCCAGTATTGCACAACGATGCAGGGAGAGTAAAGCTCAGACCTCAGCTGCTTGGGCTGGCCAGGGGTAACAAGGAAAGTCAGATCAAGAGTGAATTGTTCATGACACATCAAGGTGTCTGCTTCTTGGGGGGGGGAAGAGAGAATCAAAGAAGAGGGAAATGTTATTTGCAACCTTGTTCTCCACTAAAGATAAGTTTGTCGATGTGATTTTAGAGCTCTTCCAAGGAATGGACGAATCAATGGAGTGTTGAAAGCCAAAAGATCTAACCACTTTCAAAAATAAAATGCTTAAGAAAGAGGGAGAGGAGAGGAAAGGGGGCCTCTACATAGGGAAAGTGAGAGGAAATGTCAAAATTGCCATGACACTTTTCTTATCTGTGTTTTGAAAAGGTTGGTCAAAGGAAACCTATGCACTTGAGAAGTACATATTTAATCCCGTCTAAACCAAAGGACTTCCCAATCCATTTTATGTGTACATATATATGTATATATGCCATATATACATATACTTAGATTTGTCCTTAGTGTACACTGATGTTTGTGTGGAAGACAGTGTCCATTTGCAGATGGGCTGACCTTTCTCTAGAAAGCCAAATCAGCCTTACCTAAATATAGATGCATTAATGGCAATTCAAAATCAACTCATGTTTCAGCATCAAGAGATGTGTGAGAAGCAAAATAAACAGAGATGTGAGTCCATTAGACTCTACATATAATGTCAGTCTTTGAGATTCTTGCTTTAGATGACCTAGCAAAAAACACAAAATGCATTTAAACCAATTATCACATGGACAAGGGTTAAAATTTCATGTTGGAGCTTAACAGTTGATAAGGCTTTTCATTGGCATTGAATGGTTCTCTATATTTGGGAAGGCTGATTTGGCTACTTTCAGAGAGCTTACCGACTGCAAATGAGCATTTTATACATATTGTCCAATACATGTGTGTATAAGGGTACACGTGTGTGTGTGTGCATGTGTGTGTGTGAGAGAGAGAGAGTTGGGGTATACCATAGTTATAGTGCTCTCATTTTAGATGATGAAAATATACTGCCATGGAATATAATTAACACAGGAGAAAGGAGATCTAACTAGGAAGCGTTTGTAGAATGAAACAATAAATGGATCATCACCACTCATCACGCGCCATCAACTGGTTCTTAGTGTAAGGAAAATATTCTAATTCTATAAAGTCTAGTGTGCTCCTTGCGTTAATATTTGGCACATTGACCCAGGCCATGATCACTATAGTAGTGGTCACTCTAACTACTGCAATATTGTTTTGTAGCTTCTTGCAATATCATCATTCTTGTTACCTGGAAAGTGCTCCTCAGTTGGCCCACCGCCTAGGGTGTCTGTAGCTGTCCACAGGTGACATATTAACTGTAACTGCTGCTGAATGCTCTCTCAGAAAAAGTAGTGAGGTAAATGTTTTCATTGAGTTAACGTTTCAATCTGCTCCCCAGCAGATAGACTTAGTCTGTTGGGTGCTTACTTGGATTAATGCTGTGTTTCCTGTCACAGAAAATTACTAGAAAATGCCTTTTCCCATGCCAAGCAGTAAAATAAGTTAATTTTCAGGTAGAACTGAACAAATGTCCAGTGATTCTAAAATCTTTTAGTAAGCTCTTTTACCTGGAAGAGAGCTACTATTTCCCACCAACTTTGGTTGTATATTTTAATTGAATTTAAAATATTAAAATCTGGGAAAACGAAAAAACCTCTTGGACTCCATTAAGTTCAGAAAAGAGATACAAAACATACCATTCTGGTTGCAGTCTTTGGAAATGAAGTTGGTAGATTAAGAAATGACAAAACAACAAAACTAGTGTACTTTTCCAAATAAAGAGTTTACCAGGATATTAAGGGAAAGAACGGTCTCTCTAAAATGAAAATCGTTTAACCAAATTTTATTTTATCAAATGAAGTTTGTTTTGTCCTACCTTGAGGTTACTGAGTTTCTATTAAAAATGATTCATGTCTTCGCAACTGTGTTCGTATGGGCAGAGTATCAATTGATCAAGTATGGAAAATAATTGCGATAAACATATAGTTATTGTTCTCACATTATTTGTTAAATTCATGTCACAGATAACCCTAACCTGGATGACTCTGCTAGAATGAAATGGTATTTGACCCTAGTAGACCTACAGATCATGATCTCATATCTGAAGTAGAAGTTTCTAAAGAGTTGGGTTTTGGGGGAAGGGAGGAGGATTCTTCTTTCATAGTTTACTCACCATTTGTGAAGATTTGTTTTACATCCCTTTCAAAAGATGGCGGTAATCAGCTGAGAAGTTCCATTAACTATTACTCCATTTCTTTCTGAGGTATGCCATTCTCCATTCATTTATCAAGTTTTAAAAAGCTTGCCTATTTGGGTCATTTTTTTTTCTTGATTACTTTAGACAATTCCACATACAAAGAAGATTGGCAGGCTGATTTATAAAGAAAGAATCAAGCATGCCAGTTGCCAAATACATATGAGGATGGTGGCATAGACTGCCAAGCCACCAGGGCAGTTCCAATACCGTACTTCCATCTAGACAGTCTCTTTTTGGATGAGGGAAAACAGTTCTTTGTTAGGTTCTGACTTCAAGGACCAAAGTGAGTAAAATAAATGTGAATTTCCCATTGTTCAAGTGACTAGAGGGGTGGAAATTTGTAAGGGACATTATCTTTTCCAGGACACCACAGTACTCTTTAGTGAACTGTAGTAATAATTTCTTGAAATGGAATTTCTTATTCTGGAAGAGCTCATTTACCACCCAAAATGCCCCAACTCAGTCCTAGGAAGTAATTGAAACCTGGAAAGAATCTAACTAAGCATCATCTGACCTCCCAAACTCAGATATTTGCATTTCCAAAAATCCAGTTACTAAATGCCAAGATACATCTTAACATATGAGATCATGATTTGCAGGTAATGCCCAACCTCTGCCTTTTTTGGTAGCTTATGTGCAACTCTCCCTAGTTTTTCAAGTTTACTGCCATCGTTTTGTCCATTTGTGAAAGACTGATGGTGTTCAAACTGGGAACGTACCTACTGCTAGAAGATGACCAATCAACTCCTGGAAGAAAAGAACCTGTGGGAAGTATCTCATCTATGTAGAATATTGTATTTTGCTGAAATGTGTTTTTCCCTTAAAGAGAGAGATTTCAAAAGTTTGTGTAAAAAAAAAAAAAAAAACCTTTTCTGAATTTAAACTGCAATGTGAATTTGTTTTCTTCCATCAGAATACAAATTTGAAGTAGAAAGTGCCATAAGAACTCCACTCTCCATGATGGTTAATAAGCTCCAAAGAGGTACTCACCTAAATTATGGAAAGATTTGGTTAATCCAGACCATGCCTAACTTTTTTTACTGAAAGTTGTGCTTAAATGTCATCCCATGAATTCTTCCAGGGATAGTGAACCTCTCTGACAGTTGTGCATGAATATTCTATGAAAGAATTATTCTTCACCCTGTGAATGTTCCTTTCCCATTTGATCCCTATTTGTTTTCACAGAATTTGGGGTTTACCTTGCGAGGTTAGAAGAATTCTGACAAATGAAGCTCCTATGATGCTAGAATAGCCATTCTTGAATGTTGAATTTGAGAGGGTGAGAGCTTTGTCCATTTTGTAATTACCCATGCACTTTCCCATAATAATCCTCTAATCCTTCCAGGCTTGTGGTTAGAGCTAGGGATAACTATTGCCATTCAGAATTACATGTATTTTTATAAGTTGACTGTAACTACCATAATTACAGTCACATATTTTTATAACCAAATAGTTATGAATGCCTGGCACTCTGCATGCATTGTTACTAATAGTACATAGATTTTTTTAAAACACTATTTTCATCATTATTGTAACTTTTATTAAAATTCTCATATCAGCTATTCATAAATGCCTTGTAGGTTTTGGTCCCAAAGGCCTAAAGTCCACAGAAACTTCCATCTCAAGGGAACAATTTAAAAATTGCCTTCCCTGGGTGTCAATGGCAGCAACCTCTTCTAGAATGTCCTCTGGAAAATCCTAGAGGCTAAATCTGATTTCCAGGTCAATGACATAGCAGATTCTGTGTTAGTCAGTAATCACTCATACTTTAAATGTCTTATGTTTGCTGATCTCACGGTGAACCAGAGAATATAATACCTTGAGACTGGAATTTAGATCTTGTCTCCTATAAATTGGAGAACTTAATGATTTGCTCAACCTCTTTCCAGAGGGATCGCTCTGTTCTGTTGGTGTTTGCCAATGGTATTGATAATCCTTTCAAATGTGAACCTAAAAAAGTGTCATTTTTTTCCAAAAGAAACTTAGAAACACTTTTGTTCCCTTTAAAAACAAAACAAACAAAAAATATTCTTGCTCTTTCTGTGTTACGAAATAATTTTGTGACAAATTTTATGACATTTTCTCAAAACCTGACTGTAGTTGAATTGGTATGCCCTTGGAATCTCCCCATCTTGAACTGAAAATAAAACTCAACATCGTCACTGTGGTGCAGGCATTTACACCAACCCTTTTAAGCAATGATATGCCAATATATTGTATAGGGGAAATGAGCTAATTTTTTTCTTACTGTGTTGTCTTCAAAATCATGACTGCAAATGTATTTATCCAAGTGAAACCTGCAAAATCACAAATGAAACAACAAAGAAAGACTGTGCATCAGGTCCACCATGGAAAGAACTATCTGTAGGTTTAATAGCAGTAAATTTCTTTGATTTCTAAACTAAATGGCCAAGGGTTGACCCACCATCATGTTTTAGTTAGAAGGGGAAGTGGTGGTGTTCTGTGTTTAAAGCTTTGTGTAATTGGCTCAGGTAACATTTGAAATAAGTTTGAAGGAATCCTGAGAAGTGAGCCCACATGCTTAGAAATCAAGCTGTCTATAAGTAGGCGTGATAGACTAGGTGGGAAAATTCCACATATTTTAGAGTTTACGGTACAGCACAGAATTGCATGGTGCCTCAAAACTACAGATTCTTAAACTCTAGCAAAATTGATCATATGTAAATATATTTCACTTGAAGATTGTCTTCTCATTTGTCAAATTCATAACCTGATCTTGTGCTCTTGAACTTCCATGCATGAACCAGAGCCATAGATCATTTTGTGGATAAAAGTGGGATACTAGGGAGACTCCTTGAAAAGAAGCTTCAAGTAAGCACCCAGATAAGCATTATTCATTTCCAGAGATGGCTGCTGGCATTCTTTTGTTTTGTGCATTTCTGAGACATCACAGATAATTTTTTGATGTTTTCTCTGTACTTAATGAGGACCTCTCTGTTACTAACAAAGAAGTCACTTGCTTTTCTTATAAAATAGAAAACTATTCAAAGAGAGAAATATATAAGGTCAAAAATCATATACTAGAATAGTACAGATGACTAGTCGATAATCATATCTCTTCTGCACCTCTAAAAATGTTATCAAAATTAAATGGGCTTATACCCTAAACTGAGAACTTCTATAAGGTAGATATTTTTTAATATAATAAAGTATTTATTAAAAAATCATTGCTAATTTTGCACTTTTATAAATTATAGAAAGTCAGTCCCTACTATTTTTCCCAGTTGAAGTTTTCTTTAAGAAAGCATTCACAGGTCATGCTAATTATGAAGTCTTAAAAATCGGAAAGAAACTTTAGAAACAGAGGAGTAAGAACATCTACCAGGTATGTGGGATTCCTGCTCCATGTCACATGTTTGTACTGATCCAAACTGGGGTTTTTAGAAGTTATTTGTCACTGTGTCACATGTTTCCCGCATGGCCAGATAGAAGAATGGTATGGGTTTCTTTCCCTCTGTTTCCATATTTATAAGAGCAACCACATTACCCACAGGGCTCTGTCAAACCAGAGAAGAAATAAGAACTCTACGAGTAACTAGGAGAGACTGCCATGGATAAAAGACAAGAGGAGTTTATTATGAGTGTGTTGCTTTCCAGTCTTGTACAGATTTATTCACTTGGATTTGGGCAAAGGCAGCCTGTACTACATTGTGGGGATCATTTAAGTTATCTAACGTGAGATGGTATCTCCACCTGGAAACTGAAATACCTTCCATCATTCTATTTGATTAATTCACTGGTTATTTTGTAGCCACGTGAGAGAGCTTGTGATGGGTATTAAGGAGGGCACATACTGAATGGAGCACTGGGTGTTATACAAAAACAATGGATCATGGATCACCACATCAAAAACTAATGATGTATTGTATGGTGACTAACATAACATAATAAAAAAAAAAAGAAAGAAAAAGACCA
Source organism: Mirounga angustirostris (assembly GCF_029215605.1). NCBI lineage: Eukaryota > Metazoa > Chordata > Mammalia > Carnivora > Phocidae > Mirounga > Mirounga angustirostris. The sequence goes on along the minus strand of NW_026991716.1, from coordinate 43,413,301 downwards.
AACTGTCCTATTCCCCCATGCCCTGGTACAGTGTGCAGCACCTATTTTGAGGTGGAATTAGGAAATTCTGGTATCTTTTCTTCTCAAACATACAAGTGCTAGGTACTGATAAATTAGACCTTAACCTCACCAATGCAATTATCCCAAAGTTTTAGAGTTTAATCAACAACTTTATTATACTTTCATGTTAATTATGCATATTTTTCAGCAATAGACTTTCTTGCTCTTAAATAGGAAGTCTATCACAGCTTGAAAAGGGCAGAGATCTCTCCAAGCTACCTCATAAGGGTATTTAAAGACAAAATGGCATGCAATCTTTGATTAAATGGCAATATATTAAAGCCACAAAGCAATATTACTTATCACATCTCCCTGATGCTCTTTCACTTTCTAAGTTTAGACCATCTAAATGTAAAGGGAATACCCCCACGTGCAGTCCTACTTGTGCATTCTGGTTAATACAATGTTCCTTAATGTGAAATCTCTCAGGGCTGTTGTTTGGTTGTCTCTCTACAGACATCCCAGAACATGGAACTTGGTTCAGAAAGAGAATACCCTGACATTGACTTTGAGGCAGTGGTCTACCTAGGGAGGTGCACAATCAAATAATCTGTGAGTAACTCAGTTCAAGTGCACTTCTTATCCATGGAAGGAAAATTCAATTTGTTTGCTCATTTACCCTAAGCAAACAGAAAAAGACAAAGTTACTAGTGTTTGGCATTTTACTTAGGTCTTCTTTTCCACTGGATACCATCACTAATATTTTTGTCTAAATTAGGATTCTAAAACACAGGTCATTTTGGAAATGTTAGAATCAGTGAGGAGAAAACTACTGGGAAGAAAGAATCTTTGCCCATGCATAGACAAGCTGGAGAAATGAAAATAGAAACTGAGCACTTTATTTCCTTTTCTTTCCTAAAACAAAAGCCCACTTACTCTCCTGGCTAAGCAGAATGCTAATTTCTATAACAAAGAGGAATGATGAAAAGTATGATATTATGAGACCCAGCGTCTTATCAATACAAATCTCATAGCAAACCACCACTTTCAGATGGCTTTCCCTATAAGAACATTCTTTTTTCTAATGTTCTATGATATGTAGTTTCTTACCACATCTCATTCATGAAAAGAGCCTCATTTCTCCCTCGTAAAATAGTGCAAATACACTAATATACCATGTAAAGCTCTGCTCTGTGATTCGGTACCTTGCACTCTAACACTAAAGCTACTTATTGAGGAACACTTGAAAAAGAATTTTGAACAAAAATGTCAATATCAAAAAAAATTACCTAAGTTATATTTTCATCCCAAAATATCTTCAAAGGAGGGAGCTGCCTGAGTGCTCTTTTAGATCTTACTAAGAAGCAAATGTTCTTATATGAGTCCTTCAGAAATTTCCAAATTACCTGAATCTGAAGCATTATCAAAATTTGTCTCTCTTCTCTGTAAGTGAAAAAAATTTATAAACTAGGCTTTTCTAACTATAATAAAAATAAAGACATAAATTATTTCCCATAGATTTATACATGTAAACATACATTTTAAATTAATCTCATAACCTATTCAAGGAAAATTACATTACAAATAGTTCCCTTTTAATTTCATTATTCTTTTCATACTTCGGATACATGGAGATATAATAATTTTAGTTAAATTCCTCAGGATTACATTGTTTAAGAAATCTATGATCTAAAGTCTAAATTAAGAAAAATAACAATAGGGTGCCTGGGTGGCTCAGTTGGTTAAGCGACTGCCTTCAGCTCAGGTCATGATCCTGGAGTCCCGGGATCGAGTCCCGCATCGGGCTCCCTGCTCGGCGGGGAGTCTGCTTCTCCCTCTGACCTTCCCCCCTCTCATGTACTCGCTCTCTCTCATTCTCTCTGTCTCAAATAAATAAATAAAATCTTTAAAAAAAAAAAAGAAAAATAACAATAAAGTTTTAGCTGTTTGCAAAAATGTCATCTCAGTTATATTTACTATAATGCCAGTAGGCAAAATTACTTACAGTATTTCTGGCTATGTTGACCTTTTATTTTAACAACAACAACAAAAATCTATGTCCATTAGTCATAATAAGCAATAGTTAGCATATTTAAATAGTGATAGGTGACACTGGTGGTTACTCTTTAGTTCCTAGGGTCAGTTGACTGGTAGTTCTTTCTAGATTGCAATCCTAAATGCTGCAATCTAGGTTATTCATAGTTTTATGGTAGTTTTCTACTAATATTAAATGCCCCACAGAATATCATAATACATGACTTCTTCATCTAATGTCAGTGGGATCGTTGGTCTTCTTATGCTTTAGGGAAAGATTCTTCTAGGCTACAATTAAACTTCTTAATTCTAATATCTCACGACATCACAACGTAACATAACAACCTATACTTCTTCAGTCCTTTATTGAATCACAAGTTCTAAAAATTATTAATTTTATCCTTTAAAAATTTATGAATACATGCATTTTAAGAATACCATGATAATATATATGAACTATTTCTATGTGGTTAAGATAGGACATTCTGAAGCAAATACAAAATACCTTGGCATTTCTGAGACATATTTTTTTGAATCTCTAAGTTCACAAATATCTATAACATATAAATTATTGTTACTGAAATATGTAGATGGCCCTTTAAGACCCCTAATAATTGTATTAACTCATGTCTAAGGCAATTTATAATCAGTTCAAAAAAATTTCTGCTTGAGACTTCTCACTGCATTACATTGTATGACTGTAAAAACATAGTAAAGATGCTTGAGCCAACAAATTTTTTTAATTATGTGAGAGCTACAGGGATGAAGACAGTAAAAAAGAGGACGGTGGCTCTCAAGCAGTCCACAGGCTCACTCACAAAGCACATCCCTTACCCTGTATGCACGAGATACAGTTTCAAGTCCGAGCAAAATTATTCATGAGCGGTCAGGACCACTTCTAAGTCATTAAAACCAAGAATGTTAGATCTTTGAATACCTAAGTCCACTGTGTATTCTGATGAATAATGTGGCGTGATTATAAGAAATACATAGATAACCAACAGTCACAGGATTTAAGTGCACCTGATGCCAAAATTATACTGAAACAGTTTAATAATCCACAATCCACTTTAGAAACCTGTCATTTCAGACTCACTTCATTATTGACATTATTTACATGACTAAAGAAAGAACTCTGTCTAATACATATTATTTTTTATACTTTTTTATATTTTTTAAAAGAAAAGTGCCCAGAATTTCGTATAGAAATGTTGGAGTTCACGCAAGAGCCATTTTCCTGCCTAAATTTAACTTTAGAGTCATTAATTTATTTTGCTTTATTCCTTGCTTAAATATGTTCACTCTTTCTCATTTTTAAAATAACTTTTTAGAGTAACTAGAACATATTTTTCCTTTAGGTAAGAATGAGCATGGCTAGGAAGGGGTGAAATAATACCTGGCAAAATTAAGCTGGACAGGTGAACATATTTACAAGCACTGAAATTTGGGGAAAGTATTACTCATTGTTATTTACATGGGCAGCAAGCTGGAATTTGCTTTTAATAATGGCAGTTGACGTGGCAAACAGCATATGGTATAGGTTCTTTTTCTGAGCAGACACTCACAAGTGGCTATTCAATGAAATAAATTAAAGAATCCTCCTGCCTCTGACTTGTCTGAATGTGACCTAATGAAAAATGAGTTATTTCACAATCTCAATCAGTGAGACCTGTATTTGGATGTTTTTATCGTTGCTTTATTTTATTTTATTTTCTGGAATTCTTTTTTATAACCAGTTACATAGGAATAAGACCCCATATACAGAAAAAAATTCAGCTATGTTGAAGTTAATGTCCTTTCCAATAAGCTGAAATGCTAGAACCTGGAACTATATACATCTTGACAGTGAAATAAAAAGGAATGTGATTTGATATGGAAAAAATACCAAAGGATAGGGATGATTAAAAAAAAAAGAGGTCAGTAAGAAAAACAAAACAAAAAATACAAAACTTTTCTTTAAGGATTTTATTTTTTAGAGAGAGAGACAATGAATGCATGAATGGGGGGAGGGGCAGAGGGAGAGAGAATCCTCAAGCAGATTCCCCACTGAGTACAGAGCCTGACATGAGGCTCTATCTCACAACCCTGAGATCATGACCTGACCTGAAATCAAGAGTTAGATGCTTAACCAACTGAGCCACCCAGGTGCCCCCAAATGCAAAACTTTGGAAGAAGAAAATCAACAACTGAACTAAAAGTTTTTTGTTTTATTGGTTTTTTGTTAGTTTTTCAAGTTATTTTGTATTTTTTTTATAATAAACACATTGAAAGGGGTCAGAAAAATGTTGAGCTAAATCTCCAAAAGTTTGTTGGCTGTTAACCCTTAAGGAAATAGAACCAGAAGTCATTTGTATTTTAGGATCAAGATTTACTGTGGATAGGTTTCTGGAGCACCTCTAGATTGCCTGGGATTATTATTCATTTATTCAGCAAATACTTAGGAGCACCCATCTCAGTCTCTGTGCTAGGCTCAAAGAAAAATACCAATGTCCATACCCCTGCCTTTGAGGTACCTATAATCTATGGAAGAAACGTCTGCCTGGGATGTTCAAGGAAGGCATCATGCAAAAATCCACACTGATGCTTGGATAAGATTCTAACAGATAGAGACAGAGAGTCTGGGAAAAGCAGGTTGTCTGGGTGAAGACTACTGTAGATGAGATCATTGGAACCCAGAGGAGAGTGGTTACTCTATCTAATGGCTGGCTATTAGAAAATAAGGATCACCAGGACTGCATTTGGAAGGGGGGTCATGAAGAGAAACCTTGTCTTGAGATATATTCTCAGGTTTGACTGCAGTGAAAGGTTTACACAGTATGAACACCATAGTCCCCTTTTCTGTGTTTTACCTGTTGAAGTCAAGGATCCAAAAATTCAGCATCAACATGCACATTTCTAATCTTTGTTGTTTAGAATATAGTGTGCAAGAGCCAGTTTAGGGTGTGAGTTTGATTCTCCTGATGGTGGAACACCACCATATTCTGTCATAGATGCCTGTGGCCACTTGGTTACCTCAGAAACACCTGGTGTCCTTCAATGTGCAAGAGTGAGAGAAGGACATGGATCAGCTGGAATCCAAACCTTCCAGAAAAACAATTCAAATTAATACACTCAAACTAACCATCTCTGTCAAAATTATTAGTTTTAGTAACAATTCAAATAGCTGCCTAATAGGGTAGGTATTATTATCCCTGCTTTATAGATTATTTTGAGAAAGAAAACATTGTAAACAAGTACTATGTCCCCCTGGTACAATGTATCATCTTTTCATCCTAAATCAGGCATAAAAAAGTGCCTGTACAGAGTTGTACAAGTGCAAACTCTATGTGATGAAAACAGCTGCATAAATTTTTCTCCCCCATCTGCCCTTTTCTAAATGCAAAATTGAAGAAAATGTTTTGGTTAACATGCTTAAAACTATTTTTAAGTCATACGCTTAAGATTCACCTTCTACTTTGGAGATCACAATAAAGTGTAATATGTATACATAGTTTTAAACTGATCAATTTATATACTAGCCTTTTCTTTTTTTATCTAATTAGTGTCTTAATTATAATAATGATTGGTGCTCCCAAAAAATTAGCAAGTGGGATTATAAGGAAGTTTGGAGAAATATATTTTAACTTTTAAACCTGAAATAAGCATTTCCTAATAATGTTGCCTAGAGTTAAAGATAAGGTTGGAGTTGGTCTGGGAAGCCACATTTTGGAGCTGATTGAAGAGCTCATCTGCTCACAGAATTGAGATGGACATAAATCTACCATCCAAGTAGCCATAGGAAACTGTAGCCAACATACACATTCCAAAAGACATTTTGGGTAATCCCAGGATTAGCAGAGCCAATGGTATTCAAATTTCCTGCATATCAGAGTGACCTAGAGATTTTTTTTTTTTAATTTCAATGCCCAGACCGTTTGCCCAATTAAATCAGTATCTCCAGTGGGACTTAGATCTCAGTATTTCTGTACAAACCCCAGTGATTTCAGTGTGTAGCTAAATTTGAAAGGCAGTAGCTTAGACCACCAAGTCAACAAATTTAATCAAATAAATGCTGATAGATCCCTTACACTGAGTGAAGATATAAAAGTCCCAAGACAAAGGCATCCATGACACCCATAACCAGGATACAAGCAAGAACTTGTACAGGGTCCTACAGGGAGTACCTAGAGCGCAGAGGGATTATTTTTAGTAGAGCCAAACCTGGTAGAAATACATTCTATTTAAGACAGCACTTACAGTGTGGTTAGATTTTTGGCCTGAGCATCCATGTGGTGCGAACAGCCTAAGCAAAGCCATTAAAAAACAAAAGCACAGACTGTGTTCCTGGATCAATGAATTCAATTTAGCTTGAGTGCACGTTTCCAGTAGAGGACTTGAATTTGTACAAGCAGAAAGTTTAGTAGAGGAACTCACGAATGTCATACTGGAGAATTCATATTTAATTTGATGTACTTTTGAATTACTCTTTTTATTATTATTAGAGTCAAGATTTAGAAATATTAGTCTGCAATGATATAAGTATAGGATAGATTGGAGATGAGAAACCTGGACCAAAGGAAGTGTTAGGAGGATGATATAGTCACCAAGGATAAAGGTAATAATGACATGAAATAGGGTTGTAGCACTGAAGATAAAAAAGGAAGAAATGAATTCAGTTAATTCTGTGGCACACAAATCTGAATCCATAGTGTAGCCTGGACACCCAAGAAACTTTTGAGTTTCCAAAGCACTAGCAAATGGTACCTGTAACTGAGTATGTTAGTGGGTTTGAGAGAATGTTGCAGTTAACCAGTCATTCATTCATTGCATGATCTATTCATTCTAATATTCTAATTCATATTTTAATAATCATATTCCTGTGGTTTTTATATACAGAATTAGCAGTTGTTAATTAGCAGGAAATTGCTCTTTACAGAATGGCCAATTTGGTTCTCCACATTTCTAGCCTGTGAAAAAAATATAATTGGTTCACCTTATTCACATAATTTAAGTACAGTAAATAAAAGATGTGTCAAAAGAAGAAACAAAAATTTTAGGAAAATAAATAGGTATATCTGATCTTCTGTGCTTTTCTCTATGTTAGTTTGCTGGATGTTCAAGTATATGACATTTATCGATATGTATGCATCATACATAAAGAATCCACAACAATATTTGGATCAGCATACAGATGGAAACATCAATTTAATTAACAAATAATTCTTTAAATTTGTACTTCAGGGAATTTAACATTTTCGGTGATTTGTGCATAGAAACCAGATCACTGTTCCTCCCACAATTAGAGAGCCAGTCTTCAGTCATCTGCTCAGATAGTTTTGTGTAAGGACATACCTTTATTTCATCATAAGGATAGGTATTGTCATTTTTAAAGATCAGCATTTATTAATGTTGGATGTGTACATAAGATAAAATTTTCACAACATATTCTTACATATACCAGTTATATAATTCAGTAGATGGCCTATCTCTAATTCAATACTTTTTCTGTGGAATAACTGAACCATCAAACATTTCACATTTATAGATATATGCTTCTTAACATTAGCATATATCTATAAAATGACCAGAGATGGTAATTCATATGAACTCTTTGTATTCTTCCACAATTTATAGAACAACTGATGAGTAAAGGACAAAGGAGCAAGTGGTAACTTGAGAAAATGTAAAAACAGCTGGATCGTGTAGCCACAATGCCACACAATATGATCCCCGAGAAGTTTGACCATCCACCTTGCTTTATAGTGTGCACTGTGGGTTATGGCTTGTATTAGACAGCTTACCATTTGCTGGTGCTTCGGAAACTCAAAAGAAAGAGAAAAGAAAGAAAGAAGAAAGAAAGAAAGAAAGAAAGAAAGAAAGAAAGAAAGAAAGAAAGAAAGAAAGAAAGAAAGGAAGGAAGGAAGGAAGGAAGGAAGGAAGGAAGGAAGGAAGGAAGGAAGAAAGGAAAGAAAGGAAAGAAAGAAAGAAAGAAAGAAAGAGAAAGAAGGAAGGGAAGAAAGAAAGAGAAAGAGAGAGAAAGAAAGAAGAAAGAAAAAGAAAGAAGAAAGAAAGAGAAACAGAGAAAGAAGAAAGAAAAAGAAAGAGAAAAAGAAAGAAAAACAGAGAAAGAAAGAAAGAAAGAAAGAAAGAAAGAAAGAAAGAAAGAAAGAAAGAAAGAAAGAAAAAAGAGAAAGAAAGAAAAAAGGGAGGGAGGAAGAAAGAAAGAAAGAAAGAAAGAAAGAAAGAAAGAAAGAAAGAAAGAAAGAAAGAAAAAAAAAGAGAAAGAAAGAAAAAAGGGAGGGAGGAAGAAAAGAAAAGAAAGAAAAAAGAGGAGCGGAGAAGAGGGGAGGGGAGAGGAGAGGAGAAGAAGAAAGAAAAAAAAAAAACATAATTATCCATTGACTCATTTACTCACCAAATCTTTCATTCAACAAAAATTTTAAATACTCTCCACGTGCCAGGCACTGAGAATGAATACAAAGAGAAATCCAAACAGCTGCTACCCATTAAGGAATTTAGACCAGCATACTAGAGGTAAGACAGCTGTATTTAACTATAACAAAAGTGATGGGTGATAACACAGAGTAGTTATTCTCAAACTTAAGGGTACATCAAAAATCACTTGGAAGGCTTGTTAAAATACTGATTGTGTTTGCTGATTTGATAGGTCTGGAATGAGGCCTGAAAGTTTGTTTCTTACAAGTTCCCAGGTGATGCTGATGCTACTGGTGTGGGGAGCCACAGTTTCACTTTGAAAAATGCTACAGAAGTCTGTGAACAACAGTAGGCATTCTGAGAGTAGCTGGATTAAATCTGCCCAGGGAAGGGGGTGATGATGAGGGACAGCATCTTATCACTAGGGCTGCAAATCTGGATTAGAGTGGGCAAGAACATTCCAGGCTGAGGAAACGAAAGTACCTGAATTAAGGCCATGTTTGCCAAGTTTGACTGGTTTTTTGTTTGTTTGTTTGTTTGTTTCTAATTTTTTTAATCAAAGTAGTCATCATTTTAGAAGTGAAACAGTACATAAGGGCATACAAGAAAAAATGGTGGTCTCCCCACCACGCCCCATTCCCCAGTCCTGTTCTTTAGCTATAACCACTTTCTACTCCTCCTTTAGCTATTTTTTCTTATAATTACCTTAATGTTTCCAAATATAAATACAGCTTTTTTAATTTATTGAGTTTAGATATTATTTTTTGACTTCCTGTCATTTTAGATGAGAAATTCGTTTTTCACCACCAGCCCTCAACTCCGTCCCTTCCACCCAGCCATCTTCCCAGTAGAATGAAATTACTGTTTGGGGGTACACAGGTAATCAATGTTTCAATAATTTTGACCATGTCATATTGTTCAACCAGCTAAATAATGAACAATGCTGACATTTTCTTTACTGTCCATATTTTCTTGAAGTTACTGGTCCCATTTACTTAGCACTAATATTTTCTTGTGTGTGTGTGTGTGTGTGTTTCATTTTTTTTTATTATTATGTTATGTTAATCACCATACATCATTAGCTTTTGATGTAGTGTTCCATGATTCATTATTTGCGTATAACAAATTCCTAAGCCCTATCCCTAATGAGTTTAATAAGCTTTCCAGGTGAGTCTCATTAACAGTGCCAAGTTTGACTGTTGATGAGACCCACCTGGAAAGCTTATTAAACTCGTTAGGGATAGGGCTTAGGAATCTATGTTTGTAACAGGTACCCCATGAGGGCCTTCTCATGAAGAAACTTTAAGAAACATTGGACCAAGTCATAGAGTATGAAAGACTCTATCATTTTCAGAAAAGTCCTGATGTAGAATGTTTTGACTAGAAGGCATAGGTTGCCAGGTAAAATACAGGATATCAGTTAAGTTTGAATTTCAGATAAACAATGAACAATTTTTTTAGTATAAGTATGTCCCATGCAACATTTGAGATATACTTATACTTAAAAAATTTATAGTTTACCTGAAATTCAAATATAACTGGGCATCCCATATTTTTATTTGTTAAATCTGTCAACTCTGAGAATGTAGGATGTGTGTCAGGTGGGCAGAAGGACTGGACAGAATGAGGCAGATTTAGCACATAACAAATGAAGCTTGAATTTCAGGGCCCTTTGCTTGCATGAGTCTTTCCAAGGCCCTGGGACAGTCCCCAGCAGTGTGTTCACATTGTCATAGGTTTATATAAAGTTTGCAAAAGTAGGATAATTTTCTATTCTTTTTCTTACAAAGGACTCCAAAATTGTATACACTTCAGGCCCCACAAAATATTGATCTGCCTCTGCATGTGGGACTATAGCAAGTATCAAATAAAACAGAAGGATGGTGGTAAATATTAATTCTAAGGTGAAAATACCAACTACAATCAAAGTCCAGACTATTTGAAGATCTTTTTGTTCCCATCTCTTCAAAAGGAGCTAGTCAAAGTCCAAATGGCTTCAATGCTGGCAAACATGAAGCCTACTTCTCAACTTACCCTAGATGTGTGCAACAAATTTCCCAGTGGGGTAGAGAGAATATTACATTTCCCAAATATATTTGGCCATGGGACCCTATGCTCATGGAGCACCATAAAAACTTGCGTTCCATGGAGCAAACTTTGGAAAATATCCTGTTAGAGAAGTTCATCTTTGTTAGCAGTGTGCAGATGAATACTTATTAAAATTCTAAAAGAAGCAGAATTAATAGGCCTGTATAGAAACCAGTTCTTATTTCCTAAATAGTATTACTGTTTTCTAGATAATCAAGTAATTTATGTCCTCACAGAAGAGTAGACTACTTATGGAAAAATGACTCATCTACATGGGTAATGTATTCAGAGTCTGGGTTTTAGTTAAAACAATATAGAACTGTTTTGCCCTTTGGTTTTAGTAGGAATTCAGAGAAGTCAAAGTAAATATATGGAAACCAAGTTGAAAAAGACCAAAAAGAGGGAAATATGAAGGAAAAACATTACCAAAATGGCCTAGAAGAATGGGTTATTTTATTTTTCAGCCTTTTGAAAAATGCAATAGGATTCTAGCATAACCGGGAAATTTGGGTTGTGAATAAAACACAAAAGTTATTTCTTAAGAACTTTATAAAGTAAAAAAAGGGGAAATTTATCAACCAAAAAAAAAAAAAAGGTGTAGTGGGTGTTGAAAATGGTTGTAAGCAATCTCTGTTCTCAGTATCACAGCTATTATACTGTGATGTACGCCAGACTGCAGACACTGTTTAAAAAAAAAAAAAAAAAGCCATAGTCTAGCAAAAGCAATGGTTGATGAACCCATAATTTGTTAAAATAAAATTCACCCCCCAAAAGGCCACAGTGGTCATCCAGGTAGAATAAGGAATTACTGAAACTTATATTAGAGTCACACATAAAATACCTCTAGGGGGGCGCCTGGGTGGCTCAGTTGGTTAAGCAACTGCCTTCGGCTCAGGTCATGATCCTGGAGTCCCAGGATCGAGTCCCGCATTGGGCTCCCTGCTCGGCGAGGAGCCTGCTTCTCCCTCTAACCCTGCCCCCTCTCATGTACTCTCTCTCATTCTCGCTCTCTCACATGAATAAATAAATCTTTAAAAAAAAATGCCTCTAGGGGTCACAGATCTCTTACCAAATATTCCAATAGTTTTTCTTTATGCATTATATCTAAATACTTAGAGCACCCAGTTATTTTCAGTAATAGGAAGCCCCAACTAAAGGTTGACAATGGTAGAGAATAATTTTGATTGGGAGAAATTTTTCAACAACTAGAAATATGGGCAGTTACCTAGGAACTAGGAAGGTAAAATGATATAACGAGCCAGCCATATCATTCCTTCACTAATCCATCACTCAAACATTTATTTAGCACTTATAATGTGCCAAGTAATGGACCAAGTCCTGTCCTTGGGACACAGCAACATTCAAATAATTCAGAGGAACATCTTAATGCTGTATAAAAAGATGGAAGTAATTATTTGCTTTAACTGAAACAATTATGTTACAAAACATTGACAAGACTAGGGTTATTATTTGCCTGCTATTAACCTAATCTAAAAACTGTTCAAAATTTTTAATTAATATTTGTTTGCCATAATAAATAGCAGTTACTTTATTAATTTTTTTGTTTGTTGGAAATGGGTACCAGTGAGTGCTAGATGTGTTTTGAACAAAATGGTAAGGTAGGAAGGCAAGGGCAGGTGATCGATTGATTAGTGTTACTAATAATGCAGAAGATAAAATCTTAAGGGCAGGAATAATCTTGCTTGATATTAATACACTAAAACAAGTTAGTGACTACAAGTATAAACAAGTTCCAAACTCATCATTTGACCCAAGGGAAGAAATATTGATAAATAGACCACTCAGCTAGAATTGAGACAGATTGGGGGGGGGAGGAAAAATCATTTTATGAAAGAACATCAGAAAAGAATGCTAATAAGGAGTCATTCCCTGCCATGTTGCCACCTCCACTCATTTTATTTAGCATAGCAATGACTAAGTCATATTCAAAAGGATGGCTTTAATGAAGGAAAAATCATGACTAATTTGGGAAAGAAAAAGAGTCATCTATGGATGGAAGAATACAAACTTGCTCCTTCTTAACATTAGGTTCCCAAGGTTTTGTCTGTCCAGTTTGAAATTTAGCACTGTAGGAATTTTGAGATCCCACCCAATGGCCTGAGATTGATATGTTTCACTAAAATAACAATTTGACAGGCATCAAGTGGTATCTTCTGTTCTTGTTTGTTCAATTTAGCATGGAGCACATCAACATTTATTCTTTAGTTGAACTATACTGTCTTCTGTAGAGACTGATAAACAATGTGTAAAGATTATTTCTAGTCTAAAATTTATAAAGATCTTACCCCAGGAGAGAGAATTTTTATGAAAGTGTTCTATCACTACTGTCCATCCATGACCATTTCTTAACTAGGTGACCTCAAATAAATGGTTCAAATAAACTAATGGCCTAATGGATTTTTACCCTGTAGTTTATGTCTCTGATATATATTTATAATCCACCACTCCACTGATAGCCTTGACCCTGCTAGGTAACAATATGCTGTGAAAATGGAGATATAAATTCAGAGAGAAATCTCATGAATGAAGGCAGACATGAAGGGGAATGCGTAGTAGTACTATTGTAAAAATATTAAAAAGAAGGCTGCATAGATGGAGCCCCCATTTTCTGCAAGGCAGGAAGGAGTCTACAAATACACAGAGATAATCTCTAAATTAAGATGGACAATGACATAAATCATCAGACAAATCAGAAGATAATGTGTATTTTGTACTGTTTTTGTTTCTGTTTTCATGGCAACATTCTCAAAATTCCTTGAATTTATTTTTGAGTTGTGGATTTCTTTGGTTTTTTCTTAATTAACATAATTGTATTTATTTCTTTTATTTAATTACCGTGAGCTCAGTCTTATGTACTGTAAGGGATGGAGAAAATGTATTACATGGTTTCTTCCCTTAAGTTGCTTGGGATCTATTTGAAGAAGCTAACAGAGGAAACAATCATACGTGATAAAATGCAGAAAATTCCTGATGATAATCTGCATGGTTCATACTGCAGAGTAAAGAAAAACTGGGTATCAGGGGAACACTGCAGGAAGGACATGCAACTTCACGTCATCCTTGAAGAATGCATTGGATCTGTTCAAGTGAAGGATCCAGCTCTCTACAACCATTACCTCTGGTGGAAGATGTGTGATAAGGGGAAACCCTAGCAAATCTGTCCCCTTGTATCTTTCTCTCTTATCTCCTTTCCCCCCACAGTCCCCTTTGTCTTCCTGTACTTACTGTTCTTACCACCCAGAAAATGCTTTATTAATTATACCACATAGATTTCAGAGTCTTCAAAGTTTTCTTTAAGTTTTGTAAATGATCATTGCTTGCTAGATGTGATAGCTCTTTTATTTCCATTAATGTTTTCATCTCTGCCTTGTTCTCAGCTGAACTTGCTACTTATATTCTTATCCACTTGAACTTGAAGTTGAGGTAAGCTGAATATACCCAGTTTGATTTCAGACACATTACTTTGTCCTCCAGAAGGAAATTATTTATGAAGGAAGGTTATGAATGTTATAAACTAAAATCAGGTTTTCTTCTTATGTCTGCCTCTCAATCCAAAATTGGGGGTGCCTGCCACAAAATAGAGTCTATTTCTATCTGAGAATCTTTCCTCTCCTATAATTTCTGGGGCATTCATTCAGGGCTCTCACTTACTATAACTTCCAGCAAAACATCTTCTAGGGTAACAACAAGAGACTGCATGGACAACACTCAAGTTTAAATGTCCATAGACAGTCTGGTTCTGCCTCTCTTTAGCTCACGAGCTAGATGACCTAAAATGTTTCAGAAATCTCCATGCTTGAATCTGAGTATGAGATGTGAAACAAATGGCATTCTTAAAGGTATCATCCTCGGTCCTCAAGGGATTGATACCGAATTGTTTCTAATTACAGTTTGCTGCAAAACTAGTATAATTAAATTAACTTTGGGATGTGTTAAAGTACCAGCTTGTAAAAGAATACTTAATGGCAACTATTAGCGTGTTTAATATCTGTGTGCTTAACACAGTGCCGTCTTTCCTAGAGGATTTACTTCACCTCGCTTTCATTGCCATGCTCCAAATGAAACTAAGTCATTAGCTAACAGTTTACAGCTCTTATATTTGGACACTATTGCAGAGACACAGAGGCACTTTTCGCTGACACATGGCTAACATGGTTTGATGACGGTATGAAATCGGGTCAGCATTGCCATGCAATACTGAAAAAATCAGAAGGCAATAAAGAAATGTAGATATTATGTGTGACTACTTCACGCTACCCAGACTCCTCATTTATTGTTTGGACACGAGAACGAATCTTTTATCTTGCCAAAAGGCAATCAGAAGTCAATGTGATGCTGCCTTGCTCCAGGACAAAAGTTTAAGAAGTAAGATATTTTTAAATGATGTAGTATTGCAGGACACAGGTTAGCCCTCACAGGAACTTCATATTCAGATGAAACTTTGTATTGTCAATGTGTGTCTGTTCTTACTAGTCTGCGGAGAAAAAAGACTTACAGTTTCCTGTTAATCAAACTCCATTTCCTGTAGGCAGCACCATACACCAGCACATGGTTAGCATCACTGTGGTACAAAACTATTGAAAGAAAAGAAGAAGTCATTGTTCTGGAAACATATGAAGCAACACCGATCATACAGGATTTTTTTCAAGTGGGGTAATACTACAATCATACGAATTCTTGTGTCTAGGTTTTCTCCACAAGGTCATTTTTGCTGGATCCAGAAGACTCAAAAGTTCCATAAGCAACTTTGATCATAAATTTTGTCATCCTTCAGCTTCTGGCAGTTTTGATTCTCCTGATTACTAAGATCATTATTTAAATACGAATATTGTCCCTTCTCATTATGGAAAAACTATTACAAACATGTATGGATTTATATAAAGGTTGATGACTATATGCTTTTTTATATTAGAAAACCGTGTGAAATAAAATTAATCAGATGAATGCTGTTAATTATTTTAACTTTTTTATTAGGTATATAATGTTCATAAAATTATTCTCTCTATAACTTACCAAGATTTATCAGCTTGTGTAATTTTTATAATCAGAGGAGTCTGGTTTTCTAATTAAAGTTTTGTCAAAGAAAATGAATTGTATGGCTCTTTCCTTCCTTGGAGGCATGTTATTAAAATGCCAAAAATATTGTCCAGGTTTCTCTCTTCCGCTATGTGGTATGCAGATGAAGCTGTATGCAGCCAACAAACACGGTTTAGGGCTATTTTAAATTCCCATTACAGGGAAAAACAAACCAAAATACTCTTATGCATATCTGAATACCATCAAAAAAAGCTAAAACCGTGCAATTCAAAGGCGATCCTATCCAAGGCTGACCACATTAACTTACAAGTTACTTTTCCTATATACTCCCAGCTTGGGGAAAGGGCTAACATGTTATCTTAAACTTTATCATCCTTCCCTCAAACAAAATGGGTAAATCTCTACATTTGTAAGCCTTAATTATTCCATTCCCAACCCCAAATGAAGAAATTTACTGTTATCAGAAATATAATCACTGCATCTCAAATTCCAACTAGTCCAAGAAATAATAAGAGCAACTAAACTGGAGGGGGGAAAGATGGCGGAGGAGTAGGGGACCCTATTTCAACTGGTCCCCGGAATTGAGCTGGATATCTACCAGACCACTCTGAGCACCCACGAAACCAGCCTGAGATGTAAGAAGATCTGGATCTCTACAAACAGAATATCACAGGCGGTTGGTTTCGAGGTACGAAGTGGAGAGCCGTGATTCTGTGGACAGATATCGGAGGATAAACAGCAGCGGGAGGGTGCCTGGACGTGGGGATCCTACACCGCCGGTGAGTGACAGCCTCGTGCGCTGTGAACGGAGCACAGACTCGCAGACCGGTAGCATCGGGAAAGGATTTTAGGGCAGCCCCCGGGGTGGAAAACCAGACCGGTGGAGTCACGCGAACTGTGAGCGGCTGGTAGTTTTAGAAGCACAAAGGGCAGAGACGTGCCCCGACCTGGAGGCAGGACTGGGAGCGCTGCCAGGGGCGCACAACCCAGGCCGCTGCTGTTTATAGCAGCACGGACAGAAACGGAGACAGTGTGGCCTGGAGGGCTCACTGAAGAACAGACTGCGGTCTCTCTGCTCTGAGGCAGAGGGCTGGAAACGGTCTCTTCTGCTCTGACTCTCAGAAGAGACACGGAAAGCCGCCAGGGAAAGGCGCCAGAGAACAAAAGCCCCAAAGACTGATTCCCACTGAGCCCATCCTCCGCCACAGGGGTGCAGGGCAACTCCGCCCAAATGGGGTTGCCTGAGTAACAGCGCAGCAGGCCCCTCTCCCAGAAGACAGGCTGGGAAAACAAGAGGCCAGCAACCCTAAGGTCTCAAGAAAGCAGGTGCATCTTGTTTGGGTTCTGGTCAATAATTTGGACTCTATACATTCCCTCAAACACCCATCAACAGAATGACTAGGAGGAGGAGCCCCCAAAACAGAAAAGACTCAGAGATTATGACTTATGCTGCAGATTTACAAATGGATGCAGATATAACCAAGATGTCAGAGATGGAATTCAGGCCAGCAATTGTGAAGACAATGGCTAGAATGGAGAAATCAATTAATGGCAACATAGAGTCTCCAAGGGCAGAAATAAAAGGTGATTTGGCAGAACTTAAAAATGCTATCAATGAGATCCAATCCAATCTAGATAATCTAACAGCTAGGGTAACTGAGACAGAAGAGAGAATAAGCAATCTGGAAAACAGTATAATAGATAAAAAAGGAAAAGAGGAGGCCAGGGAAAAACAACTCAGAATCCATGAAAATAGAATCAGAGAAATAAGTGACACCATGAGGCGTTCCAATGTCAGAATAATTGGAATCCCGGAGGGAGTGGAGAAAGAGAGAGGGCTAGAAGATGTATTTGAGCAAATCATAGCTGAGAACTTCCCTAATCTGGGGGAATGAAACAAACATTCAAGTCCTAGAGGCAGAGAGGACCCCTCCCAAGATCAAGGAAAACAGGCCAACACCCCGGCATGTAATAGTAAAACTTGCAAATCTTAGAACCAAGGAAACCATCTTAAGGGCAGTTAGGGGGAAGAGAGTCCTTACATACAGAGGGAGGAACATCAGAATAACGTCAGACCTATCCACAGAGACCTGGCAAGCCAGAAAGGCCTGGCAAGACATATTCAGGGTACTAAATGAGAAGAACATGCAGCCAAGAATACTTTATCCGGCAAGGCTTTCATTTAGAATGGATGGAGAGATGCAGAGCTTCCACAACCGGCAGAAGTTGAAAGAATATGTGACCACTAAGCCGGCCCTGCAAGAAATATTAAGGGGGGTTCTAGAAAAGGAGAAAGACCCCAAGAGTGATCTACAACAGAAATTTACAGGGACAATCTATAAAAACAACGTCTTCACAGGCAACATGATGACAATTAATTCATATCTTTCAATAATCACTCTCAATGTGAATGGCCTAAATGCTCCCATAAAATGGCACAGGGTTGCAGATTGGATAAAAAGACAGGACCCATCCATATGCTGTCTACAAGAGACTCATTTTGAACCTAAAGATACATCCAGACTGAAAGTGAAGGGATGGAGATCTATCTTCCATGCCAGCGGACCTCAAAAGAAAGCTGGAGTAGCAATTCTTATATCAGACAAATTAGATTTTAAACTAAAGTCTGTAATGAGAGACACAGAAGGACACTATATCATTCTTAAAGGGTCTATCCAACAAGAAGATCTAACAATTGTAAATATCTATGCTCCCAACATGGGAGCAGCCATCTACATAAGCCAACTGTTAACCAAAATAAAGAGTCATATTGATAACAATACATTAATTGTAGGAGACCTCAATACTCCACTTTCAGCAATGAACAGATCACCTAAGCAGAAAATCAACAAGGAAACAAGAGCTTTGAATGATACATTGGACCAGATGGACCTCATAGATTTTACAGAACATTCCATCCTAAAACAACAGAATACTCATTCTTCTCGAGTGCACATGGAACTTTCTCCAGAATAGACCACATACTGGGTCACAAATCAGGTCTCAACTGATACCAAAAGATTGAGATTATTCCCTGCATATTCTCAGACCACAATGCTCTAAAACTGGAACTCAATCACAAGAAAAAACTTGGCAGAAATTCAAACACTTGGAAACTAAAGACCACTCTGCTCAAGAATGGGTCAACCAAGAAATCAAAGAAGAACTTAAACAATTCATGGAAATCAATGAGAACGAAAACACATTGGTCCAAAACCTATGGGATACTGCAAAGGCGGTCCTAAGGGGGAAATACATAGCCATCCAAGCCTCACTCAAAAAAAATAGAAAAATCCTGAATTTACCAACTAACTCTACACCTTAAAGAACTAGAGAAAAAGCAACAAACGACGCCTAAGCCACGCATTAGAAGAGAAATAATTAAAATTAGAGCAGACATGAATGAATTAGAAACCAGAAACACAGTAGATCAGATCAACAAAACTAGAAGTTGGTTCTTTGAAAGAATTAATAAGACTGATAAACCACTGGCCAGACTTATCCAAAAGAAGAGAGAAAGGACCCAAATTAATAAAATTATGAATGAAAGGGGAGAGATCATGACTAACACCAAGGAAATAGAAACAATTATTAGAAATTATTATCAACAACTATATGCCAATAAACTGAGCAATCTGGATGAAATGGAGGCCTTCCTGGAAACCTATAAGCTGCCAAGACTGAAACAGGAAGAAATTGACAACTTGAATAGGCCAATAACCAGTAATGAGATTGAAGCAGTGATCAAAAACCTCCCAAAAAACCAGAGTCCATGGCCTGATGGATTCCCTGGGGAATTCTACCAAACATTCAAAGAAGAAATAATACCTATTCTACTGACTGTTTCAAGAAATAGAAACAGAAGGAAAACTTCCAAACTCATTCTATGAGGTCAGCATTACCTTAATCCCCAAACCAAGCAAAGACCCCATCAAAAAGGAGAATTTCAGACCAATATCCCTGATGAATATGGATTCCAAAATCCTCAACAAAATCCTAGCTAACAGGATCCAACAATACATTAAAAGGATCATCCACCACGACCAAGTGGGATTTATCCCCAGGATGCAAGGGTGGTTCAACATTCGCAAATCAATCAATGTGATAGAACACGTTAATAAGAGGAGAGAGAAGAACCATATGGTCCTCTCAATTGATGCAGAAAAAGCATTTGACAAAATACAACATCCTTTCCTGATTAAAACTCTCCAGAGTATAGGGATAGAGGGAACATTCCTCAAGCTCATAAAATCCATCTATGAAAAACCCACAGCAAATATCATCCTCAATGGGGAAAAGCTGAGAGCCTTTCCCTTAAGATCAGGAACACGTCAAGGGTGCCCACTCTCACCACTGTTGTTCAACATAGTACTAGAAGTCCTAGCAACAGCAATCAGACAACAAAAAGAAATAAAAGGTATTCAAATTGGCAAAGAAGAAGTCAAACTCTCTCTTTTCGCAGACGACATGATACTTGATGTGGAAAACCCAAAAGACTCCACCCCCAAATTACTAGAACTCATCCAGCAATTCAGTAATGTGGCAGGATACAAAATCAGTGCACAGAAATCAGTTGCTTTCTTATACACTAACAACGCAACTGTAGAAAGAGAAATTAAAGAAACGATTCCATTTACAAAAGCACCAAAAACCATAAGATACCTCGGAATAAACCTAACCAAAGAGGTAAAGGATCTATACTCTAGGAACTACAAAACACTCATGAAAGAAATTGAAGAAGACACAAAAAGATGGAAAAATATTCCATGCTCATGGATCGGAAGAATAAACATTGTTAAAATGTCTATGCACCCAGAGCAATCTACACCTTCAATGCCATCCCGATCAAAATTCGAATGACATTTTTCAAAGTGCTGGAACAAACAAGCCTAAAATTTGTATGGAATCAGAAAAGACCCCGAATCGCCAAGGAAATGTTGAAAAAGAAAAACAAAGCTGGGGGCATCACATTGCCCGATTTCAAGCTATATTACAAAGCTGTGATCACCAAGACAGCATGGTACTGGCACAAAAACAGACATACAGACCAATGGAACAGAATAGAGAACCCAGATATGGACCCTCAATTCTATGGTCAAATAATCTTTGACAAAGCAGGAAAAAACATGCAATGGAAAAAAGACAGTCTCTTCAATAAATGGTGCTGGGAAAATTGGACAGCCACATGCAGAAGAATGAAACTCGACCATTCTCTAACACCATTCACAAAGATAAACTCAAAGTGGATGAAAGACCTCAATGTGAGACAGGAATCCATCAAAATCCTAGAGGAGAACATAGGCAGTAACCTCTTTGACATCGCCCACAGCAACTTCTTTCAAGATACATCTCCAAAAGCTAGTGAAACAAAAGCAAAAATGAACTTTTGGGACTTCATCAAGATAAAAAGCTTCTGCCCAGCAAAGGAAACAGTCAACAAAACAAAGAGGCAACCCACAGAATGGGAGAAGATATTTGCAAATGACACTACAGATAAAGGGCTGGTATCCAAGATCTATAAAGAACTTCTCAAACTCAACACCCAAAAAACAAATAATCAAGTCAAAAAGTGGGCAGAAGAGATGAACAGACACTTCTCTGAAGAAGACATACAAATGTCTAACTGACACATGAAAAAATGTTCATCATCATTAGCCATCAGGGAAATCCAAATCAAAACCAAGCTGAGATACCACCTTACACCAGTTAGAATGGCCAAAATGGACAGGGAAAGAAACAACAAATGTTGGAGAGGTTGTGGAGAAAGGGGAACCCTCTTACACGGTGGGAATGCAAGTTGGTACAGCCACTTTGGAAAACAGTGTGGAGGTTCCTCAAAAGTTTAAAAATAGAGCTACCCTATGACCCAGCAATTGCACTCCTGGGTATTTACCCCAAAGACACAGATGTAGTGAAAAGAAGGGCCATATGCACCCCAATGTTCATAGCAGCAATGTCCACAATAGCCAAACTGTGGAAAGAGCCGAGATGCCCTTCAACAGATGAATGGATAAAGAAGATGTGGTCCATATATACAATGGAATATTACTCAGCCATCAGAAAGGATGAATACCCAACTTTTACATCAACATGGATGGGACTGGAGGAGATTATGCTAAGTGAAATAAGTCAAGCAGAGAAAGTCAATTATCATATGGTTTCACTTACTTGTGGAACATAAGGAATAACATGGAGGACATTAGGAGAAGGAAGGGAAAAATGGGTGGGGGAAATTGGAGGGAGAGATGAACCATGAGAGACTATGGACCTGAGAAACAAACAGGGTTTTAGAGGAGAGGGGGGAGGGGGGATTGGTTAGCCCGGTGATGGGTATTAAGGAGGGCACGTATTGCATGGAGCACTGGGTGTTATACGAAAACAATGGATCGTGGATCACTACATCAAAAACTAATGATGTATTGTATGGTGACTAACATAACATAATAAAATTAAAAACTACAAAAAAAGAAAAGAGCAACTAAACTGTAAGAACAGACAAGCACGACATCGCACTCATCAGCATTGCCATTGCCAAATTTCCCGTGAAACAGATAACTAAAAAGAAAAATATTATCAGATAGAGTTTTCAGTCGAAACTTCTTCTCCTAGGAGTCTGCCTTACTGAGTCACTGGGAGCAAATTGTATGAGATGAATCATAGGGCAGGCAACCAAGAAAACCATCTCCAAAATTATCAATTTCGGGACCAGGTATCATTGTAATTTCATGCCTTTGACCTTTGATCTTGAAAACTTACCACTTAGGAGTTCCCCATGCAAAAGTCTCTGGAGAAGGTGATATTGTAGATCAGTAGTGGTAAACCTGAACAGCTTGGTTATTCTGTTACTCATTAGCACCTTAGCAGGGGTCAGCAAAAGTGAGAGTTCCTTTTTTTTTTTTTTTTAAATATCTGAGGGATGATGTGTTACAGTTCTAACTGGAAGAAAAGGAAAGCTTAGGGAGAGTTACATTTTACCCCCCTCCTTTGTTTACCAAAGTCCAGAATTCCTTTTTTTTTTTTAAGTCAATTCATTTTCTTTTCTTTTTTTTTTTTAAGATTTTATTTATTTCAGAGAGAGAGAGTACACAAGCATGGGGGAGACAGGCGGAGGGAGAGGGAGAAGCAGACTCCCCGCTGAGCAGGGAGCCCAATGAGGGGCTCGATTTCAGGACCCTGAGATTATGACCTGAGCTGAAGGCAGATGCTTAACCAACTGAGCCACCCAGGCATCCCAATTAATTGTATTTTCAACACAAGTTATCTGTCTCAAATAACCAGATCTGCTTGATTATATGCCACAATGGTCTGCAAGGTAACTATTTTAATATAGAAAACACTACTCAAGATATTAGCCACTATTACCCACGTTACATAAAAACTGAGATGTTCTTCTGGGCTTCTACTCTCAGTGTATAACCTCTAGGTCTGTACATCATCCCTTATACACTAAATAGCCCATGCACCACCAACAGTGAGTGCTTAGCTAGGCTAAGCTGGGTTCACTGTAACCTACTACTCAGGACCAGTGGAATTCTTCCTTGGAGAGTTGGTAGCACAGGGGGGAAAAAATGGCCTATTCTTCAAAAAGATCTTGGTAATTGCTATTTGGTAAAGCAGCTATTAAAGCTTGGTGAAATATAAATCTAGTAGTAAAGAGAAAATTAATAAATATCTAAGCCATCTCAAAAAAAGAGCCATGGCAGGTCGGGGGATGGGCAAAATGGGTGAGGGAGAGTGAGCAGCACAGACTTCCAGTATGGAATGCATAAGTCATGGGGATCAAAGGCACAGCATGGGGAATATAGTCAATGGTATTGTAATAGCATTGTATGGTGACTGATGGGAGCTACACTTGTGAGCATAGCATAACACATAGACTTGTCAAATCATTATGTTGTGCACCTGAAGGTAATGTAACACTGTGTGTCAACTACACTTCAATATTAATTAATTAATAATAAAATGGTGAGCTATGGAGACCACACATTGATAGAAATGATTAAAGTCAGGATGAAAGAGAAAATGAATGTATTAGCAATATGCCCCTATAGCAGACCTGCGAAAACATTTTAGATAATAATCCCCAAATCTTACTTGCAAATTGCTTGGGCTCAGCACATTCCCATGGTTGGAAGCCTGACAGCATCAACAAATAAACAGAAATGAATCTTGCTGAAGGGAGGTATCATCTGCAGCCCTAGAGTCAAGCATTGTTTTACATCTTCATTATTGATTCAGAATAACTGATAAACCAAATCTGCCACTGATGATAAAGGAGTCACTGTTCCTGAATCTCATGAGGGAAGAAAGTCAGGAAATATAGGCATAAAGATGTTAAAGATACAAACATTAAAGAACTCAAATGAATTTTGTTGAGAAACACACAGGGAAATTTACCAGAAATTTGGATTTGGAGGTGGGGTTGGGAGAAACATAAAAAAAAAAAAAAGAGAAAGAGAGATAAACCAACAGAGAGATGAATCAACACAGGTCTGAGAAAGCAAACTGAGACTACAGGTGTAGTATTTATGAAAAAAAATAAATAAGCCAGTGCTATTTCAGGTGACATGCAGTATGAAATTGAGAAATGAAAATAGTTTTTATACACCACTGAAATGGGAGGATTGACCATTTTCAATCCCAAAAAAGTTTAGGACCAATTGGAAGGATAAGTAATGAGAGGAAAGATTGGAAGCAATTAGATGAACACTTACAGAAATAAGCTGTGGCTTGGGAAAAATACAGCAGTGACACACAGTGGTGATGGAAATTGGGAGGAAGATAATAGATCTGAGCCAGTAAGCCCAAAATATGCCCCACTTGTTCACTCTTGGGCAGTTCTTATAGTAAGAGTTGCCTGAAAAAGCAACTGATGGTGTTTCTAGAGGCTGAGAGTGAGTTTTATTATCTCTACTATGAGAACTGGGGGAGAAAGAAGAAGACGCTATTTGGCATCACCGAAGGTTTCTGAATTTTTAGTTGTGGAATCCTCTCTTCCAAGATCAGTGCAAACACCACATTCCTAAAGCAGATGAGTAGAGCCGCTCTGAAGACAGGAGCATGTCACACATTCCACTCTGTTTCCAAGCCCTCAAGTCCCCTGGAAAAATTTGAAAGCCATGGGTAGATGAAAACACAGAGACTCTCCTTTAGTTCTGCCTCATGTGATCGAATAACAACAGTTAGCCTTGTCTATAAAAGGAGTGCATTACATTAATGATATCTAAGGCGCCTTCCATTTTGGGTCCCTACAGGTACGTCCTCTGCACATTTGGCAAATGAAAACCATCATATTCTACCTTAACTCTTACTGACTGAACTATGCCAAAAACAGAGAGCTGCTTCTTCAATCTGCACTCTGCACTATCCACTCTACACTCTCTATTGCCTGACTTCCTACCCAAACTCGCAATCTTTTCTACAAACATCTAGCCTCTGCTCACACACTTTTTATAATGGCTCCCTTATGAGTCAACACTTTCTATCTTTAGATGATTATTAGAAAGCTTCTCTTTACATTGATGCGATATCTGTGTCCACCTTTTGGCCCAATCAGAATAAATCTAGCCAATCTTTCACATAACAGATCCTCAAATACTTGGAGAGATCTTCCTTATTCCCCCTGAGGACTCTCACCTTCCAGAAAAATAAGATGAAATACCCAGCCCTTTCAAGTACTGCTCACATGACATGATTTGCCACATGGCGGCATCCCTATTTGAACATGTTCTTGCTCATCTGTAACTGGACACAGAATTCAGCTGCAGTGAGGGACCATTTATTACACAGTAAGAGGGGCCATTGATTACCTTGTGCATGCAGCCTAAGGTTATATTAGCTGCCTCAGCAGCCACACCACACTATTGGCCCAAGCATGACACCTTGTCACACGAGCAGAGCACTATTACTTCTCAAAGCTCCTCAGTGACCCTCTTACTAGTTAGACTCTGGGAACCCATTCCTCTGTGATTTACTGATAGGAAATGGGACAGGGAAAGCCCTGGGTGGCCATGCTGTGGTGAGCTCCTAATTTCTTGAGAAGCCAACGCCAACCACAGGAGAGAAGCTATTCCCTGCCAGCTCCCCTGACTCAGAGCCTATGTAAGGTCCTTCAGATATTGAGCTGAGAGCAGTTGCAGTGCCCACAGCTCTATCATGAGTGAGTCACTCAATTATTATTATAATTATACTTTCATAATTTCTGTATAGAAGAAAATGAGCACTAGAAAAATCCCACCTTCTATTTCTATTATATGTTTACAAAATCAGAGTACATCGAACCAGTTCTCTGTGAAGCACTATTATGTGCTCCCCTTGCTATCTTGTTCATGGGAATAGTCATTACATATCATGCCCGCTGCATCTAAAACATAACAGGTAGGTTCTGAAGTATTTGTTCTGAGATACTGAAAGAAGCCATCTCCTATCTCATATGTGAAAATCTCCTCATTACAGACCTTGTCCATAATGGTGTCAGCTTTCTGGAAGGCAAGTTGGCCTTCTGATTCCCCCAAACCTCGGGGAACATCCTGACTCTATAATTTGTAAGTCATGGGATAGTTGGCAAGTTGCCTAATCTCTCTGAATTTCTTTTACTTCACAAATAAAAATAGGTTTTTAATAATTACATACCTAGAACTCAGTATTCTTTGACTTCTTTCTTCCTTTCTGCTGCCGAGAATTTTCTTTCTCAGTGAAGTTTAACCAGGTGATGTACATATGTCATTACAGGCTTCGTAGTCTAAAGACACTGTATTGCAGTTTCAAACATTCCCATCATAGCCCCACTGCATCTTCTCCTGGCCACGGATGGGCTGTAGGATGTGGAAAAACACTACAACCACGAGGAGGCCAGCTTCCAGAACTGCTCCATCTTCCCTTGGTCCATGGAGCTACTACAATGAAATGTTTATCCAGCCATTTACACTCATCAATCATTAATTGAGCACCTGCTTCATCATAGGCTCTGGGATAAGCACTGGAGATATGAACACTCTGCCCTAAGTAACACACATGTCAGCAGGAGGAGTCTAACGTGCTTTCTTTTCAAAAGTGCTAAAAGGAATAATATATTATTTGGTTGAAGTCTGCACAAAAGTATGGAAGAGTACTAAGGAAAAAAAATGTTTGATTCTACCTGATTGGAGGTGGGGAGTGAAAAAGACTTTATAGAAAATGTTTCTGGACTAGACCATGTATTCTGAGGAGAGAGAGACTATTTGTCCTGATTTCTGTTGTTCTCCCCGAAGCCTAGCAGAAGGTTCAGGTGCCAAAGGAGATTGAGACATAGAATTTTTCTACAGTTCCAGGCAAAGTTATACGGAAAGAGAAACAGAGACTTACCAGAAGACATGGAGTCTGCGACTTTTGTCACAGGGAGAATCTGGGAAATTGTCTACAGTCAGGGTCTAGTGAGGATAACCCTTGTGTAGCCACTAACACTGATCCCACTCTCAACCCTCACCACCTTACACCCCGGCAGAGAGCGATACCTTCAGAAAAAAAGTTTTCTTTGGTAAGTTTGCATTCAAAGGTAAGGAAATTGTGTGGTCTGAGGGATATTTCCCTCAGGCTATGACAAAATCTAGTTGACCATCATCTGCCACTCAAAGTAGAGCAGAGTATTTCCTGGATGTCAGCTGCCCCTGCATGTACCATTTGTTCTCTCTAAGACTAAGTTTCAAGCAGGACTCGCACATCGTTCCTCAGAAGAAACAAAATCTGTTCACACCCAAAACATTAGTAAGTAGTATGATCGAGGGGAGATTTAGAAAGGGGATGAAGAGGGGCGCCTGGGTGGCTCAGTAGTTAAGCGACTGCCTTCAGCTCAGGTCATGATCCCAAGGTCCTGGGATCGAGCCCCGCATCGGGCTCCCTGCTCAGCAGGAAGCCTGCTTCTCCCTCTCCCACTCCCCCTGCTTGTGTTCCCTCTCTCATTGTGTCTCTCTCTGTCAAATAAATAAATAAAATCTTTAAATAAAAAAAAAAAAAAAAGAAAAAGGGATGAAGATTTTTTTTTTTACACTCAAACCACCACAGCACATAACTCTGTGATGCTCTGAGCAATATTAGTGCTGCTCACCTGGAGTTTTTTTCTCAGCCATTCTCCAAGGGGCCCCACCCTAAATTGTGGTCTTTCCTCAGGCCTTTTCAATCCTTTGCTTCTTTTTTCATAGAGAGCAATGATTTATCTCTATGCCATGTCCTCCAAATTCACCTGCTCTCACTCAAGCACGGACCCATGGAGAACATTCTGGCTACCTGGGCCTACCCATCTTAGAAGGCAATTGGATGTTTATAAATAACATTCATGAGAAATGTGTTTACTTTATCGTAGGCTACTGAATAACACTGAAAATTTGCCTGACAGAAGTTTCTTTTTTCAGCATTTCTCATTTCCATATTTCCAATATTTATCCTCTTACACCACTGCAGTATGTCACTCTGAGGCATAGCTTAGTGATTACATGTATGAAGTTTGGAATTTGAAAAACAGGTTTCCTCTGCTATCTGGAAGTAGAACATCCCTTTGAAAGCTTTCAGAAGCCAAAATGGCATAAAGAAGCAATTACCATTAATACGTATAGAAAATTTTGGGGCGCCTGGGTGGCTCAGTTGGTTAAGCGACTGCCTTCGGCTCAGGTCATGATCCTGGAGTCCTGGGATCGAGTCCCACATCGGGCTCCCTGCTCAGCAGGGGGTCTGCTTCTCCCTCTGCCCTCTTCCCTCTCGTGCTCTCTGTCTCTCATTCTCTCAAATAAATAAATAAAATCTTTAAAAAAAAATACATATAGAAAATTTTTTTAGCATTCTCAGACCCCAAAAATAATATCTCTTGAGGTTCTCTGACGCTTTAGGACACACCTTACTAAAGGCTGCACAAAATAAGTGGAGATAAAGCATAGATGCTCCCAGACACAGTTCAAAGCTATGGTGCCTTGTTGCTGAGATGCTGAGTGTAGTTCCTGGGGAAGGAGCTTGGTGGTGCCATTCCCACTGCTTGGGGTACACAATGCCTCTACAAAGGCTTGATGCAAAACAAAGGCTGAAAGCATTTTATATAGGCTTTGGGAAAACTGAAAGCAAAGGAATTTTTTTCTGTTCTACTTGGAAACCTTGGGAAGAGTTTGCTGGGATGATTGATTTAAAGCCAATATGAGGTACTATAACACAACAGAGCAGCTCAGGGAAATGACTAGAGAAATAAATTTCTCGTTCCCCACAGCCTGGACAGGGCATGTGGAGACAGTGAAGCCCCTGATTATCTTGAGGATGGAGTAAGGAGACATTGAGAGAGCCAGTGGTCTAATGGAACCTGGAAATTAGGCCCAAATAACATAGAGAATTCACTATTGGTAGCAAATGGCCAGGACCACAGCCTTCAGCAGTTGGTATCAGATGGGACAATTTGCACCACAGCAGTCACTAGTCCATGAGCCAAACCAGACCAACTGCTCCCTAGCAAGGATTCAAGAAAATCCAAGGATGCCGTATGAATCCATAGTCTTCTCTCCCATCATATACTCCGAGACCACATTGCCAGGAAGTAGAGAGAAACACCTCAAACACTGAACATTTAACCAAAAGAAACCAAATAATCCCAAAGAGATTATTCAAACCGACACTGATAAGGAGTTATATTTAAATTACTAGACATTTTACCCCAATAGGCTGTATCAATCAGAAAAGACTGACTTATTGAGTCAATGTATTCTGCTTTACAGTGTGGTACGAATTCATGAAGAAGATCAGAGATGGCCTGAGTGGCTCAGTCAGTTAAGCATCTGACTCTCGATTTCAGCACAGATCATGATCTTAAGGTCAAGAGATTGAGAGATTGAGCCCTGCCTCAGTCTCCACCCTAGGCATGGAGCTTGCTTAAGATCCTCTCTCTCCCCCTCCCTCTGTCCCTTCTTCCCATCCCCTCATGCATATGCACACACATGCACTCTCTCTCTCTCTAAAAAAAAAGAAAGAAAGAAAAGACCAGAGACAATGAAAGATCACACTTCAGATTAAGCAAGTCATGTTTATCATACTGGTTTATTAATTATTCCTCCCCCACAGCCCTCTGGTGGGGGGGGGGGGAGGAATAAGTTAGATGTACAAGACACAATCCCAGGCTTTTGATTTTGTAGTGTTTCAAAATATTAGCTTGAATCATTTGGTAAAATGATTTATCAAACTTCTACTGCATCCAATGATAGATTGTTCTGCATAGATGGGAGCTGCTCATTAATCCCCAACTCTGTAGCTCTCACACAGACACTGACCCATCTACCACAAATTGGTAGGAAAGCAGTAGGACTGGAAAGCAAAAACACCAAGTTTGAGACCTTTAATCTAATTATTTTGACTACCCCTACTCCAGAAAATGGTAGTTTCCCCTGCAGATCAGAAAAAGTCTCTGATCCAAGAATTACATTATTAAAATTATTATAGTTTTGTATTTCAAAGCAAGCATGGAGGGTGGAATCCCTAAAGCTAGTTTTAATGTCAGCTCTGCTACCACCTACTTATTCATTCATTTGCTCTGTAAATATTTGATAAGTACCTACTATGTGTCAGGAACTGTGCTAGACACTTGGGATACAGTGAAAAGAAAGATGAAATTCCCCCCTCTTCAAGCTCAGACTCAAAGAGAGAGAGACAATAAGTGAGGAAATGTATTTAAAAAAAATTAATCATCATAATCATCATAATGGAAATTGAGTGGTGTGAGAGAGGAACTTACAAAAGAACTGGGAAATTCCCTTTTGTGAAGATGATAATTGGTCTGGCCCCTGAGGGAGCCAGTCCCACAGAATATCAGGGAAGAGGGTTGCAGCCAAAGAGTATGGCAGAGGCAAAGGCTGTGGGGGAGGAAAATGCCAGAGAAGATACAAGCATTGCTGGAACACAGTGAGGAGAAGAAAAGTGGTATCAGGAATGTTGGGGAAGAAAATACCTTAAAGAATATGGATATTATTCTAAATATGGTGGAGAGCCACCAAAGAGTTCTCTGTTGATGGTTAACATACTCTTTTTTTTTTAATATTAAATAACTGGGCCAGAAAAGGAAAAATGAAAAGGGATAGCCAGTGAGATGTGTGGAAAGCGAGAAAAGCAAGGTGCCCAAGGACAAAGCCAAGAGAAGAAAGAGGATTTCTGTTTGGGTGTAATGCAGTTTAAAAATCTTGAACGGAATGGAGACAGAACCATGTTTATTGCAGGATTTGGCAACAGGAAGTCACGGGAAAATATGAAAATAGCCCCTTGAGTGGAGTGGAGGGAAGCAGCCAGATGGCAGTGGGCTTGACCAATGACTGGGAAATAAGGAAGTGGCAACAATCAAGGGAGACAAGCCTTTCAAAATCTTCCACTGTGACAAAAAGCAGAGAAATGAGGTGGTAGCTCCAGATGGAATGGAATCTGGGAAGGAGGACATATAAACACCAAATGTTATGCTGATGGGGAATTTCCAGTAGAGAGGGAGAAGGTGATGATGCTCAAAAAGAGTGAGTACAACTCCAATGACGTATCATTAAGAAGAATATAGACACAGAGGCATTTCACACATTGTAAAATCGAGGGAACAATTAAGAATATGTGCACAGATATATGTAAGTGTAGACCTGGCTTGAAATATAAGGAAGTTTCTCTTTTGTTTTATATTTCCTCAGTGAAGATTGTGCAGAAAGAGATGGAAGGAGACATGGAAAGTTTGAGGAGAAGAAAGTATGAAGCAGTCATTTTAAAAAGTGGAAAAGTAAATAAAGCGGGTACAAATCTCATCTCACAGCATTGTTGTATAGGAAATGCAACTTCCTATAATCTTCTACAATGGAATTTAATCTCTACCCTAGGCCCCCACTCCACTAGGTGAAGGGACCTTATTATTAGTTCCAGTTCTTACTCTTTTCCTGATGCTTACATTTGATTTCTCAGATGGGCTGGGATTTAAATAGTGAGGGGACATGAGGGGTGTGACCCAGTAGTTATGGAAATCATCCTGGCATCCACCAAGATGTCTCTATTCCAATTAACATAACATAATAATAAATAAATAAATAAATAAATAAATAAATAAATAAGATGTCTCTATTCCTATTTGTTTTTAAGTGTTGAGTTCACACAAATCACTGTAACATTGTCCCAGACCTCTAGGTACAAAGCTCTTTCATGGCCAGATCATCGTTAGCTAACTTTCTCCCACTGTGAAGCATTGCATTATTCTGCTGCTGGAAGTGAGGATTTTAAGAGTGTTGATGCCAAGGATTGGGAGGTGGGATGGAGGAAATGATCATTCAGTGTGTGGACACTGCAGAACCAATAGCTCAGGATGGGACTGGCTCATTTATATAGATCTCCTGTAATCATAATTGTTGGACAAGATAAAAATGAAGAATTGAAGGTTCCATGGGAAGAGAAGTCAGCAGCAAGGATAAGAAAGGAGATAGAATATTGAATGCACTCAATTTCAAAGGAACTGGGTTTTTGGTTTGGGGTGGGGGTGTTGTTTGTTTCTTCTGAGGAAAGAAAGAAGAGAGATGGCTTGGAAGCAGCAGTCAGGGATACATCTACACCATTTTCTGGTCTTGAGGTATGATGTGAGAGAGAACTGGAGTATTTGAGAGTGCCACAGGACTTTGTCATCACAGAGAAGCCAGGTTAGAGAAAAGGCAGGGATGTAGAGGGAGCATTCAGAGAACCATTCAAAGATAAGAGAAATCAGCAAGTCACAGACCAGTGAAGAGAGGAGGCTGAAGAGAATAGCAGGAGATGAGCATCCGGTAAATAACTGATGACCAAGAAGGCATGAGGGCATGACCTCCCCAGACCACTTAAACTCCCTGAGCCTGAATTACTTCTGGAAAGTGGAAGGTATATACACACTCCATTACACATGGAGATATGAAAATTAAATGAAAGCACCATGAGGGGTAGTATGGGAGCAAATATGGGCACCCCAGTCACCCAAAGCAAAACAATATGAGACCAATGTTAAGATAGAAAGAATCAAGTTTCAAATTCAATGACAATGTCCAAGGGCTATGGACCTTCAGAGGGAAGAGCAGGCAAGAAGAGCTTTGTTGTCTCCTATGTGAAAATTCCCACATGAGGTAGAAACTGACCCGGGGCCAGAAAACAGGGAGGGATTAGTACAGAGAGAGAGAGAAGAAAGAACACTCCGTGTAAACTAATCTGCAAATTTCTTTATTCTCTTTGCAACTCACTTTTTGAAGACTAATGCTAAACTTTTGAGCCCTCTGACATGTGGTTCTTTCCTCTGAGTGCCTTGGAATGATGCTCTCTTTTAGGATTTCCACTTTTTCTCTGCATCTGATCTGCAGATCTAATTAGTTCAGCACTTCAAAGCCAAAAAGGCTTTTCTCTGTGCTCTCTTTGAACATCCGAACATCTACCAGGAAAGTTCTTTCTCATACATCTTTTTTTTTAATCCATAACCCCTTTTTTCATTTATTTCTTTTTAGATACACATTTTCTATTAATGCATTAATAGGGTTTTGTGCTGTCCTTATTACAGACAAACACTTGGTTTCAAATTCTAAAACAATCAGAGGCTATAGATGCAGAAGAAAATCTTCAAATATTTCTTTCAAAACTTGAGCATCTCTTTTTATCTCACTCTCTCTGGAGCTCATGATTAAATTAAAATAACTGGCTCCCTGTTTCTATCTCACTGCATGCCAGCCACTGGGTGAAATGCTTTCCACATCTCATCTCATTTAATCTTCACAAACATGCCACCAAGTAAATACCACTCTTACCCTCATTTTCCTGGTTGAGAAATTGAGGTTCATAGAGGTTAGGTAACTTTCCCAAGATCACACAGCTGGGAAAGGTTGGAGCTGAGTCTTGAATCCAGAGCTGATGCGCAAGCCTATTCTCTTAACCACGCTGTACTATTTGAGAATCAGTACCAGTTGTGAAAATCTGAGTCCTTGCCTGACACCTGTGAGTTAAAGTGAATATATGAACATGGTCTGGAAACTACAGGCAGCCCAGATCAATTTTCCAGATCTTCCAGGCTTTGATTAACAGGTCACAACTGGTGACTAGGATGACTGAAGGGTTGGTTGAGGAAAGTTGATGGAGGAGCCACTTGGTCTTTTGAATATATGCTGCAAGGTGTCACTCAAACAACTGCCATCAAGCTGAAGAGCACTGGCCTCTCTCAATTTTTCTAATATAATCTAAAGCCATTTGGAAAGTAACGCCTAAAAAAAATTACAAAATCCTAGGAAGAACATTTTTGCTCTGCATCTGAGATCATACTTTCCAAGGCATTACTATTCGTGCATCAGGCTCATTCTTATTAGTGGGAAAGAAAAAGAAATCTAGCTATGACGGTCCCTGAAACTTTTGGATCTCCTACCTGGCAGGCAATTTTGCTTTCTTAAGTATTTTGATAAGTTAACTTTGCTCTCCTGCCAAAATGCTTCTGCTGAGAACACCCAGTTATTAGTACAAATCTAAGGAGCTATCACCCTGTCCTATTTTTCAATTGAACTTGACCTTGAAGAAATATTAAGTATGACTTGTTTAGAGGGGAGGAGAAGAGAATCACTTCATTCTCCTGCCTCTGTCAGCTCTTCTTAATCAGAATAATTTCACACCAAGAGGAACCTGTGACATAATGAATTACTGAAGTGTAAAATCCTCCAGAGGTGCACTGCTGCTTTACTGTTATGGGGCTGAAGATGTACTACTGTAAATAGATTTTCATAAGACATCCCCTGTCACTTCACCTAGTGAGATGAAGTAATTTCCCCATCACTGAATCTTTAGATTGGACATAGGAGGAAAAAGAGAAAAGGCTCAGATCTTTTTATAAGGGAAGCTTGCTATTATATTTCACCTTCAACTGATTCTTCAAATTATATAAATCCATATTACCTACACTTTATAATAAAAAAAAAACAAGAAGGTGGCAATTTTATTGATCACAGACAGTTGTAAATTTTTTTAACTAGTATTTCCACTTGAGATTTGCGAAACTCTATCAAAACTCCCTCTGTGGAGAGCCAAATGTTTCTGATCATCTTTTAGAATCTAAGGCCCATGAGGAGAGGAAACAGGGTTGTTTTTGTTTGGTTGGTTGGTTGGTTGGTTGATTGGTTGGTTTTCCAGACTTTTATCCTTGGAGGCTGGCTCAATCCCAAATACA
This sequence comes from Mirounga angustirostris, assembly GCF_029215605.1. Classification (NCBI taxonomy): domain Eukaryota; kingdom Metazoa; phylum Chordata; class Mammalia; order Carnivora; family Phocidae; genus Mirounga; species Mirounga angustirostris. Next base: position 43,378,536 of record NW_026991716.1, on the reverse strand, counting down.
CAGCAGGTACACAATATATATTTCCTAAATAAATAAACATGTGAATGAACTAAATAACTTCATTATCTAATACTTAACCTAAAATTCAATCCCATGCTGGTTTCTCTCCCCATCTCTTGGTATCTGTGACAGGCAGAATAATGGCCCCCAAAGATATCTGTGTCTTTATCTCTGCAACCTATGCATATGTTGTGTTATACAGCTAGGGGGAATTAACATTACAGATGGAATTAAGCTTGTGAATCAGCTGACCTTAAGGAAATTATCCTGAATTATTCATATGACCCCAATATAATAACAGAGGGATTAAATGGGGAAGAGGGAGACAAGAAGGTCAGAACTAGAGAGATGGCATCATGAGAAATACTCAACCATCCATTGCTGGCTTTGAAGATGGAGGGCAAGGTCCAAGAGCCAAGGACTGTGGTCAGCATTTGAAGCAGGAAAAGGCAAGAAAATAAGTTTTCCCCTACAGCCTATAGAAAGGAGTGCAGCCTATGTGACATCCTGGTTGTAGCCTGATGAGACCCATTTCAGACTGTCGACCTCTGGAATTATAAGATAATAACTTTGTGTTGTTTTAAGGCACTAAGTTTGTGGTAATTCGTTACAGAAGCAACAGGAACCTAATATAGACTTCTAACAAATTTTCATCTTGGCTTGAGTTTCCATCATATAGAAACGTTTAGCAACCTCCTTAGTCTGGGCCAATGCTTCAAACTGTTTTATATATAGTGTCTCTGTGTGTGTGTGTGTGTGTGTGTGTGTGTGTGTGTTGGATTGACACCTTGGAATTGAAGAATAGACATCAGATGCACCCTGGAAGCTCTTTCAAAATCTACCATGTTTAAACCAGGCAGTGTTAGAACAGCGTGTCAGAAACTGTGTTGGTGACATTGTTCAAAATACACAAATCCTCCCACAAAATTCCCCCCCTCCACCCGCCACACACACATATATACACACAATGGAGGACCTTTGCTCTAGGATCTGTGACTAATGACCATCAGTCCTGGAACTGAGACAACTTCCTCCTTTCAGAGAAGGGAGTGCACTATAGTTCCCTATCTGATAAGGATTTTTAGGAATGAAGCCCAAAATCAGGTTGGGAGAGGAAACTGCCTTGTCTCCTGGATTGGGTGCGGGGGTAGTGAAGAGTAGGGGTAGGCTTAAATGACACAAACTACTTTGGAACACAGTATGAATGCAAGAGATGATGTGCTTTTCTATTTTAACAAACAAGAGGTTTTTTAAAAAGACATAAACACTGATGAGAATTCAAACATTCCTAGAAATGGCAACTGCTAACTCACTTCAAACTGGCTGTCCGTACTGAACTGGTTGGAGCCCTCTGAAACCACTGAGTCCATTTTGGTCAATGGAAAGTGGGCAGAAATGATGCATAACATTTCCTGGCATGACCCATAACATCTCACCCCCTGAGTTTCCACTCTCACTTCCTCCTTTTGCAGTGACCTTGGAGACTGCCATTGAAGATGGAGATGTCACCAAATGGAAGGAGTCTAACTCTGAAAGACTGCATGGAGCAGGATCCCTCTGCCCATTGGCCCTGAGTTGTGCCATGAAATAAATACATATTATGTTAAATTACTGAGATAGGGGGGTGTATGAGGGTTTTTTGCTTTGTTTGGGTTTGTTTGTTCATGTGTGTCATTACTATGGCATAGCATAGCCTTTGTTGTAATAAAACTTAGCAGCAATACTTCCAAGGGTTTTTAAATGGGGCTCTCATGACATAAGATCTGATTAATGTCTGTCTGTGTTAATCCCTCTTATTTGTGCACATGTCTCTTTCTGTCCCCCAAACACTTACACACTCTTTCTTTATCTCTCTCATCCATCTGCTCTTTTATTCCTTTTCTTCAATATTCTTTCCCATGTTTTTTTGTTTCCTTCTTAAATAGCCATAACAAAGGATTGAGATGTTTGCTATAGTGTTGGGTTTACTGGATAGTATGTCTTTCTAAACTTCAGGGACCCCTGTTGCAATATGCAATCATTTCTCTACTTCTAGTCAGTAGGAGAACCAGCTTTTCTAAACTAGACAATGCTGCCTCCCAAGATGAAGGCAGAAAAGTTACAATAGTGTATTTATTCATCGTTCCAATTTTAAGAGGGTGATCTTGGGGGATTTGCTTTTGTTTAGGTGAGGAAATCACTGACATAATTCCCACAGATATTCTAAGTTGCTTAGACAACTACCAGTGCTATCAAATGTTTAGAAAAATTCTTAACCAGTGAGCATTTTTACTTAAATTTTGTAGTTTTAGAAAAGCCCACACAAGCAACCACTCTGGAAAATAGTATGGAGGTTCCTCAAAAAGATGAAAATAGAGCTACCCTACGACCCAGCAATTGCACTACTGGGTATTTACCCCAAAGATACAAATGTAGTGATCCGAAGGGGCACATGCACCCCAATGTTTATAGCAGCAATGTCCACAATAGCCAAACTATGGAAAGAGCCTAGATGTCCATCAACAGATGAATGGATAAAGAAATTGTGGTGTATATATACAGTGGAATATTATGCAGCCATCAAAAAATGAAATCTTGCCATTTGCAATAATGTGGATGGAACTAGAGGGTATTATGCTAAGTGAAATAAGTCAATCAGAGAAAGACAAGTATCATATGATCTCACTGATATGAGGAATTTGAGGAACAAGACAGAGGATCATAGGGGAAGGGAGGGGAAAATGAAACAAGATGAAACCAGAGAGGGAGACAAACAATGAGAGACTCTTAATCTCAGGAAACAAACTGAAGGTTGCTGGAGTGGAGGGGGGTGGGAGGGATGGGGTGGCTGGGTGATGGACACTTGGGAGGGTATGTGCTATGGTGAGTGCTGTGAATTATGTAAGACTGATGAATCACAGACCTGTACCCCTGAAACAAATAATACATTATAATTTAACAAAAAATTTTTTTAAAAAAAGAAAAATCCACACAAATCACAGTAATGGGCACGTAGAAATTTACTAAGTAGTGCAATTCGGCTGGTCCCTTTAATGTAAGGTACCTTTATTTCAGTTCTGTCAAAGCCTTTCATTGATTACCCACTGTGCTGCTGAATCTTTAGATTTAAAATAAACAATACCAACAAAACCAAAATAATTCAGAGTGTCAGTGCAGTATATTTTCTTTATTGAAAAACATACACTTGACTAACACAGCTGTGGCTTAAAAAGAAAAGAGAGAGACATTATATTAAGTGTGTGGATAAAGAGAAAGTGACAGAGATGAGAAGAACTAATCCATTTTTTTCCCAGTGCAGGAGCCAGATGTGCCCTTCAGTTCAACATACAACTGGGTTAGAGATAATGAATGAGAAACTAAAACATCTTCTGAATATTCTCACAGAGAGTACTTACAAATGCTTTGTACAAGTTGACTTGACAGATTATGCTTCTAGAAGTTTTCCAGATAATTTCAGAATTCTAACCATCTAAAGGGAGAAATAATTGGTGGTTTCGAGGACATTTTTACAATAATAGATGCATCAAGAAGCTCAACTGCTGTCACAAGGAATGAAAAGCTTAGGTTACCCATTGCCTTCCCATTGCTTAGAATGTCCTTTCCCTCTTGGGCATTATTTTCTTAGTCATCTCTGGATACTGAAGAATGAGCACTTAACAATATATGGTACATACTGATGATTCAACCTCAGTAACAACACTTCAAATGGCATCGGCCATGTATTATCTCAAGCTTAAAAAATAAACACAAATAACACACTAAATATTTTTTTAGAATTTCAAAAAAATATATTAGAACTTGATATTTTTTCTGAAACCCTGGTGAACAGGTGTAGAGCTACTTGGCTTCAGAACATAGCTTCCTATTTCTTGTCACAGTCACCATTATTACCACAACTCCCTCCCTCAAGATCACGAGTACCAGTAAATTTGTACCTGCTCCATAAAGAATGACAACATTTTTGAGGTGCAATGAACCCATTGATTTTATCATCTATTCAACAGATTTTCATATCTATTTACAGAGGACAGAACAATATGGATGCCATAGTCCCCAAGCCATACTTTCTGAAGCCAGATTCTCACTTATCTATTTATTTACACACATCTCAACAATGAACATTGGGGTAAAAATGGACAGTTGTTTGATATTTTACAAAGCCTCACATTTAATGCTTACCTTAGGTAACTTTAGGTAGATCCTGAGGATGAAACCCCAATAGGAGAGAGGAATCTCCAAGGGTAATTTCTAAACCCAGTTGAATTTATAGCCAGAATAGCCTATTGTATTGTGTCCCACTAAGAAATGTGTAAAAGTTCTAAGCTAAGAAATGACTGTTAAACTTTCTGTAAATAAAACCAATTGTCACAAGAGTAAGAAATATGCGATTTTCCCATTTCAAAGAAATCCAGAAATAATGCAATTATTACTCACCACAATCTCTTTACAAAAATTTTTGGATGAGAGATAGGCTTATTGGATGCAGGTGTACATATATGTATATAAAGATGTATATACATACATAGGATTATATAAATAGATGAATAGATGGATGAATAGATAGATGATGGAAAGAAGGAAGGAAGGAAGGAAGGAAGGAAGGAAGGAAGGAAGGAAGGAAGGAAGGAAGGAATAAGAAAAGAAAGAAAGAAGAAAAAGAAAGAAAGAAAGAAAGAAAGAAAGAAAGAAAGAAAGAAAGAAAGAAAGAAAGAAAGGAAGGAAGGAAGGAAGGAAGGAAGGAAGGAAGGAAGGAAGGAAGGAAGGAAGGAAAGAAGGAAGGAAGGAAGGAAGGAAAGAAAAAGAAAGAAAGAAAGAAAGAAAGAAAGAAAGAAAGAAAGAAAGAAAGAAAGAAAGAAAGAAAGAAAGAAAGAAAGAAAGGAAAGAAAGAAAGAAAAAAGGTTGTTTCCTCAAATTCTCCCATGGAGTAGACAGATACATTTTGTAGCTTTAATGGTATTTGTAATCTCACAATTTGGATAGCACACTGCAAGTCAAAAGCCCCAAATAACTCAGGCAAAATGGAATTATACTCCATTGGATTCAGATTGAAATTTATCTCTGCATGAGAAATTAGTTTTCATTCCAGCACTTCCCTATGTCAAATCACTAGGCAGAGGTAGCTGCATGTCTGGAATTGAGGCAGCCATTCCTCTCCAGGCCCATCTTGTCCAAATATGCACCTGCGTCAGATCCTCCTCCCTCACCATTCCACACACACCACTATTACTCCTTGCTTTGTTCTGCTAATTTTTTATTTGTTCATCTGCTCCTTGGTCCCTGATTTCTCTTTCGGAGCTCTGAAAGTGATGATCATGTTTCTTTAGCTTGATTTCCGAATGTTCCCACCATATAACCATGCCCACAAAAAAGGCATATTAAATACACTGTGGTAATAAGAGCCATCCTAAGAGTATATGACCATCACTGATTGCCATGTCACCATATGCCTCTTTCTGTGAAGCTTGGTTCAGAAAACTATGATTGGTTAAGAAAAAAGGATTGAGAAAAGTCTGATTGTTTAGCATCAAAAATTCTGCTCAAGGCTAATTTTCTAGAAATAAATTCCTCTAGGTCTGCTTCTCTTGGTGCCCTTTTGTGACCTCTGCCTGGTTCTAACCCCAAAGCCTTCAATCCAGATCCTTTTATATTAAGATTCAATCCAAAAAAAGGTAATTCTGGTTGTCTTTAATCTTGCTCAAAAGTCTCAACCACTTTAGGATTCCCTGGTTTTGTCTAAGATTTTGCCCATTTTTTTTCTTATATGGGTGAATAATGATGCATATCACAGTTATCACTGAGATAGCATTGGAGGACAGGTGATCAATTCTCTTTGCTTTTATACATCTTTGTGCAATAATGTTTGGATTGTTTCAATGAGATTGTATTACTATTTTAATTTCAAAATATCAAATAAAAAACTTTAAAAAATGATTCTTTGTATTTTTTATAGTCTCTTTGGGATGAACTGAAATCTGTCTACATTTTCTCTCATTTTAACATTAATAAGAGACAAACTTAATTACACAGGAAATAATCATCCTTCATGTCGCCACTCAGAATATTTGTAACTTACACACGCTTGCTCTGAAAAATAACTGGAAATCTTCCCTTTGGGGCTTCAGCATGGAGAACCTCAAATGGCAAATTTACCTGAACAGTGTAATCACAACAAATGGACAGTTACTGGCAATAGAAAGGCCTCCTACACACTGTCTTCCCTCTACCCTAACCTGAGATGAAATTCCCCCATCGTGCCAGCTGACTCACTCTTTTCTCCTCCCTACCAGATGATAAGATGTACTCTTCCAATGCTAACCCCACGTGCCCCACAAATCCCTCTGAAAGTTACCCTCAACATATCCCAGACACTTATCCACATGCTTGTGAAGTTTTAAGGTCTCTTTTCCTTAACAATATTATTTTTTGAAGTAACTGCCATGCTCAGGATATTTTACAAAACACACATTTAACTTCCAATGGGTAAAGCAGGTGGAAGAGCCCCAATTCATGAAGGCTTTTCTAGCTCTATCATGAGCTTTCTGTGCCTTTGAGGAAATTTCTGGGGCTCTCTGAGTCTCAACAGCTCCAGGAGTGAAACATGGATGGCTGGCTGACTTCGAGGGCAACTGAGTGCTTTAAACATTCATTGATTTGAAAGTTTGGTGTTAGCAGGGAACTCCCTAGGAGCACAGAATGGAGAGTTTTCATTCTGGATTATTGCAACCTAATTAAACCAACCAGAAAATAAATAAGATTTACACTCTCACATCACAATAACCACTGACTACTATTATGTATACTTGGAACCAGGAACCAGGTAGACAGGCCAGAAAAAAAAGTAGCTTTCTTCCTTCCTAGTATCACAGATCCCAAAGTCAGTACTTACTACATCTCGTAGGTTGATACTATGTGATTGGCTCTTCCGTTATTCTCTGGCTTATTGCTTTTGGACTAGCTGACCTTCCTCTCATTGATGAAATTGGAGGCATCCCAATGGACACCTGTTTCAGAAGACTGGGTCTCCGGCTTACATACCTCCAGATAATACACCTTTTACAGGGGGCTCTGTTGTCATTTTCTGCTGCCTTTCTCTTCTGGCTTTATTGCTCCATTTTTTTAACCATTATTATTATTAATAATTTGTTTTGGAATTTGTAGGTCTGGGTATCATCCCCAGAAAAACATGTTAAGAGTTTATTATTATCTCCATTTTCAAATAAGCAACCAAGGCTCAAACAAATGAAATGATTTTCCCAAAGCCATATTGTCAAAGTATAAGAACTGATTCCTTAACGCTGGTTGTCTAATCCAGTGACCAATGCTCTTTTTCTTATACCATGGTGTCTCCATACTTTAATAAGTTTTAAATTTACCCTTCCTTAGTTATGAGAGGGAATATAATAGATAATGAGATCATGGTGCTTTACTCTGTATCTCTCCCCTTTTAATCTGTCCAGAGACATGTATTTTAATCACCTGCAATGAATGATTATTTGTTATATAATTTTGTGGTCTAGGTATAAACAGGACAAAATGTACTGAATTGCCCTTGGTAATTACAGCATGGGAGAAAAACCTATCACATTTGCTCGACCTACTTTAATGAAGTGATACTATTCAATATTAGCAGCCACCCATCCAAATGTTCCCTATCTCCATGTAGGTATGTCTTAGCCAGTATCAGAGGTGTTTTAGTTTATCTCAGTAAAGCTCAAATAATGTTTGTACTTAATTCTGTGTAGCTATTACACAACCGTCTTCTCCCCATGATACATTTGAAAACAATCACATAATTTTTAAATTTCTCTGCATAATTTTGTACTCAGGGAAGAATATACCAAACATGTACTCCAGAAGGCAATACTTTGACCTTGATGAGGAACGTGAGATCAATGATAAATAGCTGCTCTTCCCAGCTATATCATGGACAGCTCTGTGAAGGAACCACTATGGTTCTAAAGAGCCTCTCCCATCACTGACAAGACATGGGCCAGAGCTTCCAAAACAGGCTGGGGTCAGGGGAGTGAGGAGCACTGACAGAGTTCTCCCTGTTCTAAAGGAGCAAAGGGATATGATAGTCATAGGTTGTCCTATGAAAATTAAATCTTTAGATTCCTCCTTTCCTACCCTAAAACATGAAAACTATGATCTAGATACTAAGGGAAGCACCAGACCTTGCCTGTAGAATATTTTGAGAAGAGCATTAACACTAGTTATCTCATCTCCTTCACATAATTCTGGATTAAGGAAGTCTCCCCAAACACCCCATTCCTTTGCCCCCACAGTTCACATCAACTAGAACAACCCAGGAGTCAGGGTCATACATATCCCCAGTGTCAATGCAATATTCATGGTGCAGTCAAAATAAAATGTCCTGGACATAATATCTAAGTTCTAATTCCAATTCTGTAATGAATCTGCAACAGACATGAACCTTCTCTGTGCTTTATTGGCTGAATAGGAATAACACTAATACTACCCTTTTTGCAAGGCATTGGGAAGTTTATATAGGACAAGAAATGTACACATAATCTAAAAGCACAAAGCACAACATCCTTAGCCTAGTGATTCTGACCAAATGTGTTTTGCTATACTTTTGTTTCCCTTGTCACTACAAGAAAACAGGGGTATATCAATACCACTAGAGGATGCTCCCATCATCAGTTGTAACTAGCACCTCCTCTCCAAATGTATATATAGCACAGGGGTTGAGAGCTCAGGTTCCAGGGGTCACACAGAACTAGGAGTAAATCCTACCCCTGTCTCTTCCCTACTGTGTAACCACTGTCAAGTTATTTCATATTTCTGAGCTTTAGTTTCTTTATCTGAAAAATGGGGTAATATATTCAGCTTAAATCTTATCTCAAAGGATTATTATAAAGATTAAATAAGGGAATGCATATAAAAAGTATTTTACAGAAAACTTGACACATAGCAAGTGCCTAGGAAATGTTATAAATATTATCTCTTAACATTCCTTCCATATGATGTAAATAGGACCTGCTGGAAATAAAGAGCTCCAGACTCAATCAAGTTTGGAAGATACTGGTTTAAATGAGTTCTAACATGCAAACTTCTTAGAACCATTAATGTGTTAATGTATAGGGTAGACTTTCAAAAAGGAGAAATGTTGTCTAGCATTTCCCCAAAGTATTTGAAGATTAGAACCCTTAATTTCTGCAGTAGCTTTGCAGGACAGAGTTTTGTGGATCATACCTTGGGAAAGTTTGTTCTCACAAATCAGATACTCATAAAATTGTGGTGAAATCCCAGGATGTTATTTGCTCCAAGCAGAGAGGAGAGGGAAGGAAGTGGATATGGGTATACATGATACAAGATGAGCTATGTACTGATCATTATCGAAACTGGGGGAGATGGATATATAGTTCATCAATACTATTCTTTCTCTTTCACCTATGTATGAAAAAGTCCATAAAATTTTTGAAAAACTCTTAATCAAACCAGAAAAAAATATGTATATACATATACAAAGTCTAAGAGGAATGGCTAATCTCCTAAGGTTCACAGATTCACTCAAGCAAATGTAAGTTATTTGCTTCTCTCACTTACTTGGAGATGAAGCTCTTCATGTACCTGATACAACCTGAAGAGGTAACCTGTGGTGACAGTAGTCAAGGAGAATCCAGCTAGCTTAATTTTTACTCTCATAGGGCTACCAGATGTGGCTATTATAGTCAAACCAAAGGTTTGGCAGGAGGAAAAACAGAATCAGCCCCCAGTTGACAGAGAATTGAATATGTCATTCAATTGAACTGGTGCAATAATTCATAGGCTTGACTTACAGACCCATAAGCATCTCTCATTTTAACAAAAGCTGTCTTTTGGGAATACCAAGGTTTCTAGCTGCCAGGGAATTCTGAGGGACTTACAGTTGGCCTAGCACCTGTTTCACTTGCCAAGGTGCTCAGTTTATTATATTAAGAGAATTATCTCTGCTGGGGTGCCTGGGTGGCTCAGTTGATTAAGCGGCTGCCTTCGGCTCAGGTCATGATCCCGGGGTCCTGGGATCGAGCCCTGCATCGGGCTCCCTGCTCTGCAGAGAGCCTGCTTCTCCCTCTCCCTCTGCCTGCCGCTCTGCGTACTTGTGTTCTCTATCTCTGTTAAGAAAATAAATCAAAATCTTGAAAAAAAAAAAAGAATTATTTCTACTGATAACAATGAAACCACCAAGCAACTATCACTTTTTTGGCTTTTTAGACAAATTTTCCCTAATTGCTCTCTTGTTTTAAATGTCATTATTTTAAACCTACCTCATTATTTTTAGTCATGCCCAATTAAAGGTACTTCATATTTGCATCATGCAGTTAATGTTTAAACTCACTTTGGGGCATTAACAAAATCCTATTATTGTTTATTTAACCTTTAGAAAGTCCACAGATAGCTGCCCCCCCTGTCACCAAGATTTGTGTTCATGCATTAGTCATTTTCGAACTAGACCATTTCACAGTCTCCCGGCAGGCCTTTTTATTCATCTCTTCTGTGTTTACAATCCACTCAAAATTTATAAGTCACCTAAATTTGTTTCCATCCTCTAAATTTTGTCTTTCCTCTGGTCAGGCTTAATGACTTTCCTCCTTACCTAAAAGTTACTTTTAACTTAAGGTTAACTGTTCTTATTTTGTTTCTATTGCATAGACCAGAGAGAGAGAGAGAGGAAGAAAAGAAAGGAAAAACAAAAGCTATCCTATTGACTTATAGGAGTAATGGGTCCTCATTGCTCTTTACAAAAAAATTGATTCAGGTTACCCTGGTTTCATTTCTTATCCTCCAAAGAGTTCTAATAAGACGCATTCCCAAGATCCTTCAGCAGGAAGAAAAAGAGGAGGAAGTAATTCAGTTGTAAGATTCAGACCATTTTTGCCTACATGGGATCCACATCTAGAAAACTGCCGCTGGGACAGGGCACTAACCTACACGGAAACTATAATGAGTGGGCACATTATGAGCATAGGAGGCCCACGCTATTCTCCTGAAAATGGAGTTGGTCCAAAACCCCAGAGAGGTGATTGGATACTGTGGTAAAGCATCAGGACCACACCCTGCCTCCCTAATCTGGTGACCCTTCCTACCAGCAGAAGACCCTCTGCATTGCTTTTTCAGTTATAAAGATGTTGTTTCATCAGTCCACACTTGCCTCTGCCTGGCACCTCATCTGCAAGAGAACACGTCAAATTACAGATGTGGAGTGAAGCTGTCCCAGATAGGGATTCAGACAGACCTCCTCTAACATGCACCATATCCAGACCAGCTTTCCCAAGCTCCAGTTCAGTAGGAAATGAGTCCCTTACAGCCTAGACTGACGTGTGCATCAGAGGATGTTGGAAGCAAAAGTTTCCAGCACTCTGTAGTTGGTAACTCTGCCGTAGAATGGGATCATTCAGCTAACATATTTGACTTTAATATTTGTAGGGTGCATCATTATTTGGGTATTCCTTGTTAATTCCTTTCTCCTGACAAGGTAAAAAGGGTGGGATTGGGAGGCCAGAGAAGTAACATTTGTAGGCTAACTTCTCTGTGTGTGCCAGACCTTTTGGGAGCACTTCAGATGCATTCTTCATATCTAAAAGAGGGTCATTCTCTTGTAGAGAAGAAAAAAATTGAGTTTCAGAGAGAAGCATACCACTGGTAAGTGGACAGATTCCAAAACTAAATTCAGACCCTAATGATACCCATCCCCCCTCTCACATACACACACCAGGACAGGGATTGGGGATTGTCATCAAGGACAGCTACTCAGTGAACTCCATTCTCCTTCTTCCCAGATGCAATTAGTACTGGAGATTTGAGCTTTCTGGGTGGATATCATCCTGTTCCCTTCCTGGGCATTCTATTTTAGTTCAGGCCCTTTTTCTTATCCATCCACCTCCATAGTCTCCCAACTCATTTCTTTGCATTCTACTCCTACACATCACCTAGAATGAAATGCAACCTCCCAAGACTAACCCAGAAGGCCCTCTAGGATGTGCTCCCTAATCATCTGCACAAACTTATTTTCTCCTACACACTCTTTGATCCAACTAATACAAACTGTTCTCTATCTTCCAGGCATGCCTCTGCAGGGACCAGCCCCTCCATCTCCTCTTGGGTCTGAACAAGTAATTTAACCTCTAAGTTTATGCTCAAACTCTACTTCCTACTTGAAGCCAAACTGTCTATCCATCCCCTGATTCTGCTTTTCCTGTTAGAAAATAAGCTCCTTGAGGGTTGAATTCATATGTTATTCAACATCACTACCCAGGCTTGTGCTGGGACAAGGTCACACAATTAACCAGAAGCAGACCCCAGTTCTGGAAACTCCCTTAGCAATGTTCTTTCTAATAAGCATGTTGCTTGGGGCCTTTGCTGGAAACATGACAGGGTTTTGTGCTATTCAGAACAACCAAAGCAAACTACATCCTGGAAAGTGTCCCCTTCACATACATAGAAGAGATTTCTCATACCACTTCTGGATTACCTATGGCAGATCAGCTTGTGGATTTGTGAAGTTTGAGAATTTCCTTTGGAGTATCTGATCAAGTGTGGGATGATAAAAACCATCAATCAAATAACATTTTCTCAGAAAAAAAAAAAAAACTAGTATGATGTTGGTTCATAAACAAGTCTTCACTAGTTCTCTCATGGCCAATCTGCCCACAGATCAGACTCCTTAACTAAACTGCTCTTCTTGCCAGCCTCCACATCCTTCACATTAGCATGACAACTTCAAAAAATAGAACATATTATGTATCGGGATCTCCATTCCGATAAATACACATTCCAACTAACTACTCTGGACAGTTTTATGTTTAGGGAAACTAAATTAGTGCTCATTTCCAGACATTCTGGCTCATTTTCAGAGAGAAAAATAGTGAAGCTACTGAGCAAGTATCTGAATTGTCTTGGGAGAGAAGGCAGAGGAGGTGCAATTTTAGGTGGGAGAAAAATATTCTCTGTCTCATTTTAATTACTTAAGCCAGAGTATTTTTAATCAGGAAAGACATTTCCTTTTCCTTTGCCACCATTATCCACATCCAATTAATTAGCAACTCTTGTCATTTTTCAATTCCAAAATACTTTTAAAATCCATCCCTTCCTCTGCAACCCAGGTCCAACTATTCAGACCCTCTTCAGCCCTCAGCTAGATTCATTTTCCTCCTACTCCTTCTTAAAACCATCCTTCAATGGTTCTCAAACTGTGGAGTATATAAAACTCACCTGGGGTGTTTAATAAACACCATTAGATTTAATATCACACAGTTTTAAATAGGTACCACTCCACAGAAAGTCTGATGTGGGAGGTATGGATTAGGGCAAGGTGATTTACATTTTAGTTTTTTGGTTTTGTTTTTTTTTTAATTTACCATTTAATTAACCATACAATACATCATTAGTTTTTGATGTAGTGATCCACGATCCATTGTTTTCGTATAACACCCAGTTCTCCACGCAGTACGTGCCCTCCTTAATACCCATCACCGGGCTAACCAACCCCCCCTTCCCTCTAAAACCCTGTTTGTTTCTCAGAGTCCATAGTCTCTCATGGTTCATCTCTCCCTCCAAATCCCACCCCCTCATTTTTCCCTTCCTTCTCCTAGTGTCCTCCATGCTATTCCTTATGTTCCACAAATAAGTGAAATCACATGATAATTTACTTTCTCTGCTTGACTTATTTCACTTAGCATAATCTCTTCCAGTCCCATCCATGTTGATGTAAAAGTTGGGTATTAATCCTTTCTGATGGCTGATAATATTCCATTGTACATATGGACCACATCTTCTTTATCCATTCATCTGTTGAAGGGCATCTCGGCTCTTTCCACAGTTTGGCTATTGTGGACATTGCTGCTATGAACATTGGGGTGCATATGGCCCTTCTTTTCACTACATCTGTGTCTTTGGGGTAAATACCCAGGAGTGCAATTGCTGGGTCATAGGGTAGCTCTATTTTTAAATTTTTGAGGAACCTCCACACTGTTTTCCAAAGTGGCTGTACCAACTTGCATTCCCACCAACAGTGTAAGAGGGTTCCCCTTTCTCCACAACCTCTCCAACATTTGTTGTTTCTTTCCCTGTCCATTTTGGCCATTCTAACTGGTGTAAGGTGGTATCTCAGCGTGGTTTTGATTTGGATTTCCCTGATGGCTAATGATGATGAACATTTTTTCATGTGTCAGTTAGCCATTTGTATGTCTTCTTCAGAGAAGTGTCTTTTCATATCTTCTGCCCACTTTTTGACTTGACTATTTGTTTTTTGGGTGTTGAGTTTGAGAAGTTCTTTATAGATCTTGGATACCAGCCCTTTATCTGTCGTGTCATTTGCAAATATCTTCTCCCATTCTGTGGGTTGCCTCTTTGTTTTGTTGACTGTTTCCTTTGCTGGGCAGAAGCTTTTTATCTTGATGAAGTCCCAAAAGTTCATTTTTGCTTTTGTTTCACTAGCTTTTGGAGATGTATCTTGAAAGAAGTTGCTGTGGGTGATGTCAAAGAGGTTACTGCCTATGTTCTCCTCTAGGATTTTGATGGATTCCTGTCTCACACTGAGGTCTTTCATCTGCTTTGAGTTTATCTTTGTGAATGGTGTTAGAGAATGGTTGAGTTTCATTCTTCTGCACGTGGCTGTCCAATTTTCCCAGCACCATTTATTGAAGAGACTGTCTTTTTTCCATTGCATGTTCTTTCCTGCTTTGTCAAAGATTATTTGACCATAGAGTTGAGGGTCCATATCTGGGTTCTCTATTCTGTTCCATTGGTCTGTATGTCTGTTTTTGTGCCAGTACCATGCTGTCTTGGTGATCACAGCTTTGTAATATAGCTTGAAATCGGGCAACGTGATGCCCCCAGCTTTGTTTTTCTTTTTCAACATTTCCTTGGTGATTCGGGGTCTTTTCTGATTCCATACAAATTTTAGGCTTGTTTGTTCCAGCACTTTGAAAAAGTTCTGATGTTCCTCCCTCTGTATGTAAGGAATCTCTTCCCCCTAACTGCCCTTAAGATGGTTTCCTTGGTTCTAAGATTTGCAAGTTTTACTATTACATGCCGGGGTGTTGGCCTGTTTTCCTTGATCTTGGGAGGGGTCCTCTCTGCCTCTAGGACTCAAATGTTTGTTTCATTCCCCAGATTAGGGAAGTTCTCAGCTACGATTTGCTCAAATACATCTTCTAGTCCCCTCTCTTTCTCCACTCCCTCCGGGATTCCAATTATTCTGACATTGGAACACTTCATGGTGTCACTTATTTCTCTGATTCTATTTTCATGGATTCTGAGTTGTTTTTCCCTGGCTTCCTCTTTTCCCTTTTTATCTACTATATTGTCTTCCAGGTCGCTTATTCACTCTTCTGCCTCAGTTACCCTAGCTGTTAGATTATCTAGATTGGATTGGATCTCACTGATAGCGTTTTTAAGTTCTGCCAATTCACCTTTTATTTCTGCCCTTAGAGACTCTATGTTGCCATTAATTGATTTCTCCATTCTAGCCATTGTCTTCACAATTGCTGGCCTGAATTCCATCTCTGACATCTTGGTTATATCTGCATCCATTTGTAAATCTGCAGCATAAGTCATAATCTCTGAGTCTTTTCTGTTTTGGGGGCTCCTCCTCCTAGTCATTCTGTTGATGGGTGTTTGAGGGAATGTATAGAGTCCAAATTATTGACCAGAACCCAAGCAAGATGCACCTGTTTTCTTGGGACCTTAGGGTTGCTGGCCTCTTGTTTTCCCAGCCTGTCTTCTGTGGGAGGGGCCTGCCACGCTGTTACTCAGGCAACCTTGTTTGGGCGGAGTTGCCCTGCCCCCCTGTGGCGGGGGATGGGCTCAGCGGGAATCAGTTTTGGGGGCTTTTGTTGTCTGGCGGCTTTCCCCGTCTCTTCCTTGAGTCAAAGCAGAAGAGACCGTTTCCAGCCCTCTGCCTCAGAGCAGAGAGACCGCAGTCTGTTCTTCAGTGAGCTCTCCAGGCCACACTATCTCCATTTCTGTCCGTGCTGCTATAAACTGCAGCGTCCTGGGTTGTGCGCCCCTCTGCAGCACTCCCAGTCCTGCCTCCAGGTTGGGGCACATCTCTGCCCTTTGTGCTTCTAAAACCGCCAGCCGCTCCCAGTTCACACGCGCTACCCTGCCGCTCAGGGTTTCCACCCCGGGGGCTGCAGTTCACAGGTGCAACCCCACCGCTCTGGGTTTCCGCCCTGGGAGCTGCCCTAGAGTCCTTTCCGCCGCTGCCGGTCTGCAAGTCTGTGCCCGTCCCCAGCGCGCGAGCCTGTCGCTCACCGGCGGTGTAGGATCCCCATGGCCAGGCTCCCTCCCGCTGCCGTTTATCCTCCGATATCTGCCTGCAGAATCACGGCTCCCCGCTTAGTACCTCGAAACCAACCGCCTGCGATATTCTGTTTGTAGAGATCCAGATCTTCTTACATCTCAGGCTGGTTTCGTGGGTGCTCAGAGTGGTCTGGTAGATATCCAGCTCAATTCCGGGGACCAGTTGAAATAGGGTCCCCTACTCCTCTGCCATCTTTCCCCCGATTTACATTTTAAACAAGCGTCCAAGGCAACTCTGAGACAGGTGCTCCAACTGCTGGGTTTTGATGAGAACGAAGACCACATTGACCTCAAAGCATATGGTCCAAAATAGAACTCTGAAAACAACCTTCATGTACTAAAAACTCAAGTTTCCCACAGTCGGCTGGAAACAAAAGAAGCTATTGACTTTGATGTCATGACTTTACAACCCCTTCCCTATCTCTAGCCAATTTCTTGGAGCCTCTGCAATATATCATGCCTTTTCATAGAGTGTACTTTTTCTCACAAAGCTCTGTCAAGTTTTGAAGATGCTTCCAGCAATTTCTTCTGACCAACTCCTGTCAAAAATCTCTTCTTCCAGGACAGGTCCCATCCTTTCCCACACTAATCTGAATTAGAAGAGCCCTCCTATGCTCATACAGCTCACTATGCTGCCACTCTCACGCACTCCCCACAGGGCAATCATCCTTCACTCATCTGTTTTTCCACCAGACCATGACCTTTTTTCATAAAAGAGCATGCATTCTTTTTTGTAGTAAGTACTCATTAAATAATGTTTACTTGAGTTTATCCTCACATGTTATCACCTTAACACACCCCCATACAACTGATTCCCTTATTACATAAACATAGTTATGACTTGCACCTGGTCTGGGACTGCCTGACTATAAAAGGAATGGAAATTGGTTCTTAATTCCCCATTACTTTTGTAAATTGAGCAAGGAAGTAAAATTATTATAAAAAACCTAGAGTGGGATTTTAAAGCAAGCAAAAGGGAAAGAGAAATTTTAAATAGAGAACAAATCTGTCAGCCTCTACAGCAGTAAGAGGCATGGGTTCTGGAGGCAGCCTGAGAGAGCTGGAAGCACAGCTCTTCCACTGAGTGCGTGATTTAGAGCAGGTTGCTGAAATTCTCTGAACCTCGGTTTCCTCATAGGGAACAAAGAATATCCCCTGGAGTTTTTAAGACATGTAGAACAGTAGAGCAGACTTGGATAGATTTTTTCTGTGAAGTATCAGAAAAAACAAATTTTGGGTTCTTCGAGACAATCTCTCTCTCAACACCTCAAAAGGGGAAGCAACTATAGACAATATGTAAACAAATGAGTGGTTGTGTTCCAATAAAACTTTATTTACAAAAATAGGCGGTGGGCCAGATTTGACCTGAGGGCTGTAGTTTGCTGACCTTTGCACCTAGAGCAATGCTTGTGACATGTTAAACTTAATAATATTGTGGCTGTTATTATGTCCTTTGGAGAAATTTACTTCCTGGTAAGTAACTTGAGTTTTAACCTTTTATACGACCTTGTGTCGTATAGTGTAGTTCCCACTATAATGAGAACACATTTCATCTATTTGTATTAATTGGAATCAATACAGAATGGTTGCCATCTGAGATTCACAAGCCTAGATGATTTCCCACCACTACTCATTCATGTTGATCAACAGGAAAAAAAACAGAAGAGTATTTTCTGGGAGAATATAGCTGCTCCTGTAATTTCAACCATTCTGAAACACAGAACTTAATTTGAAAAAACTCATAAGACACTATAATAGGAAACGTGCAGCTATAGTAGTGGGCTGACTGATGTGAATGATTTTGCTTGTCTGAAAATCATTTATATTGAGTGATATACTATTTTAATTAATAATTGTGCCAAATTAAATCAAGATGACACTGAATGAAACCAAGACACTAAACTGCTGAATATGGAACAAATAACTCCCTTTCTTCACTCCAGTATCACATTTATACTTATAGTGCCAAAAATATACACATTCCTGACCTTCAAAATTATTCAGTTGTTTCCACACAGCAAGTCATGGCATTGATACCACTACCTAGAAAATGTAGAGTACCCAAGGGGTGAGGCCAACAGCTAGATGTTCTAGTTGGGGGGCTTGTGCAACTATATTTGAGTACAATGATTTAACCACTTCTGGTATTTTCTTTAGGAGCTAAAAATAAGTAATTTTTTTTAAATGAGTTTAAAGAAGCCACACCTGCTTCTTTTCTTTATCAACTTTTGCAAGCAAATTTTTTGTAGAGTTTGCCTAGAATTTGTCGCTCTGTGCTCACATAGTCACCAGCTAATTAGATCTTCTCAGGGCCTGTGTCCACTTATAGGTCCTGAGATAGGAAATTCCCTCCTGATCCACTCTCAGTGTACCTCCAATTTCTCTCTCATTTCTGCCTTTCCAACTCAACACATCATACTCCAGGGGCATTGACTCTTGCCACAAACACCTTTGAGCCAGTTGCTTCTTACAGAGGTGCCTACCTGGTCTTCTGGCTCCCAGGCTAACTTGACTGCTGACTTCTAGAACAGTCATGCTTCCAATCCACACACTTCCATTGCAGGCCCTTCATTGGTGCCTGCCCAGCTACCTCAGCTAACAATAGCAGGAAAAGCCTCAAGAGAGGTGGCTGGGGTCTTTTCTCTTACCCTGAACCATCTTCTCCTTCTTCTGAGAGCTATCATCTTTGGAGATTGCCTGGTTTCATACCCCTCCTGAGCTAAGGGCTTCATCTATGCCCCCACGTTCAGGCTCAACTGCAGAATTGGATTATCTTTTGGTTGGATGCCCTGCCAGTTCCCCTCTGGCAGCGAGTTCCTGCAAAACACTAGTTTGGAAATGCTTGTATAATCTCCAGGCTGGTCCTATATTTAGAGAAGAGTGCCAGTTTCTCCACTCACTGTGAGTATTTAGAGTGACTTGCTGCTTTAATATATTATTCCTCATTTCCAATGCTTTAAAGCTTTTTATCCGTCTGGGCTCATACATGGCTTTGCTTCTACATGGATGGAGTGTCAAAATTTGTAGATTCAGATATAATTCTAGGCAGTTTAGATAAATCCCACATGCTTGCTGCCAAACTTGGCTCATTTTTCAAGTGGATCAGATGCTTTTCTTTTCCTCTAACAAAATTAGATTTTGTTCATTTGGGTGTGTGTGTATGCGGGAAGGATGGTTGTTACAAGTCGATGACTCCTTCAAAATAGAAAATACAAAAGTGTAACTTTTGGTATTAAGAAAAAATATCCTTCTCTGTGAACAAGTTAGCTCTGGGTAACTAATCCCTGCTAATACTGCTGTATGTGAGGAATATGCTGACTCACCCAACAGCCTCATATTCCCCTCCCCTGGTTTCCTGGGGAGGAGAATGGGAGCCTTGTACCCAGCATTCCACAGAGGGCTATTGTCTTAGATTTCTCCCTCCAACATACCTGGTGCCATACTATACCCTTGTTCTGAGGATAGAACACAGCTTAGAGTGTGTACTTCTCACAGAAGACTCCTATCCCCAGTGTCCAGGGAAGCTTTCAAGCCCCCAGTTCCCTGCTCTCACACCAGCTGCCCACTGGCTGGGTGTTATTACTCAGGCAAGTTCTGATTGTTACCATGTACAGTGGGGAAAGACTCATAACCACATTAGTCTTAACCTTAACACTGACTTAAACTTTAATGGACATACAAATCACCTTGTTAAATTGCAAATCCTGACTCCATAGATCAGGGTTTGGGCCCAAGTTCTATATATCTAACCACCTCCAAAAAAATACCCAGGCTCTGGGTCTGAAAACTACACTCCGGGCAACAAGGATTTAGACCACATTATATACAAATCATACATAAATATTGGTAGGCTAAAAATCCTAGATAAGCTTTCAAAATGGAATATTCTCTGCTTTAAATACATTCTCCAGCTAGGAACCAGGAGTCAGGTAACTATTTGACAATTTCTATAACTAGCTCAAAACCCAGAATTTCTGACTCTCCTCTTTCCCACAAAGAAACATAGTGGGAAATTATAGTGTTCTCACCTCAGTGAATTGTCCACAGAAGGCTGATCATCTTGACCCTTCCATTAGAGGTACTCTGGCTCCTTTATTCCAAGATGACTCCCACTGGAATAGAGCAAACCTCTATTCTTTTGGTCTAAACCACTACCTGCTGCCCCCAACCATGGCTCAGATGGGCCAACATCTTTTCAAGATGGCAATTGTTAATTGTCTTAATTGCCAATCTATCCCTGTAGCAGAGATACCAGTGGCCACTCCCACAGAATCTTGGTGTCATGTTTCTCACTTTCTCAAATAGCTTGAACATCTTCCAGATCTATAGTGACCAGACATCTTGAAGAACATACTTGTATTACCTTTAGAAAAGAGTTTACACAAACTGAGGGTTGCTGGAATGGTGGGGGTGGGAGGGATGGGGTGGCTGGGTGATGGACGTTGGGGAGGGTATGTACTATGGTGAGCGCTGTGAATTGTGTAAAACTGATGAATCACAGACCTGTACCCCTGAACAAATAATATATTAAATGTTAATTAAAATAATTTTTAAAATGACAGTTTAAAAATTTTTTAAAAGAAAAGAGTTTACAGCTATCACTACAGAACCCACTCCGAATACTTATATGATTCTTCTAATAGTGGTGATAATAATAGCTTCCATTTATGGAATGCTTTCAATGGGCCAAAACTATCCTAAGAATCTTACGAACTTTATTCAAATTACTCACAACAAATCCTAATTAGGGTAAGACTGTCCCTATTTCACAGCTAGGATGATTGAAGACACTGAGAGATCAAGGTATTTGCCCATGTCCATGCAGCAGGTAAATGACAGATCCTGAGTTTGAGATCAGGCCTAGCTAACTCTGTGACTGTACTGTACTTCTATATGATGCTCTCTCTCTCTGATGCTCTAGTCTTTGAGAGAAAATGTGCAATTCTCAGTGTACCAAATCAGCTGGCCAGCCCAATTGTGTGGTATCCTGGAAAGAAAACAGATTTGTGAACTTTCCCTTTGCTCAAACCAATCATTCAAAGTCCTAGAGATTATAGGAGATCATTGCCCCAGCAAAGAATGAATTTGTCTCTAGAGGATTTGGCGGAAGCCCCATATTTCTCTTCTCAACTGGGGCACAGAGGCACATGTATAAATCAGTTCCCAGGATCTGTGCTGGCATTTTGCAGTTTCTCAAATGATCCCATCAAAATAAAACCTGTTGGTGTCTCTGGATCCCCATCTATATTGGTTCCTCTTCAAATATAGTATTGGTCAAAAATATGTTGCAAGACACAACTCAAACTAGCTTAAGTAAAAACTGAAATCTAGTTGCTTTAATAAGTGAGATTTTTCATGGTAAAGCTGGACCTGGGGTTAAAATGATATAGTGAAAAAATAAAAATAAAAATTATGACTATTAAAATCATTTGCAATGTAAATAGAAGTCAGGACTTTGCCAAATCCCCAAATTCTTAAAGAACACATCCTCCTCTTCTTTGGTATCTCTCAAAATATTCAGAACTGTGTGTACTGCAGACACTTAATAAAAGCTTCCAGAATTCAAAGCTGAAGAAGTAAATTCAGTATTTAGAGCAAAAGCAATAATAATGCAAATACACAATTTAGAATAATTTCTGCCCTCAAATATGTTTCATGTAATGTATATAATGCGTGTCTGTCTTTTCTAGAGCCTGTGGTACATGTGAGAGTACTCTTCTCACACGTGTGCACATATGTGCACATGCATACATACATATACATAGTCTATGATCAAATTGGGAAGGTTTCTATATACAATTACTATAGCATCTCATCTCTCTAGCCTGCTTAAGAAAACCAGGTTCAAAGTACCCAAGAAAAGTACTTTAAAAGCCAGTGCTTATTCTGATTTAAATCTCTTGGATAAAATTATTTTAAATATATTTTCCTGAGAGTTCCACAACCTAATGAATGTTGAAAGTTATAAAATCTTGGGGCGCCTGGGTGGCTCAGTCGTTAAGCGTCTGCCTTCGGCTCAGGTCATGATCCCAGGGTCCTGGGATCGAGCCCCGCGTCGGGCTCCCTGCTCTGTGGGAGGCCTGTTTCTCCCTTTCCCACTCTCCCCGCTTGTGTTCCCGCTCTCGCTAACTCTCTGTCAAATAAATAAATAAAATCTTTAAAAAAAAAAAAAAGAAAGTTATAAAATCTTTGAAAAATCATTCAAGGTCACAGTGGTGACCGGTGGCTTTGCTATGTGGGCTCACGGCTTGACATTGGACATCCCGCCAATGTGTTTTCTTACCGAATCCCTGATAGCTCTTATATTTCTTGCCATTTGCTTATTTTCACAAAAGGAGGGCAGAAAAGTCAACTCTTTAGCTTTCTGGGCAATAGGCCTGCTTCACTTTCTACAAAATTAGTTATTGAATCAAAAGCTCATGCTACCTTCACTAGCCTTTTTTCGATAATGGTATATCCTCACTCTAGATAAATCATCCACTGATATTTCAGCAGAATTTAAGATATTTTATTCTGCAGGCATCAGCGATCCCTTCAATATCCCCCTCACTCTCCACCTCTTCCTCTCTCCCTCCCCCTTCTTGTTCCTCCCTCATTTGCACTAACTTAATGGAGAAGCACTCCCATTGGCAGATTTGGGGTTCATATTTCTAAAAACCATTAATGGTGGTACTGTGTTTTTCCAGGGCAACATAAATGAGGCAAAAATTCTAGTTACCATGTCAGTTCTAAGTAAGTATAAGGCTTGACTCTTGAAACAATTGCATTTCTGAGAGTTAAATAATTGGGTTTAACTGTATAATATATTCCTATTCCCTCACTCTACTTGGAAAAAAAATCAAAATATTTTTGGATTTTATTATGATTTTTGAAATCCAACCTTTGAAGGTAATAGGGCATTTCTATTCTTAATCCCCATTTCACGAATTCATTTATTCATTAATTTATTAATGGGACAGTCATATTTAAACAGGTACATAGAAGCAAGTGAATTTAAAATAAAACATAAATTAGGGATCTAGGATTTTACATCTAGATTCGGTACTGTATTCCATGCTTCCACATCTCTCCCGATTCAAACCTGAGAGATGTTCTTTTGATTTTGACCATTCAATTTCCCAGCGCCCTTCCCATGGCAGGCACTGGGCCAGTTACCAGAACCCAAAGGAGATGAGGCACTGTGTCTGCTCAAGGTTTCAGAGTTTATTATACACAGCCTCACCAGCACAAAATGTAATATGTCTTGTTTCTAAGCTAAAGTAAGCTTAAAGTGAATTTGTAGAAGTGTTTGGGGACTACATAGAGCTTTCTCAAATCATTGGAAGCCCCAGGGGAAGGGGCAATTATCCACCAACAGCCTGGTATATACAAGCCAACCCTCAAGGGCTCATTCTTTTTCTTCTCCGTTCTGCCCTAAGGACCAACTTTCTCCTTCCCTATAACAATTCTTCCCAGTAACAATTCTGGTGTCTCCCAGCTCCCACAGTATCACTCAAAAAAATGTGGAACCAGAGCATGTAGAATCAGCTTTTAAATCATATTTTTCAACTGGAAGCAGAAGTTAATTATCAGATCTTCCCCCAAAGCTCCTAGCATTTACACTCTCCTGCCCCCCATAACTATGCTAATCCTTTCTTATACATGCTTTCCCCAGCTGTGTAAAAGACTACACCCTAGA
Organism: Mirounga angustirostris; assembly: GCF_029215605.1. NCBI lineage: Eukaryota > Metazoa > Chordata > Mammalia > Carnivora > Phocidae > Mirounga > Mirounga angustirostris. The sequence continues at coordinate 43,354,550 of NW_026991716.1, read as the reverse complement.
AATAGTCAATGAATGACCGGGTACGGTGTCTACCTTCAGGGACTTCTGTACAATGTCAGTGTCAAATTCTACCTTCTGGACACTAGTCTGAATGTTCTTTTCTACTTCCCTCCATCATTCACTTCCATAATTATTCCTTCAAAAACAAAACAAAAAATTCTTCACTTCATTTTCTTGAGGTCTTTTGAAACCAGCAATTTCTCCCTTAACGTTCGTTCTTTTCCTACCTGCTTAACTTGCAAATTCTAATACCCATACATCAGGTATGATTTGGGATTATTTTTACCTATTATTTCAAATATCTTCATCTGTCTTGTGGACAAATAGCACCAATACGATTTGGTGTCTGCCCCCGTCCTTCTCCCCTCCTGCACGGTGTCCCTTGGTAGACACCACTAGCCTCACTGTTTCCTAAGCAGATGCCTCCCTGGCATCCTTGGTTCCTCCACCTTCCACCCAATCAAGTGTCAAGATCTCCCACTTAAAATATTTTAAGCCTATATTCTCATCTCCATGTCTGTTACCAGTCCTTACTTAATTCAGGTCCACATAACTGTCATTTCTTTATAAAGCTGCCCAAATGGTCTCCCAACCTCTACTCTTAAAACCCATCCCCACGCAGAACAATCCGCCCTCCACACTGCCCTCAGACTGGTCTTTCTAAAAGTTATAAACCTCATCACTTCTTTCCCCTGCCTAAAACCCCACAGGGTTCCTCTCCCCTTTGAGGTAAGATTCACATAAGAGCATCAACAACAAGGCCCTGGCCTGATCACAATTTCGTGCCTCACTTCTGACCACCACCATGCATGTTCATAACAATTACAGCAATTGCTAATATGTAAGAGCTGCTTCCTCCATTGCAGTCATGGTGCTAAGTGATTTACGTGCATATTTTCTCACCTAAGCCTCACAAGGACCCTGTGAGCAAGATGTTGTTACTATCCCTGTTTTACAAGTTTGCTGAAGGGCCGTGAGCTGCAAACACAGGCAGTCTGATTGTGCTCTGAACCTGTGTCCCTTTCCACCTGAGATGCCACACTCTTCCTCTGTAGTTTACTCATCTGCCTATAGGTCCCTTGCTCCTCTATTCTAATGATAATCCTGCCTCTTTTGTCCCCACTTGGGTGAGCAGTCCCAAGCCCCAGGCAGAGTGGTCACTTCTTTTGCTTAAATCAGAGAGTGTTTTATACACACATCTACTGAGCCCTTATCATAAACCGCTGATACACATCAACTCCATCTTCACTCCAACTCTGGAGAAAACTAATAGAGAAAAAACCCAAGCTACCAGGTACTGAGGGGCTAAGTCTTGGAGGAAGGTCTGATCTCTATAAATCTTCAGACAGAAGGAGTGGAGAAATTATCAAGGGTATTGGAGGGGCCTCTCCCTTCCTTCTCCCTCTTCTCTCACCAACTGTTATCAGAACTGTAGGATCAGAATTGTTGAGCAGGATTTAGGGTCATAACAGAAGGAGGCGGTGAATGGAGCATGGAGCATGGGGGACACCTGCCTAGAACTGGAATGAAAAGAACTGCAAGGAAGATGGCCCTACTCCTTGGATTAGGAAAGAAGGTCAATTTGGAGCTAGTATTTACATGCCTGCCCCTTTCATTAGTTCTTAAGGGGCAAGCATCTACCTTTTGAAATCATTCCATCCCATTCTTATCTGCATTTCTTCACCTCATGCAGTATTTGTTGAAAACAACCCATGAACAAAAGAAAGAACAAAGATAACACATAACAAATTTAAAAAAAATACTTATATATAGCTATTTTCACTAAATTTGTTTCTTCAGTAATTATAGCTAGTAATGCCCTGTTATATCCACTATGTTAATATGTGCAGCTTAATGAGGAAAATCCATGTGGGTAAAATTATCATCAGTGGGAATTGTTTTTGCTCTCAAATTCTGAGATACAAGAGATTTTTCCATTTAGGGATTTAAGGCAAAATTGATTTCCCTAGAGGACTGCTTTGTGGAATCACTACCATTAGAGTGTGACCTTCTGTCAGCATGAGAGGAGAATGGCTGCAAGAATCAGAAGCAACCACCAGTCAAAGAACCACAGTCCCAACATTCACCCACCCACTTGAATGGACCCCGAAACTGCCATCCTGGCCCTACATTAAGAAATAATAATGACAGGGGCGCCTGGGTGGCTCAGTTGGTTAAGCGACTGCCTTCGGCTCAGGTCATGATCCTGGAGTCCCTGGATCGAGTCCCGCCTCGGGCTCCCTGCTCGGCAGGGAGTCTGCTTTGCCCTCTGACCCTACCCCCTCTCATGTGTTCTCTCTCATTCTCTCTCTCTCAAATAAATTTTTAAAAATAATAAAAATAATAATGACGATGTAATGAAATTAAGTAACATCCTAATAAATAAAATGATGAAACATTTTTCTTAGTATCACAGACTTAATACTTTGGGGCATGACAATTAGGTTTTAAAATATAATAAAAAGAAAATTCCATAGGAGGCTCATCCTAGTAATATTCCTTAAATAGTATCCTATAATCTAATTTCCATTTGGCCATTGGAATTTCCCAGCAAATCCTGGCTGAAGGGAAAAGAGGGAAAGTGTACAAAATATAAAAATATAATATAAAGAGAAAAGTGTAGTCACAATCAAACATCAACAGCAGTGAAGAGGCAAACATGTGAATAATTGTGTCCATAAGTGATGCTGTGTCCATCTTCATACCTCTTGATGGATTTCCAGCACAGCAGAAGACTTCCCGACTGTGGTTACAGTGTGCAGCCTAAACACAGGAGAAGGAAAACATAACTTAACATATATACACACACACATACACATATTGTGTATGTATATCATAGCAGGCATGTCTACCAAGAAGATTATATGCACAAGACTTGAATTAGAAGGGAAGGAAAATAATTCACTTTAAAACATTCAAAGTCAAGAAATCCCTTGAGTGGAGCTTTCCAAAAACAAGCCACTTGTTCATGGCACATTTCCTATGCCCCAGTGAGTTTCCCATCCTCAGAACAAAATTCATTGCCTCCCTATCGACCTACCAGTCAGTTGGCCCTGTGACTTACCTACAAAGAGTGTTCTTTGGAAAGAAGTAAAGTAGTCAGGAGAGTTTTATTAGAATGTCAATGCCAGGATTTAGGACTTTGTTTTCTGTTCTGTATCTTTACTAAAATACTAGGAGTGTAAAATGCCTCGATCCTTCAGTATGTACCCCCAGTATCATTTGATCATTTATATTGCATCTAAGATTGGCCTAGCACCAGAAGTCTGGTTCCCCTGTCACTCAGTGGTCTCTGTGTAGGTCGGGGGGAGAGGCCTCTGACTACATGAGCTGCACTCCTAATGTTTTTCTTTCCCAGGCTCTGGTTCACCGGCTTTCAACAACGGCTGGGTATAAGAACCATCTGGGAGAATGAACCAATGAAACAAACTAATGAAGCTTGGGCCCAATCCAGACCAATTGAAGCCAAATCTCTGCAAGTGGGGTCTAGGCAGGGGTTTTTCAAAGTTCCCTACTTGACTCTAATCCACAGCCAGAGTGGAGAAGCACTGGTTATGAAATACGGGAGACTACATCTGGATACCCAGATGTGATGAATAATAGCATTTCAAGATGGGCTCTTGGCCATATTTTTTGCTGTAGTTCATCAGCTTTTACCAAAATCTCAGGGGACTCAATTTGGGGGGGGGGGGAAATGAGTTAACTTTTAATGAACTGTAAAAATTACTCAAAATTTATTTCTACAATCTCATATTCAACACATTAGCTTTTTTATTTGAATTCAGAATATTTCCCAAGAGGGTCTCCCATTATAAGCAAATTCATTTCAGAGCTCAGAAGAGGAAAAAACAAGGATATCAATTAATCTAGTTTAATTTGATTGAATTGTTCTAGTAGTGCATTAACCACTCTGGACTAGCTTTAGACCACTTCAACTCATTCTATCAGCCTCAATATTACCCATTTTCTTAGCTCCTTAATTACAACAAAGATGAAAAACAGAAAAAGTGGGTTTTGCTTCTTTGGAAAGTTCTCTGAAACAGAGCCTTCCAAAAATCAGCAACTCATCACACCTCTTTAGTGTTCCAAACTTGAAAACCCAAGGACTCCTTCCTGTTTTAGCACTACTGCCTGCCTGCTTTTTCCACTGAAAGCTTCGAGACTCTGGAGTAAGGAAACAGCATTTGTCTTCCTCCAGCAAAGCAATTGTTGTATTTCATAGAAATGGCTAATGGGAGCAGGTGAACTGAACGGATTCTTGCCTGGCTGGCTTCTCCAAAGGTCTGTGGCCCCAAGTCACTGCCTTCCTCATAAATTTCTCTCTTTTCATTATTGAGCATTGAATATTTATGTGCTGCTCACACTTAAAAGCAAATGTACAGAACACAGAATCAGTCCAAGGCAAAATTACAAGGTAGGTGAAATTTGCCTTCAGCCATTCCTGTCAAATTCCCATCCTCTCTTTCAGAGGAAGAAATGCCCATTATTTTCTCCCACAACTGCTCTATTAAAAATACTCTCTCTAACCTGCATTCATAATAAAGTATTAATAGTTGATAAGGGCAAAGTGTTATTACTGCCAAAGTAGATGCATTTTAGCATTTGAATTTATTCAATTCAACAGAAAAGGCATTAACCACCAGCAATGTGAAAGAAAAAACCCACGAACACTTGTTACCTAGCCCTCTCCAAACACGCATTTGGTGTAATTCTTACAGTTTCAAAAGATGGGTGTTGCAATCAGCTCAGCCCAATTCTAGGCTCATTTTCCCGAAGATATGGAAAAATCAACCAAACACTCGTCTTTTATCTCCAAAGTGTGTATTTCTTCCCCTGTACCACAACAACAATAACAATACTACTTTTCTTAGTGCCTTTTTATTTTTTTTTTTCATTTGATCCTGTACCCTACATGGTGAGGAACCTAAAGGTCAAAAGATATGTCACTTGCTCAAGCGTAGTAAAAGAACAAGATAAAGACCCACATCTTCTCCTAGCTAGTTCTACTTTTTTTCTCCTCTGTTTCCTACTTAATCAGGAAAAATAGTACCAAAAAATAACTAGACATCCAGTGAGTAAGAAGTAATAGAAATCAGAGAACCTGGACCTTCTCAACAACCCTCACTTCAGACCATGCTCTCAGGTGCCTGATCCACATTCCACTGCTAAGACTGGCCCTGAATGGACACAAAGTCCACACATCATCCTCAACTCTTTACTCACCCTGAGCCTTTAGGAAAAATGGTGCTGGATCCCCAGACTCACTTGTTCATTTTATAGCAGAAATAGTGTAGACTGTTTGGAAACCCAATAGACCTGAATTTAAATCTCTGCTCTGCTACTTCCTGGTTGTGTAAGCACAGGCAGCTCACTTAACCTTAACCTCACTTGCACCTCCATTTCCTTATCTGACAAAGAGAAGGTACAATAGGGGCTCTTGTGAAAATAACATAAAGAACCTGTCAGAGAGTAAAAATGTCACCTCCCTTCTCTCCTTGCCTGCCCAAATCCTATACTCATAGCTAATGGTAGAAACATCCCAAACAGGAGAATCTTTTCTGTTGGGAGAACCTAATTTTGGATCAATGCCATGTGGAACCATACTCTTGGAGTAAAATGGATTTGGTCCCAGATAAGGAAGAGTGAGAAATAGTGGCCGCTCAAATGGACATAGCTTCCTATCTTAGTTGCTCTACAATCAGAAATGGGATTACTTTTCTCATTATCTACCCATGACATCCAACCCAACATATCTGATGACTCTATTTCAGGAATTCTGATGAACAGAAAATCCTCTTTAGACTACTCCTAAGTGATGAGCTCTAACCCTAAGAAGACAGAATAACAGAGTGGCTTGGACCCCAAGGGATTTTGAAACAGTAGCATTCATTTCTGGCTTCTGAAATTTTACCTGAAGTCTTCCAAAGATTTCTTCTTAGTTGCTTTCAAACGACCGGTTTGGCAACAGGCAAATTTGTAATCAATGACCTGGTAAATGATGGGGTTGTACACTGCTGCTGATTTTGCAAGTAGGGTTGGCACCACGGAGAGTTGTATGGGGATGGAATCCGGCCTTCCAAAAGCTGACCACACAGAGACCACCGCGTAAGGAATCCAGGCAACCAGGAAGCCAGCACAGATCAGCATTGCTACCTGATGAGGGAAAGCAATAGAACAGAGTCAAGACACCTGGTGGAAATTATGGGGGGGAGGAGAAGCAGTAGCTCATTTACACCCAAGAAAGTCTATTATTTGTCCATTTACCTTGCCTGTAGGAGACATTTCCTATGTGGACTTCAGAGATGTTCAGCCAGAAGAAGTTATTACAATGACTTATCCCATTTACCACATCCTATCCATTCTTCACTCCAGAATTTGAATGTACCAAAAGACCCAAAGTTTAACCCTATAAAAGCTGTCAGATTTTACGTTGGGTAGGAAATGATGCTAAGGAGACATCCATGCTCCTGAAATTTCCAGACTTCTCAACCCACATTGATGGAAAATATGTTCCATCATATTTGGAACTAGATGGAAAACACTTTCACCTTGACGAAATTTTAAATCACTTGTATTTGCCTCAGGAAACAGAAACTCTGCCCTTTTTGGAAATTTTAATATGAATCTTCCTCAGAGATTTCTGTTAAGTGTTACTTCTTTTGGCTCGTTTTCTCAAGTGTGAGGCATGGATAGTGGAAATTCACTAGAAATAAAATAAAATAGAATCACCAAGTTTTAACTAAAGTGACACAGTGGCATAAAGCAAGACTTTTCCAGAAAGCACTTTTCTCTCTCACAAAATTATAATTACCTTAGGAGCGTCTTAACTTTCAGATCAAAGAATAATTAGAAAGAGGGTTTTAAACACCCTCACTGGTTTCTTACCATCTGCAACCCAGTCCCTGTACTAACATAGCCCTAATTAATGCCCTGTAACTACATACCTGACCCTATAGATTATCTCACTTGAATTCAATAACCGCTTTTTACCAAGTGCTCGGTGCCGGACACAATGCCAAGTGCTGTTGGGGACACCAGTCCACCTTAGGGCCTGGTTGTAGGCCTCTGGAATACAAACTACAGTACAAGGAAGAATAGGATTTAAGTACCAGCAGAGGAGGACCAAATTACATGGTACGGGGCAAATTCAGAACAGTTTCATGAGGGACATGGCATATAACCTGCATGTTGGCAAGTTGAAATAAAGGAATGGTAGTAAGATCACCGTGACGAAGGCGCAGGTATGTGTGAGATTTGCATAGAAACTAGCAAGTACTTGCTTCAGCAACACATACACTAAAATTGGAATCATACAGCGAAGATTAGCATGGCCCCTGCGCAAGGATGACATGCAAATTTGTAAAGCGCTCCATATTTTTGGGGAAAAAAAAGGAAAGAAACTAGCAAGCAATTTACTTTGGCATATAGATGAGGCTAGAAAGAAAGATAATATCCATGTATTCAGGGTTTTGTATAACTTATGACCGGGCTGCCCTTAATTCCATATGCTTTGAGGCCCTAGTAGGTTTCTGAGCAGGAGACTTAATGAGAACCGTGTTTAGGAAGATTTACCTGTAAAATGAAATGGCACAGGAAGAAATTGGAGGTAGAAACATCATTGTTTATTCATTCAATCAACAAGCATTACTGAGCATCTCCTATATGTTTTGTGTCGAGGATAAAGCCATGAACAAAGCAGACACAATCCCTGGCCACATAGAATTTCCACTTTTAACAGGTTTGTTTAGGCAACAGTCTAAACAAGAAATGAAAGGGCTGTTCCTTTGAGTACTGACACTGGGAACTGAAGCCCAAGCCTTGGTGTTTATTTTAAACATGAGCTATTTCAGGTCCTAGTTAAGAGAGAGTGTACTAACTTCGAAGTATCTTTATACTATTACCTACTGTTTTTCTGTAAAATAAATAATGAAACAATATTCAAATTAGCACTCCAGGTAGTGGACACCTGCTTTTGCAAATCTACCATATGTCTTTCATTTCCTCATAAACTTTAGCATCACCAGCATCCCTTCTACCCCTAGGCTGTTGTATGGAACTGTCATCACATGACCCAAGCCTGACCAGAGGACGGCATGCCCCTAGCTACAAGAGCAAGAACAGGGATGGGCACATGACTAGAAAGAGCATCATCAGACCCATCTTTATGATTTTATAAGGGATTTGTAGGGAAAAGGGAGCTTCCTTTTATCTCTGAGTTCCCCCAAAACCCAGGAAAGATGAAGAGATGGAGCTATCTGAGGCAGGCACCACATCCTCTTTCCCCATCCTCTTATTTAAGAAGGAAAAGAACAGTGTTCCCAACATGAGAGTCATGACATGCTAGTGTTAGAGAATCAAGGATGAGGAATGAGACACAAAATGTTTTATTAGTAACAGAGCAACAATATTTATGCATGCTTTTTTGTTTTAGAAATCCAAGTGGCTAAGTTCTTTTATAACAAAGTCATTTCTATGCATGTGCATTTCAATATGCTCCCATGAGAACAGAGCTCTTGTATGCAAGGAATGGTCTATAGCCCTATTTGACCTGCAGAACAGCCTGTCAGTAGGGTGTTTATCCTGAGAACCCCACATTTGTGAGCTGTGTCAACTAAGAAGCCTGGAAAATCCACCATGTGTCTCAGGTTATAAAATTCCACCTAAGAAACTCAGGGCTCATCTCTAAATATTAACTGCAGCTGAGACACACCTCAGTTATATCTATTTCACTCCATTTTACAAATAGAGTCTAAATCTCAAAGAGATGAATGAAGTGAGCCCACACCTCCTTCGAGTCCTGATGCCCTGTGTCAGGGTCCTGCAGCCTTACTTTAAGGTCCTGAGCCAAAATTCTTACCTGTGCTTAACGGTTATCAACCAGACCCAGATCACACATGCACTCCTCCCTCTCGCTTGCTTGCTTGCTTGCTTTTTTCCCACCTCTCTGCAAAGGGTTACCCAGGAGAAATTGTATTTCATTTGGTCTATGTGACTTTTGTTTGTAAATGGAATGGATGCCTCAAGGCTCAAAGTGAGGGTCTTTTTTCTAAATCCCCAAATAAACAATAACATAAATAAAACTTGCTTTAGCAGATGTCTGGGAATGGTGACTCATCTGATGATTTCACAGTATCTCAAAAGCTGTTTTCTGTGTTGCTGTCAAAGTCATTGACAAAAAATAGATTAACAGCCCATAATATTTTCTACATTTTACATATTTTCTACTTTTATGAGAGTGTGCAATGGGGAGAGAAAGGACTTCAAACATTTGCATTATGTTATCCTTTTTAAAAAGACATCAGAGAATTAACCATGCTGTGGTTTTTAAACACAGAGCGAATGAATCGTTGTGGTTTTTCTGATTAGGATAAAACTAAGTGCCTTAAATTGAATGACTAGAAATCAAGTTTGGAGCAGAAAGAGGGATAAAAGCCTAGATCTGAAAGCACTGCAGAATATTACTTTGTATTTGAAGTGAATACAAAGTCAACATGAGACCCATTTATTTTTTACGATCTTCTCCTGTTAAAATATACTCCACAAAACATTAAAACATTAAATATTAAAGGCATTTTAAGATAAACTCCATAAAAGTTACAAAACTTGCATGTTACCCTCATTTTCCCAGTGTTTTCTACTCAAAGTGGAACATGTTTAATCTTTCATCAGTCTCTTTCCTCATTTCTGAGTGTGTCCTCATTTTCATTTTCCAAAATTTCTATTCCAAATATCCTTAAGCCAGATCTAGCACAGACAGGTACCTGTCAGCTTTTTTCTAAGTTGTTTATTTTTTAAACAATAAACAGTGACATGTGTCACTGCCTTTTGGTTTACTGGAAAAGCAGTAAAACTTCAATTCTTAAATTAGGCAATTTTTGTGGGAGGAAATTCACAGATTATGTGCTTGGCTTCTACAAAGGAATCACTCATCTGCAACCCAGTTCACTTTAAATATATCTTGCTGCAGAGGACTAAAGGATATCTGTACGTTCCAGCTATAGTTCAAGTTGGCATTAAGTGTCACATGGGCAATATTGTCCATAATTGATCAATTGATCAATTAAAGCAGTAACAGAACAATGGGATTGAAAGTAAATTCTCCAAATTAGATAAGCCTCTGTCTTTGGGCCCAATTCATCTGAACCATTCCAGCAGATACGATTTCCAAGAAGCAAAGTCCTGCACTCTCTCCGTGCTGAGGCAGTGTGCAATAGTGTAAACATCATGGATAGAGATACTCGGGTTTGGATTCCAACTGTGGTTCAACTCCAATGACCAGTGTGAGTGAGACAGAACCCCTGATTCTCTAAGAGTTGGCATTTCAGTCCCTTGCACCAGGCTCCTTTGCTCAGATATGAGTAGGGCTTCAGCCAACGTTTGAAGCTGTGTGCTATCTTGAATAATGAAATGGATGAGAAGAGGACATGGAATTGATGTAGAAGTGAAGTTTACAAGGAGAGCCAGAAAGATGGAATAAATTCCCTACCAATAACAAGACTGACCACATCACAGAACCAGCTAGACTACTGAAATCAAGGATATTGCAGTGGCTGGGGTGAGATAAGGTCACAAGAAGCAAGATCACTACATGTGTGCATTGAGTAAATGGCAGGGGAGTATACAATTGACCAGAACATACAGATAATAAGATTTGGTTTTCCTATCTTGAGTCTAGCTGGCAAGCACATGGATTTGCTCCCAACTAATCAAAAAAAAAAAAAAAAAGAGAGAGAGAGAGAGAGAGAGATGAAAAGATGGTAATGCGAGAGTAAAGGCCAGTTATGAGGCCACCTCCCGCCATATGCAGTCAGCCTGCCATTGAATGACACTACCAATGGCAAAGAGAAAAGGGGGCAACTTAGCAACCGTGACCTACCTTCATTGGCCCTCAGTCCCTGATATGTATAAAAATAAGGGTGATATTTAGCTTTCACACCATCTTTGAAGAAATAAAGTCATTCGACAACTCTAAGCATGTCTAATTTGAGTTTTTTCCTTCCATTTTATCAATAGAATGACAACTAAGGCCAACTGTCCCAGACCCTTCATCATGCACTTAGAAAGAAAAGAATTCTGAGAGCTTTGTTGTGTCTACCATTATGTGAGCCCTGGGGGTGATCCAAGTAGAAAATATTAATTTGTACTTAAAAAAAAAAAAGACCTAGAAAAAGGAGGGGTCTGCACTTCCCCACTGCAATTTTCTCAAATCTTAAAATACCACTCTTCTATAAACAAGCAAAAGCTGTGATTGAAAGGAGAGGATGTAAATTAAGTCATGTCACTCTATACATCTGTGTTGCAGGGTTTGGGTCTAAAACTGAACACAGCATTCCCCAGTGAGGCAGCGGCTGGCTTTAAGAACAGGAAATACAAATCTCTAAGTATCTGGCTCAACAAAACAAGGGAGACTTCACTGTTCATTATAGATGAACCAAGCCCTTAAGGTATGGAAAGTGCTACTCAGTGGGGAAATGCACTCAGGTGGAGAGACCAGGTGGTTTTAGCAGTAAGAGCTATTGCTGTCAATCCAACCAATCTAGCCATTTTTATACAACTGAGAGTTTTAGAAGGTAACTTAGACAGCATTTAGTTCCCCTGCCCCACCTCCTTTCACAAACGAGAAAACCAAGGCCCAGCAAGGAGAAGTGGTTTGTCCAAGGTGAATCTGTCACGATTCTGAGTCCAAGAAATGGACTTCGGCCAAGCGGGACAAGAAAAGAAATGGGTTGGTTAGGACAGAGCATCACTGGGAACGCCAAGCCGACAGAAATGACACCCAAACTGATGGCCTGAACCAGCTCTAATGCAGCCATGCCCGGGGGAGACATCTCCCTGCCTCTCTGCTGGTATCACTGGCCCCTGAGACAGACTGGCTGGAGCCTAGGGTCATAGCCGTACTCCACCTGCAGGGGAACCTTGGAAAGTCAATGACTGGTCCTTCCACATCTTTTTTTTTTTTTTTTAATGTTATGTTAACCTTCCGTATCTTTTAAATTAGGAGTCAGCCTTTGCTTAGACATGTGGCTCCTCCCCTCCAAGGCCCAAGACTCAAAATGTTGGAAATTCCTCAACACAGAAATTCCAAACACAGACAGGGGTTCAGCCACTGGCAGCAGAAATAAATAACAAATGTCAGCTACGTGAGACTCCCAGTGGGCTCGTGGCAAAACTGGGATTGATCCCAACTTGAAATTCTTTCCTTCAACAAATACATATTTTATATGTATTTATTTATATACATGTATTTATATTTAACTTGTATTAATATAATTAATTGTATATTATATTATTTATATCACATTATGTTATAATGTTTAATGTATCATGTTTGAGACATTGTGCTATGTCCTAGGGACACAAAATGAATGAAATGATATGGTTGTCACTCCACAGGCCTTACTGACTAATGCTAAAGCCAGACATTGGGCAAATAATCACAAAAATAAGTATGTAATTATAAATTAATTATAAATTATGACCTGTTCTAAGAAGAAAATGTAAAGACAGCATTGCCCCATGGTAATAGGAAGATCTGAATTCAATTTGGGGAATGCTTTTCTGGGAAGTGACATTTAAGCTAAGAACACTTATGAGGAACCAGAGGAAATGAATTAATTAGTTTAAAAAATAAAAAAGCAATGCAGTTCAGCTTTCCCACAAACTGCCCTTAGAGTCCTCCCAGGGGGTTCTCTGAATATGAACCTTCAATGATAAATAAACTGGATGAGCAATCAAAGAGAGGAATCATGTGACGAAAGCAGAGATTTACATTTATAATTTTTAAAAAGACTTCACGATCAATGTGAAATAACAAAGCAAAACAAAATGCCTGTCAGTTATAAAAGGGACAGAGGAACTCAAGCCAGGGATCAAGGGACCACTTAACACTCATCAAGGTTATTAGATTAACTTAATTTATTCAATTATGTATTCATTATAGCAATCTTGATTAAGCATCTAGTAGGCACCAGACAGCGAGGCTCAGTAGCCAACGGGATGTGTAACACTTGAGTTCACCTACCTACTACTTGCAAAGAAGGACAAGCATGTGGCTCAATAAAGTGAATGTGTCAAGTGCTCTGATGGCCTATTGCAGAGGGACTTAAACTAGCCAGGGGTGATCAAGAAGCCTTTCTGGTGGAAATAAAGGAAATTAAGAGAAATCCAGATGCCCAGAGGATCTAGACACTACTTATAGACCTGGAACTCATAGATAATCTATCTGTGCTAAATTAATAAGTATTAAGTACTAGTCCATACAGCATAATAATATTTGGGAAAATTAGTCTATGCCTCTGGTATTTTCTTCCTGGGACTCCACTGCCCCCCTCATTAAAGCAGAAGCAAGAGTGTTCACTGCATTGTGTGAAGATTTTTTCAAGCCAAAATACCCGAAGAAGTAAACCATTCATTTCTCAGCTTGTGAGTTTTAAAATAGAAATTTACATCTTATAGACACTGGAGAGGGTATGTGCTCTGGTAAGCGCTGTGAATTGTGCAAGACTGTTGAATCTCAGATCTGTACCTCTGAAACAAATAATGCAATATATGTTAAGAAAAAAAAAAGAAGAAGAAGAAGGTAGCGGGAGGGGAAGAATGAAGCGGGGGAAATCGGAGGGGGAGACGAACCATGAGAGACGATGGACTCTGAAAAACAAACAGGGTTCTAGAGGGGAGGGGGGTGGGAGGATGGGTTAGCCTGGTGATGGGTATTGAGGAGGGCACATTCTGCATGGAGCACTGGGTGTTATGCACAAACAATGAATCATGGAACACTTCATCTAAAACTAATGATGTAATGTATGGGGATTAACATAAGAATAAAAAAAAATAAAAAATAAAATGAAAATATTCAGAAAATCCAAAAAAAAAAAAAAAGAAATTTACATCTTACAGGAGAGAAAATACTTGAGAGACAGGGGTTTTGAGTATACAAAAAATGACATTGAGTACCCACAGTCAGAAACTTGAAGGACCAGAGGCATTAATCTTACTAAATGGGGACAATTTTAGAGGGATGCACATGATTACAGGTTTCCCACCCAAGAGTGGGTAAGGGTCTACAGCTCAAAGGTGAGGGAGGACCTCAGAGGAGCCAATAACTGACCTTGAGAAACTGTCCTGATGCTACTTCACAGAGCTGAGCACAAGGGGCCAAGGATGGTGTTGGGGAGCAAGAGACCCTTAATGCATCTGGGGATCTCAGGGCCAAAAACTTGTGCCTTGCTTCCCAGGGTCCCAGCCAAGCTCCCAACATGCACATGATGAATTGCAGTCAAAGGACAGGGAAGTAGCTGGAATTGCTGATGAACTTGAAGAGGGCTTCCAGTTGGAACAAAAAGGATGTAAAGTGACCCATGACAACTGATGTTTGAGACCAGAAAGAAACTTAAATATCTCAGGAATACCAGGGGCAATAAATGACAATTAGACCAGGAGCCCCCACCCCCTGACACCATGGAATTATAAAAGCCTCCCTAAAATTTATAGATAGCCCTGGGAAGACAAGGAAGACCCCCCAGTTCAACTGAATTTATCTTGATTGTTTAATATTAAGTTTGTTTTACAAAGTCATATACAGGCAAATGAAAATGAGATGATACTGAGTCATAGAAATATAAAGAGACGGGCGCCTGGGTGGCTCAGTTGGTTAAGCGACTGCCTTCGGCTCAGGTCGTGATCCTGGAGTTCCGGGATCAAGTCCCGCATCGGGCTCCCTGCTCGGCAGGGGGTCTGCTTCTCCCTCTGACCCTCTTCCCTCTCGTGCTCTCTGTCTCTCATTCTCTCTCTCTCAAATAAATAAATAAAATCTTTAAAAAAAAAAAAAGAAATATAAAGAGAGTTTTTGTTTGCTTGTTTGTTTTTATTTCTTGGTCTTTTTTTTGCATACCTCTGTTGGCAATCTGTGAAGTTTCAGCCTGGTACAAAAGTCTAGCAAAACCATCATTCTTAAAAAATTAATTCAAGAGAAACTACAAAGCAGAGAGAGATTTGTAGGTGGGATGTCAATTTTCAGGTGGATAAGAACAGACTAGCAAAATGCAGGCCCAGATAATAACCCAGCTGGAAATCATTACAGTACCCAGAAAAGTAAATTATTTTAATCCCAGAATCCAAGAAGGTGGCCTTTAAGTAGTAAGCTCTTAGACAAGGCTATTCTAAAAGATCAGAAGCACCAAGTGAATAAGCAAACTGCCAATCCTGAGAGGTAGTTGAATGGAGAAAAAGCTTCCTAAAACTATGAAAAGGTCCAGTGTGAGGTTGTTTTTACTTACTTTTACTCAGTAGAAAAAAAATCAAGATCAAAATTAAATGGTAATTTAAAGCATTTTAAATTTAGCAGAGAAGACGCCAAAATAGAAAGTTGTGTTTATCAATGTGCGCTGAATTTTGATTTATGTTTTTTGCATAAGTGTTAATAATTAGAAGCATTTTATATTCAGGTTGTTTTATATAAGTTTTACATATACAAAAGAGGTACAGATATATTGTATAATATATAACATATATTATGCCATATAGACATTATATATAATATAATGTCATTTAGTATATGTCAGAAGAAGATATGTTTAAAATAAAATCATACATATAGATGCCTACACTTTTCATTTAACATCTCTTCGGGCTGGGTGAGCCTGGTTATTTGATCTATACAGTCCAGTCCAGGCCGAGGAGACAGATAACCACAAACCAAATTAAATGGTGCGTGCCAAGTTTCACCTTGCATGCATAATGAGCTTCAGAATCACTCACTAAACAAATTGCCCATCGTCCAGAATACACAAAAAACCAGATGCTAGGGTATTTATAAAAGCTAGCTGTGGGTTGAGTTAGGCAATTCAACTAAAAGGAGAGCATATGATTAATAACACACTAAGAGAAACTGGAGAAGGACCTCACAGGAATGAGGATCTGGACTCGCTAATCAAGACCATCAAAATGTCTTGAGGCCAACTCCATTGGAGGGTAGCAAGAAGAGAGAGGAGGTCATATGACATCTCAGCAGCTTTCTGGTATGCCAAACTGCAGGACTACAAGGTAAACTCGAAATGACCTACCAGTGTGATGGACATCACATCATTTCCTTGAACATACTTCCATAAAGTATTGAGAAGGAAAATTTTTATTATTGCTGCATTCACCCGTTCTTAGAACAGTACTTGGTTCTGAGTAGGGTTTGGATTAAACGTAATCCAAATTTAACTTGGATTCATTTATTCAGATTAATACTTTTTTTAAAAGTCACAGATAAGAGCTAAAAGGAGAGCTGGAAATGAACTTAAATCATGACCTTGGATTTTATGGAAATATTTTTTTCTATTTTACAGCCAGTGATAAGATAAAAAGCATATTATGATTCCTGATCTTGTATTTTTGTCCAGGTAGAACTGCTCTATTATTAGATTATGAGTATAGATTTAGAGTAATGAAAACTTCCTTGGAGCTTTCTTTTACTCCGCATATGGAGTTTAGGAAGTAAAGGTCAACTGGAACCATTAAGAATCTCTAGCTCACACTGTACGACCAAGAGATCCTTGTACCATCTCAAAACATCTGTAAGTGAAAAGAGGAATATTACCAGAACAAAGGCCCTGACTTACTACAAGAGAGCACAGGCCTGAAGGGAAATGTTACTATGGGTCCTGAGACAAAGTGGTCTCCAAATTAGGCTGTGAGGACACGTGAAGTTGGGATACCAATAATATGATTGATTGATACCAGAAGGAATGGTTAGAACTTCAATCTACATTTATTTTTTTATCTTTAAAAGTAAAATAGAAATTAGGGCATACTAATGTTAATATACAGTTTGATGGTATTAGCTGCATGTCATTTGTATTGAGTGTGTGCTAGAAAAATATTTCGTTCAATATAAAGGTAAGACAGGACAAAAGTGGGAAGACCACTGCCTTATACTTACTCAGAATTCCTAAAAGTTACAAAAGAATGAAGGAACCACTGTTCTAACACCTTCTATGCACCAAATGACAGAATAACATGTGTTGTCTCATCAAATCTCCACCACAATCCGAGGAGATGTTACTATTCCTGTTGCACAAGTGAGAAAATAGAGATTCAAAGAAGTTCAGTATCTAGCTCTGGATCACAAACTTGGCAAGTATTGGTAATGGAATGAGAACCCTAGTCTATTCTCAAATTGTGTGTTCCTTTCCTCACATTACAGTATCTAAGGAGCTGTCAGCTCTGAAACTAGCATTTACCAAGGGACATGACCCTGCAGAAACTGCTCTTGTATTAAGATAAATTTCCTATAGGATAGTAGATGCGGTAAGCTCTTACTCTGTAAATAATGTGAGGTGGCAGAATGTCCCTAATCATGCCCACCAAAGTCAATACAAAACAGTATAAATACTGTGAGGTATTTTATGATGCATAAAAGTTATTATTATGACTTAAATAATTTTTGAGAACCAAGAATATCTTATTCAATAGAGAGAATAAGCTCCAAGTAGAGCCACCATACAAATTTAGTAAATATTAGAAGTGTGTGTGTGTGTGTGTGTGTGTGTAAATGAGAGAGACAGAGACAGAAACAGGGAAAAGAAATACTACAAAGGTTTAGATAAATAATAGCACATTTCAGAAGTACATAAAGAATAGAGATTCTAAAATTCTCCCAGCCCCCAACATTCCCTATCCTCTTTGCCCTATGACATTTTAATTGATTAGAAAACCCCTCTGTAAATTATTACTGTAGTTACCTTGGTCAGTTTCATCTCCAGCACATGGCTGCTATGTATCCGACTGTCGAAATGAGCTACTTCTTTAGAGGAGGACTTAACCTTGGCAATGATCTTCACATAGGAGAACACAATCACAGCCGTTGGGAGTAAGAGGCAGAAGAAGAGGATGTTCAGGATGAAAATCTGGCCACCCACGGAGGCCTGGGCCAGCCACCAGTCCAGCGTGCACGAGGTTCCGAAGGGCTCAGGAGCGTAGTCCCCCAGACCGACCAAGGGCATGGTGGTCCAGAAGGAAGCATAGGCCCAGATGACTGCCAGGCAGATGTAGGCATGCTTTCTTTTCAGCCAAACCCCTGGAGGTAGAAGAAAAGCATTACCGGGATGTAATCTGCCCTACACCCGAATACCTCCCCTCGATATGTCAAATTCCACATCCAAAGAGTTATTCCATTGGATTCTGGGAGAAGTGGTCAGATAACTGAATTCTGAGGGAGAGTGGAGTGAAGGGAGAAAAGTTCCAGAGCGTGGGCCTTTTTCCAAGCGAATAAAATCAGAAGTGCTTTCACAGGGAAGGTTTCCATAGGCACGCAGGAGCCTCAGGAGGGGTAAGTGATAAAAGCTGAGGAAAGGGGACAGTAGAAAGATGAGAGGATGCCAAAGACAATGAAGGAAGGATCTTAAGAAAGCACCCAGAATGACCTTTGAGATCCTATCCAATACGGGGCCAACTGGTAGAATAGAAGGACCAAGCCCGCAAAAGCATGTATTAATGGTTCATCCAAGGTAGACTCCTTTGGGGAAAGTGAGAACTGATAACACATTGCTTGTGCCTTTCAATACCCTTCTCTGTAAAAGCTTTCACGTCTCTTATCTCATTCATCTTCCTAAGCACTTGTCAGTGGGGGTCGGTGGGCCACAACCATGACTGCGTGCTGAGACGGTAAAGTAGCTGACCCTGCTTCATGGGAGCAGGTTTTGAATCTTCAAACGTGACAAACACAGCAGTCATGCTCACACAGCCATAGCAAGAAGGGTAGAGAATCTAGGTAGGTTGCATCATGTTCTGCAAAAGTAATTCTGTGAAAATACTTTCAGGAAAACAAAAAATGAGCTCTAGGTTTTTCAGAACTAGTTTCCATTGACCAAAAGAGATCTCCAAGAAGAACTGGTGTAGTCATCTAAGAAAAGCCATAGAGCACTAGTTATCCCTTTCCACAGTTCACCATAACCACCAAAGACAGGGCAGCCTGAGCTGGTGCTGCAGCCTCCTCGTGAAATTACCTCCACACCCCATTTATCACCTCAAAGAGAAAGGGCCAGAGAAGTAAATCCTTACTGCCTTGGTTTTGGAGTAGCAGAGAAGAAATATCAGAACACAGTCAACAAAAGCCAAATGATCTCTTTATCACAGACTCAGGCCTGCTTCTGCTCAGAGCCGTATGCAGTTTGGGAAGTCAGTAGGGCCTAATTCTTCTCGTTCTAGTGTTTGACCCTCTTCGTGTGCCCTTTCTAGATGCCCATGTTCTTAGCAGTAAAATGGAGGAAGTAAGAATACATTGCTTATAGGTTTTGATAAGGGTTCGATGAAATAATGCAAGGCCTGATTTGCAAACTACAAAGGACTGCTACATTAACACAGATTTTTACTCCTGTGTTTGTCTCAGCACTAACAAGAAATATAGATTGTATCTATACTCTGTTGTCTCTTTTTTTTCCTCAAATACATGGCATTTTGTATCATAAAATCCAAATTTCTCAAGCCCAACCAGAGTGAGGTAACAATCATGTAGCCACAATATATGTCAGCTCCTGATTATCCATTATAATGGATAAAACATTGGCACGGATAATCACATATATTTAGGGGAATGTGCATATGCATACGTATAAGCATTTATGGTTAGGGTTACTTGGCGAGGTGTTGTATACTTACATTCGAGTATGGTGAAAGGCTGTCAAGTACAGGAGGGAGTAGATTAGTAGATTGGTTCTGTGTTGCTCCAGAAGTCAGAACTAGGACCAATGGGTGGAGGTTACTGGGAGGCAGTTTTGTCTCAATATAAGGAATAACATTGTAACAATGAGAGCAGACCAATCAGAGAATGGGCTGCCTTGTGCAGTAGTAAGCTCCCCGTCACTGGTCCCTGGAATTATTCAAGAAGAGGCCAAGTGGCTGTCTGTCAGGGATGCCTTAAAACAGTTTATCACATTAATGGGAGAAAGGTCTCCATGTTCCCAAGCGGTCTTCTAATTCCAACATTTTAAGACACTGTGTAGAGGGGCTTAATCATGAGTCACATCAAATGGTGAAACCATTCTATTGAGGTTCAATCTTAAAAGAAGCTGGAAAAATATATACAGTTCCCATATGGAGTGATGCCCTGCAGTGATGCTGGGGGTGGGCGGTATCATCTCTTTAAAGGACACCAAGCCTAAATTCAAGGAAATATTTAAAAAGCAGAGAAATCAAGGTATTCCTCATATATCCCCAGGAAGTTGAAATTCTGCCTTCTCATCTATAAAATCTGTAAGTATACTTACAATCTACTTGATACAACCCAAAATAAGTTTCTAGAAAGTATAGGACTCTGAAGTCATCCAGAATATACATAATTGAATATTTTTTATGTTATTGGAAATTCTGATTTAAGTTATTTCTATTGGAAGGGTTAAGCTGTTTAGAAAAAGAGATGCAAATTAAAAAAAAAAAAATGATTGCTAGTTTGTGAAGATGTTGGTCCATGACCTTAACCTCCCCTGCATGGTTTCCTTGGAGTCTGGGACTATAAACTTTTAAAATATAAAGGAAAAGGGGCGCCTGGGTGGCTCAGTCAATCAGTTAAACTTCGACCTTTGGCTCAGGTCATGATAGAGTCCCGAGTTGGGCTTCCTGCTCGATGGAGGGTCTGCTTCTCTCTCTCCCTCTGCCCCTCCCCCTGCTCATACTCTGTCTCTCGCTTTCTCTCTCTCAAATAAATAAATGGAATCTTTTTTTTTTTAAAAAGTGCTTTAAAATGTAAAGGAAAATTCTACCACATTGAAAGTATCAAGTCAGCTTGATCCTTCCCACCTCAGGTTCCAGACCATCCTCCGTCTCCATGGTCACAACTGTTCTGATTGACAGATTAATAAACAGAGCAGCTTTTTCCAGAGGAAGCCAATACTACTCCCTGGTTGCACCTGGTTCTCAGTATTAAACGGAAGGGCCCAAATTCTTCTCTTTGGGATTCAGTAAGTTCCCAGAACCCCAAGAAGCAAAAGTAATAAAAATTTATTCTCAGCATGTTGAATGGTCTCATTATTAAAAAAAAAAATCTTGAGCCTCTGAAAACTTTTTCATAGCTGGTTCTACCCTCATCAATGCTTCTAGCCACTCGTCTTTCTACCTACAATACCACAAAAAGAGTGTTGAGTGATATTTCTGCGTGTGTCCTTTCTTGCCAGCACAGCTGCATGGCTTTCTAACTTGGATCTGGACTTTTTGGAATTCCTCATCTCTGAAATCACAGGGACCCTGAGGCCTAAAGGAGGATCAGAAACATCTTTCTTATAATTACATTTACCATGTGGGGAACCAGCTAAAACATCTCGGACCTAACATCCTTTCAATGCATTTTATTTCTTTGTTTGCATGGCAAAACACAGTAGAAGCTTACACAGATTATACAAGGAAATGATGTTTGCCAAAAGCACTGTAGCCAAACACCAGACGTTCCTATAAAAGTAGTATTCAAAGAAATCCACATTGACACAGTTTCAAATCTTTAAACTTATGTTAGAACGAAATGGGCTCTAAGCAGAGATACTCTTAGTCTCTTAGGTTATTAGTAATCTTTGTTCATTACCTATCGGTACAATATTTACAGTCTGACAATCCACTAGTTTTGACTATCAGGGAATGAGAAGCCTTCATACTTACCGTACGATAAATAGCAGATTTTCAGATATCGATCCAGGCTGACAGCAGTCATGGTGATGAGACTTCCACAGCCAAAGAAAAATCCAGCCCATCCATACCAACGGCAGCCAATCCAGCCAAACACCCAGCGGTGACAGAAGCAAGAGATGATCGTGAACGGTTTGCCTACAACTAGAGCGTCAAGCAATTTGTCAAGGGAAATTCCCTCCAGTTAAAGTTACCCACCTGCCTCAACTCACCCTTGAGTTATATTCTATTCAGACAAGAGATAGCTATTTTAGTTACTGTTAGGTTCAATCTGTTTGCAACCAGACCCAGATTTCTGGGATTTAAACCATTCCTCAAAACAATAAAATAAGACAAAATCAGACAGGGAGACAAACCATAGAGACTCTTAACCATAGGAGACGAACTGAGGGTTGCTGGAGGGAAGGGTGGTCGGGGGATGTGGTAACGGGGTGATGGACATTAAAGAAGGCATGTGATATGTTAAGCACTGAGTGTTATAAAAGACTGATGAATCAATCACTGGCCTCTACCTCTGAAACCAATAATACATTATGTTAATTAATTGAATTTAAATTTAAAAATATTAAATTACAAAAAAATAAAAATAAGTAATAAATAATAAAAAATAAACTATTCCTCAGCCTCTATTAGTGTTTTTGTGTTTTTTACTTTCTAGAAAGCATTGTTCCACTTTAATTTACACCCTGCACCCTTCGTAATCAGCTATTGTATTCAATCTTCGCCTTCCCAGACGGGAACAGGCTGAAGAAGCTCTCCACGACCTCTATGTGATCTATCATCTATCTATCTATCTATCTATCTATCTATCTATCTATCTATCTATCTATCTATCATCTATCTATCTATCTATCTATCTACCTATCTATCTATCATAAGGCTCCCTAAACTTATCGCATTAGGAAAACCGAGTAACTGATACTCACAGGTGCCAGCCCTGACCCCAGGTGTGTCCCTTCTTCAGTAAACAACGGTACACCCAAGTTCCTGTTAGTGTAGTCAGTTAACACATATTTCTTAAATGCCATCTGTAAGTCAGACACACATCTCCTCTAGTTTGTCTAGTTGTCCAGGTAGCTAATTTCACACTCCATCTTGCTGGACTGTGCACCCCCCTATTAGGGCTTCCTAATCCCAGTGGTGTAGCCTGGCTGTCAGTGAGGAAACTGAGTGTAAAAGAACTGTTTCTTATTCAGCAACTAACTACTCAGTGCCTCTTATGTAACAATTACAGAGCAAGGTGATAGGGGACAAAGTGCAGGTCAAGACTGACAAATGTATTTAATAGTAGAGAGAGCAGATAAGAGAAATACATAATTTGTAATATAAGATATGATACGATGGAATGATAGTCATTAGTGCTGAGAAGAAAAATGAAGCAGAAGGAGATAGATAGAAATTGTTGTTTTATATAAGGGGATCAGGAAAGACCTCTCTGAGAATGTGACATTTAGGGAGATGTCTAAATCACTGGTAGAGATCACAGGTAAATGTCTAGAGGGGAAATATTCTAAGCAGAGGAGACATGAACTCAAAGCTTGAGCTAAGTGTCAGCTGGGTGGGTGCGAAAAGCATCAAGAGACAAGTGAAAGTGACTCGGATGGAGTGAAATTAGTGTCTGTTGTGGCTGGGACTATTTTCAGCTTCCTTCTGGAGTGGAGCCTTTGGTAAACCTTTGGAACATCATCTAGAATGCGTCTCTCTTCTTCACTTCATAGAATAGTTCTGAACCCGGCTGCACACTAAATCACTGGAGGAGTTGTTTTGTCCTGCTTTGTTTTGCTTGGTTTTGTTTTACTTTAAATATCAATTTCCAGGACTCTAACCTCCAGAAAGTCTGATTTAATTTATCTGGAGCAAGCTCAGGCATCAATATATTTCCATATACTTTTTTTTAGCTCCCCAGGTGATTCTAATACATATATACAATTGAGAGCCACCGGTATAACCACAAATATTAGTTATATAGATGAAATACACCTGGTCTCTACTATGCACTTCGAGGTGCTTATAATGGGATATAGTTGACCAAGGAAAAAAATAAAACAGACAAAAATGTTTAAGGTTTATTGGAGTGGAAAATGTATTAGAGATACTCAAAGTTGAAAAATGATCTGGGTTCATCTGCAAAAACTATCACATGGAAGAAAATGCTTTCTTGCTGAATTACTCTGAAGACACAGGCAGAGTAATGAGGTGGCTTGTGCAATTCTAGAGCAGATTTGCTTGGTGGAAAGCATTTTCAGTGTATTAGACCACTTAAGGACATTTTTATTCGAGCTTAGCCTAATTCAGCCTTAAACATGAACCTGGTATTATTCGCTGGTGAAGGATGTGGATGAAATGGTAGGTTTCATTCGAGCATTTTACGTTCAGTACCAGGGAGAGAGCCGTCTGGGCTCAGGAGAGGTGACCGGGAAAGCTATCATTCATGTTGCGACACCGCCATCGTGTGGCTATTATTAAAATTGCAGCCATTGTGCAGCCTTGCAAATTGCCCGGGGTTCCTTTCAGCTGTTTTCATCCCAGGAGGCCTGACACAATATGCTTCTCTTAATGTGCATGTGCATGTCCGATAAGAGCTCATGATATTTAAGCCTGTCCATACTGAGTAAAGCCTTCCCAAGTAACGAACACCACACAGACTCTCAAGGGCAACACATCTGCTAGTGATAAACAGTGACTCAATAGGTAGAGGCTTATTTATTGAGCCTTGTTTTGGGAGATTGGCAGCGGCAGAAAAATCCACTTATGAAGGGAGAAACAAATATCAGAAAACATTTTAAAAAGGACGTTTAGATGGGGAACTGCTAAAAGGTTTCCAGTGGAAAGAGGAGTTGCTGTGTGCTGTCCACACTCAATTTCCCCAATTCTAGTAACTTAAGACCATACTCCAAACAGCAGAATTTGGGATCCAAAGGCACCTTTGAGCATATCTAGGCAACCCTGGGACTTTATAGATGAAAGCAAAGGGAGGCTACTTATCCAAAATCATTTATAATTATAAAATTAATTACAGTTAAAGAGAAATTTTATTCCAGTTCCTCCTTGGTTGGGTTATCAGAGAAGCCAAAGAAGCAAGAAATAATCCAGTGGTTTCCAATTTTGACCTCATATTAACTTACCTGATAATACCAACTTTAAATATCCTCATGCCCAGGTAACATTCTCAACCAATTCAATAGAAATTTCTGGGTATAAAACCCAGCTGTGAAGTTTTTTGCTTTTCTGTTGTTGTTTTGTTTTGTGTTTTTTAAGTTTCCCAAGTGGCTTTTTTGTGCATCCAGTTCTGAGAACAACTGACCTGGAGGCTTCCTATGCTTGCAATCAGTCCCGAAGCCATACTTCAATGTACCAGCATGTCAGCTCTCCCGTCTTCCTATACTCACCTCTCACACTGTCTTCGCCCATCATTTAAGCTTCAAGACCTAGCCCCTTGGTGTTTATTTTAACAGAGTCCCGTGTGGGTGGCAGGGGTGTAAAGGAGCTCAACACAGTGATCTGTAAGTTTCTGTCTTCTCAATCATTTAGCCAGTACACTTTGAGGTGTAGCATTACAAGGTATCATGCATCATTCCAAATTGTCTCCTTAGCATCTAACATGCTCAGCACACAGAAAGGACTCAACAAATGTTAAATGGATGAGCTCTTTAGCCTGACGACACTCCGTTGACTTACCACAACCTCTGTAAAGATGATTGGTGAAAGGAGGAGCGAAAGGAGGTGGGGGAGGGGTGATCTCTGAGCCAGTGAGGACTTTAGAATGGGGCACAGCTCAAACCCCCAAAGAAGAAATGGTTGTGTTACCTGAAATGCCCAGATCACAGATCGCTAAATTGATAGTCATTATTTCCGCAGGTCTCAGCTTCTTCTTTCGTCTAGAAGACATATAAAGGACATACCCGTTTCCAAATGTGGACAGAATCCCTACAAGGAAAAATATAAATTCCCATTGTCAGCACTAGGATTTGGAGTTCACTCAGATATGAAACACTTCTCAATTTCAAAAATGGACACCATAGATTTAGAGGGTAGTGAGAGGACTCTAAATAAAAATCTAAATTAAGAAGATGAAGTAAAAAGCATGAGTTGCAAGTGACAGGTGAGGGATGGGTTACCTCCAAAGGGATAGGAGTCAGGGATTGTAAGACTGAACTTACCCAGAAAAAGGAACTGCTAACTTCCCAGTGAAGTTCAGGAGAGGGTGGGAATCCCCATGGTCAGTTCTTGTACTGGCCCCCAGGATGGAGTATTTCCTCCGCCATTTTTACCGAGTATTGGCTCTATAGAACTCCCTCCCTCTAAGAAGTAGGGTTAACCCCTTGGCTCTTGGTAAATTCTGATGCTGAAGTGACCCCAACCAGACAAGGTGCTTTCACTATCACTGTGGACTGCTGAGGGAGCACCAGCATTCAGGAGAGGCAGAGGCCAGAGTGGGCTGGCATAACCCCCTGCAAGGAAAGGGTCATCTCCTGGAGACACATCCCAGGACTTTTTGCCTCCTGAGGACACATGGACGCTGGGTGTCTGCAGCTACTTCTGGACTAGGTATTAAGGGGAAGTAGGTGACAGTGGATAATATGAGCTCTCCCCTCCCACCAAAGGGAGAGAATGTGACCCTCAACCCACCAACCTGCAAAAAATGGTATAACTGTGTTCCCACTTTTTCATATCCTTTTATTAATGACTAGTTGGCTTTGGCATTACAATGATACTGTTCAAAAGTTCTTACAAACCCAGTTTAAATCCAAAAAGACCCAATCCCTACTGACTTTATTTAAGAAAAGAATACACCTACTTCCATAGCTTAACATGTAGAGTAGATTTCTTCAGGAATTCTTGCTTCATAGTGTAGCTGTGTATAAATGAGAATCTGGTACAGCTGCCTTTAGTAGTAAGGAATAAGGAGAGTATTAACAGGAGAAACCCAGATTTTTCTATTTTAATTTCTACTTCTCCACCACAATTCATTTTGGGGGCAAGGAAAGAAATGTGTGTTTCAGCTGATGGTATGAAACCACCAGGGACGAACTGCATTGTGCTCTTAGGAAATTATGAATCCCTGGAATCCTAGCTGCCTAATGGTCTGTTAAAACCTCTTTAGCTTTCTTAAGACAGAAGAGGAAAAAATAGACGAGATTACGGAGTTCTAGAGCAAACCAACTAAAATGAAACCTACATCTCATTAAAGGAAACCAGCTAGCAAGGCACACTGGGAAATTAATATGCAAACATGTCTTGAAGAATTTTAAACAAATGCTTTCTACTTTGTATCCAAGAAGATCAAAAACAATAAGCATACATATGCAGTTGATACACAAAGCTCCTTTAAACACCCTTTGTCTTCCTACTTCTCTTTTAAGAATATTGGTTTTCTTATTTTCCCTTTCTTAAATTATCTTTACTAGTGTTTCATAAGGCTTTACCCAGTGCCCAAAGCAGTATCAAAAAATAGTCAACTCTCTATGAGCTGCATGTAGATGATTCCTATAGGCAATCTTATCCGTAGGGGATTATCAAGAGAATGCAAACATTTTTGATGATAGTTAAGGAAAACAAGATTAAGAAGCTAAAAGCTAAAGGCAGGGGTGGGGGTGGGGAGGGACATTTTTTGATTATCAAAATCCTGAATCTTTCTAGGAATACAAAATGATGAAATCTCATATATAGACTGCTAATAAACCAAGTATCTATAATAAAAGAGTTGAAGGGTGGAAATGGGTCTCTAATTTATCTCTCCTCTATTCCAAACTCAGATTTATCTTTTCATCTTCCAGTTTTCCCTAAGACTTCCAGGATTTAACAAAACTCACTGAGAATGTCATTTCACTCTGGTCCCTTAAAAAGATATCTGGGCATATCCCCATACCTATCCTAGGAGGGGTAAAAACCAGACATAGCACCAAGTCCAAGACTGGGTCTAGATGAGTCCAAATCCCTCCAAATGACCCTGGCCTCATCCTGAATGACTGTTCTGGAACATGTCTTTGGCTCCACCCCCAGCTCCCTGAGTCACCTGATGTTCCCTTTGTTTGGGGACTCCTTTTGGACCTATTTTTCTAGCTTCACCTCAGCATGCCCATTTGAATCTGACTGTGAATTTTCCTTCCATCCCCCCATACAACAAGGGAGAAATTTTCCTGATTCCCCCACCCACCCAGCCTCATTGCCTCTCTTCCTGATATCTTCCATACCAGGGTGGGGAATGGACTGTGATCCCTCTCCCTCTTTTGTTTATCTGGAGTGCTATTTTTTAACTCAATTCTTGCAATTGGTTGAGACAAATTCAATTTTTAAGATGTCAATTTTTCCGCCTTTTCTGATAATTGAAAGTACTTATGTTAAATGAAAATGCATTGTGGGTTTTACTACCAGATAGTCCCTGTGCAGAAAGAGACTTTGCCCATTTTGTTCACTGTTGTATTCCCAGAAACTTAAACAGTGGCATAGAATGAGCACTCACTATATACTTGTGTTTGAAAGGACACGAGGGTCCATTTATAAGAAATAGAATTTAAATCAGTGTGATAATTGCTAATCATAAAGCCAAGGACCCAGGGAATCCCTTTACAGTGGAATTTCTGATTCAATCTCACCGATTCCTTTTGCCTCAAGCACTGACCATAGAGGTGTCGCCAGACTTTTCTAATGATTTTTGCTAATTTCAGGGGGGTTAAATGAAATTCTTAGCCCGTAATAAATAGATGAGAGAGAGGGAAGGAAGGAGAGAGAAAAGGAGAAAGAAAGAGAGGGAGAGAGGGAGAGAGAGAAAGCTTGACCCAAATCTGAAAAGATTAAAGGCAGACACACCTAAAGACGTAACCCACCTGTGTACTGGTGACCCAAATTTAAAACAACAGTCTTAAATTTAAGAAGTTTTGTGGTCAAATTCTAATCGCCTAGACTAATGCTGTCCAACAGAAATACAATGTAAACCAGAAATGTGAGCCATATGTATTTCAATTTTGTTCTGGTAGCCACATTAAACAAAGTATCTAACCTAATATAGGCAAAATGGTATGGGTTTGACGTGTAGTCAAATTGTTTTAATTAGCCATGAACTGTTTCACATTATTTTCGCTAGTGCTAAGTCTTCAGGGTCTCGCGTATATTCACACTACAGCACATCTTTTGGACAAGTCACTGTTCAGGTGCTCAGCAGCCACACGTGGCCACGGCATTGGATAGCATAGTCTGGAAGCAGGTGCACCATGTTTTGGATGATACACAAACTTTTTGACCCTGGGCTGACTCCCATTTTATTACCAATACATTTTTTCAACTCTCACCAAACTCACTTAGTGATGCCATCATAGAGCAACTCTACTTTAGGTGCAGCAAACTTAGTGTGTCCATTGTGACCACAGCCCGGGGACTGTTTCCTCAGTTGTGACAAGAGGAGGCTGAACTAGGTGATTTCTAAGGTCCATTCTGAGCCTATCATCTGATGATTGTACCAAAAGCATTTTTTTTAAGTAAAAGCACTCTATTTAAATAAGATATCATTATCATTAATTTTGTTATTCAGAAGACAAACCTAGTCCTAAAGCAACCAAAATAGTCTCAAGATAAATGATTTCGTTGTAAAACTTCTTTAATTATTGAGGGAATAATAAAGATAACCGAGTCATTTCTATGAAACACTCACTGAACCCCGCAATGTGGCCCCCATCTTCTACCTTCCTCCCACTCTCCACCTCCGGTCAAAATATCTGTGTAAGTTTGTGAATCCTTGGGCAAGGTCAATATATTAGCCTGTGCATTTTCTAGATGCAGTCTTTGCACAGAAAAATTAAGGAAGCTTACCAATTATTGTTAAGTAAAAGCCAGCCACTAGATCCGCTTCCCAGGAAAGTTTGGAAGCAAAGGGGTCCCCTTCTCGAAGGTAGTGTGGCAGGTGCTCATCCTGGGGCGGGGCTGTGTGGTTTAGTGCCATGCTGTGCTCAAGGGACAGGAGTCTGGAAAGCAAATCAGTAGAGATGGCAACAGACCCGAATAAGCCAACTTGAACCAGCTCATAACCATGCCCCCCTCTTTTAAAATGAAAATGCGGGGCGCCTGCATGGCTCAGTCGTTACGCGTCTGCTTCGGCTCAGGGCATGATCCCAGGGTCCTGGGATCGAGCCCCACATTGGGCTCCCTGCTCCGCAGGAAGCCTGCTTCTCCCTCTCCCACTCCCCCTGCTTGTGTTCCCTCTCTCGCTGTGTCTCTCTCTGTCAAATAAATAAAATCTTTAAAAAAAATAAAAATAAAAAAATAAAATAAAATAAAATGAAAATGCAAGTTTCTGGGGTCATGCTTGATTCCCTAATTAATAACTGGTGAGTATTTTAACACTTTTCTTCGAAGAACCAAATATGTCAGTATCCAACTATTCAGTGTGCACATTGAGTATCCAAGCCTACATTATGTCATTTCTTTATCATGCTACTCTCTTGTGTCACTTCACCCCTCCCTTGGGTGAATAAGACATTGAAGGCCAAACCCCATCCATTTTACTGTTGCTTAGCAAGTTTTATAAAGGGCTAAGCTAAGAGAAGATATTTATAGGGAGTGTACATTATATCTGTATGTCTATATAGATCTCTACATCTATACATCTATATGTAAAGGGGGAGAGAGGGAAAGCGTTCCATCAATATTTAAAATATATTATACATATATAAATGTTTTTTAATTTGCCAGAGTATGATATATTTTTAATTATCCAAATTGCCCAGAAGAGCACCTCTATTGGTTATATGTTCAGTGAGTGTTAGAGGTTTTCCAAAAGAAGAAATAGAGTCATTAGTTACTAGAGCATTGAATACAAAGGAACATAGATCTTCACTAAGTGAAATTAAGAACTAGGAGATTTTAAAGGATATATTGAAATTTTTAGAAATGAATTCAATCTTGGCT
The DNA here is from genome assembly GCF_029215605.1 of Mirounga angustirostris. Taxonomy (NCBI): domain Eukaryota; kingdom Metazoa; phylum Chordata; class Mammalia; order Carnivora; family Phocidae; genus Mirounga; species Mirounga angustirostris. The sequence goes on along the minus strand of NW_026991716.1, from coordinate 43,323,995 downwards.
GTAACTCACAAGGTTCATGCACAGGAAGATTTGGGTTGCAAGTTTCCTAAAACAGAAAGCAATTTCATTATTTCCCACCACCACTCCTTCAAATCCATTTCCTAAATTTGCTCAGCCCTGCTCCAGGATGAAATCTTTAGCAATGAGGAACTCCCAAAACACACAGGCCTTTGTAGTGTTTCTATTGAATTTGGGTTTTAAAAGCCTTACAGAAGTCTTTGATGGGCCCTGTAAAAAAAAAAAAAAATATGTCACACCCTATCCCCAATACTGAAAGTTGACTGGTGTGTTATTCCCGAGATAAAGCACACTGCTGATGTCATAACTTCTTCTGGAATGATTGTTATTGTTTGTTTTGCAAGGGGGAGAAATACTAATCATGGATGTTTCTGCCTCTTTTGAACTTGTTATTTCAAATTGAACCAATAGATGTCACTGTTCAGTCCTCTAGGAAGCCATGTGGGACAGAACCCATCAGACTTCAGGTGGAACTTGGAGTCCTATGCCCCATAATTGGTGACAGACTGATGAGCCGACACCTAAGGATGCCTCAACCTCTCCGAAAGACACAGATTTAACCTCTTCCTAACTTCCAACTTACAGCAAACATAGGACTTCTCAACCCACCCATGACCCTCCCCGTGCCCAGTGGCCGGGGCTCCTGTCACCTTCCACACACAGTTTGAGGACAGTCACGTGGTTAATGTTTGTTCAAAATCCTTCTTCCTAGGAGCTCTAAGAAGTGGAGCTGTCAGAAAGAGAAGCCTCTGGCTGCCAACCTCCCTTCCCCCACCACCACGCCCCATCCTCACCATCTCAAGTGTTGCCCCAAGTCCAAATTTATCTTTAGAACTCCTAATTCCCTTTTGATTGTGCTTCCTTCTGGCTAATTCTCTCCTCACCACAGATACCCCATTCCTACTGCCTGACCTGTCCTGTCCTCCACGTTAGATGCAAAATCATAAGATAAGGGTTTGGGTCCTGCTGCGACACCCACCCTCTGATCTGGAGCAGATTATTTGAACTCTCTGGACCCCGGTCATTTCATCTATAAAGTGAGTAATATCATTCTTACCCACCACTCATGCTTCTTGTAGAAACAGTAGGACATTGGATGTGAAAGCACATTGCAAGTGGGGAGTACTGTTTACTTATTATGTGCTGGGACACCTGCTTTTCCCAAACGTGCCCATCCATGAGTATACAACTATTGAATGACAAATTTCCTCTGGGGGTCCTATGCCAAATAAACGTATGCTTGGGTAACAATTGAAGTAATTATCGAACATCTACTGTTAACCCAGGGTAAGGCAGGATAAGAGATACGTATCGCAGACGTACCTAGACTTAAGGAGTATAACTCTCATTTTGGACAGAGAAAAAAGACACAATTAATGATCAGAAAATAATAATTCAAGAATATAAAACAATAGAATGCTGACATATTTGGTTTTAAAACAAGGAAATAATGATGTGATCTGAGAAATTAACTAGATGGGGAGTTCTAATGGGCAGTGAGAACCACGGAGGGTGTTTTCAGCGGGGAAATGACATAAGCAAGGGTCTGGAGGCAAAACTGAGCCTAAAGCATGTAAAGAACAGAAGCTATCTGCTTCAGGGAATAGAGTCCATGCTGGTGAGAAGTGAGATCCACCTTGGCTTGGTGAAATGGGATCTTGTTCTGGAGGACCTAACATGCCTGGCAGAGAAGTTACTTTTGCGTTATCATATGTGGGCTTATTCTTTTCTGGATCCACTGATCAGAATTTGTATTATTCAAGTTTGGCAATAAAACATTTGAGGGTAGGTGTTTTCAATTCTTTTCAAAAGTACAACTTAGGTAGTTTCCTGAGGCAGAGTGAGACAATTCAGAAGTGAAAAATCCTAAACATACTGGTTATTCTGGGACTCTTCCTCATACACTGCAAGCTCATTTTCAACTCCACACTTTGCACATGGGGTGCCCCCAACATCTAGCATCTGTGCCCTTTCTCCCTAGACTTATTCAAATTCCACTTGACCCTCAGGTCCCCGTCCACAGTCCACATCCTTCGGAAGGTGAATCTGGCTCCTTCAATACCTACTTGAGGAAAGAGCCTCTCTTCTCTTCACTCTTTAAAGTTCCCTGAGAGGTACTTCATCATGCTTAAATTACTTAATTCTTCTTCTTGTTTACCCACCCGTGTGTAAAGGGAAAAGGTGGAGGTACCAATGCATAGAAACAGAACATCACCGGCAAGAACTCATTCTCATTATTCTGTGGGGGTGTTGTTTCATCACTGGAGTAGGATGAAAGCGTGATGAAGCAATGGGACCATCACAAGGGTTTCTGCAGAACGACACTAACCGTACTACTTAAAATATGAGTGAAACCCATAGTCATGATTCTACTTGTTCAAGATCCGTCTAAGGGAATTCCTTTTTCAGTATTGAGTGGGCCTGAGTTACTTCACTGTGTAAATACCATAAGACTGGTTATGTGCTGGGCGCCTGGGTGGCTCAGTTGGTTAAGCGACTGCCTCCGGCTCAGGTCATGATCCCAGGGTCCTGGGATCGAGTCCCACATCGGGCTTCCGGCTCAGCAGGAAGCCTGCTTCTCCCTCTCCCACTCCCCCTGCTTGTGTTCCTGTTCTCACTGTCTCTGTCTCTGTCAAATAAATAAATAAAATCTTTAAAAAATTAAAAAAAAAAAAAGACTGGTTATGTGCTTTCCCATTTTACCTCCTGTATTGGAAGACTGCCTATGGCACATGGCTTCCTGTCTTCCCACATGCTCAGAACCTTCACCATCATATCTGCCGATCCCTGGGAGAACATCCGCAGTCAAAACCAACCCTTCTCCACCAGCTGCACATCTGAACCACCTGCACACTTATTTTCGCTTTTTTTGTATGTTAGCTATTGGTTGTGTTCTAGTTGTTCTTTAAACACTGTGGTCTAAGGACAACTTCCAGAGACTATGATAGCTATGGAAAGATCATTTCCAAGAGAGTCCAATAGTAGTCAGAGCCTACCAAATTCTGTAGCCATGGAAACTTTCTTTTCTGTCACAGTATCTCCTGGTACTAGTGCTCGGAGAGACAGCATACCCAGAGAAATGCTGCTTTAGTAAGCTGCATTAAAGAATCAAGAATTAAAACAACGCATTTGTGACTGGAGATTCTACAAGTATATGGCACGTAGTGAAAGTTAGCTTTCAGTGGAAATACAGAAGCTTTTGGCTGCTATGGAAATATTGCATAACACTGGAAGAACTTATTTGAAGAGTCTAATATTTCAGGGAACGTGTGAGAAGGTTGCAAGAGAAGCACCCTGTCTAACGGTGGAGAAAAAACAAATAAATGACCTCTCAAGATCGCCACTGAATTTATGATTCTCTGCAAAGATACAAAGTAACCTCTTGGAGTAAATTATATGTGATTATTCACATTATTCACATCAGCATAAGCCTTTAAGCAATAAAATATACCCTATTGCCTTCACATTTGCTAATTAATGGTCCTTTTGACCATGAATTATACTGTTAAGGCTGTTCTCATAATAGCTTATTACAGAAAAATCTGAAAACATCCTCATTCCTCATCACTCATGAAAATTTTAAATATTTTGTGTTACTAAAATTAACCTGAAAAAAATCCTTTATGATTCCACAATAAAAACTGAAAGGTAACTTGAGGCATAGCCAGACCCAAATCCTCAGGTCTAAACTGGACACACTTACAAAACAGCTATTTAGCAACTATGGAAAAAAGAATGGCAAAGAAGCACCTCTGAAGAGGAAATAAACACAATAAATGAGTATTGAGGAGGTCAGTACAATTCTGTTCACTTTATTCGGTCTTAGAATTATCTTCAAAAAATGTTAGGCACTAAATTTTCCCTTTGATGGGCTAAGTTGTCTCTGGTGTTGGGCAGGAGTTAGCAAAAGGTTTGGGCATGTGAATGGCTACTTATGCAAAATGTTTGAGAGCGTTCTGCCCAAAATGAGCTTCCCCACCTGCTTTTGGCCTCCTCTGGCCTCTGAGACATTTGTCATTTTTTGCCTTAAGGGATTATCACCCCAAAATACATTGCTAGGTATATATTATCTGAGAATAAAAGATTTTAGTCTATCAACCCCCATGAAAACTTTAACATGAGGGAGTTTATGAAATTAATTACTTGATACCTCGCAGCAGCCAATGGAGATGAAATTAGGTGTGATAGAGCTTTTATCAATTATGGCACAGAGGAAGGAGGTGGAAACTGTGTAATCCTTGGGTATATTTGAAAGAGCATGAGGATCATGAACTGTCTAAAAAGTTAACAAAGAAGCAACCAGGAGCTAGGGAAAGGATGTCAAAGAAAGATGAGCAACAGTAATTGAAATATTCAAATATTAGGGGTAAATTTCTTAGTGTTTATCTTACGTTGTTAAGATAAAACATAAGCTGGGACGCCTGGGTGGCTCAGTTGTTTAAGCAACTGCCTTCGGCTCAGGTCATGATCCTGGAGTCCCGGGATCGAGTCCCGCATCGGGCTCCCTGCTCGGCAGGGAGTCTGCTTCTCCCTCTGACCCTCCCCCCTCTTGTGCTCTCTCTCTCTCATTCTCTCTCTCTCAAATAAATAAAAAAAAACTTAAGAAAAAAAAAAGAATGAGTTTATAAAGATAAAACGTAAGCAAGGCAACATATATTTTTAAAAATTTGAAAGTCCTATGGATGGCTTCTATAGGTCTTTGTGAAGTGGGTGTTTGCCCATTTTTACTACTGTCTTCAAGGATTACCCACAATAAGTCCAAAAGAAAGATCTGTGGTTAGGTTCATTTTGACATCAACTCCAGAAATTTGTGCCACTCATTAGACTAGTGTTTTATGGTGAGGGGCTCACAACACAGAACCAGACATCTTTGCTCCGTAAGCCCGGTGGCCAGCCAGCACAAGTCCATCACTGTGCAGGAAGGAGATTATTACAGACCAGGAAGTGGAGTTTTCCTTGGCTCCTTTATTCTACTCTGTCCTCCTCACCCTCACGCTCTGCCTCCCGGTTGAGCACAGGTGTCTCCTGCCATGGCCCCTTTCCTTTCCTGTCGAATTCTTCTCTTTAAAAAATGGAGTTGAGGGGCGCCTGGGTGGCTCAGTCGGTTAAGCGACTGACTTTGGCTCAGGTCATGATCCTGGAGTCCCGGAATCAAGTCCCGCATCGGGCTCCCTGCTCGGCGGGGAGTCTGCTTCTCCCTCTGACCCTCCTGCCTCTCATGCTCTCTGTCTCTCATTTGCTCTCTCTCAAATAAATAAATAAAATCTTAAAAAAAAATAAAAATAAAAAATAATGGAGTTGATACATTTTGTTGACGTGGTAGGATGTTCACAATATATTTGGGGGAAAAAAACCTAATTATTGAAGAGCTATGAAACTTTTTTAAGAGAAAGAAAAGTATAGAAAGAAATATTTAGAAAAATATGTGCCAAGGGATTAATTAATTAATTAATTAATTATTATTTAATGTTTACTTTTTATTGGGGGGGTACTTGATGATACAGCCATTTCCTAATTATGCAACATTGCTGTTACTTTCATATCTATCGTCCATATTTTTAATAAAGGATTTGTTAAGATTATTTATAACATTAATGAAAAGTCTACTCTCATCCATGTGTTCATTTGTATAAATATTTAATGACCACAGATTATGTACCAGGCCCCTTCTGAGTCCACAAGTTACTTCCCCTGGGGCTTTGCCGTTTAATGGGGCACAGGAGCCCCATTAGACCTCACAGGAGCTGAGATAGAAGATTTTTCTGCAAAGGACTCTACTCAGAGCTCCGAAATCCCACCACACAAGCAGCAGCTCAAATCCGTGCTCCTGATCATGAGCCAGCACTGCGTTGCATGTATGTCGGCCACAGGTCAGAGCCCCAGGTGACACCTTGGGGATTCTCTCCCCAGTAGTTTTGTCTCTTCTTGCTCACTGAGTGTTCTGTAAATTCAATAAGCACAAGCCGGGCTCTTCATAATGATTTCTTTTTTCTGTGTGAGCAGCTGCAAGTGCTTCCTGTGCATCGAGCAGTAACAATACCCATACTAATAGGTTGTCGATCAAATCTATCACCCAAAGATTTGGATTCTTGGCAAATAAAAGGATATTGTATTTTTCTTTTATATGTTAAAAGGAAAGTTACAGCAGTTCAACAGGCAAAGTAGCAGTCAAGAAATAAAAGTAATAATGTGGGGGCTCAGAAACCCCCAATCCAGGTCACCAGAGAGGGAACCTTTATCTATTAGTTGGTGCTAATGAGATCCCTGCCTTCTCTACAGGGGAACTGTTCACAACCACAAAGAAAATTTTTGATCAGCAGAGGTTGGCTGTCACACAAAAATGCATATACACTCTTCAGGTTTTTCCACCATGGTTAAATATGATGTTAGTGAAGAAAAAAAATAGTTTGAATTTTTTTCAACCCGCTTCACTAGAAATATGGCGGGAAACATGGGAAGGGAGGGAGGGAGGGAGGGAGGCAAAAAGGAAGGAAAGAAGAATATTTTCCTCTACAGAACCAAGCCAGCAAGAGAGCAATCAATTCAATTCAATAACTTCTAAGTCATGTAAAAATGGGCAGAGTTGTCTGTTCAGAATAATAACCACCGGGTCAATTTATTCCTAAGCAGATTCAGCTTGAAGCAAATTGGCAAGTCCCGGGTAATAGAATTGTGAGCCATGGGAAGGCCTGCTTTAATATTATCTCAAATTTTTCCTATTAATTCTTTGAAGTATCCACTGTCATGTAACTCCTATTTCAACCATCTCTCCTCTCCTGAATTTCTGAGTAATAAGTTTTACGTTAATTTATCCCCACATTCTTTCCAACCCATTCACTTCCCCCAGGTAAAAGGGGTGAGGCCCAAATTTCATATAATAATTACCATTTGAATTGCCAGCCCTGGATACTTTTCACTCACAGAACAAGGGATCCCTCCAACTCAAGTTCCAGATGACATTGCTGGGCTCTGGCCTGGGGCCCATTCTTCTCTTCCTCTCCCCAGCACCCAATATACCCAAGAGCCCTTCCTTGGGAAGCAATGCCACAGCCCAAAAGTCTGCAGATAATCAAGGTGGCACCTGGCCTCGAGCCTACAGGAAACTGTCAACCCCAGAGATGAAACTGGACCCTCAGGATTCCCGTCAGCATCGTTACAAAACACCAGACCTGCCCATCCTGCTCGAATTGGGAACACTTTTGTCTGCACCTTCATTGGGAACATTTTCTTTCCCCCTCCAGCCCTCAAATTTTAGTGTAAAAAGACACTTGGACAAAGTAAAACAACATTTAAGAAAGGGTCAGAAATTCCCTTTTTACTTCTCAAATTCAAATACTCCAACCCTGAGCTCAGACATCTCTACAGATCAGGTTAGCAGTGATTTATAGCAATGAAGTTGCCCTCGGTAATTATAACGGCCAACACAAAGCACATGCAGAATTTTGAGCAATTGAATCTATTCATTCCTTCTCAAAAAGAAAACCACACCACACAAGGTTTAAAAAAAAACAGGAGGAACAAATAGAGAAGACACACAGTTTTTGGCACGAAACCCAGATACTTCAGATGGATCAGAAACTGCAGTTTTACAGTTTCCCATTGTTCTACTGCTCAGCGCCTGCCTTGTTTTATTCCTGCTCTGAAATTCTGTTTCTGAGATGTCTTTGAAGCATAAAGTTGATAAGCCTTAGTTGATAGATTCCGGCCTAAACTCAACAGGAGAAAAAAAGTCCAATTAACTTCATCAATGTACAGTGGTATTCAGAATAAAGATTCAGACGGAAGGACTCTAACTTGCTCCTAGCTCTCACTGCCACAAAGACAAAGGGGAGGGCAGGGGATCCCATTGTCTGTGTGCCTGGTGAATCATGACTCGCCCATCCTCATAATTCCCCTCCGACTGACCTTTCCATGCAAAGTCCTATTTTCAAACAGTAAATCTTAAGAATCTGTTGTTTCTTAGTTATTTCATCCCCTGGTTAAAACTCACCAATTTAAAGGACTGCCAGAAAGAAGTTTCTCTCCCTGGGCTTCTCGGACTGGGTTTACTCAGATCTTGCGATGTCTTCTTATTGGTTCTTCCCAAAGCAAACGCTATTACTGTGCACTTGAACTGCTTTTAAACATTATGAAGTGAAAGGTGTTCATTTTCTAGACTTTCCTGCTCTCTCCACCCCTCTGCTGAAAAGACCAATCATATCTTTGGAAAAAATAGTCTCATCTTATTGAATTATGAGGAGAGATGCAATTTTTGGAAGCTTAACTTTTTGGTGATTAAAAAACCAGCAGCAGCTACTTGGCCCCTATATTGATCGGAAACTAGAATAACACCGTTTGCTGACTGTGCTTTAAAACACCGTATCCTCGCTTTTTTTCTTTGCAGTTTTCAACATCTCAGATCAATCTTTAAATAATGAAGAATTAAATCCGAAAGCTTTTATTAATTGTTTGTCTTCTTAGGCCATTTTTTTTTTATCAAAACATACCCTGTTCAATTACCTAATATAATTGCTTGAGAAAGACCACGAAAATAGAAAAAGAGGCTCACACATCATATTTAAATCCTAAAAATTAACACTTTTTCCTCACCTGGATTACAGCCCTAAAAGGTGTGTCAGCAAGGAAAATGAGGCTTTTCTGCTGCGGCATGAAGCAGCCTCAGGCTCGAATGTCCAGCCCGGAACAGGTTCGCTCCCCATTACCCGCAGGGTGCTTAGCGTTTCCCACGCCTTGTTCCGTACAAGACCACAGCAAGTGGGGCGCCTGGGTGGCTCAGTTGGTTAAGCGACTGCCTTCGGCTCAGGTCATGATCCTGGAGTCCCGGGATCGAGTCCCGCATCGGGCTCCCTGCTCGGCGGGGAGTCTGCTTCTCCCTCTGACCCTCCCCCCTCTCATGTGCTCTCTGTCTCTCTCATTCTCTCTGTCTCAAATAAATAAATAAAATCTTAAAAAAAAAAAAAAAAGACCACAGCAAGGCTGTGAGGAAGGTTTGGTTGTTACCCCTTTTTTCTGTCGATGGGAATAGTGGGATACAGAGAAATTCAGCACCTGCATAAAGTCTATACTGCTCAGCTCCTGATGCTCTTGTTAAACTTTGGGACTAGGTCAGGGAAGCCCTTAACCCACACCTAACAATGCTTCAAATAAGTTTTCATGGGGAAAACTGGGTAATTCTATTCATTTTAAAGAAAAAAAAAAATGTTAACGTCTCAATAAACACAGTCATTTTAGGCAAGCCTTCTAAAAAACAAGATGATTTCAGACCAGGCCCCAAAGAGAAATTTTCCCAGATTTTCCAATATAATCTGTTTTAAATATCCTATCCCACCAGCACTGTGATTGTGCTTTTCCAATCATATGATCCATTTACTTTTTTATTCGTTTATTTGAAAGAGAGAGAGTGAGTGAGCACGAGCAGGAGGGAGAGGGAGAAGCAGGATCCCTGCCAAGCCAGGAGCCTGATGTGGGTCTCGATCCCAGGACCCTGAGATTACAACCTGAGCTGAAGGCAGATGCTTAACCGACTGAGCCATCCAGGCGCACCAAGATCTCATTTTTTTTAATTTCAGTTTTATTGAGATATAACTGACATACGAAATCCTCAGATATTTAAAGTGGACATCATATACATAGTGAAAAAATTCCCCTCCACTAATACTTCCATCACCTCACATATTTTATTTATGTATTAATGTATGTATGTATATATTTATTTATTTTTATTTTTTGGTGAGACCACTGAAGTTCTATTCTCTTAGCAAATTTCAATTGTCTAGTACAGTGCCATCAACTCTAGTCGCCAGACCTTATCCATCTTATAGCTGAAAGTTTGTACCCTTTGCCAACCTCTTCCTATTTCTCCCAACACCCAGGCCTGCCAACCGCTTTTTTACTGTTTCTCTGAGTTTGATTTTTTTTTTTCGATTCCACATATAAGTGATACCATCAGTATTTGTCTTTGCCTGGTTTATTTCACTTAGCATAATGCCCTCAAGGTCCATCCATGTTTTCACAAAAGGATTTCTTTCTTTCTCATGGCTGAATAATATTCTATTCTATATATGTATACGAATATCTATATGGAGATTAGATAGATAGATAGATAGATAGATAGATAGATAGATAGATAGATATCATCTTCTTTGTTCATCCTTTGATGGACTCTTAAGTTGTTTCCAGATTTTGCTATCCATATGATTCCATTTTTTAAAAGATTCTCATCGTAAGTCATGCCTCAATTCATCTCCCACGCACCCACTTACTCTTCACCTGGAGATAAGATACCTAGTTTTTTTTTGTTTTTTTTTTTAAAGATTTTATTTATTTATTTGACAGAGAGAGACACAGCGAGAGAGGGAACACAAGCAGGGGGAGGGGGATTGGGAGAGGGAGAAGCAGGCTTCCCACGGAGCAAGGAGCCTGAGGCAGGGCTCAATCCCAGGACCCTGGGATCATGACCTGAACCAAAGGCAGACGCTTAATGACTGAGCCACCCAGACGCCCCTAAGATACCCAGTTTTTAAAAGCCTGGACTTAGAGGACAAATTTGTCTTTCTTGGAGGTGTATGATTTTTTTTTTTAACTTAAATGTCATTATATATCTCTCCAAAGAATGATGCTGGAATGAGAATAATAAAAAGATGCTTAAATGGGTTGTGGGGAGAGGTACAGAATAGTACAAAGAACACTGATTTCCTTGATGTGCCTGCAGATTCTCTACTAAGATCAAACTACCCCTTGTGTATAAATTCAGGCTTGCCACAAAATGAAATCTCTGACTGTAGATTCAGCAGACCCAAGTTCCAGGGTTAGTTACCCTTACAGTCTGTATGAAAAGATAACTAGCAGTTAGAGAAAGTCAGAGTTAAGTTCCAAGAAGAAGCCCAAACACTGGAATTTCAAGGAGGAAGACACCAATGGTTTGGAAGATGTTGACATCATCCATGTGATATAATAGTGTCCATATGACAAAAAGGATAATATTCTCTATTTAAAAGAAAAGAATATCAGTTTGTCCACTATAAGTCAGGAAATCTACTAGGTGCTGAGGATACAACAGTAAAAAGACAAAGTTTGTTCCTGCCTTCATAGAGTTTCCATTTTAATGGGGGTTCAAGGTCACTACACAAAAAATTTTTTTCTCCAAGTTTTTATTTAAATTCCAGTTAGTTAACATACAGTATAATATTAGTTTCAAGTGTAGAATTCAATGATTCATCACTTACATACAACACCCAGTGCTTATCACAAGTGCCCTCCTTAATCCCCATTACCTATTTAACCTATTCCCTCCACCTCCCCTCCAGTCACCCTTTTTTCTCTATAGTTAAGAGTCTGTTTCCTGGTTTGCCCCTCTTTGTTTTTTAGTCCCCATGTTCATCTGTTTTGTTTCTTAAATTCCACAAATAAATGAAATCATATGACATTTGTCTTTCTCTGACTGACTTATTTTGCTCAGCATGATACTCTCTAGTTCCAGCCATGTCATTGCAAATGGCAAGATTTCATTCTTTTTTGATGGTTGTGTAATATTCCATTGTATACATATATACTGCATCTTCATTATCCATTCATCTGTCGATGAACATTTGTGCTCTTTCCATAATTTGACTATTGTTGATAATGCTGTTATAAACATTAGGGTGCATGTATCTCTTCAAATCAGTATTTTTGTATCCTACAACACAAAAATTTTTAATTAGAGTTGGGATAAATACCTATCCAATGAGCATTAATAGGAATTTAAAATGTCTCCAAAATCTTGTGGCAGTAAATCACTATTTTAGAAATAAACAAATGGGCCAATGGAAGTGAGAGGATATACTTCCTAAGGATACTGAAGTAGGTAAAAACATCAAACCCAGGACAAGAGTCCCTTTATCAGATCCAGCACCTAACCGCTGTTGGGACCCCTGGTATCCACCCAAGACAAGAAACTGTGAAGTGCACATCTCACACACCTCAGGAGCTCAGCCAAAAGTATCTCAACGCCACCACCAGGACAAGAGTTTCTAGCATCTAGTCCACTGAACTGTGATCCCCAAATGTTACATAGTCCCAAATAATCTTGAACCTCTCCTTTGTAAAACTGGCAACTACCTTTTTTACATGCTTGACAGAAAAATTCATGAGAACAGAGATTATGTCTCTTGGTCATTGACAGTGTTCTCAGGGCCAAGCACAATATCAGAAACATACTCAGTAGGCACTCAGGAAATATTTGTTGAGTGAATCAATTGGTGAAAAGGAGGAAGGAAAAGAGTTCCGTGTTAGAAGTAGAACAAGAGGCATGGAACCAGTATGACATTGCCGAGATCCTATACAGTGAGACTTGATAATGTTGATTCGTCTCCTCATGAAAAAAGAAAAAGAGTATAGGAGTCTGAGTTTACTTTTATCTCTTCTTTCTTGCTTCTAAATTCTTCAGATGATGAGCCATGGTACTATTTTTCTGACCTTTCAATACAGCCTTTTACTTATAAGCTCTTCATTAAGCCTCAGGCTCCAGATTTTGATAAAGGAAGACTTTCTTGTTTGTTCATTTTTCCTTAATCTCCTTTCTTGTCATCTTGACTTACCACCAACAACACTCAAATAGATGGTTTCAAGTTAATGCTACATCCCTGAAATTTAACATATAAACTTGGGCATCAGGAAAGATGCAGAATTGTTCCTCCATTTATATAAGGAAAGCAATCAGTGTAAAAAGCCATCTCAATGAATGTTCCTTCCATACAGAAAGCAAAACAAAACAAAACAAAACAAAAAACTATGCATCAACTAAACTGAAGTAATCCAACTTGTCACTTGAGCTACAACAAATAATTTATCTAGCAACATTTTATTTTCAGAATATTAGCCTGTATTCTTTCTGGGGTCATGGTTTTGAAGGATTGCTTTCATCTTAGCTAGGAACAAACTTGAATTTATCTAAATCATTTCACAGGATGCAATAATTATTTTAGATATCCACGCCCTATAACAAATTACTTGATAAATAAATTAGTACAACATTTAAGTTTTATGATAGCTAGCTATTTTTCAGTTCTCCATATTTCTTCCTCAGGGCCTTGGCCTTTTCTCTGGCTGGAAGATTCACATTGCAGACATCTTCAAGGATTTCCCTCTCACCTCCTATGAAACTATGAGACTCCTATGTCACTCTGTCCTTCCCTGACACCACTTTCTGCCTTGAGAGAGTTTCCAAGTGTGACCAAAGGTGGAAGAATCCAGACTTCCCAAGTTGAAGAGCTAGAGTTGGAAGGTTAAAAAAAAAAAAAAGGCAGGAAAATGCCATCTCTAATGAGTAGATAAATCAACCAATCAAAACTGACTCAGATCCGAGACAAATGTTAGAATTTAGCAGGCTAGGACATTAAAACAGTTGTTATGACTATGTTCCACATGTATGTTTGAAAGTTACCTAGAGGCATGGAAAATATAAAATACAAAAATGTCCCAAAGCAAACTTCTAAAAATGAAAACTACAATGTCCAAGATAAAAAATATATATATATTTTTTATATATATATACAGTACATTAGACAAACTAGATCAGAAAAAACTGGTGAATTTGAAGAAAAAGTAATAAAAACTCAAAATGCAGCATATAGAGAAAAGAGAAATTCAAAAAAATTAAAAGTGAATCAGAAACCCTGGGGGAGCTTAGTCAGTTAAACGTCTGCCTTCAGCTCAGGTCATGATCCTGGGGTCCTGGGATGGAGCCCCTAGTTGGGCTCCCTGATCAATGGGGAGTCTGTGTCTCCCTCTCCCTCTGCCACTCCCCACTGCTTTTGCTCTCCCTCTCTCTCAAATAAATAAATAAACTCTTTAAAAACAAATAAATATAATAAAAAATTAAAAATTAATCAGTGGGCTGTAGGACATCTTCAAATGGCCTAATATATGTGTAATTGGAATCACTTTAGCAGGAAAATGTTCCAAAAAATAATTGCATTTTTTCCAAATTTGAGTAAAACTCTAAACCCGCAGATCCAGATTCAATAAACTCCAAGTATAAGACATACAAAGAAATACTATGTCAAGGCACATCATAATTGATTTGTTTAAAACCAGTGATTGTAAGAAATTTTAGAAGAAGCCAGAGAAAAAGGTCACATCACACACAGAGGAACAAAGATTTTCTCACTAGAAACAATGCAAGAGAAAAAGCAGTGGAACAGAGTGTTAAAAGTAGTAAGGGGTAAGGGGGCAGGGGCAGAGATTTACCTAGAATTCTATAGATGGAGAAAATGCATTTCAAAAGCAAAGGCTAATAAAGACAGTTTGAAACACAAAAGCTGAAAGAATTCAGCAGCAGCAAACCTGACACTACACAAGAAGTGTTCAAAGAAGTCTTTAAGGTGGAAGGAGAATGATGCCAGATGGAAATACGTGTCTACACAAAGGAGTGAAGAACAATAGAAATACAATTATATGCATAAATATAATTATATACATAAAAGATATTTTTCTTATTACTTAAATCTCTTAGACATTTCACTGTTTAAGCAAAAATAATAAAAATGTAGTGTAGGATGTACACCATATGTAAAAGTAAAGTGAATGACAACATCACAAAGAACAGGAATGAAGAAACAGAAGTATAATATTGTACAGTTCTTATGCTATATGTGAAGTGTCTTATCACTTGAAGGTAGACTGTGTGATCAAAGATGTATATAATAATTCTTAAAGCAACCACCAAAATAACAAAAGAAAGAGTTGTAGCTGATAAACCAACAACAGAAATAAGATGGTATCATAAAAGTAAAAGAGGAAAAGAAGAACAAAAGTTAGATGGTGTGTTAATCAAGTTTCTTCAGAGAAACCACCAATAGGATGTGTGTGTGTGTGTGTTAGAGAGATTTATTATAAGAAATTGACTCACATGATTCTGGAGGCTAAGAAGTCCCAAGACCTTCATTAGACAAGCTAAGGACACTGGAGAGTAAATGATACAGTTCCAGTGTGAGCCTAAGACCTAAGAACCAGGATAGCTGATGGTGCAAGTTTCAGTCCAAGTCCAAAGGCAGGAGAAGATTGGGGTCCCAGCTTGAAGACACACAGTCTTCCTCTACTGCAGGAGGACACTTGTGATCTATTCAGGTTTTCGATTAACTGGACAGAGCCCATCTGCATTAGGGAGGGCAATCTGTTTTACTCAGTATATCAATTCAAATGTTAATCTCATCCAGAAATATCCTTGTAGACACACCCAGAATAATGTTTAACCAAATATCCAGCACTCTGTGGCCCAGTCAAATTGACACATAAAATTAGCCATCACAGATGGGACAAGTAGAAAACAAACAACA
The DNA here is from genome assembly GCF_029215605.1 of Mirounga angustirostris. Taxonomy (NCBI): domain Eukaryota; kingdom Metazoa; phylum Chordata; class Mammalia; order Carnivora; family Phocidae; genus Mirounga; species Mirounga angustirostris. Next base: position 43,308,660 of record NW_026991716.1, on the reverse strand, counting down.
AGATGAGAGATACAAACTTCACTATCAATAGCCACATTCAATGTAAATGGTCTAAACACCTAAATTAAAAGTCAGATATTATCTGATTGGGTAAGAAAGCAAGAACTAACTACATTTTGCCTACATGAAATGCACTTTAAATATAAAGACATAAATAGGTAAAAAAAAATTAAAGATGAAAAAGATATATCATGCTAATGATGAGGGAGCAGAAGGCAAGCTGAGGACAAAGCACAAGCTGACACCCCACAATACCTCCTGACCCACTCCCAGGTGGAACATGTGTGACATTCCTCAGGTACTCTTAGCTGCCCTAAAGCTAAGGGAAGGAAAAACAAATGGTTAATGTATAGAGACTACAATCCTGCAAGACATGAGTTTCCGTGAGTTTACAAATGTCTTAGTGATTTACAAGGAAAAAGCATTCTTACCAATAACCTAACTTCCAGAAGGAAATGTAGATAAAATTAATGTCTTTATAACCTGCTGCCCATTGACAAATACTTGAGGCAGCAGAGCATAACATTCTCCCAGGAAGCTCCCAACTGTCTTCATGTTAATGCTTTATTAGAGGGAAAAACAGCCTCAACTTGACAATGGCAAGGCCTCCAGTATCTTGTAGGTCCTCTTTAGCATATGAAAGTTCTTTTGAAAACCTCCCTTTTTCCTTATCCCAACTCCCAAGTATATAATCAGCCATCCCTCATAACCCCAGTGCAGCAGCTCTTTCTGCCCACAGGTCCTGTCCCTGTGCTTTAATAAAGCCACCATTTTGCCCCAAAGTCATCTCAAGAATTCTTTCTTAACCCCAGATCTCACCTACATTCAAAAACTACATCACTAACACTGATCGAAAGAAAGCTGCTGTGGTTATATTAATATCAGAAAAAGTAAATTGCAGAGCAAAGAAAATTACAAGGAATAAAGGTCATTTCATAATAATAAAGGGTTGAATTCATCAAAAGTATGTAAACACATAATTTATAAAGAAGTTTCTCAAATCAATGACTTAAGATTCCATCTTAAGAAACTAGAATGAGAAAAGAGCAAGTATAAACAGAAGAAAGGAAGTAATAAAGATAAAAATGAGAATCAATGAAACAGAAAACAGAAAAACAATAAAGAAAAATCAATAAAACCAGCAATGGCCATTAAACTGTTTCCTGAAAGAAAGAACAGTCCGTGGAATTGGGTATCCAATGGCATTTGCCTCAGTGAATGATTGAACAGTGGGAGGATGAAATTTATAACAATGCAGGTTTAGCTCAGTGATTTACAACTTGAACTGAACCTTACAATCCCTTAGCAAGCTCATTTAAGTGCCTGGGCCCCACTGGGGATTCTAATTCAGGTCTTATTATGCATATTTAAAACCCTCCTCATGACTCTTATGAACTCACATCTCATGAAATAATGAGATAGAGTCCTCCTAAAGCAAACAATTCCTCAGAAATGAATGTGTGTGAGCAGAAATGAATGTGTGAGAGCAAGAAACGGGAAGAGCATTGGACCCTTCACATCACAACATGCCCCAAGCCATAACGTAAGATGCCATCCATGAAACCCAACAGGAGAACCCAGTGTCCTCCAGATAATTGCTCAAAATATGAGAGAATATAAAACACAGTGAAACATGAAATCAGCTACCTACATTCTGAAATATCAGTCAGGGTCCATAGGTTCTAAAATAATGAGGACAGAACAAACTTCTCAAGAGAAACAAAGATCAAAAAAAAAAAAAAAAAATGAGTGAGAGAAACAAAGATCAAACAGCACCTCATGGAGAAACTTACCACAACTACCTAAAGAAAAATTTTTTTCACCTGATGACTATAACTAAGATGATAGTTAAAAAAATAATGGTGATGATTGTAATAATAATAATTCCTACTGATTTTTTTTAAGATTTTATTTTTAAGTACCCAACATGGGGCTTGAATTTACAACCCCAGGATAAAGAGTTGCAGGCTCTACCAGCTGAGCCAGTTGGGTGCCCCAATATTCCCTACTGTTTATTGAGCCACTACTCTATGCCAAACATATACTTGTATAAGTATGTGCACATGTATGTGGGAGGGAGAGAGACTGTATTTGCCTAATAGTGGTATTTGCCTTATAAGAATGAGGAAGGAAACAGTCCCAAAGCTAACTTCACAAGAATTTTTCACCCTAGATCAATAAGGCAATTATGCTCATCATATCCACATTTTAGGTTATTAAATGTTATTATTCCTTGATTGAACCACATAAACTTCCATTAACTATCCTGGCTTATCAGTTTAAGACCCAACAGGGGAGGTAATGCGGGGCTGTCCACATGTTCCATCCAACACTCCCAAAGAGAAGCTCCTAAAAGCTCTCAGAGAAGAGGAGATAAGGTTGCTGGCACATCAGCCACTGATCTTGATTCTGCACAGCCTCCCGCCCAAATGAAGCAGCAAGGAAGATGGAGTCCAAACCAGCTGAAGTATTACTGGGCACACTCGTGAGTTCTAGCACAAGTCCCCAGAACACGTATAAATGCTGAATGCTGTGGTTAAATGAGACATGGAGCCTGTCAGATTTAAAAAAAAAAAAAAAAAAAACCTTGAAAAAGAGTTGTGTGGGTGTGTGTTTTGAAGGGAATTTAAAGAAGTTCTCATGGAATTGGCTCTCCAGAGATTTACAGGGAGCAAAGTGCAGAAAGACTTCACAGAGACTTTCAAAAAGGAAAAAAAGTGAATGAAGTGAAGTAAATGATATTTTAAGATGTAGTTATTTTCGTACCAACTGAAATTTCCATTCAGATATAATTGGAGAATCCCTCAGGTGACACTTCCACTCAATGAAAAAATGCTATAACATAATGACAGAATTTTAAAAAATCTATCAACCCTCAAAATTTATTTTAACAGCAAACAAAATTTTCCCGACCTTTCTCATGTTGACCAGGAACATAAATATGACAGCTAGTCAGCTAAAAACGGTGGGGATCATGGACTTCGACATGATGATTTCTGAACAATAGATTTTATTTACAAATTTTATATAAACTATTACTGCTGTTCATTACATATCTTTAACACAAAATGAAATGCAAACATTTTTTGCTTGTTCCTGTTTTCTAGTTATATTCTTTATATTGACTACAATTATGTAACAATGTATACCATGAATAATAAAATATAAAACAAGAATGACCAAGAAAAGTCTCTACATTCATACATATCCATGTGGGTGTGTGCATCACAGAACCTCTTTAATCAGATCTGTGTAGCTTTTTACTGTTACTTTAGACACAATTCTAACAAGCTTAGTTATCTGGCTTCCCTGACCGCAGGATGTTGGAAAGAGATTAAAAGTACAGAGGTAGCATAATGTCCTCAAAATTTATCTATATTGTAGCATATGACAGAATTTCCTTCCTTTTTTAAGGCTGAATAATATCCCATTGTATGTATATACCATATTCTCTTTATTCATTATCTGTTGATGGACAGTTAGGTTGTTCCCAACCCTTGGCTGTTGTGAATGATACTGTAATAAACAATGGAGTGCCAATATCTTTTTGAGATCCTGTTTTCAATTCTTTTGGATAAATGTTCAGAAGTGAGATTGTACTTAAGGACAAATACTGCCCCATCACTTATATGAGGATTTAAAGTAGTCCACTCATAAAAGCGGAAAGTACAATGGTGGTGGCCAGGGACTTCTGAGAGGTAAAAATGGGTTGCTGTTCAATGGGTATAGATTTTAAGTCATGCAAGATAAAAAAAGTTCTAGAGATTTGCTGTATGGTAATGTTCATATAGTTAATGATATTATTCTGTACACTTAAAAATTTAAGAGGGTAGGGGCACCTGGGTGGTGTAATTGGTTAAGCACCCAACTCTTGATTTCGGCTTAGGTCATGATCTCAGTGTCGTGAGATTGAACCCCACATAGGGTTCCATGCTCAGTGCAGAGTCTGCTTGGGATTTTCTCTCCCTCTCCCTTGGCCCCTCCCACTTGTGTGCATGCTCCCTCTCTCTCTCTAAAATAAATAAATCTTTAAAAAACAATTTAAGAAGGTAATTTCATGTTATGTGTTTTTACCACAATAACAAAAAAAAAAAAAGTACAGAGGAAAACTAGAGATCCCCAAAACAGAAGTGATTACTTTGGAAGACAAGTTGGTGGTTTCTTACAAAACTGAACATACTCTTACTATATGATCCAGCAGTCACACTCCTTGGTATTTACTCAAGTGAGTTAAAACTTATGCCCCCATAAAAACCTGTCCACATCTGTGTACAGATGTTTATAGCAGTTTTATTCTGCTCAATTTTGGTATGAACCTAAAACTGCTCTGGAAAAAATTGAGTTTGTTAATCAAAAGAAGACATGATTACAGGTCACCAGCAAGGGAGAGATATATATATATATATGTATATATATATACTTATAAATATATATACGTTATGTATATAATTCTATATCCATATATATATAACAAAATAAAGAATTTCTTAGAAGATCAAAATGCAGAGACACTTAGGGTCGAGATAAATAGCTCTGCATATGGTGATAGCACCTGGAATCATCAATGTTTTATAGCACAATGCAATAATGGAATATTAGTATCCATAATTATGATCTTAGTAACTACACAAATATTTATTAAGCGTTTTCCAGGTGACAAATATTGAAGGGAGACATGTGGCTTATGATGACGTCAGTCATAGATGCTTACCTCTATGGGCTTTTAGTCTGGTAAGAGCAGAAAAATTAGGATGTGCAGTGCAATATCTAACCACATAATGTAGGAAAGTTCCAGTGCCATAATTCAATGGCATAAGTTAGATGCTTAGATGTAAGTTAGAAGCCTTACATAGTCTGAGACAGTTTAACAGGCAAGATGAGCTCAAGTGTAGGAATTTGAAGGGTAACTAAGATTTAAATAGGAAAATATTGTAGCGGTTATGAGCATAGCTTCTGGAGTCCTAAATCCTGGTTTCACACACCAGCTCCACTCACTACTTCCTAGTTGTTTGCTTGTGGGCAAGTTACTTACGATTAAATGAGTTAATATAGGCAGTGTTTGGAACAATGCATAGAAACGTTTGTTGTCAACATTTATACAGGAGAGGAATGAGGGTTAATGATTCCAAAGGATGTCTACAAAAGGAACAATATGATCCATGTGGTCAGGCAATAATAAACCACCACTGTATATGAGCATCTGCCCACAGAGGTCTGTACACTGAAAAGAAGTCTCACACAATAGAGAAAAGCTTGCAAACCGAATGGTCACAAAACAAAAAGCAGTTGAGTGAATGCTCTTACAGACAAACACATGGGTTCAAATACCAGGACTGCCTGAGTGATCTTAAGAAGATACTGGAACTCTCTAGACTTCGTTGCCCCAGAAGCAAAATAGAGATAACAATATCATGCCTACTGTACAGAGTTGTGAAGAATAAATGATATTTGGCCCGTAATGCACACTGCTCAACAAAATTATGAATACTTTTCTGGCTAACTAAAGGAAGAAAATGTCTTTGATTACAACCACTTTATTAAAATGATCTCTGAAATATATCTATCTACTTTCAAGCCTTAATAGACCCCAGAAACCTCCTAGTTTGTTGTCTAGTTAGAATGTGACTTTTGTCAAAGAGATGATCTCTCTCTACCTTCTCATACGCTACCACTGCTTTCTGGAATACTCGTCCTCTGTCCTCCACAATCAGTTCAATGTCACCTGTATGTATCATTCCATTCTTGTCATCACACTCCAATAGAGAGTCACTAATTCCTCACTCATTTCAGTTCTTCTAGCTCCTGTGCTAACCACTATTATTGCACATGTCACTTTGTACCTCAGTTAATCCTCTGTGCCCTTGCTGACCTCGTTTTATTGTGCGATTCTTAAACAGAGACTGTGTTCTGCTCATCATCTTTGTATGCTTCACACCTTCACCTTGCCTGCCTCCTAGGAAGCATTCCAAAAAAGCATATTGAGTAAACAGTAATTATAATTTAACATTTCAATGCAATACACCAGGGTCCTCATTTCCATTCAACCCGATCTCTGAACCTTTCTCATTGGCATCTACATATTGCATGTATATTATAAACTCATGGTCAGAATTTAAGGACCTGAGTGGTTAGGCTTTATTAAAGAATTTGACTCTAATTGCCTTTTGCTGATTCATCTACTGCACAAAATGGAAATTAGCATTTGTTGTCCAACAACTTCCTTAATTTAATACCCTGGACCCCGAGAGAACTGTTAGCATGATGTCATGGGGAAGCATTCCTGGAAAGTAATGTTACTCATTCTCATCACCAATTTACATTTAAAAGTTGAAATCTCAAGCTCATCATTACATATATCCTTCTCAAGGTGATTGCCTTGGGAAGTATTGACTTTGCCCTGTTCTCCATTTATTCTCAAGTAATTCTTTTTTCCTTAATAAATGTATCAGAGTTTAGAGGGACCTTTACTTACTTTTACTGTGACACTGTGTTTATTAAAAACCTGAGATCACATTAGCTATTTGGTTTCTTTTGGTTCTGAGACAAATTCCAATGTGTGTATAGCAAGAAGACATCCCCAGCAAGGTGTCCTACAATTCAACTCAATTCTGCCACCATCTATCCAGAAATAGAATCAAATTTCACCAGTTAAGGGTCACTCCTACAAGCCTGCTCCTCCTCCACCACCCCCCTCAACTTCAGATGCCAGTTGAAAGCCAGGTTGTTACCTGTGTGTCTGACCAAGCTGCTACAAACTAGAATTTCCTACAAATGGTAGTCCCGCCTTAGGTTGGATTAATTTGCTAGAGTGGCTCATAAAACTATGAGAAATATTTTACTTACTAGATCACCATTTTATTATAAAAGGATGTAACAGCCAGATGGAAGAGATGAACTTGTGCAAGTGCGGGGAAAAGACACAGAGTTTCCATGCTCTCTCAGAGCTTGCTACTCTCCCCAAGTCTATATGTGTTCACCAAGCTTCCTGGTTGGAAGCTCCCCAAATCCTGTCCTTCTGGGGTTTGTGGAGGCTTCATGACACAGTCACGGTTGATTAACCATTAGTCATTCGCGGGCCCCTCTCCTCTCTTGAGAGGTTGGGGAGGTGGGCAGGACTGAAAGTTCAGCCCTCTAATCACAAGGTTGGCTCCATGACAACCAGCCTTGAGCCCCTAGTAGGGTCCTAATTAACATAACAAAAGACATTTTTACTTGCTCTCATCACTTAGGAAATTCCAAGGTTTTTAGGAACTCTGTGCCAGAGACGGGGATGAAGACCAAGTATATATTCCTTATTTTTAATCACAGGTCACAACTATTACTTCAATGAGAGTTCAATTAAATAACGCTCCTGGGTCCTTTTCATGTGAGTTCATCTGGTATCTTACTGGTACTTGTTATTCTTTTGAAACTAAAATATAAATTAATTTATCAAAAGACTCATACATTCTTACTAAATTTTCTTTCTTTCTCGTTATTATTCTAAACTGTAAAGATCTTTTTTATCACTGTGTTGCAAGCTCACTATCCTCCCAATACAAGGGGTAATCCATAAATCTAACAGGAGATAAATGATTAAACTATGGTATGCCTACATCATGGAATACTGGAGGCCATTCATTGGTATTTATGAAAACCAGCTAATAGCATGAAGAAATGCTTAGGATGTAATATTATACACATAAATTAAACATTCAAAGCTTAGTAAATGCTCATATGTCACAAATATGTAAATTAAAATTTGTAGAAGAAAATGTAAACGGTTGATTCTAGGTGGTAAAATTATGGGTGATTTTTTTTTCTATTCTTGTTCTGTTCTCCCAAATGTTCTAAACTCCCCTATTGATTTTTAAATCAAAGAAAATATTTAAAGAAAAAAATGAGGATGGAAATTTTAGATTATTACTCTGAGAAATCAGAAGAAAGTAATTTTTTCCCAAAGGATTCTGCTAACTCCCCGGTCCCTGCTGCCATTGCCGTCTTCTGCTTCACAGCCTCCAATGTGCTTTCCAGCTGGTCCTCCCCTCCTATTGAAAACCTATGGGGCGGTCACAAGGTATCTCACTGTTTGCTAATTACTGACCTGCTTTTGTGCCTCTAAGCTTTAGTGCATGTACTTTGGTCTAAACTTTTTCCACCATTACTCTTATAATCCTACATGAGGTTCAAGGTCCATTTCAAGAGCCACCTCCTTCATGATGGTCCCACTTTGCTGAGGATTAATGGGCTTATTCCAGGTGGAAGAAAATAGGTTGAAGTTACTTGGAACGAAATGAATAATAGCAAATCTCATATGATGTTCTTAGGCTATGTTGTTCACAGGGTGAAAATCCAGAGCCCAGACTATGAAGCAAGAGGACGCTGGCCTGAGCCACTCTTTTCACCCCACCTCCCTCCAATTCTTAGGCTTCAAGTCACGAGCACATGTCATCCTGACCTGCCACTGCTGCTTCCTTCCACCAGTGGTGCTCTTTACCTTCAGTTCTCTGTTAACTCCTCCAGTGTCTGTTCTATCGCTGATCTGCTTTATTGACCATTTCTAACTCCTCTCCAGCACTGATGACTGCCTCATTTATTAGGCCCTGACAGTCTCAATGCAGCAAAATTTTCCTCAGGTGATGCAGCTCTTTCAGCAAGTTTTAAATCATCAGACTCCAAGTGGTTTGTGTCCTCAAAAGGTAACCCTTTGCTTTGAACTTGACATCTGTTCCTTGAGGGACAGTTTCTCAGGTCCCATAGAACCTGAGTCTGGAAAGTTTCAAAATGACATTTCCTAGCTAACTTCTGCTAAGAACCATGGCCAATCTCCCAAAGAAAAAACACATCCCTTCATTCTTGCAGCCACGATTCAGACCCAACTCTTCCATAAGTACCCTTCTTAATTCTTCTACTTTCCAGGAACCTGACCTTGAGCCCAAAGTCCCCTTTCTATGTTTCCCTCTTCTTCTCCCAACCCCTCTGGGGTCCCCAAGGAAAAATAAAATGCCCGAGATCTTGCTGTGACTTTCTAGAGTTCCTGAAGTAGCAATGTAAATTTAGCCCTGCAGATGTTCAAGGAAATCAGGAATAGAGATATCAATTGGACTTCTAGAAGTTTGAGGTTATTGTACATTGACAATGTAATAAATTAAAAAGGTAAATATTTGGAGTGGAAAAACAAAATCCTAACACTTCCTAAAGTTCCCTAACATATAAGAATCAATTGTTTATTCATTATTGAAATTGAGGGCCAATTCATATTTTTTTAAAAGATTTTATTTATTTATTTGAGAGAGAGAGAATGAGAGACAGAGAGCAGGAGAGGGAGGAGGGTCAGAGGGAGAAGCAGACTCCCTGCTGAGCAGGGAGCCCGATGTGGGACTCGATCCCGGGACTCCAGGATCATGACCTGAGCCGAAGGCAGTCGCTTAACCAACTGAGCCACCACCCAGGCGCCCCCAATTCATATTTTTAAAAGCTTGCAGAAATGATGACATTGGATTCTAGGTACTTAGGGGTTCATTATACTATGTCTCTACTCTTTTCTGTATTTAAAATTTTCTAGAATAAGAAGTTTATATATTTGTATATATACACATATACATATATACACATAACTATTTCCTTATTTAAGTAAATTGCACATTGAAGAATCTATCATGATGAAATGTGACAAACAGAAAACTTTATGCATGCATATGTTCATCATAGCATTACTTTAAATAATAAAAAGTTAGGAAAAATCTAATTGGACATATTCATACTCTGCAATTAGTAAAATATGTAGTAGAATAATATTCGATGAAACAAAAAATATTTGATACATTTAAATGAATCAGATTATAAAAAGCATATATGGGATTCCATGTAGTCAAAAACTAAGATATGTATATAGTAGAGATAATGGCTGCATATATGTATATATGGTCCGCTCAGACTGCCATAACAAAATATTAGAGACTGGGTGGGTAGCTTAAACAATAGAAATTCATTTCCCACAGTTCTGTGAGGCTGGAAGTCTGAGATCAGAGTGTGTCAGCATGGTCAGGTTTTGGTGAGAATTGCCTTCCTGGCTTGCAGACATCTGCCCTCTCACTGTGTCATCACATGACAGGGAAAGAGACTGCAAGCTCTCTGGTGTCTCCCTTATAAGAGCACTAATCCCCCCAGAGCAGGGCTCTGCTCTCATCACTTAATTACCTCCCAAAGGCCTCTGTCCAAATACCATCACATTGGGGGTTAAGGCATCAACATATATATTTTGGGTGGACACAAACTTCTAGTCCATAGCATTTATGAATGTTAAAAGTAATTATCTGGAAGATGAATGACTTATTTTCATATTCTCTGAGTCTTCTATAGTTGCTACAATAAATATGTATCCTTTTGTAATCAAGAGGGAAAAAAAAATCTATAGACAGTGCTAGTTTCTATGACTTAGAAAGACTTTCGCTTCCAGCTATAAAAGTTTACCTTGGAGAAAACCAATTTTCCCACTGAGAATAACAAGGGAAGTTTGTAAAATACAAAAAAAAAAAAAAAAAATCTGAATGCAAGTATCAAAATGCTACCCAGGCAGCCAGGATTTTATAGGCAGACATCAAAGAGGTGAGTCTAACCTTCTTTCTTCAAAGCTTTTCCCTTCAAGGCATTTGTTGGTTCATAAGTAATACAGGCAAAGAGATAAAAGCCGAACAAAACTTGGATAATTGAAGAAAATTTGAGTAGAATTTCCAGTGGTTGGAAAGACATATTTGTAGTTTAGGGCTACCAATGCAATCAGGACCAAAATCCTATAGAGAGGAGCAGCTCTCAGAAAAGTGAACTTGGCGCCTATGGTCAACAGAGTACTTGCTAAGAGGCTGAAAATCTCTGCACAACTATTGGCAATCTCATTGTGCTGAGAAGATAAAAACTGGAGTTTAGATGTGTGCTTATTTGGAGGGATAAACAATCCGAGCCTTCAGAAGTACTGCATCCTAGAAATTAAGGTTGGGTGGAAATTGATCAGGTCTTTTAAATGACTGAATTAAAACTTAGAATCATTTTAAGCCCTGAGTGAAGTAAGATGACATCCTCTTCTCTGGAAGAAAATAATCATCCAGAACCTCTACAATATTTCATATACAATAAAACATCACCAAGGACATATATCCAGAGAAAATAAAAGACATAGGACAGATGATACTGCAATTAATGAACAGAATCACTTCCTTCAAAAACTGTAATTACAAGTTCAAAATTTAATAAAAAGATAATGAACCAGAGAACTAGAACCAACAAGAAGAGATATAAAATGGAAGTTCTAGAACTGAAAAATATAATAACTGAAATTAGAAATACAATAAATAAATTAAAAAGCAAATTAGATATTAACCTAGCTTCAAATATTTAAGGCTGACAGAATTAAAAGGAAAAATAAAGCTTCCCAATCATAGTGAACGATCTTAACATACTCTATCTGACAGAACAAATGCAAAAATACATATAACAACTTAGAACTGTGCTGTCCAATTTACTAGCCATGAACCACCTGTGGCTACAATGGAAGAATTGAATTTTTAATTTTATTTATCATTTTAAATAATTCAATTCAACTTTTATAACTGAAGGACTATAAAATATTTTTTTGTTAAACACAATTGTGTTTTGGTAACTGCATTTCACTCTTAGCTGTTGTAAGATCTTATTGCCATATGTAATACATGTGTCAGGTGCTTAATATATGAAGATATCAATCTAGTTGATGTCAACAAACTGATTAAGTTGGAATGACTTTGTTTTTATATACCAGTGTAACATTTTAATGTGCCTATGTGAATATTTTGTGGAGACAGCAAGAATTAAAGACTATGTAGATTGCATTAGTTATTAATTAATTACAATGTAATTAAATTATATTTTAATTTAAAAAATTAGTAGGAACAATTTTTTAATTTAAAATTAAGGCACCTTACAAATGCAGACATGAGTATAGATGCAGAAACCAGTGTTATAACTGATACCATGACTACAAAAAAACTGGGAAACCAGATGCTACAAATTTCACAATAAATGGCAATGTTAACTTTTTATGACAGAACAAAGCAAAAAAGCTGTTTGTTGGGTTAAAAAACTGTTTAAAGATAAAGTGAAAATATTAAGAGATATTTTTAGCATTATGTAAGAAGTTCGCTTTCTTTTTTTAAATTTTATTATGTTATGTTAATCACCATATATTACATCATTAGTTTTTGATGTAGTGTTCCATGTTCACTTTCAACAGTCAAAAAAGAATTGGCAAAACTACCCATTTGAAATCAGAATTGAATGTCCAATAAAAAGTGTTAAACAATTTTTAAGAGGAGCTAGACTTGTAACTTTGTCCAGCTATAAAGCAGCTTGATTTGTGCACAAAATAGAAAACCATTTTTAGACATAGATATGAGAAAATTATCATTTTAAATATAGAAAGTTAGCCAGAAAGTTATAAGAAAAGCCCCAAATTAGATATTTTACACAAAGTAAAAGATCTTTAATTAAGCCACCAAACAAAGACCATAAAATGCAAAAACTTTTCTTTAGCTTTAAAGGAGTTATATAATATAACAGACTCTGCCCAGTTAATTTTGGTGGCATGTATCAAGGGCTTCCCAACTTACAAAAAAGTTGGAAATTTGCAGCCTAAAACTGTGTCCTGATGGCATAGATATTCTTAAGTCTTTTACAGCTGTCAAAGAAAATTTAAACTAAATTTTTTAAAATTAGTTTCTGACACAGCAGATACTATTCCAGTAATTTTAGATCAAAAATCCATATTTATTGGAATTTCAAACAAGAAATTCATGCTTTCCTCATTAATTCATTTTAATATGTGATACATATTGAAATACTGTGCTCACCTTTCTGAAACAGTCTCTATGAAAAATCTCACGCATAGAAGTTATTATAATTGTTCAGTATAAGGGCTCCTGGGTGGCTCAGTCAGTTAAGCGTCTGCCTTCGACTCAGGTCATGATCTCAGGGTCCTGGGATCGAGCCCCACATGGGGCTCCCTGCTCAGTGGAGAGCCTGCTTCTCCCTCTCTCTCTGCTGCTCTCCCTGCTTGTGCTCTCTCTCTCTCTGTGTCAAATAAAGAAATAAAATCTTTAAAAAAATTGTTCAGTATATATATATGCAAGTGGTAGGATTCATCACCAATTTATGGACCTACTGAAAGAAATAGAAGACAATGAATTTAATTATCTTATGTTCTTTGCCAATGTTCATTGTGGGAGATATTACAAATATTTATTGTACTGTTAACTCCAATTCAAGATTTCCTTGAAACAAAGGGTGCCTTTCAAATATCTAATAATCAAAAAGACAAAAATTTAGGAGTGTGATTTGTATTACCTCACTGATATCACACTGCATATGAATGAGCTAAATTTTCAGGTTTTAAGGAAAGAAAATGCTTATTAAATCTAGCTAAATAGGTACAATAATCTATATTAATAGCACAACTTTACATAATACAAGTCAGTAATATTTGGTTTTACACATTTTTCTAACATGAATCAACATATAGAAGTTTTAATTGTAATCAACACTATTATATAAATTGGCTGCAAACACTATAAGAAAATTTGAATGATGTTTTCTTGATATTGATAAATTTAAAATTGCTTTTCAACTTAAGGAATATGCATTTAAATTGATATTAATATTATTGAGTTGGCACAAAAGTTAGTCAATTTACTAAACTTGAACAGGTATAGTTTTGAAAATTATATGCTTTTGCCTCAAAAGTTAAATCAAATATTCTAAAACAGATAAACCAGTTTTCTTGACATTAATGTAACTATTAAAGGAGAATTATTTTTGGCACTTAATTGAGGTATTGAAAACTTTTAAGTTTGGGTGGAACAACCTGGATATGTGAGTCTCTATCAATTTTTTAAGCAGTAAATTTTGTGAAATCTAAATAAAGGTCAAAATTTGGCACTTGCATTGAAATGTGCTGTAAATATCAAATATATATCAGATACTGAAGGAAAATTTAAAGATAAAAAAATAGCCTCATTAATTTTATACTACTTACACATTGAAATGATGATGTTTTGGGTATATTGCATTAAGTAAAATATATAATTGAAATTAATTTCACCCATTCTTTTACTTTGTAATGTGCCTACTAGAAAGTTTAAAATAAGAATTATGTATGTGGGCAACATTAATGTGCTGACATAGAATATTTGAAAAGCAAGAATGATCAACTTCACCTAATTAACATGTATAGAACACTGCATTCACCTGTAGAACACACAGATTTTCATGTGCACAAGGAGGATTTACTGAAATTGATCATACAGTGGGCCCTACAGCTAGTCTCAATAATTTTTAAAGAATTTGAATTGCCAAAATTATTTTCTAAAGCTTATGGTATATTTGCTGTACATTTATAATAGTGGAGGGGAAAACAAACAAACAAACAAAAAATACCCAATGCCATAAAGAAAGAAAGAAAGAAAAGCAAGCAAGCAAGCAGGAAAGAAAGAAAAAGTGCCCAATGCCAATATAACACTCAAGGAAGCAAAAATATGCCTAGTGGACCATATATTATGTGATCATTAAAATGGAAAGTATGGAAAACATAATACAAAGTTACATGTGAGAAATAAATGTTGCATAATAACAGAACTCAAAATAATATATATCTATACATATGTAAATAGTATGTATTTTTTTAAAAAATACTATACTAAAGAACCTCAGAGGGTATTTTAGACATTATTTTTAGTGAAATTGTTAAAGACTATATTTTAAACATTTTTTAAAAACATACTTTTTATTAGCTTGGAAAAATGAGATCTTACCTAATGGTAGTCCTGAATCACACAAAAACTGAAAGACACTATAGCATCATGAGCATCTATAATTTGAATGTTCCAATTAGGCATTTTTTAAATACAACTTCATTTCTAATTCACACTGGTAGGACTTCTGAAATGATCATTCAGTATTAATCTACTAAAACCAGAACTTCCTACCACCAGAATATAATAATGGGCTTTGCTCTGTAATAAATGCATTAACAAAGTTAACTATCATGGTTCATAAATAGATAAAATATATTTAATTTCTGGGCCAATTGGTGGATAGTTGAAAAGGATTTTCTTTTTTTCTTTTTTATTTCTTTTTTTAGAAAATAAAATAGAAGCTACTTTTAGAAAAAAAAATGAACCATTCAGGTTCATTTGGGTTCAATACATGCAGAAATAGGATAGGAAACAAGCCATTATAGAAACTGACACTTTCCTTTATATTTGCACGTTCAGTACTTGTTTCACAAAGACCAAGAATGTGTGAATATTGTCCACCAGTTGGCTGATTTAGAAGAGCTGTGCTCTACAAAGTCACTAGTAGCCTAAACTTTTAATTGGACGCTAAAAAAATATCACTTGCAGTAATCAGAAAGTTCAATATTATAAGTAAAAAGGATAATAAGCAAGGAGCCGTCAAAAAGCTATATTTATTTAGAGGGAAAAGATTAAATTGGCTTACTAGGGAGAGTAAAGTGAATTACAGTAAACTTCCCCAGAGACCAGGCTTCCATTAACACATGGGGAAAGTCTTTGTAGCAAGAACCAAAGAATACTTCTCTCCCTGTGACTTCAGGATGGTGAAGAACACAGATTGCTCTATTTTCTAAATTTCCCTCCATCTGTCCCTGCTATATTATCAATATTTTTCTAGCCTTATTTTTTAATTTATATGTTTATTTTATTATCTTCCTTAGACTAGCTCAAATCCTTTGTGGAATAGTATGGTCAATTAGTGAAGAAAAAATTCACAATAAATAAGTTACATAAATACTAAATTTGCCTATTTTCTCTATTGTCAAGATCCTGTAACATAACCTCTTAGCTCTGCTTCTCAATAAACCATTCTTCATTTTCTCTCCAATAGAGTGATCTTCATCATAATGGCTAGTGCTTCCTCTTGGATTCATTCATTCCGTTTTTATTCACAGATAGGAAGCTTAGTTTAAAGGTAGGATGCCATGGAGAGTGCTGTCCTGGCCACTGGTCTTTTGTACTGGGAGGGTGCAAGCACTATGACCTACTGGTCCTATGCATCCCTTACTCTTCACTCCTCTTGGGGTCTAAGCATTAGGTGAAGAAGCAAGAGTCGGCTGGGTTTCATTGAATAGGCAGTCATCACAGGTAGACATATTGAATTGGAAGACTTATGTAGAAGAGGTGGCAAAGAATGGAATGAAGGTATGCTCCTCAGTACATCACAAGATAAACAGAACCAGATTTCCAGTGAAATAATGAAAAAAAAGCAAAGCAGAGGCAGGAATCATTGCTGTTGACTTTGAATCAGAAGATAATTACTGGAGATTGGTATTCCAGTAGAGAATGCAGGAATGTCATATGACTGCCCTGAACACTTCGTATATTCTTAATTTGCATGGTACCATTAAGAAATGGTAAATAATAATAATGCTGCTATTTCTAAAATGACCTGGTCAGTGCTGCCTGGCATGATAGCAAGATCTAAAGCAGCAACTCAGAATACCTCTCTGCTAGTAGCATGTACCCAGTTCTATTAATTATTCTCTGCTCTTCAACCAAGACCTTGTAGACTTTTCTTAGTGATTCCAGGCAGAGTATAGAAGCAAGAACATCTTTTAGCAGTGTGTTATGCCTTTCTTTATGCCCTCAAAATTAACTAAAAAAGCCAACTTTGTGACCTCTCTTCAACAGCATTTGGGAGTCTACAACTAGTACAGTAATTCTGCATTCCTGAATCAGCCCATACCTGGGCTACTTTATCATAGGGTCAGTACTCTCATCCCTACCTATGGAAATCTAAATTTCCATAAAACTTGCTACAAATATAAACAAGTCAACATGGACTGTTATCTGAAGAAAGCCAAACAGATAAAAGTATTGATAACTGCATCAAGTGAATTGACAAGATGCCCAAACCTATGCTCATTCATTGAAAGGTACAAACCCTTCTCTTTAATCTTTAATGAGCATCTTGATAATTAGTAACCTGGCTAAAAAACTGTCCATTGGAAGGAGAGCAGAAGTTGCTTTTTGGTGCTTCAGATATATATACTGAATACTAGCTAGATTTTTTTCCCAAGTGTAATATATATCCTCATATCATTTATAATGGCAAGATCAATATTAGCAAGAACAACCTGATGCAAAGAGACATAATTATATCAAATCACAGACCCACAGAGTCAGATATAAAACTTAGTAACTTCATCTGATCAAAAATCTTAAAGATAATTTTTCATGTGTTTTCTCTAAAGCATACTAAAGTCATGGCCAACTATTATTTTTTGTCTTTAATACTTTAAAGTAATAAGAGTGGGTCAGTTGTCCTTATAAGACCCCTGTAAGCTTTGTTAAAATGATGCTCTATAGTTTGCCCACTTACATGGACTTAAACCTTCTCAGAAGTAGCTAATGGAATGAAAAGTATTTCTAAAACACTCTCTTGTTCCTAACATATGAAGCCCACCAAAATCTGCTTTCCTGTAACTAACACATATTCTTACTAGGAGTTTAAATGTATACAAATCTTGGAAAATATATGATTTCTAACGATAAATAGGCCAAAAGATATATTGAGTCTGGCATCCTCCAACAGTGTCACTGGGCCTGGACACTCTCTCACAATTGTTTCTTCTCTGTGTCAATATTACTGACATGAAAATAGGCTACTTTTATAGCAGCAATGATATTGTAGAATTAACACTAACTCGCTATGCCTTTGGGCATTGATATCATTAGGGTTTTTTTGCCTTTATTGAGATATAATTGATTTATAACATTGTGTAAGTTTAAGGCACAACATGATGACTTGGTGCACACGTCATTAGTTTCTTAATTGAAGATAATAAACAAAAACAAATAAACAACCATAAATGGTAATGAATGAAGAAGTCAGACTGAACTTCTACCTTCCAAACATTTGACTTTCGAGATGTTTCGAGACCACACTAAATCTCAGATTCCTTATTAGAGACTCGATAAATACATTCCCTTTCATTTTATTTCTTCAACCATGCAAAAATCCTAATGGAAACTTTTCTGAGCTAGCAGGACATGAAGATCGGTACATTTGCTAGCAGTTCTGCAAACTACATGTTAAAACAGAAAGTCAAATTATGTTTTGTCTTTTGTGATAGACTGAATTATAGCTTCCCAAAGATGCCCATGTCCTAGTCCCAAGAACCTGTGAATATGTTACCTTACACGCAAAAGAGACTTTGCAGATGTCATCACTAAGTTAAGGACCTTGAGATGGGAAAAGTGTCCTGGATTATCCAGGTAGAACCAATGTAATTACAAGTTTTCTTAGAAGAGGGAGGCAGGAGGATCTGAGAGAGAAAAGGAGATATGCTGGTAGAAGCAAATCAAAGGGAGAAAGGTTTGAAGATGCTGCACGCCAGGCTTTAAAGAAGGAGGAAGAGGATGCCAACCAAGGAATTCAGGCAACTATAGGTACTAGAAAAAGGAAGGAAACAATTTTCCCCTAGAGCATCCAGAAGGAATGCAGCCAGGCTAACACCTTGATTATAGGACTTCTGACAGGCAAACTGTAGGTAATACATTTGTTTTACTCTAAGCCACTAAGTTTGTGGTAATTTGTTACCCTAGGCATACATCTTTCAACACTAATTCTGCTCAGCTAGGGGTCTGCTTGAGAATCCCTCTCCCACTGCCCCTCCCCCTGCTCTCTCTCTCTCTCAAATAAATAAATAAAATCTTCTCAATAAATAAATAAATAAATAAATAAAACATATTCAAAGAAATGTTAATAACAGAAAAATAATTACTGATTAGTAAGAAAAATAATAACAATACACAATTTGTATGAAGAGTACATCCTCACAGAATCTTTGAGAAAACATCTGAATAAGAATAAAATGACAATCAATAGAAAATACAATAAGAGGTAGGAAATGGTTATCATCTAGATGACTAATTTTTATTTTAGAAAAAATATCTTTGCAGATTTTCCAAATTTTCTATAATAAACATGTATTACCTTTACAATTAGTAAAAATAAATATAACACTATGTTGTTAACCCATACCATAATTCAGTATGGAAACAGATGACTAATGAGAAAAGGACCACTTGACATATAACAAAAACAGCCAATCTGAAAGAAATCAAAGGGGTTCACTCCAACCATAAAAACTGGTCACCAACATCTTTCTGGAAGAAGGTTGTGCACATGCTTGACACCCCAGCCTCAGCAGCTGTCATCTGATGAATGTGCCTCCGGATTGCCTAGCTTCTGATAGCCAACAGGGCTTGCATTCATGAGTCCCATAGGACTCTAGTAAACAAAGAAGCCGTTCTCACTCAGTGCACGTGCAAGCACTTGCAGAAGCCATGCCCCCAGACCTCAGCATAGAAGCAGCAGGCAAAAACACCAATCTGCCAATCTTTCCCTGAATGGGGTTTGATTGCACAGTTTACAAGCTGCTGCCTGAGGGTCCAACTTCTAATTAGCACACATTGAGGGGCTGGCTAGGATCCCTTCCAGAGCTTAGAGGAGCCAATGGGCACTTCCACCACCTGCTCCCTCCTGCTCAGTCCAACAATAAAACCAAGTTGCTAGTATCTCCCTAGAAGGAACTTATTTATATATCTAGCACCCCACCTTTTGCAACTGCTGCCCGAAGTACAGACCCCCAAATTACATAGCTTTAATACTTAATGAGGCTTCCATTTGAGTCCCATAGGACTGTTGCAAACAGAGAAGCAGTTTTTAAATAGGAGAAGGAGAACCCGTAGCTATATACCTGGCCTCAGCAGAGAAGAAGCAGGCAAAAGCATGCATCTCCCAGTTACTTTCTGGAAGGGGCTTAACTACATACTTCCCCAGCTGCTGCCTGAGGGTCTGGCATCTAATCAGCCTGCACCTAGGTGCTGATTGCGATCCTTCCCTTTGGGACACTGAACAGGTCTTGACATACTCCAAATATAGGGAGCCACTATGAACAAAGAATATGGCTTAGACAATCACAAAAGTTTGAGAGACAAACAGGAGCTCAGTAAGGGCTCATTGACAAGGTTCATCTCCTCCATGAGACCAGTCTGTCAAAATTGAGAGAGGTGGCTCTTTTGTCTAATGTACAGAAACCAACATAGTGAGCAGAGGAAAATAAAGAAACAGGAGAATATGTTCCAAACAAAAGATCAAGATAAGTCTCCAGAAACTAATCTTAATGAAATAGAGATAAATGTTTTCCCAACAGAGAATTCAAACTAATGGCCATAAAGATGCTCGCTGAGGTCAGGAGAACAATGCATGAACAAAGCGATCATTGCAACAAAGAGAAAATATTAAAAATACCAAACAAAAATTATAGAGCTGAAGAATACAATAACTGAACTGAAAAATCCAATAGAAGGGTTCAACAGCAAATTAGATGAAGTGGAAGAAAGGTCCAGCAAACTTGGAAACAGGGCAGTTGAATTCATCCAATCAAAGGAGAAGAAAAAAAAAGAAAAAGAATGAAGATAGCTTAAGGGACTTACAGTATACCATCAAGAGGACCAATATATGCATATGTCACAGAAAGAGAAGAGAGAGAAAAGGGGGCTGAAAGCTGATTCAAACACGTAACACCTGAAACTTCCTTAACCTGATGAAATAAACAGACGTCCAGATCCAGGAAGCACAAAGAGTTCCAAATAAGATGAATCTAAAGATACTCATAACAAGACACATTATAATTAAATTGTCAAAGTTAAAGACAAAGAGAGATTTTAAAAACAGCAAGAGGAAAACAACTTGTTATGTACGGTGGAACCCCATGAGACTATTAGCAGATTTTTCAGCAGAAACTTGGCAGGCCAGAAGAAAGTGACAGGATATATTCAAAGTGCTAAAAGAAAAAAAATCTGCCAATCAAGAATAGTGTCTTCATTTCTGCTCAGGTAATGATCTCAGGATTGTGAAATTGAGCCAGATGTCAGACTCTGCACTGGGCGTGGAGTCTGCTTAAGATTCTCACTCTCCCTCTCCCTCTGCCCCTCCACCTCTCTCTCTCTCTTAATACATGTATATATTTATATGTATTATATATATTTATATGGATTATATATATTTATATGGATTATATATATTTATATGGATTATATATATTTATATGGATTATATATATATGTGGAAAATATATATAAAATATGGGAGTGGAGAGTATACAAATGTAGAGCTTTTTTATGTGAAGTTAAGTTGTTACCAGCTTAAAACAGACTGTTATAACTATAAGGTGTTTTATGTAGCCTCCATGGTAAGCACAAAGCAAAAACCTATTATAAATATACAAAAGATAAAAAATAAATAAGTAATAAATGAATGAATGAACAAATGAATTCTTGAAAGATAAAGGGAAAGGAATCTAAACATATGACTACAGAAGATCATCAAATCACAAAGGAAAGAAGCAAAAGAGGAACAAAGGAACTATGAAACAACCAGAAAACAACTAACAAAATTGCAGTTGTGAGCTCATACATATCAGTAATTCCTTTAGATGTCAACAGATGAAATTCTCCAATCAAAAGACTTAAAATGACTGAAATGATTAAAAACAAAACAAAACAAAAAAACAAACAAACAAAAACCCACAAGACCCAAGTGTGTGCTGTAAGAGATTTGCCTCAGTTTTAAAGACACATATAGGCTCGAAGTCAAGGGATGGGAAAAGATATTCTATGCAAATGGAAACTGAAACAAAGCAGGGGTAGTTATACTTCTACCAGACAAAATAGACTTTAAGTCAAAAACTGTAACAGGAGACAGGGAGGTCATTATATAATGATAAGGGATCAATACCTCAAAAGACTATACCAATTGCAAACATTTATGCACCCAACATTGGAGCACCTAAGTATATAAAGCAAACATTAACAGATTTGACAGGGGAAATAGACAGCAATACAATAATATTAGGGGACTTTGGGGCCCAACTTTCAACAATGAATGGATTATCCAGATAGAAAATCAATAGGAAAACATTGGACTTAAACTGCATACTAGACCACATGAACCTAACAGACAAATATAGAACATTTTGTTCCCCAGCAAGCAGGAACACACATTCTTCTCCAGTGCATGTGGAACATTCTCCAGGACACACCATATGTTAGGCCACAAAACAAGTCTCAATTAATTTAAAAAGACTGAAATCATATAGACTAGCTTTCCCAACCACAATGGTATGAAATAAGAAATCAATAACAAGAAGAAAACTGGAATTTTGACAAATATGTGGAGCTTAAACAGCGTGCTCCTGAACAACCACTTGGTCAAAGAAGAAATCAAAGAGAAATCAAAAAATACCTTGAGACAAATGAAAATGGAAACAGAACATACCAAAACTTATGGGATACAGCAAAAACAATTCTAAGAGGGAAGTTTATAGTTACAAACGCTTACAGGAAGAAACAAGAAAGATCTCAAATAACGTAACTTTACAGATAAAATGAAATAAAAGGAATCAAGAAACAATCTGCACATTAAAAATTACAAAATGTTTTTTTTATCAAAATATGTTTAAAATACAGTGACACCTAATTAGGGGAAATGATGTTGTTCACAGATACAACTCTGTATAATTGAAACCATTCAATTTATATTCTTACTATTTCAGAGATCTTAATAGTTTTATGATGGAAATACTTGGATCATGTGTTATATATTTCTAACCATCACTAGATTGTGAGTAAATATACATGATTTGTAGGATCATTTGGTATCGGTCATATCATTTGAGCATTTTGTATTTCTGATTCCTTTCCTATAAATTGTAAATAAAAATTCATGCTCTGGCTACCATACAAGGTTTTTGTGAGGGTCAAATGAGATAATATATATATTAAAGCATCTTCAGGGGCGCCTGGGTGGCTTGGTCGGTTAGGCTGCTGCTTTTAGCTCAGGTGGTGATCCCAGAGTCCTGGGATCGAGTCCCACATCAGGCTCCTTGCTCAGCAGGAAGCCTGCTTCTCCCTCTGCCTGCAACTCCCCCTGCTTGTGCTCTCATTCTCTCTGATAAATAAATAAATAAATAAATAAATAAATAAATAAATAAACAAACAAACAAACAAATAAATCATCTTCAAAACTGAAGAGTACTATATAGAAATAAGGAATGCTACCTATAACATTCTAGGTGATCGGGGCTGTTGTAAGTATCAATATTTTGTGGATAATAGAATAAATGATGTCTTATGAATTATCTAACTACTAAGCACTACTTGTTCGTCACTTCACTGGCCAATATGCCATGGTTTTGTGAGTTCTGGAGTCTTCTTTTTAGAATCTAGGCTGTGGTTATTAAATAAATTAAAAAGGATCAAAATTAGTCTCAGCAAAGAACAGCAGGTCAGTTTTACTCATTTCATCAGGAATTACTAACAGCCATTGAACAGTGGGGAATGGTTCAGGCTGAGAGGATAGGAGATGAACAGCAGATAGGAGCTGAACATAGAAGATTAAAGAGTATATGTATCTATGTTTGTGTGTGTGTGTGTGTGTGCATACACTCTTCATTTTTGTTTATTCTCAATGTCCCTAATTATCTTTAAAAGGTAGCAATTCTCTCTCCTTTTAAAGAATAAGTGCTCTATTTTCTGTATAATTAAAATCTTGATCATAAATTTTAAAATAGCCTACCCTGTATTCTCATGTCAGAGTAAAATGTAGGCTCTGACTTAGGTCCTGTAAAACTTCTTTTCTTCTCTTTCCAACCCAAATTCAATTCTCCAGGACTTGTATTTTTTTCTATACCGATAGACTCAGTTCTAAGAAGAGAAGCTATGAGAAACATGAAACAATCACTGACTCCTTGGGAATATTTTATTTGCACTTTCTGAGTCATTTTGATTCACACAGGTAAGAGTCAGGGTTTAAATTAAGCAGTTTCTGGCTGGGCAAGTTATACTGTGCCTAAAATGGAACCTGGTGAACGGAGGTGTGACAATTGTGTAAAATGACTCATCATCGGCCACAATTAGACTTTTTCAATCGCCTGCCAAGTGCTTGACAAGCCTGGGCTCCACGTTGCACAGCCCCTGTTAAAGCTCCCTTGACTTCTGGTAATCTTCCTCAGTTACTGAAAACTATTGATCCTGTTTCCACAAATCTCAATGTGAATTGGCTTGTCCTCAAGCATCCCCGTGGACACCACAGACCAACTTGACCTGCTAAATAAGCAGAGTTGATTCCTATTAATATTTTCTCTCTTCTAAGTTAAGGGGTTAGACACCACCGACCGAGGCAACTTTTAATTTGTTCTAAAATAGGACAAACGTCTCCAGATGACCCATTCCTATGAGTCCCTATCTTTGACAGTGATTCAGCAGTATAACTGGGATCAAGAGAGATGGTATAGGGCAAGACCTAGATGGAAAAAAAAAAAATCACAGGAGACACAAAATAGACCATATGGCTTTAAAATCAATGAATTTAAATCCCTGATCTATCACTTTTTAGCTATTTGTGATTGTCTCTAAAAATGGAAATATAAAATACAGATATTCAGTTCTCAATATATTAATCTTAAGCATGCAGGGGGAAACGTCTATTATGGCTCATTGGCATTTCTGGCTGCAGTGTATGTAGAACCTGCGTAATAATGATAAATTCAAAAATCAAAAATGCCTGCAGGAAAACAATACAAGGAAACAGAAATCAATCTGTGTTTTAGTTTTGTTTTTGGCTTTTGATTTGCAGATACTTTATGAAAGTCAAACTCTAGGTAAATAAGATACCTTTCAACAATATCCGTGGTAGCCTATCCCTCGGGACAGCACTGACTTTATATATAATACTTTTCACTGTTTTCTAATGGAGTAGGCTTCAAGGGGGGACAGTGTCACCCCTTTGTTCCATGTCCTGCAACACCCACCCAAGTGCTGGGCATGCAGCGGACACTCAGTCTCAACTGATGAGAAGGAACTCAGGGGTCTGTTATTCTCAGCGCCTCTGAATGCTTCCGATGGCAGTAAAGTAAACCTCATTCCTTTTGCAGATACCATCAGTTAGGTTGGCCTTCCCTTTGAGGAAACTACTCTGTTTCCTGGCCTGTTGTTATTCAAACTTCATACTTT
Source organism: Mirounga angustirostris (assembly GCF_029215605.1). Taxonomy (NCBI): domain Eukaryota; kingdom Metazoa; phylum Chordata; class Mammalia; order Carnivora; family Phocidae; genus Mirounga; species Mirounga angustirostris. Next base: position 43,283,557 of record NW_026991716.1, on the reverse strand, counting down.
ATTGTTGTGGAAACAAGATGATGCCTTCAACTCTTATTACTATGTGTAGAGATAGGTACCCTTGACATTACACTTGCTTCTCCAGGAATCTTCCAGGCTATCAGTAAGGAGGCAGACAGAACAGACACCCTTGGGGTGATGCCCAACGCCCAGGGGAATAAGGGACAATGACATAGCTGGTCTAAGAACATGCCTCCCTTCTACCTACCTATCCCCATCATCAGGGATAAAAAGGCAGCTCCAGAGGCCCACCCTCTCCAACCCTCTATAGTCAAAGTCTCACCCCCAATCCCTCCCTTGGGTCCACACTAATCACTTTATCTCTGTTTATGAGAATTATCTCAAAAGCCCCAAACCCCAAGGTCACCCCTCACCTCCCACACTGTAGTTCCATAAGGCTCTGCATATCTCCAGTTCCATCCATCTCTTTCCCTTCTCCCCTGATCCCAAGATCTTTCCACTGCACTGCCTAGACTCATGACAAATCATAGAGAACAAATCCCCTCTATTGTCACACTCTTCTCCCAATGTATCCTCACCTTTTTGTTCCAAAAGAAACCTGGTCCTCAGGGGGACACCATGCTCCCTGCAGAAAACTCTAGTATTGGCTGCTTCTCCCAGACCTCGAAAGGAGTAAGTGTCCTCCCTGCCCACCTGCCAACCTCCATGGCTGCTTTCTGGCCATTCTCCTCCCTTCCATTCTGAATCTCACTGTCGAGGTCACCTACTGACCCCACGTCATCCCTCCTCATTTCCCAAGGGTTGGTTCACTGTCACTCACTCTGATGCTACTTTGGTCCTAATCCTTAGTAATTTCAATACACATGTAGTAGAGACTTCCTTTCCCTGGGCCACTCCCGTGGCAGAGCCTAAGACTCAGCATCACCATCATTTACAGAGCTGTACACGCACCATAACCTCAGGTGTGTACATCTCATTCTCTGTCCCCCAGTGCTTTGTGCCAACTACCCTTCCACCCCCCTGAGAACTATGATTCATTGATTCTTAAATCTCTTTGCTGTTCCTCATCTTCTTGATGGTTTCACTCCCCTCCCTTTCAGGCTGAAATTCCATGGTCAATTGTAGACCTAAACACTCTGGTCCCTTTTCCTTCTCTTACTTGCTCCCACATGCTTGGCAAGCCACAAATTTGATGAAAGCCAACTTGCTGCCTTCTCAACCCTCAACCTCTTTAAATGTATTACCATAAAAAGCAAGTGGCTCCTTTATGTTGCCTAGCAGTCAAAAGATACCCCACTTTCCAAAACAACCATGCCACACATTCTGTCCTCCCAAACTCCCACACCTTTTTCCCCACCCTCCCTCTCACCCAACGACCCTTCTTCCTATTTCTCTGAAAAACCTGAAGCAACCAGAATAGAACTTCCATAGAATCCTATCATCACTGCTGCCCACCCATCAGCATCGATAGTCAATGATTCTGGCTCTCTATTTGCTACCAGATCTGCTGCTATCCAAAGTTAGCCCCGATCCCTGGGTACTAAATCACACCTATGAGAAGTGTTATTTTTGCTACTCATATTAATATTTTCCAAGTGCAAGAAGCTTCTAAAAGAACTTGAAGAGGACATTTCATAACAATTTGGCAGTACAGGAGATTTTACTATTATTTTTCATATAGGCAACAGATCAAAGAGAAGAAACACTTGTGTAAGCATTACAACTGACCATGGGCAGCTGTGAAGTAATGGAAAAAAGTCTTCGTTTGGGGCTTAAACGCTAGAGCGGAATGACCTTGGGAGCTATTCCAGAGTCATAATAACTTGAGCTTGAATCATAATTCTGCCACCGATTTGGGAAAATTATTAAAGAGCAAAGGTTCTCAGTTTTCTGTACACAATTGCACTGCCTCATATATTTTATTGAAGGTTAGATGCATTGAATCCCATAAAATGTACCTGGTATGTATTCTTTTCATGTTTGCTTTCTTTTTCCTATTTTGATTTGTTAATTTTTTAATAAGTAAAGTATGTGTGTGATGTAAATGTTTAAAAAATTATAATATCATTTCCATGCTGTGGGAGGCAAAAGAATGCTCACCCCCACACCAAAAGAGGTCCATGTCTTAATCCCTAGAAATTGTGAAGATGACACTTACATGGAAAGGGGACTTTACAGATGTGATTAAGGATTTCGATGTGGAGAGATTATCCTGCACTGTCTGGGTAGACCCAATGTAAACACAAGGATTCTTAAAAGTAAAAAAAGGAGGGCGCCTGGGTGGCTCAGTCATTAGGCGTCTGCCTTCAGCTCGGGTCATGATCCCAGGTCATGATCAAGCCCTGCATCAGGCTCCCTGCTCAGCGGGAAGCCTGCTTCTTCCTCTCCCACTCCCCCTGCTTGTGTTCCCTCTCTCTCTCTGTGTCTCTCTTTGTTAAGTAAATAAATAAAATCTTTTTTTAAAAAAAGGGAGTCAGAAGAGTGAAGCAGAGGGAGATCTGACTACAAGAGAGGAGGTCAAAGTGACTCCATGAGACAAGAACTCAACCCTTGCTTGCTGGCTCTGAAGACGAAAGGGTGTCTAGGATGTGGGCAGTCTTAGGAAGCTGGAAAAGGCAAGGAAGTGTGTTCTGCCCTACAGCCTCCAGAAAGGAACACAGCCCTGCTGACATCTTGATTTTGGCTCAGGGAAGCCCATTTAAGAACCCTGACCTCCAGCATCATAATATAATAAATGTATGTGGTTTTAGGTGATTAAATATGTGGCAATTTGTTATAGCAGCTAGAGAAAACTAATACACATGCCTGTTAAGTCCAACCCATTCCTCACTCCACCTCCCAACTTTTTAGTAACCCTATTTCCTATTTTCCATCTTTATCTTTCCTGTGGATATATTTTTTAATAAACAAATATATATGTGTTTAGAGACCCCAAGATTCTTTATCTGTAAATTCTTTTTAGATCTTTATCTCATATCTTTATTTTTTTTCCTCCTTAATTTAAAAAAATTCTTTACATATAAGGAAAGTTAGCCTTGAACAGAGATATCTTCTATTGCTTCGGTGAAGCATAATTTTTTGTATTTTTTCATCTATTTTTTCATCTAATGTATTTTTTTAATCTATCTTCTTCTGAATCTTTGATGCTCTCTTGTTTCATTAGAGACTTTTGTTCGATCGATTCCTTTTTCCTCTTCACCTCTAGGCCTCAAGAAACTCATCTCTCTGCTATGTTTCTCTGTTTCCCCCAGACTAGGGTCTTCCTGACATTGCTGCTTCTGCTCCGCTTCCAGACTCTTCCTTTTGACTCACTTCCCAGTATCCAGTTCTCTGTTCACTGGGCTTCAGGCTAGGTCCCCCTCCCTTTGGGGTCAAATCCTAGTTGACATGATCTGTGCTCTTCTGCCACTGAGACCCATTGCCCTCTGGTCTCTTCTGTGCAAATCCCTCCTAACCATCCCTTCTAAGCAGGCTCTGGAAGCAGCTTTGCTAGTCTTGAATGAATATTTCCCTAGTGGTACATGAACTGAAGAATGCCAAACTGTATCTAATTATGTTATCAATATGGGGTATGGGTGATTTCATTTGGCCTCCCTCTTGATCTGTATGATTCGGCGGGGGGGGGGGGGATGTGTGAAAATATTCATATTTACACCAGTACTAACAAGATCTTGGCATGTATGTATCTATGTGTGTATGTATTAAGCTCTAAATAAGTGTTAGCCATTATCATTAATTGTATTTAAAAAAAAGGGTACATGGAAATCTGAAGAATAAGTATTTGGAAGACTGGATTACTATGGGCAAAAACAAATAAAAGTGGATTCCCACCTAATATCATATTGTTCAAGAGTGGACTATAGGGGCGCCTGGATGGCTCAGTTGGTTAAGTGTCAGCCTTCGGCTCAGGTCATGATCTCAGCGTCCTGGAATTGAGCCTGCTTCTCCCTCTGCCTCTGCCCCTCCCTTCCACTCATTCTCTCTCTCTCAAATAAATAAATAAAATCTTTTTTAAAAGAAGTGGCCAATAGATCAGAGTTTCTCAATCTTGAAATTGAGGGCCACATAATTCTTTGTTTTAAGGGGGATTATCCTGTGCCTCTAGATGCTAGCAGCACCCCTAACCACCCAAATCATGGCAATCAAAATGTCTCCAAGACTTCGCTGAATGTCTCCCAAGAGGCAAAATCACCCCCAGTTAAGAACCACTTCTGTAGATGAAATAAATACCTGAATGGAAAAGAAGATCATTGTAACCTAGGGATACAAAAAAAAAAAAGAAAGAAAGAAAGAAAAGAAAAGAAAATTTCTTTAAACAAAGCTTCAAAAACACAAACATAAAGCAAAATATTGATCAATTTCATAACCTCACTCAGGTTACTTTGTTGACAATTAGACTGTAAGGAGTATTCAGAATCAGAAGGACCATTTTAGGCAGTTCTTAAACTAAGGTGACCAAGCTCACATGTCACTAAGGTGACGCGAGCAAATGGTGGAAAGAGGACTCAGTGGTGGAACTAGGTGTGTTGTCTTCCTTCACTCATATGCTCTTTACCTCCACTTGCTACTGGTTTCTGGAAAGTTAACATAAGGAAGGTTATAGGCTGATGAAAAGTCTAAGAGAATTAAGTTAGCTCAAATCCTGAAAGGTTTCCTTAAAATAGGTTATGGGATGAGTTCAGCCTCTAGACTCAGAGGTATTATAAAAGTTATAAATAATTTGAAAAATTATGATGGAAAGATCTGAGCATAACGTGACTGTATATTTATACCAGCAGGAAGTGACCCATGACTGATGGGAAAATTGGACTCTTTCAATGACTAGCACAAAATTAGGTTAGAGGATAAGAGCGTTAAAGCTATGCTTTTGTAGTTAAGTCATGTAAAAATGGCAAAAGGAAGGCAGCTCTTGGGACCCTATGAATAGGGCCCACTCTGAGATATAGAGCCTGTTCAAACCCCACAGTGGCCACCATGCCTCTCCAGCATACAGGGACTTTCACGTTACTCAGTCGAAGACCTAGATGCCCCGTGGGAGGGTGGATTTGTCATCCTCTATTCTCTACTGTACATGTTCCACTTACCCTGCACTTTTGTTGTTGTCGTAAAAAACACACATCATAAAATTTATCATCTTAACCATGTTTAAATGTACAATCCAGTAGCGTGAAGCCTATTTCCAGAGTTGTGAAACAGATCTCCAGAATTTTTTCACCTTGCAGAACTGAAACTCCATGCCCATTGAACAACAATTTCCTTTTTCCTTTCGCCCTCGCCCCTGATAGGGCCTTTCAATTCTTTAGTTTACATACCCAGAAGTAGGATTGCTAGATCATATGGTTGTTCTATTTTTAATTTTTTGAGAAGATTCTACACTGTTTCTCAGAGCAATTGCACAATTTTACAATCCTACCACTAGTTCACAGGGCCCCAACGTCTGCACAATCCCCTTAGCACTAATTTTTCTGTGTGTGTGTGTTGTTTGTTTGTTTGTTTTTTAATAGTAACCATCCTAACAGGTAGGAGGTACCTGGCACTTTTAACTAGGCCATGTATGCTAAGACAGGTCCAGATTTTCCCTCTAGGAAAGGTTGAGGGGTGCTTTCTGGTTGAAACAATGTTGTATTTTCACTATACTCTGTATGAAATGGAGAAAGTGTTAGTTGTCGGTAACTAATATCGGGAGAGTCTCGAGGTCTGATAGATTACATGGAGTAAGGTTTGAGTGAGGGAAAATTCCCCGTCAGGTGCCACCTGCTGGCACCACCACTGGCTAATGTTTCCTAGGCTGGTCTCACAGGCTGCCTGTTTTCTGTCACATGTCCTTGCAATACAATGCCATATTTTTGAATGTTTACCACTTGAGCTCCTTTTTTCCACCATATTATTTGGCAATCCAAATGAATCATTTAAACCTTTTTTAAATCATTTGACCACAAACCATAAGACTAATGAATGCCCTGCTTAGAAGGGAAGAGCTGTAAACTGAGATCATTTCAAGTCACTCACTGCAAGATTTCAGCCACCAGGTGGCACCTAAGTGTTTAATTTATTCAAATCAATTGCACTGTTGGTTTGCCAAGTTTTAAATTCATTTGCTAGTCATATAGAGTCATTATATAGTCATTATTTATGATTAGAGAGTTACAACTACTATATTAGTTTCCTATTATTGCTGTAACAAATTACTACAAATGCATTGGCTTAAAACAATACAATGCCTTATCTTACAGTTCTGCAGGTGAGAAGTCAAAAATGGCTCTCACTTCATTAAAATCAAGCAGGGCTACATTCCTTCCAGAGGCTCTAAGGGAGAATTCATTTCTTTGCCTTTTCCAGCTTTTAGCAGCTGCCTGCCTTCCTTGGCCTACAGCCCCTTTCTCCACCTTCAAATCCAGCAATAGAGTATCTTCAAATCTCTAATTCTGACCCCCCCCCCCAATTTATAGAAACCCTTGTGATTCCACTGGCCCACCTGGATAATCCAAGATCATCTTCTTATCTCAGCTCACCTGATAAGCAAATTTAACGTCATCTGCAAACTTAATTCTCCCTTTCCAGGTAACCTAACATAATCTCAGGTTTCAAGGAACAGAATATAGTTATATTTGAGGCCATTGTTCTGCCTACCACAGCTACTGTATGTTCTGGAATTTCTAATATATCTTGATTTTTAATATTTTGCCCTGTCATGCTCAAGTCAAACAGCATGCTCAACATTTTTTCTGGAGTATTCAGAGGATCGATGGATAAATGGAAAGATGGATGGATGAACAGATGGATGGACAAATGGATGGATGCTTGGATGGATATTCAGACCAGTATAAGACATGAATCAATGTTTTTTACACACACAAACTCCTTTAACTTCATGACCTTTTCCCTCATCCCATTTGGTCTTACAGACATGAATCACTGCCACAGAATCAAACATCAAATTCTTAGCTTTCAGCTTTGAAGAACCTAGTCTGTGGATAAAACAGAAAGATTTAGGGCACCTGGGTGGCTCAGTTGGTTAAGCATCTGCCTTCGGCTCAGGTCATGATCCCAGAGTCCTGGGATCAAGCCCCTCATCAGGCTCCCTGCTGAGCAGGGAGTCTGCTTCTCCCTCTCCCCCTCCTCCCTGCTCATGCTCTCTCTCTCTCTGCCAAATAAATAAAATCTTTAAAAAAAAAAACAGAAAGACTTAAAATAGTACCTAAATTTTTTTTCCAATTTCAAAATGGGTTTATTCTAGCCACAGAATAAATTAGGATTCTTCTGACTGTGAGAGAGAAGAGATGGAGGAGCAGGAATATCATCTGCTCTTGTAGGCCCTGAGGTTAAATACTAGACTGGCAGAGAGTGTAGAATAAATCAAATGATAAGTTTGGGGGTCCAAGAAAAAAAAATACTTTGTCCACGCTCCTACCTGAAATTTTGGAAGTTGAAGACTCACAAACACTCTCCCTGCTACACTGGCAGAGATTGTGGGGTGGACATGGCTAAGAGGCTGTCAAAAGGGAGGGATAAGGCAGTCTCACAACTTCAGAGAGTCATGGGATAATAACTAAGTCCTCTGCACACAACTGAGAAAAGGGCATGGAAGTTAGGAGAAAGAGAAAAGGAAAAGGAAAGTGGGACAAGCCATATGGCCAAGGACCAGATATATTCACAGAAGTCTCAGCAGATGCCAGCATGGAGGACGACTTCTCCCCAAGGACCATATGGTACCCAGTAGAAGCCATTGTATGATAGAGCTTGCCCAAGGATTCAAGGTCTTCTTTTCAATGATGGATGAAGCTAATGGAAGTTTCTAGAACTTAAGTGTAATCTCAGGAAGATAGGAGTGGGGATGGAATAAGGAGAAACATCCTGAAGTGATTGAAATTGACCTAGAGGGACTAGTTTACCTTAAATGGATATATATGTATATAATTTATATGAAATAGAAAAGAAATACAAATTATATGTACTATATAATAACATATATTTTTGTTTAAGCTGAGGCAAGTCTCAAAATGAAAATTAAATTGTAATTTTTTTAAAAAACTATTTCTGTACACTTGAGTACATGGTTGAAACTGTATGTCTACTAGATGTAAATATATAATAGACTAACAGGTAGATAAGTAGAACTATCAAGTCATATATCTCAATTTTTTCTTTAAAACTATGCAATCACATCGGCATGCTAGGTGAAAAATTATATACTGGAGAAAAGTTTGTACTAGTTAGGAAACTTGAATTTTGATCCTTAGTCACTAGCCCCAGTTTTCTTTCTATAGCCTTTACCCTCTTCTTCATGGAAAGAAATGCTGATGTTTAAGTGCATTTTTTTTTCATATTTCTACTGGTCAGTAAATATCAGCCATGAAGTCAAGAAGTTACTTTAGGGAATACATGTCTAATGCCCATAAACCTAAAAATTTGAAGTATTCAAACTTTTTTTTTTTTTTACAGAGAGAGAGAGAGTGAGTGTGGAAGCCAGAGGTGTGGGAGTGGGAGGAGGGACAGAGGAAGAGATAATATTATGCAGTCTCCATGCCCAGTACAGAGCCCAACAAGGGGCTTGATCTCACAACCCTGAGACCACGACCTGAGCTGAAATCAAGAGTTGTATGCTTAACCGACTGAGCCAATCAGGTACCCTGTATTCAGCCTTATATGAGTCTCAGTATTATATATTTCCACAATTGCCCCCACTAATACTTATCTGAGTAAAAGAAGAAAAAAACTAAAAGGTGAAATCAGGATTGTCTTATGGAGTAAGGCTTCAGCACTGATGCCCAGTTAAAGACAATGAGGGCTGGGTGCTACTTTGTGAGACCCCAGTAATTCTGACCTCTCCAGCCTAGGAATAAAGTGAGCGTGGCTCTCTGAAATGAGGGCTGGGTGCTACTTTGTGAGACCCCAGTAATTCTGACCTCTCCAGCCTAGGAATAAAGTGAGCATTGGACTTACCCAAAGTTAGCCATTACTTGATTCTCTAGCCCCTATGGGAACTATATAGGCCTTATAGCAGTGTAGGGAGGACACTAAAGAGGTTCTCCAGGTATAAGGGCAGTGTTGGCTGCAGAACAGAATAAGGCTTGAGAAAGCTTTTTAACAAATGCAGTCTGTCTCTCTCTCTCTCTGTCCTTCCTTCCCTCCTTCCCTTCTTCCCTCTCATGCTTCTGAGGTATTGTCCTTGCATAAAGAAATAAAAAATAAACATGAAGTGGTGCCAACACATCTTCTGTGACCTATGCAGAATAGAATGAAACCCTTACTAATAAATGAGTCATAGAAAGAAGCTCTCATACAGCTACACAGACCCAACTCTTAGCAAGAACAGGTGCTGCCCACCCCTAACTCTGGCTTACATCAGAGGGTAGGCCACCTAGGGCCACTACTGAGCAAGACTCAGTTTTAATATGGTAAAGACAACAGAAATTTAGGAAATCAGCCAGAGAAAAGTATATCCTCTGACAGCCAGTTATGCTTCACTTATTCAGATAATGAAATGATACTAAAAACAGCAAGACAAGAGCACCTGGGTGGCTCAATCGGTTAAGCGGCTGCCTTCAGCTCAGGTCATGATCCCGGGGTCCTGGGATCGAGCCCCACATCCAGCTCCCTGCTTAGTGGAGAGCCTGATTCTCCCTCTCCCTCTGCCTGCCGCTCTGCCTACTTGTGCTCTCTCTGTCAAATAAATAAATAAAATCTTAAAAAAAAAAAAGACAAGAAAAAGAAATAAAAGATGTATTAGAAAAGAGGGGGCTGTCCTTATTTACATATAACTAGATTGTATACACAGGGAAAAAAATCTAAAGATGAGCTATTAGAATATATAAACAAATTCAGCAAGTTTTCCAGATATAAAAGCAATATACAAACATCAATTCTTTTATATCTATATAATAACAATAAACAATTAGAAATTAATATTTTTTTAAAATACCAGCACTGAGTATTATATAAGACTGATGAATCACTGAACTCTACCTCTGAAACTAATAATATACTCTGTTAATTAATTGAATTTAAATTTTAAAAAAAGAAAGAAATTAAAATAAATTCTAAAAATACCAAAAATATGCAAAAAACGCCAAGCACCTAAAAATAAATAGAAAAAAAAATGCAAGACACCTACACAGAAAACTATAAAACAAGTAGAGAATTTAAAGAAGACCCATGGGGGTGCCTGGGTGGCTCAGTCATTAAGCGTCTGCCTTCGGCTCAGGTCATGATCCCAAGGTCCTGGGATCGAGCCCCGCGTCGGGCTCCCTGCTAGCAGGAAGCCTACTTCTCCCTCTCCCACTCCCCCTGCTTGTGTTCCCTCTCTCGCTGTGTCTCTCTCTGTCAAATAAATAAAATCTTAAGAAAGAAAGAAAGAAAGAAAGAAAGAAAGAAAGAAAGAAAGAAAGAAAGAAAGAAAGAAAGAAGAAAGAAAGAAAGAAAGAAAGAAAGAAAGAAAGAAAGAAAGAAAGAAAGAAAGAAAGAAAGAAAGAAAGAAAGAAAGAAAGAAAGAAAGAAAGAAGACCCATGGACCAAAAGACTAACATGGAAGAATAAACTATGTTAATGAATTAGAAGACACAGTCTTGCCAAGCTATTAATTCTCAGCCAGGTCAGTGTAACTCCAGCCAAAGTCAGTAGGTTGTTTCCCTGTGAACTGACAAACTGTACTTAGACTTTTCATCAGACTCGATGAGGATTACTAACTAATATAGCAAAGTCAGGCTGACCTGGGTTCTAAACCTAACTCTGCCCCTTCCTGCCTGCATAATCCAGGCCAAGCTACTTAACCTAGCTGAGCCTCACTTTCCACATCTACAAAATGAAGATAATAATATCCCCCTCATAGGATTCTGAGAATAAAATGGACTAATTTAGATAATATACTTTGCAGAGTTATCTGCTACTAATATTTCCTTTTTATTTGTCTCTTCCCTTTAGTACATGGTAAGCTCCTTGGAGACCGGGACTGGGTTTTGTTCACAATTATAAGCACAGTGTAGATGCTCAATTACATGTTAAATTAGTAAATGTATTTGGAAATATTGAAATAAGAAATAGATGGCAGTTTGAGGAAATATTGGGCAAGAAGGCATTCCTGTGGAAGGCAAGAGGGGTTTCTAAGTAAGTGGGCAGAATGTGGTAAAGAACATCTGGAAACAGACATTGGCTATGGTCAGGGAGGATCTAGAGGAAAAGAGAAATTGTGGGACAAGGTGAAGACCCAGGCTTATGTGGACCTAAAATCAGAGAAGTCTATCAACACAAGGCACAGGTTTGTTATTAGGGCTGGTACACTAGGGAAAGTGGGTCCCAGGAGAAAGGTAGAAACTTCCACATGCTGTAACAGGGGCACATGGTCAAAAAAAAAAAAAAAAAAAAGGCATGTTTAATTACTATTGAATCAGCCAGTTCCTCCTAAACAAGGCTTCCTTCATCTTGATTAAGGATAAAATCAGTCCTAAAGCCTAAGGCAAGTCTGATCCTAAATTTTAAGTTCAGCTAGGAGAAGACGCTGGAGTCCAAGTAGCTCCATCACATATTGAAGGCCCTTGCTATACACACTGATTAAAACATAAAATAATAGGGGTTTTTTTTTCTGTTTAAAAAATCCTATTGGGGAGAACTTGTTATTTTTAAGAACTTTTCTACTGAGCTCCATTCAGGGTCAGGGCTAGACAGAAATAGCAGATTGTAAGGTGGGACAGACAGGCGATAGAAGGAAGAAGAAGCTCTTTCTTGAAGTATTCTGAAACCTCAGTAGAAAAAGCTAACGGGGAAGGAGAGGAAGCAAAGCGGGGCTGGATCCACAGAGCGTGAGCAGCTGCCGGAGTGCCAGAGTTCACAGGGGCTGGGTAACTGGCACTTGACCTGAGCCATGAACACTGTCTAAGGAGTCCAGGATACCACAGGGTGCAGCTGCCAAACACACTTGACAATGACAGTCAATCCCAAGCAGCTGACAAAGGAAGCAGGGCTCCAGCCAGGACATGGGACAGTCTCCAAGGATGAAACTGTCCAGAGGGGAAGTCGGGGCTCTGGTCCTGTAAGGTGGACTACGGAACAGGGAATAGTCACAGAGCGAGAGAGGGCCAGTAAACCTGACCCTGCTGATATAGGAGATAAAAGGCATAGAACGGGCTAAAGACACCCAGGACTCAGGACTCAGGACTCATCCTTGGCACATCTAACCCGGGTTGATGGATGTAAATCGCATGCCCTAAGCCCCGGTCTGTATGATGCTCTGAGCGTGCTTTCCAAAATGGTTGGACTTAGCTCGGAAGTGGGCAGAGTTGAGCTGATAAGTAAAAGGCTTCAGTATCATAGTGACTGAGGCTGAGAGGCCAGGGCTGAAGCACAGATGCTCTATAGAGAGCTCGGGTCAGAGGTGACCCCACTGACTTCAGAGATGGCCCCACTGACCACGGTACTAGCGGAAATAGGAAGCCCAGAGTCCGCAGCTTAGACCACTGCTCCACGGTTTAAAGACAAATATGTGCTTATATTTGAGGCACTTGTCTGAGTTCATTTTAGACATTGAGAGTCAAGATTAGAGAGGAAGGAAACCAAGGACATGTGGCCTGGGACCAGAAAGACAAAAGGTGTCCTTGAGGCTCCCACTGAAGTGGTCCAGCCCCGTTCACCAGTCCTGGCTTCCCTGTGAGAATATGACTGCACACAAAAGTGCTCATGAGAAAGAAATAGCCGAGCATTCCCCCTGCACTTCTTCTCTGGGAGCCTCTGAGGTCAAGGAATTGGAGATTCAGGATCACAGCCAACCTATTTCCTCTTCATCCACAGTGACAGGTGAGGACACGGGATGATGGAAAGGTTGGCTTTTCTTAGATCCCATGCCTAGTAGCCCTCAGGTGCTCTGAGAGTTCAGAGCAGGTGCTAGAGCCCGAGTTTTTCCCTGTTTGTCTTTGCTATATAATCACTCTAAAAATCAAAAAGAGCACTAGACTGCTTTCAAAGAGGCCTCACTCCTCGGGTAAACAATCACATCTCAAAGTGTATTCATGCTGGGAGGCCACGCGCAAGGTCAGGAGCTATGCTTCCTCTTACAGGGTCCTATAAGCAAGGACCTGCAAGGCCATTGATTGGCAGGTCTCTAATAACAGCTGAGGAACTTGAAATATTTGGATCCCAGATTACTTTGCCGCAATGTGGCTTACTAAAAAAGAAAAAAAAAAATGTGAGACCTACTTCTATAGGACATGACATATCATTAGATGTTAGAAAATCTTCACCAACACTCTCTTGGTCTACCTTGCAGAACATTCAGACTGTCAATTGCTTCAACTCATTCTGCACAAAGAACAGCATTAGTGCATCAGGAACAACAGTATAGGATGCATGGTGTCATTGGTCACATGCCCTGGGGAACAGACTCTGAGACGGAGGTTTGCTTGCATGATGTTTAGTGGGGAGTATTCATGGGAACACCCATGAGGGATGGAGGGGAGCCAGAGAGGGCAGAGGGAGGATCAAACCATGGTGTAGGGGCAACAGAAGCCTCCGCCATGGATCCCACAGGAAGTCTTGAGGTGGGTGGCCCCTCAGATACGTTCCAAGTTTAAGCAAGGGGGCTGGCCCTTTATGTGCAGCATCACTCAGTCCTTAGACACACGCTGACTCCAGCCTGACTTTAGGAGAGGCAGCTTCCCTCAGTCCTTGAGGGGCAACGTGAGAGAGGAACTCGGCTGTGAGCCATCAGCCAGCAAGGCTCCAGGCAGGAGCAAGTGTCTCGGTCTTCAAGGGAGAGTCTCGGCAGTGCATCCCAGCATGTACGACCAATGCTTCCTTCGAGAATACAAACGGGTGGCCCATTTTCACAGCCACCTTTTTGCAGACTGGCATCACATCTTTGTCTCTATCTACTCTACTAGTTGCCCCAATGCTCTTTGCAAATGGTAGGTCGGCTTTAATAAATATCAGGATCAGATTTGTCTGAAATAAAACCCGCCCTATTGCTGGCATATTGTTATATTAAAATTTCAGACTCTGTATGACACTATAATGATGGATACACCTCATTGACCATTTGTTGATCATAGAATGTACAACGCCAAGAGTGAGTTTTAATGTCAGGTGATTATGATGTGTCAATGTAGGCTCATCATTTGTCACAAATGTACCGCTCTGGCTGGGGATGTTGATGATGGGAGAGGCTGTGCATGTGTGGAGACCAGGATGAATACGGGAAATCTCTGTACCTTCCTCCCAATTTTGCTATGAACTTAAAACTGCTCTAAAAGAATTGTCTTTTTTTTTAATCTCTGGCCCCATGTATATTAGTTTGCTAGGAGTGGCGTAACAAAATATCACAGACTAGGTGGCTTAAACAGCAGAACTTTATTTTCTCGATACTCTGGGGACTAGAAGTCTGAGATCAAGATGTTGCTGGGCCAGTTTCGTCTGAGGCCTCTCTCCCTGACTTGCAGTGGCCACCTTCTCTCTGCATCCCCACATGGTCTTCCCTCTGTACTTATCAGTGTCCTGAGATTTTCTTCTTATAGGGACACCGGTCATGTTGGTTTGGGCCCACCTTTATGACCTCATTTTAACATAATCACCTCTAAAAAGGCCTTGTCTCCAAGTACAGTCACATACTGAGAAATTGGGGGTTAGGACTTCAACATAGGAATTTTTAGGGGACACAACTGGCCCATAACAGCCTGTGGGAAGGGCTCATGCTTTCACTACCATTTTGTAGACAGAGAAACTGAGCCCAGGATGTCGATGGCTCTGTGCACAGCTCATGTTACCCATCTCAATGGTTTGTCTTCTTAACTGTAATGGGAGTGTCCAGTCGTCTCTCCCCAAGGAACCCTCTGTACATTCATTAGTTGTAGCACAGCAGAGCCCTTACCACTGATCTTCCACGAAGCTTGCTTTGAATTGTGGAATTAAGTGACTAAGTTGTTCAAGAATGGAATTTATCTTCTCCATTACTCTGGGAATTATTGTTATCCCATACACAGTCCTTCGCTCTCTTGCACCAGACTCCAGATCCAGTTTTAATTGTCATTCCTGAGGCAGATCACTCGCTCTCAAACCCTGTCCCCATTCCTATCCTGTGACCAGGCCAACCCATGAGAAGGACATATGAAGCCCTCCTCCGGCTATTGCTCTTGAGCACTAGGACTTGAAAGTCCTAGTATGTAAGCCCTCGATTCCCCTCTCCAGTCCCCACCCCTGCCCCGCCTGCCACACAGAGCCAAAAACACCTTCAGAGGAAAGCAGAGTACTCACACTCCCATCCCCAGACAAACAGAGGGATAGGGAAGGGGAGCTAACTTTTCTCAAGTGTCTCCCATCTGTTAGACATGGAGGAAGGTGCTTTTATAGACATCACCTTCTGTACTCTGGACCGGACCATAAGATGTGGTGTAGATTGCCCCGATTTCATGGGTGAGCATTTTATGGAGACCCCTAGAGGCTAAATTGCCTGCCCAAGTCACCCCGTAGAATGTAGAAAAGACAGAATTAAAACACACATCTGACTGTTCAAAACCTGTCTTCTTTCCACTGGCCCACCCTGCGTATGCATGAGGGGTATTACAGAGCCAAGCCCCCAAAATCCCCAGGCCCAAAGGCTGAGATGTTTACAGTCCTTACTCCTGAATGTCAGAGCCCATTCCTGTGTCTGAACCAAAGTTCTATCCACTGTCTTAAAATGTCTTGTGCACCTTGATGGTCTCCTGCTTACTGAGTTTCAACATTCTTCATGTGTTTTATCAGCTAAAATCTTTCCTCTGCTGGTCCTCAGGTCCTGCGCTGAGTGAGGGCTCTTTGATCTTAGCAGGCACCCTCCCAGGGGAAGTTGAGGGATATAAGTTCCATTCTCTGCTTGCCTCTTTCAGTGGTTCTACTCCTTGACTGTGTCCCAGGGATCCTGCATCTCTCTGGAAACCAAGTCCCCACTCCCAGAGCAGATTTTTACCTTTTGAAGAGCTGGGATGGCAAAGTGGACACCAAATAAAAGCCACCCCTTCTGTTTGTCATGCAAACTTCCAGCCACACCTCTAAATGGAATAAATGGGATTTGGGAAGTTGGAAAGAGATGATAAAATATCACCTGGCCACATAATGCAGTTGAAAAGTGGATTTCTCTGGGCACTGGGTGACCCAGTTGGTTAAGTGTCCAACACTTGATTTTGGCTCAGATCATGATCTCAGGGTTGTGAGACTGAGCCCAATATCAGGCTCTGCTCTCCTTCTGCCCAGTACCCACCCCTCCTTCCCTCTCTAAGACAACAACAACAACAAAAAAAAAAAAAAAAGAGTAGAAAAAAAATGATTTCTCAATGGGAGTAGAACCATTGAGTCACTGAGTTGTGTTCAGAGATGAGAATTACCAGAAGGGAAAAATTCCTAGGAGAAAGTTTGTCTTTAAGCTGAGCTGCTCAGGGCTGATATTGCTGCCTAAGATTCATGCCTGGATGTACCTAATGCCATTTTTCCCATAAGTTCTGCAGGTTTTATTACCTGTTTGCATAGTGTGATGGTTTTTAAAAATGCTTGTGTTCTCTTACTGCAGAACTGACTACTCAGCATGATAGTTCCCCTAATATGCACTAAAAAGATGAAGAGCTTGGGAAAATACGGAAAAGAAAAGAGACTCAATGCTATTATCATAGGAAATTATTAATTTGACCTTGATACAATACCAAGTAAATCTACCAAACTAAAGGCAATTATTTGGCTTGGAATTACATGATGCTCTGGAATTTCTAAATCTCAGGGGGTTGAGAGAAGTAAAACTTGTTTTCATAACTCCTTTGGCTAGAGTCAAAAAGGAAATAGGGGCCAATAAATTAATGCTCAGGAAATTTTTACAAATATAGAAGTTAGATTCATATCCCTCAATATAAATAATTTATTTTTATTTTATGAAAGGGGTACTATGTCAAGTTGACTCAAAATTTTCATCACTAAAATAATCACTATTTGATTTGAAACCAATCTTTATCTTGTTTCTAAACTACCAACACTAAAGGTTCTGAAAGCAGGCCTGCAAAGAGGTACTTGTGTGCATGTGTTATGAAAAAGGGGTGACTGGCCTTTATAACTTCTGCTTTGATCAAACTGCCCCCCCCACACACACACATGGCCATTTTCAGCCCTACTGACTGGCTGGCTGTTTAAAACCAAACTGGCAATAGAAATTTCACTGAGCATGCCCGAAAGTAGTGCTGTTTGCCAAATATTTCCAGGTCCTCACCTTATAGTACATGGTAGGATTATATTCCTGGGCCTCCTGTGTGTCTGGCCAATGGGTTGAGGTAGATTGATAAAAGGGTTGTACCCAAGAATGTTGTGGTACTAATGGGGCCATCCACCTTGAATGAACTCACACATGAGCAAATTGTGAAAAGTAAATGTTTTTATTTTTATTTCTAAGATTTTTTTTTATGTATAGCAGTTTAAACACCCACAGATACACATACACACACATACACACACATCATCATCATCATCATCATCATAATACCTACAAGAATATTTTTAAGTTTCACAAATGAGGAACCTAAAGTCCTAGGAGCTAAATTATTTTACTTGAGGTCTAAAATAGACTAAAATCAGAAACACATTTAAAAGTCTTCTTAATTTAATTCTGTTCCCTATTTTTAGGAAACCTACCATGACTTAACTGTCTCCAAAGTAGATTCGGTGTTTCTGCTGCCACCCCACCCTCCACCCCCATGCCAGCCCCTACCCCTAACACTGGATCTAACTCCTGTCCCCCAAAGCAAGCAGGATCCATGCACAGTGACAATGGCTGGGTTTATGGAGCCACAGAGCAGGCCTTGCGTGTGAAAGCGGACCTCGTCCAGGAGAGCCCCAACAGCTCCAGGCTTGTCCAGGAGCTCAGAAAATGGCTTGCTGTCTTAATCTTGCCAAGGGTGACCAAGAAGCCAGGCTCCTGAAAGTCATGGGCCAGTCAAAGAGTCAGTGGTTCTAGCTCCTTCAAGCCCAGTCACCAAACGTCATGCTTACTTTTCCCTCAGCAAGCATTTTCACCCCTGAAAGCTTAGGTGTCACTCCTGGCCAGAAGAGAAAGTCTTCCAGGGAAGCTCGATTGTCCCTCATTCCAGCCTCCCTCTCCCAGAGCTTCACTCTCAGTCCAGGACACGGAATGCCCATGAGGAATGGAGCAGCCTAGGCAAAATGGTTGGAACACACGTTAACAGGAAGAACAGTTGGCATTTACTGATAATTTAATTTGAACCAGGCATTATTTTATGAGTTCTGAATATGTTAGCTCATTGAATCCTGAAACCATCCTGGGAGGTATGTACGATTATTAGCCCCATTTCACAGATGAAGAAACAGAGGCACAGAGGCATTGAGCGATCTCCTCAAAGTCACACAACTAGGAAGGCTATTCTCCCAGCTTCCTTTTTCTGTGCCCTCCACCTTCTCCATGCTGCTCCCTCAGCCCTAAACTCGATGCTCAGAGCCCTCTCTCCCTCTTCCGCTGCCTAAGCTTGGCCTCTAGAATGACTGCTCCTCTGAACCTACAACCTTACATAGAAAACCGTGTTGCTTCTCTTGGGGCATTTGCTCAGCCAGTCTCATGTCTCACTGTGGAATGAAGAGTTCTGCATCCTTGGAGGTGAGTTCAGGCATAAACAAATATGTGGAAGAGATTTTACAGGAACTGAAGAGACTTGCTGGTGACACTGGAATAACCCTGGGGAAAACAGGGGGTTTGCCTCAGAGTAAAGGCCTGCCCTTCATATGAACAGCAGAGGGCGCTGTGCAGCTGTGACTTCATAATAAGCATGCCCTCTCTCTCCCTCCCTCCTCTGTCTCCAGAATGGGATTCCCCCAATTAGAATCTATACCTGAAGAAAACTGCTGGGTTTTCATATCTCTGCAGTCCTTCCGTGATCTCAAGACCTCCTGACAAACCTTTCCAAACCTTGTTTCTAAGAGCGATCAAACCTCAGGTCACTGGGACATGAGCAGCTTCCACCCATGCTCAGGGTCTCAAGTCTCTGCAAGTCCAATTCTGAACTCTGGCCCCCTGTCTCACAAATGGAATTCTGCCTATCTCCTCAGACCCCATCAGTCTTCAGTTCTGTGCTCTGATTTAAGGTCTGAAATACTGCCTTTTCCTTGTGGGTTAGCCCTGCCTTGAGCTACCAAACACCCCATGTTGCTGAGCTGTAATTCTGATCTTGACCCATGGCTGGAGCCCTTCTCTCTCTGCTGAAAGACCTCCCTGGCGCTGCCAGGTCTCCATTCACTTAGAGTGAATTTCCTATCCCTGATATCTAACTTGTAGCCCCCCTAACATGGTCTACCCTGGTGTCAGCTGCTGTTCCTGATACTTCTGGTACCACGTGCATCCAGATGTAAAAAGCATAGCTCCAATTACTGAGAAAATTCAACAGGCACAGGGCCACCTATGAAGGATACGCTGAAAAAAATGCAACCCTCAGTTCATCCCCCACCTCACAGGTTCAAAAATAGAAGTTCAAGAATCACCTGGTGAGGATTTCTTTGAGTAGTTGTTAGTACACTCCCACCTCCTTCCTACACTTTCCCCAAGTGCCTGTCGAAGCTTTGTGCACCTCCCCAATCACAGGAAGGAGTGCAGTACAGATCCTGGGTTCTACAGGTCTTCTCCAGTTTTTACTACAGCCACCCAGGTATGCCCAAATAGCTGGAGGTTAGACTCCAACCATGCCTCTCTTCTCTAGAATGGCTAGATTTAGTATCCCCAGGAGGCAGAGTCTCCTCCACCTGAAACAGTCTGACGAATTTCCTAAAGCAGGTCAAACTGGGACCTTAATGGAAAGGTCAGCTTTCACAGGTCATCTGAATTACCTCTTGATGAGTGACTCATCAAGAGATGTTATAGTGATATTCCACTATGGACTAGAAGATGGGCAGAGGTGGGAGAGTTAACCCTTTTAAAGGACTACGATATCCCTCCTCCCCCCTTTTAAAGTTCTAATATAAGAACCCAAATGTGAGAGGATGATTAATTGAGGATAATATGCTGGTGTTTTCCCAGCACCCCACACATGCCAGTCAGTGTGTATGACAAAGCCCTCTTCCTTTCCCTCCCTTGCCCCGGGACCATGAACCAATGTCCCACAGCAGCACAACATGAGGTTTGTAGGATCTGTATCTAACACAGCGGGTCCCCCAAAAGTTCTACCAACTCAGAATGTCTTTGAGTCCACGAGATTCTTTCAACTCTCTGCTTTGCCCATTGTTTGCTATTCGGCCCTGACTCTGAGACTCATCTATATCATGTACAAAGGCCGAGAAAACTCTCCAAGACAAAACCATACTAAAATTGATCACCCCTGCCCACATCTCCCTACTACCTCTCAGGCTCCCGGCTGCCATTTTGTTACTAATCTCCCCTTCACAGATGCTTAAAACTTGTCTTCTCCTAATTTCATCTGTGTAGAAATATGTCTCAGAGTTTGGCTGTTAGGCAGCTAACTCGCTACAATTCTACCCACAGCCCCTTAGGGATGATTCTGGGCTCCAACTTCATTATGGAGAGACAGGCTTGTTGCTTTGTGATTTCAATCAATTAAGTCTTCCTTCTCAACAATGAGTCTATTTTAAGTGTCACCGCTCACTGACAAGATGGAATTAGGGTGTGTAAGTGCTATAGACAGTAAGGGTGTATCCTCTATCAGTGGAGATGTGATGACATCATCCTCTCACTGAGGAAAGAAACATATGCTTAAGATTTGGTCATATAAGAATAAAAAATACTGGGCGTCTGGGTGGCTCAGTTGGTTAAGCGACTGCCTTCGGCTCAGGTCATGATCCTGGAGTCCCGGGATCGAGTCCCACATCGGGCTCCCTGCTCAGCAGGGAGTCTGCTTCTCCCTCTGACCCTCCCCCCCTCATGCTCTCTCTCTATCTCATTCTCTCTCTCAAATAAATAAATAAAATCTTTGAAAAAAAAATACTAACTCAAAGGGATATATGGCACCCCGATGTTTATAGCAGCATTATATACAGTAGCCAAATTATGGAAACAGCTCAAGTGTCCACTGATGGACGAATGGATAAAAAAGAAGTGATATATATATATATATAACTCAGTCATAAAAAAGAATGAAATTTTGCCATTTTCAATGACATGGATGGAGCTAGAGGGTATTATGCTAAGTGAATAAGTCAGTCAGAGAAAGACAAATACCATATGATTTCACTCATATGTGGAATTTAAGAAACAAAACAAATGAGCAAAGGGGGATAAAAGAGAGAGGGAGGCAAACCAAGAAGCAGACTTTTAACTATAGAGAACCAACTGATGGTGACCAGAGGGAGGTGGGCAGGGGGATGGGTGACATAGGTGATGGGGATGAAGGAGTGCACCTGTGATGAGCACCGGGTGATGTGTGGAAGTGTTGAATCACTATATTGTACCTGAGACTAATATTACATTGTATGTTAACTAACTGGAATTTAAATAAAAGTGTTTTTAAAAAGATTTGGACATACACACTGAGATGACATAGTTTTAAAGATGTGCATATTTTCATTTATGCGCTGGGCAATGAAGAAGTTTCTAATCTCTGAAAGATATACCCACCTGTTCCCTCCCCACCTCACTCCTGCGTCACATCATAGGTACTACTGTGCTCACAAGGGGCATTAAGGGGTTTGTCACAACTTGAAAGCAAAGATTCTCCTTCAGTTTTTAATACTCACACCTCATCTTCAACGATTCATTAATTTAGATCCATTGGTTGGGCTTAAAGATGCGTTCTAAATGGAAAAAAAAAAAGTAACAGTGATGTCAGTAAGTAATGGCATTGACAAAAAATGCATTTATATTTATGTATACAGCTGCCCAGAGATAAACACGTAAAAATGGGAACATGAAAAGAAGCATTTGAAATGACATAGCTACACAGAATTAAATTATATTTCATTGAACCTAACATTGTTAGCTGCATCATTATTTTTTTTTAAAGATTGATTTATTTATTTATTTGACAGAGAGACACAGCGAGAGAGGGAACACAAGCAGGGGGAGTGGGAGAGGGAGAAGCAGGCTCCCCGCCGAGCAGGGAGCCCGACGCGGGGCTCGATCCCAGGACCCTGGGATCATGACCTGAGCCGAAGGTAGAAGCTTAACGACTGAGCCACCCAGGCGCCCCTGCATCATTATTTTTATGTTCCACTAAGAAAAAGAAAGAAAAAACTTGCCAATTAAATCATGACATGCCACTGATTGTAAGATACATTCCTATTTCAGAAATGTTAAAAGGTAAAGAAAATACCTATCTTAGCATTGATGAACTAGGGTACCAAAAGTCACGCCCAATACTAGCTAACCATAAATGCTGACTCTCAATATGTTCAGAAAATGTTTTGTTTGTTGACTTTTAAGAAAGTAGTTTTTATTGAGAAACTGTTGGTGGACTAAATGACTGCATTAATATGGCAATGATGGCAATTTCAGTCAGTACCTTAAAAGACGGATAGCTTGGTCAAAGTCATCTTCAAGATCAATAAGTATACAAATACTTCAATCCAAGAACAGGGTTTACTCAAAAGAGTTCTGAGCAAGGAGAATGTGAATTCTCATGATTATCTGTGTGCCTTCAGGCAAATCTCGTAAGTAATCTGGGCCTTGGTTTCCTTACCTATGAAATGACTAGGTTGGCCTAGAATCTCATTTCTAACTCATCTCTCATTTCCCAGCTCTGTTTTATGAGTCTAGGATCCTGGCTTCATGTTGTCCCATCTCAACGGTCCAGATATCAAGTTGAAATACATCCAAGGTAGAAAATTCTCTTGAGACGTATATTCTACCGACCTTAAGCTTTAGCGGGATACTCTAAATTTGTTGAGTGAAGACATGAATGAATGTCTGTATACCCTAAGAATTCTTTGCTAACAAATTCTGAATACTAAGCTATAATATTTGTCTCTGCGTGACTCTGCTGAGGACACTGACCCTTCAGTATTAAGACTGAAAGGGAGGGCTTACCTCTGCTGCCCTGGATCTCCCCTTCAGTGAAGACATCCTCATCTTCAAAGCATCTCTTATCTGAAGAAACAATGACAGTGAAGAAATGACAACATCCCTCAAACCCAGACCCATGCCTTGAAACTTCGAGACCACTAATCCTGGCAGAAGCAGCATCAGATGGCTTAGCATAGTGCTTAGCCAATAATGAGACTTGGATAAAAGTTGAGGTGTAGTTATAATCCCATTTAGGATTAAAATTAAAATTCTGGCTATTATAATTAGATTTGGGATTAAAATTAAAATTAAAATTCCGGTACGGTTTTCATTCTTTTAAATACACTCACACACAGCCTCCTGTTGACTTAAGTCAACAAATGAGAGAGTAGAGTTCTTTCCTTTCCTCCTCTCAGCTGATGCCTGAAGCACCCCCATAAACTCACCCCCATGGACCAGGCTTTCTGATCAAAACTGCCTCATCCCCCGGCTACCCTGAGCCACATGGAAATTTTTACAATGAGAGAAACAAATTCAAATTACCTTGTGGTCCATAATGGTTCCAAACAGC
Source organism: Mirounga angustirostris (assembly GCF_029215605.1). Taxonomy (NCBI): domain Eukaryota; kingdom Metazoa; phylum Chordata; class Mammalia; order Carnivora; family Phocidae; genus Mirounga; species Mirounga angustirostris. Next base: position 43,260,080 of record NW_026991716.1, on the reverse strand, counting down.
AAGATGAAGAACCCCTATGGCAAAATTCAACAGAAGTATGAGGGATGGTTTGGCAGACAACATCCCAATTGTAATTTTAATACCACTCTTCTAGATATCTTCCAGGACAGTTATTGGGTATTAGAAACTTCAGCTTCTACTGATTCAGAGAAAATGCATTGGTAAGTATTTTCTGTGACTGTACCTCAAAGAGGGTCACCTTCATTTTTGTGTGACAGTTACTGATATTTATTGAAAGGCTGCAGATGTAGGATGGTGTTTCTCCACCTTATCACATCTGTTTACTTTCTTTCCAAATATTAAGTAGTTGTTCTTATTCATCATGACATAACATGACATGGAATCCTGTAGCTCAAAGTGACAATCATGGAAGGTTTCTTGAGAAGTGAAGCCTGTTATTATAGTTTACTTTCAGTTGGGGTTAAAAGTCACGAAACGGCAGGGTCTCTGAGCTGGTGGAATAAGTTTATGCATAAAAGAGAGAAAACTACAGAGATCTAAAAGACCAGAGTCTCTTCAAGTTTAAATTATTTGTTTACCTATAAAGTCACAATAATTGATAGCCAATCTTTTTAAATGGTGGAAGTTGAAGTTAAGAAAATTCTGGATCTTGCCATGAGAGTGGAAGGAAGGCTGGGTTTCCAAGGATAGTCTCATGGCAGAGAAATGCTAATCAGAAGACGGAAATTTTTTAAATGTGAGTCACAGGGAAAGCTTGCTGAGAAAAGTTGGAGTGTATTTAACTAAAAGTGTTTCAGTATTTTTCTTTCTATCAAGAAAAGAGAGAAAGAAGTGATTCGGAAAAGAAACAGAATAAAACTTTCTGGGGTTTAATTAAGTTGCAAAGTAAAAAATTAAAAAAAATAGAATGAGATCATTAGTCACCAAAGTAACTTCAAGAGTCGGGGAGATTTATGTCAGTCCAAGAGCTTTTGATCAAAAAAAAAACAAAAACAAAAATAAAAAACCACCACCAACAACCATAAGTTAAATGCTTCTCTTTAAAGCCATGCAAGGCAAAGCGTGAAATAAATGTTCTCCATAGTTATTAAAGAAGTATGAGTAAGATATATAATTGATCTGAGCTGACATTTCTTAAAAGTCTGCTTTGTATTTTGTACCATGTTTTTAAATAGAGTAATAGTGACACGTTAATAGGAATACATTGCTGCTTTACTAAGCAGTTATATTTATATATTTAAAGCAGTGGTTGGGAATTTGTGTGTGTGTGTGTGTGTGTGTGAAGAACCAGATAATAAATATTTTTGGCTTTGTGGGCTACACAGTTTCTGTTAGAACTGCTCAACTTTGCCATCGTAGCTCAAAAGCAACCACAGGCAAAATGTAAACGAACGTGTATGGCTTTATTCCAGGAAACCTATTTACAAAAACAAGCAGCAGGCTGGAGTTTGCCAACCCCTGATTAAAAGCACAATTAAGGATATGAACCTGCCAAACTTGCTATTACTCATAGGTATGGAAAGCAGTCTGGCTAGTGACAGCTTCCCAAAAGTACAAGTTCAGTAGCCAACATAGAGTAAAGCAACTATTAGAGGGATAATTTTGCCAAACCAAGTATGGTAGAGCAAGAAAAGAAAAGAAAGAAGAGAAGAGAAGAGAAGAGAAAAGAAAAGAGATGATCTCAGATTCGTATCTTTATCTTACTAAGGAGATGGGTGAGGCCCAGAGAAAAGTGACATTTCTAGGGTCAGGCAACATGCAGCAAGATCCATTTCAATGAAGAACAACCTAGATTTATTTCACAGGAAAGAGCCATGAGAACTCCCAACTGGTTAACACTCAAAGAGAATGGCAGGTCCTGTCTCGTCATACTATGGAAAATGACTATTTCACTGAGTTCCCAACTGCTTGAGAAAGGATAAAAACTTCTTTGTTTTGAGGCATACCATGTGAGTGTAGACTCACACATCTTTGACCAAAGACTGGTTCTCTATAAGTGAAGGCCAACTTCTTCTGACCCTGAAACTTCAGGAGGGATACAGGTGGATCGGTTGAGGACAGAAGGAAAGAGGTTCCCACCCAGTCAGCCTGATCAGCTAAATCCAACTGGACAATCAATAGGGTGAGAGACGCCACAGCTCAATGTCTCTAAGACATGGAAAGAAATGAAAGGCACATTTTGTATTCTGTATTTTTCAATCGTAGCCTTTTTTTTTTTTTTGTCATATAGCCAGAATAGCGAATGATAAAATAAAAGTAACATCTTATAAATAAAATACTAATTAACAATATTAATGAATAAAATAAGTCTCTCTCTCTTGGTACTTACCTGGAAAGCATTGAGAAGGGCAAAGATTATATGGACTATCAAGGAAGTGCCTTCTAGAAGTGTAGCTACTCCAAAACCCCAGGTCAGTCCCAGCAATGGGGTGAGGATGGCAACATTTTTGCTGATCCTCATAATTATGGCCAGATCCTGAGACTTGGAACTGCCAATAGAGGGCCTCTGAGTATTGACAGCAACAACCAAAACCACCACAAGATTCACGGCCACAATGACTAAGGCTGGGACGGCAAATGCTAAAAGGGCTTTGGTACTGTCCCAGCTAAGCCAACAGGCATCGGGTCTCATGTAGCCCTTCTCTGGCACCGTGACAGCAACTGTAGTACCTGCAATGACCAATGGGCACCCATAGCCAACGGCAAAGCCAATGGCCATCATGCGGGATTTCATCATCCTACGGAAAACAACCAATATTCCATAGATGATGAGCAGTGCTTGGAAGAACATCCAGAAGAACAGAGAGAGGTAGAAGAAGTGGCTGAAAAATGTCAGCGCAACACACCAGTTGGAGTCCTGGGCCTTTTTGTGAAAGTTAGAGTTTACAATGAACCACACATTAGCAATCAGGAGCGACACGGCTATGTTCACGATGCACACGTGACGTAGGTATGATACCTCCGTCACAACCACCCGGGACCACACTGCGGCTTCGACGATCAGGCAGAGAATCAAGCTAAAGATAGAGATGCTGAGCCCAATGCAGGTGATGTAGTCCAGGACTTTGTTGTCTATAGATTTGGGGGACATTAGAATGGAAAAGGACATCACCATGTTGGTGTAGTTACACAAGCATTTCACTCTGTTCACGATCTCCAACGTGGTTTCACAGGCATTCTCATCCCACCTCCTTTTCCTCGAGTGCCAGCCAACACACTGTGCCCTGGCACTGCGGGATTTGTTGATCTTCTCGAAGGTGAGTAAGACTTGCTTCAGTCCTTCTGGTAAAATCACCGAAAGGACGAGACCATTTACAGGTCTAGGAAGACTCACATTTTGCAAGCGGACTTCCCTCAGTATGGTCCCCAAGGTGGGAAAGGCTATGCTGATGGCTTGGGATGCATTTGGTGGCAGGTTCCACGGCTCTTGCGTGGGAATTTCTATCATTCCTAAGATACCCTCTGCTGTACCGTTCATGCTTGCGGAGAAATTGAACTTCTCCTCTGAGGTATTGTGGGTGATGCGAAGCCCTTTTGCCTGGATGAAGAGTTCATCCACAAGGTTCTCAGAGTCATTGTGGAGGCGGAGTTGCCTCGCGAACAGATTCACTGACTGCAACAAATCCGAGCTGGTATTTTTGTCTGGGATGAAAGCCCAATTTGAAATGGCTGCTGTGTGAAGGATGTGGTTGGCCACTTCACTATAACTCTGCAAGGGAGGAAAAGTGGAAATTATGCTAAGGATTTACACGTTATTGTAGAAAGTCCATTTCTAAAGATCAAGTGATCAGATCTTATTTGACATATTGCTCTTCAAATTCATTGTTTATTAGAATCTCATGCTGAGAGATGAGTCCTTCAGAGAGGGAAGTAAAGTAAAACAATGATTAAAATAAAATAAAAATCATGGGCGCCTGGGTGGCTCAGTTGGTTAAGCGACTGCCTTCGGCTCAGGTCATGATCCTGGAGTCCCAGGATCGAGTCCCGCATCGGGCTCCCTGCTCAGCAAGGAGCCTGCTTCTCCCTCTGACCCTCCCCCCTCTCATGTGCTCTCTCTCATTCTCTCTCAAATAAATAAATAAAAAATCTTTAAAAATAAATAAATAAATAAATAAATAAATAAATAAATAAATAAAATAAAATAAAAATCATAGGTAAAGTTTACCTGCTTTATTATGGGCCCCGGGGCAGCATTTCCAAACTGCAGTCTTTATAACCCAAGAGTCTCATGAGATATTAATGATTGTTTAATGGAGGGAATTTGGGGTAGATTCTATAAAAACCTAAATTTGAGAAATACTGCATACTGTATCTCTATAACCCCCCCTTTTATAAAGAGGGTCAAACCTCATTAACACGTGAAAAACTTTAAAAAGTCCTGCCAGAAGGAAACCTGCTTAACTTTGTTTAACCCAGAATTCCTACCTCTGCTAGGTACAGATCTCCCTTTTAGAAACGGAGCCTCCATTAACATTTCTCCAAATAATTATGTTCTACAGAATGAAATTTGGGCAAGACCGGAGTAGACACAGTCTTGCTCACAGCCATCCTTTTGGGACATTTTCTTGAAAATAGTAAGTCTGTACAAAAACATGTATTAAAAATGTGCCAGCTTCTTGAAAACTTACATAAACTAGAGTGAATCAATATGCAAAATTGAAATAAAATGTCTATCCTTGTTGTTACGGTTGCTGTGGCTGTCATATTTTGGACCCTGAAAAGTACATTTGAAACTGTTAAAAGGCAAGATTTGGTTTAAAAAAAAGAAGAAATCTGTCAGTTTTTTTAACGAAATTATCAAAAAATACCTTCATTTTATCTTGGGTAACATTATCAGACAAATCTGTAGAAATATTTCTTAGTAACTCCACTATAAATGCGATGTTTCCAGACGTGGCTTCTGATGATTTCACAACATCGAGTATGCAGGCATAATCAATTGGACAGTTCCTGCGGATTCCTTGAGCTACACTCTCCACGGGCTCTGGTGCTCGAAAGTCAAGAACGTGCACGGGTATGGATGATGCTGCTAGAGGAAGGTGTGATGCACTATTGAAGTCCTGCTTTAAAAAAAAAAAAAAAATCGCTCAAAAATGATTAAGTACCTAACATATGTCAGAGTAAAGGAGCTAAGGCACCAATACACCACGTGGGGAAAAGAGAGAAGCAAGTAGTCCTAAAAGGGGTTTAGATGCCAAGAAAGACGGAAAGAGTAAGATGGGGAGTCACACACAAATGAGAAGTTCCATCAAAATTCCCACGAGATCAGGATACTGACCTATTGCTTTCAGGATAGTGGTTTTAACTCAAGTGTGATAACAAGACAGTTTTCTCCAGAGATGTGGAAAAATGCTAAAATCAAAATCTGTCTACTTATTTTAATTTTTTGAAAGGGGAGTCTCATGGAATTTGTGTGGGGGGGGTGGATTTGGAGGATGGCAGGATAAAGAATACTAAATTGCAATTTCAAGAAGTTTAGAGTTCACTAATTAGACGAAGGTACACACAAATCCATCTTTAGAGCTCAAACTTTAACCTCTAAGCATTTACCATTGTGTGAATGAGTTTCAGATCTATTTTTAAGAAAAGATGTTGAGAGGGAGAGAGAGTGGCGGGGGGGCGGAGAGTGTCTGAGAATTTGGGTAAGGAAGGAAGGAGAAAAGACAAATTTCACCCATTCTGCCATTTTCCCAAATCTAGATCTGAGATTGTTGTGCCGAACAGAACACAGGAAAATGCCTCTACCATCTCCTGGGAAATTAGCCCTGGAAGCCAATAATATGCAAATGTGTCACCTTAAAGAGTGTCTCCACAGAAAGGCTTGTACATGTTTCAGTTGATTTTTGCCACTTGTTTTGATGACATGTAAACCCTATTTCTCCATGAAAGGGCTGAGCACAGGGCTGGCTGCAGTTGGAAGCAGGGATGCAAGGTCCTCGGCATTTCTCTGAAAAGGAAAAGAGAGACGAGGGGGCCTAATTAGCGTTGCTGCACTCTGCTGAGGCAGCTGACTCATTCTAGGGATTTGGGAATTGCTTGCTTCCCAGAGGAGGTGACACTGAGCAGTGTCCTCAGCACCAAGTAAGGCGTGCCAGGCAGACTGCGGCGCTGATGTGGAGGCAGAGTGAACTGCACATGGAGAGGAGAGGTTGCAGGTCAGACAGAAAGGCTATTTAGAGCATCTGAGGGGAGTGCGGAAAGAGATGAGGATGGGAGAAAAGCAGGAGTCAAGACATGAAGGACTTTGAATTCTGTGCGAATATGGGGGTTACCAGAAAACATGATTGGATTTTTGAAAGATAATTAACAACAGCATAGAGCAGAAAGCAGTAAAATTTTCTATAAAGGCCCAGATAGAGTTGCCAGATAAAATAAAGAAAGCCCAGTTAAATACTAATTTTATTTTCAGACACAGTCGATTCTCATTATTTGCAGTAGTTATGGTCTATGGAGTTGCTTCCACAAACACTGAATGAGGGGAAATCAAGGCAGGTTCTTACGAGCTTCTTCTCACATTTTTATCAACTGATTAATATATGAGCTCATTTTACGTGTGTTTCTATTTAAAGACACTTTATTTATGTTGTTGATTCATTAACATTGAACTTATGGCCAATAGCACCGTAACTCATAACAGCACATGAACAAAGCTTATCCAACATGTGAATTTTCTCCTTGAGACACATCACAGTCTCCTTAGGAACACCAGACAGCACTTCAGAACTACACTGAGGGCCATTTTAAACAGCAAAATCACAAACAAAAGCACAAAATGCAAAAAGTATGGTATTAGTAATGCCACAAAAAGAACACTTGTTTATAGTAGGACTACTGAAACAAGAAGGCAGAGAGCCACCTTGTTTGGCTGGGAACTTGCACCTTAGCTAACTCAATTTTTCTTCTGTCTGTGAATGATCCAGAAAGCACTGTGAGTAGTGATTTAGGGGTTACAAATAAGTTTCAATGAACAGGAGAATTTACAAATACAAAATCCATGAATAACAGGGATCAACTGAAAATATTCAGTTAAACAATGAATAAGTTTCTAGTGTTCATATGATCCATGCAATATCATCCATGGTTTATCTGATATTTAAGTTTAATGAGGCATTGCATATTTTTATTTGCTAAATATGACCACTCTAGCCAGAGTATAAATATTTTCAGCGTTGTAGGCCATGTGGTCTTTATCAAAACTACTTAGCTCTGCCTTTGTGACATAAGACAATCAAAGACAATATGTAAATAAATGGGCATGACTCTGTTCCAATAAAACTTTATTTCTAAAACCTGGTGGCAGGCCTAATTTGGCCCATGAGTAGAATGGATTGACTTGAGGTAAAGAGCCCAAGAATGAAGTTGTTGAAGGATTCCCAGGAAGAACTGCCTTAGGATAGTGGTAATGGAATGAAAAGAAGTGGGTCCTAATGGAAGCTAGTAAGGTGTTGAAATCAATAAGATGTGGTGACTAATTGTCTGTAAGTCAAAGTAGGCATCTATGTTTATGGCTTGGACAGCTCTGAGGATGACTCCATTCATGGAGAAAGGAAACGAGTAAGTTTGCATTTTTCTTTACCACCTGCCCACTGTCCCTGGTTTTGCAAGTTATTTAAGCTCAGTGCTTCTCAATTTCTTCATCCATACAGTTTGGAGGTGATGCCATAGTCTTGTTACAAACATTGAGGGAGCATCCTGTTAAGCACTTCAATCGGTGTTGCTATAAATGCTCACTGAAGGTTAGCCATCTCTCTCCCTCTTTTCTCAATTCCTCATCTATGTAGAGATGTATCTGTTGCTAAAAAATATATTTGGCAATGTCTGTGCAGAATCCAGTGATCTCTACTATTTGGGTAAGAACCATGTGATTTCACTATCTTACTAGTAATGATTATCTCCATAGTTTATCTCTGAGTTTTTGAGAGTAACCCATCTCACCAACACAATACTTATCTTACATCACTTCAATAGACTTCTCAGCACCAGAGTGTTATGTACATTTAAGCGTTCTGAAAATATCTTCACATGAAGGAATGAATTCTTCCGTGTTCCCTCTTGTCTCTTGTTAGCTCATTAGTTCAAACAGATTTCCCTTTGGGGGCTTAAAGTGACCACTTGTCTTCTGCTCTAGAATGCATGTGCATAATTTGCCAACTTGGGTCATTGTCTATGCCATGGATAATGGTATAGTTGTAAGAGAGTCTATCAATACTGGTAAACAATGAGAACTTGTTAGAGACTGTTATTCCAATTGAAAGCTTGCGGTCTGGGGACGTGCTTGGCAATATCCATGCCCTTCATTTACTCTGCCCATGCTCCATATGGAAGAAGACTGTTCTTAGACACGTACCTTGTATCCTTCCAGTCTTGAGTTTCCCTTCAAGATGTTGAAGTTTATCTCCATCCTGTAAAACATAAATTCCCAAAGGTCCTCTTTACTGTGGGACTCTCCTCTCTTATCTCAACGTAGAGGCTCCATGTGGAGATGAAGAGAAAATGTGTTGAGGACTCAGAAGAAAACTGCACCAGGTCCATGTGTGATGTCACGGGAATTTGCAGACAGAAGCATTGAGGTGAGCATAGACAGAGAAAAAACTCTCCTCTGGGGAGGGCTAGAACCTTGCCAGTGGTCAGTTGGCCCCTGAGGGTCAAGTTAGTGGATTGGGTACATATGGAAAGCTTAAGTACCCAGGGAGAAAAGAGATGTAACAGTTATAATGCTAAGCTGGTCTCCTTCTGTTTTAACTGTGACTGTGAAATGGAGCTAATATGATCCACCAGATACCACAGATCCCCAGAGAGGAAGAAATGAGCAGACGCTAGGAATAATCATTAGGTGAATAGAATAGAATAGAATAGAATAGAATAGAATAGAATAGAATAGAATAGAATAGAATAGAATCACACTCTTTTGTAGCTATAAAGGGCTATAAAATATCTAAAAGAAAAAAAAACACCCTTTATGTTATAGATAAGGAAATTAAAACTCAAAGAAGCAAAACAACTTGCACAACTAAGGAGAAGCAAAGGTAAGGTCTAGAGCTGAAATGCTACCTGCCAGGTTGGTATTCCTCCTCCCAACAGCTGCCTGTCTACATTCTCCGTGGCTTGCAAAGTGATTTTTCTACTGTACTGTTACACTCTGTTGCACCCTGAAAATATACTGCTGCAGGGCCCAGCCACCTCTCAACTTTCCCTTTAAAAAATATATCAGCAGGAGTAAAATTGTAGTCATTTGAAATTTTATTAAAGATTATGTTATTTATCATAAATTTAGCCATCTAGGAGAACTGACAGATTTCTTATGGGACCACCTGAGAATGGATCAAACTTACTTTTATGTGGATCTTGGATCTATAGTGAGAACATTCTATGGCCAGAAATAACATTAAACAGCAAATCATGGTTGCCTGGGACTTCATTTTCACACATTAGGATCTTCACCTGCAATACAGAATGAAAGTGGATCCAGCTGGAGGTGATAAGGCCAGACAACACAAAACTTAGCCAACTAACCAACCCCTTGGTGACCCTACTGGGAAGTTGTCCCAACCAAAACCTCCTGCTCCAGGAAAGGACCCCAATATCTACTTTCAGGCCAGCTAACATGTAAAAAAAGGGGAAGACTTTCTCTCAACTGTTAACTTGTCTACAAACAATAGACAGGAATGAGGGATGCACTAGGAAAGATATATGTTCACCAAGGAGTCATTTCTGATTATTTGATCCACAATTTTCTTTAATAGTAACATTTACCAAGAACTTTTATTTGCAAATCACTGTTCTGAGCACTTTCTTTGCACTAACTCATTTAATCAGATGGCATAAGACAGTATTACCATCTTCATTTTATCAGTGGAGAAGCTAAGGTACAAAGTGTGGAGCAACTATGAGTCAAGGTCACTCATAAAAAGTGGTGGAGCCAGATGATGCAGCTGGAAAGCCACGTTCTAGAACGGGACCTCTCAGCAATGGTACTATTGACATTTGGGGCTGGATAGTTCTTTGTTGTCGGAAGCTGTCCTGTAAATTGTAGGATGTGCAGTAGCATCTCTGTCCTCAACCCAGTAGATGCCAGGAACAGCCTCCTCCCCAGCTGTGACAGCCAAAAATGTCTCCAGACATTGCCAAGTGTGCCCTGGGAGAGAAAATTGCTCCCAGTTGAGAACTACAAAGGGGCAAAGGGGGTCAAGTAACTTAAAATGAAATGAATATACACTACTGTCTGTTACTGGAGCAAGCACTGAGACTCTCTCTTATAGATGGATCAACTATTATACAGAGAAACTAGAAGCATGAGAAGGTAACTATTCTTTGGCCATGTCTCTGTTTCTTGCCTTTTTCTTTCTTTAATATATAACTGACATGTAACATTATATTAGTTGCAAGTATACAACATAATGATTTGATATTTGTATTTTTGTAAAATGATCAGTAAGTCTAGGTAACATCTGTCACCACACATAGTTACAATTATTTTTCTTTTGATAAAGCCTTTTTTCTTGATAGTTCCACCTTTCAAAGACAAATCTCCAAGAAAGCATCTTTACAACAGTTGAAATTCATCAACATCATCATGATCATCACCACCATACTTTTCTTACAGGATAGTGGAAACTAAGACCATTTATTGGAAACAAAGTTCCTTAGAACAATTTTCTGGTAGTACAGATGCAACAAAGTAAAAATATCATGAACTTTAGATTCAGCATGAGCTAAGTTGTTAATCATATTTATGCTATTGATGAACTATTTGACCTTTGTTGAGCCTATTTTCTTTCTCATCCATCTCATAAAATGTGGGATGATTATACATTCTACCAACCACCCTTTATCAAGTGCCTCCTATTTGCCAGGAACTGTGCCAGATGCTGGGGGTAGGGAAATAAAGGGTGCTGTCATTTCCATAAAGGATGTCCAGTGAGGAATGCAGACAAGTCAAACCAATAGTGAGAAGAGAGATCATCTACATACTGCAGCTAGTGAATAAGGCCAAGCAGAAACTGAGCCTCAGCAAACATAAATTCCTTTATGCTCTAATGGAGACAAACTAACTCTGATCCATCTAGGCTCACCAGGCAATCTGTGGCCAGGGAGCAAAGAAAACTCACTGATCAGGGATCAGACCTTTCCTGGGTGGAGTCAAGACTAGGATGGACTTTCATGACTCCAGTGAGCCTTCACATGAGAGGATGAATCACAGGCACTTACAGGAAGGCTTCCAAATTGTCTTTGAGCTTAAAATTCTTTGAGTTCCTAACCAATGAACAGGGGGGAAGTATTTTGACTTATACTATCTTCTTATAGAGCAAGTCTGAGCAAGGGAAAGAAAACATGGCAGAATGACAGGCAAAGTGTGGTAATGGATTTGCATAGTTGCTGGGATATGTGTGTGGAATTCAAGATCTTACTTGAGTGGGTGGAAAGAAGTTCTCATGTATGCAGCAAATTGGTGGATGGGCACACTAAGCAATTTGCAATATTAATATTATTTAGGATAGATTTTTAACTGTCCTCACTAAAGGAAATACCAGAAGAACCAGTATAAGTTGTCTTAGATGTGTCTGTATGTTTCACATATACACCTGTGGCTTTCAAAAATTTTTTATCCTGACACAGTAATAAAACAGATCTTACGGGCGCCTGGGTGGCTCAGTTGGTTAAGCGACTGCCTTCAGCTCAGGTCATGATCCTGGAGTCCCGGGATCGAGTCCCGCATCGGGCTCCCTGCTCAGCAGGGAGTCTGCTTCTCCCTCTGACCCTCCTCCCTCTCATGCTCTCTGTCTCTCATTCTCTCTCTCGCAAATAAATAAAAAATTAAAAAAAAATTATAAAAACAGATCTTACATCATGACTCATTGTGTACAGACATATATATGTATGTACACAGATATCCATATACAAAACTGGAAAGTACATGATTTTTATATTTCAAAAGCTTTTACATATTACTTATCCTTCCCACCTATGAGCAAGACACTCTGCTGTGTTTGTGATTTTTATCTTGCATTCCGCTCTATCTGACATTCTTTTGGAAACTGGTTGCCACCCACTAAATTGAATCCACAACCCTCTAATGGATTGTAACCTGCAATTGGAGAAATAGAAATACAGACTGGAAGATTCATTTTCATTATCAAGTTGAAAATCATTCACTTCTCCCACTGAAGTGGTCCTTTTGGTCCTTTCTCTGTACTATTTTTCACAATTCTATCAAAATCTTCTTCCCAAGGTACATGCATCAGTGAAAAAAGATATTTACATTCAGAGCCAAATAATAGGACTAATGCTAAGGGTAAATGCAATTCTCTTCCACCTAGAGAGCAATAGTTTGAAATGTACAATGAAAATGGGTGAAGACGAGCCAACAGGAGGCCACTTATAAGTAATAATGCCTGCTATCTAAGGCTTCAGAAGGAAGCTTTCTACTGTCCACAGTTTTCAATATAAGAACTTCACTTAATCTTGCTGGAAGAAAGTCAGGCATTTGGTACAATGATGTGATGTGATGTGATGTGATGTGATGTGATGTGATGTGATGTGATTTAGGAAGCCCAAAACTGTTTTCCTGAGCAGTGCTAGGGCCTCTGTAAGTCCACAGCTCCCGGAAGTGTTCGGGGACTAAAGGATCCAATAGTCATGGCATTTTCTGTAGATCATTATGCTCTTTATGGAACATGATGAAATAATGACACATTCATTTTTTTCCTAAGAAAAAATTTACTAGCCGATCATTTATATGTAGTATGAACTCATAAGCATGACCTCAAAAAACAAAAACTTTGAACTGAGTACAATTAGCTGTTTGGAGAGTTTTGGTTAATTAATTTGCTATTTCATCATTCCTGTTCTTATAGTCTGGTGCAAGGGAAAGGAAACATTTTGTATGATAATTATATGGTAAAGTTCCTTCAATTATTACAATTGGGAAGGAGGGGATGTTTAATAATGTTACCCAAGAGGAGGCATGGCATTCTTATTTTTGCTCAGAGGAGGATTGGCAGTGACGGGTCAGATGGAGAAATGTTTTCAAGGTATAGCTCCAAATGGGTTGTTTCTCTTCTCACCAGAAAGAGTAGAATGGAATCTGTCCCATCACAATATAGATGGCTGAAGCCACAAGCCAGAGTGTTCTGCAGAGCACACAATGAGCCAGAGCTTCAGAGCTCTGAAATGGGGAATTAAAAAATAAAAAGAAGTATATCCGGCATAATTCATAATCAGAGGCTGATATTTTATAGAACAGAATGGAAGAGACATACTTAGATTCACCGTTGATAAAGCCTTAATAATTAAAGTGAACTTTGAGTTTTGCATAACGCTGAATGAAAATTTTCTGCAAATATAAAGTATTTCTGGGCACCTGGGTAGCTCAATTGGTTAAGCGTCTGACTCTCCATTTCAGCTAAGGTCATGATCTCAGGGTTGTGAGACTGAGCCCCGCATTGGGCTCTACACTGGGCATGGAGCCAGCTTAAGATTCTCTCTCTCCCTCTCCCTTGCCACTCCATCTCTAAAAAAAAAAAAAAAAAAAAAAAAAATACTATATATATATAAATATAAATATTTAAAAAATAGAGAGAGAGAGTATTTCTCCAATATCCAGCACAGTGTCTGCATGTACTAAGTGACCTCTTGAAAGAATGAAGGAAAGAACAAGGACACAAAATCTAAATACATGCAACAAGACTGGATTGTGCCAAAGAACACTGGCAAAAACACAGACAGAACTGAAAGAGGCAGCTTTCAGATGTGAACCTAATCAAGGACAACTTGCCGGGCCCAGGGATCTACTGATTCCTAGTGAAGAGTGCTGGAGTCGAGGCCAGGTCCTCTCCCCCATGGAGAATCCGGAGTTACTCTATGTCTAGTATGCTTAAATTACCTTTACCTTAAAATACCATTCACTAACTTCTGGCTTTGCAGTGTGTTCAGTTTAACAACGAAATTGCGTGTTTTCATAAAATCGCTACTTCTCAAAACCCCTGGGGTACAGTGGCAGAAAAACGCTTTGTTGGGAAGAACTGTCCCTGGCTATTTAAATCAAGATCCTAGTACCTGGTAGGGGGAACATAAAAACAGTAAGCAGTAATCCTGACAGAATAGTGCTGCAACAATGGGTACGTATGCCTAAGGTTGACACATATTACCCGCCACTTATTTGCCAAGTTTGTAGCAGGCACCAAAGTTGAATTTTAAATGAATGGAAGAGAAACTTGACCCTGGGGACATGTGTATACACTGACTTAAATGTTCTGTGATTTCAGGAAATCTGCCTGTTTTATTTAGTAAGGCAAACAATACAGAGTTTGGTGTCAATTGCAGTTGGCCAAGATATTGTGTCCTAAAGTGGGTTTCTGTGGAACACTGGTCTCATGAAAGACTAAGGGGTTCCACGGTCAGATCAGATGGAGAAACCATGTGTCCCAGCACCACCACCCCCAGCCCCTCACATATATGCAGACGGATAGCAGAGTTCCTGGGAATCCTTGTGGTAAAAAGACTTGTTTCACTCTGGTTATACCGATTTACCTTATCATCCAAAGTGCTCTGGGGGATTTAAGGCTACTGCTCAAGGACCGCCCATCATCTTGGAACACGTGCTCTGGGTGGAGAGGTGAGGAAAGGCAAGCAGAGATGAGATGACCTTGAGATGTCTAGGATGATCCCAGGAAGGGAAAAGCAGACTCAGAAATGGTTAATTAAAAAGAGGAAGAGAAAACAAGGTGCAGAAGAACTCATGCCTGAGGCTTCTGTGGTGATTAGGTAAATAGTTCCCTGATATTTAGAAAGAAACACGCCCTACATCTTGTTCCCAAAGTGCCTGAAAGCCGGCCTATTTCAGAGATAAAAGCAACGAGCAACCTGGAATTGGCAGCTTCTCAGGTACTAGAAAAGTAGCATCCCAAATTCTTCCTCCCTGCTTCCCCAACCTGCCTCTCTCTCCCTCCCTGCGTCCTCATAAAAGTGTGAATTGCCCACTACCATCCACTTTTGTCTTTCACTTGATAATGAACAGCAATTCTAGGCCACTGAATGGAAGCCAGACTCTGCTCTAACAGAGTGATTACTTCAGAGAGAGAGAGAGAATAACCTTCGCTGGCCCCTGAGGCTGGGAGGACAATGTAGCTAGACTTCAGGGTCCCAGAGGTCATGTGGCTCAGGATGTCCCTCCCCAGGGAATTCTCAGCAAGGGATGCCTCCCATACCACTGCCTGTGGTCTAAGCCCTGATGATAAGGGGTCAACAGAGCACAAGACTTAGTGCTTCCAGCCCCAGAGCCTGAGAGAAATTGGCCCACACCTAGCAGAATAGACCAAAAAAAAAAAAAATCAGGTTGTCATTAGGAGGTGAACAGAAAGGGCTAGTTTTCTGTCCCCAGCACCCAGCAGAGTGTAAGAAACATAATAGCTACCCAGTCAGCGTGTGTTGAATAAATGAATGGCCCCCACAGAGAATGATACCAACTTCTGAAGTTTTTGTTTTAAAATCACAAGGCAACTTCTCTATCTTAGAGGGAAAGGTGAGCATATGTGGTACTCTAGATCCTTTTGGAACCTGGTGATTTAAGTAGACATGCTCCCAGCCTACCTCTTTGTTATACTACCTGGAGCCTCTGTGCCAAAAGATTGTGAGGTTCTATCTAGGTTCGGCAAGAGACAACACCACGTCAGATGAGTGAGTCTGCCCCGGGCATGGCAGCATGAGCATCCTTTCTGCCCTGTCTCCACAGTCAAAACTCACAAGATACTTTCTTGGACAGACCTAGAAGACCCCAGCTGTTCGGACAACCATTTCCTATTCGCCCCACCTCCCTTGTACTAAGAGCTGGGTTTCTGAATGAGTTGGAATTAGTCTGCCTGGGTCCCAGAGCTTGTTTCTGATCTGCGCTAGAATGGGGTTGTAGGATATGAGTCATGGAACCGAAGCACTCCCCACCTGCCCGGACACGGTGTGCGAGGGCTAGCATCAGAACTCTCAAAGCAAATTAAAAAGGGTACAGCCTGGGAACAGTAACCATAGTCAGGAAGGAAGGAATGCATGGGAAGCCATGATCTCTCAAACCCCTCCACACAGAACACCCCAAGGCAAGCTGGACTAGGATGTTTGCCCACGAAGTGGACACTGCCCCAAAGTATTCCCCTCCATGAACTTCACCCCAACGTGAGAGGGAGGGCCCCTTCCACTTGTTGGCTCACCTTCTAAGCAGCAACTCACCTCACATTCGTTGGCCAATCCCTTTGATGGGAAGGCCCAGTTCAGAAAGGTTAACTGAGGGTGAGGAACTTAAGAGTCTGCTGACCCACTCGTTGGGGTGTGTGTGTTTTGTTCCCCTCAGCTGAATTTCATAACCGTCCGTTCTGTCTACTCCACTGGGGTAATTAGAGCTCTGATTATAGAGTCAGACGGCTAACCAAGTTGTTTGTTGCTTGGCCTCAGTAACAGAATGGATTCAGTCACTCTTACCAGTTGTCCCTTGCCATGGAAGAGCTGTTTCATAAAGAGCCTTGCGGGAAAGAAAGATAGAAAAGATCTATTAGAATCAGAAGCATCTGGCGCCTGGGTGGCTCAGTTGGTTAAGCGATTGCCTTCGGCTCAGGTCATGATCCTGGAGTCCCTGGATCGAGTCCCGCATCGGGCTCCCTGCTCGGCAGGGAGTCTGCTTCTCCCTCTGACCCTCCCCCCTCTCTCTCATTCTCTCTCTCTCAAATAAATAAATAAAATCTTAAAAAAAAAAAAAAAAGAATCAGAAGCATCTTATCCTGGGCTATTTTAGATGGCTTCCATCCAATCTCTTTGTAGCTCAGTATCTTTTCTGAGAATGGCAGTCTGGTTCGAATACTGTTATGTTTGAAGAATCGCATGATTTCAGAGCTGGAAGCTATCTAGCCTCTCACCAGCTATCTTGAGACTTACACGATTTTAAAGTAATTGGTAAACTGGGCAATTGCTCGGCTCCAGGAAGAAAGCTCACTGGAATGCTGACACACACACAAAAGAGCGCTTTACGATACACATCTAAAAGGCCGCAATTGTCCTCAGAGGACAAGGAATATGGGTGATTAAATGGTACGGTAGACCACTCAAAACAAGGGTAGATGCCTTCGCAAAAAGGTTTTAGCCGTCACTGGAGGAAATGTTTCCTTTCAAGTTGATATAAAGACAGCTTTGTCAGCCCCACTATACGAAGAAACGACTAACGAATGCTTTATCAAAATACATATACAACTTTACGTTCAGCCTAAAGGAAGGGAATTGAAAGCTGGTTTATTTATCCATTTTATCAGGCAAAGGCACAATCAGAAAATGGAGTCCAATTGCCTGACAGAGTGCTTTGCATTTTCACTCCTAGGAGGGAGCAATTAGATCCTGACAAATGACCT
Source organism: Mirounga angustirostris (assembly GCF_029215605.1). Classification (NCBI taxonomy): domain Eukaryota; kingdom Metazoa; phylum Chordata; class Mammalia; order Carnivora; family Phocidae; genus Mirounga; species Mirounga angustirostris. The sequence continues at coordinate 43,242,738 of NW_026991716.1, read as the reverse complement.
TTTAAAGAAAAACAAATGCAAAAGAGATCTAGGACATACTTTAACCTTGAGCTAGCCAATTTCTAAATAATGTCAGCAAAGTTTCCTGCAGAATCAATCATTCCAGAGGATACCACCATAAATCACACATTTTCCCCATTCCGGAACACATGCAATACCAACCTGGTCTTCAGTCCGAGGAAGGTTTGGTCCTGGCATGTGTACTCACCGCACGCAGGAAAGCTAGCAGCCCAGAGGGAGAGTCGGCACCGAGCGTCCGGCCGCTGGGCCCCACCATCACGAGTGCCTGCCTTTGCATTTCCCATGGTCCCCCTTCAGCCCCTGTGATCCCTCTTCTCCATTTTCGAAAGGGAAATCCAAGAGGTCCCGGTGCAAACCAGCCACCGATTGTGAGAAGCCTATCTGAAACCGCCCTGGGTTTCAAGGCCTGTGTAAGTCTGTGATTCACTCCACGATGGGTCCATCAAGCACGCCTAAGAGAAATTACAGGTTTCTCCTGTCTGGAGTAAAGCCATTATAATGAGTCACTGTTTGTGCTTTAATTCCCCATCTTTATCTCAGATGATCACATGAGACCGGGTTGCATCTACCGCCCCGGTGTAATTAGAACACAGGGGATAAAATGCAAAGGTGGGCGGGCCACTGTGGATGCTGAGTTTTAAGGGCTACCAGAGTTTTGCCTGTGTCGGTGCTGAACTTGGGGAAAAACTGGCTAGCAAATGGATCCGTAAATCGTGATCTAATCCCTACCTTACGCCAAAGAGATTTTCGTTTTATTTTTTAATAACTGGGCCAAGAGTTCTTACTGAGCCTCGGGCCATGACCGGGGGCAATTCAGACATGGAAGGTGCAGTCTCAACTTGCAGGAAACTTCACATGGTCTGATTTCTTTTTTTCTTTTTCTTTTTCTTTTTTTTTTTTTTTTAAGATTTTATTTATTTATTTGACAGAGAGAGAGAGAAAGCACAAGTAGGCAGAGAGGCAGGCAGGGGGAGAGGGAGAAGCAGGCTCTCCACTGAGCAGGGAGCCCGATGTGGGGCTCGATCCCAGGACTCTGGGATCACGACCCGAGCCGAAGGCAGCCGCTCAACAGACTGAGCCACCCAGACGCCCCCACATGGTCTGATTTCTGACAGGGTAGCCCGGCTGGATTTCCTCTCTCACCACCAAAGCCCACACATCCAGATCCTAGTGTCTCCTATTTACATACCCTCCTCCGAGCCCCAGAACCTAAGGCAAACCTCCATTTCAGTATCACCAGGGGAAATGTTGACATGAAGGAGAAATAAGGGAAAGGCAATTTTGTTACATCTTTACGATAATGACAACTAAGGAGGCCACATTTGTGGAAATAGGTCATTTCTCCTGAGGTTGCTAGCTGAGTACCGGGTCATTTGGGAACTGGAAAAGCCAGTATCATCAATCCTGCGGTTGTGTAATCAGAAGCCTTTATTGAACATGTTCTTTGTGCTACACACCTGCTCTGCACTTCGGGCATACAAAAGGGAGTAACGTAGTCAGCAAATCAAGCGAGTAACCCTACCTCCAAAGGTTTACAGTCTTATCTGAGAAAGAAAATATTTGCACACCAAAAGATTAAAGGTAAATAAACAATAAAACACAATAAATATAAAGTGAGTGGCACACACTATTATAGGAATCAGGTGGGGACCATCAGCACTTCTGGATGGACCCATCAGGGAAGACTTCACAGAGAAGGCGAAAAGCGAAGCAGAGCTCAGACACAGTGTGCCCTGAATAGAACCCCAGAGTCTTTCCCAGGCAGGGGACTCTGTATTACAACCACAGTAACACTGAATGAGAGAACTGTCCAATGATAAGCTCAGCAGATTTTGCTGGCTGATCCCCCTGATGTTGAACAGACTGAATCAAATGCTTAATTCTTTTATTTAGAAGTCAATGAACTAACTTCCATGAGGGTGTCAATGTCCAAACTCCTGCACAAGGCCACGCCTGTGTGTTTGCTTGGGTCTGTGTATGTACGTGAATTCACAGGTACTTTAACAAAGACAGCTAACATTTCAATGGCCAAATACTATTCTAAGTATTTTACCTACACGTATTCATTTAATCTTTGCAATGACCTTATGAGGTAGACTCTATTTTTTTTCAATGTACGGTAGAGAAAATCAAAGTCTAAGGAATTTAAATAACTTCCCCAAGAATCATCATGTCTTAAGTGTCTAACCACGCATCAGCCTTAGACACTGGTAGCACCAGTTTCTCCTTGAGCCACCTGACCAAGTCACTTCCTTGGTGAGGTGTGAGCAGGGCACTGAATATGTCTCCACTTGGGGTCTTCCCTAGTGGAATGGACCTCCTTTCCATTTTTCCCAGGGCTCTGCCATTCCTGGAACCCTAAACGTGCGGTTCAGACATCTTTCAGGAGGGGACAGACTGAATTGTGGGCTGCAGGAGAGAGGGCACAACTTCTTCAAGGGATTTCCAAAAACTTCTGGAGTTTCTCTGTTAGCATCCATGGGCCCTTTCTTGGTTAATAATAATCCCAAGGCCAAATGCCTTTATTGCCATCCCATCCTAGGAAGTGCTCTGCATCTGAGTAAAGCATGCCTTCATCCTAGATGGGACTGTTCCCTGCTTAATGCACATACAGATGAAAGACCAATCTCTCTCTCTTGTTCATGCCCAGAGTTCCCATCTATAAAATGAGGCCACTGGACCCAGTCCTTTCTAAAGTTTTTCCAGATTTCTAATCCTATAACTATTTGGCTTCATGAGATTCCATCCTCACTTCAATATATTGACTCTGGGTAAGTCCCATTTCTTTGTACTGAGATCTCTGCGTTATGAAAACCGGGACTGTGCCTGCCCCACTCCCTTCCCTAGAAGAGACTCGACAGAAATAACTAGGGAAATGTCAAGTTAAAATCCCTTTCTGACTTCATTTGAGAAAAATGAGACTGCTGTTGTAAGATAAGCAATGCCACTTGAAAGATGACTTACCTGCAAGTTGGTGTATTTTTCTACCTTCTGATTGACTTCTTATATTTTTTGCTTTTTCAAGCTTCCTTACTTAGAGAAAGTTTTTTACAGTAAAAAAAGGAAGAGAGAGACCCCCTCATTCACAAAGTGTGTCTCACTTTCCCTTTTGTAACGTAACATCATTAACACTGGCTTCTTGGTAGGATAATTAGGGGCTGTTCACTGCCCCCTTTTCCTTTATCCACTCATTTCCTTCTGATGCATCAGCCTGGGTGCCTGCTTTATAAAAGAGCTTCCCCCACCCCCACCCCCAAAGGAGCTTCTACCTATTGTACTGCTCTCCTATCGGGGGGCTCCTTGTTTGAACATCGAATTTGTTTACCTACAAGGTTAAGAAAATGAGCAGCTCTGTACTTGAAATATGATAGTCTCCCTTCCTCATCACTGGTTTCAAAAAAACATATTGTTGGTGAGGGTTAATCTTACATCATCAGAGTAGACAGAGTCCCTCAGTGGTTCCATGTCTTGAGAAGCAAGTCCAGAGCTAGAAGCCTGCAGACTTGGTTTCTAGCTCTGGCTCAAGCCTGGATTAGCTATGACCCATCCCTCCAGGCTCCAGGCTCCATAACTTACAACGAGCATCTTTCTGGTTCAAAAGCTCTGTTTTCACTTGGCTCACGGCCAACTTTCCTCCAAGCCCAAGCCAGGCTAACTGTGCAATCCATTTAAATTTGGACAGGTGGACTATGCTGGCAGTTGGATTCCTTTTGTACACAGAACCAGCAATGACCTACTTAGAGTCAGCCCAACTCTTGGTGACTATTCATGAGGGCCCCTCCTTAGCAACCCACAGAAACCAGCCAGGTGACATCCCAGGCCACCTTGGCCAAGATGAACCAGACTCTCGTCCTGAGGATAAACACAACCCGACAGCATGGAGCTGGAGGCTCCAACAGGACCAAGGTCCTGCTGCAGCTCATTTGGTCTTTCTGTTCCCTTGTGGATGCCTGGCATGGCATATACACATGTATGTTGACAGTTGTTGGGGAGAAATGTTTAGCAGCGAAGAACGGCTTAGCCAGGGGGGACTTCCATCCTTCCCATACTTCATGCACTCTTCCATCAGCACCACAGCATGGGAGGCTTCCTTCATACTCCCCGGAGGCAAGAAGACGGGAAGAAGCACATTTTTCCCAGGGCTCTGCCATTCCTGGAACGTATGACCTTCTCAAGAACAGAAAATCACAACTTTAATGTACAAGCAGCACGAACCCGAAGCCTCACAACAGCTGCATTATGGGCTCACTCTTTCTGGAACAATAAGCCCCTTTGGGTCAAGTCCCCTGGGCAAATGGGAGTCTTTTAAGTCACTCTGGAATCCAGGGAATAGGCTGGTTTTCTGTTGCCTACAAACACTGAATTACAAACCTTGTCTTTCTTTAAGCTGGACCACTTCCTTTCCTCTTGGAAAAGACCCCTCTCTTTGTACAAGGCCCTGGGCTGCCACAGAAAGTCTCGGCCACACCGGCACACTGGAGCCCCGATGTACTGGGGTGGGGGGAGGGAGGGTCTGTCTGGATTTCTGAGCGCCTCTCTCTGCATCTCCCTCTGCTCTGTCTCTGTCACTCTCTGTGTGTCTGAGTGAGCCTCAGTCTCTCTATACATCTCTGTTTCTTTCTGTATTTTTCTGGGTCTCTCTCTGTAACCCTTGGCCTCTCTCTGTGTCTCTCTGACTCACTGTGAATGTGGGTATCCTGTGGTGGGTGTCTCCATCTCCCTGTCTGATCTTCTCTCTCTAGATCTGTAGAGACACGGACACAGAGGATTGGATGACTTGTCTGCACATGTCCACATATCTGGGTGGCTCTCTTACAACCCAGAGTCACCACGCCCCTCAGTGTCTCTGTACTTCTGTTTCCCCCTTCCCTCTGTTTCTATGTCTCTCTCTCTCAGACATTACCTCAAAAGTGAATGAACTTCTACATTATCCCTGAGGTCTCTCACAGATAATGTTTATGATAATTCCTTGATCTTTTCACACTAGGGAAAGAGAGGGGCCACAGTGGGATATGTGCAGATATTGTTGATCTCACGCCCTGGGGATGGCGGACTAGAGAGGGGAGGGGGCGGCAGCCACAGAGAACTGGCACCTCTGCTCACTGCCAGTGAGGAAATCATTCCTAATCACGACTCACATTGTGATGTTTTTAAAAGAAAGGTCATACAGATGGCATGTCTTTGAGAACCCCCTTCCTTCGCACTCACCTCCCAAGTTAGGAGTATGGCCGGGTTTGTTAGCTTGGCCCTTTGGTGGCGTGACAAGAGAAATCAGTACAAAGGTTCTGTTGATGACAAAAGTACAAATTGCACTTAATCATCATTAGTCCGTTTTCGATTATCACAATTATTCAAAGCACATAGAGAATGGTGACCTACAGCAATTGATTTCATCCTTTCACTCCAACCCCTCCTGCTTTATATTAGCACTGCTGACAACATGGGAACAGGCTGCTGTGAGGACTCCTCCACCGGAGCCTGGCCTGGCTCTCTCGCCTGAGGGGTCTCTAGTGTGGGAGGGAGGTGGGAGGAGGCAGGTGAGTGGCGTGGAGAGACCAAGCAACACTAGAATGCCTCCTAGCCCTCAAACAGCTCTCCTCAGCTGGCCTGCTGGAACCTTCCATGTTACAGTCATCCTTTTATAATGCACCCGAGTCTAAAACAGCCTCATGTTTTCGGGAAATGTTGCTTAAGACAGGTAATACATTAATTTGCCGGTGGGATGATCCCCACATGAGCATAGGCTAACGCACCACAATGGATGTAAAAAGAACTCAGACAAGCACATTTCGTATCCTGGGTATGGGAAGCCAGGACTGACACCCCACAGGCAGGTACTGTGAGGGGACAGAGTTCAGTCTGGTCTGTGGGAGGTTGCTACACAGGGAGCCCAGGTCTACAAGGCAGGAGAGAAGACAGATGATAAGCCTACTTCCTCTGAGGGGGAACTGACTTTCAAGAGCCTAAAGCTAGTGGGCAGAGGAAGGACTGCAAGAAGTTAGCATAAATTTACCCGGTTCCTAGACCCGTGGTTCATAGCCCTGGCAGCTCATCAGACTCACTGGGGAGTTCTAAAAATAAATAAATAAATAATTTTTTAAAAAGTGACAGGCCCTAACCCCAAGAGTTTCTGGTTTAAATTTTCTTGGGTGTATGTGGTATTTTTTAAAAGTTCTCTAGGTGTTTCTAAGGTGCAGCCCGCATTGAAAACCACGGACTCCAACAACAAACAAACTGATAATAAAGTTCTGGGTATAATCTTGACTTATCTTTTATGTAAAAGCACCAAGAGAAATGGGCCAAATGACTATTTCTGGATAGCACTGAAGGGCGGAGTAGCCCTGTATGGCTGGATGGATCGTACTGAAATCCCATCAGAAAGGAGCCATGCCAAATTGGAAGGGATTGCAAGCGCCCAGCCTCTGGGAGAGCACCAGGCAGACCAGTGAGGCACTGGTTGGAGGGGGGGCGGTGTACTTTTGCCAGGCAGTCTGGTTAGAGCAAACATGTGCAATGCTAGGTACTTCAGGAAGGCGTGGATGAGAGGGTCCCAGCCTCAACTACATTAGAACCACCCCGGGAGCTTGTAAAATTCCCAGACACACCGCACACCAATCCAGTAAGACTCTCCAGGGGTGGGACTCAGGCAACACGATTGGAAGCTGCCTACCTGACTGCAATCTTTGGCTAAGGTTGAGATCCACTGCTTTAAATCACTATTGATGTTTATTCTCAGTAAAACGTAGCTTTTTAAAATTTCAGCTGGAAAGGATATGGAGGGGTCAACCATCCCCCAGGTTTGGAGACCAAGGACCAAGTTTGGGTAGGAGTAACACCAAAGGACCTAGGAAAATAAAGGGAAGAGCAAGGAGGGAAGGTAAAAGGGGGATGAAGGAAATCAAAAGAGAGACTAGAAGGGCAAGGGATACGGGGTGGGGCAGTGCTGCTACTCAGGGCCACAGGGTGTGGCCCTACTGTGGGTATGGATCCCGTCCAATGTTGGCGTGCGAAACTCCACATTGCCTCTTCTCTTGTGATTGGGAATGTCCCCTGGGCCAACCCTGATGCCCCTTCTGCTGCCATCCAAACATTTTCCCGTGTTTCCCTCACTCAGAACAGCTGAGGGGTCGGAGCTTGGCATAACAATACCTGGTTTCTGCACTGTGCGAGTGAAGGTCAAGGAAAGGGCGTGTATGCAACTAGACTGGAGAGCCTTCTCTACCGCACCGCTGAGCCGGCCCCAGCCTTCCTTTACATCTCCAGTAACCGTGGCAACCAGCCCCTCTTGAAAATCAAGCTATTGGGAAGTTCTTTGTGTAGCTGCAGAATTTGTTTCCCTGGACTTCCTCACTTTGTATGTGGCTCAGCCAACTGGAGTCAGAGAGAAGGAGCAGGCTGTCACAGGAAGATCAGATTTTCTCTGCTCTCATTTCTGGGCTTGGGCAGGGGCTTGCTCCCCTGCTGCCTAGGTTGAGGTCTGCCCCCCGCAGCAAGCCCCCACCCCCATCCCCTGCCTGGCCACTCTCTTCTGAATACATCTAAGTCTGCTTTCCTCTCTTTGGCTGTGGTGCCACTACTCCAGAAAGAATCGGAGCAGCTCAAAGAGGTGCTCACGGGGCACTTTGGAAACACCCATACCACAGAGTGTTGGGGTGACAGTTTTAGGAACCCTCCACATGCAATAACGAGTATGAAGGCTTTACCTCAGATATTCTGGAGACCCATTTTGCAGAAGTTACTCGACTCTTCAAAGCTTCTCTTATCTGGAGAGAGAACAAAAGGAGTTAAAAGATTATGAGAAGTCAACACAGGTGCTCAGGCCGGGCGAACACTCTGCTGAGAGAGTGTGTGACCAGCCAGGCCCTGGCAGTGGGATGTGTGGGGTGAGCAAGTGGGAAGAGTGCTTCAGGAGAAGGTGGGGAGAGGGAGAGACATAAGGACATGAGGCTGGCACAGGAGACTCCGACTCAGAGGGTAGAACCCGTGGCTATGAAATACAGTTTGCCCCAAGTTGGAGGAATCTTTGATTTCACTTTGGGAGTGGGTTTTTGGAACACTTGAATAGTTAGACATTTCCCACAGCTTGCCTGTTATTTGAGCCCCCCTTTCTAGGGGCGCCTGGGTGGCTCAGTCGGTTAAGCGTCTGCCTTCGGCTCAGGTCATGATCCCGGGGTCCTGGGATGGAGCCCCGCGTCAGGCTCCCTGCTCAGTGGGGAGACTGCTTCTCTCTCTCTCCCTCTGCCTCTCTGCCCTTCTGCCCCTGCTCATGCTCTCTCTCTCTCATATAAATAAATAAAATCTTTAAAAAAAAAAATCTTAAAAAAAAAACCAACCCTTTCTAGAGGCCAATACATACTTTAAAAAAAAAAAAATCCTATGCAACACAGCAAAAGTCCATGGAATGAAGAAAATAAGAGTTATAAATAACAATTATATTTTGTTTTTTTAAATATATATTAGATTTCACATAAATATAAATATGAAATGTAAATATATTTAATACATATTAAATAATATATCACATATATAATTATATATTGTATATTAATGTAATCAATAATAATATAAATTGATCTAATATACTAATAAAGCATGCTTATGTACTAAATAATATAAATAATATATGATATATTGTATGTTAATACTAACATGATATATAATAATATAAATTAATATAATGTTAATAAGGCATGCTTATATATTAAGTAATTTATTAATATATCAAATACATTTTGTTGCTTAAATTATATTTTGTTTTATATTCATACATTTTTTTAAAAACTCTTTAAAGCACTTTTCATGCCTATCATCTCATTTTATTCAAGAAATAATCCTGTAAAATAGATACTATTATTTCCATTTTACAACTGAGGACAGTAAGAGCAGGAGATGAAGTGACATCCAAAGTCAGTTGACTCCTGAGAAGAACTGAGACTTGACTTCATGTGCCCAGACTCCAGACCAACCTGTCATTTTCCCTACATCTCTCGTGCTGAATGCAGGCGCTGTCTTATTTCTATTCCATCTTCCCTTCTACTTCATAAAATGTCATTCACCTTCCAAGGCCTTCACAGTTAAGAGGTACCAAACTCCTCCAGCTCAGAGTGACTTCACACTTCCCAGAAAATGCGGTATTCTTTGTCACACACGGGACCCAAAGGGGGAGAAGCACTCCCTGGGACTTGGGGGCTGTGCACTCAAGGGTCCATGGGGATATGGGGAGACAACCTGGGCCTTCTATTTACATCTCTTTCTTTCTCATCCTTTTTAAATTTTATGTTTCATAACGTGCAAAATACATACTTTGTAATTTGATAATAAACCCATCTGGGGACATATGTTCACTGCCTTTTACTGATCCTAAAAAAAATGTGAGGATTACTGGCATAAACAACTTTATGTCAATTAATCATGTATGGTCCTGTGACATCTTTGAATCTTGACCTTTTACACTATAATGTTAAATGTAAGAGGTTTTGATCTTGATAGAAAGTTCTATGTCTTAGAGTTCTTTGCACATCTCATGACACCTGGTAAATTAATAAGTAATAATGCTGCTGCTGATGCTTTGACAATAAATACTAGTTGTGGTATTATGATTAATAAAAAAAAATAATCATATGGTATACAACTGTGTACTACCTTAAATGCTCTCTGTGTTTGTCACTTGCAAAATCACATTTGTTCTTTACCAGGATCTAGCAGAAGAGGCAGGAAAATCATCATTATCTCTGCTTTCCATTTGGAGGATCTGAGTTCCTGAGAATTAAGGAACTCCCCCAGTGGCGCAGAATTAGTACACAGAAATAGAAAGACTGAAACACTAATACTCTACCACCTCTAAATAATTTTTATTGGGTCGATATGTTATTCTAATAACAAGATAAAGGACCAGTGTGAAATACCTCTTTCATAAACCTCAGCTATTATCTTAATAATAGAGTTAATTAATTAATTAATTAAAAATCAACCCTGCAGTGAAGGTGTTTGCATCTACATTTGAGAGGGTTGTTTACTTTGCTCACTCCAGGAGGCAGCACAGTACAAAGGAAAGAGGGTGAGCTCAGAAGCCGGAGGAAACATTTGATACTTCATGCATGTTTGTTTCGTTTTTTGATATTTCATGCTTGTTTCGTTTTTTGGTATTTCATGCATGTTTCGTTTTTTGATATTTCATGCATGTTTCGTTTTTTGATATTTCATGCATGTTTCGTTTTTTGATATTTCATGCATGTTTCGTTTTTTGATATTTCATGCATGTTTCGTTTTTTGGTATTTCATGCATGTTTCGTTTTTTGATATTTCATGCATGTTTCGTTTTTTGATATTTCATGCATGTTTCGTTTCACCACCTATACACACTCAATCTGCAATTGGAAAATTCCCTTCCCTGAGTCGCCTGCTCTTTAAGGTGGAACTCACTGTCCCAATCTCCCCTGCTGCGGAGGTGCAGCCATCTGACCTGGACTCAGCCAATCAGACATGACAGTGCAAACAAGCAGGTGCCAGTGGACGCCAACAGGCTAGCAGGCGGCGACCTCCAAGACAATAGGAACAGCAATTCTAGCTCAGCATCTGCTGCCTGACATGGGCCTGGTGAGCTGTGCTATCTGTGCCCAGGGAAGTGGGAGGAGCACCGGGGTCTAGTTCTGTGCTCTAGATTGGGAATTGTCCCTGGCATGTAGCCTCCGAGCCTCCAAGCCAGAGAGACCTTCCCAAAGATGATATGAACTTAATAAATCCTCTTTCAGCTTCAACTTGTTAGAGTGGGTTTCTGTAGAGCTCATGGGCAAGTTTAATCACTCTGAGTCTCGGTGTCCACATCCATAAAACTGAAAATAAGAATACCCAAGATCGTTTTAAGGGTTAGAGCTGACGTACATAAAATGCTTAGCTCCATAGGAGTTTGCCAGAGGGTCGATTTTACTTGCATCATAAAGAAGAGTGATGCCGTGTGCAAATGATTGAGGTCAAAGATGCTCAATAAGTGGTCTTTACAAGTGAGGATTTAAGGGCCAAGTACTGATAATGAAAAGAAGAAGAAGAAGAAGAAGAAGAAGAAGAAGAAGAAGAAGAAGAAGAAGAAGAAGAAGAAGAAGAAGAAGAAGAAGAAGAAGAATTTACAATACCTTGGGATCCAGGATTGTTCCAAACACCAAGATGAAGAAGCCCTGAGAAAGACAGAAGAGGGAAGAAGAGCCATTTTAAATACCAGTACTCATCAGTTCCTATTCTGGTAAAAAAACAAAACAAAACAAAACCACCTAAACTAAAAACAGTTTATTAAATCTTTGACTCTCTTAAGGTCACAACACCTAGATTCATCCATTTGACGAATTTTGACTGAGCATCTTCCATGTGCCAGACACTTGGGATACCTCAGTAAATCAAACAGACCAAGGTCCATGATCCATACCAGATGATGGGATTTTTCTTCTTAAATTGGGCAAAATAAAAGTGTTTTGCATTTATCAGGAGCTCACCACAATGTATATCTCACCAGAATATAATAGTCTGAGCAAGAGCTAGAGGAGATGTTCAGCCATGGACAGCAACCTTGCAATCCTTGGAGAAACTATAAGGAAAGAAACTTCCACAGGAAAAAAAAGCAGAAGTGGCTATGCTCAGCTTCTGTTAACACTCTCAACCTCCTTCCCCATCCATAGCCAAAGATTGTTATAAAACTTGCAAAGAAAAATCAAGTGCATGGACCCTCAGAAGACTAAGACCCAAAACAGACTGAGCTGCTAAGCACATAACGTGTGCTCAGAAACAGATGCTGCAAATATGAGGACATGGAGGGACTTACTTAGCTCTCAGATCCCTTACCATCCATCCAAACACAGACCCCATTCAAGTCAAAAGGAAGCTGTTCCTCTCTAGGTACAGTCCCTTTGAATTGGCCCCAAACCACCCTGGAAGAAGGAAGGAAACGTATTTGTCCCATTTTCAGACAAGGAGAAAGAAACTCAGAGATTCAACTTTCAAAATGTGATAGATTGCAACATTCATTAGACAGTTTCTCCTGAAGGTGTGGTTACTCAGGTCCTGGCTCACCTGAGAGGAGAAATGAGATAAAGACTTTGGCTAACAGGACATCACCTTGTTAAGCTGCTTCGATTTCATAATCGAATGTTAACCCTTACCCAGGCAGAGGTCTATTAAGACACCTGGGTTTAATGTAAATGGCACCATAAAGATGTTGCACCCCAGTGGTCCTCAGCAGGAACAATACCAAACCCACTGCTACCTCTATTTGTAAAAAAGCTTACCTGAGAGGTGGAGGATTTCACAGAGACTGGTGCCGGCCATAAAACTCATCCATTCCCCCCAAAACATACTAAATATACCTATCCATTCAGCCAGTCCAGCAAGCACTCCAAAGCTTGGAGAGCTTCTATGGGATTGCTTTTCTGTGTGACACTCTTAGCCTACAAGGTAACTATTGAAATCTGTCACTCTGTCTACCAAGAAAATGTCATAGATGGCATGGTCCATTAGGTTACAAAGTGTCATTTGTATAAAGATGTTTGGGACAAATACATCCAGGCCTGGTTTCAGTACTAGGAATACATTTTTAAATCAGAACCTCCATGAATTTTGCCTAAGAATTAAAATTTTTAAATATCTAGGAACCATAATTTTAGCCTGTTTCTTCCAAAAAATACATTCCTCTGGCTAAAGGACGAAGAGGAATTTCTGTCCTTATAAGATTTTCAATTTCTCGAGGCTAAACTAAGTATATTCATATCTGCAAAATTTAGCATAATGCTTGACACAAAACTGTCAGCAAATGTGGTGTCTCTGTGTATTTATTTGTGTGTGTGTCTGTGTCCACGTCTGTGTGTGTGTTTAATGGCTTTATTATGCAACCTGCATTCATACAGTCTTAAATACATAACAGGGAAATATTCCACTTTTCATTGGTCCCACCCTGGGAAAAGTTACACAAAACATCATTCAGAAAATGTGGATAAATTACTAATCAAGGGTTTAGTATCTGATTGATAAAAATTCACTGGTAGCAGCTTCTTTGTATTTCTTTTAGTAAATAAAGCACAATTTGAGCAGATAAATCTCAAGGTATTCTCCAAAATTTTAAAATATATGCTTTACTGTTATGGAAGGAATGTTCGTATCCCTCCGCCAAAATTCATCTGTTAAATCCTAGCACCCAATGTGAAGGTATTGGAGGCATGCCTTTGGGAGGTTATTAGATCATGAGAGTGGAGCTCTCATGAAAGAGATTAGTGCTTTTCTAAAAGGGACCCCAGAAACTTCCCTTGCCCGTGCTGCTATGTGATGTTATAGCAAGAGGATGGTTATACGTCTATGAGGCAGGAAGCGGGCTCTCTCCAAACACCGCATTTGTGTGTGCCTTGACCTTGGACTTGCCAGCCTCCAGAACTGTGAGAAATAAATTTCTGTTTATTTGAAACAATCCTTGGTGTTTTTGTTATAGCAGCCCAAATGGACTGAGACATTTACTTTTCTCCCACCAAAACAGCTATGAGGGGGTCCCCAAAACCTTACCCGGCCCACAGTTACTCTCAGTAAATACAAGAGAGGATACCAACCAGGAGTTGTGGATTACAAAGTAAGCAGTCAAGTCAGCAACTGACTACATACTAATAGTTCCCTAGCAAAGGGGGTGGGGAGGGGGCTGTTTGAGCTTTAAAACCAGTGGAACAGGGCTAGGACCGGGAAACCTCCAGAAGAGTCTTTCTCCTACATCTTCTGGACCTCGCCATGTGTTCAGGGGTCTCTTTTCTCTGTCTGCTCCATCAGCGCCCCTCATCTCGGTTCATCCTAGGATTCTGCTTGTCCTGCTTCCTTCCTCTTGCTTGATTGTGTCCCCCACCTCAGCAGATTGATGGCTCTCCTTTCTCTCCTCCCACACTGGGCATCCCGAGGATGCCCTGGCCCACTGACATGCTGGTAAATAGCAATAACCAGCTCTCCTAATTTGTAGCACTTGCCAGTCTCCATGGTTCAATACTCCCACACTGGCTGGTTTAAATCTAGCAATGCGACATCACCAAACGTGGAGTTAGGAAGCGACGGACACATCATCATACAGTGTTTCCACCGTACAGATACAATAGATGCAAATGACCTCAGGAGCATAGGAAAGTGTTGACAAATAATTGGAAAGTAATGCCTTTTGAGGATGTAGGACCTTACACAAAACCTTTGTTTTATTTAATTACAAGTTTACATATTTAATTTTTAATGAGGTCAGTTGGCAAAACTCCTGAAAATAGAAGTCATTTCTCTTGAGCCAGTAAACACCAGCCCCAGCACACCAGTGCCTATGGCCTGCCCCAGTGTCTACCCTTCACCCACACCCCGCTCTCAGCTTCTCACCTCCATCAGTACCAGCATTTAGATGAGCTCCACCCTCCTTGGCAGGAGTCAAGGCAGAAACTGAATTGAAATTACAGATTGATCCTGTCACCACAGGTAAAGGAGCTCATGGTACCAAAATGCAAATGCACACGGCCTAGTCCAGAACAAAACTCACAGGCAAGGTGGCCCCTGGGGAGACGAGGAAGGGGAAATGCAGGGGAGTAGATACATGAACTCCTTAAGGGCTCCTGACAGCCATGGGATACACTGAACAGAAATTTGAGAACACTAGGTGGTTATCCCAGCCCTATCCGTGACTAGCTGCATAAACATGGGTAAAGCTATACAAAAAATGTTGGATACACTTCATCTTTTTCCTATAGAAATGCATAAAAACAGAGATTCAAAAGATGAGGCACCCCTATTATTATTAACCTTGTTCGCCAAGGCGTCAAAATGCTTATTGTAAAACGAAATCATTTTTGAAAGAGAAAAAGGAGAAAATATTTGACTTCAAATCTCTATTATCCATCAGGTAAAACATTTATTTTCAAATAAGCCTACATTCAGAAAAAAGGATTATTTTAAAGGTCATTAGAAAAATCAAAGCTTTCTTATCAATTAGTTCCTATCTACATACTTAATATTCAGTAGAATAAACTTTGGCTCACTGGTACACAATGACAGAAAACAATGAAAAAAAACAAATTTCAGTAAGGAATTATTGAATATGAAATACCATACAGTCATTAAAGAGACATATTTATACACAGTAACCTCATAAGAGACTACTATGTATTTTTAAGTGAAAAAGTAAGGTGCATAATAATGTATATTTTTAACCCTTATATTATATCAAAATATATTTTTATATAAGCATAAAAATTTGGCAAGGAGACACATGAAACTGTGAACATTGCTTAATTCATAGAGGTGAGAGAAAAGAAACTCTTTAATATCACTCTGTATGACTTGCCTCATTAAAATAAGATGGCTTCCAATGGGAATTAAAAATTCTAAATGGAAAGAAATATAATAAAGATGCACATTTTAATACCTCCAGTTAGGTACCTGGATTTGGGGGAAGTGGTGATGTTTAATTTCTAAACAGTAGGAGCTCAACCTTACCGTTGTGCTATTTATGATCTTTAGGTCATTTTGGTACTTGGT
Source organism: Mirounga angustirostris (assembly GCF_029215605.1). Classification (NCBI taxonomy): domain Eukaryota; kingdom Metazoa; phylum Chordata; class Mammalia; order Carnivora; family Phocidae; genus Mirounga; species Mirounga angustirostris. The sequence goes on along the minus strand of NW_026991716.1, from coordinate 43,227,198 downwards.
GCTTTCCTATTCGGTGTTTTATTTCATTTTCCTAACACCATTATAAGGTGGGCAGTATTATACCCATTTTATAAGTGAGAAAAACGTGGCTCAGAAAAGTTAAGCAGGTATCTTAAGAGATCATTACGCATTAGTAGGTGAGAGGGTCAAGATTTGAACCCAGGCCTTTCTGGGGAAAAATAGCTTATTTCCTAACTCAATACGTTACCCCGAATCTGTTGTCTTTTATAAAGAAATACATTGCAGAAGCTCCGGATGACAAAGCTTCTTCCTGAATTCTCCCACTTAGTACTGGGTCAGTAGCACCTAGACTTACCTGGAACGCATTGAGCAAGGAGAAGATAATGTGGAAGGCCAGGATGCTGTCATCGATGACAGTGGCTATCCCGAATCCCCAGGTCAGCCCCAGCAGCGGTGTCAGGATGGCGATATTCTTACTGATTCTCACAATGGCTCTCACCTCTTGGAACATGGAACTGCCAATGGCAGCGCGCTGGGTCTTGACAATCACCAGTGTGACCGTGATCAGGTTTACGACCACGATGGCCAGGGCTGGGACCACGAAGGCCAGGAGGGCCTTGGTCATGTCCCAGTTGAGCCAGCAGGCCTCAGGTCGTAGGTAGCCTTTGCTGGGCTCAGTGGCAGCAACCGTAACAGCAGCAATGAGCAAAGGGCACCCGTAGCCGACTGAAAAGAGAGCAGCCACCAGGACTGATTTGGGCAGTGTACGGAAAATAATCAGGATTCCATAGAGGATAAGGAGTGCCTTGGCAAGCATCCAGAAAAACACAGAAAGGTAAAAGAAATGAACAAAAAATGTTGCTGCCACACACCCATTGTGGTGTGTCACAGGACCACTGAGATAGGAAGCCACAATGAACCACACGTCAGCCATCAGCAAGGTGGCCGCGATGTTGGCGATGCACACGTGGCGTAAGTATGAGATCTCTGTCTTCGTCACTTGGCCCCAGACCAAGGCCTCGATGATCAAGCAAAGGATCAAGCTGCAAATCGAGATGCCCAGGCCTATGTACGTGATATGAATCAGGATCGGGCTCTCCAAGATGTGGGGTGACATAAGAATGGAGAAGGAGGTAAACAACTTGCTTGGCCTACATTTGCAAACAGCTTGCTGGGAGTTTTCTTGAATTATTTGACAGGCCTGCTGGTCCCATCTGCTCTCCAGGGAGTGCCAGCCAACACACTGGGTCCTCCTCTCCTCCGACTTGCTGATCTTTTCAAAAATCAGCGAGATTCTTTTCAGTTCCTTGGGCAAAATGACAGACAAGACAAGCCCATTGACGGTGACATTCTCCAAAAGACTGGCCTCTAGGATGGCCCCAAGAGTCGGAAATGCAATGCTGACGGCCTGGGAAGGAGCGGGCACGTTCTGAAGTTCATCTCTACCGATCAGCACCTGCCCGGTGACCTCACGGCCTGTGTCATTAATTCTCATTGAAAAAGTGAAATTCTTGCCAGCGTTGTCTCGGGATATGGTGGTGCCCGTAGTATGAATGAAGACGTCTGATATGTCAATGGGATACTTACTTATAAATAGCTTTCTTGCAAAGGAATTGACCGAGTGTAGCAAGACACAGCTGCTGTTTCTTTCGGGGATGAAGGTCCAGTTTGAGATGCTCTTGCTGTTAAGAATGTGGTTGGCCATGACGCTGTAACTCTGCCAACGAAGGAGCAGCGTTAGTACCGAGCCACCACCTGAATCTGCCAGGACAGTCAGGGTTCACTTCTATAAAGTGTGGCCCGCCAGCCAGCCGCATAGGCATCCCCTGGGAACTTCTTAGAAGTATGAAATCTTGGGGCACCTAGTGGCACAGTCGGTCAGGCTTCTGACTCTTGGTTTCGGCTTGAGTCATGATCTCAGGGTCCTGGGATCGGGCCCCGTGTGGGGCTCCTTGCTGGGCATGGAGTCTGCTTAAGACTCTCTCACCCTCTGCCCCTCCCACTCGTGCTCTCTCTCTCTCTCTCAAATAAATAAATCTATAAAAAAAAAAAAAAGAGGAAGAAGAAGTATGGAATCTTGGGGCCCACCCCAGAGCTAGTGAATCAGAATCAGCATCATAATGAGATCCCCAGGGTACTCGCAGGCCATGGAAGTTTGAGCCGGAGAATAGAGCGAGGAAGGCATTGCCCTCATGTCATGTATGAAGCGTCTCCCTGTGAGGCAGGCAAGTGGGCAGCCTTCCCCAAGCTCACTGACATCATCAGTTTCCCTTCACACCGTGGTGAAGCCAGCCACTTGCCTACCCTGCTCAGAGGACCCATCATGCAACGAACATCTATTAAGTCCCAACTGTATGCAGGACCCTGGACAGGAACATAGTAAATTGAAATCTGACACCAGAGGCTGAACCTCCTTTTTCTCCTCTGCCTCAAAGATCAAAAATAAAAGAAGTGAATCCAGGTCCACCTCACACTTCTGCAGCAGACATGTGTGGCTGTTTTCTTTGCTTGCGGCTATTTTCCATTTTAGCAGCCTGTTCTGACTCACAGGTGAGAGTAGGAAAAGACTCTCTGCAGAACCAGAATGGTTCTTAGAGGTGTTCAGTAGCCGAAATGTACGTTGGAAAAGATTCCCGTGTAGGACCCAGCACCCAGTAAGTTCTGTCTCTAAACGCGTATTGGTTGTGTTCACCTTTTCCATTTTCCCTTGTTTATTCTGTGGTGAACATTTATTGAGCATTTGCTACCCAAGCATCACAGACACCGATGTGAAAGACCCTAAAAAGCCCACAGAATACTCCAGCAAACCTGCATTCCTTTGCACCAAAATGTCATTCTACCAAATCAAGGTCACTCACCTTCATCTTCGCCTCATCAACACCCGTCAATAGCACCGTGGATATGTTGTGTAGGAGCTGCACGATGACAGCGATGTTTCCCGGGATCCGGGGAGACCGCTGAATGTTCCTGAGTACACAGGACAAATCCTCCGGACACTTTTGCATCAGCATGTCTGTGATGGTCTCAGACTTTCTGGCATGCTCTTTTTCTATTGTATTTCCTCCGAATGGCTGACCCGAATAGGAATTTGTCTAAGAAAGGGCAAAAAGAAAGTTTGTATTAGGTTACTTTTGCTTTGAATATGAAAGTACCTTTAAAAAAATTTAGGATAGCCTTATCACGCAATTGTACACGCAAAATGTTTTTCAATTTTACATTTTCATAGTCGCATTTGCTATGGGATAACTTGCCCCATACCAAGGTAGGTGAAGAGAAAACCAGAGGTCCAGGTTGCCAGCTGACTGCACCTAAACCCTCGCCATGCCGAGAACAAATGCTATCTCTAGCATAGCACTTCAGAGCGCTTCTGTGTATATACACCGTATCTATGTCCTGTGCATCTGATAAATTTCTAGTGTCATTTAAGCTTATTTTTACTAAGCATATTTTATTTTTATTTTTTTTAAAGATTTTATTTATTATTTATTTGACAGAGAGATAGAGAGAGAGCACAAGTAGGCAAAGAAGCAGGCAGATGGAGAGGGAGAAGCAGGCTCCCCGCAGAGCAGGGAGCCCGATGCGGGACTCGATCCCAGGACTCTGGGATCATGACCTGAGCCGAAGGCAGCCGCTTAACCGACTGAGCCACCCAGGCGCCCCACTAAGCATATTTTAAACATAGACATTCTGAACCAGATTTGGATGAATCAACAGACACCAGCACAAAAGAGTGACTGAAAATAGTGATAAACAGGCTGCCCCACAGATTCAGGCTCTGGGTCCCACACTTCAGAGCAGGGGGGGCAAACATGGTCCCCGACTGGCTGCCTATATTTGTAAATAAAGTTTTATTGGGACCCAGGCTGCTCATTATTGAAGTATTGTCTATGGCGGCTTTCTTGCCACAGTGGCAGAGTTGAATACTCACAAGAGAGACCCTATGACCCACAGGGACTAAAATATTAACCATTTGGCCCTTTACAGGAAAAAAAAATTGCCAACCGTTACTTTAGAGGACCCTTTTCTGGCCTCCTTTTGCCTGCCCCCTCACAAGACAAAGAGACTGTGGGCCTAGAGGATATGCCCACTCAGAACTCATGTCCCGGCATCTAGACACTCAAATCCCCTGCTCAGCAACCCCAAGCCCACTTCCGGGGCCTTCATGGGCCTCTTCCCGAAGTCTATGCTACCAAGGATGGAGCATGGCACCATTATGCTCACCACTAGGCCTGAGAGGTGACCAAGGGACACTGGTTGCAGGGTTATGAGCATGTGACCTTGGCTTTCCACCACACTGGAGGTGCAGGTTAGAATCTGACGGGAGACCAGCAGAACATATTTTACTTAGCAGTCTGGAAGCTTGATTTAAAGCATTTAGATATTAAAACATATTGGAGATGGATCTCTGTGTGTATCTTTGCCCAGATTCCTCAAATTAGGGGTGGGCCCGGTGATGGACACCCTGGGGTGGGCAGTCTTTTGAAGTCTCGTCAGGGACTTCAGGTGCAGCATCCACTGGCACTCCCCCTGGTCACCCCCAAAACCACCAAATGGGGAATGTTCCCTAGGACCAAAGAGATGCAAAAGCATTGACTCCTCTGAAGGAATCAGGAGCTGAACTTCAGAAAGGTGAAGCCCCTAGGAGAAGAGGAGTGAAAGAAATAAAAAGAGAAGAAATAATATTTCACCTGATTTTATTTATCAAAATTTGATTTTTTTAAAATGTGTCATTACTTAAGTATGTATGGAAATAGGTTCATTTGTTTGATAATGAAGTCCTTCCCTTTAGGTCAGCTTGCTCCTCATGCTTTACTGAGCACAGAAATCACCTGGGGATCTTGATAACCTGCAGCTTCAGATTCAGCAGGTCTGGGGTGGGGCCTGCATATCTAAAGTTCTCAGGGTAGGGGTGCCTGGGTGGCTCAGTCGTTAAGCACCTGCCTTCGGCTCGGGTCATGATCCCAGGGTCCTGGGATCCAGCCCCACATTGGGCTCCCTGCTCAGTGGGGAGCCTGCTTCTCCCTCTCCCTCTGCCTGCCGCTCCCCCTGCTTGTGTTCTCTCACTCTCTCTCTCTCTGTCAAACAAATAAATATAATCTTTTTTAAAAAATAAACAAATAAAAGTTCTCAGGGTAGCTCATGCTGCTGGTCAGAGAAGGGTACATTGAGGACCGAGGCTTTGTAGTAAAGAGCTAAGAGCAAAAATGGAGAAGTAGGCCATGATCATTCTCGACAGCTCTTCTAGCTCTGAGCTGAGGATCAGGTTCCTTTGTGTCATGAAGTGTGTGAGCCCAGAGCACAGACTTTCAGATGCCCAGATTTAGGACTTCCATTTTTGTGCAGAGAGAGAAAATGAGTAGGTGTTTATTCACGTTAAAAAGCACTCACCTACCAGCCCTGCTTCGTGCTCCCCCTCTCTCTTATTGACCACAGTATGCATTGCTAATTTGGGGCTCCCCTCTGTGTATGAGAAAAAGGATATTACCTCAAAGATGTTGAAGGCATTAAGAGTCCGGCAGGTTTCAGTGATCTTGTACCATTTCTTTTGCCTGCATAAAAACCCCATATTCCCCTGAGTGTCAGGAGGGCAAGGTTGGCTACAGTGGGAATTGTCTACACAGACACCATCACATACACCTGGGGAAATAAAAGGTATCAGCATCAGATGGAGAGCTCAGGGCTGTGCACTGCATGGGCCAATCACCAAGGTGTCAGCATAATGAGGACACATAAACCCCGTGGACATCAGATGTATTTTCTTCACAAAGTGGAGGAAGGTTGAAATAGATCAGTGATCATCATCTATTTCAGTGACAAACACCTGTTGTCTCCAACAAACTCTTATCCAGAACTCAAACGTATAAAACAGATAAAAGTGGAACTTCGCCAGGTGAAGTGACAAGGGAGAGCCCACGTTCAGTCCACGAGGTCTCTCATACCCCACAGCTCCCTCACAGTCCTCCAGCTCCCCAGAACACAGTATGGAAGCCACTGCACCCCATGTTCTTTGAGAAAGCTCTCAGCTCCAGAACTTCGTTGAGTTATGTCATCCATGAGTTCTCACAGCCCTGCTCTGGCCACTGCTCCAGGCTGGCCTGGCTCAATTGAAAGAGTTCATGGCAAAGAACTCTCTGGCCAGGATGGCGCAGAGGGTCCTGGGAGGAGAGGGGAGCAGGGGCCAAAGGTACAATTTAATATGAGAAAACTAAAGAGTCCAAATGCGAGCCATCAGGGAGTCCCATCTGTCATGCCATCAACAGAGGGCTGAGCATGGCTCTCTGTCCTAATAAATAAACAAAAACTTCCATTTGATTACTAACCACTGCCAACATACCATGTGGCCTGGCAGAGATCTTCTCCTTGCTTTTGTTGGCAACCTAGAAAGGGAAAATCAAAATCCACGTGAAAACTAATTGTTGCAATGCCAGCCCAAGGATCCACTTTAGGCACAGACTAATGATGCCAGGCCGCCACCAACAGCCAAGACCATGAAGTATGTCATCATTTTGTCATCAGTCTGGACAGTTTTCTCTCCTGCTGCAACTCAGCAGGATCCCTCCTTCCTCTCCAGCAAGAAGGACCAGCATTCTATCCAAGAAATACACCAAGAGCAGAGGTGGAATTACGTGGAAGCTAAAGGAGGCTAAGCTTTGGAATCCCTTGCTTGTATGGTCCCCTTCAAAACACTGACAGAGGGTCCAGCAATGTGTTCACACGATCGTATATTTTATTAAATTTTCAAAGCAAAACAGTTTAACCATCTTCTGTTCAGACCACTACTTTTTGCCACTCCACTTTGCCTTCCTTCACACTCTCCCTCATTTTGGATGGATAGCACCAGAGAGGTTGTAGGTATTTATGGAATCTGGACAAGTAAAGGTTGAATTGGGGATCCATCTAGTTCGAACTTAATAGGATAGAGTTATGAAATTTGCAGTCATTTCCACATTACAATGGGGACGTCGACATGTAAGTGGCACTCATTTTTAGAGTATTTACAATTCTTAAAAATATAGTATTTACAATGAGTCACAGAATGAGAAAATTCTAAGTGTTCTGGACATCTTGCAGCTCATATTTCAAAGAAACTTGTTAGATGCTTTCCCAAAGTTGACAACAGACTTACATATTTACATGGCATTACTAATAATGAAAGGAGAAGCTGAAAGATATTTTTCTAAACTAGCAATAATAAAAAACAAATTTGATCAGCAATGCTGGAGGAAAAACTGAATAATCTTTCTATCTTCTCTACAGAAAAAAAAACATTATAAAATTATTGACATGCAAGTATGCAGCCAAAAATGTAGAGAAAAAGATGTGGGCAGTTTATTAATAAAAATACTGTGATTTTACTGGGTTTATTACTGAATAATGCTGAGTAATTGGTGAATGTAAAACTCTTTAGCATTTCTAAATTTGTTGTAAAATTTGAAATTTATTGTAATTACTTTCCTCAATTTAAGTAGACATTCACTTTTCCCTTAATTTTGTATTTGTAATTTTGTATTCCTGTTCTTTAAGGAAACCTCCTCCAAATCTAGGCTTCCCCCTATCACGAGCACTTCCCACTCTCCTGAGTAAAAACCCCTCTTCATCCCACTCATTCATATCAGACTGGAACCTTCACTGAGTGGCAGTCACACATTGTTGTCAAGGGGTATACTCTGGGAACAGACCACCTGGGTTCAAATCCCAGTACCACTACTTGAGACCTTGGAAAAGTTCATCTCTCTGGGCCTGAGTTCCATTATCCGTGAAGTAGGGTAAGAATGATAGTATTATAATTGTGTGATACCTCAGAGCACTTTAATGAAGAATAAATGAGATCATCCTATGGAAAACACTTAGAATGGGGCCTGGAATATTGTAAGCAGTATTTAAGACTTAGCTCCCATTATTACTCTCTGAATAGGGACTTACTGAATATCTATGACATACAAAGCTCAAGTTTGTCCCTTCCAAGAAGTCTTTCCTGATCCAGTTCTAAATGATACATCCTTCTCTCTCTCTGGCTCCTGTAAGATTTATTATATATACCACTATAACCCTCATTCAATGCTTTGTATATATGCACATAGTCACTTACCTGCTATTTAATATCTAACCATTTTTATATGCACGTATTATCTTTTCAGTTAAATTGCATGTTCCTTAAGAACATGGGTTGTGTGCTATATCTTTTATATCCCCCTAAGTAGCTAGTTCTGTGTCTCCCATGTATGTGTGTATGTGTACGTATTAACATGTATGTATCCACTGACATATGCATACATGTATGTGTTTGTGTGTGTGCGAAGAGAGAATGAAAAAGAGACTGAAATTTCCTGTTTTTGTGCCAGAAGTTTGCTCTCTAGTGGCTAGGAAGAGCCGTGGTCCAATTCTCCAACTTGCATTCCAAGATCTACACCACTAGGGAAGGACCTAGAAACACAGTGACTTAGTTATGTGAGTAACATGTGGAGTTCATGTCCCTTTCCCCTTCAAAATATTGTTTCTCTCTATGTTATCAAGAAACAAGCCCAAATCTTCCATTTTCTCTACCAATAAGAATTTATGGAAAAATCTGAATTGAGCATTTAGGGTCTACTCAAGGGGAAGAAGGTATCACCGAGGATTCGTGAAATACAATGTCCTTCGAAGCACTGATGTAAAATGACTTCTCATTTCACAGTCTAGAGATCCAAGCCTTATTATATACCTAGAAGACTTAAAGGCTTTTGACCCAACAAGAATAATAAAATGGCATTTTTTGCATTTTGAAAGACCTTTTTATTTTATAGGTAAGGAAGATGAGTCTTTGATAGAAGAGGTGACTTACCTGAGGCCATACAGGGGGTTCCTCTTAGAGCTGGGTCTAGAACACAGCTCTTCTCAATCCTATGACACTGTCCTTTCCACCAAGTCAGCCCACGTGCAAGGACGTAGGGTGTGGGGAAGTGATGCCCTAAACCCATCTTGAGAGGGCCATGGTCCCTAATACACCACAATAAAGGACTTCAAAGTGAACAACTCTGGATAACCCTTGGCCCATTAAACAGAACCTCATGAAGTCACATTATATTAATCAGATATGTGGGCAGAAGACCATGGTGTGCTATTTACAAGGAATTCTGGAAACCCTGTCTTCTTAAGTGAAGGACCTGATTTGCCTCTTCCCAATTAACTTGCCAAAGCACATCCACATCCAACTCCTCCTGGTCATTTCACTTCTAGGCTGGCCTCCAATATGAGTCCCTTCAGCTTCAGACATCTGCAATCTTCAGCAAAATACTATGAAAAAGACCCTTTGGAAACGTGTAATCTGCTAAACCTGAGAAGTGGCCTGAGTGAGAAGGGAGGTCAGGAGAGAGGTAGCACCCAGAAGCTCAGCATCCAGCAACTTGTACATTGAGAAGAAAGGTATGGAATGTTTGTAAGGTGGTCCCCAATAACCAAGAAAACAAAACCAACATCCCAGACTCTGTCTACTCTCCACGTTCTGTCTTGTGGGAAAATATGGATGAGGAAATGAAGAGGGGAAGGAGAACCAAGTTGTGGGGTTGGGATGCTTTCTGGAAGAAGTCTTTCTGAAGGAGTCTTTAGCCTGTCCCAAAGCAAGGCACCAGCTCAGCGCTGGGGAGAAGGGGAGTCATAGAGAAAACTCCCAGCCAGTGGCATACTACTTAAAATGTAAAGTAAGTATCATTTGGAAACTCCTACAAAGAATTTCCAAAGTCATTCTTTCCTAAGGAGGCTTCTGCTAAGAAGGCACATAATACAATGGAAAGAACAAGAAGCAGAATCTAAAGAAATAGGGGTCCTGCCTTGGTGGTCCTGTGGCTGGATCAGTATGTAACCTCAAGAAAATCACATTCCACGACATGGGCCTGTTTCCTTCTCATGTAAGAGATGGAGCTTCGCCAGTTGATCTCAAAGCTCCCTTCCAGATCTTGTAGTCCAATAATAATAATAATTTGATATTCCCAAGAATATCAAAGTAGTTTTATGTCTCTCTCTCCATCTGTCTATCTCAATGATCCTCCACACCTTATTTTAAGTAAGTAACTGTTAAGGACATTAAAATGACTTATGGTATGAGGGAAAATATTCCAGAGAGCGTCATAGGGCTCACTGCCCCAACAAAATTTACAACCAGTACATTGCTACAAACTTCATCCCAGTTAAACCTTGATTAACCATTGACTATCTGAGGGGCTCATTCCTCCTTCCGGCCCATCCATTGCATTCACTCTCAGGATTCTCAAAGAGATCTCATTTTGGGTGGGACAATGCTTCATTGAGCCAGACGATTCCTAGGTCCTGCCCACTAACTGCCATTAAGTATCTCCCAGTCACTGTGACACCCCCTCACCACCCCCACATTTTCATGTGCCTCCACGGAAATAGCACTCCCCTGGTTATGAGCAATGACAATCTTCACCATCAAAGGATATGAGAAAAAAAAAGGAGTTTATCAACCTTAAATCATTTGAGCCTCATTGCATCTCAGGAACTCATAGGAAAAAATTAAAGTGAAAATAGTTTGAGGCTATTAGCCAAAGTGGGTTTTGGATACCTGTCGTTGCAGGTAACTTCTTCTGGCTGGACCACTGCCTTCTCCCTCCACTTGAGCACAGATAAGTAGGAGCTGCCTCACAGATGGGCTTTCGCTTCCATTGCTTTCCCACCAGCCTTCTCCCACCTCCCTTTTCTTACCTGGCATAACATCCTGCAAGACTCTGTGGGCATAAGAAACACGAAGCAGTACAGCCAAAGCATGTGAGTCATCATCTTTCACGTAGCTGCCTTTCTTGCTTCTAGAAAAATTAATGAAAAAGCAAAGTGTCTCCAATCTGAAGCTTTTGAAGCTTCTCCCTGCAGACCCGGTCAACCTGTAAGTCTAGGTTCTGTCCTTCATGCGGTCAACTCAGACTTCTCTGCCCCACAGGTGGCTTCCCTGTGACCTCCCATTGATCACGGGGAGGCTGCAGGTGTGAGTAACAGTTGGACCCGGGAAGCGCAGGCAATGGGATACCTCCTGTGGGAATCCCTCCAAAGGACGCCGCCTGCTGGGCTGCAGTGAATAATAGCCCGTGTTCAGGCAACCAGAATGATGGTTCACTCCCTGGGTTAGGCAGGCCTGAGAAACGTGTGGGTGGCTACGGTAGAAGGTGAGCTGGGGTTCCTATGTGCAAACTCAGCCCAGAAATATCTTGGGAAGGAGAGTAAGCTCCAGGCTTGGCCCATAATCCTCACTCCCACCTGACACCAGAGCTGTATTTTCATAGGTAGGTATCAAACTTCAAAACTGATCTTAGCCAAGTCCTGACATTGTGATTTCTGTCCAAATTGATGTCAAAACTGAAATGGTTCCTTGGCACCTAGAACATTGCTGGACACATGGTGGGCCCACGATATGCTCATTATAGAAAGAGGAAAGGAGGGAGGGAGGGGAGGCGGTTAGGAAGAGCTGACAATTTGTATCAGGTCCATGCTCTGTAGAAGACTCACGTAAGTTGAATTTTTTTAGTATTAAATTTTAATAATTTTAATATTTTTCATTTTGAGTGAAATCCTCTTTGAATGGTATTTGATGTTTCTCTGCTTTTAGATGGAAGTGTTCAGAGGACTTGGTGTCATCAACAGAGGCCAGGAGCTTTTGCAATGGTCGATGTTTGCTATTTGACCATTTTTAGCCAAAAAGGAGTAGCCTTTCTCCCAATCATGCATAATTCTACAGCAAACAATACCATTATTTTAAAGACTAGGCAAAATGTCTTTTTAACCATATTTCCTGCAGTGAAATATTTACCGCACTGAAATCCAATGACTATTTAAAATATTTTACATTGCCTGTTTCAGCCTGTTGTTAATAGGGTTTTCTGGAGGTCCGTAGTTCTTTAAGCACAAGGATTACTTTGTTGCTCATCACTTTCTAACGTATTTAGTAGAAACCCAGATAGACACACAGTTTCAAGTAGATTTCAGTCAGGTTGGCTTCCTTTTTTCCAACTTACATCTTTCAAAGGGATAAAAATCCAGTATGAAAATCACCAAAGTGACTTACCACAATCATCACCAATGCAGTTACTGCTTTGGGTAAAATCATCAAAATTAGAAAGAAATTAAAGCCACTGATGAATTTGTTGGCATATTTTCATAAAATCTGAGCATGAGTCCATGTTTTTCTGAATTACATTAATTTTACATTAAAATTCTCATCATACAGAATGTTTTCTCTTTAAAACTCCTTTAAAAAAAAAAGATTTAAGGAATGATAGAAGACAACAAACTTTTGAAGGGTTAGCACTGCTCTGCCCAGACCCTCAAACAGATTTTTTAAAGGGGGCTGGGAAGAAGTTGAATGATTAGATCAGGTGGATGGATCAATATGAAATCTTTGTTTGCTTAAAAAGTTTAAGGTGTCATATTGAAAAAAATATTTTATTGTCCTGTTGCTTTAAATTTTAAACGTAGTTGTTTTAATTTTATCAAAATGCATTTTGATTACGGGTGCCTGGGTGGCTCAGTCATTAAGCGTCTGCCTTTGGCTCAGGTCGTGATCTCAGGGTCCTGGGATTGAGCCCCGCATCGGGCTCCTTGCTCTGCAGGAAGCCTGCTTCTCCCTCTCCTGCTCCCTCTGCTTGTGTTCCCTCTCTCGCTGTCTCTCTCTCTGTCAAATAAATAAAATCTTAAAAAAATATAAAATGCATTTTGAGTAATTGTTTTTTATGCATGGCAAAATGAGCACTTTGTGCTTTATGTGGTAATGACCTTCACAGACTTTACGGTAGGGACTTTTTTGATAGTTATGCTATTAAAATTTTGGAGCCCAGAATTTCCGGGCGCCTGGGTGGCTCAGTCGGTTAAGCGACTGCCTTCGGCTCAGGTCATGATCCTGGAGTCCCGGGACCGAGTCCCGCATCCGGCTCCCTGCTTGGCGGGGAGTCTGCTTCTCCCTCTGACCCTCCTCCCTCTCATGCTCTCTGTCTCTCATTCTCTCTGTCAAATAAATAAATAAAATCTTAAAAAAAAAAAAAGAATTTCCTAGCAACTTCTTTGCTATCTGGGACTAGCTTGTCATAGAAGAACTGAGGACCATAACTCTGGAATGCTATCTTCGTGCAAGTTTCAACAACAGTGGGACTCTAGGTGCATTTTGAACTTTTTCTTAATTCTTTTAACTGGAAGAAACATTTTCTAAGGTTGGCTTTGTTGGTATTTTGCTTATAAAACTGCTCTTTAAGTAAAGTGGACTTAAATAAAATCAATTTTCTTCCAGACTTGTTGACATTAAGCCATAATCATTGGTTCTTTTTCCAGTCCCTTGAAAGCAAAAAGTTTGGAAGAAGCCAAAAGTATCGTGGCAAGACAGCAGCAGGAATCCAATCTTTGACCCCCCGCCCCCAACCCCCACGCCACCCACCTCCTTCCCATTTTCTTTTGAAAAGCCTCAGGTCTCTAATGGTTCAGACCTCCCTCGCCTGCTCACCCCACACCTTTCTGCAGTGCAAGGGTACCCAGAGTGTAACTCTTCTCTCTCAAACAAAGGTTCAAAAATGTTGGTTTCATGTATCCCAAGCCAAAAAAAAAAAAAAATTCATTACAGACATTCATTTCAGGAAAGGCTTATCTCTCAAGAACATACCACCTGAAAAAACAGTTACCTCATGCGATTCACACCAAAAAATCATGAAGCAATTACATCAGCGCTGACATTTCACAAAGTAAAATGTGCCAAATACAAAATGTTACAATTTTTTTCAGGGAAGAAAACATGTCCCTTCTCCTTTATCAAGAAGAAGAAGGAGGCGGCGGAGGAGAACAGTAGAGTGTCCGGGTACTGTGGCTAGATCTGCAGACATCCTATTTCCAAACATCCAAACTAAAATATGTTTTCCCATTCTCTGCTGTCTGCTTTCCAAATCTGAAAAAGGTGCCTAAGATGTTCATGTATGTGTTTATTCAACAAACACAAAATGAGCTCCCACTTTCCAAGCGATGTCCTAACAGCTCGAACTTAAACAACCACAAGGATAATTTCTTTCCCTGTCTGCTCACCACCTCAGGGAAGCCACAGGCTAATGAGGCTTCTAAAGCAGCTCCAAGGGTTTGGGAACTTGGATGGGCTTTGCTCCCTAGAGACCTGAGGACTCTAGAAGTCAAAGCTACTCAAATCCAGCATCAGAGCAAGAATTCCAAAGTGCCAGATTTCACCTATCGATTCTCGTCTACGTTAACAATTTAATTTCGACATAGCTCTTCCTCTCTCTATGTCAGATTCCTCCACCCCAAAGCCACGTGGTTGACTGGCAACAGGCACAGCTCACTAATGAAAGACAAAGCAGGCAGAAAACAAGCAGGGGAGCTGCATGCTGGGGCGTGTTCTGTGGATGGCCCCATCAGAAACAAACAGGGCTTAATTTAAACACACACTCACACACGTAAGCGAGAGAGACCAGAGCAATTTTATAGGGTGATTTTGGAGAAAAACTCTACAACTTGAATCCTGAAATCTTGATTAGGAAAACACAAAAGTATTGGAACACGATTCATGGCAATCACAAACAAAATAAACAAAACTCCAGACAGAACTTTATCAGCCACTCAGGAGTATTTCAATCCCCAGCTCTGTCAGCTGACAGTCTGTGGCTAGCACTTGCAGCAATTTTTTTTTAATTTTTTTATTGTTATGTTAATCACCATACATTACATCATTAGTTTTTGCTGTAGTGTTCCATGATTCATTGTTTGTGCATAACACCCAGTGCTCCATGCAGAACATGCCCTCTTTAATACCCATCACCAAGCTAACCCATCCTCCCACCCCATAATTGGGTTTTGTAGCAAATTGCTGAGGCTCCCAGTGAGATCTGCAAAATACTATCAAAGTTCCCAAACAGTGGGAATACACTTTGGATGTATCCAGGGGTGGATGATCCTTTGTGTCTGTCATTTCTCCATCCCGCTGTTTTACCTCTAGTCAATCACCAATTCCATCCCTCCCACCTGAATGCAGACATCATGGAAGGCAAGAAGAGAATAAAACAAATAGTTATTGTCTATTTACTCTGCGTCAGGCTTATGTCTGCATTAACTCTTTTAATGTCATCAGGTAGTTCTGTGAGACTGAAGTGACTTTCACGATGTTCCAAAATTAAGGGGCTAAAAATTGACCCCGCCGAACTTCACGGGTACTAAGTAGCATATTTGGGATTTGAACTCAGGTCTGTGATTTTTTTTTTTTTTTTTTTTTGGTATATCATACGGCTTTTCTGATAGGAGAAAGAGCTGATCTTTGTATGGGGTTAATTCTTTCAGAACAGTTTCACATGTAACTTTCATCTTGACATCATAAAATTTTATGAGCTGGGCAGGTTCTTTTAACTACATCATTCTGTCCCATCCTCCTTCTTGCCCTGAAGATATAAAAAGACTGAAATGCTGATCACCATCTCCAGGGGGAAAAAAATGATGATAGATAGATAGATAGATAGATAGATAGATAGATAGATAGATGATAGATAGATGAAAGAGATTGAAGTTTAAGTAACCTTAACTAACTAAGTAGAATTGCCTTCAGAATTCCTTCTGTCTTTTTCCTGAGTCATGTCCCCTGCTGTGCCCAGATGTTCAGGTCTCACTTTTGGCTCCAGTCTAGAATCTCCCTCCTTGGACAAAGCTTCTCACTCTGAAGCAAACTGTCCCACATCAAGGGCCTCCTTCCCTAGGTCTTGGTCCTTCAGAATTCGTTTGACTGACAAGAAGGAACAGTTAATAAGATAAGCTGACTTGCAGTGATGTGAAAATGAATACAAATGGTTTTGTGATTTAGTCATCCCAGATAAGCACTGCAACACTTCTGGGACTCTATCGTATAGAAATAACTTATACAGGAAAACAGCATGCTACACAAAGTTGCTGATGGCAGATTTGTATATACAGCAGCAGAAAAAGAGTATGGAGGGGCGCCTGGGTGGCTCAGTCGTTAAGCGTCTGCCTTTGGCTCAGGTCATGATCCCAGGGTCCTGGGATCGAGTCCCACATCGGGCTCCCTGCTCGGCAGGAAGCCTGCTTCTCCCTCTCCCACCCCCCTGCTTGTGTTCCCTCTCTCGCTGTCTCTCTCTGTCAAATAAATAAATAAAAATCTTAAAAAAGAAAAAGAAAAAGAAAAAGAGTATGGAAGCAGTGTAAATGTCAAACAATAATGAAAGGAATAGGAAATTATGATAAATCTTATATAAATCTGTGATAAATCTATATAAAAATCTATGATAAATCTATATATATGATAAATCTATATAAACATTAAAAAACATTCATGAAGAGGTTTGATAATATATTAGTATGAGGTAGCTGTATTACATATATATTTATTAATATATTAAATATTATAATTATAACATTATATAATATGAATGGGAAAATTAGTCAATAAGGTGCTCTCTTAAAAATATGCACATCTGGGCGACTGGGTGGCTCAGTCACTAAGCATCTGCCTTCAGCTTAGGTCATGATCCCAGGGTTCTGGGATCGAGCCCCGCGTCGGGCTCCCTGCTCCACGGGAAGCCTGCTTCTCCCTCTCCCACTCCCCCTGCTTGTGTTCCCTCTCTCGCTGTCCCTCTCTCTGTTGAAAAATAAATAAAATCTTTTAAAAAAAATGCACATCTATAGAAAAACAGTGGTGGGATTTCTCAGTTAAGATGTTTGATTGGAAATGAATCATAGAATATTTCCCTCAACACTAACAAAATATTGAAAAAATAGCAAAAACTTCACTAATTGAAAAAAAATGAGAGAAGGGGCAGAACTTAAGGGAACAACTTCAAAAACTCTTAAAGAAGTGGAAAATTTTGAAATGGAGTAGAATATAGAAGCAGAGCACAGCTCCTAAACTTTATCTTTCTTTTCTCTTCCCCTTTTAGTCAAACTAGAGTGGAAAAAAATCTTCAGAAATCTTATTAGTACCCAAAAATATAGAAAGAAGCACAATGTGAGAATCCTTTATTTCTTCTGTTTTAACGGGACAAATTTTCAAATTGGATGTTAGCAATAGATTGTATATGGAGAAGGGAAATTATGACTGATGGGATTTGTCTCTCTCTCTCTCTCTCTCTCTCACACACACACACAAAATCAGTTCAAGCTATGATTTTTTTTATTACACATCAGCTTCAAAAAGAAATGATAAGAAGCACCTGGGTGGCTCAGTCGTTGAGCGTCTGCCTTCGGCTCAGGTCATAATCCCAGGGTCCTGGGATCGAGCCCCACATCGGGCTCCCAGCTCAGTGGGAAGCCTACTTCTCCCTCTCCTACTCCCCCTGCTTGTGTTCCCTCTCTTGCTGTCTCTGTCAAATAAATTTGACATAAAATCTTAAAAATAAAACCTTAAAAAAAAAAAAGAAATGATAAAATAACAGATTAAGATAAAGCCCCCAAAATCAAAATATCAAGAAATTCATGGGGTGCCTGGCTCAGCCGGTTGGGTGTCTGGAATACTATTTAATCATTAACAATGGCTTTTTCTGGTGTCAGAATTGGGCATTGTTTCTCATATTTTTATCCTCTAAATTTTCTGCTCTCTTTGAATTGCTTTACCATAAGCATATATTATTCCTACCAAATCAAGGGAATGGTTTAAAAGGAGGGAGTGAGTAGACCAGAACCAAATATAGCAACATATTAACAGCAGGTGTTTCTGGAGATGGGCATGTGGATGATTTTTTACCTTCATCTTTACCAAGGTTTTTCTAATTTCTAAATTTTTTTTTAAGGAAATATAAATAAAAACACTGGAAGGACACCAAAGTATTAGCAACTACAAAAAAAGGATAGAATAATTTTCCACATACTCTTCTTTCTCTATATATAGAGTATACATACAGATATATATAGAGTATACATACAGATACATATAGAATATATTTTTTACAAATAATTAGATTTATAATTGGAAAAAATAAGCTTTTTAACATTGTGGCAGAAAGAGCATGAAATAAGTTCAAAGTCAAAAGATCTATGTTCTTCCTCCAATTTTATCATGATTCATTTTATGAAATTTGGCAAGATATTAACTTCTCTGAGTCTCATTTCTTTATTCATTCATTCATTCATTCATTCATTCAGAAAACTTTTATCTTGGACCAGTTTCATGCAAGTACAACTTAGGCTCCAGAGACAGTTATGAAGACAGATAAGACGAGGTCTTCATGGATCTAAAGTGTAATTAAGGAAGACAGAAAATATAAATGCTATAAATTAAGGTCATAAGTATTCCCCTTGAGGTATACAAAATAAGCTTTATGGCAAAAGTCATAAACTATGGCAAAAAGTCATAAACTCTCCCTATGGGAATTTGGGGGACCACCACAAACAAGGTGACTTTAGGTGTGGATCTTGCGGGAGGCAAGGAAAAACAGTATTCCAGACAGAGAAATGGCAGGTCCGAAGCAGGAAGGTTAAATCAGTGTTCAGGATGACCAGGAGAGTCACAACATCGGAACATCAGGTGTTCAATGGGAAAGCAATATATGTAGTTCATCAGCTAAAACTGCGTTGATGCCAAAGTGAGGTGGGTTATGTTGCCCAGTAAAGCAATGAGATTCTTCCGTGGATGATGAGGAGCCATCAAATCCTTTAATGACAGGATTCGATTTCATTTAAGAAAATTATTCTACCAACAGCACGGAGGATAGGAGCGAAGGCAGAGATGAGGGCCAGGAAGCCAGTGGAGAGTCCATTCCTTAATCCAAGTGAACAATCGTAAAGACCGGAACCATGGCAATGGCATTCGGATGGATTCAAAAGACCCGATGACCAAAAGAGCAAGAAGAAGGAGCAAAGAAGTGAATACGGTTAAAAATTCGGTTTAGAAGAATAAGTGAAATTTAGGAAAGAAAGCATATGTGAAAAATATAGCAGAGAAAAACATGATGTTAATGTTTCTAGGCTAAGCATCTGGGTGAGTTTTTATGACATTAATCGAGAGGAAGTGTAGGAGGAGCAAAATAATCGAGATAACTGGGCTAAATATTTAGGTAGTACTTACAGGGAAAAATCTGTCTCAAGATTTGTGTATTTCCATTAATGCAAATTTTCTCCTACTTCTATCATCTTTCAGCTTTCAATAGACTTCAGGACTTTTTTTTTTTTTTTCAATAAAAGCCCTGCTAGTCTCATGGCTGTGAAACACATGGAGCCATAACACTCTGTGCTTCTGCAAAAGCCTCCCCGAGCTCTCGCATCCACATGAGTGAAGACTCAGAAGTGAGCAATCCCAGCATAAAAGTGCATAATAATTAATCGTACTAAAATAACTGTTAGAAGATTAAAATGTGTAACGGTCTCAGCACCTAAGAACGATTTCTGAACTGTGAGTATCTATAGGAGTATTAAATTTGAATTTTATATAGTATAAATCCTTATGATTATGCTCATGGATGAGTAATAATTCCATTTTCTTGTCACAAAATGAGAATATTAAAGTGAGGAATTTTAAAGAGCACCCTTACTCTGATCAGCATGGCAGCGGAGGGATTAAAAATGTGGATTTCTTGGCTCAATGCCTTAAACATTACATTAAAATATGCATATTTTTAACCAGATCACAAGTTGGAGTTTCAGATTACTATGTCACATTGAAAATAGTTATTTCAGATGAAAAAGGTTCCTGATTTGTTGGTGCTCTTTAGGTGCCTCACATTTGACACTTGGTACTCTCTCATTTATATTACATATATATGAAAGTATTATTCACAACTCATATGTATGGAATAGTCATGAATAATTATTTTCTTATATAAATAGAAAGAGAAAAATGTCCTTAAGTAGTTATAAAAAAAAAAAAAAAAAAAAAACAGTATGAAAACCAGGGGCCATTTAACACCTAAACCTGAAAAGATATTTTCATTCTGGTTCAGTTCTATGTTTAGGGAAAAAGTCCTTTCTCTTTTGGTTCCTTACATTTTACATGCTTTCTTGTATTACGTGCCTTTTCTTTTCACTTTACTTCTTGCTGGAATGTACCTTTTTAAACTTCTTTTCATGAAGATCTCTGAGAGGCAAATTCTCTTAATCTTTGAATGCCTAAAAATATTCTTATTTTATTCTCATTTGGGACGATTCAATGAATAAATAAATAGTCCAGGCATCAGTATTTCTATTCAAAGTGGGATTTGTTTATAATTCAGTCATTGGGCAGAAGAGACTTTAGCACCAAGTAAGTTTTGAAATGGCTTTCACGGATGAGATCCTGCAAAAAGGACAGCGGGCAAAGAGAACCAAGACACAGCGGGCTCGGGTGGATGAGGCAGAGCATCTCAGGCACAGCCAGCATTTTGGAGGGAAGCAAGACCTTCTGGATAAATCCACTGAGGAAGGACAAGTACACAAAGACCGAGATGATTATGTGTAGCAGCGCACATTTAGCAGTCATGAAACTAGGTTGGCACAGATGTAACTGTGTTCTGCGCTATTACTGAATTTAATTAGCACTAGAACCCTATTTGAGCCAATGATGGCAAATTTGCCCATACAGGGTAAACTCATTGATTTTCAGTTCAAACTAGGTCTCCTTTGATCAATTCAATATTTGCTCCCTCTTTTCCTCTTCCTTTCTCCCCAGGGATGATATCCTAGCATTGGAATAGAGGCATGCTAGGATAAGCCTCCAACCATGCTAGCTTCTGCTGAGCTGGACAATCACTGCTGGTCTTTGGGCCTCAGTGCTCAGCCCCACATTGCCCACACTGAAACATCTGTGCCCCACTCTCTTCTCTGGCAGCCAGGTCCGCAGGGATCACCCTGATTATTTCCTCAATGGTCAAAAACTACCCGGATCAAGCCCAGTCTCTGCAACTTCCCAGGGACATGGAGAACTGCTCCTCTGTCTTCATGTGTTCTTCCTCCTCTCTCTTCCTGCTCTGATTCCTTCAGAATCAGAGTCTTTCTCTCCCCTAAAGTCCAGTTCTTGCTACAGGAAGCCCAGTCTTCTTTTTGGGAGCAGCTGGAAACTTGGCACCATTCAGCCATTTTGCATTAGCTTTGTTCATCTCCTGCTTTCCTTCACCAATCACTGCCACCCTCCCCATCCCCAGAGAACAGACTCCCTGGTCCTCAGCAACCCAGTGCCCCTGGAGATGACAGGACCTTCCATGGGTGACTCAGGGACATGGAGCACTAAAATCCAAGAGCCACAGAATTAGGGACCATCACAAAAGGTCTGCACCCTGAAGCTTGCAGAGAAGTGATAGCACCACTCTCTTCCAGCTGCGAGACAATTTGAGACTGCTCAGACTCTCAGAATTCTTGCTGGACCCTTCAAGAGGCAGCCCCTTCAAAGACAAGACTGAGACAGAATGTCCTGCAAGACAGTTGTGGCGGGAGGTGTGACTCAGAGCCTGCTAACCAATTTAGAGAATTTCTTTATGGAAACATGAAAATGTATACTTGCTGCAACTGGAACATTATTTCTAGAAGGGACCTTCATTAATGGTATTTATTCATATACATTATTTAATGCATAACAACTTATAAGGCCTGCTTTGATATGGACAGAGTTTTTGCTTTGTTATTAAATGGATTTAATTTTTATTTTGCTATACAAAACTTTCAAAAAAACAGAATCATTCTCCATCGTTCCATTCTTTTTTTAAAAAGACATAATTTGAAATATAGCTATAATAGGGGGGCACCTGGGTGGCTCAGTTGGTTAAGAATCTGAATTTTGGTTTCTGCTCAGGTCATGATCTCAAGGTTGTGAGATTGAGCCCTGCGTCAGGCTCCACGCTCAGTATAGAGTCTGCTTGAGATTCTCTCTCCTTCTTCCTTTGCCCCTGCTCCCCCAAGTAAATGAATAAATCTTTTTTAAAAAAGAAAAATAGCTATAATAGGAAATAAAGGCTTTGACTTCTCAACAGCCAGATGTTCTCAAATTTAACCGTTCAGAACTCAATTTGCATATCTTCTGGAAGAGTACACTGGACAGCTATTACGATTATTAATAATTTTGCCTAGCGGGCCCCCACAGCACCCATGTGAGTCTGGAAACTGCTTACATCTCTCACGTTTGCTGCGTGTGCAGCCGTTCTGAAGATGGGCTTGGCCAGAGCTGACCTCATCTGGGCTGACCAGTCCTCACCCCAGGGATTGTCAAACTTCCATAGGAGAAAAGAAATGGGACTCACTCCCTTCTAGAGAAGCTGACAAAGATAGCAGCCCATAGCAGGAATTTCTGACTTTGAATTCCCAAAGGAGCTTTAAAAAACATTGCCAATGTCTGAAACCCAGTCTAGACCCACTGAAGCAGAATTTCTGGCAGTAAGGGTCAGATACTAATATTTCTCCAAGAACTTTTTATTTTATTTTGAATAATTTCATGACTACTGAAAAGTTGAAAGAATTGTACAGTGAACACCTGCACACACCCCTTCACCTAGATCGCATTAATTGTTAACATTTAGGGATGAATGAGTTTTTAAAAACTCCCCAGGTGATACTAATACAGAATTGAGACCAACCCCCAGTGATATGTAACTGAGAAGAACCCAACTATGAAAAGGACAGTATAAAATGAAGCAGATACACCAAGAAGGAAAAAGATTTTTTTAAAAGAGTCCTGGTGATGCTCAGAACCCTGCTATTTCATGCCCTGGGTTCTATGAGATACCCCAGAATCTTTATAATAAAATTACCTTTGGGACTTAAAGTCATGTGATTTAGGAGCTCGTTCATTGCAATCAAAAGATTCAAGAATAATACGCAAAGGCAGCATGATTCTACAGACTTACGCCTAACTAAAAATAAAACCAGAGTCTATTGGCTTTCGAGATCAAGATTATGTTAAGAGAAATACATTTTTTTAAAAAACACACAGAAGCCTTGAGAGATCAAGATTATGTTAAGAGAAACACATTTTTAAAAAAAATACACAGAAACCATGAATACCCAAGATTATGGGATTAAAGATAATTAGACCACATGCTAAACTATGGTTTTGTGGAACTAGCCAGTGTGTTCTAAAGCAGACTGTTTTTCCACTGGTGAATGAAGTCCAATCTTGCATAATGCAAGCACAGTACCAAGGCAGGAGGGGCTGGTGGCAGTGGGAGGGGGAGTGCTCTGTCCCAGGGGTGAGAACTAAGTATTTTATCAGTGAGGTGGTTTAGAATCACTGGAACATGCAGATAATAAAAGGGAGACTGACTTTTAGTCGGTTCTATTATTTGTTTAGACCCATTTAGAAATATTATTCTCCATAGACACTGCAACCCATTATGGCCCAGACCCAGGACAAACCACTTCCACCCCAGACCCCATGTCCCCGCTCCCAGGTCCAATTTTAGAAAGACCAAGCAGTCACCAGGCTTGACACTGTCCCCTGATCTCAGTATCTCTGAATAAGAGTCTTGGTTTTTATTTACAAATTTTCATTCATTTTGCAAAAAGACAATGATGCTGTAACTCTATATCATGCAAATACATTTGGAACGGGATTTGGGCTAGTACCCTTTTAGGATACAAGCCCTCCAGGCATAAAGTACATGTTTTGCAGTCTTTTAAGGCTAATTATTTGCTCAGCAAAGTACCTGAAATCATTTCTCTGAGCTACAAATAAGTTGATGTTTCCAAACTCTAAGAATAGAAATGAACTCTGAAAGAGGAAATTGAATACAGTAAACCAAAGATAATGTGAGATAAACTCAAGCCTCACTCTTCCATCTGTGAGTTTCCTGTAGGAGGGGAAAAACACACTTTGTCAAAATTCAAAGGATAAAAGTTTGTTGGTTTTTTTTAAGATCGATTGATTGATTGATTTGAGAGAAAGACAGAGACAGTGACAGAGAGCATGAGCAGGGAAGGAGAGGGAGAAGCAGGCTCCCCGCAGAGCAGGGAGCCCGACACGGGGCTCGATCCCAGGACCCTGGGATCATGACCTGAGCCGAAGGCAGACGCTTAACTGACTGAGCCACCCAGGCGCCCCAGGATAAAAGTTTTTAAGCAAAACTAAACTCAAAATTTACACTCAAGAAATAGCGATCAATAATCCTTCAGGGAAAGGAAGAAGAAGAATGAAGCATCCACCACAGCAGTATTTTAAGGAATGCTGTGAAAATCGATGCCAGCAGAAGCATTTGGGGTTCCTCTCCCCATTGGGAAGACGGACACAATGCCGACAAGCTTATGAACCAAGAGAAATCTCCCCAAAGGCTACATTCCTCCTGAGAAAGTCTGATCTGAGGAAAATAAGGTTCAGGATCAAATTCTTAATGCCATCGGTTAGTTGTTGGAAGTGCAGGACTTTTTTTTTGTGAAGGTGTAAACATATTCCTCTGTTTTCAGGGAGCCTTTAAAGCTGATGATGCCTAATAATAAGTCCAAATTATAGATAAAACATGACAAAGGTTGATGAGGGGAAATAATGATTTAAAAACAGTTAATTCGCTTCTGTATTTGCACGTAATCATTTTTAAGTCATCAGAAAAAATAACCATTTCTTTCAAGATTCCAATTTCCTGGACTCTGATATCTGGACGGGATCAGAGGAGCAGAGGGTAATAAAAACACAATATTTTCATACCAGGCTAGAGATCTTACTGAAGTATATAAAGTGCCTCCAAATTACCAAATTCCTTTTCATTATTTATTCACTGTGTATGTTATTAACGAAACCCCAAATTACAAAGCCTCACAACTGTAGAATCATAATGGGTTGCTCATCTCTGAAATTCCTCTCCAAAGGAAGTCACTGGAAGGAGAAGGAGGATGTGAGAGTACTCACTGTGGCTAGCCGACTGCAAAGTCCCTGGCCCCTGGACACATAGGTGTCAGTGGCTCTTCTTCATGGTATCTTGCAACAAATCAGCAGGCTGGGCTCCTGCAGCTCTGAGCAGCCAATGTAGCCCCGAATGGCGGATTGTCAAGCTGAGGCGTCCAGGCTGGGGCTGGCGCCCGTGCCAGCAGCCAGCCCCACATACAGGAGGAGCACCGCAGCCTGACGGACAAGTCCAGCATGGGAGTAGCTCCTGCAGTGGGAGAGGCCCAGTGCCGGAGAATGGATGAGTCATGCGCTAGGTGAGCCACACAGACTCTCACAAATAGCAAAGGCTTCTCTTTCTGTCAAGGAAGCCAAGACTACAGCGGTGGCACAGTGTCCGTGGTACTCGGCCGTACCTACGAACACCCTTATGAATCTACCTACACCTGAAAATGGGGTATGGAAAACACAAGTATCTACGCCTGCAGCTCTGTCTTTGGCTGGCTTTTGGGTCACTAGGATTATGATAGTATGGGTCTCTGATCGTTCCCTGTTGTCCCTACATCCAGGCACGGGGTCGCATTGCAATTCGTAACCTCTCTATGGGTGGATGGGGGCATGCAAGCTGTTCTGCCATGGTGACCGGCAATTCAAAATGGTAGCCTGGATCCCTGAATGACTGTAAGAAGCAGAGGGCCTTGCTGGCCTGTGATGGGCATGAGCCAAAAACTAATCCTTATTGTTCTTAGTCACTGAAATTTGGGAGCTATTTGTTACCTCAGCATAACCCAGCCTCTACTGACTGACTCGAGGACCAAGGCTCTTGGAAGGAAACATGGGCAGTGAAGTATTTTTCTAACTTTGAAACACTCGAAATTCCTTTCTAAATTTTTTTAAGCATTCACGGGCTTTCTAGCTCTCCAAAAAGGCCCATGTTTCAAAAACCACATTTATGATTATTTGTGGAGTGGCATTTTTCAAAACCCTAAGAAGATCTTATAACATTGTGACAGACACTCCTTATTTTTAATCCCAGCACTCTTTCATCATCTTTTGCTTCTTAGTTCTTGATCTTCTGGGGAGTGGCAAGAGATTTGAGAATCCCCTTTGAGGCTGAAATCCACTCAAGTCCATCCATTAAAGGGGAAAATTCAATATTTTTGTTGTATATATACAATGTTCCCAATGTGTCATATAGTGGCAGATATGTTGTTTATGTGAAATATGACCCTGACCTCTCAGAGCTCACAGTCTAGTTGGAAAGAGAAGAAACATACATGTGAAAATGGGCAAGGTCTCCTTTGTTAAGAGGTGAAACAGTCAGTCCAATGCAGGGGAAAGTGGATGGAGGCTGGTGGTCGGGACCACTTCATGGAGCCTGCAGGGCTGGGCCAGGACACAGCCATTTATATGGATGAGCAAAGTTTGGGCAGCAGGAAAGAAGTAAGCTTGTTCATAGTTCATTTATTCAGTAAACTTTTATCAAGCATCTACTAGAGACCAGGAATGTAGAAGCTGGTAAAAGCTCCCACTGCAAACCGAGAAAACCAGCTCAGGCATTCTTACCTGGGACTCTTAACTTTTTAAAAGGTAAGTACTGGCCTAAACTAAATAAAGCAGAGCCTCCTCACCCAACGCGCCCTGACTCACACGTTACACACTGGTAATGCCCTACTGAGTGTTTCCATCGTGTTATTTCAAGTGTCCAAGCCTCCATGCAAGCTGTGTCCCATGCCTAGGACAGCTTTCCCACCTCTGACTGCTGGCTAACTCCTTGTCTTCAGTCAGGAGTCAACCCCACTGGCTCTTTCTTGAGGGAGTCTCCTCCAGAGCCTGAGGTGAAACTGAGTACCCTTCCTTTTGCACACACTTTATCACTGATTTTGCAATGTTGGAATCTGAATCTTCCCCTCTGAAGTCATCTTCACCAGGGTTGTGACCTAGCCCATCTTGTTCATCTCGCTCTAGCTTACAAATTGGTTCATATCCATTTTCCATTCCATTGGCCTCTTCTACAGCCTGAAAGGCCCCCGCCCATCCCCACCCACAGCTTCACCTGGCTGACTCACTCTTGTCCTCAGGTGTTTCCTCCACTGCTGGACCTTCTATGACCAACCATCCCTGCCCAGTTCCCTGCTTCGTACCACCATGGTCCGTGGTACACAAGACCAGTGCCGCTCCATCATGTAGGTTTCAGTTCACATGTCATCTCCTCAGAGAAGCTTTCCCTGATCTGGCAGTCATTATTTACCTGCCCAAGGTCATTCTGTCTTCTTTCTCACCCAAAATCTACATTTGATGATTCATAACTATTTTGAACAGGTCTTCTTTCCTGGTCACTGAATCAAATGTGGGCAGGTGACTGTGTTCAGTGAATTTTAAGGGAAAGTCCACTGGGAGATGACAGTGTTCTAGGAAGAATTTTCTCCTGATACAATGAGGGAGATACTCTGGTGGGTGGGGGGGGGGTATCTTCCCTCCTTTCCCCCAACTCTTTCTCTCTCTGGCTTTGGGAACCATAAGATGTAATGTCTGCAGCTATGGCAGCCATCTTGCAACTATGAGGCTGAGGAGAATTCCAACATGTTAAGGAGGGGAAACAGAAGGATAGAAAAAGCCTTGGTCCTTAACGACACCACTAAATTACTGAAATTAATAACATCTGGCTTTTTAAAATAATTAAGTCACCTAAGACTTATGCCACTGTTAGGTTTTCTATTACTCATAACCAAAGTAATTTAGTTGATACTCCTAACCCCCTATCTTAAGTAGCACCCCATTCTCTATTATACTCCATTTATTTTCCTCATATATATCACTAGTCAAAATTACCGTGCTTATTAGAACACTGTTGGTTTATTATCTTCCCCCACTAGAAGCTAAGGACTGTGGGGGCAGGAACCTTGTCAGTTTTATCACTGCTATATTTCTAGCACCTAGAATGGTGCCTGGCACTTGGTAGGAGCTCAAAAAATATGTTACCCAAGTGATTGGATGAATGAATACCTCTGGTAACAACTCTGTTTCTTCTCTGTCTCTTATAGCAGACTGTGAGCTCCTTTATATCAGAAACCCAGATTTTGTTTATTTTTATTTCCCCCCAAAACAGACTGCTTGAGATACAGCAGATAATTAACAAATATTTCATGAATAGCAACATATGCTCTCCAGACTCTGTCTTGAATAACCACCCTCCACTTAGGATACAATTGCTGAACATCCAATATTGGACACCTTGGTAAAGGAAATCTAGACTGTTGTTTCGTGTGTGTGTGTGTGTTTTAAAAAATTATTTATTTATTTATTTTAGAGAGAGAGACAAAGAGAGAGCAGGGGGGAGAAGCAGAGGGAGAGGGAGAAGGAGAGAAGCAGACTCCACATTGAGCACGGAGCCAGATGCGGGGCTTGATACCACATCTCTGAGGTCCTGACCTGAGCTGAAATCAAGAGTTGGACGCTCAAGCTACTGAGCCACCCGGGTGTCCCTGGACTGTTGTTTTATGATAGTTAAGCTTACAAGAGAATTTTATAATAAAGTCTTAACTTGGCAAAACATCTTAGAGATTGGCCTTGTAGACCAAACTTCAGATCAAATACTTCCAGTATTGAAGAGCGGAGCCCCTCAGGAAGCAATGCTCACAGTCCCGTTGCAATCACATTCCCCAAGTGAGCTCTACTAGGCTTCTTCAGGATTGACAGCTAGGGCCAAGCTCTTACCTATTCATCTTGTCTTTGAAACCCAACCCGGAAAGAAATGCCTTCTCCATGTCTGCACACAAGCAGATGAACCTGGCAGGGATAAAAGTGCCATATGTCACTGACTCTAAGATGCCACTGATTGTAAGATTCCCATTGTTTTATGGCCCACTAAGAAAAAACAAAGTTAAACTCTAAACAATGATATAAAACTATGGGACTGTCAGCCGAGAAAAGGAGGCAAAACTGACAAAGAATAAAAAAAGTCTTTATTTGGCATCTCAGAGTTATATTTGGGGGAGCACAGATTCCAGAGTAACCGGAAAAGTGTCCCACTCATGCAGGGAAGAGCATGAGGTTTTTCTGAAAAAGAAGGGTAGGGTAATTACACGAATTAAAGAAGAGAAGAGGAAAAAAAGTTGCTAATTTGGTGCCGACCAGTTGAGACACTTTTGATTACTACCTTAATGATTAATTTATTGGTGTTATCAAACAAAACTGTCCCTGGTATGTATTAGTTAACTTCACTGTCCTCATTTGATCAGAATGCCAGTTGCTTTGTTGAAACTTTATGAGCAACTACTTTTGAAACGATTGCTGTTTCTGGCCCAGCTTAAGAGTTCATTGGTGGGAAAGGAAAATGGAGTTTCCAAATGGAGTCTCTCATGTCCTGAAACTTTATACAACCCCACAGAACAATACTAGAATATATCTCAATTTCAGAGGTGCAACTTAGAATTGACAAAATATAAAATATGGTACTTTTATTTTAAAATAATGAATACAGAATTCCACAGCCCCTCCGTGCAGTGGGTCAATCCTGCTGTGATTCACTGGCAAGCTCCTTTTTTCCATAATCCTGGGTGACAAATGACAGTACATTTGTTCTCTTCAAACCACTGATGTAACTTCTCCCCACCCCTAATGTTACCATCCTTACTGCACATTTTACAGAGAAAACAGAACCCATCAGATGAGAACTCTATCCACTCCTCACCTCCAGCCCCATAAACACCACCCCCCTCCATCCTGCATGCACTCCTGCCTTCTCCTCCTTCCCTCCTATCATGTTAGAGGAAGTGTCTGTCTTCCTGTCAAGATGTGTCCCTTCCCAGGAGCTCTACCCCTTCTCCTCAGGCTTTCTCCAGGACGGCATTCCTTTAGATTTCCCACTTCCTCCCTCATCAATCTCTCCTCCACAACAGATCATCCCATTAATGCTCAAATATGCTCAAGTATCTTCCTTCCTAAAACAAAACAACAGCCCCTGCTTTGTTCCCTGTGCTCCTACTGACTCTGCTCCAGGCTCTCCTTCCTAGCTAACCTTCTCCTGGGAACTGTCCACATGGCTGTCTCCACTTCCTAACCTTTGGGTCTCCCTCAATCCAGTTTTCTCCTCACGCCACTGCAGCCAATGTAAAAAGGTCACCAATATTCTCCCTCTTAATAAATCAACCTATCAACTCTATTCTCTTCTCACTTGATCTCCTGGCAACATTCAACTCAGTTGACCTCTTCTCCCTTTTTCGAAACACCTTAAAAAAATTATTATTTTGGGGCGCCTGGGTGGCTCAGATGGTTAAGCATCTGCCTTCAGCTCAGGTCATGATCTCAGGGTCCTGGGATCAAGTCCCATGTTGGGCTACCTGCTCCTTGGGAGCCTGCTTCTCCCTCTGCCTCTCTCTCTCTGTCTCTCATGAATAAATAAATAAAATCTTTAAAAAAAAATTATTATTTTGGTAAAAAAAAATATATACATATATATATATATATGTATGTATGTATGCAATTCAGGGATGCCTGGGTGGCTCAGTCGGTTAAGCGTCTGCCTTTGGCTCAGGTCATGATCCCAGAATCCTGGGATCAAGTCCCATGTTGGGCTCCCTGCTCAGCAGGGAGTCTGCTTCTCCCTCTCCCTCGGCCTGTCTCCCCCTCCGCTTGTGTACTCTCTCTCTCTGACAAACAAATAAAATCTTTTTAAAAATAAAATAAATAAATAAATAAAATTTACCATCTTAACCATTTTTAACACTCAACAGTGTTAAGTATATTCACATTTTTGTGCAATAGATCTCTGGAACTTTTTCATCTTGCAAAACTAAAACTTAATACCCCATGTCCTCCTCCCCCCAGCCCCTGGTAACCACAATTCTACTGTCTGTTTCTATGAATTTGGCTTCTCTGAATACCTCACATATTGTGGAATCATACATTATTTGTCTTTTTGTGACTGGCTTCCTTCACTCAGCATAATGTCTTCATGGTTTATCCATGTTGTAGCATCTGTCAGAATTTCATTCCTTTTTAGGGCTGAGTAATATTCCACTGTGTATATATACCACATGTTTATCTGTTCATCTACCAATGGACATTCGGGTTGCTGAAACACCCTCCACTTAAATCCATGTGATCCCCATCTTCCTATTTCCTCTCTGGTCTCTTCTCTACTGACTTCTAAGTTTCCCAAGTCCTCTCTCTTCATCCCTTGCCTCACTTCCCTCTCCTCCCGCCCCACCTCTGTCCTTCCTGGAGTAGCTCATCCATTTCCACAGCCTTGATCTGCAGGCCATATTTCTCCTCAGCAATACATTCATATGTCAGCAAGTCCTATCATTTTTTCCTCAAAATACATCTCAAATCTGTCCATTTCTATCTCCAGCCAGTCCAGGACATCTTTTCCCCTTGCCTACACTAATACACTTTCACATTGTCTCCCTGATTTTACTCTTGCCCCCTTCAAATCTGTCTTTCAAAAGTATCCTCAAACATATATTTAATCACATCATTTGCTCTCTTCAAACCACTGATTAAACCTACTTTCGTTGCACTTAGAATAAGATTGGTGCTCCTCATGTGCCCTGAAAGGCCTAGTTGACCTGGGACATGTCTGCCTCTCCAGCCCCACGTTGGGCCTCTCTTCTTCCAGTCCACTCTGAGGACCCAGAGGTAGAAAAGCTCCGGAAACATACCAAGCTGTTTTCCACCTCCAGCCACTGTGTATCCTGTTTCTTCTGCCTAGGACCACTGTTCCAGGTCTCCTTCTCCCCACCCCCTTGCCCCACTGTCTTCTTCAACACACACACGCACACGCACACACACACACACACACTCTTTGTGGGACTGGCTGTCTCTCCTCTCTAGCATGCCAAGTAGACTAAAATGAAGGAAAAGAAGCACCTGGGAGTAAACCTTAAAGAGGCTCTCACTCAGGGAAGTGCCAAACCTGCACTTGACTGAGAGTGAAGGCCTCCTTAAACCTTGTGTCCTAGGCCCCTCTCCTGTTTTGCCTCAGTCCAGCCTTGCTCCTCCCTCAGGTCTTAGCTCCAGTATCACTCTCAGAAAGGCCTTCTTTGACTATTCTCTCTCTAAACAGGGAACCCCATCCATCTACCCACCTACCTCATCATCCTGAATTACTGCACCATTTGTTTCTCTCAGTTCATTTATTCTAAGTTATAATTATCTACATATTTATTAATTTGGAGGTTGTCTGCTTATCCCCCCCCACTTCTGCAGGAAAACCAGAGCTGTACACATACAGTAAATGTTTGGTTGTGAATTCATTTAATACCCACAATTACTTATCCTGGAAAGAACATTGTTCAAATTCTATCAGGCTCTGGTCACCTTCTTCTGCCTTCTGGGGGTGGAGGAAAAGGGAGAAGGAAGGAGGGTAAGAGTTGCCACAGGACTGATATGGGAAATACAGTTTCTGTGAACTCTTCAGATTTCCAAGGGTGAAAAAAATTCAAGGATTACTAAGATCTTCTTGGAAGGAGCCAAAGAAATCTTGACATTTAACCCAATATGCAAAATTTAAAGGCCATTTGGTATGATATAGTGGCCTCATTTCTGACATGATACAATAAAACTTTTGTCATACGTAAGAACAACACTTCACTTTTGACGGGTCAACAGCCCAAATAACTACCTAAACAATTTATTGAT
Organism: Mirounga angustirostris; assembly: GCF_029215605.1. NCBI lineage: Eukaryota > Metazoa > Chordata > Mammalia > Carnivora > Phocidae > Mirounga > Mirounga angustirostris. Next base: position 43,194,857 of record NW_026991716.1, on the reverse strand, counting down.
CAAACAAAGCTGAGTCCGTTAGACCTGTTGTATGTAGTAAGAGAACGTCACCTTGGCAGAATGAGTTGGTTTCTGAAGAGGGAAGTCAGATATTTATAGAGTTTACAGGCCTTGAAAACTGGAGAACTGGTTGGGTTTGGCCAGTCTATGACATAAAGACTTGGCTGGATGGGAACAGCACAGCAAAGGTCTCCAGCATGTCTTGATGAACAAGCTGCTTCAGTAGATAATAAGCTGTTCTCTGTGGTTCAGAGCTTATCTTCCAGGGGTAAATATTTCCTGAAGAGCAAGTACCTAAGCTATTTTTGCTTATTTCTGCATGTGTTATTTCACACTGGGACAGGAAAGAATGTTCAGTTCCAATATTGCTTAACACAGGAAAGTACGTTGGTTTGAATTCGCAGCCATCAGGAAAGCTTATCTGTCAAGTTCTACAACTCGCCCTCAATTTTAATTTGCATTCCCTCTTCATTGCCCACCCCTCACCTTTCTTCAACTCCGCTGTTTATGTGGTTGATAACCTCGTTTCCCGTCTTAATCACTAAAGAGGCTTTTAGGCTCAAATTTGATCAGCAGGAGATCCTATTTTCTTCCTCTTCCAGCCTTACCATCTACCACAAAATTAGCCATCGCTGGCTAACTTAGAGTCTGGTTGCTAGAAGGAACTGTAATGGTGAATAAGTCCCAGGGGGAACGCGTTTCCTTTCCATTGTATTCATCAATTCACCTCAAGCCACCTCCTTGTTTTCCTTTTTAAAGGACTGGTCCTTTCAGCTGATTTCCTGTGTTAATATTTACTGGCGGCTCCAGTTCTGGTTCACTTCCCGATGCACCTCCCAGTGCCTTCATTCAGTGTGGTTGCTGCTGTTCTTGCCTGGCATCCTGTGGGTTTGGGTCTCAGGGGAAGGCTTCCAGCAGCACCCGCTTCCCTGACTTCTCAGGGGTTACTGGACTCGTGGGTAAACACTGCTGACTTGTTGACTATAGAAGTCCTCCCTAAGATTAAATAAGAGTAATTCTAAAGAGGAGTCACAACCAACTGTTCATACAGGTGGAATCAAGGGCAAGAAGGGGTAACACTAAACATACTACTTTTTAAATGTATATAATGCTAGAGTTTGAACAGCCCTTAAAATTCAAGTTTCTAGTTTTTCATTTGAAGACACAGATGCAAAGAGGTGATAAAATCTACTTAAGGTCCCTGAGATGGGGAACACAAGGCCAGGTTAGAAGCCAGATCTTGACTCTGATCTCCTCATTCAAGAGTAGAAAAGAACTACTCAGTAGTGAATCCAAATACTGACATGTAACCTAGCCTTTGCCCCTTGCATTGTCTGTAGATCCTGTCTTGCAAAACTTTTTATAAGAAAAAATTTTAGTTCTTATTAATTCAATTTAGTGTTATAGAGGTGATTAGGGGGTCCTAAAATAGTATCTATTAAAATAGGCTGTAGAAGCACATCAAACCCTTAAAACTGTATGAAAATCATGTATGTGTGTGAGTGCATCCTTCTGAGCCAAAAGAACTATTGAGGGATTCTCAAAGCACATAGACCCACTGTACCAGAGCTTGGTTCTCTAAAAGGCACATTTATGCCTCCTCCATCACCAACCAGCTGTGTAAACTTGGCCAGTTATCACCTCTCCCTTCCTCAGTTTGCTCATCTGTAGATGGGGGGGTGGCAAACTATTTGTCCACCCAATATTTACACTCCATTTTCCCTTATTAACAAGCTCTGTCTGATTTTCTTCAGAGTTGCAATGTGTTCTGTTAAAATGCATGCATTCCAACAGACCCTTGTGACTAGAGCTGGTTATGTGACCAAGTTCTGGTCAATGAGAAGTTAGTTGAAGTCATTGGGTGAAGCTTTTGGAAAAGTTCCTATTCTTTTCCATTAAAAGAAAGGGAAGTCGGGGGAGCAGATTCAGCAGGCACATGAAAGAAGGCATTCCTGCCTTCTACCTGGGATTCAGATTCAACACCTATTTTGTAAAATCAAGAATGAAAGCCACATGCTAAGGATGGCAGAACAGAAATAGGAGAAGTTGTGGTTCTTGATACCTTCCTTGAGCAGTTTACACAAGTTCTGGGCTATCTCCTGATTTGTGACATTATGAGAAAAAATTACACTGTACTGTGGTTTTGTTGTGTGTGTGTGTTTACATGCAGCCAAATACAGGATTTGATAATATTACCTTCCTCAAAGGATTGTCAGAGTTGATCCGTTCTAAATCCCTTCCAAGAGTACCTGGCATGAGTCCTTATAAGCGTTAGCTACCTTTGCTACCACTCCTACTACCATTACTATCACTAGTTCTCCCATCACTGGTACTGCTGTAGTTTAGCTCAGAGCATATGTGCCTTTTGGGGCATGAGTAAAACAGAAGAGAAAACTAGAAAAGTAAATACAGATCACACTGGGATGTGCTTTAAATATCAGGCATCAAAGCTTGTGAATCTAATCTGTCTTCACACAGGTCTAGAAGAAGAAAGTTTTCTAGCAGACTATTAGCCTTAGGAACTCACTGCCTCATGATAAATAATTTATCCTCATAAGAGAAAACTCTTCTGAAATGGAAAAGCCTCATCTGGGACAATGACCAGGGTCAGAAGGGGGTTTGAGTCGAGCAGGGCATTAGCTTATTACTCTCTATTGTTTTCTCATTAGGTCCTTTTTTTTTTTTTAAGATTTTATTTATTTATTTGAGAGAAAGGGCATGAGCAGGGGATAGAAGGGCAAAGGGAGAGGGAAAGGCAGACTCCCCACTGAGCAGGGAGCCCCACATGGAGTGTGGGACTCCATGTGGGGCTTGATGCAGGGCTCGATCCTAGGACCCCCAGATCATGACCTGAGCCAAAGGCAGACACTTAACTGACTGACCCACCCAGGCGCCCGTCTCATCAGGTCTTCTCTAGTCTCACTTTCTTCTCCTTGCCTCACTGTGGGTGTGTATTAATGGATTTGTATTAATGTCATCTACTGCAATAGCTACCAGAGTTTATACACAGGGTAAACCCGGGATGGAGGCTCAGCCTACTTGGAGCCCATGCAGACTGATGTAAGCCTTGTGAAGAGAGAAGTAGGGAGTATAATTAGGTACAATTTATGTAAAGGGCTCTGGGTACATATATTTAAACCATTAAACATCTTCGTATCATTAACTCAGCTGGTAATGCCACTTCTAGGTCTTTATTGTAAGGATATGAGATGTATCCAAATATTCATGTAAAAGAAGTTTTATCACAGCCTTATAATAGTGAAAAACAGAAATTTATGTAAATGTCCAACAGTTCAACAATTAAATTAGTTAAATATATTTTATAGTTTATATGATAGAATATTACACATGTAAATTCATGTTTTGGGGAATACTTAATGATGTGAAAAAACTAATAAAATGTCAGGTAATAAAATATCCAGTTTATATCCATGCCACATGGACAAATATTTTTAAAAATAATTTTTTCAAAATATTTGTCATTGTTAAAAAAAATGTAATTGTTATCTCTTTTCTGGTTACCAGATTTGTGGGATTTGTGGGAAAAGTGCAAAACAAAAACCTTCATCAGTCAGGTTTTCAGAAAACAGAAGCAACTCTTCGTATTCCAAGTACTGAGGGTTTTAATCTAGGGAATGAGAGGTTTACAGGTCTGTTGGAGTGGCCAGGGGAGCAATACTAGGAGCTGTTACCAAAGTCTCAGCCTGCACCTGCAAAGCGGGTGGTTGCCAAGAACGCACCAGAAATCACAGAGTCTGCAGGAAGCCCTGCCCACTCTCCTTGCGCTCTGGGGATTGTTCCGTAGGGGCAGGAAGGAAAAGCGCCCAGAAAGACGCAGCTCGGCCTGAAGCAATCCCAGGACCAGGCTGCAGCACGTGACTCCCAGGCAGCCCACAGCGCAGGTGTGCGTGGGTGGGCCCCCAGCCAGCTCCAGGGCCTCTCCTCTCCGTCTGCAGGCCGCCCCCCGTTTACCTGCAGCCCCAGTGGCGGAAATGCCCTATAGTAAAGTAAAGGAAAAAAGAAAAAAGTGTCTAAAACAAAATGCAAAAGCAACAAAAGTTTTAAAAGTGATAATACTGTGAAAGTTTCCACTTACCTCGAACTTCCCATTTGGGGCACCCGAGTCCTGAGGTTCTACCAGGGGGACTCCTTGGGGGGGAGGGGGTCTCTAGAAGGGTAGTGTTCCACCAGTCCAGCTATCTATTACACATGAAACAATATGTAAAGGGTTCTTTGTTCTATTTTGTTTTTTGTTGTTGTTGTTGTTGTTTTACCTCAGAGGATTATGCAAAGGATTTGTACAGCGCAGTCCTCAATTCTGACAGAATTCCATAAATAAGTCACTGCTCAAACTGGGGATGACTTTTTGAAATACACCCCTTAAAAACGTACTTTCTCTCACCTGTGAACTGAATTGTTCTCCTGAGCCTTTCCAACAATACTCCAAACAGAAGGGAATAAGGCTGGGACATAGGAACATTTCAGTCTGACAGGGAGAAGAGAGCCTATAGTAGGCGGAATAATCCCCTCTCTTCCCCACACCATAGATGTCCACGTAGATGTCCTAATCCCTGGAGCCTGTGAATATATTCCCATACATGGCAAACAGGATTGCAGATGTGGTAAGTTAGGACCTTGAGATGGGGAGGTTAGCCTGGATTACCCAGGTGAGCCCAGTGGAATCACAAGGGCTCTTCAAGGTAGAAGAAGGAGATGGGAGATTCGGGGTCACAGAAAGTTGGGACTACACAAAAGGGTGGAGAGAGGCAATGTAAGGACTCACCCCAACATTGCTGGCTTTGAAGACAGAGAAAGGGAGTCCCAATTCAAGAAGCATAGGCAGCCTGTAGAAATTGGAAAGGGCAAGGAAAGAATTCTCCCCCAGAGCCTCCAGAAATGAACTTGGCCCTGCCAACACCTTGATTTGGCACAGTGAGACTTCTGATCTCCAGTGTGTAAGATAATACTTTCTGTTGTTTATGCCACTAGTTTGTGGTGACCACAGAAGCAATGGGAAATGAATACAGAGCCCTTCTCCTTCTGGGACAGGAGGGGCCCGAAGAGAGAACGAGAGCAGGGCAAGACATGAGATGTAAGTATCTTCTCAGGTCTATACTCATCTGGGAAGGAAAGGGCAGAGGGAAGCAAGGGGCTCAGGAACACACAGCTACACTTGGGGAGACCCAAGAACGGGGGATGAAAGCCCCATTTCCACTAACATGTCATGGGGAGTTTCAAACTAGAGGAGTCTCATGAGGTGCCCGGCATGTTGCTAAATGTTGAACCAAGACAATAAATAGTAAAAGCAAAGGAAATAAGAGTGTAATGAGCTAGGTGTTAATCATCTCTCTTCCCCTGCCTGAGCATAACTTTACCCAGAAATCTATGGAGGCCTTAGTTAGGGGAAGCTTCGAGAATTGTTGGAAAAATCAACATGAGATGAGGCAGTGCTACGATCAGAGACTTGTTCTTGGAGATCTGGGCAGGAACCAAGTGTGTTATCAGTGCAATGCCATGGGAAACTCGTCAGGGTGAGCAGCACCTCAGTGGACATGGGATCAGTGAAGATACTGCCCTGGGAGACCAAAGAAGACTCAAAGGACAGAGCATAAAACTGAGGTCCTACCTCCTCCTGCTGCCAAGATGTATCTAATTTCCCAGCACACAGTCACCACCCTAAGAACAAAGACCCTTGAGTAGGGGAAACAGCTTGAGAAGAACTTTAATTGCTACTTTATATACATATAATAATGTAAGCCATATAAGATTGTTGCCTTTGAATGATAAATTTTGTCTTTTCTTCCTGCCGTCAGCAGGAACAAGGGCTTTAGACCAAGATAAAATCAGGGGCGCCTGGGTGGCTCAGTTGTTAAGCGTCTGCCTTCGGCTCGGGTCCTGATCCCAGGGTCCTGGGATCGAGCCCCACATCGGGCTCCCTGCTGCGGGAAGCCTGCTTCTCCCTCTCCCACTCCCCCTGCTTGTGTTCCCTCTCTCGCACTCTCTCTGTCAAATAAATAAATAAAATCTTTAAAAAAAAAAAAAAAAGATCAAGATAAAATCAAATAAGCATAAAGCCTTTTTACATGACACGTACACAGACATATGCAATGGACTAAGATAAATATACATTATTTTCTTTCATTTTTCATTTCCTTCCCTCCTGCCACGGGACTGGTGATAATCTTGGTGAGATTAAGGAAATGGTTCCTTCTACATCTGAATACTTTCATTGCTTTTGTCACCCTCCAGAACCTTTACCACTATTAAGAATCATAGATAACCTCTAGTTCTGTCACTTGCTCAAAATAACTAAGCCTTGAGCGCTTATCAACCAGCTGATACTCAGGGAAGTGCCCTGCAGATGGCTGGCTGAGTCTACTGGTCATGGAAAGAGCTGTCTGATGTTGTCCCACTCTGTTCTCCCCCAACGTCTGTACCACCTCTGCAGTCTTCCTGATGACCTTACCCTTTCTGGGATACTATTCTTCTCTGTTTCTGTGGCCCTGTAGTCATCACCATGATACGGACACTTTAATTCCATTTTCTCGGAATTGAAAAGTCATTTTAGGCTTAGAATTTGAGCTGAAAACAGATTTGCTTTTTCAAGCATAGTCACAGCACCATGGACTCTCCGACGACTCCGTGCTCTGGGCTGTCATGCCGGACTCCAACTCTGTGGCAATTACACTAGGCCCTTGGGGAGAAGACAGAGTGGCAAAGTAAGGGATGCTTGATCAGAATCTCCGCAAGAAGCCCACAGCACAAGCTTACTATTTTGTGAACTTGTTTCCTAAGTGCCTGTGGAGGAGATTTGTTGTCTTTGGCCTGGTTGATATAGGAACACATGGCAGGACAAAATGGAGAAACAGAAGCAGCTCCCAGCGAAGCAAGGATGGACAATAGCAGATCACATGTGTGAGAAGATCTGAAGAACCACTACAGCAGCCTGGGTTCAGAGGAGCCTTCATGGTCTCAACAAACAGGAGGAAGATCGTTTGGTTGCTGTTGTTGTGATGAGATTACAAACACAAAGCGCTCAGGGCCCCCTTTCTCTCTCTTCTCTGAGTATGGTAAGAGGGAAAGGCTTTAAGTTATGAGTAATTTTTTTTTTAATCTTTTTTTTAAGATTTTTTATTTATTTATTTGACAGAGAGAGAGCGAGCGAGAGAGGGAACACAAGAGTAATTTTTTTATAAAGATTTTATTTATTTGACGGAGAGAGAGAGACAGCGAGAGAGGGAACGCAAGCAAGGGGAGTGGGAGAGGGAGAAGCAGGCTACTCGCTGAACGGGGAGCCTGATGCGGGGCTCGATCCCAGGACCCTGGGACCATGACCTGAGCCGAAGGCAGACGCTCAACGACTGAGCCACCCAGGCGCCCCGAACAAGAGTAATTTTTAAAAATTCTCCTAAGATATCAGGGAAGAGACAAGATTTGAGTGATTTGCCAAATTCACACAGCTACTAATTTTCTAGAGCCAGTTTTCAAAGCCAGATCTCTTGGATTCCAAGGCCTCAATTCTTTTCATTGTATCATGCGGAACTCAGCAGAAGTGGCTAGGTGCTTGTGTCCTACTTCTGCATGAATTCAGAGGGCTGGAGCCCAAAGATTTTATTTGCAGCTTCTACAAGCCTTTTTACCTAAGACACACAAAAGCAGCTGAGCTTTATTTGACTACCATCTAGTGGTCATTTCTTTATGGGAGCCAAGTAAGGCTTTTCTTTCCCCACCTTGACTGAAAAGCCATGAAAATCACTTACGTTTGCAAAGATGTACACTAAGAAACAGAGAATGTTCCTTAAAATCTTACATGTGACACAAACAAATCTAAACAGACTATGGGATCACTGAAAATGGATTTTGTAAATTATCTAGTCTCCCTCACTGATGGAAAAATTTGGTAATATAAAGGATTACGAAGACTGAAAGAACTAAGAATAGAAATTTCCCAATTCAGGCTCCTTCTTTCCCATACATTATCTATGTAGGGCTAGCATACCATCAAGAACACAGGCTTCAAAACCTGTCTGGGTTTAGCTCCATCTCTTATTAGCCCAGCAGACTTGGCCAAGTTGCTTAGCCCCTCAAGCCTGTTTCCTCATCTGTGCAGCGTTAACAATAGTGCCTATTACATAAAATTGCCAAGATACATGATAGATGACAAATGTTACCTGCAACAGTGCTTGGAACATGGTAAGCACAATGCATACATTAGCTCAGTATTTGACATGATACCTATTTTTAGAGTAAAGATAAATTTCCTGTTAACCTTAGGGTAATTAAACTGACCACTTAGGGGCGCCTGGGTGTCACAGGGATTTCTATTTGCAGGATCAAGTCTTTGTTTTAGGACAATGTTTTACAAATCTGAATATAGCACAAGCTATAAAGGTCCTTGTGTGTCTGATCACTCACCTTTGAACGGTGTCAGTTACTTGCTGACTAGCTCAGGGAGGAGTTCGACAAGGGAGGGAACGTAGCTTTAATTCCGTCTGTTACCGAAACACGCTCTCATCAGAGCTGTTTTCTTTCCTAAGAGCATGTCTCCCTCCCCTTGGTTTTCAGCCTTCAAATTAATAGTGTGGCTTCTCTTTCAGTCCCATGTCCTGTGCCATTCTGCCATACAGGACTTGGGCCTAAGATGATCAGATAAACATTTCAGAGGAATCTGCACCTGACACAGGTCTGGGGAGGCTTATGTCAGTATTCAGGCTGTCCCTCATTTTGTTCCAAATCTCAAAGCATTTGGGAGGTTATTTTTTTTTATTATTATAAACTGTGGTTGTTTCCTTATTGGACAGCGATTTTTTAAAAGAGTTTGATAGAGAGACAGTGAGACCAGGAACACAAGCGGAAGTGGGAGAGGGAGAAGCAAGCTTCCCGCTGAGCAGGGAGCTCGATGTGGGGCTCGATCCCAGGACCCTAGGATCATGACCTGAGCCGAAGGCAGACGCTTATTGACTGAGCCACCCAGGCGCCCAGAGAGTGATCCAGGCGCCCGGAGAGCGATGTTTTTTACATCTCTTTTTTAATCTACTAAATCTATTTTTCATCCTGTTTGTTTTTAGTCATTTTCAAGGAAGATGAGGAGTAAAAATGTGTCATATCAGATTGTATTTGCATTCTGTTCAATTAATGTTTTAGGAATAGTTCTAAAAATACACTACATACTATGAAATGTTAAGTGATTTTCTTTACTGAAGAATTAAGTTACTCAGTACACTTCTTAAAAATGAGTTTTACTTGTAATAACTTTATTCACACAATTTTTTAGGAACTGAAATGTAGCTAATAAAAAACACTTGTAACCTGATAGGAAAAAAATACCACCCAATAGTTGCAAAATGAAAACCACAACACCTTCTGTGATAGAAAAGATTACTGGCTCTATGCAAAAAATATTGATACCTATTTCTAAATTTATTTTCCTTATATATATATATACAAGCATATTCACAATAAAGGTCTTAGTGGCAAAATGAAAGCAATGTTTAGTATTCAGAAACAAATTTTAACACCAAGACCCACCCAGTCTACTCTCTAAATCTTAATTGGCAAGTAATAAAGCCAAACAGATTGAGTTGAACTGCTGCTTTTATTTCCTAGAATTAAACCTGCAAATTGTATTTTCATATAAAACCATCTGCACAGGGATTGGATTGTTCAACCTCTTCAATGTCCCTTCAAATACTAAAATTCTGTAATCCAAAAGACAATGACGTCGTTTTGGAATGTTGGTGAGGTTCTGGAGTCGACAGCCAAGATTTTAGAGCCGTGTTTGGTACAAAAAGGGTTTTACTAGAGCTTGGGGATGAGAAGGAGCTGAGGCCCTGGGACTGTGAAGAGCAACTGATTTTATACTTCGGGGGTGGGGGAAGTAAAGATAAGGGAAGTTTCAAAAGGATTTTCATTATGCTAAAGAAGACTCACAGGATACTGGAGGTCTTGCTGTTGTCAAACCAAGGCTCTTTTTCCCTCTAGCAAGACATTAGTACTAAGACAAATGGGAACTTCCTGGAGGAACATTATACTCTGCCGGCCTCAAGTTATTTGTCAATGGGCTGCAGGTTATAAGGACATTTAATCTTATCTACATTTCCTTCTGCCTTTGTTTCCCACACCAATAAAAATAAAAAATAAAATTCTATAATCCAAAACTTCACCATCCTGTACCTGGCAGGCTTAATTTATGCCTAGTGTTTATCAAGGCCAGTAAGAAGCACGTAGAAATTTTCAAACTACATTTTTAACTTAAATGACTTGCTACATTTTTTTCTTTTCTGTATTACTTCATATTGGTGTCTTATTCCTTTTCTAGGATTCAAATCTTCAGGTGGATTTCTAAAAAGCCTACAGTCATGTATGTGGCATATTTTCGGCAAGAGTACATGGGCCTTGAGGTCTTCTGGACTCTTGTTTTTTTATTTTACCAGGACTTCCAGTTGCGAGATCAGAAACCCAAAAAATTTAAGAGCAAGTTTATGCTTAAGGAACCAAGCAGTGGATGGACAGCTGGGATTTAGGAATGACTGTAATCAGTTTTAAAATTCTCTGGATTGTTTCCATCTCTTTATGCTCTATTTAAAGATCTGTTCTTCCAAATCAGCTTTTTCCAGATGACAGACTATTAACTGAGAGCACTCCCATGCTGAGACCAGTGCTATTTCAAAAAAGAAAAAAATTTTTTTTTCTTTCAAATTTTTTTTTTTTTAAGGTTTTATTTATTTCAGAGAGAGAGAATGAGAGAGAGCACATGAGAGGGGGGAGGGTCAGAGGGAGAAGCAGACTCCCCGCCGAGCAGGGAGCCCGATGCGGGACTCGATCCCGGGACTCCAGGATCATGACCTGAGACGAAGGCAGACGCTTAACGACTGAGCCACCCAGGCGCCCCCATAAGAGACTCTTTTTTTTTTTTTTTTTTAAGATTTTATTTATTTATTTGACAGAGAGAGAGAGAGCGAGAGCAGGAACACAAGCAGGGGGAGTGGGAGAGGGAGAAGCAGGCTTCCCGCCGAGCAGGGAGCCCCATGCGGGACTCGATCCCAGGACCCTGGAATCATGACCTGAGCCGAAGGCAGTCGCTTAACCAACTGAGCCACCCAGGCGCCCCTTTCTTTCAAATTTTTACAATCAGTCTCTAAGTCAGGAACTCAATTTGGGCAAAGTACTCGCCCTTGGGTCAATCACTGGGTGGTCAGGGAGGCAGAATCTTTAAGATGGTAGCAGGTCTATTTGAATATAATGCAAATATAAGGAGCTATCTCCCCCAAAAGAAAGAGATGCTGTATTCAAAAACAGGGGGAGAACTACTATGCCTTTCTTTTAAATCTTATCTAATTTACATCATAGAAGAGTGTAACAGAAACATCCACTAAAAAAAAAAAAAAAAAAAAAAATCCACTCTATGCCAACTATTCTGCAACATACTTATATGTACATCATTTCAAATTATCCCAATAAACTTGGTAGAAATTATCATCTCACAGTTTCAGGGGGGAAAGAGACTCGCAAAGGTTCAGTAAAAGTCACATAGGCCCAGAACTTTTAATGCTTTCATTTTACTATTTACATTGTTTCCCTTATTTGGAAAACTCCCAAGTAATAGAATTTTCATCATACTTTGCAATAAACATATGCTGATGTGAATGAAAAATTAATAAAGACCAACACAACTGGCAATACTATTCTTTATTGTTTTTCTTCTTGAGGGAGAAGCATGCTTTTTTACAGCACCTGTAAACAAGTCAGTGAAGTATACTATTTTGAGTTTCCCCACATATATATTATTTTTATTTTTTTGGAATGTTAGAATACCACAACGCCAACTGCATTACATAATAGTTACTGAAGGCAAGTCAGGCTAAAACAAGGGTAAAGTTTTATGGCTAAAAATATTCATAGCAGCAACTTTTAAAAGATGATTTTATTAAATCAAATCATTGCACTTGGTCATTTTATTGCTACAGCAAAACAAGGCCATTAAATTTTTAACGCTTCTCATTTCTGATTTTAACTGATTGTCTTATTCTGTTCATACATTTCAAGTTTAAATGCAAGCACAAAATGTTTACCAACAACTCAAGAGAGCACTTGGTTTTTTTTTTCCCCATGATCACAGTAAAGCATAAAAAAGAGAACCCCCATTCTCTTCCTATCTTCAGACTTAAATTTTGTAAAGAGGTAACACCTTTATAGTAAGACCAACCACTAAAGCTTGGTGGTCACACACAAGCAAGCACGCACGCGCACACACACACACACACACACACACACACAATACTTCCAATATTGAAATACAAGTAGGAAAATTAGTAATATTATGTGTTTCAAAGAATAGCAGACCTGAAAAATACATTCACTAATAATTTGGCAATGACAGATTCTACGCTGTTCATCTCTAGTCTGTCATTTATACTCACTCATAGAAAAAACAATGATTTATCCCCAAATAAAGGCTATTTTGTGATATGAACTTTATGAATAAAAATAATAAAATTCCCACATCAAGAGCAAATACTGGTAAATTGCTAGATTGAAGTAATCATTTTTCCCTTGAGTTTGGCTTTAAGAACTTTACTTTTTGATCAAGGGCAGAAAAATAGAGCCACAATAATTTTCTAATAGAGACACAGTACTTTAATTTCTATTCTGACTGAGGAGTATACAAAGCAGATACTTTAAATGTATGTCAGCATTCATGACCACCTTCATTTTATGCACTAGTGAGAAAATGACCAAGAAAAACTTTAAGAACCGTCTGAAATCTGCTGGAAACTTCCCTTACCCCATTATCAGGGTGAGGAGGGGTCACTTAATAGATGTTCCAGTCAGAAAGCTGGAGAATGATTTCTAGGATACAATGTTTTTATTTCTACCTAAGGACTTAATTAAAAGAAAACAAAATCTAAGTAACATAAAATAAAAAAAAAGAAAACCTAATTTTTTTAGCAAGAAGGAAATCATTCGACAAGTCACTTAAAAATATTAGAATAGGAGTAAACAATTTTGTTCAGTAGTGACCTAATCAGAAAAGCCCAAGGACTCTTTAAAGAGTTAAAATGTACATACTCAATGCACAACCATGTTTCCTCAATTTAACATTAAGTAATTCCTGGAATTTCTATTATTTTCTACTTCAGTTCTCTTTTATGTGAGACAACATGGCAAAATTTCATTAACACAAGATTTCAGTATATAAGATTAAAACTTAAAGGAAAATATTGGTTTGGTCGTTTAAAATAACACAAAACGGAAGCATGATAGGTGGTACTCAAAATCTGAACGTCTTTGCTATAATAAAGCTTAAAATCTAATTTTTTTATAAATGAAAAGTCAATTTTTCTCTTTTTAATAGAAACCCACATATTTTAAGACATGTTATCTATAGAACCAACATTTTAAAACGTTCAACTGTTCATAAGTGACTCTGAAGAAACTACTAATTCATCCATCCTGTGAAAATGCATTTTGAATATGGTCAACTATATTTGGTTTTAAATAAGCTGTACTGTTATGTTTTATGATATACTAACACCCTGGTATCTAAATGACAGCCTAAAATATCTCCATCAGTTAGTTTGGTCTTTTAGGTAAACTACACATTGTAAAACCTGAGTATTTACATGATGATAATTTGTCAAAGTATGAACCTCACACCGAAGTTCTCAATGTTCTGAGTTTTGTTCTCATATTACCATTATTAAAAATCAGAGGGAGGAGCATGAAGAACTCAATCACAAGATCACAAAATGAGTAATATCTGAGCCTGTAAAATAAGCAGAAAAGTACAGCAATAAGGCTGGTGTTTGCATATTATATGTGCTGTAGTTTCTAGGCACAGGTTAAGGGTTAAATTGACATTTTTAGTTCCTCGACCTAATGAATTTAAAATATAGCTCATATTTTCCCAAATATAGTTAACAATCCAATACGTTTTAACTAAATTCCTTTTATGAATCCTATAGTGCAAGCAATATAAAACATTCTAAAAATTGAAGAAATTATTTTGGTTGTTTCATTAGTTATTACTATATGCTTGGGTGAATAATCTGGTTTATAGCTAGGAAACTCCTATTTCATCACCCAGAGTATAAACAGCACTGCAAACAAACAGGCACAACAGTGTAATCCTGGGTAAGAAGCTAAAAGTAAAAAATATATATATATATACACAAAGTTTATATCCCTTATGTATTATGGGAAAAGTAGTAGCTATAGTTACTATAAAGCTAATTTGTCCCTCTCAAATAGTATATTTTACAGATTATTTGTAAAGATATCACCATATTTATAGTATAGATCTCTTTAAAAATAATACTACAAGTTTCAATAAAAAGACTATTGTGAACTTTCTTTCCTTTTTATACAGATTCAGTAGTATTTTCAAGCAAACTAAAAAAAAAAAAAGTTTGCAATTCCAGCACATAAGAAATATAAGGCCTCTTCTTTTTTCATATTGGCAAAACAAAATATATATAAAAAAAAATCCACCCTCTCCCTACTTTTCTATAGATTATAGTTCAAATACTCATATTTCTTTATCAGGACAACAGCATTTGTTATTTTTAAGTAACAAGTCAGTTGAAGTTCATAGTGTTGCTTCTGAATTCCTGGAACCTTAAGAACACAGGGCCATGCCATTTTAAGAAGACAGGACTGCTTTTTTCAGCTTCTCTATTTCCACCTAAGATATAAAACATAAGTTGACAATAAATAAAATATCTTTAGTCAAATTTCTTTATTTTATCCTATGTCATTAAGATCCAATAATACTTTGAAGACTCCAGATTTTGATTTCCATTCTAAAATCCAATTTCCGATGGTGTGATCAATATAGAAAAAGTTTAACAGAAGAACACATCACAAGTTCCTAATACAAGTTCCTAAATGGCAGAAGACAACCACAAAACAACAACTACAGTTGTTTCAGCCAGAACAATATTAAGGAATGGGATTATCTGAAAAAATACTGTCATAAAATCAGCCCTCCAAAGAACAGGAGAATCCTTGAAACCAAATTAAGAAATGTACAAGTACCTGTAATTAAACAAAGGGGGGGGGCAGTAAAGAACTGAAAAATGATAATAAAGACCAGTTTAGTCCTATGTTTTTCACTTACTACCTAGTGAAATTGGCAAATCCCTTAACCTCATTTGCTCTTAAGTTCCTCATCTGTAAACAGTATGTTCTAGATTAAATTCTTTTTAAAACCCAGGAATATCTCTAAGATTCAGTCAATGTGTTGGAAATATTTCCACCTTTAGGCAGAAGACATCCTTCACTTAACAGAAATTCACAATTTAAGAAACTTAAGAGAATTAGGAAAATTCAATACATGTTCACAATAACTGTGGTTAATTCTGACATATTACAAATCATGATTAAATACCATGCCAAGTGCCCACACTAGCAAGTGGTACAGAACTTGCACTGATTGGGTCTAAGGCTCTGAAGCCCAGTTTTTTACTCTTCCCAATTATATAAGGTTTTGATGATCTCTGACCTTTCACTGCATGTGGAAATATTTAGGCTTTACCTCCTCCTGAGAGCATCATCCCTGTCCCCAATGCTGCATATAAGTAATACATGCTATAGCTAAACTCTGACAAATAATTCATTATTAAATGATAGCACTTTGCCAGTCAAAATGTATAATTTCAGTATGCTCAGAATCTCCTAAGGGATTCTAATCATTCAAATATGGTTTGTTAATTCTAGGATCTTTCCTGATATTAATCTTCCACTAATATGATTATTAGGTAAATATTTTAACAGCACTAGTTTGGGACAAGCCTTGATCTTCAGCCTGGACTGAGACAAAATACCTTCAATCTTCATCATGATGTGCTATTATCATCTCTATTCCAAAGATACATGAACAAACTATACCAATTTTAACAAGCAAGGATGCAAAGAAAATGGGGGGGAAAAAAAACACTGGTGAAAAAAGGAGTAGGGGACAGAAAGAATAACCCTGCATCAATCAGTAATACTCCTTATAGACTGTCACATAAATTTAGATATCAAGCAAATATTTTTACTGCTAGAGTTTCTCTTCTAGCACTTCTATGTTCATTGTTCATCTTTATTCCTTTTATCATTCCTCAGTATAATTTAATACTGTACGTTAACTTCATAGTTCAAAGTACTACTTTTAATCTTTAGGGAAATAGAATTTCTCCTTTCAATGTATGATCTTAAAACTCTTATTAAGTATGCTTTTATAAATACAAGGGTCAAACTTTCCCCATTAGGCAAAAAAAAATTGTAATACAAATCAGTGCGAGTCTAAGTAACAGCTGATTTTGCTAAAAAATTGAATCAAATAAAATTCTTCAAAAATGAAATATTCATTTGACTTGTCATTATTTTTATGACAAATTAAATCATATATAGAAATTCAACACTGTATTAGTTCCTCTTGCTTATAACACCTTATTTTCATATATGAATATGTGTATGTAGGAAATACAAGAAATAAAAATCAAGAAACTTGTTTTTAATTTCTGAATTTCTACTGTGTTACACACTGGGAATTTAAGACATTTTTAATATGTATTCTTTGACAAAAATTAGCTAATATGTATACAGCACTTTGCTAGGAGCTATGGACAAAGATGGAACAGACAGATACACCCTCAAAATAGTCTTACAATCTAGAAGATGGGCAAAATAAGTCCATAATGTCACAGTGATAAGATAGAAAATTATTACTTATTTATCCTTTTCAAAATAAAGGACATGAATTTCGAAGAAGACAAAATTACTTTTAAATCAGAGGAAGATGGGTACTAAATGAGGGTGACTGCTGGAGGTAAGCTTTCAGAATCTGTAGAACCTACGCATGAGAAGATGAAATAAAAGGAAAATCCAAGAAAATACAGTAAGAGCAAAAATTCAGACGAATTAACTGTGAGGGACAACTGAGGATCTGCAAGCAAGAAAAGATAAACCAGGACCAAGACATAAAAGACCTCACACGCTAAGTTGAGAAGTCTGAACTTTATTCAGCAAGTAACAGAAAGTTCTTGAAAGTACTAAATAAAGGAAGATTAATTTGAGATAAGAATGAGAGAAGCTTAAACAGCTAAAGAGAAGATAAAGAGCATGGGAAAAGGACAGAAATACTAGGAACAAGGTGATAAAGGTGAGGGAGTAAAGCTAACTGGCCTGAATGTGAATGCAACTAGACTGGAAGTACTATGTCTGTAAGACTTGAAAGGCAATGAAATGATCAACAGAACAGAAAATCGGAAAAGCAGGAAAGGAAGATGATAAACGTAAAAGGGTACATGCTAGTTCTAAGATCACAGCAGAACAACCAGAGAGACAAGCAGCTGGAAACAGGAGAGAAGCTGGGAAAAGAGAATTAGATTCAGATGGGAGAAGCACGAGAGCTAATCACGATGCTTGAGGGCACAGGTAGGAAAAGAGTGAGGAGATGCTGAGAGGAGGGCCAAGGACAGCTCTGAAGGAACATTTCACTTAGAGAAAAGAAGAGGAGGCTGAGAAGTGGACTGAAACAAAAGAATGCAGGATCACATAAACCATGACAGAAAAAGTGGCAACAGATTTAAAAATGTGAAATGCTGTAGAAACTGGAGACACTGGAGTTGCCTTCAGTAAACCTAAAATGTAAGAGTTGTTAATGACTGAATTAAAGGTGAAGAATTAGAGACCACAAACGTACACTTTTTTTTGGTTGTTTATTTTGCAGCAAATGAAATGCAAAATGAAAAGTGAAAACTACAGATTAAGAGGGCAGCTGGACCTGAAAGAGGGCTTTGATTTTTTGAAATAGGGGAAAAACTGAGTATTTTCATGGAAAAAGGGCAAGTGACAATAAAAGGGATACATCAGATGTAAGAGTGAAAATGGAGTTTTGATAATTTACCAAAGACCTTCATATATATTATCTCAACAACTAAAACTAAAAGGCAGCTAAGTGACTTCCTCAAGTTCAAATTCAAAGAGTATAACTTAATCCCTGAGAGCAAAGTTTCTGAAGTCTGGTTGTTTCTGTTAAAAATTTCAGCCCAACTGCTGATTTAATCACCCTAAACCCTTGTTTCCTCATCCTTAAAATAGGAACAATAATCCTTACAAGTTGTTATGTGTGTCCACTGAGATAATGTACAGGAGGTGCCAAGCCTAACTGACACATAGTTTAGAGCTGAAAGTCACCAGTATAAGTCAGAAGAGGGGCTCAAGATCTTCTTTGGTTGTTGTTTTGTTTTGTTTTTCCATTCCCATGTTCTTTCTGTTTCACAATGCTAACAAGAGAAATAGGGTAAGCAACAAGGCAAGGTAAAAATAGGGAAGCATATGAAATACTTAAGTACAGAATGGGAAGAGCTTCTGAAAAAAGGCAGAGTACACTTTCTCTGAAATATGCAGAAAATAAGAATACAAATGAAGACCAAAGTAAGCGTGGATGGAGCAGATGGAAAAAAAGTTAAGGAAAATAAGTGAAATTGTAGTCATCAGCAAAGAGTGAAGATGATGACTTTATAGTTATGAAGTAAATGCTCAGTGAGACATCAAGTCAACAAATCTATAGTCATCCCATTACCACCCTCACCCCCACCACCCTTGCCTCCAGGCCAAAAACAAAAAATTAAAAAGAAAAAAGTTTAACTGTGGGAAAAAAAGAGAAATAGTTCAAGAAAGCAAGAATGCAAAAGATCTAGAACTACACACTCTTACAAGGCCAGAACCATGTTTGTTTTATTTATGAATGTATACCTTATGCCTCTCACACATTGCCTGAGAGCTAGTGCTCAAAAATATTTGCTGCATGAATGAATGGAATGTGACAAGGAGTCAACAAAAGGTTAGTTAAATGGCTATCAAGCGGCAGGGAGTGTCCAACTTAAGTAGGATAGCATAATTTGTAGTGAACCCAATCACCTAGCAGAGATGGGAAAAAACACCTAGTTTATGCTGACTACAATCTCAATGTTAAGAGAAATGAATTACCTCTAGATTACTTCTCATTGCCTTCTCCTCTTCCAAATCCTTTCGTAGTTTTTCCAGTTCTTTCCTAAAAACAAACTATTCATTACTGTTAAGTCTTTCATTTAAACAATATATTTGACTAATGTTAACAGGATCTCTGTTACCTGACATACCAGAACAAGAGGAAAACGTTTTAAAGAAAATAGCCATATTGATCAAGAAAAATTTCAAATTCACTAATGGAATGGTTCAATACAACAGTTAAAAAAAACCTCAGCAATACCATGGCAAACCTATCTGTGATAAAGAATTTAAGTGAATAGAGAAAGCAGCTCATGATAAAATAAAGAAATAATAATTGGCCTTTAGAAGAATTTTCCATATTCAGTTATCATGCATTTTCCAGGCTGGACACTCTAAAGCCCAAGCAATTTGGTAATGTCAAAACATGTCACAGTACAAGGCAAATTATTTAACAGGGTTATCTGGACTTCACATTTCTCTTTCTCTATTTTTTAAAATTAAATATTACATTAAAATTACCAAACCAGGGGCACCTGGGTGGCTCAGTCAGTTAAGTGTCTGCCTTCAGCTCAGGTCATTATCCCAGGGTCCTGGGATCCAGCCCCACGTCAGGCTCCCTGCCCAGCGGGGAGTCTGCTTCTCCCTCTGGCCGGCCCTCCCCCCTCTCGTGCTCTCTCTCTCTCTCTCTCAAATAAATAAAATCGTTAAAAAAATAAATAAATAAAATAAAATTACTGGACCAATAAACAAACTTTAGCCAACAATCCATCCTCCTTAACTCATGTTTGCATTTTTCTGTGTCCTCGTCTTTTTTTATATAGTCATCTTCCCTCCACAGCTCTAAGTATATATTCCATATTGTGTCTTTTCACAAAGTATTTTAAAATATTTCCAGGCTGCTAAAATTATCATATTTCTGATAATTGTTGCTTGACACTCAAATATCCAGGTTTTCTGGTTATTGCTTTTTGGGGGGAGATGGAAAGAATAGGAATTTTATTTAACATCATGAATATACCAGCATATCAAATTTCTAAATCAAAAAGTAGGGACATTTTCACAGCTTTCTGACATATGCTAGGAAAATTCACTTCAAGAGTATCATAGAGGGGCGCCCGGGTGGCTCAGTCGGTTAAGCGGCTGCCTTTGGCTCAGGTCATGATCCCAGGGTCCTGGGATCGAGCCCCGCATCGGGCTCCCTGCTCTGTGGGAAGCCTGCTTCTCCCTCTCCCACTCCCCCTGCTTGTGTTCCCTCTCTTGCTCTGTCAAATAAATAAATAAAATCTTAAAAAAAAAAAAAGTATTCTAGAAATAATAGCTTGAAAAATGCATGAAAATGATCAGGAAGAAAGACTATATGAGAAAGAAAGGAACTTTTATTTTTTATTTTTATTTTTTTTAAAGATTTTATTTATTTATTTGACAGAGAGAGAGACAGCGAGAGAGGGAACACAAGTAGGGGGGGAGTGGGAGAGGGAGAAGCAGGCTCCCCGCCGAGTAGGGAGCCCGATGCAGGGCTCGATCCCAGGACCCTGGGATCATGACCTGAGCCAAAGGCAGCCGCTTAACCGACTGAGCCACCCGGGCGCCCCAGAAAGGAACTTTTAAATTCTATAGTTTCAAAACTAGTTTCTTCTGCGGTTTTAATGATTATAAAACTATTTCTCTATATTGAGAATAAATGTCCTACTGTTTCAATTTAAATTATAATTTAAATACTTAATTTATCTAGAGTTTATTTTGGTACATGATAGAAAATGTGCTAAAATATTAACTTTCTATTTCTAAAATGTTACCATTAAATTAAATAATGCTTCCATTTTCTAATTATTCTATTGAGTTTATTATACATTTAAATTATATTTAAATGAGGATCTATTCCTAAAAATATTTATCCCGCTGTTTATCACATTTTTATTTTTAAAAACACATTTGTGAATATAAAATTTTTATGTAACATTGTTTTCTTTTTACAGGAATAGATCAAACTATATATCTTGTTCTATAACTTTTCAACTAAAGAAATGGATTACTAATATATTTCTGTCAATCATTCCATGTCAATAACCTTCAATTTTTTAAATGATTTGTTCCAAACATTTTAGATTCTAATACTGAATGCATAAAGACTATGTATTTGTAAGCTATAAAGATAAAATTATTGGGCGCCTGGGTGGCTCAGTTGGTTAAGCGACTGCCTTCGGCTCAGGTCATGATCCTGGAGTCCTGGGATCGAGTCCCGCATCGGGCTCCCTGCTCGGCAGGGAGTCTGCTTCTCCCTCTGACCCTCCCCCCTCTCTTGTGCTTGCTCTCTCTCATTCTCTCTCTCTCAAATAAATTTAAAAAAAAAAAATCTTTAAAGATAAAATTATTAAAAAACCTAAGAATTCCAAGTCAGCTCAAGAAATAAATTATTATTACCAGTACCTCTGATACCCAGAGTGACCGGCAATCCTATTTGCCGCCTCTCCTTCACAGGAAAAGTTCTATAGTCTTTATTTCTTTTCTTTTCTACCACATATACAAATATATCTTGAAACAACACACTTACTGTTAGATTTTATATGCTTTTCAAACTTCATGTAAATGAAATAATACTATATGCATGTCTCTGACTTGCTTTCCCCACCCTCTTTTTTCAGACTGATTCATGTTGACACATATAGCCACAATCCATTTATTTTTTCTTGCTGTACACTGTATAGCATTTTGTTGTATCAACATACCAGTATGTGTTTTATCCATTCTCCTCTGATGCTCTTATTTTTCAGATTAAAAAATCTGCCATCCATTTCATTTTCCCATAGGAAATAACTTTGAAAACACCCTTTGGAAAGATTTCTAAAATATCTGATATATGTTTTAAAATATATACGTCATAAATATTTTATTCAACCTACAGCTACTTTAAGAACACCTACAGGCAATTTGTAAATGTAATTATCAGTTCATTAAATTTAGCAGACTTGGTATCAAAAATGTAAATGTCAAAATCAACAAATTAGGAGAGTTCTCTAACTTACGCATGGATGGTGTTCAATAAATACTTCCTAGATGAATGAACTTACAGTTTATAATGTGTTCATTGCGGAATCTGTAAAAAATTTCCGCAGGATTCAGACAGATAAACTGAAGAGTAAAGAAAAGACCCATCATGTATCAAATTAAAAACACTCTCTCTCTCCCTCTTCTTTCTCTCTCTCTATATATGCAAATATATTTTTTAAGTAGTCACTCAAGATAAATTTTTTGGTTCTACCTAAGAGACGTTTGTAAAAGTGCTCTGCAGCTACAAATATATCAACTGTTAATCTCAGTATCTTTTTTTTTTTTTTAAGATTTACTTATTTGAGAGAGAGAGAGAGAGAGAACGCACATGGTGGGGAGGAGGGGAACGAGAGAATCTCAAGCAGACGCCCCAGTGAGTGTGGAGCCAGACGTGGAGCTTGATCTCATGACCCAGGAGATCATGACCTTAGCTGAAACCAAGAGTTTTGGACACCTTACCAATTGAGCCACCCAGGCACCCCTCAATATCATTTTTAATAAAGAATCCAGAGCCAACTGAGAACTGGGGGAGAAATGGTAAATTCAGCTCCGAGGCAATGACTTTTATACCAGATTCCATATACCATCAAATACTTTTAGAAGCTACAGGGGAAGATGAGATAGGGGAAGAGCACCTGAACCAACCCTCACCCTTGGTTCAGTTAGATTAGCTCATCTTTGACCTGTTTTACCTACTGGGCCTTTGTAGAACTATGTTTAAAATGTTAACAAGTTTTATTTTTATATTTATTTATTTTTAATGTTAACAAGTTCTAAAGCTCAAATAATAACGGTTCTAGAAAAATATCTCTAAACCAACAGAAAATATGATTTCAATTCTAGCTCTGCCTTCTAAGAACTGTATAATCTTAGATAAATAGCTTTACCTCTCTGAACCTTTACTTCTTCAGTTAACAGAAAAGAGGGGAGCTATAGTAGGTGACCTTTTACATTTGTTTTCACTCTAAAAAGTCCGTAAGTTTCACTTAGGATCTCACCATATACTATTATTGAAAAGTTTCAGAATTAAGAGAATGGCTTTAAAGATCACCTATTCCCAACCCCTTGGTTTTATTTACATACCAATCTCAACTCTAACAGAGACAGTGATCCAGTCCCTCTGAAAAGTAAATATACATATACAGTCCAGATCCGAAATACAATATAACTTTTCCTAATATTTTTAAGACTAATTAACCCATGTGTTTGACCAGAAGATTTCTACCCTTGAATTATGGGTACATATATACCTTTTCCATAATAAGCCTATGAGAACAAGTTTCCTAATTCAAGTTTTTTGCAGAAAGGAGAGAAGCACTATTAATGAAAACTTCTTTGGAAACATACTTGCTTATACCAAAAATTTGGCAGATTACATTTCTACTTGATAGAATTTCAAATAATTCTTTACATATGTGTTAAGTAGTTTTCAAAGAGGAAAACAAGGGCTACTTACCCATGATCCTTTTTCAGCGCTTCTACAATGCAGAGCAATTCAATAATCTGAGCTCTAAGTTCATCCAGGGGATTTTTTTTCCCATCATCTGATTCTACTTTAGCTTTGATTTCTAATGGACTTAAAAAAGCAGCCGTATTTGGTTTAGAAGCACTTGAAGGTGTTGAAAGGTACACAGATGGCTGAAAACATAACAGAAAATTTTCTTAATTTGTATTTATATTTATGTTTAAGTTCAAAAAATTTTATAGCAAGGAGGTAAATAATTAAAATAATAATTCAAGATAAATGGTAACTTTGGAAATTCAAAAAGCAGTTTGATATTCACTAGTAAAACCACCAACCAACCAAAGAATAAACTTGTAATCACTAGGAGTTTATGTGAGAAATGTCAAAAGATTTACTAATAATAATTTTTAAAGAGTGGAAAAGAAAAGAAAAACCTATTAGATTTATCTTATGAATGAATGGTTTGCCGAGTGGAGCATCTAGAGGCAAGAATATATCAGCATTATTAAGGTGCTGCTTTGATCCTCCACTTTAAATAGTCATTATTTAAAATATCCAAAGAATTTCACTTAAAAGTAATTATGAAGAACTGAATAAGTCTGTGGAAGAGGCATTAAAATGAATCCATGGCCTGATGCCCTTTTTACTATTTTCACTAAAATAACAGGAAGTAAAATTTCAATCGACTGTTGACAAGTTGAGAGAATCAGACAGTGTATCTGATAAACTGGAAGAGCAGCCAAATGCTGCTTGGAATGAATTTGAGGAGGAATGAATAAATTTGAGGAGGAAACACGAATTTCTTAAATAGAAGATGTGTATAGGTTGTGATAATACTATCTTAAATAAAAATGCAAGAGTTTAGAAGAGTTTTGTTTTTTTTTTTTAGATTTTTATTTATTTATTTGACAAAGAGAGACACAGAGAGAGAGGGAACACAAGCAGGGGGAGTAGGAGAGGGAGAAGCAGGCCTCCCGCGGAGCAGAGAGACCTGAAGTGGGGCTCAATCCCAGGACTCTGGGATCATGACCTGAGCCGAAGGGAGACGCTTAACGACTGAGCCACCCAGGCGCCCCGAGTTTAGAAGAGTCTTAACACTATGTAATAAATAGAAGAATCCATGTATACTACCATTCATTCCAGTATATATTCAGTGCACCACACTAGGTTAGAAGTAAACAAATGATGGCTTCTGGCCTAAAGAGTGTATGTTTAATGGGAAAATGAAACAGATGGATAGATCTATGCCTTAAAAAATATGAAATGTGTAACATTTATACTACTCATTTAAAATAAGCTCTTTTAAAAAATGACCTACAGAGGACAGTGTGACTTTAGTAACTCAATTTTTTAGCAAGAATTTTTTTATTTCTTGGCAGAAGAAATAATTAGAAGACACTTTAAATTCCACAATTTTAGTGTTCACAAAGAATCCTACAAATTATACAAATCTTAGGCCACAATGCCCCTCACCTTTGGAGAATAGCATGAATCCTTTTTAAATTCAGATGGCTTTAAGTTGGCACCATCTTCTTCTTTTGGTAACTTCAAGATTTTTTCTGGGCTTTGAGTTGGCTGAATATTTTTTAAAATCAAGAAACAGAAAATACCAAAGAAGGAAAAGGCAATAAACATTTGGATGATAAACTAAGTAACTTTTATCACTGTTTTCAGCACCTACTGTTCCAGATATTCCATTATTGTTAACAGGATATTACATAATTTCAAGCTGAATAACACACTTGCGTATCTGGAAAATAAAAATAGCCTGCCTCTTGGCAACAAAAATTTTCTTTACTTCGGTAATTTAAAAGCACCATAGTGCTCAAGAGCTATTACAATATATCAGAAAATAAAATACTACCAGCATTCCAGGCAATGTATAGAAAACATAAAAAGAAGCTACACATTTAGATACCAGCATTAGTACTACAAAAAAACCCCACTATTTCAGAGGAAAAGAACGTTCTCATTCTTTCCTAAGGTGAGTATGTACCACTCAATTCTAATTATTGTTGTGAGATGGGTAGATTACATGGGTACCCTGACCCCTTTTGATTACATGTGCTTTGTGGT
The DNA here is from genome assembly GCF_029215605.1 of Mirounga angustirostris. Lineage (NCBI taxonomy): Eukaryota > Metazoa > Chordata > Mammalia > Carnivora > Phocidae > Mirounga > Mirounga angustirostris. Next base: position 43,169,287 of record NW_026991716.1, on the reverse strand, counting down.
TACGGTCTCAGGATAGCTCTCTATTCCTGATTCTGTAACCTTCCATTGCAAGCCTCTTTGAAATGAACATGACCCCATATCTCCCTAAATACAACCAACCATTTGCCACTTGAGTATAATAACTATCTTCCTGATTTTTAAACTGGTGGAGTTACAAATCCTCCCTTGATCCTATCTTTAGAAGGACTCTGGATTTGCTAAATTCTCTGTGTTTTAGAACAGTAAGTGTAACTCACAGAATGTCCACCATTGAAGCGGCCCGGCAACCTTCTTCCAGGCATCTTCGGTCTATTTGCAGTGAGATGTAGCAAGTTTTCTGAGGAAGCTATGTCATCAAAATTTACAAGATCTGGAGAATAAAATTAAATATATCTACTAAGAGATAACCGTACATTTTAAAAGATAAAAAAGAACGTTTCTGGATTTCTAACAAATTATACATTAAAAAGTACCACTAGGACTCACAAGTTAACCTGTGCTTTTCATATGCATTTGGAAAACAACACTCACCCTTAAAAACAAACATCCTAATCTTTACCTGATACATTTTATAGCATAAGACTTTACTAACAATAGAAAGTTCATGTTTCTAAGTTAGACCTCAATAAGTTCTCATTGAAAAATACAAATCTGAACCAAAAATTACAGTATGATAAAAAAAACTGTCATCTTAAGTTCTTGCTTGTAAAAACAGATGATCTACTTCTTCAACTCATAATTAATTACAATATATCCGAAAATTAACACATAAAATGTTTTAAATTTAAAGTAGTATCCTAATATTCAAATTTTAAGAACTCAACTGTATGTGGGACCCTGATGCTTTCCAACTGTGAGGTGAAAGTATAATTTAATGGATCTTTATATATGTTGAGTGTGTGTATACAAACACTGTTTTGTAGCTGGGACTCAAACTGTTAATAGTTCACTGCACTTTTGCTTAGACATCAGCATGTTTGGGAACTATAAGACAGTTATAAATCTAAGGCAAACAGGATTATCAAGGAAAAATGCTACAAAGATCATTCACTTGTTTTACCACTATCAAAGGCTGGTTGACCTTTGATCCAATGACTTGGGTTTCTTTAAACCTATCCATGTAATTTGTATCTTTGAAACAATGGCATATAATACCTTCTCTTTTTCTAGATGATCCAGAAAACCTTGCTGAAAGAGGTGATTTTTAATTTTGAAACCTAGGAATCTGTAAGTGATACGAGAATCCTAAGGATAACTCCAGACACTTCCATTGTCAATATTATCTTCTTTTAGCCCAAATTCCAAACTAGGGATATTAATCACAGTTGAGATACTTGATATGGCAGCAGATATCTTTGGTTTAGTCTTCCAAATACAGAATTAATTCTGCACATTCCCATTGCTTAGATGTTTATAATGATTTGTCAAGTATTTAGATATCCAAACTCAGTGATGTTATTTCTTAAAAGACATCTAAAGATAATTATTATTACTGCCCTCAAAGCTTATTTATCAATTTTCATATTCAAAGTAATCAATTTAGAAAAAAATGTTAAGAGTAAAAGGGCACAAAGACATAAGAAAAGGTATCATTGTTTGGCAATATGTGTTTTATAACAAATTTAAGTATTTGTTGACCTCTGTTAATTCTTTTCCATCCTCCCATTGTGGGATTACTTTGTGTATTCTATCTTATATCTCGTCATCTGCTTACCAGGCTAATACATCACAACAGGCAATCAAATGTGCTCAGTTTAATTTTGGTCTTGAGTCTTTTGATAATTGTTTATAATTATAAAATATAACAAACCATAATAAGAGACAGTGGCTTTAATGGAAAATACATTATATAATGTGAAAGACCTTGAATTTAAATATACTTTTAAATATTTCATTTTATTTGTAAAATTTCATAAAGAAAATCAGTATTTTAAAAGATGTTAAAAATATGCTGTAGTTTGAAGGGTTAAAAATTGCTTTTAACACTGAGAAATGTACATTGACAACCTATAAAAAAAAAAAACCTTGAAAAGTACAATTCAGTAATTTTGGCCTGTGAAGATTATTTTCAAATGCATATTTAAGCAACTTGCAGAAAGAAAAAGAAACAGAACAACATAAGAAGGGATGAAGATAAATGAAACTGAAAGGATAAATAAAAGGTAGATTTATAAAATTATAGACCATGCTCATGTAAAAATGCCTTCCATATGTCCAGTTTTGGGCTACACCATCAAGACAAATAATTTTACTATTCTAAAACTTTCTCAGGTCCTCCATGTAAGCCATTAGGTTAGTAAAATAAAACAGTGCACATTTTGGAATCATGATATATTTGAACACATTTAAAATTTACCTAAGAGTAATCAGAGTGGATTTATACTGTACAAATGGCATGAAAGGCATGATAATCACTTAACTCTTCCAATTATATTGCCACTCTGCCAGCCATTTACATTTCTATACACAGAATTTTTAAAAAGTCAAAATGAAATATCAAATTTTGGTAGAAAATAAACTGATTTTTATGGTTTTCAATTAAAAAAAAAACTTTTATCGAAAGAATATCTTAATCAGGAAAATTTTTCCAACATAAATTTCATTTTATTTTCAAATGGAAAACCAAAAGGGTTAGAATAGACAGACAAACATGTACACTTTTAGTACAATTACAAAGAAAAATCAATGTGCACCACCTATTTATATGGAATATATTGTTTTGATTTCTTTTATAAATTGTCATCTTACCAAAATGGAGAAAGGTAGGATAATTTCCTGACACGTAAGAAGGGAAACATGGCAAACAGGCTAGGAAACAAAATCTGGAAAGAAAAGTCAAGGATAGGAATGTCTAGAAAAAAAGACTAAATCAAAAAAATTATTTTACAAAGCAGGAAAAAGGAACAGTTGTAGAATGAACAGAACCATTTCAATGTTTAGCGCATACCTACTGCAGTTTATCTAAACTCACATAAGATGTGTATTAGATTTTAGATTTATCTTTCGAAAGAAAAAATTATTAGTATTAATTTCAATATAAGTAGAAAGAAGCCTTTTTAAAATTACTCACTGAACACCAAGACAGCTTCAAAAGGATGTTTTAGTAAAAAATTAGAGGTCAGAGTAATAAATCAATATATTAACAACTCATTTATATAGTTATAACTAAAATTAAACTACCTTCCAGTCAAGTTTTAGTCTTCAGCATATGATAGTAATTAAATGAGACAATTTTAGTTCTATGACATAATAAAAGAAAAACATGACAAATAGTATTTTTAAATATCTCACTATAAAAATACAACTTATACATTTAAAATCACATAATCCATAAATGAATCTTCAATTATGCCTCATATGACACTATAAAAGAATTATCAAGAAAATTATTGTAAGAAAATAATAATTTTAATCTCTGCTCTTAATTCTCCAGGTAAATTCTACATTTTTGGGTGTGTTTTGTTTTGTTTTTGTATCCTAGTTTAGATATAGACTCATTTTTTATAGTATCTACCACTCAACAGGTAAGCATCTTATTAGAAAAATTCCACCTTAAACTCTTTCTGGAAAAAATAAATGAATAAACACTGAGAACATAATTCAAACAAAAATAGATTAACTATCAAACAAAACAAAGAATGTTTCAATATTTAACAATGAATGCTTTGGGATCAAATAATATTATGTATCTCTAAAATTTCCTTTTAACCCAAGAAGAATTTATCATAAAAAACAGTCAAAAAGGATAAAATATAATAACACTCTAAAAATACTTCATCAGCTGTGCTTTCTCAATGTAATATGTATTTACCACTAAATCTTCTATCTTGTATTTTAAGACTAATGTGTAAACCAATTTCATGTCCCAGAGAACTTACTATTTTAGAAATATTTAGACCATGTGAACTTTATAATTAACCAGTAATAGCAGTGAGATTATCCTAAACCAATTTTTAATGAAAAAGAGAGGGAAAAAATTAAAACATGGTTCTAACAACTACTCAATTTATAGTACTATCTTATATATGAGAATATATACTGAAGGACATTTATTTTAAAAATAGTTTATAAATGGCTTTATATACAGTATAATCACATCTGAGAGTACTGTCAGGAATTTATATCCCATTTTATAAGGAAGAGCAGAAATAGAATAAGATGAGATTAACAACAGAGGAAAGGAAAAGAAGGGAAGTAACATTTTATAACATCTTCCATGTCAGGTATTCTAGTAGGTATCATAGACATATTGGATTATTCAATTATCATTTAAGTTCAAAAACAAGACAATGATAAATGAGCTAATAATTTAAAACCCACATTTTTAATAACAAAGTGTACTTACTACTATATCATCACCTGAAATTATTGTTTTGTGTAATAATAAGACTGTTCTAAGAAGATTTTCATGTATATTTTAAACTTTCTGAAACATGTTAAAGGGCTAGGTTCATATGCTATTTTAAAAATTTGAAACCTCTAACTGTGCCAAAAATATAAATTAAAATATGCCTCAACCTAATGCCAAATTTGAGGCTGTATTTGATGCAGAACACAGTGTTTTTTTAAGGTGTCAATATCTCAAAAAAAGAGTTTAAACACTTTTGCACTACAAAGACTAAAACCATAATATTCCAATAAAAAATGGAAATGAGGAATAACCTGAGTTGAAGTTCAGAACATGAGCTATATGCTGCTTTAGCAGTCAGGTCTTTTGTCTTAGCATATTATTTGTGCCTAAAATAGTAATGGGATATAACACTTGCTCAGTATATATTTCCTGTGTAATATGAACACAAACATAAAATTTCTCATTTTACTGTGCTTTGCAGATAACTCCATTTTTACAAATTGAAGGTTGACGGCAACCCTGCGATGAGCAAGTCTATCGATGCTATTTTTCCAACAGCACTGCAAATCTTTGTGTCACATTTTGGTAATTCTCACAATATTTCAAACTTCTTCATTACTCTAATACTTGTTATGGTCATCTGTGATCAGTGATCTTTAATGTTACTATTGTAACTGTAACGAACTGTGCCCATGTAAGATGTTTAACTTAATTTGTAAGTGGTGTATATGTTCTGACTGCTCCACAGTGAAGCTGCTTCCCATTTCTCTCACTCTCTTTAAGCCTCCCTATTCTCTCAGACACAATACATTGAAATTGGGGCAATTCGTAACCCTACAATGGCCTCTAAGTGTTGGAGTAAAATGAAAATATCTCACTGTCACATATGGAGTAAAATCACACATATCTCACTGTCAATCAAAAGCTAGAAATGATTAAGTTTAGTTAGGAAAGCATACAGAAAACGGAGATAGGCCAAAAGCTACGCCTCTTGCGCCAGTTAGCCAAATTGTGAATGCAAAGGAAAAGATCGTGAAGAAAATTAGAAGTGTTACTCCAATGAACACACAAATTATAGAAAGCAAACAAGCTGATCGGGAGAAAGTTTCAGTAGTAGTCTGGATAAAAAAATCAAATCAGGCACAACATTCATTCCCTTAAGCCAAAGCCTAATCCAGAGCAAGGCCCCAACTCTCTTCAATTCTGTGAAGGCTGAGAGAGGTGGGAAAGCTGCAAAAAAAAAAAGTCTGAAGCTAGCAGAGGTTGGTTCACGGAGTTTAAGGAAAGAAGTCATCTCCATAACATAAAAGTGCAAGGGAAAGCATTAAGTGCTGATACAGAAGCTACAGCAAGTTATACAGAAGATCTAGCTAATTAATGAAGGTTGCTTCACTGAACAACAGATTTTCAATGTAGATGAAACAGCCTTAGAGCGGAAGAAGATGCCATCTGGGACTTTCATAGCCAGAGAGGGGAAACTAATGCCTGGCCTCAAAGCTTTAAAGGACAGGCTGACTCTCTTGTTAGAGACTAATGCAGCTAGTGAAAGCTAAAGTCAACGCTCATTTACTATTCTGAAATTCCTAGGACCCTTAAGAATTATGCTAAATCTGTGCTCTATAAATGGAACAACAAAAAAGGATAGCAGCACATCTGTTTACAACACGGTTTACTCAATATTTTAATCCCACTGTTGAGACCTACTGCTCAGAAGATTCTTTTCAAAGTATTACTGCTCATTGACAAAGCATCTTGTTACCCAAGAGCTCTGATGGAGGTGTACAAGATTAATCTTGTTTTCATGCCTGCTAACACAACATCCATTCTGTAGCCCGATTAAGGAGTAATTGTGACTTTCTTCTGACTTTCAAGTCTTATTATTTAAGGAATACATTTCATAACACTACAGCTTCCATGGATAATGATTCCTCTGATGGCTTTTAACAAAGTAAATTAAAAACCTTCTGAAAAGCATTCATGATTCTAGCTGCTATTAAGAACACTGGGGATTTATGGGAGAGGTCAAACATGAGTTTGGAAGGAGATGATTCCAACCTTCATGGATTACTCTGAGGGGTTCAAGACGTCAGAGGAGGAAGTGACTGCAGATGTGGTGGAAATATCAAGAGAACTAGAATTAGAAGCGGAGACTGAAGATGTGACTGAATTGCTATAATCTCATGATAAAACTTTAAAGATGAGCAAAGAAAGTTGTTTCTTCAGATGGAAACTACTCCTGGTGAAGATGCTATGAAAATTGTTGAAATGACAATAAAACATATAGAATAGTAGATAAACTTAGTTGATAAAGCAGAGGCAGGGTTTGAGAGGACTGACTTCAATTAGAAAAAAGTGCTACTGTAAGCAAAATGTTATCAAACAGTATCACATGCTACAAAGAAACTGTTCATGAAAGGAAGAGTCAATTGACGTGGCAAACTTCACTGTTGCCTTATTTTAGAAATTGCCACAGCCACCCCAACCTTCATTAAGCCACCACCCTGATCAGTCAGCAGCCATCAGCATTAAGGCAAGACCCTCCACCAACAAAAAGATTATGACTTGCTAAAAGTTCAGATGATGGTTACCATTTTTTAGCAATAAAATTATTTTTTAAAGTATGTACTTTTTTTAGTCACAATGCTAATGCACACTTAATATAGTATAGTGTAAATGTAACTTTTATATGCATGGGAAACCAAAAAATTCATTTGACTCACTTTAATATTTGTTTTATTGCAGTGGTCTGGAATGGAACTCTCAGTTATCTCTGTGGTATGCTTTGTGTATTTCCTGAATTTAACTGGGTGTTAAGTGTAGTACACCAAAGGCTGCCTGATAGTGGAAGGAATAAAGGACAGTAGTATGGAAGTTAGCTGTTAGTTTTCTGTCCTTACGTATGTCTCAGCTTCTCTAAATTACTTCCTTATTCATTTGAAGAAAATAAAACAAAACAGAAATTAGGAATTTGCAAACCCTGTTTCATAAGACCTATTTGTTTTTTAATGACGAGTAAAGAATGGATATGGATAAAAGTAAAAATTGGGACCAAAAAGAGTAAAAAAATCAAACTTTACAAACCACCAATAGTTTGACATTATTACATGTGTTATTTCTTTTTTTTTTTTTAAAGATTTCATTTACTTGAGAGAGAGAGAGAGCACAAGCAGCCGGAGCAGCAGAGGGAGAGGGAGAAGCAGGCTCCCCAAAGAGCAGGGAGCCCAATGTGGGGCTCGATCTCAGGACTCTGAGATCATGACCTGAGCTGAAGGCAGATGCTTAATCGACTGAGCCACCCAGATGCCCCTAAAGGATATTTTTTAAAAACCTTCTATAAAGAACATTTTTTTTTATTTCACTAACAGTAAATAACAATTTTCACCAGATAAAACACACTAAATATAACTGAATGAATGTCTCTAAAATACAATCAACATCTCATTTTCCAGAAATTATTAATGAATATGGCTTCATCCAGAGCAGGCAGGATCCAAACATATGATGAAAGGGTCTATAAAACATTCAAATTAAAAAACTAAAGGAGACCATGTGTAGGTCAGAGCTTTTGTATTGGCAAAATGACAATTCAGAAAAATAATAAAATCACCTAACAGTTTTCAAAAGGTAGTAAGTAGCATATCTTACAATATAGTGACAAAAAAAAAAAACAACCCTGAGTATAATTGGCCTTTAAGTCTGAATGTAAATATGAAATGTTAACACAAAGGCTAAACATATTAAGACATTAAAACTTTTAAAAGAATATCATGAGCACTTTATATAAAGGGAACTTAAAAAGTTCTCTTCTGCTTTATGTCATCTTGGACACTTGATGTGTCTATAGCGTAATTTCTTCAGAAGCAAAATAGCGTCTGTCTTTTAGAGTTATTATTAAGATAAAATAAGAATATATAGGAGAAAGTGCTTTGAAAATGTAAAAAAAACCCTAAAACCAAATGCAAGGTACTATACAATAATCACTACTACAAAGTAATGATTGTGCTATGTTTTTAATATTGAGACCTTTATCAAAACTGCTCTGTTTCAGGTTTTCCATTTTACAGCTAAGAGGTATAAAAGACCAGGAGACAAATCAGATGATTGATGAGTTGAAAAATCAGTCCTAAAACTTAAGGAACAACATTTAACTAAAGAAGTAAAGCCTGCTGATACACATACACAAAGAGAGAGAGAGACATAAAAAGTGTATTTTCCTGAATTAGAAACAAAAGTATCTTGAGATAAAGTAGAGAAGTAAAAATAATCTTCAATATAATCTAGTGCTGGCATTGATAATCTGTGTTATCTCTTTATTCTTAAACTTTTAAAACTAAAATGTATTCATATCTGCCTTAGTATGGACATTCCATTACAAGGGGACAGAATATATGATAAATGATCTTTTAACCCATTTCTCAGTCCTTACATGAATCAAGTATTTTGCTCATTTATCTTCTTTTAGTTTTATTTTTCTATTTTGGCTTCATAGATTTTAAATTTTAATTAATTTCTACTCTATCTATCCACACATAAAATGCATACACAAGTTTCTTAAATAGTTTCTGAAAACTGTATTGGCAACTTTTTTTTAAATGTACCACCCTTCTACATGTTAACTTACCTGTTTCTTTAGAGCTCCTAACTGTAAATGAATCTAGGTCTACTGATTTTGGTCTAAGTGGTAACTGTTCAGAATCTAGCTTTGGTTTTGATACTGGCTCAGTTTCAAATTTTGATGAATTGGTAGAAATTTCCCCATTAATCCTGAAATGAGAAAATCAAACATATGCAGAAATCACTTGTATGTGAATCATAACCATTTTTTAACATTGTGAATTAATGACACTAAAGATGTTATAGCACAATAATTTTTCTTTCTGTTCCACAAAATTATTTCCATAAACATAAACCTTCCACAATAACACTAAACATAATAAAATCAGAAACGTAAAAACAGCCTAATAGGTGTGTATTTACCTAGTATGAATATAAATCATTTAACAGAGAATCATAGTCTATAGAAAAAAATCTAGAAAACAAATAATTTAAAAATTATTTTGACATTTAGAAAAGCAATACAGGGGTGCCTGGGTGGCTCAGTCATTAAGCGTCTGCCTTTGGCTCAGGTCATGATCTCGGGGTCCTGGGATCGAGCCTCGCATCGGGCTCCCTGCTCTGTGGGAAGCCTGCTTCTCCCTCTCCCACTCCCCCTGCTTGTGTTCCCTCTCTCGCTGTGTCTCTGTCAAATAAATAAATAAAATCTTTAAAAAAAGTAAAAAAAAGAAAAGCAATACAGCCATTTATGTCAAAGGCAGGTAACCAATAAACTAAATTAGGTAAGTTAACTAAATTAAAATTACCTAAATTAAAATTAGGTAAAACTTACCTGGCTATAGGAGGTGGTGGAGGGACTGGTTTTTCAGGTCGCTTTGGGTATACTGTTCCAGGAGATCTCAATAAATTATTGGCTTTGGTGGGTGGAGTAGGCTTCTTAGGTGGGACTTGTGGTGCGGCTGGTTTAGAAGGTTTCTGTTCCAGTACTGACTTTTCATCTGGTTATTTAAAAATATTTAACAAGTTACTAACAATTATTTGGGTTTTTCTATTTCTTAAAGCTCACATCAGGCTGAAAATGTGTGAAACAGAGAGAGACATTATCTGTGTATGTGTTCACTGTTTAAAAGTTATAATTTAATAAGCTTAAATATCTAAAAAAGCTTACTTTGGTGGGAAGGAGGACCACTAATAAGCTTCTGAGCAACAAATAATGCCCAGTTCTTAATGTCTTCTCAGCATCCTTTGTTTTTAGGGGCGGTATACTATATATAATCACATATGATTTTACTCTAAGCAGAGGACAATATTATCTATGCTTAAATCCAGACCATTTGCTGAGACTGAAGTATAGGAAACTAGTGACATTTAACATACTTATTTAAAAATAATCACAATGACAAAGGAAAATACCCAATGTTAAGAAAAACAGGCTAGCTTGACTAGTCACAGATGAGAAAATTACAGGCTTGTATTTATAATCCTCACAATTGTACTCGGAATATATTAACACAATTTCATTGTTTCCAGTTTATTAACACCATTAGTAATTCTATGAACTAGGGGCTCCTGGGTGGCTCAGTCATTGAGCGTCTGCCTTTGGCTCAGGTCATGATCCCAGGGTCCTGGGATTGAGCCCCACATCGAGCTCCCTGCTCTGCAGGAAGCCTGCTTCTCCCTCTCCCACTCCCCCTGCTTGTGTTTCCTCTCTCGCTGTGTTTCTCTGTCAAATGAATAAATAAAATCTTTAAAAAAAAAAGAATTCTATGAACTAGATAAGAAAATATGCTGGAAATAAACAACACTGGGAACGATTTTAAGCCATGTTAATAAAAACAATTTTATCATCAAAAAGGCATGGTACTATACACAATGACATACTTGGTTCCTCATCTTTCAAGGTACTAAGGACAAATATTAAAATTGACACACACATGTGACTCTTAAACACAGAGAACAAACTGGGGATTGCCAGAGGGGAAATGGGTAGGGGAATGGGCGAAGTAGATTTTTTTTTTAAATTGACACAGTTGCACACATACTAGATATTCATGATATAGCAGTCAGCAAAAATGTGTCTAACGCATATATGCAAAAATAAGAAACTTATCTTAAGCGCAATACTGAGTAATTTTCAAAACTTACTTGGTCTTTGTAAAGAATGTCTATCACAGGACCACTAATAATTTCATGAGATTTCATATCAATCAGAAACTGGTGACTGAATCTTGAACAAACATACAAGCCATGGGTAAACCCCTGGTTCAAAATAGTTAGATTTAATCTAACAACAATGAAAATACAAATTACCCTTGTTTCAGTTTCATCATTTATGTATAGCTTCCTTGGATCATTTGAAAATATAGCTTAAGTCTATTAAAGCCATGGTCATCATGTTGTACAAAAATCCACTTTCATATGGCCTCAAAGTAAACAATGCATCATATCATTACATCATAATAATACCATCCAATTCTAACTATAAGCCAACAGAACTATCTGTATCATTTATAATAGTCAACCAAATCTCTAGAAAATGTTAAGAAAGCTGTTTTATATAAAATATCAGGAAAAATATTGAAGGTTAAATAGAAGTTCACTGATTAATTGAACATACTTCTTTTAACAGATATGTAACTAAAAGCTTGATATCAATTCAACGCTGTAGTTTATTCTAAAATAAAAGAACACATTTAAATATTCACAGAAATCAAAGGTGATAAAACTAAGATTCATCATTTCTGGTATAGCCATGACTAAATCAACAATAGTATATTGATATATAATATATGATGGCAATGTATTTGGGAACTAGGTTTTATCTACCTTTATTGAGGTGAAATTTACCTAACAATTTAAAGTGAACAATTCAGTGCCATTTAGTAAATTCACAGTGTTCTGCAACCACCACCTCTATCAAGTTCCAAAACTCATCATCCCAAAAGAAGAGTCTGGTTCCCACTGTTCAGTTACTCCCCATTTCCTCCTCTACCCATCTCTTGGCAACCACCAACCTGCCTTCTCTCTCTACAGATTTGGTATTCTGGGCATGTCATAAACATGGACTCATATAGTATGTAACATTCTGTGTCTGGCTCATTTCACAATAGTAATGTTTTCAAGGCTCATTCTCAATGTAGCATGTATTATTATTTCATTCTTTTTGTGATTACATAACATCCACTATATGTATATAGCACAACTCATTCATCTGTTGACGGGCATACGGGTTTTTTCAACCTCTTGGCTATTACGAACAATGCTATAAACATTTACATACAAATATTTGTTTGAATATCTGTTTTCCAATCTTTTGGGTATATATCTAGGATCACATAGTAATTCTATGTTTAACTTTTTGAGGAACTACCAAACTCTTTTTCACAGCAGCTGAAACATTTTACATTCTCATCAGTAGTGTATGAAAGGTCTATTTTGTCCACATCCTTGTCAACAATTATTATTTTTCATTTTTATTATTATTATAGCCATCCTAGAGAATGTGAAGCAGCTCACTGTGGTTTTGGTTTATATTTCCCTAATAATTAATGATACTGCACATCTTCTCACGTGCTCATTAGCCATTTGCATATCTCCTTTAGAAAAATGTCTATTTGGGGCGCCTGGGTGGCTCAGTAGTTAAGCGTCTGCCTTAGGCTCAGGTCATGATCCTGGAGTCCCAGGATCGAGTCCTGCATGGGGCTCCCTACTCCACGGGAAGCCTGCTTCTTCCTCTCCCACTCCCCTGACTTGTGTTCCCTTTCTCACTGTGTCTCTCTCTCTCTGTCAAATAAATAAATAACATCTTCCTTAAAAAAAAAATGTCGGGCGCCTGGGTGGCTCAGTTGGTTAAGCGACTGCCTTCGGCTCAGGTCATGATCCTGGAGTCCCTGGATCGAGTCCCGCATCGGGCTCCCTGCTCGGCAGGGAGCCTGCTTCTCCCTCTGACCCTCCCCCCTCTCGTGTGCTCTCTGTCTCTCTCATTCTCTGTCTCAAATAAATAAATAAAATCTTTAAAAAAAGAAATAAATAAAAAATAAAAAATTTAAAAAAAAATGTCTATTTCAATCCTTTGCCCACTTCTGGACTTTTTGCTGCTGAGTTGTTATAACTCTTTATATATCAGAACACCAAACCCGTTATATATTCCTGATACTGAATATAGGATTTGCAAATATTTCCTCCCATTCTGTGGTGTATCTTTTTACTTTCTTCATAATGTCCTTCAGTGCACCAAAGTTTTTAATTTTAATGAATTACAGTTTAACCATTCCTTTCTTTTGTTGTCTGAGCTTTTGGTGTCATATCTAAGAATCCATCGCCAAACCCAAGGTCATGAAGATTTAGCCCTATGTTTTCTTCTAAGAGTTTTAGTTTTATACCCCTTATATTTAGGTGAATGATCTATTTTTAGTCAAATTTTGTATATGGTAAGAGGTAAGGGTTCAACTTCATTCTTTTGTATGTGGATATCCAATTGTGCACAGAATTTTAGTTTAGCTAGAAATTCACCAAAACCAAGAGGAAATTTAGACTAAAGAAAAAACATCTTGTTAGTTTTTCAAATGCCCAAAGGAAGAAATATGTAAGGTACAGACGTTATAATTTAAGATAGAGAAAAGAATTATCATAAGTGTATGGAGAAAATTTTTAACTGAGAGCATCTAAAATATATGGCAGCTAACAAAATACAGCAAAATAACTGATATATGCCCTATCTTATTTACTACAGAATATAAAAATATATTACTAACACTATATGTAATAAATTCACCCATTTGTTAATTCAGATGAAGATTAGTTCCCCACTGCATGAATAAGAGTAGAAAAACAATTCTCAAAAAATTAAAAATGGAAATACCATATGATCTAATAATTCCACTACTACGTATTTACCCAAAGAAAACAAAAACACTAATTTTAAAAGATATATGCACCCTATGTTTATCACTGCATTATTTACAATAGCCAAGATATGGAAGCAACAACCTAAGTGTCCATCAATAGACAAATGAATATGGAAGATGGGGGGGAGGTGTACGTACATACACACACACACACACACACACACACACACAGAGGAATATCATACTTATAAAAAAGGATAAGATCATGCCATTTGAGATAACATTCATGAACCTAGAGAGTATTATGCTAAGTGAAATAAGTCAGACTGAGGAAGACAAATAGCTTATGGTTTCACTCGTAAGTGGAATTTAAAACAATAACAAATGAATAAACAAAAAGCAGAATCAAAACTATAAATACAGAGAACAAACTGATGGTTGCAAAGAGGGGAGGGGTGTGGAAGGTTGGGCAAAATGGGAGAAGATGACTGGGAAATACAGGCTTCCAGTTATAGAGCGGGTATGTTACAGAAATGAAAAACACTATAGTGAAGTATGGAAACAGACGGTAGCCACATATGTGGTGATTATAGCATAATGTATAAATTTGTTGAATCACTATGTCGTACACCTGAAACTAATGTAACATTGTGTGTCAATTATACTCAAATTATTAAAAAAATAGAAAAATAAAATAATTATACTGGCACCAAAGCATGAATGGATTACGAATGCATAAATTCAGACTGAAAAAATCAAATCCATTCTTTATCAATTGTTACTCAAAGATGTGTTAGAGAAAAATACAGTACTATCCAAAAAGTAGGAAATGAATTTTTTGGGGGGGGAGAGAAAGAGCACACTCATGCACGTGTGGTATAAGGAATGGACAGAGAGAAGGAGAGAGAGAATCTCAAGCAGGCTCCACACCCAGCCTGGAACCCAACACGGGGCTAGACCTCATGACCCTGAGATCATGACCTGAGCAGAAACCAAAAGTCAGACGCTTAACCAACCCATCCACCCAGGTGCCCCGGAAATGTATTCTTAATTGAATCTATTTTCCTAACATTTTTAGAAAACTTAAGGACAAAAAAAAATCTACCCATATTAATCTCACTGAAATAACTTAAACTGAAGGATAACATACTTTCAGAACTGTAAGTACAAAGCTCAAGAAATTATCATCACATGAACACACATGAATAACCACCACTCAGGCCAAGAACTGAACATTAGCCACAATAAGTTCCCATCATGCCCCTTCCCAATTCCTACACAACTGCTCCCACCCAAGGGTGGCTTCTAACCCTATATAGATCACTTCTGCACATCAGTAAAATTCTAAGATTCAAGTTGTTGCATAATATCTTGCTTGGCATGTGAATATACTTCAATCTATTTATCCATTCAACTGTGAATGGACATCCGTGTTGTTTCCAAATAAGAGCCAATATAAATAATGCTATGATAAACTTTCTTATTTGAATCTTTGGTACATACACACAGCACATTTCTGCTGGATATATAACTAGGAGTGCCAGTGCTGGGTAAGAGGGTACGAATATATTCAATTTAAGGCCTCCAGATTAGATATAACAATTTGCATTCCCACCAACAGTGTATGGGAGTTCTGCTAATCTGAATCCTCACCAACATTTGGTATTGTTAGTCTCCTTTTCAAAACTTCACCCATTTTGGTGAGACTTTTACTTTGCTTTAAATTGTATTTCCTTGCTGAGTAATGAAATTGAGTAACTTCATACTTTGATGAAGTATCATATTCAAGGCTCTTAGCTGCATTTTATCAAGCTGTCTTTTTCTTACTTACCTGTAGAAATTCTTTATATGTTCTGAATATAAGTACTCTGTCATTTATCTGTGTTGTAAAAAATCATTTCCTTCTCTGTGACATAACTTTTTATCCCCTATGTCGTGTCTTTGTAAAAGACACTCCTGATTTTAATGTAGTCCAAAAAGTCAATCTTTTGTCTTACAGTAATGTCTTATATATCCTGTTAAAGAAATAGTTCCCAAGGACACAGAAATACTGGTTTATAGTATCTTGCAGAAAATTTGTGGAGCCATCATCCACTTGGAACTTTTATGCCTACTGTAAGATAGGTAGGTAGGTATAAGGTATTATAAAGTAGGTGTAAGGTTTAAGTTTTATTTATTGAAGAATGCCCTTTATCACTTCTTTACAGTGCAACTTTGGTCATAAGGCAAATATCTATTTCTGGATTCAAATTTATGTACTATGTGAGAAAGAGATTAAGACTTAGTTCTTATATGAATATCAGTATCATTTACTCCATCTTTACTGCAAAGGCAACTTCTCTTTATAAATCACATGGCCTTAATTAAATGTCCCTCTTAATAAGCTTCTTGCTATCCTGTCTACTTTGTCAGCTATTAATATAGTTAGACCAGCTTTTTATTTTTAGGCATTTGCCTGGCATATTTTTGTCTACCCTTTTAATTTAATCATTCCTGAATTATTCTCATTAAGATATGTCTTGTTAGCAGACGATGGTTGGATTTTTTTTTGAGTCTAATAATTTTTCTTTTAAATGGAATCTTTAGTCTATTTACATTTTCTGTAATTACTATTATTTTTTTCTGGCTTGGTCCATTTCATTTTTTTCTCCTTTCTTGCCTTTTTGTATTTTTGTTATTCCACATTCTATTATCTTATACATTATTCTATTTTTTATAATTGCCTAGAGATTACAGCACATATCCTTTCATCATATATAAATTTTTCTACTGCCCTAACACTTTCACTCCATGTACACCCTACTGTCTTGTTGCACTTTTGTATCTATAAAAGCCCAGAAGATATTGTTTCTTACAGTCAATATTTAGATTTACCTATTTAAGCTTTTCTGTTGCTCTTGCTTTCTGTTTCTCCAAGTTGACATTTGGAATTATTTCCATTCTGCCTATAGTACTACCATGCAGTGATAAATTCTCTCAGATTTGACTGGCCTAAAAATGTCTTCATTTCACCTTTTTTTCTGAAGATATCTTCACTGGCATTATACTTCTAGGTCAGCAGTTATTTCCTTCCACACTTTGGTGACACCATTCCATTGTCTTCTGGCTTCAATTTTTTTTTTCCACTGAGAAGCAACTGTCAGCCTTATTTTTGTTCCTCTAAAGTTAATGTGTCTTGTTCTCTGGCTGCTTTCAGTATGATCTTATTTTTTGTTTACAGCAGCATGACTATAATGAGGGTATGGAGTAGTTTTTTTTTATGTATCCAGGCTGGGCTCCGTATTATTTCTTGATTCTGTGGCTTTTTGCTTTTTATCATTTTTGGAAGTCTAGAAACCATTGTATCTTCAAATAAGGTTTCTAGTCCCTGTTCTCTCCTCCCCATCTGGATCTTCAACTGCATGGATATTGAACCTTTTCACTGTATTCAATGTCTCTTAAGATCTTTTTTTCCACTGTTAAGCTTTAATTCAGAAATTTTCTTTTGAAAGTAACACCACATATTCCCACACATATATATATGAATATATATATGAACAACATGTTTGAATTGTACAGGCCTACCTATACACAGATTTTTTTAATACAGTGTTGTAAATGTATTTCTTCTTCCTTAACATTCTCATTTTCTTAATAACATTTTCTCTTTAGCTTACTTTACTGTAAGAATACAGTATATAATGCAAAATATGTGTTAGTTGACTGTTTATCAGTAAGACTTCTGGTGTACAGTAGGCTATTGGTTGTTTTTGGTGAGTCAAAAGTTATATGGGAGGGGCACCTGGATGGCTCAGTAGGTTAGTAGGTTAAGCATCAGACTCATGATTTTAGCCTCAGATCATGATCTCAGGGTTGTGGGATCAAGCCCTACCTCAGGCTCTGCATTCAGCATAAAGTTGGTCTGTCCCTCTCCCTCTGCTCCTCTTTCCACTCGCACGCTCTCTCTCTCTCCAATAAATAAATAAAATCTTAAAGTCCAGGAGTTTATTAAGGTATCTCCTTTTATCTGGGCCCTGAACTCCAATTTTTGTCTCTCAAACCCTAAAATATATTGAAAGTTCTTTTCACAGGCTCAGCTACCACTTTCCAAATTGGCAAATGCCTCAAAAGGAAACACAGGCTCAGATACCGGACTTACTCTACTGGGCTCCCCTCCTCTCCTAGATCTTGACCCTATAATTTCCTGTACCCTTCACAGCTCTTCTACATCTAGTATGTATGTATGTATTTCATACAACCCTACCAGCTGTTCTCACTCAGATCATTCTCTGCCTGCCTGTATGGTCACTCATCAGTCTTCTTCAAGAGTTCCAGTTCATCTAACAACTTCTTAAATGTACACAGATTCTAAGACTCCATGCTGAACCCTCTTCCTATTCTCATTTTAACCAACCATCTTGAACATATTACCCATATCCATACATTTAATAGCTAAGTTCCAAGACAGCACCTTATAAATAAATGCTTAATATAAACTCTCAGCCAAGATTCATCCCATATTTCCTATATTCATATCAAATTCCATGTCAAAAGCTGAACTATATGTGTTTTCCACCAGAAACTGTCTTGATTTTATAATTCATACCTCATTTCCCCATCCTCACAACCCTTGGGATTTAGTCAACAAGATGTACTAATATAAAACCTAAGCCACCTTCCTTATGGTATAGCCTAAATATATGTCAACATCTCTAGCAGATAATATAGTTGATTAACTCAAATCTATCCTACCTTCATATGATTACACCAAGCTAGTTAAGTGCACAACATTCATTTTATAAGACTTATTGGCCTGGAATTGAACATGTACCCAAAACTGGTCCAAGAAACTGAAAAGGACTTACATTCTATGGTTCTGGAGAGGTTTTCCTCTCTTTCCTATCAAATGGACAAGATATCAAGTTGCCCTAATTGTCACAGTCAGCATTCTTGTGACCTCAAGGGAAACCAATCTGAAGACAAAGTAGACACTAAGGATGGCAAATGGAGAGAGATATAATCCAGGTCCAAAATGAAATTATTCGGTGGGGGGTCATATGACTCCTCCCTCTAGACTTCCAATTATATGAGACTATTTCCCTATTGTTTCAGTTTGAAACAGTCTTTGCTCTTAAAACATTCCAATTTCCTTTTTATCCACACCACCACCACATCTATTCAAATAATAGCAATAGAACAGTTTCAGAAAAACGTATCTGAACATGTCACACCAGTTTTTAAAAATATTGTGTATTATTACATAATAATTAATGTAGTGAGTATTCCTTATGCATTATATACTTACTTTGCAAGAAACCATAGAACCAATGTCGAATAAAATTCACACACACACACAAACCCTACACCTTGACCCCACGAGGTTTAGTCAAATGTACAAAAATAAATATGCACAAAATATCTAAACTAATATGTGACAATATTGAGAAATATCTACTTTCAGAGCAATAAAGAAAAGACTAATGTCAAGGAGGTGACATTAAACTGGACATTTTAAGCTAGAATCTGAAAAATGAGAAGGAACCACATATAAAAAGATTCTGAGGGGAGTGCAAGACAAAGATGGGATTCCAAGGAAAGGATACTTACACCATGTAACTGGGAGGGAAAAAAATTCATTCTATGAACATTATAGAGTGGGGGACCCTATGACCACAGTCAACAAGAGAAGTATGGAATATATTAGAAAACCCAACAGGGGGCAACATCCCTCAAAATCTGGTAGGCTAAACTAAGGCTAATGTGGTCAGGAAAGTCTTCTTTTGAGACTAGACTAGACTAGACTATAAGCTAGAGTTTTTTCCCCAAATGCAACAGGAAGTATTCAAACACAGTAATAAGTTCATGTCCCATTAGTCATTATACAACTGACACATATTTGTATGAAACATGCACATACACACTTTATTTCCATAATATAAATTCTGAAACCCTTATCACTACTTTAAATCTTTTTTGGAGCAGGGCAAGATATAAACAAATAGCTAAATACAACTCCTTGCCATAGCACTGAAACACCTTTTATGAATCACACAAGTGATTATTAATTTTGTCTTCAGATTAGAATCCCGTAGAGAGCTTTAAAAACACTACAATGAGTTCTACCCTATAAAAATTCTGGAAGAGGATCCTCGGCATCAGCCTATTTTTAAGAGACACCCATGTAATCCTAATATACCACCAAGACCAAAAACAACTGTACCAAGCGACCTTTCTAGCTTGATTTCTTACAATTTTTTAGTTACCTATAGCCATTTCCTGAATATGTTATGCTTTCTCTCATTCTTTTCACATTCTCTTTCTGTGGCCTGGAATCACCTTCTCTTTTCTAGTCAACACATTATGCTCATTTTCAAAGTCTCTGAATAGTTACAATCTCCTCATTACAGTGCATATTAACTAGTCAACTAGCAATTGTCAGAATATCATTTGAAACAGAAAAAAAAACAGTAAACAAAAAAAAAATTAATCTTCCTAGTGACTGGCAGAAGCCAGCTGCCTCACATATACACACGGATTTTGCAAACTGTTAATGCATGTTTAACATTTGATTAAAAATCTGTTTCATGTGTGGCTTAAGTATAATAAAGAATATTCGCTACTTCTTTTTTAATTTTATTTTATTATGTTAAGTTAGTCACCATTCATTACATCATTAGTTTTTGACTTAGTGTTCCATGATTCATTGTTTGCGTTTATTTGCTACTTCTTAAGAGGTCAAGATTATTTTTAGGTTCAGACTGGAATGATTCTTTGTAGAACATTTTTGGTACGCATACTAAATATATAATACAATAGAGTCCTGCCACAGCTCTCAACTCAAGAGTCCATGTGCTACAGATTGTATCACAGATGAAAAGGCATTTGAGTTCAGTACCTCCAATAATAACTGCCGTGAAATGAGTCTTAAACACACAGATCTTGATTTTAATTCCACACTAAACTGTACTATACCAAAATTCCAGAACACATAATAATTTAAAAGCATATTTTGAATACTGATTTCCAAATCTCTCTGTAATATGAACAATACTATCCATAGCCAGCATATGAATTGGAAAATCTACAACTTTTTATTACATTTCAATTTCATTAAAATTTTTACTCTGCATTCTTTTTATTGGCTCAAAGGAAGAAGAGAACACTCCTAAGCAAAGATGTAAAGAAGACAACACCTCAAGACTTCCATTTCAGGCAATATGTTGAATTATGTACTAAAACCTATTTTGCCAGCTTAGAATTCAATGTAAGGTAAAATTATCTCTCAAGAACAAGGAGAAAAAAATACATTTCAAATAAAACATCCTACCACTAGGTCCTCCATTAAAGGACATTATTTTTAAAAATTATATATAGCCTATACATATAAATAATTTTATACTACATATATAGCTTATATAGATACATATAGCTTATATAATTTTATATATATATGGCAGAAAGTATGAAATGCAAACAAAGTACAAAGAAAGCAGCAATGAATATGAACAAACCCAAACAGTGAAAGGGAATCAGCAGCATGCAGATGGTGGTTAAGCCATGAGCGTTTATATATATGACTGTCTAAGCAATCAAGAATAAGACAACAAAAGATCCAACTCTGATAGTCCTTATTAATTCTTAGTTCAGTAACTGAACAAATGAATTAATGATGCTATTGGACCTTTGTGTGGGAACCAGCAGCAGTCACACCTTTTGCAAGAGACAAAATCTTAGTCAATAAAGTGTAACTTTTTCGAGGAGATAGGGTAAGATTCACAATTCAAATTACTGGGGTTGGAAGTCTCAGAAATCAGCCAACTAGACCCTCAAAATCTGTAGTCTCCTATATTAGCAGTGAATTCCTAGCATGTAAACATTTTCCTAGCAATAGTAACTTGTCCCCCTTTAATGCCAGATACAGAGACAAGAAAACCTCAAGAACATCCACTAGCACAACTCTCCCTTCCCTTTCTGCTAATTATGAAACAATATTGCCATTATTAACATATTGGTGTTTAGTTCCTGCCTGGAGGTGTGTACCATCTGGTTATGTTCTGCTTATGAATCAACTGAAAAATAAGACAAATTCTGTCCTTTAAAAACCTGCAGATACAGATACTGGAAAAAAATGTTCCTCAAGCAAGTGAATACAGACTCACTGCCTCTACTAGTAAAAGTATTAAACCAGTCTGGGCTTTAGCAGCCCATTACACCCTTCCTATGGATATGACTGGGACCACAGGGGAGAACATGTACATAAAGGTAACCATTTAAATGATTTTATAAGCCTAAGAGCTTTGCTTACATTCTCTCCTACACATATACATGTCTCGCTCTCTGTCACTCCAAAGTAAGTATCAGTTGCTCGCTTCCTCTCATATATATTTCATATCAAGAATACAAGTCACTGAGAATGAAGTGGGCTACTGAAAGGTATGTCCAAGAAACTTTTTCCAAAAAACAGGAGAAAAACTTGTGCTCCAAAGTGTTGATGTTATTCTTCTAATGAAGCACACTATGGCCAGCATTCAGGTACCTCTGAGAAAATAGGGGGCAAGAAACTACTAAGCAGATCTGAGAAAATAAAAACTACATGGTGGCCTGGGGCAGGGAGTAAACAATCAAGATTTATTCTTAAGATTTGAAAAGTATCCCATGAGACAATGGGGAGTCACTTAAGACTCAAAGGTAATAGGGTAATCAGGTTCACGTTTTCTTAAGATTTTTATTTTTATTTATTCGCCGGAGAGAGAGAGAGAGCACAAGCAGGCGGAGCAGCAGACAGAGGGAGAAGCAGGCTCCCTGCTGAGCAAGGAGCCCAAAGTGGGATCAGGACCTGAGCTGAAGGCAGACGCTTAACCGACTGAGCCACCCAGGCGTCCCATGGTTCATGTTTTCTAGTAGCTCCTTTTCCCCCTCTGCTCAACACAGCAGAGCTTTTCAAAGTGTATCTTCTGTAGAATTAAGATCATAACAGAGATAAAAGTCATGAACACACATGCTGGTGGGATATACTGTATTTCCTCTCAGAAGGTTTAACGCTCCTCAAATTGGCCCTGGCCATGGTTTGAACAAGCTCCCTCTGTTGAGGGTGGAAAAAGGGTAGAACTTTGTGTTTAATTTTATTTAAAAAGAAAGACTTTAATCTATACCAATATTTAACACTCAGACTGATACTAGTTCTCTCTCCCAATGCACATCTCCAACGCTTACTAGGCAAAGCACTGACATTTTTTCTATTCCTTGAACCAGATTTAGGCATGTCAGATTAATGAAAACATTTTGAAAATATTAAGAATTGTTTCCCTCATTTTACATTTGTCCTGTTTCATTAATTAAAAAATCCTTATATTTGCACACAAATCTGAAACCAACACTTAGTTTAAAAAAAAAAAGTTCTAAAACCTTTCCAATGAAGAATTTTGGTGCTATTGACAAATATTGACAAATATTTTCTTATTTAAAAATAAGAAAAAAGGGCGCCTGAGTGGCTCAGTCGGTTAAGCATCTGCCTTGAGCTCAGGTCACGATCTCAGGGTCCTGGGATCGAGCCCCGAGTCGGGCTCCCTGCTCAGCGAGGCTGCTTCTCTCTCTCCCTCTCCCTGCTGCTTCGCCTGCTTGTGCTCTCTGTCAAATAAATAAATAAGATCTTTAAAAAAAAAAAAAAATAAGAAAAAAAAGTCTTTTATATTTACTTAAATATTTACCATTTCTGGCATTATTAGTTTCTATTTATCCAAATGCCCATATAACATCATTTTCCTTCTGCCAAAAAGTACTTCCTTTAACATTTTCTGTGTAGTACATACAGGTCTGCTGGCAACAAGTTCTCTCAGATTTTGTCTGAAAGCTTTTATTTTGCCTGCACTTCCTGAAAGGTATTTTGCTAGGTAGAAAATTCAAGGTTGAGAATTATTTTCTTTCAGACTTTATGCTTTTCTTTTTATCACGGCTTTTCACTGAACTGATTATGATGTTCCTTATGTGGTTTCTTTTATGTTTCTACTGCTTTGAGTTCACAGAGCTTCTTAGATCTATGGGCTTATAGTTTTCAATAAGTCTGAAGATTTTTCAACTATTATTTCTTCAAATATTTTTTCTGCCCCATTCTCTCTCCATTGATTCAGGGACTCCAATTAGACATATGCAAAACTACTTAACAGGGCCTGTGGGTGGCTCAGTTGATTAAGTGTCCAACTCTTGACCTCAGCTCAGGTCTTGATCTCAGGATCATGAGGTCAAGAAGCCCTGTGCTGGGCTCCATGCTGAGTGTGGAGCCTACTTAAAAAAAAAAAAAAAAAACTATTTGATATTGCACTCAAGTTACTAATGCTCTACTCATTTTTTTCTAGTACATTTTTTTAAAAAGTAGGCTCCACACCCAACATGGGGTTTGAACTCACAATGCTGATATCAAGAGTTACGTGCTCTACTGAATGAACCAGCCAGGCACCCCTCTAGCACATTTTAGATAGTTTCTATTGCTGTTTCTTCCAGTTCACTAATATTTCATTCTGTAGTGTCCAATAAGCTGAATTCCATGCAACGTTTTTCATTTCTGATACTGTATTAATTCATCTGCATAAGTTCAATTTGGGTCTTTTTATATTTTCCATTTCTCTTACCATCATGCTTGTGTTTTCTTCTACTTTCTTGAACACATGGGATACAACTGTAATAGCTGTTTTAATGTCCTTACTGCTATTTCCATCATCTCTTGTCATTTCTGGGTCTGTTTAAGTTGACTAATTCTTCTTCTAGTTACAGGTTGCTATTATCCTGGCTTCTCTACATGCCTGGTAATTTTTTTTAATCAGATAAGGGACATTGTGTATTTTACACTCGTGGATGCTAGATTTTGTTACACTCTTTCAAACTGTATTGAATTCTGTTCTGGAATTAGTTCCATCTGCTTCCAAGGTACATGCAAAGAAACCTTTAGTCTAAGGTGATACAATCTTTTATAGACTCTATCCTATTCCTTATGAAGTCTTTCCACTGTGCCTTGTGGGAACATGAGCTATTAGTGAGTTCCAGAAACTGCTTCACCAAATGCTTTCCAGCAGTTATTTCTCCAGCTATGGAAGTTTCCTTTCTTATGTGTGTAATTCACAGTACTCAGCCAAAGCTTCATGGAAAGCCCTACAAAGATCTCAGAGTGCTGTCTGTGCAGTTTCCTCCATTCTGGAACTCTGCCCCACACACTCTAGCTGCCTTGGCCTCCCTAAACTCTTATCTCCTATTTCTGCAATTCTGCAGGAAAACTGGGCTCTGTTGGGACTTCCTCCTTTCTGTTGCCTGTAAACTGCTTCTAGACAATGAGGTAGGGTAATTTTAGGGCTTGCCTTACTTTTAGTGATAACTTCCTTCAGTGATAACAATCCTATGCTGTTGTCCAATATCTGAAACCACTATTTCATGTACTTTGTCCAGTTTTCTAGTTGTTTAACTCAGGAGGGCAAATTCAGTCCTTGTTACTTCATCATGGCCAGGATTCTGACCACATAAATGATATAAAAATGCATCACTTTCTAGTTTGTTTATAAGATCACCTGACTGATTTCAGGGAATATGGGAAGTCACTGCTACATTTAACAAAATCCCAATCTACCTGATGGAGGAGACTATAAAAGGAATATCATAATGTTGGTAATGAAGCCAACAACATAGTTCTTACATGTAGTTCTACATATCTTTATAGAACGAGTCTTTCATGTAGGACAGGTATTATAACCAGATACCAAAATAAACTGATCCAAGACTCAGACCTAACAATAGCCATATTACACCTGAGATTAAGAAATACTTCAAAGAATAAATTGTTTTTGCATAACAAATAAAAAATTCACAAATGTAAAGAAAAAAAGAATATAAAAAACTTCCATGCTGAGCACAGATGAGAAAGAAATAAAGCTATGAAAGTACATGACATGTTCAGGGACAAGAGTGTGATTATTGTATTTAGTGAATGAAAAAGATGATACAAAATTGTAATTTGGGGGTCAGTTCCCAACAACACCAAAAGCTGGCCAGGATAAGAAGCAACAGGAGTTCTCATTCATTGTTGATGGGAAAATGGTACAATTTGGAAGATAATTTGACAGTTTCTTACACAACATGCTCTTAACACATGACTCAGCAATCACATTCCTTGGTTATTTACCTAGGTAAACTAAACACTTATGTCCCCAGGATACCCAGACAAGGATGTTATTTATGGTAGCTTTATTCATATCTGACAAAGTTTAGAAACAACCAAGATGTCTTCAATAGGTGAATCTGGATAAACTGTGCTATAGATAGTCAATAGACTATTAATCAGCACTAAAAAGCAATCAGCTATTAAGTCATGAAGACATGGAGAAAATTTAAATACATATTACAAAATGAAAAGGCTATATACTGTTATGATTCCAACCACACAACATTCTGAAAAAGGCAAAACTATGGAGACAATAAAAAAGATCAATGGTTGCCAGGAGCTGAGGGAAGGGAAGGATGAAATGAAAGAGCAAAAGATTCTTAGGGCAGTAAGACATATTCTGTAAGATATTACATTACACATTTGTCAAATTACACATTTGTCCAAACTCATAAAATGTACACCAGGAGAGAACTCTAAGATAAACTATGGACTTTGGGTGATAATGTGTCAGTGGAGATCCATTCTGGTTCAGGATGTTGATAGTGAGGGAGGCTACACATATGAGGGGCAAGGAGTATATGGGAACTCTCTATACTTTCTGCTCAATTTTGTTGTCAATCTAAAACTATTCTAAAAAAGTCTATTAAAAATAAATGAATCTGGCAACAATATGAAATATAAGCCAGGCAAGGAACTAAAGTGAGAGAAATCAGCTAAGAGAATAAAGGAACACTGCAGGCAACACACAAGGATAGGCAGAAACAATACTGGCAGTAGAAACAGAAGCACTCTAAAACAGTGTTCAAGTTGTTGCTTGTACAGTTGACCCCTGAACAACACAGGGAGTTAGGGGCACCAACCTCCCACACAGGTGAAAATCTGAGTATACCTTTTGACTCCCCCAAAACTTAACTGAAAGTCTACTGTTGGCCAGAAGGCCTTAACCAATAACATAAACATTGAATTAACACATTTATTGTATGTTATGTGTATTATATACTCTATTCTTATAATACAGTAAGCTAAAGAAAAGGTTAATAAAATCCTAAGAAAAAATACATTTACAGTGTTGTATATTTATTGGGAAAAAAATTCATGGGCAAGTGGACCTCTGCGGTTCAAACTGGGTCATGCCGCTCAAGGGTCAACTGTATATATAACCTAGTATACTAGATATAATCATTGCAGATTTTTCTGCACAAAGAAAAGTTAATTATTTTCTCCAAATTAATAATAACAAAACAAAATGACTTTTTTTTTTATAACAAAATACATGTGTAACTTGGAATAACTTTCCAAGTTTGTATGACAAATATAGGCAGTAAAAATTAGATAATACACAACAAATCACGTCCATGTTTTAAAAGTTAGAACTCACCTAAGAAATTTTTTTTTAACTTAATTGGGACTCTAAAAAAATAATTAAAATATAACTATTTAATGCTTAGTGTTCTTATTTAACGAGCTATAATGAAACACTACATTCTTACTGAAGTAATGGTTTAACTTTTTAATGAATGTAAACTGGTATCAGTTTGAGTGAAATCTTAACTTCCTACCCATCTTGACAAACTACTTCCTCCCAGAAAACTCCAAACACTGCTAAATACTGAATAGCTGTTAAAAATCAATGTAAATCATTCAGTGTGGAGAGATATTATTATTTACAATGACGACCAAAGGGAGAATTACTTTTCTGAAAGTGGAAGAATTAGTCTCACCTTTTTCTTCTGGCCTTATAGGAAAATACTTCTTCTCTGTAGCTATTAGCTCAGGCTTTGGAGCTAAGGGGAAAAAAAACAAAGTTAATACTTAAAAAAAAATAGTTTAAAAGCACAAAGACAATTATACTACTAAACAGTACAGGTTAGTTTTAAAATAACATCAGAGGAAACATGGCTTAACAGAGGAACAATGTACAAGAATCACTAGACTGAATATTTAATCCTGTACCTACCACTATTACATGACTAAATAGTTACTTTGTGATCTCAGTTCTTTCTTTGTCAAATGAAGTTCATATCATCTATAACACTACTCTCAAGTAGAAATTTCTATGAGGATGGAAATATTCTATTTTTGTGCTATCCAATATTGAGTGTGGAGACTTGAAATGTTACTACTGTGACTGTGAATTCAATTTTTTTATTTTATTTAACTTTAGTTAAATTTTAAAAGCCCAAATATGACTAGTGACTAAAAAGCCTCCAACACCAACTTCTATAAAAATTACTTTTAACTTATGCTTTACTTGTTCTGGGATTAGGTCAGCAAATACAAAGCTGAAAACTTGGGAGCAGGGAAGAAGGACTTGTATTATTTTAAAATAAAGCAAATCTTCCAAGAAAAATAATTGTACTTCATTTGTAAACATCAGAAATTAGGGGCTAAAATTTACAGAAATAGACTAAGAGCCAGATTATAAAACTGTAACTCTGGAAAAGTCTTCTAAGAATACCATAATATATTCAACTGCTTAAAAAAAAAATAAAAATAAGCTGTTCTAGTTTGCTTAACCCACATAGTCTGAAGAAATACAAATTAGTATTTAAATGAGACACTAACAAATGGATTTAATGTGAAAAGGTTAAATTACTAATTGGCCAGATCAATATATTAAGTATTCTATCTAAATACATTTGACAAGTTATAACTAAAGTATCCAAATTACTTTTAAGATCCTATTTTAAGTTTATACTTTAAAAAATACTGATATTAATATATGTAAACATTTAATTTTTATATATTTCTAAAGTTTGTATATATCACATCATATATGGTTTTTGCTAATATAAGTGGTTTATACTTAAAACCCAATTTCACCATTTTATAACTTGAAAATATGAAAAACAGCAAACTGAATAATGTGTTTCTTACCTACCTGGACCTTTAGCAGGTGGTGGTGGTTTCTTTGGTTTCTATTAAAATAACAATGGTGAAGATACATGAACACTTACATGTTACATATTTATACTTAAATTCTGATCATTAATAATCTAAATTGAAGGACTATCTGTCCTCATCGCATCCCTGCCAAAAATTATAAAATAAAAAGATCTTAACAACCAAAAGGTCACTGACAAAAAATTTAATCTATCAGAACAAATGCTGGGGCGCCTGGGTGGCTCAGCCTTTGGGCGTCTGCCTTCGGCCCAAGTCCCCGATCCCAGAGTCCTGGGATGGAGCCCTGCATCCGGCTCCCTGCTCCAAGGGAGGCCTGCTTCTCCCTCTCCCACTCCTCCTGCTTATGTTCCCTCTCTCACTGTGTCTCTGTCAAATTAAGTAAATAAAATCTTTAAAATAAAAAAAAAGAACAAATGACTTCTTGATCAAAATTCAAATATGTCAAAACTCACCAGTGAGTTTGGTAAATGCCAAAATATCTTAATGATAATCAAAACTATTCATGACTGCCTCCCCTACTTTAAGATTCCTAGGCACAATTTTACCTCCCTTTAACAACTGAGTAGTACGGGGAAGGAGAGGTGGCAGGAAAGGAAGAGAGACAGGTTTACAAAAAAAAAAAAAAAGAGTAGCTTATACACTTAATTCTTCAGAACTCTCAAAGAGAAGATTTAAAGCAAAGGTCTGTGGGGCACATGGGTGGCTCAGTCAGTCAAGTGTCCAACTCTTGATTTCGGCTCAGGTCACAATCTCAGGGTCATGAGACTGAGCCCCACATTGGGCTCCATGCTCAGCATGGATTCTGTTTATCCCTCTCCCTCCCCTGCTTGTGCGTGCACACACACACTCTTTCTCTCTAAAACAAATAAATAAAACCTTTAAAAAAAAGGTTTATTTTTCCTCAATTTATTCAAATTCTCTTGGGTTTATAAGCATTCATTTCTTTCTTTTTTTGAGAGAGAGAGAGCGGGGGGGAAGCAGGGAAGAGGGAGAGAGAGAATGTTAAGCAGACTCCACACCCAACGTGGAGCCCCACATGGGGCTAGATCCCACAACCCTGAGATCGTCACCTGAGCTAAAATCAAGATCAGACACTTAACTGCCTAAGCCACCCAGGCACCCCAGTGTTCATTTATTTTTAAGACTTAATTTAGTGATTTAAAAAACGTGAAATATTCCTAAGCATGTGAATTTGGTTTTCCCAAATTAAAAAATAACTGAGTCAAGGCTGTATAAACACCAGATAAAGCCCCCCCAAAATAATTTGTTCATTAGGCATTAAAATAAAGCACCCTGAAAGGCTGAAAAATACTGAATGAAATCTAGCAAAAGAAGGACCTCAGACAGCATTAACCCACAGAGTAACCTCTAATAATTTACTTAACTACATAAAGACTACAAGGTTAGAAATTTCTACATTGGCTTAAATAAAATACGGTAGACTGTCTTGCTCTGGGTGTCTGCTCTCTAACTCAATTAGAGAAGCAGCAAAGTGGAGGCAGTCCAAGAAGGTGGCACAGGAAGACTCTGAACTGACTTCCTCCCAAGGACACAGTAAATTTACACCTACATATAGAGCCATTCCTCCTGAAAAAGTGAGGGTGGATTGAATAGCTTCTACACAACAAACAACAGAGGAACCACACAGAGAACAGTAGCATACAAGATAACAACACAAACCACACCCCAGATACAAGAACCTGCAGTAGGGAGGGATATCACTGAGGGTCCCAAGCAGACTCACCTGCCCTGAGGCACAGAAACAAAACAGCAATTTAAAGGGCAGCTAGACTACAAGTGAAGGAAATCCATTTACTAACTCTAGAGCCTCTGCCAAATGAAGGAACTGCTGGAACTCTTTCCAGGGGTCAAAGACGCCTGCAAGCGCCACTGTTTATGTTCCCCACACCCATACTTGACAGTACTGATGAAAAGAGTCCAGGTACTCTAGCTGGCCTGCTAGGACTGCCCCAGCAAATCTGGGCCCCCAAGCCCAGAACAGTTTCAGCTGTCCCACCAAGGCAATCCACTGCCCTGTGCCAGCCCCAGCTCTAGTCATCACAAAGAGGTGGCCCCAGAAGCTCCAGGATACGCCAGGCCTGCAGCCAATAGCTCAAGCTCTCCCACCAGTGTGGCCCTGGCACAGAGTACATTGGAAGCCCTCCTATGCCCACACCTGCTCAAGTCATCTGCCAAGGAGCCTGGACCAACTCTAGCCCCAGCCATCCTGCCAAAGTGCCCTGGTGTAGCAAGCCCCAGGGCACCCCTAGTTCATGTCTACTCCAGCTCCAGCTGCCCACCCTTGGTACACACAGTCAACAAAGGAGACATTCCTATACAAGGCCACTCCTTCAAGACCAAGAGGTAGCTGTTCCACCAAATTTACAGACAAAAACACAGAAAGACAAACAATATCCAGAGAAAGAAGATGTTCAAAACAAGAGAACAATATAGAATAAGAGAGATAAATAGCTTTCTTGATAAACAGTTCAAACTAATGGTCATAAAAATGTTCACTGAACTTAGGAGAAGAATGAAGGAATACAGAAAGAAACCTTAACAAAGAGGTGGGAAATATAAGAGATTACCAAAAAGAGGGGTGCCTCAGTCGGTTAAGCATCCGACTCAAGTTGGGCTCAGGTCACGATCTCGCGGTCAAGAGATCGAGCCCTGGTGTCATGCTCTGTGCTGGGCATGGAACCTGCTGGAGATTCTTTCTCTCCTCTGCTCGCATGTGCTCTCTCACTCAAAAAAAAAAAAAAAAAAAAAGTCACAGAGCTGAAAATTTCAGTAACTGAACTAAAAGTACACAGAGGGCATCAAGAGATTAGAGGATAAAGATGAATGTATCACTGGAAGGCAGAATAGTGGAAATCACCCAGTCAGAATAGCAGAAGAAAAAAGAATTTTTAAAAAATGAGAATAGTTGGGGCGCCTGGGTGGCTCAGTCATTAAGCGTCTGCCTTTGGCTCACGTCATGATCACAGGGTCCTGGGATCGAGCCCCACATCGGGCTCCCTGCTCAGCGGGAAGCCTGCTTCTCCCTCTCACACTTCCCCTGCTTATGTTTCCTCTCTCTCTATGTCTCTGTCAAAAAAATAAATAAAATCTTTAAAAAAAAATGAGAATAGTTTAAGGGACCTCAGAAATGACATCAAGTATACTAACATTCACATTATAGAGGTTTCAGAAGGAGGAAAAAGAGTAAGAAAATCTATGTGAAGAAATAATGGCTACAAATGTTCTTAACCTAGTGAAGGAAAGACATCCATGTCCAGGAAGCAAAGAGAGTTCCAAACCAAGATGAAACCAAAAAGAGCCACACAAAGATATATTATATTTAAAATGGCAAAAGTTAAAGAGAAAATCTTAAAGGTAACAAAAGAAAAACAGTCACATGTAAGGGAAACCCCGTATCAGCTGATTTTTGCAGCAGAAACTTTTTGTGGGCAAGAAGGGAGTGACCGTATACATTTAAAAACCTGAAAGGCAAAACTCATAACCAAGAATACTCTATGAGGCAAAATTATTCACAACTGAAGGAGAGATTTCCCAGATAAGCAAAAACTAAAGAAGTTCATCGCCACTAAAAAGGCCTTACAAGAAATGTTAAAGGGTCTTCTTTAAGTAGAAAAAAAGACCGTAACTACAAATAAAATAATATATGAAAGAAACAAAATCTCACTGATAAAAATAAATATATAATAAAGGCAGTAAATCAGCCACTTAAACAGTATAAAAGTTAAAAAACAAAAATAGTAAAATTTACTATAACTACAATAACTAGTTAAGGGATATACAAAATAAAAAGATGTAAAGTAAAACATCAGAACATAAAACATGGATCACATGCGGGATAAAAGTTTAGTGCTAGAAATACATTTGACTTTAAGTAACTATTAGCTTAAAATAGACTGCCATATATAGGTCAATAATACAGAAACCGTGTAGTAACCACAAACTAAAAGCCTACAGAATAAACACAAAAAATAAAGAAAAAGGAGCCCAAACATAACACTAAAGAAAACTATCAAACCACAAGAGAAGAGACCAAGAGAAGAAATGAACAGAGAAAAGCTACAAAAACAAACAGGAAACAATAAAATGGCAGTAAGTACATACATACAAATAATTACTTTAAATATAAATGAACTGAATGTTCCAATCAAAAGACACAGAGTGGATGAATGTATAAACAGAAAACCAAGACCCATCTATATGCTGTCTACAAAGACTCACCTCAGATCTAAAGACACAGACTGAAAGTAAAGGGATGGAAAAAGATATTTCATGCAAATGGAAACAAAAAGAAAGCTTATGTAGCAATACTCATCAGACAAAAGAGACTTTAAAGACTGTAAGAAAAGACAAAGGGTATCATATAATAAAGGTGTCAATCCAAGATGAGGTTGTAACATTCATAAATATTTATGCCCCCAACACAGAAGCACCAAAATTATATATAAAGCAAGTATTAACAGACATAAAATTGACAGTAACACAATAATAGTGGGTGACTTTAATACTCCACTTACATCAATGGATAGATCATCCAGAGAGAATATTAATAAGGAAACACTGGCCTTAAACAACACATTAAACCAGATGGACTTAATAGATATATACAGACAATTTTATCCAAAAAACTACAGAATACATATTCTCTTCAAGTGCACATGGAACAGTCTCCAGATGTGAAGCCACAAAACAAATCTCAAAAAATTCCAGAAGACTGAAATCATAACAAGTATCTTTTCCAACCCCAATGGTATAAAATTAGAAATTAATTAACAAGAAGATACCTGGAAAAAAACACAAACACAGGGAGACTAAACAATGCTACTAAACAATCAATGGGTCAACAAAGAAATCAAAGAGAACATCAAAAAATATGTTGAGACAAATGAAAATAGAAACAACTTTCCAAACCTATGGAACACAGCAAAAGCAATTCTAACAGTCAAGTTCATAGCAATACAAGCAAGCCTACCTCAAGAAATAAGAAAATTCCCAAATAAACAATCTAAATTTACACCTAAAGGAACTAGAAAAAAAAAAAAAGAACAAAACCCAAAGTTAGTAGAACAAAGACCAGAGCAGAAATAAACAAAATAGAGATTAAAAAACAAAAGACAAGATCAATGAAACTAAAAGCTGACTACTGAAAAGATAAGCAAAATCAATAAACCTCTACTCAAAAATCATCAAGACAAAAAGAGAGGACCCAAATAAATATACAAGAAATTAAATAGAAAAAATTATAACTGACATGACAGAAATATAAAGGATCATAAGAAATTACTACAATTATATGCCAACAAACTGGAAAACCCAGAAATGGATAAATTCCATTTATGGATAAATTTCACTTTTCTAATAATTTATCCATTTCCTCTGGGTTCTGAGACTTGATTACAAAGAAATAGAAAATGTCAATAGACCAATTACAAGTAATAAAATTCAATTAGTAATTTAAAAGTCCAGGACCAGACAGCTTCATAGGTTAATTCTACCAAACATTTAAAAAGGAGTTAGTAACTATCCTTCTCAAATTATTTCAAAAAACTAAAGAGGAAGGAATGCTTCCAAACTCATTTTATGAGGCCAGCATTACCCTGATATCAAAACCAGTCAGACATCCAAAAAAAAAAAAAAAAAAAAAAATTTACAGGCAGTATCTCTGGTGAACACAAATGCAAAAATCCTTAACAAAATATTAGCAAACTGAATACATCAAAAGGATCATACATCATGATCACTTAGGATTTATATCAGAATGATTCAACATCTTTAAACCAATCAACAAAATACACCATTTTAATAAAATGAAGGATAAAAATCCTATGGTCATCTCAACAAATGCAGAAAGACCATTTAAAAAAATCTAACATCCATTTATAAAAACTCTCAACAAAGTGGGTATAGAAGGAATGTACATCAATGTAATAAAGTCCATACATGACAAACCCAAAGTTAACGTCACACTCAATGGTAAAAAGCTAAAAGCTCTTTCTCTAGGATCAGGAACAAGATAAGGATGCCCACTCTCACCACTTTTCTTTAACACAGTACTGGAAGTCTTGGCCACAGCAATTAGGCAAGAAAAAGAAATAAAAAGTATCCAAATTGGAAAGGAAGAAGTAAAACTGTTCACTACTGGAAGACAACATATACATATATACACACACACATGATGTATACATACACAATGGATTATTACTTAGCTATAAAAAGAATGAAATCCATAGATGGACCTAGAGGATAATATGCTAAGTGATATAAGTCAAACAGGTAAAGACAATACCATATGATTTCACTTATTGTGAAATCTAAAAAACAAATGAAAAAAAAAACAAAAACAAAACAGAAACAGACTCACAGATATAGGAAACAGACTGCTGGTTACCATAAGGGGGAAGGGGCTAGGGAGCAGGTGAAATAAGTTGAAGGGGAGTAAGAGATACAAACTTCCAGTTATAAAATAAATAAATAAGTCATGGGGCTGTAATGTACAGCATAGAGAACATAGTCAATAATATTATAATAACTTTGGTGACATAACTAGACTTATTATAGGGCCCATTCAGTAATATATAAAAATATCTAATCACTATGATCTATAACACCTAAAACAATAGGATACTGTATGTCAATTATATTTCAGTCAATCAATCAATCAATCCTCAATGAGGTCCATCGTTCTATGGGGAAAAAAGGGATCAAGTTGCAGAAAAGCAAAAGAGCACTAATGACTCAGCGTTACTTTAAATCCTGTAATAAAGCATAGACTGCTTCTTACCCTCCCAAAAATGCATTGACAGAGTAGTACTATAAGATCAAGAGTAGCTTAAAATAAGATTTTCCAAAAAATTAAAGTATAATTTCTTCCAGGGAAGTGTTAATTTGTCTACTATGAGAGACTTTTTCATTTAATTATAATAAAGTAACAAAGTCTAACATTACTTTTCAATATAGTCAGTGGGGAAAGAACACCAGAAATAAAACACAGAACTGTAATATTATTTTGTTTTACTACAGTTCAAATCAATTTTACCTCAATATATAAATTGGAAACCCCCTCATAAAGTTATTCAGTAACAAAGCAAAAAACCTGTTTTTAAAGAAATATTGGCAAAAGGTTCATTAAACTATTATCATCATTGAAAAATAAAAGCTTACTGGAAAGTCTTTATCCAGTTCATTTATCTGAATAGCAAAATTATCCGGAAATACTCCTTCTTTACCATTAAGTTCACCCTTCCACCAGCCAGCTTCTCCAGTCTCCTATAATGCAAAATGAGGAATAATTAAAATAACTGGGGTTATCTTTAAATAAGAAAAAAGTTTACAACAAAATGGGAAAGTACTGAATTCCATTATTTTTACAAGGAAAAAAAAGGGCTAAACAGATCATAAGGTCCTCCTAAAAGCAAATATTACCCACATATTACTTCCAGCAGTATTATAAAATTGGGTTTCATTTTTTTAAGTAAGTCAAATAATTTTAAAATTCCGTTTACAAGGAGAAAGGAAAAAGGAAGTGGGAGAGGAGGTGGAGCGAGAGTATGATTTTCTAAACTGTATCTTACTTAACATTCTTAACATTTTATATACCAAAAAACAAGCACATTATTCATTTGCCTTAGAAATTAGCAAGATATTCTACAATTCTTTCCAAATACCCCCCCTTCCATGAGAAATTGGGTGATTATCAGTCCAAAACTATGGATATTAAAAATCACATACACTAAACCATCTGATAACAAAGTCAATTTAAAACAAGGGGAAATGTTTTAGAAATTATTCTATATGGTTATAACAAAACCAAAACATTTATAGTCTTCTTCTATTACAAACAGTAACGGGGTTCTGCCCAGACCCCAATACTCCTGAGTTTTCTATTTTTTTGCCATAATTTATTCCAAGTTATAAAACTACTTCATTCTTTGAAATAACTGCATCACTTTCCACTGTATGGTTTTATAAACATTTCCATATTGATGGAATTTAAATTGTTTCCTTCTTTTTCTTCTTTTTCTTTTTATGTCATTTTTTTTTTAGGAGTTTATTTATTTATGTGACAAAGAGAGACACAGCAAGAAAGGGACACAAGCAGGGGGAGGGTCAGAGGGAGAAGCAGGCTTCCCGCCAAGCAGAGAGCGTGATGTGGGGCTCGATCCCAGGACCCTGGGACCATGACCATGGCCAAAGGGAGATGCTTAATGACTGAGCCACCCAGGTGCCCCTCTTTTTCTTTTTTTTTTTAAGATTTATTTATTCATTTTGAGAGAGAGAGATCAAGCAGGGGAAGGGGCAGAGGGAGAAGATCTCTTTTTATATTATAAACAACAAACATTAGATGGGGAAAATGTAATGAGGTAAACTAGGAAGTGGGAACAGAAACCTGGAGGAGCTGAGGTTAGAGAAAAAACATACATGATGGTAAAAATAATCCCCAATAAATCAATTAGATAGACAAGAAAAATGTTCTCAAAAAAAAGCCTTTCTGAGCACTTACTATGTGCCAGGTTCTCAAAGTTCCAGCTCCTCTAGAGCTTACATTGTAGGAGGAATGTAAGAATGAATAATTAAATAATGCACTGAAAAACTGAGAAACAGCTTACCTTACTAATCAAGTAGATTATCTCTCCCTCTTTAAAAGAAAGCTCATCTTCATTAGTACCTTCATAGGCAAATAATGTTCTACAATATTCCTTTGCTAAAATAAAGAATGTAAATAATGTAGTTTAAACAAATTGATTCTTTCAAAAATACTTATTAAGCCTCTACTCTGTGTAAAAAAAATGCACACTAGAAGCTATTAAAGATGAATGAATAATTTTGGCCAATACTATACACTGAATTAAGTAATAATTTCATTAATCCATGCACTCAAATAGTTACTAAGTGCCTACTATGTTCTAGGCGCAGTTCTAACCACAGGGGGATACATGAGTGAACAAAGCACACTAAAATCTTTGAGCCTGTAGTACTTACATCTCATAGGATCTAATAGTCTGATCAAGCAGTACAGTGTTAACAAACATCTTCAAAAAATCTAATAATGTATTTGGGGCATGCTTCATTACCAATATGCAAATTTTATTCAAACACTTACCTTTAGTTTTACTTTCTGTGTCTGTTTTTGTTATGTCCACACTCTGTGCTTTGGATCCTACTGACTGTATAACTAAAGGCTGGAATAGAAAAGGATGGTATCAACTATTTTAGGTGAGAATTAAGATAATATTCTTAAATAAAATTTCCATTTGCATTAGCCAGCTTTCCCTAACGATACCTACAGCCAGGTTAGTAATGTGACTGACAACTCTGTAATGAAAAGACAAAGATGACATAGGCTTTCCTAAATGATAGCTCAGAACTTCACATTTTTAAAACTCCCTATCTTAAGGATAATTCACATTCTCTGCTACCCATAATACAGTAATTTAATTTTAAACCTCTAAAATCAATAAAAACAATAGCATCTGGGACACCTGGGTGGTTCAGTCAGTTAAATGTCTGCCTTCAGCTCAGGTCATGATCCCAGAGGCCTGGGATCGAGCCCCATGGGGCATCGGGCTCCCTGCTCAGTGGGGAGCCTGCTTCTCCCTCTCCCTCCGCTGCTCCCCCTGCTTGTGCTCTCTCTCTGACAAATAAATGAATAAAATATAAAAAAAAAAAATATCATCTGAAAATGTACTGAATACCAATCCCTTAGCTAACGCTTAATATACATTATAACTTAATCCTCAAAACAATCTGCATAAAGTAAGCACTATTATGTGCTCCTTTTATAGATTAGGAAGCAGTTAAGTAACCTGCCCACAATCACAGTAATTTAGTAGTGGAACCCAGATCTGAATCTTTTAGAAAAGTCTGACTCCAGAAAGTGGCTCTTAAACAACAGCACTAAACTTCCTTACGATGACATAGGGAAGAAAACAAAGTCTTTATACTTCATTGCTGCTATCTGAATAAAAATACCTAGGTAATGTTATAACCTCTGTAACTATAGTCTAGGAGAAAATTTTACCTTGTAAAGGACTGAAGTAAATCCTTCATACTAGTGTTTTCCTTGACTTCTCTCCCCAGAAAAAACATTACATTTGACCTTAGCTGTCATTAGTTAAAAATCTAAATGTATCAACTACCTATTACTGTGTGTTCTGTGTATTTTAAGATACTCACTTTAATTTGTCCCAATTCTACCCATCATTTCTTCTAATCTGATGTCACCCACAAACATAGCAAATGTGCTCTCTATCAATTCCTGGGTCAGTGATCAAAGCAAGGCTCAAAGGCCATCAATACAGGGTAACCCTGAGACAACTCTCACTAATAATTAACTCTTGAGTAGTGAACATTTTAAGTGGCATCTTGAAAGAGTACTAGTGTAATCATTAATTAAATAAAGTTACTTGATATAAATCATAAGCTTTAGAGTTAGAAGGGAGCCCCAGATTATCTAATGTCCCTCATAATGCAAACACTGCTTCTCCAACATTCCTGGCTTTTACATGGCTATACTGCACCATTCCAAAACCACAAGAATTCCAATCTTCACCTTCAAAACTAAGAATCAATTAGGCTCCATAATCTTACTGCCAGACAGTCTCAGAGCTAGGAGAGGGTAGGGTAGAAAGTACAAGTTCTCTTTCCTGAATCCAAATCATTATTACATGAAAAAGTATGTAGCAAGCTGGGAAAGAAAAAATATATTGAAACTAACCACTTTAGAAGAAAACTTGAGAATATATCTCACCAACCAAAACAGTCTTATAAGTGAAATATAGCTGAACTAGGCAAGCAAATACTGAAATACTTAAAACTCTTAAGAGTTAAATACAGATAAACAACTGAGAACTAAAACGAAACAACACCCTGAAAGTCAATGGAAAAAGCTCCTATCTGAAATAAGTAGTCTGTATTTCTAAGGTGTGAGCCTCAGAAACAATACAGCCTTGTAATTAGTGTTCCAGAAATTGCAGCTATTTCCCCCCAAAACAAAGACTTGCGAGTTTATTTTAAAATCTGTTATTAATTTGGAAAGAAAAAATAAAAAGGATCTCACCAAGTGGTAAAAAATAAAGTAAAATAAGTAAAATCTGTTATTAGATGTTATAATTTATGGTACATTCATTTTGATTTATTTCACAATGCCAGTGAAATACTAATGAAAAATAAAGTTCTCCATACACTTAGAGAGAGATTAGCAGATTTCACCATAGCAGACAATCCAGAGGAAAGTTAAGTAGAGCCTAATTAACTTAGTATCTCATTGTGAATCCATTTTAAAATGACCCATGTTAGGCCTATTTCAAATTAAAAGAAAAAATATGTAATTTTAGCTTTTAAAAGGCAAAGCAAAAAAAAAAATCACCTTTTCTATTTTTACCTATGATAACCAAAAACTCTAAAGTTTCCACTAAGAAAAGTTGGTGTTAAATTTACCAGTAAACGTTCTCATTTTAAAGGAACCAAATATAAACATTAAAGTAATCACTATAAAGTTGCAGTTTCTCAGTCTTCTCATTCATAACCAATTAGTGATCTCAAAAAAGGAAATATAACAGAGTTGCAAACTTTTACATTTTAAAAAATACTTAATGAGAGAATAAGTGCAGTTAATCTAGAAGTTCAACATTATTACCTTTTCTGTTTTCTTCTCTTCTATTTCACTACCAGATGTTCTTGTCCTAAGTTTCACAGAGCCTTCTTTAAAAATATCTCCAAATCCAATTCCTCGAATTTTCTTTGGCTGTGTAACTGATCCAGGTGCAATTTCATTCCCATTCCCCGGAGACGGTAAAGGTGAGGTAGTCCCAGTCAAAACAGTTTCTGAAAGAATAATTTGTTTTTGAAGAATGTAGAATCACAAAGATCTTGACTTTCCCCTTCCATACTGTTTACATTCTATACCTCCTAATTAAAAATGGTAAAATAAAAATAAAAAATTAAATGACAGACCACTAAAATATCCAATAAAGTAAAATTCACTTAAACTGATTATTTTGGATATTGTTTTAAACGATAACAATTTTAGGAATATTTAGGTAGTAAAATGCTAATTTAGAAATCCAAGAAGTCATATTATACAAGTTCCTTAACAAAAGCATGTCAAAATTCACAGCTCTTAGCCAAACATGACAGAGCTGTGAATTTTGACATGCTTTTGTTAAAGAACTTGTTGGACAAAAATTAATCATTTTCTAAAAGTTATATACATAAGATTCAATCTGATCAAAGTAGGTGAGTTTCCAAATACAGCAACTAGTAATATTAGCAAATTTTTATTTTAAAAAGTCCATTTTCATTCTTAAAAGTTTAAGATCATTTTAACTCATAGATGACTGAAGTCTAAATTTGAAACAATAAAAATTTAAACTACAATAAAAAATTTTTTTAAGAAATTTTAACATTATATAAGAAAGAAAGTTGTTTCGACAATCTTGCTCAGCAGGCAAAGGATCTTATTTATAGGCTTTAATGAATTTATGAACAACCCATGGAAAATTTTATGGGTATTTTTTCAGCTTATTTTTCTGGGTATAAGAAGCATATCTCTTATCAGATT
Source organism: Mirounga angustirostris (assembly GCF_029215605.1). Taxonomy (NCBI): domain Eukaryota; kingdom Metazoa; phylum Chordata; class Mammalia; order Carnivora; family Phocidae; genus Mirounga; species Mirounga angustirostris. Next base: position 43,127,951 of record NW_026991716.1, on the reverse strand, counting down.
CTCAAAAGGCCTTATAATCTAAGAAAAAGTTCTAGAGTGTATCATCCAAGAAAATCCCAGAAACACTTCAGAATGGGGTTGAGGGGTAGGGAAAAACACATGATCTCAGTTCATTGAACTAAAGGAGTCTGTTGAAGTTTAACAGTAAGGATAACAACAAGGTAATTAATAAAAATGTAGTTACATTTATTCAGGGCGTAATCTATGGCAGGCACTTGCTAAGCACTGTACATGAATTATATCTAATTTACATAATCATTCATAGGCTTAACATTAAGAACTATTATTCCTCATTTTGAAAATAACTGGGTAAAGAGATATTAAGAACTCCCCCCCCCAAAAAAAACCTTTCCAAAGCCATATATGTAGTAAGTAACAAAGCCAACATTTGAACTGAATTCTAGATGATCCCAGAACCAAACATTTTAATTAGATTAATAACAATAATCATTAATAATAATGGTTCAAACAACAAAAGCCTCCACTCACATATCTGAAACATTTGATAATTAAAGCAAACAACTTTTAATAACTTAAATGTAATGCTAACAAGTACAGTGATCTATTCTAACCACTTTCAATATTAGCCTAAGCCACATATCTTTTTGTAATATATTTTAAATTAGTTTATTAGAATGTTTACATACAATAAAATGAACCAATTTTAAATGGACATTCCAATATCTTTTGACAAATGTAGGCACCACGGAACCACAACAATCAAGATATAGAACACTTCCGTCACCCAAATGGACATTCATACACCACCCTCATCAATCCTTCCTAAGTTCAAGCTTCAAGAAACCTTGATTTTCATTGTCACTACAGGTATCTGAGTTTCAAATAAATTTAATCATACAGCACATACGTCTTGTGTCTGCTTCTTTTGCTAGGCAGAATGTATAAACTATATCCATGCTGTTCCATGCATTCCTACTTCAGTTCTTTTTATTGCTGATTGGTATTCCATTGTACAGATATATCACTATTTATCTAACATTAAGAATGTTAACTGCAGGGGGGCACCTGGGTGGCTCAGTCATTAAGCGTCTGCCTTCGGCTCAGGTCATGATCTCAGGGTCCTGGGATCCAGTCCCACATAGGCCTCCCTGCTCAGTGGAAAGCCTGCTTCTCCTTCTCCCACTCCCCCTGCTTGTGTTCCTGCTCTATCTCTCTGTCAAATAAATAAATAAAATCTTTAAAAAAAAAAAAAAATTGTTAGCTGCAGGTTTTTCATAGATGAGCTTTGTTCAATTTATAAAGTTCCCTACTGCTGCTATTATGGAGCTTTTTTAGTGAAATTAAGTATTGAATACATAAAATTCTCTTTCTGCATCTACTGAGATGGCCATCTTTTAAGCTGTTTAATATAGTATATTAACTTTTGAATACATGGGATAAACATCATTAATTATAATATATAACCTTTACATTTTACTTTTGAATGAATGGGGTAACTCCCTTTAATCATTATGTATAACCTTTACATATTTTGCTAAGCTTGATGTGCTAATGCTTTGTTTTGATTTCTGTGTTTATGCTCATGAGATAATGGTTTATAATTCATTTTTTCATGACTTCATCAGATTTTTAGATCAAATACCAACCTAAGAAATCTGAAAAACTCTGTGTAAGGTTAAATTCTTAATAGAATTCAGCAGTATTTTGTGTGAAGATTTTTGATAATGAATTCAAATTTCTTCATATGCTACTCAGACTATTAGTTCTATTTCTATTTTAATAAGCTGTATTGTTCAAGGAATGTGTGCATCTAAGTTATCAAATTTATGAGTATATTTTTTCATTATCCCTTTAATGTCTGATCTGCAGTGATACTCGTATCACTGGTTTTTACTCAGACATTTCATATCTGATTATCAGTAATATTTTTTCCCTTCTCTGAGCAACCATTAGAGCTTTAACAATTTTATACCTTTTTGAAAAACTCAACTGTTGAAATTGATTTTCTTGAAAGTTGGTTTGTTCTTTATTTCATAGTTTTTTGCTCTCATTTCCTGACTTCTAATTATTTCAGGTTTACTTTACTCTTCTTTTACTGATTTCAGATAAAAACTTATGATTATTGACTTTTGTTTTTTCTAGTATTAGCACTGAAAGCAATAAATTTCTCTATAGGTGCTGTTCTACCTGCATTCCACAAATTTTTATTGTTGTTTCCTTTTTTCTTTTTTTCATTTGAAAAACCAGTTTAATTTCCCTCACAATTTCTTCTTTGATCCACAGGTTATTTATAAATATTGCTTAATTTCCAAGTAACTGAGAATTTCCCAAGTATCTATCCCTGAAATACTTCCACTGGGGTCACAAAACCTACTGTGTAGGACTTCAAACCTTTTAAATTTCTGAGACTTGTTTGATGCCCAAACATTAAGGGTCTATTGGTAAATATTCCATGTACTTTTCAAAAGTATGTGTATTTTACTGTTGTTGGGTTAAGTATTTCAAAACATCAACTAGATCACTTATTTGATCATTGGACTCTTCTATATCCTTACTAATTTTTTTGCCCACTGGTTCTATCAATTAATGAGAGAAGCATGTTCAAATCTATGCATAGATTTGCCTGTTTCTTTCAGTTCTGGCAGTTTCTGTCTCATGTACTTTGTAGTTCTGGTATTAGGTTATACATATTTACAACTGTTACGTAATTTTTATGAATTGACTCCATCATTATGAAATGTTTCTTTTTATCCCTTTTTCCTTTGTATATTAATATATCATTATTAATGTAAGCATTCTAGATTGCTTATGCTCTGCACAGAATACCCTTTTTCTTTCTTTTAACCCGTATCTTAATATATTGAGCAAGTTTCTGGTAGGCAGCATATTATCCAGTCAACTGGCCTTTCAATTAGAGTTTTTAGACTTTTTTTTTTTTTTTTTTTAAGTAGGCGACATGCCCAGCGTGGAGTCCAGTGTGGGACTTCAACTCACAACCTTGAGATCAAGATCTGAGCTAAGATCAGACTTAATGACTGAGCCACCCAGGTAACCCTAAACCATTTAATTTTAATGTAATCACTGATGTGGTTTAAATCCATGATCTTGCTATTTGTTTCCTATTTGCCCAGTTAATCTTTGTTCCTTTTTTCTTTTTTCCTTTGGCATTAACAAGAGACTTTATTTTTTCAGTTCTGGAGTCTAGAAGCCCAAGATCAGAGTGCCAGCATGTTGGGTTGTGGTGAGATCTCTCTTCATGGCTTACAGATGGCTGCCTTCTCACTGTGCCTTCACAAGGCCTTTCCTCAGTATGTGGACATAAAGACAGTGGGCTCTGCTGTCTCTTCCTCTTTTTTTTATTGAGATATAACTGACATATAACATTATATTAGTTTCAGGTGTACAAATAATGATTCCTTATGTGTATATATATTGTGAAATGATTACCACAAAAGTCTAATTAACATCTATCATCACACAGTTAACAAATTTTTTTTATGATGAGAACTTTTAAGATCTACTCTCCTATGACTTTAAAATATACAACACCGTTTTATTAACTATAGTTACTTTGCTGTACATGACATCCCCAGAACTTATTTAGGAAGTTAGTGCCTTCTGACCACCTTCATCCATTCCACCCATCCTATACCCTCCGCTTCTGGCAACCATCAATGTGTTCTCTGTATCCCTAAATTCAGTTTTGTTTGTTTTTAGATTCCACATGTAAGTGAAATCATACAGTATTTGTCTTTCTCTGTCTGACTTATTTCACTTATAATAATGTCCTCAAGGTCCATCCATGTTGATGCAAATGGCAAGGTTTTTCTTCTATTTTATGGCTGAAAAATATTCCATTGTGCATATATAACACACATTTTTTTATCCATTAGTAAACAATGCTGCCATGAACACAAGGGTGCAGGTATCTTTTCAAGTTAGTGTACTTCTCTTCCTTAGGTAAATGACCCAAAGTGGAATTTCTGGATCACACAGTTCTAATTTTTTGAGGAACCTCCATACTCTCTTCATTAGTGGCTACACCAATTTACATTCCTACCAACGGTACAGGAGGGTTCCCTTTTCTCCACATCCTCACCAACACTTCTTGTCTTTTTGAAATAGCCATTCCATCAAGTGGTTTTGGTTTGCATTTCTCTGAATATTAGTGATGTTGAGCACCTTTACATGTATATATTGGCCACCTCTACATCATCTTTGAAAAAATACCTATTCAGATCCTCTGCCTATCTTTTAATCATGTTTTTTGAGTTGGATGAGTTCTTTATATATTATGGATATTAACCCCTTATAAGATATATGATTTGCAAATATTTTCTCCCATTCCATAGGCTGCCTTTTCATTCTGTTGATGGGTTCCTTTCTGCGGAGAAGCTTTTTAGTTTGATGTAGTCCCATTTGTTTATTTTTGCTTTTGTTGCCTTTGTTTCTGGAGTCAGGTCCAAAAAATCATCTCCAAGACTGATGTCAAGGAGCTTACCACCTAGGTTTTCTTCTAGGAGTTTTATGGTTGCAGGTATTTGTTCGAGACTTTAATGCATTTTGAGTTGATTTTTGTGTTTGATGTCTCTCTTTTTTAAAGTATTTTTTTAGCATTTCATTTTATTATTAACTTATTAGCAATTCTTCATTGTTTTATTTTCTTAGGGGTTGCTCTAGGCTTATAATACGCAACTTTAACTTGGCCAAAAACCATTCAAATAAAATTATATCGCTTCACGTGTAATAACCTTGTAATAATAGGTACATTTCCATGTCATCTCTTCTGTGTTTACAGCTACTGTTGTCATGTTTTACTTTTACATAAACTATGTTTCCCGTAATATATTATTTTAAAGTCAATTATCTTTTAAAGAAATTTAAAAATGTAAAACAGTGTTTTATACTTATCCACATATTTACCTATATTTCTGTCACTCTTCATTACACTTATATAAATACAAGTTTCCACCTGGTATCATTTTGCTTTTTTTCCTAGAGAACTTTAATTCTTTAGGGTATAGCAGGTCTGCTAGCAATGAATTCTCTATTATTATTTGTCTGAAAACTTTATCTCACCTTTATTCTGGATAATATTTTCACGAAAATAGAATTCTGGGTTGACCACTTTTCTTCTTTTAGCACCTCAAAGATATCATTCCATTGTCTTCTGCCATACTTAGTTTCTGATGATTATCTGTGGTTTTTATCTTAATTCTTCTCTACTTAAAGTACCTTTTTCTTCTAATTCCTAAGATTTTCCACTTTACTGTTTATTTTCAGCACTTAATTATAATGTGCCATTGCAAGCCCTGTGTGGGTGTGTGTGTTTATCCTTAGTTTGCATCAAATCTGGGCATATTTTAACATTCTTCAAATTATTTTTCCTGACCACCTTTTCTCTACTCTTTTTCTCTAACTCAAGCTATACATGTTAGACTATTTAAAATTATCCCAAGTTTTCTGCAGTCTTTATCCTGTTAGTGCTTCATTTCGAATGGAGTCTATTGCTACGTGTGTAAGTTTCAATTATCTTTTCTTCATTCTCTAGTCTACTGTTGAAATTCCACAAGAAGGAATTCATTACAGATACTGTGTTTTTCATCTCTAGGAGTTAGTTCCATTTGCTTCTTTTTTAATGTCTTCTATTTCATTCATTACATTCACATTTTCTATTACATCCTTGAGCATACTGAGCATTTTTATTATAGTTATTTTTAACATCCTTGTTGCTAATTCCATCATTTCTGGTTCACTTTCTATCAACTAGATTTTCTTCCAAACTGTGGGTCACATTTTGCTACTTCTTGATATACAGCTAGTAATTCATTTTATTTAATGTTGTTGAGGGCTAGATCTTGTTGTAATCCTCTAAAAACCAGTGATTCTTGGGGCCCTGGGTGGTCCAGTAGGTTAAGTGTCCAACTCTTGATTTCAGCTCAGGTCATGATCTCAGGATCATGGGACTGAGCCCTGTGTCAGGCTCCATGGAGCCTGCTTAAGATTTTCTCTCTCTCCCTTTCCCTCTCCCTTTGCCCCCACCCCCCAAGAAAATTTTAAAAATTTAAAAAAGTTTTAAAATAAAAAAACAGTGATTCTCAACCTGGGGTGCTTTTATCCCCCAAGGGATACATGGGAACATTCTGGAGACAATTTTGGTTATTACAACTGAAGAGTGTCACTGATATCTAGTAGGTTTAGATCAGAAATATTTATAAACATTCTATATGCCCTGAATAGACCCCCCCCCAAAGTAAAGAGTTATCCTGCCCAAATGTCACTAAGGACAAGGTTGAGAAACCCTGCATTAAAGAGTACTAATTATGGGGGCACCTGGGTGGCTCAGTAGGTTAAGCATCTGCCTTCAGCTCAGGTCAGGATCCCGGAGTCCCGGGACTGAGACCCACATCAGGCCCCCTGCTCAGTGGGAAATCTGCTTCTGCCCTTCCCCCTGCTCCTTTTCTCTCTCTCAAGTAAATAAATAAAATCTTTAAAAAAAAAAAAAAAAGAGTGCTGATTTTTTTTCTGGCAAACAGGCAAGTACCTGCATATTAGTGTGAAGCTTTCTCAGGGTAGAACTAGAATAGCTTCCATTTGAACACCAATCTACCCTCACTTCACCCTTCCACTGAATTGCCCATGTATTCAATGAAGTCTCTCAAAACCAGATGGAGAGAATTCAAACAATTCTTGATCTTGTGTAAGCACTGGAAATTATTCAGGTTAATCCCAGTGATTTATTTTTCTTCACCAACTATTCATGTCTAAGCTCATGGGGTTTCACTCTATGCATTCACAGACTGATATTAGCCAAACACTCAAGGAAACCCCCTAATCACGTTGTTGAAGCGCTTTCTCTCCTCCCCCCCCCCCCCTCCAACCACCCTCTCTCTTTCCCCAAGTAATCAGCTCCACAATTCTAACTACCCTGGATTCCTTGAACTCAAATCTCTAACTCCTCAACAAAACTGACAACCTTCTGCTGAGGTTCACCCTTTTGGCACTGCAGTCCAAAAATTAGTTCCTGGTAGAAATTCCGGACAATGATAGGATTTTCCTTGTTTCCCCTTTTCTCAAGTATCTCATTCTTGTGCTTCCTATTGTCTGAAAACATTTGTTTTCTATAATTTGTTCAATTTCCCAGTTTGTACGGTAGGAAGATAATTCCACTGTCTTACCTCCTCACTGCTGAATTGTGTTCTAAATATTGTAATATACATCTGCAATAACCAGCTTATCAGACAAAATAATATTCAGACACAGAACAGTATGAGGTACCTACCTGAAAGGCTTTTTTGAAACAATCTATGATATTAATAAGCTGCACATTAATAAAGGCAACATCATCAAATTATTCTAAGGTACGATTTTCAGTTTTTAGAATTATGGCCATAAAATGAAAATTTTCTTTTAGATTTAGTGACTGTAAACTTTACTGGAGTCATTAAAACATATCATTAAAATAAATGGCTAGATATTAAAAATATCTAAACACGAAGGATAGGCTAATTACTTTCAGCTCATTGAAAATTGTCAAAACTACTATAATGACTATTCTTTTTAAGATTTTATTTATTTCACAGAGAAAGAGAGAGCACATGAAAGAGCACAAGCAGGGGGTGCAGCAGAGGGAGAGGGAGACGGTGAGAGGAGCAGAGAGCCTGATACAGGGCTTCATCCCAGGACCCCAGGATCATGACCTGAGCCGAAGGCAGATGTTCAACTGACTGAGCCATCCAGGTGCCCCTGTAATGACTACTGAATCAATGGCTGGAAGGCAGCACAGTGCAGTAATAAAGCACATGAACTCTAGAGTCAAATCATATCACCTCCTCCACTGTATGTGCCCAGTTTCTTCACCTATAAAACAGGATTCTTCATAGGATTGCTATGAGGATTAAATAGATTACTATAAAGTGCTTAACAGGGTCTGGTTCAGTGCCTATGATTTTTGAAGAGTTTAAAGATGTATTGCTGAGCACCATTCAAGCAAGAGAGAGCATTATCACATAGAAGAACCAAAAAATAAAAGGGAAAATGTCTTAACTACTACAAGGAAGAATGGGTGAAGAAGGGGTAGTAGAGAAAGGAAAAGAGGTAGATGGGGAAAGCGGCCAAACAGGAGGTTTTATAATCAGACAAAACAGAAATCTTACCTATATGGTATTCCTAATATTTTTATGCCTATATACTTTATCTGTCAGATTGTCCTTGAATTTCTAAGTTTGTAGAAAAATTATATCTACATTTTATGTGTGCCACTGTCAGTCAAAAAACATAACAAGCAAGTGTTCCTATTAGGCCTAAAATTCTTTCTCCCTTTTTCATTGAATCTCTATAAGCAAAAGCCACTTAATGTCTTGTACCTCCGCATAAAATGACAAAAGAACCAAGAGTCCCAAAGTAAAATCACTGGGGAAAAAAAACAAAACAAAAGCAAAAAACCAAGAATCTTTATGTGAACTACACTGAGTGCTAAAGTAGAAACTTGATGAAAATACAAAGCATTTAATGGAAGCAATCCAAGTTCACTATTAAACTAAATGGGAACTCATGTAGAATATGTTAAAGTAAAATATGTAAACCAAGTAGAAGGACTTAGAATCTAAAGTTGCTGGCACAAATTTCCCCTTTTTACTCCAAAGAGTATCTTTTACCATCATTCAAAGATTTTAAAAATAATCCTACATTTCCTAAGAAAATGTTGCATGTGTTTTAAGTAGTTAAAATCTGTATTCCTTAGTTCCTCAACAGAATCTTTAGAAACCGCATCTAGCTATAACCTAATTTATAAAGACGCATAAAATATTACCAGTAAAAGCATCAAAGCCCCCAATAATTTTCCTTACAAAGCCATTTACTTCAGGCTGCTCAAGGTGAATGCTAATGTGGAAATACAGACACCACCTTAAATCCCGCAGACCAGGCTGCAGGCCACCGAAGTTCAACCCACCACCTTTGGCACGACCAGCGTACACCGCCATTACACAAGCTCCTATGCCCCACCAGCAATAAGCACTGTCTTCTTCTTCAGAGCTTGAATAATCAAATTAAAACACTGTTCACTTCTCCTAAGAGAATGACTATTTCTACCCACAAGAAACCAGAACTTCTGAAGAACAATCCGTCAGGGTTTCTTAACCATTTTATGCCACGCATCCCTCCAATAGCCCAGTGAAGCCCAGAGGGATGCATGGCTCTAACATTTGACTACTGGGACCCTTTTAATTGCCTCAAAATTCTGACCTCTCATTCTTAGGATCTCTCCTCTTTTATAGAAAAAAATCAGAAGTCAGACATCTCTCCCTCAGCTTCTCAACACTAACTCTGATGTATCGCCAATCAATTGAGATTAATGATACCTACAATATGAATCTCATTCCCTCTACCTTCTGGGTAAATCCTGTTCTGATGATAAATCCCATCCTTCCAAATATGCATCTTCAACTTCTTCCTCTGTACTTGTTCTTTGCCATTAGCATTTAAAAATGATCAAGACTTTTCCTTCTTAAGAACAAAAACATTCTTGAATATGTTGTCCTCAACTGCTGGACTGCTTTATGCTTCCTTTCTCCACTGCTCTCCACCCCCCCCCAATCAACTCAGCTTCTGTCCCAATCACCTTTCTTTACTGCGCTTATCCAGGTCATTAATGATCTCTCCATCCCTAAATCCAGGATTACATTTTCTCTCTTATCTAACTTATCTTAACTTCACAAGGAGCATCAGACATTACTGTCTATGTCCTCCCTGAAAAACTCTCTTTCCTTGACTACCACATACTCATAGGTTTTCTCCTGGCTCTCTCTCTATGCCCTCTTGGTCTTCTTTTTAGTAATTGTATCTAAATCCACACCATAAATGTTGCTATATAGGATTCGGTCTGGAGCTCTTTTCTTCACTCTAGACCGTCTCTCTGGGTGATCTCATCTAACTCCTGCAAAGGCTGAGACAGGAATGTTCCTGACATCTTTAAAAAACTATAAGGAGACCAACATGAACAAAAGGGAGAGTTAAGTAGGAGACAAAGTCAGAGAGGTAGGGGAAGACATTGAGGGTGCCAGGTCAGAGGGCTCTGTAGTCAATTTAAAAAGACTTTGATTTTTACTCTAAGTAAAATATGTACCTACTAGAGTGTGAGCACATTAACATTCAGGAAGCAGGTAATGGCAAATTAAGAACCCACTGCAATTGTAAAGCAAAAGATAACTTACACCAGGTAGAGGCAGTAAAAGAAAAGAGTTCTATTTTTAAGATTTTATCTGTCTGAGAGAGAGAGAGAGAGAGAGCACGAGTGGGGTGAGGGGCAGAGGAAGAGACAGACTTCCGGCTGAGCAGGGACCCTGATGCAGACTCGATTCCCGGGACTCTGGGATCATGACCTGAGCAGAAGGCAGATGCTTAACCGACTGAGCCACCTAGGCGCCCTAAAAATAGTTCTATACATTTATTTAGTAGGTAACAAAATCTGTTAATGAATCAAGTGTGGAATGTGAGATTAAAGAGAGTTAAAGATGAATCCAATTCTTTGGTTTAAATAAAAGAACAACGGAGTTGCCATTAACTCAGATGAGGAAGACAGTATAGAGCAAATCTAGGTAGAGAAAAGGACAGATGACCAATTTTGACTATCTTAAATTTGAGATGTCTCATAGACATCTAAATGGAGATTTTTATAGGTTTAAGATGGGGAGAAGACTTTATACAAGGCAGGAAAATACCGGAAGCTGTAGTCACTGGCTTTACAGAATATGGGGGGAAACTGAAAGCAGGTCCTACTTAGCAAATAAAGTGGAATGTAAAAGATGATAAAGGACACTCTAAACAAAAAGGGTTACGTATATTTGACAAAATGAAAAAGGAGTCATTTCATTATAAAAATGGAAACATAACACTTCTTTACAGAAGCAAAGCTTTTCCTGAAATTGAATATTAGAAGATATTTATCTAAATAAGTAAAATAGACTAAAAAGATTATAAAAATACCAATTATAGACAGAGTATGTTATACTTCATTAGGGCATAGGAATAGTGGACATCAATTCTGTAAATAATGCATTAGATGGAACTCTTAAATCAAAGCTTAAAGATCTGTATTCTTTTATCACAAGAGTTCTAAAGTTCTTATAAAGCACTCACTTCCTGGCATTCAAATCAATATGCAAAAACTTTGTGCCTAAAACTTAAAAGAGTTTTTTTTTTTTTAAAAGGGAATTATAGTGTACTTCAACCACTGACTTCCCCCCCCATAATCACAAAGCTCCACATTTAGAATGCAGTGTTATTTTAAAAGGGTTAAGTAAGCAAGGAAGTACATTTTTAACAGACATACTTCTGCAAAGTTACTAAAATTCAAATAAGGCTGAATAGTGCAAGAAAGTACCCAAAGTATTTATAATTATAAAAATTTAAAATAAAAATTTATAATATAAAATGTAAAAATATAAAATATAATAAAATTTAAATTGTATTTCTTTTGCTAGTGGTCCCATATAGCCTTAAAATTCTGGGGCGCCTGGATGGCTCAGTTGGTTAAGCGTCTGCCTTTGGCTTAGGTCATAATCCCAGGGTCCTGGGACAGAGTCCCGACCTCATAGTGCTCCCTGCTCAGCAGGGAGCCTTCTTCTCCCTCTGCCTGCCACTCCCCCTGCTTGCGCTCTCCTCTCTCTGTCAAATAAATAAAATCTTTTAAAAAAATTTTTGTACATATTTTAAGAGCTGAGTTTACATGGCATCATAAACATCATTTCACCATAAGCTTTAATTCATAATAATTTTTTGAGGGGGGAGGGGCATAGAGAGAGGGAATCAAGCAGACTTCATGCCCAGCACAGAGCCCTACACAGGGCTCAATCTCACAACCCTGAGATCATGACCTGAGCCGAAATCAAGTCGGACGCTTAACGAAGTCAACCAGGCACCCCAAATGTTAAAAATAAATATTAGAAGATCCAATACCTATGAAACACATGAACAAAAATATGCATCAGAAGTAATTCAGGGGACAGTCTGCTAAGTAATAACTATACCACTATGTTTTCTGTACTTGTTTGTTCTCAATGTTTTTACACATCTTCAAGACATGAGTTCTGACTTTAGAATACCAAGTATTCTCAAATAAGTAGAACATAAAATAGTATATGTTTTTATGACTCATATATCTTCCTATCTAAATGATTTTCTATATTTCAATGTAATCAGCATCTGCATTGAAAGAATGATTTCAATGTCCCAACCCCACCCCACTATAACTCCCAGTATTAGGAATACAATAGTACCCACAAATGCTAAATGATCAAGCCCCTAATTTTAAAAGCACAGTGCTCCATGCAATTAGGTTAACCAACCATAGCAGAGACTGATTCATCTACTCTCCCTAGGAATAACCCGTACCATGTCCTTGCGCTCCAGAAAACAGATGACATAATCAACTGGTATGAGGGCTACCTGTTCCATATATAAATTACTAAGTTTTTTTTACACTATCCCCCCCAAAGTGTTGGCCCTATAAAAAGGCACATGACATGAGAGAAAATATAATACACCGGAATAAAAATTAAACAGACCATAAGCTATTCATTTTTTGGATCCCTACAGTAAGCAGTAAGCAAACAAAGAAAAAGAACAGTCTCTGTCTATAAACAGCTGACAGTCTATTGGAGAGGAAAAACATAAACATGTGAATAGCCATACGTGCCATGATAAAAGTCTGCATAGACTGGTCAAATGAACTTCAACAAGGGTGTTATGGCGACTCAGAAGGGGAAAGGACTCTCTCTGTAACAGCTTCACCACAGGTCTCAAGGGTAATTATTAACCTTGCTACAAGTTTACGCACTCCTTGCTTGCTTTAAATCCCTTGATTTTGCAGCAGAACTTTCTTTGAGATTTGCAGATCACTGACCTTGAGGACTAAAGGACCAGACTTTCTCAGAAGATAAGGCCTGACTACATTGAAAACAGCTGCCAATGATGCCAGCAAGTCCATTCCGGGTCATGTCAACATACGGCTACACCGCCTGGGCACCGGCTTCTCCTGCAGGTTACCCTCCTCCTTTTTTCCCATGCCTTCCCATTTAAAACTCTCCAGCTTCACCTGGACAGTGAAGATGGCTTTGAGACATTATTCCACCATCTTCCCAGGTTACCAGCTTCCTGAATAAAGCAACCTTTCCTTTCCCACCATCACTTGTCCTTCGAGTATTGATTTTTCTAGCAGTGAGCAACCAAACCTGAGCTTGGAACCAGTTCTCTGTCCAGTGACATCCTTAACAAATGCTGCTAGCAAAATTGTATATCCACATGCAAAACAATGAAGTTGAACCCTTGTCTTAAACCATACACAAAAATTTACTCAAAATGAATTAATGACCTAAACATAAAACCAAAAATTATACAATTCCTAGAAGAAAACACAGGGAGAGAGTTTCATTTGCACTGGATTTGGCAATGATTTCTTAAATATGATACTAAAAGCACAAGCAACAAAAGAAAAAACAGACAAATGAGACTACCTATATGAAAAACTTCTCTACATCAAAGGAAACAATTAACAAAATGGGAGAAAATACCTGCACATCATATATCTGATAAGGGATTAATATCCATAATATATAAAGAATTACTACAACTCATCTACAAAAGGAAAAAAACCAAATAACCTGTTTGAAAAACAGAAAAGGACTTGAACAGATACTCCTCCCAAGATGATACACAAATGGCCAATAAGCATATGAAAAGATGCTCAAGATCACTAATCATTAGAGAAATGCAAATCAAAATCACAATGAGATATGATCTCATACCCATCAGGACAGCTAATAAAAAATAAAATAAAATAAAAAACAACCCAGAAAACAAGTGTGTTTGCTGAGGATGTGGAGAAATTAGAACCCTTTACACCGTTGGTGGAAGTGTAAAATAGTGCAAACACTATGGAAAATGATATGGCATATCCTCAAGAAATTAAAAATAGAACTAGCATATAATCCAGCAATCCCACTTCTGGGTATATATCCAAATGGAAAACAAGGTCTCAAGTATCTGTATGCCCATGTTTTAACAGCCCATGTTTTACTCACAACTGCCAAGAGGGGGAAACAACTCAAACATCCATGAATGGATGAATGGATACACAAAATGCAATACATACACAGAATAGAATATTATTCAATCTGAGAGAATTCTGTCACATGCTGTAACATGGACAAACTTTGAAAACGTTATGCTAAGTGAAATAAGCCAGTCTCAAAAAGAAAATATTGTATGATTTCATTTATATGAGGTATCTAAAGTGGTCAAATTCACAGAAACAAAGTGGAATGGTGGTTCAAGGGGCAAGGAATGAGGAGTTATTTAATAGGTATGGAATTTTGATTTGTGAAATGAAAAAGTTCTGGAGATCTACTGCATGGCAATGTGAATATACATAAAACTACTGAATTATACTAAGAAAATGGTCAAGATGATAAATTGTATATAATGTGTTTTTTATAACAATTAACAATTTTTTTTTAAAAAATGCCTGTATAGTGGAAAAAAGGGGAAGAACAATTAGAAGGAAAAGAAGTTTAGAAAATAACATCTTCTAAAATAGTTGTAGTCAGAGCTGCAGATATTTTTAATGTTTCCTAGATTATTTCTGAAAATATGAAAATGTACAAAGTAATTTTTTTAAGTGACAATGTATTCTGTTTAGAACTGTTTTCCACCAGCACCTCTTACACTCAGACCATTTTAATCCAGACTGAAATGTACTAATTTGAGTTCGTATTTGTCTTATCCCTCAGAGGCCTGGACCTTAAGCTTCTGGACTGCAGAGGGGATTCTGTGCCCTCACAAAACCAACCTAGCACTTAGCACATAGAAGCCTTAAGAAATTTCACTGATTAAACTGTCCTCCACTGCTTCCTAAGGTCATTTATTTTATTCTAAAAATAAGATTAGAGTTAAAACTATTCACCAGACTGATTTATACCATCACTCTATTACCTATTATTACTAAAATTGATTCTTAAAACCCTTTCCTGAAAATTCCCTTTAAAAGTAAAGTAAATTCGGGCGCCTGGGTGGCTCAGTTGGTTAAGCAACTGCCTTCGGCTCAGGTCATGATCCTGGAGTCCCGGGATCGGGTCCCGCATCGGGCTCCCTGCTCGGCAGGGAGTCTGCTTCTCCCTCTGACCCTCCCCCCTCTCATGTGCTCTCTCTCTCATTCTCTCTCTCTCAAATAAATAATTAAATCTTTAAAAAAATAAAAAATAAAAAATAAATAAATAAATAAATAAATAAAAGTAAAGTAAACTCAATTATTTATTTCATTCATCTCTACAGCTAACGGGCTTAAGGATGAAATCATTGCAGACTAGAATGCACCCTGTGTATTAAAATAGAATTAGAGGTACCAGTAGAAATAGGTAGGCAGGCAGATAGGTAGGTAGGTAGAGAGATGGATGATAGGTAAAGAGATACAGGAGTGTGTATGTGGGCATGTGTGTACATGTGAAAGCATTCCCCCGTTTTATCTACTAAGAGTGCCTAGAAGCAATAGCACCCCAGATCAGTGAGCACACTTGTACTCAGATCTCAGTGATTAACTACTATACCTCTCTAAAAGTAACCAACTTTGCCTGAATAAGTAGCTGATTAAGGATGAAGTAGGTAAAGTTCAACATGAGCCTGGAACATCTTGTACAACAAAATAACGAAGTGCTCAAACAATGATGAAGACCTGTTCAGAGGACACAGCAATGCAAACTGATCCATAATGAGAAAAAAGCAGACCTATGATCACCTGGAACCAGAGACAGAAACAGAGATGGACTGTATCAGGGAATGAGGAATATTCTGGGGATGATGCAAATGTTTTGTACATTTATTGTGGCAGTGGTTTTCATGGATGTATACTGTACATCTGTCAAACTTACACTGTATATTTTAAATAGGCAGATTATATATAAATTATATTTCCAATAAAGTTGATTTAAAATAAAATCACAGAAACTAATTTGAAGGAGCTTTCATGGGCCAAATCTGGTGGTATCAAAATAAATAACAGTAACAGATTAATACCTAGTAAATAAAATAGAACACTGGTGAGTCCACACCGATAAATAAACAAACTGAGCAGAAAGAAAGTTCTTTAGAGAAAAATGTCAATTTTATAGTCTCAAAGTATTTCCCCACAAGACACTTACCAATTATAAAGAAAACAACAGTACCCTTACACTGGCATCACAGCTTTAACCAAGTAATTAAATTGAACATCACCAAAAAGAAAGCACAGACATCATGTGCCTCCTGATACAATGCAATGAGATAACATTTTGTAATCCTGTTAATAAAAGACAACCTGAAACTAATCATGAAGAATCTGAAGGAAAGCCCAAACTGGGATCCATTATATAAAATATCAGCATAAATCCTTCAAAATTGTCAAGAAACACAATGAAATACTGGGAAACTATTCTAAAGAAACTTGAGAAATAAATTCCCTGCATAGTCTTGTCCAGAATCGGGAGAAAAAAACAACTATACAAAGCATATACTAAAACAATTAAATCTGTATGTGAACTATGAAATAATAGTCAATATTAAATATTGTCAATATTTAATGTCAATTTTGAAAATATACTGAACCTCACTACATACATTTTTCCATACAGAAAAAGATCTACTTTAGATCCCTGCATTACCACTTTTGAATTTAATTTCTCTTACAAAAAACAAAAAACAAAACAAAACAAAAAACAAGGGTGCCTGGTGGCTCAGTCAGTTCAGTGTCAAGACTCCTGGTTTCAGCTTAGGTCACCATCTCAGGGTTGTGAGATCAAGCCCCACATTAGGCTCTGCGCTCAGGGCAGAGAGACTGCTTGAAATTCTCTCTCCCTCTCCCTCTGACCTTCCCCCTGCTCACTCACACATGCTCTGTCTCTCTTTCTTTCTAAAATAAATAAATAGACCTTAAAAAAAAAAAAAAAAAAAAACTAAACTCCACAGCAATTCTTAAAAATAAAAATAATTTAAATTCAGCTTTGGGATAAAATGTTCTTTTTTTTTTTTTTTAAGATTTTATTTATTTGACAAAGAGAGACACAGCCAGAGAGGGAACGCAAGCAGGGGGAGTGGGAGAGGGAGAAGCAGGCTTCCTGCCGAGCAAGGAGCCCGATGTGGGACTCGATCCCAGGATCCTGGGATCATGACCTAAGCCGAAGGCAGATGCTTAATGACTGAGCTACCCAGGCGCCCCTGGGATAAATGTTCTCAATCATACTTTTAAATGGTGAGCAAATTTAAGATGAATTTGTGGGTAAGCCTATAAATGAGGGCAATCACAAAATATTAAATGATATTCTGGCTACACAAAAAACTAATTTATTATCTGAATATGAACAAAAACAAAAGCAAGATTTTTTAATTAAAAAATTCTAAAATCTCTGAAGTAGTTATGACATTTGCAAACTCAAATCAAAACATTAGTACATCTTAAGTGGAAAGAAATCAGATAACATAAGTAGTATTAACTCATAATCAGGGTACTAAACTTTTACTTTGGGTTGAAACAGACATCAGAGAAGGAAAAATATTAAATTATTTGCCTAGATATGTAGTTCATTTTAAGTCCCTGTCATAGCTGCTTTTTAAAAGTAGAAAAACTGAAGCTCATAGTTCAACAAGAACAGAGTTTCAAAAAATACCAAATAAACATCAGATCATATATAATTTTATTTAAATCTATTCAAATTTTTAAAATAATCTACCTGAATCCTCCTGGGTTTCATGAGTTTCACCATCATCTGTTACCTCTAATTCTTTCACAAAATTTGAGGGAAACAGTCCCAACTTGTTGTTCAGCGTTCCACTCCACCAGCCTTCTTCTACCTGAAAGAGTTCACAACTCAAAAATAATAAAAAGTTCTCTTAAGTAAAATCTTCCCACTATGGGAAAATTAAACTACATTAAGTGAATGAGCACAAAGTTAGTGATGCAAAATAATCCCTCTAAATCTGTAAGAAAATAATGGTGAAAAATATATTTTAAGTAGATTAAATCTAAATTGATTAGACTTATCATATATGGGATTAGTCATATCAGTAGCATTTACAATGAGAATTTGTAATCAACTGCAATCCACGGTGTAAGTAATTTTTATAAAAATATCAGATAACCAAGAATAAGGTATTAATAGCAGGAAGTAGATAGCTCTCTTCTGGAACATCACTCTTTTAAACACCACTGAGCCTCAATTTGTAATTATTTCAATATTTGTAATATGTTTCATATATTATTTAAGTATATGAAAATTCAGATTTAGAAAAAGTTTGATGACTATATGAATATAACTTCCCAAATGCCACATAAAATTACTAAGCCTTTTTACTTAAACAGTGAATCTTAACCCAAGTAAGAAAAAGAATACTCCCCAAACGTCAACCAGAAATATCCTCGGGAACCAAACTCTTTAGAAAAATACTTACGTTCACTAGTAACGAGGTTATTAATTTTCATGGTTATTTAATACTATTTAATAATTTTTAAAATGTATAATTTTTACTAAGGATGCTAAAAGGTCTTAATAGGTAAAAGAAAAATTTTAAGAGTAAACTATTCACTGTTAACAGCAGAACATGAAATATCACTACTAGAAAAGGCTCTTTATTTAAAATATGTTTTAAATGTTTTTCACTTCAGAATTACAAAGCAAACTTTAATAAGGTATTCATCCAACAGGCATTCACTACGTATGAGCCATGGTGTTAACTGCTAGTGAAAGGCTGAAATTTGCATATGAGAAATCTCTGCCCTTGAGTGAAACAATCTAAAGAAGAAAACAAATACTAAGTAGATATTACAATGTAATGTAAGAGGTACTACAACAAAAGTATGAACAAATTGCTGTAAGAGCACAAAAGGGCTTAAAAGATTCAAAAAGGCTTCCCTAAAAAGAAATGACCAAAAAAGCTGGATATTAAAGACTGAATAAGAGTTTTCTAGGTACAAACCAAGTTAAAAATACGGTGACATAAAAATAAAGGATTTATTCCTGGAATATATACAGCTGAAATACAAGATGGCTAGAATACAAACTGTTGGAGGGAGAAATGGAAAGCTCTTAAGACTGAAGAGTTCAGAATTTTTTAGCAGACTTAAGGAGACACCAAAGGATTGAGAGTTCTTCAAACCAAGGTGATGGGGATATACAGACCAAACTGTAACAGATACAACTGAGAAAAACATCAGGAAACTTAATTATCTACACCTGCAATCCCAAATGGGCAGCAACTGAGTAGTTAGGGTAAAAATAACCTTGTAATTCCCATAAATTAAGGAATTCCTAAGAGGCAGGATAGTATAGCAGTAAAGAATAATGACTCAAATTGTAGATTCGGATTCTGGCTCCTCTGCATCCCATGCATATGGACTTGGGCAAAAATGGCTGAAACAAGATCTCCTATCCCACATGATCATCTACAAGGTAACCTTGACATTCCACCAACAGATGGTCTTTGTTCCATTGCCTTCAATCTTGCTGGCTTTTGACATGCTTGTAGCCAATAGAATATGGTGAAAGTGACACTATCACTTCCAAGGTCAGATTATAAAAGGCTATCACCATGTTTGCTGAAATGTTTATACTAAGAGCCCTGAAATGGCATGCAATAAGTCCAACTATCTTGGGGCCTCACACAATGAGAAAGCCAAGTCAAATGGAGAAGCTACCTAATAGGTCTCCAGAGGCAGTCTTCGAGCCTTTTAGGTACCAATCACGTCAGTTAAGGCGCCTTCCCATGATTCCACCAGCACCCGAACTTTGAGTCTTTCCAGTTGAGCTCTCCAGACATCTTGGAACAGAGGCACAAGCCATCCCAACCATGCCCTATCTGAAATCTTGAGTCACACAACCCATGAACCTAATAAGATAGCTATTCTTGGCTACAAAGTTTGGGCCAGCACATTATGCAGCAACAGTAACTAGAATAGCCCATCACTTATCTTCCATGACTCCATCTCTTCATATATAAAATGGATATAAAAATTCCTGTCTGCTTAGGTTGTTTAGAAATTTAAAGAAAATAAATGTGAAACACTTAGCATAATGCTTTAGACACATAGCCTCAATAAACATTAACTATTATTATTGCCACCTGGTAGAAATAAAACAGAACTGTCTCATATATATTGGAATTTAATATAAACATTAAGTGATAAGTTATATTACATGATGTTATGACATAAAATCAATCCCCATGACTATATCTGATATCAAAACATATACTTTGAAAATGGGATCTTCAGCTGCCAAATGAAATCTTTAATATTCTTTTAATGGTAAAAGAAGAGATATGAAAAGTTATGTCTACCATCTTTTTAAATCTCACTGTAATATATTAAAATGTGGGAAAAGTGTTTTTGGTTCACATTTGAATGTGACAATTCAAACAAGGCAAAGCTTTTAAAAAGATTCTGTTTTTTGTATCCCTCTGCTATGCAGAAGGTAAAACTGCTTCTATTTTATTTCTTTGGGCCTAAAAGGAATTCAGAATCGAAGGAAATGTTTATTTTTATTCTTAGCTACTTAGATTACATTAATCTAAACCTGTATCTTAAAATTTTTATAAAATACAATGAAACTGGCAAAAAATTCTAATGAAAAATTAATACTCTTACAAAGCAGTTTTCTAATACCCAGAGCATCAATTCCAATTGCTGCTTTATCTCTAGCACGTTTTCCTTACCTCTTCACTAATATCAATAATATCTCCCACTTTCAGCTCCAGTTCATCCTCATTTTGTGGAATATACTCAAAGAGAACTTTACACTGACGCTTCTTGGTCTCTAAAAGAAGTGACATAGTAAAAAATGAAGTTAAGAAAGATCATTAAAACAAATAATAGCACCTTTATTTACACACCATATTTATTGCCATAGAATTCATATGTATGAATAAAACAGAACATGTAAGCATTCAAAGCAGCTAACCACAATCAGTTCTGGCTGGCTTTTCACCTTGCCCCCACATTATGCATGCCAAAATAAATTCAAACCAAATACAACTAAGGTACATGGTTCCCAGCCATGAAATCTATTTATACATCTAATCCCACCAATTACACCAAAGTAAAATATCCAATGCCAATTTTGAAACTTAAAATATAAACAATAAAAGACACTGTTGGCACAACAAATTTTTTCACAGACAAGCTGTCTTCCAAGCCAGTAATTTTCAGACTACTTCCTGATTAAAGTCTGGAAATACTAAAAATGCACTAATTTAAGAGTGTCTGTGTTAAAAAGTCACAAAATGAAAAAGTCCAAAATGTATATTAAGAGTTCTATTTTCTGACATATAAAAATCAAACTCACCTAGGTACAGATAAAAATTTTACTTAAAGTTTTCAAACAAGTTTCATTTATTCAAATAAGTGACGATCATTTATAACCATCCAGGCTTGTAGTTCTCAACTTCTTTCAAACTCTAAGAGTTGAGAACTCAGATTCACCCTCATCTTTAAAACTGACTCATTAAAGCACCTATGGGTAGATCAGGTATAACTGATTCAAGGGTAACTTCTTGCTATTCAAAGTATGTTCCTCAGACCAGCAGCAAGAAATGCAGTATCTCAGGCTCCACCTTGGACCTACCCATTATGGATTGAACTGTGTCCTTGACTATATTGGGAGGTAGGGTCTTTTTGGGAAGGTAATTACGGTTAAATAACATCATAAAAGGGAGCCCTAATCCCCACACACACTTAATTGTGCACATGTGCATGTGGGCATACATACACAAAAGGCCATGTGAGGATACAGGGGAAAGGCAGGTACTTGCAATTCTGGAAAAGAGGCCTCACCAAAATCCAACTCTGACAACACCTTGATTTTAGAATTCTAACCTCCAGAACTATGAGAAAATAAGCTTCTGTTGTTTAAGCCACCTAGTCTGGGATATTTTGTTATAGCAGCCCTTGCAGGCTGAATCAGAATCTGCAGTTTAAGATCCCCTAGATGATTCTTAATCTTGTACTCAGTGATCTAATGATACTGATTTCTAATTGCTTGAAAATGACAAATCCTATTCCTTCTAAGACTTAAATATACTGTTTTTTGAGGCACCTGGGTGGCTCAGGCAGTTAAGCATCTGCCTTCAGCTCATGATCCCAGGGTCCTGGGATAGATCCCCATGTCAGGCTCCCTGCTCAGCAGGAGAGTCTGCTTTTCCCTTTCCCTCTGCCCCATCCCCGCTCGTGCTCTCTCATGCTCTCTCTCCCTCAAATAAATAAATAAAATCTTTAAAATATATATATACTGTTTATTTGGCCAAGGACGCTTTACTTTCATCCACAGAGTCCACCTTTCTCGGGCTTCAACTCATCTTCAGGTCTCAACTAAGAAGAAACCTCTTCCCAAATAGCTTTCTGAATTAGGCACTCTTCCTTTGTGTTTCTATAGCACCCTATACTTACACTATTTAATTCTGTAACCTACCTGTTACTGACAACTCACTTCTTCCTTTTTATTCTATCATAATGATTTTTTCATGTGTGTACACCCCATCCTCTGTAGGCTAAAGATAAATGGGCACTGAGTTTAACTGCTTTCTCCCTAGTATCTAACATAGTGCCTGGCCTATTGTCAGGCCCATTACATATTTTTGAATGAATTAACAATTATCTAGGCCTAACTATATGGCATTAATGCCAAGAAATATCATGGCAAGAGTATCTACATTCCTTTACAAACACCAACAATCTTGTGACTTTTCTTAATAAGTTAAATACACACTTAAGCAACTAAAAGAATTTAGGAAACAGGCAACAATTAGTAATAAAATACAAATACATAATGAGACAGTAAATATTTAGAGCAAACTACAAATATCCCAAAAATTAATAGAAAGGACAGGTTTGAACTGGAACAGACATGGAAGAATTCAAAGAAAAATGATCAGAGTTACACAATTAAAGATGAACACAATACAAGAAGGTGGAAAAGACGTGGCAGATATTCTAGATAAAAAAGGTTTTCCCAGGGGCGCCTGGGTAGCTCAGTTGTTAAGCATCTGCCTTCGGCTCAGGTCATGATCCCAGAGTCCTGGGATTGAGCCCCGCGTCGGGCTCCCTGCTTAGCAGGGAGTCTGCTTCTCCCTCTCCCTCTGCTGCTCCCCCTGCTTGTGTTCTCTCTGTGTCTCTCTCTCTGTCAAATAAATAAAATCTTAAAAAAAAAAAAAAATTTTTTTAAGTTTTCCCAAAGAAATAGGAGTTGATAATACAAGGATTCTAAAGAAATTGTTGCTGACAACAAAAGAGAATGCTTAAAAGCAGTCTAGATAGATACAACTTCACTACATCAAGTCATAACCTCTCCAAATAAACTTCTGTATATAGTAAAAAAAAGATGCCATGGTACAGAAGAAATAACACTAGCTTGGAAGTCAGAAGACTTGAGTTCTAGTACAGCTGTCATTTCCTCATTATTTGACCTAAGTTCTCTGGGAATCAATGTCCTGAACTACAAAATAAAAGAGTTGGACTAGACAACCATGACCGTTACTTCAGTTCTGATATTATATGGATCTATGAAAACTGTTTACCAAAACAAAAAATAAATCCAACTGAACCTCCAAAACAATAAAAGAAGCAATCAACACATGAAAGAGGTACAAAATAGATGACAATCAAATAGAAAAATCTAGTCTCCAAATAAGAAACAGTTACACCTCAGTAATTGTTTCCTCCATTTCATAATGGAATATCTGATTTTAAAAATGTTTTACAATAGAAGAAACCAAAGAAAGTAAACACTGACCATACTTTTTTTTTTTTTTTTAAGATTTTATTTATTTATTTGACAGAGAGAGAGAGAGCACAAGCAAGTGAGCACAAGCAGGGGGAAGGGCTGAGGGAGAGTGAGAAGCAGGCTCCCCGCTGGCAGGGAGCCTGATGTGGGACTCGATCCCAGGACCCAGAAATTATGACCCGAGCCCAAGGCAGACGCTCAACCAGCTGAGCCATCCAGGCACCCCAACGCTGACCATACTTTTATAACTAACCTAGAGTTTACAGTATAATTTTTCAAATGTCACCTTTCATTACATCTCAGAGTAAATTTTTAAGTAGTAATTTAATAGTGGCTTTTATGCATACTGCAGGAAAACTTCTCATTTCTTACACTATAGATAAATACAGTCCCTAAATACTTTTGGAAGTTGAAGTGAGCTTGAGAAAATGTGTCCATTGTAGTTAGCACTTCATAGGTGAAGGAAAAATGATCTACATTACTGAAAAATTCTATTCTGCTCAGGGTGCACTTCACAGAAAATCCTATCATTTGATAATTTTAGGCCTTTAAAAAAAATGTAGCTTGCTTCTTCTTAATGAGTATGAGTATCTTTTAAATAACTTAAAGTAGATAAAGAGTATTAATTAGCTCCCCCGCACCCAAGCATATCAGTAACTTTGAGGAGCCTAGTTATATTATAACCAAAAACTTTTGAGTTTGTGCTTTTTTCCCTGTTCACACACTAAGCATAATTCACCAGAGTGTTTTCCAAAGTAGTTTGCAAAATTATTTGCAAATAATTTTTCCCCCAAAGGAAAGAGCCACATTGGATAAAAAATATCTGAACGGCCCCTATTATTACTACAAAATATGAGCCATTTATTTAAACTTAGGATTTTCTGTTTTATTTCCTATTTTAGGAAAAATAGAAAGTAACTTTACTTTTTTAAGTTGCTTAAACAAAATTCTCTACTACATTATCTCTGTGCCTGATTTTATAAGGGTCTCAGCAGCAATGTGAGCTGTACCAGTTTTTGCTATGAGATGTGCAAATTTTTCTCTTCTATAACTTTAGCAACTTATAGTAATTGTTCTGAAAAACATTATTCTGTGCTCACCCTAAAAAACACCTGTTTGTTTTACCAGTTATTATGGTTAGCTTACACACATAAGCAAAAGTGCGGCTTTGTGACTAGACTTCATGAAATAGCCAACAGTTTTTTGGCTTGGGAGACTAAAGAAGAATAGCTAACAAGCCCAGTTTCCAGCTACTTACCACCACAGTATGTACCTGAAACTCTCTTTTTAAGTTGCTTAAACAAAATTCAATACACATGCAGATTCACTTGTCTTGGCATACAGAGATTAAAATTGAACATTCACATTGCAGATTATTTTATCAACTTTTACAATGTTTTTTTTAATTATTAATAATACTGGATAGTAGTATCCACTACTATTTAATATTAAAATAAACCACCTTTTGAATTACTGGTCTATTTTGTGAATTAAGGATATGATACAAACAATAACAAAAAAAAATCAGATTAAAAAAAAAAAACATTAGCTTGCTTTTCCTGGAAAATCAATCTGAAAGCAAAAACAACCTGCATCCTGTTTTACATGTTAGCTAGCACCAAATTACCAATTTAGTCCTTGCAAGAACATGCACTTAAAAACAAGTTATGGAGGATCCTCAGGAAAAAGTCTAATAAACCTCCTGGCACCAACTACATAATGGTTTTTCCTTTTACAAGAAAAAGAATTATAACCAGTGTTCTTGAGGAAGGTAAAATTTAGTATGTCTTCTCTTATTAGGAGACAAAAATGAATAAAATAATCATAACCTTGAAGTCCTTTGTCTAGTCTCTACTTAAGAAAACTGTCCTTTTATAGCTCAGTAAAACTAAAAGTGGTAAATGGATTTTATAATAGACAGATGTCATAAATTAACTCTCCAGTGGGCCTAAAAATTCTCCTGTGCACAAAAATTCCATATAGAGGTACACCTGTAGGATATGAAATACTCTCGGTAATCTGTCCCCCAGTCTCTAAAACAGAGTCTGAGCATCCAGGACAATTAAAACTATTGAAACTGTTCACCTTCAGGCAGTAGTCTGAAAGCAGTATGCGTAATATCTAAATATTGTTTGTATAATGCATTTACTGGGAAACA
The DNA here is from genome assembly GCF_029215605.1 of Mirounga angustirostris. Classification (NCBI taxonomy): domain Eukaryota; kingdom Metazoa; phylum Chordata; class Mammalia; order Carnivora; family Phocidae; genus Mirounga; species Mirounga angustirostris. The sequence continues at coordinate 43,102,037 of NW_026991716.1, read as the reverse complement.
ACACAGAATCCTTTAATTGGTCTTATTGTCATGAAATCTTTTTAATTTTTATGAAAATCTGCTTTCATCTTATGAAAATAATCAAAGGATGACAGAACCGAGAAAGTAAAGGTTTCCCCCAAACTTCACAGATAGTAGCACAGAAGTAGCAAGATAATAAGGAGACTCCATAAAAATCATAAATAGTCTTATATTTGTAAAATGTATATAAACAAAATTTCTTTACTGTAGACTACTTGGTACCACAAGGGATTTACAGACCACAATATCAAAGACATTGATCTAAGATAAATATGGTTAAATACTCATTTACCACTTATTAACTCAAATTAATCATGTAATTCAGTGTTCAATCTCTCAAGGGGCTTCAGGTCTTACTATGTTAAAATACCATCTGCTCCCATAAATGCTGTATTTTGTACATGTTTAATGTTTAATACTTTAGTAACTGTCTTTCCCAATACCGTAAGCTTTTCGAAAACAGCAATATTAGCTGTCTTTTTTACCACTTTCTCACCAGCAGCAAAATAAAACTCAAGAGATTAAATGATCTAAGGTCATAAGATGGACTCAAACTCATGTCTGATTTCAAATGTGGTGCTCTCCCTCTATGCTAAAATGTTCTAACATATTTATAGAGTACTAACTACCTAAAAGGACTGCTGGGCCAATCACCTTGTGAAGCTGAATGTCTATATTCAGATGTCTAACCAATGAAGAAAAACATACTGCCAAAATGCATGCATCTATACTGCTTAAAGATGAGCAGACATCTTAGCATAAAATAAATTTTATTTATGGTATAAATATATAAATTGTATTAAAATAAATTTAAGGCAAAGCATCAACTATTCAACAGAACCTGTAAGGCTAATAAGAAAACAAAGCCCCATACTTTCATTTCTAATTCCTATAAACAATTGTCAGCAGGTCATGCTCAATTATTGTATGAAGAATGACTACAAGGGCCAATAACTAGTAACATGAGAATATGAAGTTTCTGCAGTCCACTGCAAAAGGTTAAGCTAATTTTTCTTAACATAACTTATGAACGGTTATAAAACATCCTTTATTTTGGTTTAAACAGGAAAGAAATTATTTACATACTCTTCTTAATGTTTTTGGTTTGTGGATGTGGTTGAATTCCTCCAGCTGGAAGTCCATAGGTGCTTATTCGTTGTACAAGACTTGCTACATTCCCATGTCTTTCCCGTTTAATGGGCAAATTGTCATCCTTGGATTCTGTCTCTCTCTTAATTTCCTATAAAAGAGGAAATCAGTAAATAGGCAAATTAAGTTGTAGTTTATTAAATTAAATCCTCAAATGTAAAATACCAAAACACCGGTACAGTGATTATTATATAAAACATGACATCAAATTTTTCTCTGCCCACACATATCTAAAGAATGCAGCACACTTTGGTAACAGTGACTCATGAGTTTAAGTCTTACCAAAATGGGAGACAGACGTAAAGAAAGACAGGCTGAAACACCACCTCCACCCCAAGATACAAAGAAACTCTGAGATACATAAACAATGAAACAAACAATAATTCTAGATCAGGGTGGGCAAACTTTTTCTATAAAGGGCCAAATAGTAAAATATTTTAGAATTTGTGGGCCATATAATCTCTACTGGAAAAATGAACCCTACCATTTGTAGTGCAAAAGCAGTTATATACTTAAATGAATGAACACAGCTATACTCCAAAAAATTTTATTTATGGACACTAAAATTTCAATTTCATGTAATTTTTACATGACATTAAATGTCATTCTTTTGATTTCTTCCAACTATTTAAAAATTCTTAACTAGCATTCTCAGCTCATGGGTGTTATAAAAACAGGAGATGTTCAGATTTGACCTGTGGGCTGTAGTTTGATGAAACCTGTTCTAAGTCATAGTTCTAACAGAAGATATGCAAACCTTCATGAAAAGAAGGGGCGCCTGGGTGGCTCAGTGGGTTGATCATCCAATTCTTGATTTCATCTCAGGTCGTGATCTCATGGTCATGGGGTCAAGCCCCAAGTTGGGCTCCCTGTTCAGCAGGTAATCTGCTTGAGATTCTCTCTCCCTCTCGCTCTGCCCCTCCCCCTGCTCTCTCACACTCTTTCTCTCTCTAAATAAATAAATCTTAAAAAAAAAACCCTCATGAAAAGAAGTATGCAATTAAAAAAAGACAAATGGAAAGTCATTCCATGTTCAGTGATTAAAAGCTCAATTATTATAAGGATATCAATTCTCCCTAAAATTGATGCAATGATGCAATGCAATCCCAATAACTGTACCAAAGATTTGGGAGAGCAATAAACTGGTTTTAAATTTGTATAGAAAAAAACACAAGGACAGCCAGAATACTTCAGGGAAAACAAAGTGAGGAGGCTTTTCTTTTTAATAAGATATAAAGAAAAACTATATGATACTATAATTTAGACAGTGTGGTACTAGCATAAAAAGACATACTGATAAATGAAACAAAATAGTCCATGAACAGAAAAGCTTGACTTATAACAGATAAAAAGCAAAGAAAAACACATGATGGCTCATAAACTAATATTCCATATTTAGGGGGTTGGGAGAAAACTGTATTCCTATACCTCACACATTTGATAATAAAACTTAAAAATTTCTGTTTATTAAAAGTAGACATCAGAAAAGCAAATCACTAACCAGAAGATACTTTTCACATACAAAGTTAACAAAGAATTTGTTATCTCTAGGTGTTTACATCTACCACAAGGTTAACCAAGTTGTTACTCTCTAGCTGGTAGGATTTCAGACAATTTTCACTTCTTTATACTGTTCAGAATTGTTTCATGTTTGTTTTGTTTTTAACAATGCATATTATCTTAACAGTGAGAAAAAAAGTTTTTCATTTTGGGAAAACTATTACACTGGTCAAGAATTGTGAGAAGTTATTAAAGTATAAATCGTGGAAAATACAAAGTATTTCACAAAATGGGCTGCTTCATTTTTATTGGTAATTCACTTAAGGAAAAATACTCCAATTTGCTATTAACACATGGGATATCAACACCTGAAAACCTTAAGTTTTCAGACTGCACTAAGTATACTTCAAACTAATAAAAGCATAAAATTTTTGTAAAGAACGGTACTTACAACTTCAACTTGCTAAAAAGTATTCATTTTGAATTCTTCTTACTGTCTCATGAGCTGCCCACATTTTAAAAAACTAAAAGTCGTATCTCTGAGGGCTATTGTTTTCTAATACAGGGACCAAGAACTTGGCTTGCCATTCAAGTTTTGTTCCTCTAGGAAAGTAACTCCAGTTTGACGAAATGTGATTAAGAGTACAGGTTCAGGAGACAGATGACCTGGTTATAAATCCTGATTCAATCCTGTTCACTGGCTATATAACTTTGGATATTTGTGTTATCTTTTAATAAAAACTTACCACATGTATAAATATATTGACACAACGTTTCTTGTTTCTAAAAAAAAAAAAAAAACTTACAACATATTGCTCAAGACCTAGAAACATTTTAAGGACCTTCAATATTATCAGAGACATAATCACATCTAAGAATATTAGATATAATAAATCTTCTGAGGGCATAAAACATAAAAGGAAAGGCGGAATGTGAATTAGAAGTATATAGACTACACTGAATAAAGAAGACTCAGGTTTACAACCTCCCCAATACACAGTGCCAACTAAGATGTTTAATCACAAATATCAAGTGACCTCAAAGCTCTACGTAAAACTACAGATAAATTTGCTTTGAGCTCCACCTCCTCTTCCTCTGGAACCTCTTCCTGCTACAATCCACAACCACCAGATACACACACACACTCACTCACCAACCTAATTTTCCCTAATTCCTGGACACACAGTGCCTCCAAATTACTCTTTGGCTATCATCTTCAACAGCAAATCTCACTGACTCCTATGAAGTGTTACTAAGGTGTCCAGTGTTTCTTCCTTCTTCTGCCCTTTACTTCCTTTTACCTAACCAGCCAGTAAATAAACTACTAACATAGTAGTATCTATTTTCTACCAACTTCACTTCCTTTCCTAACTTTGAAAAATGACTCCAGGAAATCCAGTAAAAAAGAATCCTCACTTGGGGAGTATCACGTATTGACAAACTCAGAAAAACTTTGAATTTCACCCTACAAATGAGAAAAACATCCTACAAAATAGGTAGTATCAATGCAAAATTGGCCAAGAAAAAGACAATGTGGATAATCTTCATAGAAATAAGAATGCAATTACACTAATTTGTTCCATAGATATGGAGTAAGAAGAGGCAATTTAGAGGGAGGCAAGAAATACAAGCAAATGAGAGGGAGCTAAAAAGTTTGGAAAGGATACAGTTATTCTTCATCTATTAAGATAATCAAAGATACTTAACTCTGCACTAACCAAAAACAACTTAAAAGATGATCAATAAAATTCACAAACCACTTCTTGTTTTAATATATCTTCATAATAATTTGGTTATCTAATCATAGCCAATGCATGATCATAATCTGAAAAAAGAAAGCAATTAATTTCTATATCACAGAATTAAATAAACATCACAAAGAATAATAAAAACCAGATTAAAGGGAAAGAGTCTTTTTTTTGTTTCTCAAGTGAAAGAGGTCATCCTAAACTGAGTCACAGTTCTTATGCTAATTAAAATTTAAGGAATACACTTAATGTTTTTAATATAACATTAAGGATTTCCAAAAGTGTTATTAAAACTAGTACCTCCAACTTTACAAAACATAAATCAGAAGATATGGAAAAGTGATATTACTAAAGATGTATGAATCTAAGCAGAACTGAATGTTTATTTAATATGTCCACTGTTTTAGCTTTGGCTACATCCATTAGACCCATGTTTGAAAACGAGGTTTGCAACCTAACAAAAATGGTTTACCCTATTCCTAAAGTTTTTATTTTGTTTTTTTAGAATGTAAGTAATAGTATATAAGTAATCATGTACCTCAAGTCATTAGATTTTCATTTTTATGTCTAAATTAAATCAGATAGTAGCAAAGAACCTTTAAGTCCAAAGTGAAAGGACCAACAGGAGAAAATCTCCTTAATATGAAATAAGTATACACCTCCTGAGTGCCAACATATCAAAATCATGAAGGAAAACAACAGATATAACAGGACTATTTTGAAAGTTTCTAAATTTATTCTTTCCCGCAAATATGCTATTCTCCACACAACTGCTGCCTCTCCAACTTGGACAAAGGGCCTTCCTATTGCAGCTGCCCCTCCCCCACTGGAAAAGACAAAAGTAGGAAAAGAGAGAGAAAAAGTTATGTACATTCATTGTCAATGGAATCCTACTCCTTTCTCTTTTTCCATCACAAGAATGTTAATGAGAGCCAAGAGAAGTAGAGTGGGAAAGACACTAAATAAAGAACTCAGACATACTACACTGAAAACACCCCAGTAATTTATAATAGTCACATTTCTCATACTAGTTATATGGATTTAAAAATGTTATTTGTGCTTGCAGTTCTAGGATGAAGGGATTTTAGGGTAAGAACGGCAGGTAATGAGGGCTAATATACCTATGACTCAAAAGACATTAGACCCACATGGAGATCCTTCTCCCAAAGCTGCTAGACTCCTTGAGGCCACAGATGACATTATCAAGCAGGCAATGAATGCTGATCCAAAAAGCAAGATCAGGAGATATCCCAGAAGCCCAGGTTCTGGCACTCAAACTTTCCAAGCTTCAATTATTTCTACAATTTGAAATACCTTAGCAGAAACAAAATGTATTAACTCCTTCAGGGGAAAAATCAGAATTTAACTTTCCAGGTAAGTCCAAGGTACATTAACATGATTTATATAATAATGTCTTAAATTTAAATTTATGGTTTAAATATAGGATATAAAGGGGGAAGGGGATACAAATAATTCAGTTAAAAAATTTTTCTATAGATAACAGTCTGTATCTACCACATTCCTAAATGTGGAAGGAGGTTGGAGGAGGGTTATAAGGAAAGAAATGTAATTTTCACAATAGCCACTTCTATATTCCTTGAATTTTGTTTCAACATGTATTATTTCAGTGATTTTTTTTTAAATAAAAAATTTGATGTGCTCACAAACAACAGTGCTACAAGTCAAATTCTTCCAGGGCATTTAGAGAAAGATCTTAGTTGTATGAACACACATTACTACGTCTAAATCCTTACACATCTTTTCTAGCATTACCTGTACTGAACTATTTCGTTAATACAGTGAACACAGCCTACACAGGATTCAGAATATTATCAAAAATATCCCAAGTCACAGAACAAATTGCTCTTAATCGGTGTGTATACTTACTGTTTTACAGTACATAACAAAATATGTACTACAATGTATCATAAGTATAACTTCGACGTTTTATCTACTGTTTTTATTGTAATTCCCAGTAAGTTGTCTTCCATTTAGTATTCTGATATCTACAGTTGTTTTCTCATCTAATGTGTTTCAAATAATGAAAGTAAATCAAACACAAAATTTTCTCCTGATATAAAGCCAGCTTCCTGAACTATTCTATTAAGGTCACCAATACATCTCCTAAAACTTAAAAACATCACTGAGGTTTATCTAAAAGAACAGGTTTCATAAAATAAGGGATTCAAAAATATCAAGGTAACATAAAATCATGTTGACATTTCCTTCATTAAAAAAAATTCTTGGGTGCCTGGGTGGCTCAATTGTTGAGCGTCTGCCTTTGGCTCAGGTCATGATCTCAGGGTCCCGGAATCAAGCCCCACATCAGGCTCCTTGCTCAGCAGGGAGCCTGCTTCTCCCTCTACCTGCCACCCCCCCAGCTTGGCTCACGCGCTCTCTATATCTGACAAATAAATAAAATCTTAAAAAAAAACAACACAAAATCTGCATTCTTCTAGAAAAATGTGATATTAAAAAAACAAGAAATCACGAAGATGCTTCCAAACTAGCCACATACATCAGATCATTATCTTATCCCCATATTGCCATTTCTCTTTAAAAGTAACTTTTTAAAACTTTTTAAACACACTTAAAGACTTAATGTCTGCTTAACCATTTAACCCATGGAATACAGACATAAAATGCAAGATAAGTTGTCAAACTCCCCAATTAAAAAAAAAAAAAAGACTCAATGAGGGGCGCCTGGGTGGCTCAGTCAGTTAAGTGTCTGCCTTCGGCTCAGGTCATGGTCCCAGGGGCCTGGAATCAAATCCAGCATGGGGCTCCCTGCTCAGCAGGCAATCTGCTTCTCCCTCTGCTGCTGCTTGCTCTCTCTGTCAATTAATAAAGTAAAAAAAAAAAAAATCTTAAAAAAAAAGATGCAGTGATTTGATTTAAATCTCTTTCTAAATGAGAAAAATATTGCTAGAAATTTATGTCAAAATAAAGAAAGAAGGGCGCCTGGGTGGCTCAGCTGGTTAAGCGACTGCCTTCGGCTCAGGTCATGATCCTGGAGTCCCGGGATCGAGTCCCACATCGGGCTCCCTGCTCAGCAGGTAGTCTGCTTCTCCCTCTGACCCTCCTCCCTCTCATGCTCTCTGTCTCTCATTCTCTCTCTCGCAAATAAAAAATAAAATCTTAAAAAAAAAAATAAAGTAAAATAAAATAAAGAAAGAAATATCCAAATGACTTTTATTCACTTGCCAGCTCCCAAAAATACTTAAATGTTAAAACTTTTGTTTCCTTGTTCCTTATTATATCAAAAATTATATCAAGCTCTGAGGACTCTTCAAAAGGAAACAAAATTTCATTTTAAATTTAAAACGATGGGAAAAAGCAATACATTTACCAACATCTGAGACATCAATGAATATATCCACTTATTTTTTAAAGTAAAAAAATCATAATAACATCATGTAATAACCTATAATACCATCAGTATAAAGCTCACAAGAAAGCTATATCAAAGCTCACAAATAACATCCCTTATCCACACTGTCCTGCAAATACTCTTTAAGTACAACCAATAAAAGTATTTATTAATTTCTTTTAATATCTTATTTCACTCATATTTCTCTGCTTAAGAGAAACTAGCTATTACTACACCATTTCTAAAAGGAGAAGTTCTTTCTATGTAGTGAGTTTTTAGACCATTAAGGATATGCACTTCAATCTCTATTAAAATGTGTAACCATCTATCTGATGGTTACGAGAGGGGAGAAGGTTTGGGGAGATGGGTGAAACAGGCGATAGAGATTAAGAAGTGGACTTGTCCAGTGATGAGCACAGGGTGATGTATGGAACTGTTGTATCACTGTATTGTATACCTGAAACTGTATAACACTGTATGTTAATTAACTGGAATTAAAATAAAAACTTTAAAAAAATGCATCACCATCTAGATGGAATAGATCAACTGTTTCCTTAGTCCTCCCACTTAAGTACAGTTAAAAACTCTAGACAATACATATTAAAAATTAACAGATAAAAATATTCTGAAAGTGGAGAAAAGCAGACAGATCAGCCAAGAGAGCCCAGGTTCCTCAGAACCTGGTTAGTGAGCTGACAAAGTTTTCTTTTTGCCTCATATATTCTAGACTGAGTACTGGAGAAACCAGCAACTGTTACTGCCCATGAGAGGAGAGGAAAAAAGCTCCAAGAAAAGTCTGCTCTCTCCAGCAGAAGGACCAAGAAAAGGGTAACCTAGCAAGATGGAAACCAATCCACTGTAGTCAAATAGTACAGAGAAAAAGAAATCAAACTGGCAGGGAGCCTAGACTTCCACCCTCACCAGGCTGTAACCAGACCACCCAACTCACCACCACTACCCCATTTTTCCAGCCAGCGTGGTGTCAGACAAGGCCAAGTGGAGAGCCAAGACTCTCGTACCCACCGGGTGGGAATGAGCCCCCTTCTCCTCTCTGTCAGTGGAGGCCAGAAGACAGCACTAAGTTGGCATACCTGCCCTTTCATCAAGGGGGATTCAAGGACTAGTGAGCCGCAATCCTACACCACTCAGCAGTAACAAGCAGCTCTTCCCTCTACAAGTGTCCACAGAGACAGAGTGGGGAAGTAGACTTGGAGGTAACTCATTTTTTTTTTTCATCACAGCTTTTCTCTTTAGTAAGATACAATTTAAATGTAGATCCAAGGTCCTCAACCAATGTTATGATTTTTAAAAAATTACTGCCAATACTTCTACCAGGACATGAACACAAATCCTCAGCTTTAAATAACATGTCCTGACAAATGTCGGCTTTCTCTCCTTTCTCAGTAACTAACTTTCCAAAGGCATTTTAGTGGAGCCCCTTTATCTTCTTAGAACTACCTTTTCCATTCCAAAGAACTTAACAAAAAAAATTAATTTCTACCAGATCACTTTTCTAAATACATCCTGACTCCAAAGGCCATGTTCCTTTCCTAATGTCATGCTATCTTCTTGACATAGCTCTAGTCAGGATGATAGAAGACCTATCAAAATTAGTTTTACCCTAAGGAGCTAGTTCTTACACAAATCCGAACACACTAAAAGCTTTTTTATTGTCTAGCCTCTCACACACAGTTGGTCCACTTTTAAACACACTTGATCTGTTCCACCACAACCACCATGAAGACTATAGATTTGGTTTAGAGAAATAGGCTAATCAAACTAACTGCTTGTCCCATATTTTCTCATTTTAATTACTTTCTTCTTTATTTCTGTCCTTCCTTAAAAACAACTAGCTTTGGGGCGCCTGGGTGGCTCAGTCAGTTAAGTGTCTGCCTTCGGCCCAGGTCATGATCCCAGAGTCCTGGGATCAAGCCCTATGTCAGGCTCTCTGCTCAGTTGGGGGCCTGCTTCTCCTTCTCCCTCTGCCCCACGCCACTGCTTGCTCTCTCTCTAGTGCTCTCACTCTCTCAAATAAATAAAATCTTTAAAAAAAAAATTAACTGCTAGCTTTTTTAAAAGAGAAATTAGAACAGTTTTAACTTATTTACCTATTTTATTATTGTTTGATTTAACAGTAGCTGGTATAGTATAGTCACCAGGAAAAAAACCCCATTTGTTGACTAAATTAACAATTTAGGTGATTTCCTTCTCTGACTTTCCCTTTATGAAATGGATGGGCAATTCCTGAGCAAAAAAAATAATAATAACAGGATAAAATAATAAATCCATAATGTATCTACTTGCAAAGTACAGACACTCAAAATCTAGAACACCCAAAGTAAAGTATTAAATGCCATTTTCCACCTCCCACAAATCACTTTTTTTGCTTTCAAAGCACTCATGACTATCAAAATTATCATCTTATTCATTCATTTTTTCATTTTTGTCTTCTCCCCACCATTAGAAAATAAACTCATAAAGAGAAGGGAACTTACTTGTTTTATCCACCATTGTGTCCCTAGCATCTATAAAAGTCCTAACACATAGAAAGAACCTTGGTAAATATTTAACAAATGAATAAATGGCAAACAGAAAAGAATAAAACAATGGAGAGGCAGGGTATGAGGAGGATATGCCACAGTATTGCCACCAATCTTACTAAAACATAGCTCAATAGAGAGTGCCTGGGGAATCTGGTTTCTTCTTCTTTTTTTTAGATTTATTTATTTCAGAGACAGAGAGAGAGAGTGGGTGCAAGCACACGAATCGGGGGACGAGCAGACGGAGAGGAGAGAATCTCAAGCCAACTCCCCGCTGAGCAGGGAGCCCAAAATGCAGCTCAATCTCAGGACCCCGAGATCATGACCTGAGCCAAAACCAAGAGTCAGCCACTTAACCGACTGAGCCAACTAGGTGCCCTGGAAATCTCGTTTCTTATCAAGGATACTGAAGAGTCCCATTATCTAAAAAAGAACTGAAAACCCTGCTGTAACTGCTGCAAGAGACATGTGGTTGATGAAAACTACAGGCTTCAAAAAGAGCTTACTGAGAAGTATCCCTTACTTGGTTGCTGTTAATCTTACCTGCAATAAAGAAAGCTCTTATTTTACTTATATTTAACATAACTCACTACCTGGACTACATGAAATTTTGTACGAAAGCATGTATTCCTTGTGTTATGCCACCCCTGAGATTTTAATGTTGTTACTACAGTATAAGCTATCCCATTCTTACTGATACATTGGGCCTTCTATTTTCGCTTTTAAACTTTGTTTTTCAGCACCATTTCTAGGGATGGAGGCAGTAGAAAAACATGAATGAAACTGTTCCATTTTATAAAGTTACCCACAGATAATTTTACACAAGCATTACAAGTCCTGCTTCATTTTCCAAATATCATTATTTGTACATTTTCTACATGTTTCCATTCCCTCTTTAGTCTTTGCAATGCCCTCATGTCAAATCTCAAGTTTAGTTTTGGGGGGAAAAAAAGTTTGTTTCCATAAAATTGCATTTTGAGGAAGCAGTTTGAATTTTCTTCTTCAAGGGTCAATTCTAAAGGTTATCAGAAGCATTTAATTTTGTAATTCTAACATCTTTCAATTATGCTGATGCTACTGGAGAATTTCAATGGCTAAGATTCATATCACTTTGTCTTTAGATTCTTAAAAGCAGAGAATGTTACAAAATGATCACATTTCTCCAATAACCAGCACATACTATATAAAATAATTTCTCATCTAAAAACAGGCTGACATTTGCCTATTACAGAGCTATCAACTACCAAGTCCTTGGTCCACCAACTATTACCAGTATGACTTTGGGCATAAATGACATATTCCTTGTCTTACTTTCATAGATGTCAGAATAAAGTGAGAAAATATATGGGAACTTGCAAAGTCTTAACACAAATAAAAGGTATTATGCCTATTAACTCTCCCTTTGCTTCCATTCTCACTGCACAACTCTGATTTCCATTACTATACTTTATAGCCTCAACTCTCTCCTCTTTCATAAAACCTTTCCTTCTCACTAAGATTAATCCATTAAAGCATTCTATTCTCCCTCTCCTGTCTCTAAAAACTCTGTGATTTCCCTAGTATCTTTTAAATAGTCTTAATACCTTTACAGGATACTCAAAATGCACAGTACCACTGGCTTTAATCCATACTTTTGGCCTTAAATCCCATTATACACACCCCCATAGAAAAACTTACATTCAACCAAAGTAGTCCATTATTTTTACCATAAAACACTTTGCGCCTTTGTCAGACACAGAGCACACCGACTATTCTTCTAACTTCCTATCTTTAAAGACAAGTCAAGTGTTATTTTCAACATCTTTTCTGAAAAGTATTTTTTCCAAGATCCTTTAGCACCCATCATCTTTACCACACATTTGACATTCAGCCAATAAAGCACTGCAATTTATCCTTCTGTTTTCATGCTGTTATCTCCCCCAATAATATAAGTTGTGGGAACTCTTCTCACCACACCCCAAAATACTTCAGACAATTACTAAGTATCTGTTTAATGGAGGAGTGTTTACTTTGTTTCATCTCAATTACAAAGACCCAAAGTGCCAAATATCAACAAGTCACAACACTGACACTGAATCTCAAAGTTTACACGAACAAATAAATCAGACACTTGACTCTCTACTTTAGTCCAAAACACTGAAGTTGAGAATGAGGAAAGATCTGATAAACTCGCAAGTTTCTTCCCAGTTTTGGCTCAATTCTTAAAACACTACAAATCTGTGAGGACTATTCAAATTTTTTTATGTGGAAAAAATTTAATTACTGCCTAAATCACATCTGTACAAAAAGTAAAGAGAGACTGATGAAGAAAGACTTATACTGAAAAATCAAAACTTTAAAACTAATGAAAACATAGATTATCTTTAAAACCTTCCTGCTCCCAAGTTATACTGAGACAAGCCACAAAAAGCACCATTCTCATCATAGTATTTCTTAGTGTGAATACTGTGAATTCTGTATTGTGCAAGAACTCAACAAAAATGGACAGAAATATCTGAACAAGCTAGAAACAGGAAAAGAAATTTAAATGGCCAATAAATGTGAAAAAATGCCTAACTTCCCTCATAATCACAAAAATGAAACACTGAAACATGTGGATATTATTATAGATCTGTAAGATTAGAAAGAAAAAAAAAAGAAAATCTGATGGTATCAAATGTAAAAGAACATGGAAGAAAAACTCTTTTATACTACTGGTAGGAATTTAAATTGGTGTAATTATTGAGAAATTAGACAATGTCTAATATAGCTGAATATGTGCGTATCCTAGGATGCAGCAAATTCTCAGCTATGTATATAACCTACAAAAGGATATTCATTGCAGCATTGTTTTGAATAGCTAAAAAATGAAAAATAGTCCTATTTTACCTCATAAAATGTGAAGACCCAGAATGGAACACCACAGGACTGTGCAATCTCTACTATAAAACTACATGTACATTCCTAAACATCTGACCTTCTGGGGGGAAAAGAAAATCATACACACTAAAATACTACTGATTAAGTGAAAACTAAATCAAACACTAAAAATACCAGTGATTATGCAAAAAAAAAAAAAAAGTGTAGGGTTTGGGACATACCAATTTAGACCTATGCAACTTTGGAACCTGAGCACTAAAATGAAAATAAAAATAAGTAATAATAACCTTAGAAAATGGATAATAAGTGGGTAATAACTTAAGGCTGCCCAAGCAGATGACAGACGGATTCCTCCATAGGTATTAAAAATTCATAAAACAATAAAGTAGAAAGGTTGGTTTATGGATGTTAAGATAGTGCAGAGAGAAGAGGAGTCAAAAGATAGAACTTTATATGCTAGGACTGTCAACTTTGAGGAGAATACCCAGGTACAGATAATCACCTTAACAAAAAAAAGGTTTCACTTAGGGATGCCTGGGTGGCTCAGTTGGTTAAGCATCTGACTCTTGGTTTTGGCTCAGGTCATAGTCTCAGGGTCCTGAGATCAAGCCCTGAGTTGGGCTCCATGCTCAGCCCGGAGTCTGCTTGTCCCTCTCTCTGCTCCTCCCCTAGCAAGCTCGCACACGAGGTGTCTCTCTCTCTCTCTCATTCTCTCTCTGGAATGAATAAATAAAATCTTTAAAAAAAAAAAAAAGTTTCACTTAAAAGCTTAAAGAACTCCTGTTTACATAAGCAGCCAAGATGAGAGCCTCTCCCATTCTTACAGAAATTATAATTCTACACTCTTTATCACAGCTCCCTTTACCTAGTAAATAACACAACTTTCCCATTGTCCTGACATCATTCCTCTATTTACCACTTTTTTAAAGATTTATTTATTTATTTAAGAGGGAGAGCACATGTACAAGCATGTGTGCAAGTGCGGGGAGGGGCAAAGGTAAAACTCTTCAAGCCGACTCCCTGCTAAGTGCAGAGCCCCACCTGGGACTCGATCCCACAACCCATGAGATCATAACCGAAGCAGAAACCAAGAGTCGGATGCTCAACCAACTGAGCCACCCAGACGCCCCCATTTACCAATCATTTATGAGCTAACTACACAGTGTTATAAAAATATATTGTAGTCAAAGTGATTATGTTATGTATCGCATTGAAACCCGTATTAAGTTTTAAAAAGTTGCAACCTGACAATTATGCCAATGTCTAAATCACACAAAATACTATTTGTTTATGCACAGGTAAATATGTATAAAACTATGTATTATAAGGATACATATAATTTCAGAATATGGAGTTTGGGAGGAGAGGGAAATGATAAGGAGGTTAACAAAACTCAATTTTATCTATAATGTTTATTATGAAAGTAACACTCTAAAACAAAAATGCCAAAATGATAACATTCTATACATAAGTTCATGAATCCTTGGTTCTATATTGTTTTAAACTATTTTTTAAATCATGTAAAGATGAAATAACACTGCAAAGGGACAATGAAATGAACAGTTTGTCATAAAACAAATTTAGTGTCCATAAACGTTTTTTTCAATAAGCTGCAAAAATTATTTGACCTTTTTATCCATCTTCCAGCCCAACTGGAATGGAATATCAACGCTCTTCAGTACAGCTATCTGAAATAATAACAGGGACGTGAGTCTTTTAGAGGAAGCCTGGTTAGTTCTACCATCCACTCCATAGTCTTACATTTACAAGATAACCTACATACCTTAATGTAACAGTACATTAAGCATAAAAGGCTTATTTTCAAGGGGACAGTGACTTATAAATTCTAACTTTCCTTTAAATCTTCATATACACAGCTGAAGTAATAAAGCCAATTTATTATCTATCGCTGTTGATTGCCTTGGTTAATTTTTTCAATAAAAATTTTACTTTAGAATAATTTTAGGTTTTTGGAAGAGTTACGAAGGTAGTCCACAGAGTTCCCATATCCCCTTCACTCTGTTCCCCTAACATTGTAACTTGCATAACCATATTACACTTGCCAAAACTAAGAAATTAACACTAGTACATTACTACTAACTAAACCACTGACTTTATAAAGATTTCATCAGTTTTTTCACCAGTGTCTATTTTTTTGTTCCAGAATCCAATCCAGGATACTACAATGCATTTGGTCATCATGTCTCCTTAGGCTCCTCTAGTCAACATTAGTTTCTCAGTCTTCCCTTGGTTTTCATGACCTTGAAATTCTTTTTCAGCCCTGGTCAGGTATTTTGTAGAGTGCCTTCAATTTAGGTTCATCTGATTCTTTTTCTCACGCTAAGACTGGGATTATGGGTTTGGGGGGAAGAATAAATACCACAGAGATGAAGGGGATACACGATATCAACATAATATATCACTGATGATGTTAGCTTTGATCACTTGATTATGGTGGTACTTGCCAGCTTTCTCCACTGTAAAGTTACTATTTTCTTCTTCCATCTATTTTTTTAGTCCAGCCCATTCCTGAGGGATGCTTTTGAGGGGAGGGGAGGGGATGGAGGGAAAGGAAGTATCTACAAATATTTGAAATAATTCTGTGAGATTTCTCCCTTCTTCCCATTTATTTATTTACTCAACCATTTATCTTTATCAGCATGGACTTAGTTATATTTATGCTCCACTTTGGGTAATGATCAAATACTAGGTTATTCTGTTGCTTAAACCGTTCCAGCTCTGGACACTGGAAGCTCTTTTAGATTGGCCCCTATTGACATTTTTCGGGTTTTTTTGAGCACTTCCTTACTTTCTGGTACTATGAGATGCTCCAGGGTCCACCACGTATTTTCCTTGGCACAACCCTAAAATCAGCTATTTGTCTAAGGAGCCCTGCTTCCTTTTATTGGAGAATAATATTTAGAAACCAAAATCTGGACACTGGGTATAGTCATTGCTACTGGTGTGTCTTAACTTTCCTTTAAATCTTCATATACACAGCTGAAGTAATAAAGCCAACTTATTATCTATCGCTGTTGATTGCCTGTGGTTAATTTTTTCAATAAAAATTTTTTCTAGGTTTCTAGGCTGTCTCAGCGGAGAGAGCTGAGAAATATATGTATGTGTATTAACCAAGTTAATACAAATATTAACACACACATATATAAATATATCTTTATGTGTTGGTACATATCTTTTTTTTTTTTTTTTTTAAGATTTTATTTATTTATTTGAGACAGAGAGAATGAGAGACAGAGAGCATGAGAAGGAGGAGGGTCAGAGGGAGAAGCAGACTCCCTGCCGAGCAGGGAGCCCGATGCGGGACTCGATCCAGGGACTCCAGGATCATGACCTGAGCCGAAGGCAGTCGCTCAACCAACTGAGCCACCCAGGCGCCCTGTTGGTACATATCTTAAACTAAACAGGAGTTCATACTGATGTCTCCAACTCTAATTTGGTACCCTGTGGTTACTTTTTAATCCCAGATTATGCTTCCCTCTATTATCCAGCATTTTCAAACTGCATCCTCTATTCTCAGGCAATTCATTCAAGTCAAGTTCTAGTGTTAGTTGTACCGAAACAGTAAAGTAACATGTATTTCAAAATGGAGTCCTGTGATAGGTCATCTCCACTACTGGGACAATACATCAGCACACAATTAAGAGAACTATATAAATACTTAACTTTAACTTATTTTCTTTAACTAGTGTTCTATTACTTCAATATATTATCTCTGAAAAGGCACTTTCCTTTTAAAAAAAAGAGAGAGAGAAATGAAATGAAAGGTCAATGGCATGGCTTACTACACACTATCAATATATCATTTTAAGTATAAGAAAACAGAGAAATTATGTGGTTTGACCTATATTATTCCACCAGCAAAAAACAAAGCTGGAACTTGACTGTGTTTTAATCCATTTATTCTACTCCAATTTCCAAATCTGCATTACACTCCATTTTAGGTTATAAGAAATAAGTCAATTTATAAAACAAAAAATAAAAAACAAAAGTGACCTTCTCCTATAAGTTCAAGTCCCTTTTACTGCTTTTCTTAGTTGTTTCAAGAGATAAAATATAGTTAGGTAAAGTACAGTTAGTTCACTTCTGAAATCAACTAATATTACAGTAGGAGTTCATATTTAGAGGTAAAACCATAATTAAAATAAACACAAATTATTCAGGGAACAAATATTTACTAAATATCCACATTGTGCAGGTGGATATTACTACGTAAGGTGAACAAACAAATGAGACACGTTCTAGCCTTCCCAGAAGAACTCATAATCATAATCTAATGAGGCCAGGGATACAGCTAGGTATAAGAAAACTAATATAGGAAACAAGACAATTATAAGTGAAGTATAAATATACAGATACTCTTTATTTTTTTCCTTCTCTAAACTACTGAGAACTTGTTTGCTAATGATTTAAGAATCTTGATTGTTTTCTGGCAGAGGCAACTAGAATATTTACTAAAAAGGGAATGTTTGGTGGTTAAAGAGTAAACTGTTACTTTGATAAATACCTGCTGCAATGCTGAAACTTAACAGAGGAATCTGATATTTGCAAAGGGACTACGAAAGTAACAATATACAATTAGACTTGAGTCAACTATCCTGGATTTCATTTCAAATTCAAGATCTTCTTAGCTAGTCAACATTGGGTAAACCGTCTCATCTATATGTCACCATATTTAAAATGGGGTTATCATCTGCCCTACTTACAAGACAGTAGGCTCAAATGAGAATGTACATAGCAAAACTACTTTGTAAGTAAAAGAGTGCTACCCAAATGCAAAGTACCATTTATTTTTTTAAAAAGACAGGTAGATACATACATACATATATAAACACACATGTACACACCATACACACAGTGTTATTATCCACCAGGACACCAAGCAAATGTAGAGTAAAAAATACACCATGAACAATTTAGTTTTTAAAATACATGTATTTCTTAAAGTTAAAGATTAAATCCTATGAAGCTAAAGCTAGAAATTTAATTAAGTGAGAGTACTAACCTTAACAAAATTATCAGGAAACATTCCTCTTCTCCCATTTAGTTCTCCTTCTAGCCATCCTTCCTCCTGCAGTTTTTTCACATTCCTGATGATTTCACCAACTCGAATAGTTAATTCATCATCATGTACAGCATCGTAGTCATACTCCACAATATAGTCAACTAAAAAAAAGAAAAAGAAAGGTCTAAAACTTAATTCATGAAATACTATTAACCATATTAATAAACTTAAAACTAAGGAGCTTGTTTAACAACAATAATATTACAAAGACATTATCCAGACTTACTTCAATGATTTTAAATATTTGGCTACATTTGTAAATTTCTTGATTGCCTTAGTATGAAACACAGTACAAATTTTAAGTAGAAGCCTCAATACAATATATAATTCATGTCATAACTTGTTCTTATGGTCAGATGTATGTATTATTAGTGACAGATAAGCTCTATAGTGGTCCCTATGATCCCCATCTCTTGATATTCATGGCTTTGTGCAATTCCCTCTCCTTGACAGGGGACATGACTTATGACTGACTTCTGACCAACAGAAAATGACAAAGATGATAGACTTTATAGGACTACATAAGATTACAATGTCCATCTTGCTAGGAAACTCTCACACTTGCTGGCTTTCAAGATGCAAGCTGCTTTGCTATGAGCTGGCCTACCAAGAAACTGATGAAGGTCTCTGGCTGACAGCAAAACCTGAGGGCATCAGTCCAACAGCCCACAGAGAACTAAATGATGCCAACCACCATGTAAACTTGGAAGCAGATCCTTCCCCAGCTGAGAGCCCAGACCTGGCCAACACCTTCATTGCAGCCTTGCATAGTACCCAGTTAGTCACACCCAGACTTACTGAATCACAAAATCTGTGAGATAATAAAATGTGTGTTGTTTTTTGTTACTACATAACAGAAAATGAATACACCCTGATGATTAGTTAAGGATCTATTTTACCACCTTTAAGTACAGAATTTTAGATTATAGGACATCATATTTGCATACTATTAATATTTTACAGGGCTCAATACAGGAAAGCAATAACAGATTTCCTATTTAAGATGGCAGACTAGCCATACCTCCATTCATCCTTTCTTCCTCCTATAAGAATGATTTTTTAAAAAGAATACACACATACACACACACACAAACACACACACAGTTAGTTACAACCAAAAGAAGGGATAAGGATTATGGGCAAACATTGTTGGTTGCCAAACCAACAGCCTTTACTAAAAAGGGAATGTTTGGTGGTTAAAGAGTAAAGTGGGAGTACACTGACTCCCGACATCCTTCTTCCTTTCTTATTGAACCCCGATTTTGTTCAGGTATTTTGAGATTTTGTACTTTTACAAATGCGGCTTCCCTCATCCCCAGAGGGTTAAATCTTTTCTTGTCCAGACCAGGGCTTTTCAAATACTAATGTACAATCAAGTCATCTTACTGACTTGCAGAAGTCATCTTGTTGAATCTTCCTTAAATGTGTACTCTGAAAAGGTCCTGGATATCTAATGCTGCTGGTCAAGGAGGCAATGGTCTAAAGATAATTTATTTACTAAAGACAATTTATTTATAGTAATTTCACACACACAAACATATATGCATGCACACACTGGTTTTCAAATACACATGTGATAGATGGATTCTACCCATAAGATATGAGCAAGGGTTCGCGGAAAGTTTTATCCAACCTTAAAAACAAAACACAAGGAAAAAAATGTCTTCTTGCAGACTTTAGATATTCCTCAGTGAGAATGTAATGCCCAAAACTGCTATAACTATTTAAGACAAGAAAAAGACTAAGAGATTGTCTTAATCCCTTCTTAAGACAAGAAAAAGATTATGATGGAAAAGAAGAAAGAGGAAAATGACCTAGATCTTTGCTAGATTCATCAAACTGCATATTAACCAACAATACCATTAGTTTTCTTATTACAGAAGTAGTTTTTTCTTAACCTTTTTTATTTTTTTTTAATTTTTTTTTTAAAGATTTTATTTATTTATTTGAGAGAGAGAGAATGAGAGACAGAGAGCATGAGAGGGAGGAGGGTCAGAGGGAGAAGCAGACTCCCTGCGGGACTCGATCCTGGGACTCCAGGATCATGACCTGAGCCGAAGGCAGTCGCTTAACCAACTAAGCCACCCAGGCGCCCTTTAACCTTTTTTTAAAGATTTATTTTAGAGATAGAAAGCGTACGCATGAGCGGGAGGGTCAGAGAGAAGGGGAGAGAGAATGTGAAGCAGACTCCACACTGAGCACAGAGCCCAACTCGGGGCTCGATCTCACAACCC
The DNA here is from genome assembly GCF_029215605.1 of Mirounga angustirostris. NCBI lineage: Eukaryota > Metazoa > Chordata > Mammalia > Carnivora > Phocidae > Mirounga > Mirounga angustirostris. The sequence continues at coordinate 43,081,533 of NW_026991716.1, read as the reverse complement.
TGAGATCACGACCTGAGTGAAACCAAGTCAGACACTTAACCGACTGCACCACCCAAGGGCCCCAGTTTTTTCTTAACTTTTAAGTAAATTTTAGACAGGATTTCTACTTGCAGCTGAAAATCCCAACTGGAGAAGAAAGCCAAAAAGAAATTTTTCAAATTTATGAAAATGGATCCATAACTAATAACCAGGAATAAAGCCCAGAGAATTTCAGGAAACTATAACAGATACCAAATTGCTCTGCAGAATCCCATAAAAGCTAGAAATTCAGAAAAGGAGGGCTTATGGGAAATGCAAAACTGAAAACGGGAATTACCTCTACATGGAAGAGCTACCACTCACTATCAACCACAATAGTTCTAAGACAATAATGCTAAATAGGCAGGCATTTTTCTCTGAAGGCCAAAAACTAAAGGGTTAATCCCCACCCTCCACCTCTGCCCCTCCCCCAACACACACACACACACACACACACACTTTGGGGAAACTAGTATAGCTCCTATGGATGAGTGCTGGTTTCTTATAGAAATGACTACTGATTTCCAGAATTTAGAGGTCTACACAGCAATGAGCAGCTCCCTGCCTAATAACTGTAAAATAAAACACTTAAGTTCTATCTACATAAATAGTGTCCCCAGCTTATTATTTATTCATAAATATGAATAGACTATAGTTAATCATGAAAAACCATAATAAAATGAAAAATTACTCCTGGATGAAACATACATCCACCTCCCCCCTTCTACCCTCCAAAACAATGGAGTCCTAAAGCCATTTAGGGGTAGAAGAGCACAGTGGGGAAAAAGGGGGGGGAGTGAGGAGGAGGAGTCCAATATGAGAAGTTAAAGACCAAGAAGAGTAAAAGAGGTATCCAAAATTGGGGTGGAGGTAGAAGCAGGAGTCAAGCTATCAGAGCCAGAGTACAGTAAGGAGAGCATCCATATATGGGGGCCTCCCTAGTACAGCTTATCAGCACTCTAACACAAGGTAAGGAAGGCATCCAGGTACAGGCACCCTGACATGGTGTTTCAGACCCCAAGCACAGTGGAGAGGGCATCCAAGCTGAGGGGTAGCTTGGTAAGGGATATCAAAGGTCAAATGGTATTGGGGGTGGGTGGGAGATTTCCATGCAGAGTTATGGAAGGGTAAAGGTGATCTAAAATGAGGACTAATAGTCCAAGGAGAGTAGGGTGTTTGCGTGAGGGTGAAGAGTGACAACAGAGATGGAAGACTAGCTACATCCAGAGGATTGATCAAGTAATTAAATATATTAAAGGTAATAGAAGCCAAGCTTCTCTGTGTCAGAGAAGGGAGTTGCAAACATAAAGGAGAAAAAGCTAGATTCAATAATGTGATACTAAATGAGAAGTATCACCATGAACTTAGTTTTCAATACATAAATATACACACACATAAAACACACACACACACCAGCTCTGTCCACTGAAAGGGCCCGAAACCAGCAACAGTTCAATAGCAATGAGCAAACCTAATGCTGAGATCTTAAAAACACCACTTTCTACTAAAAAGAACTAGGAATCCTTGGGAAGACAGGCACTTCCGCCACTAAGGCAGGAAAAGTACAAGATAAGCCTGGGACACAATATTATGTCACAAAGCAAGGAAGTTAAAAAAAAAAAGATAAGGTGATGCCAAAGGACAGAGAGAAGTGTGATATCAAAAAGGCTCCCATTGGCCAAATCACGACAATTTGAGCATCAAAATAAAAAATGACAGTAACAGAATATATCCCATTGAATAAAGTAAGAAATCATGCATCCATGCATGTATAAATAAATGTTAATTTTTTAATTCTATGGTTGGATTGTGATTAAGTAGAAGATCCTGGCTTGCAGAAAATACACACTAAAAGATTGAGGAAAAAGACTATTAGTCAGGAAAAATGTCTTTGTACTGTACTTATTTCTACAATTTACCATTTCAAAATAAAAATTGTGAACATGTACAAATTTTTATCCTCAAGAGATATAACGAAGTTCATAAAATCAGAACAGACTGCTATAAAAAAAAAAAAACTAAGAAAATAAAAAGGGTTGAGAAATCTGTATCTTCCTGGGCGCCTGGGTGGCTCAGTCAGTTAAACATCTGCGCTTGGCTCAGGTCATGAACCCAGGGTCCTGGGATCCAGCCCCGCATCCGACTCCCTGCTCAGCGGGGGGGCCATGCTTCTTCCCCTCCCTCTGCTGCTCCCCCGGCCTGTTCTCTCTCTCTGTGTCAAATAAATAAATAAATAAAATCTTAAAAAAAAGAAATCTGTATCTATCAACATGTTTCATTAACTTTTTTTCTCTTTCGGAGAGGTGGAGACAAATCCAAGAAAGTTTTCCAGAAAAGGTAAAGCAAAAAGATATAAAGAAAATATAAAAGACAGATGACCAATCCAGACAATTCAACATCCAATTAACAGTTCTAGGGAAAAAAAAAAGAGAATTGACAATGAAATAACACAAGGAAATACTCCAAAGCTAAATGAACAAATTTTCAAATATAAAGAGGTCTATGAAAATCCAGTACAATAACAAAAAAGTAAGTACTCACATCTAGATGAAATTTCATAACAAAGATAAATATATCCCTGAAAGCTCTCTGAAAAGAAACAAGAGTTCATCTACAAAAGAATGAGAATCATCAGAAGACTTCTCATTGAGGACACCAGATTCTACAGAAGTAAAAAGGCAAGGTCACTTAAGTATTAAAGGAAAATGAATTCCACACTCAGCCAATCCGCAGGCAAGCATAGGGTGTAACATTTTCACACAGGCAAGGAAAAGGAAATTAACCCTACATATGACCTTACATGCTACCCAATAAAATAAAAAATATGAAACAAAAGAAAGGAAGACATGAAATCCAAGAAATAGTGGAGCCAATCCCAGAGAGTAAGAAAAGTGCAAAGGGCGCCTGGGTGGCTCAGTCGTTAAGCGTCTGCCTTTGGCTCAGGTCATGATCCCAGGGTCCTGGAATCGAGCCCCACATCGGGCTCCCTGCTCAGCAGGGAGTCTGCTTCTCCCACTCCCCCTGCTTGTCTTCCCTCTCTCACTGTGTCTCTCTCTGTCAAATAAATAAATAAAATCTTTAAAAAAAAAAAAAAAAGAAAAGTGCTAAGATGGTAACTGTGCAACAAATCTAAGGAACAGTCTAGACTAAGAAGGAGACAAAAATTTCTAGGAAGTATTTGGGGGCAAAGAGGAATGAGGAATAGACTGTTTTTTAATTAACTTTAGATTTTTAGAAGCTAATAATACATGTGGTAATCACTAACATAGTAAGAGTATAAAATGCCAAACAAAAAATACTGGACTTACAGTTTCAGCTCCAACACATGAAAAACTTAGAAGCTGTCACTCCCACCCCTACAACAAGAAAAAAGCTAAACAAACTGAAAGTCACTGACTTTCCCTGGACCCATCAGAGAAATGAAGACACAAGGCAAACTGCCAGCTCAAGATATGGAGAGATGGACATACCCAGGAAGTCAAAGCCAAGAAGTACTAGATCACCTCAAATACAAACAAGAAGAACCATAAACTGAAAAGAACATTATATTAATTTCCCAGGGCTGTCATAACAGTCACAAACTAGGTGACTTAAAACAATAAAACTTTATTCTTTATAGCTCTGGAGACCAGAGTACAAAGTCAAAGTATCAGCAGGGTTGGATCTTTCTGAAGACTCTGAGAAAGAATTGCTTCACACTCTGCCTTGGCTTCTGGAGGCTGCCAGAAATCTCTGGCATTCCTTAGCTTGCATAATTCCAACCTCTGCCTCCATCTGCACATGACCTTGCCCTTCTGTGTGTCTCAAATCTCCCTCCCCTTACTTTTTTTTTTTTTTAAAGATTTTATTTATTTATTTATTGGAGAGCGAGCGAGAGAGAAACAGCATGAGAGAGGACAGGGTCAGAGGGAGAAGCAGGCTCCCCGCTGAGCCGGGAACCCGATGTGGGACTCGATCCCAGGACCCAGGGATCATGACCTGAGCTGAAGGCAGTCGCTTAACCAACTGAGCCACCCAGGCGCCTCCCTCCCCTTACTCTTAATAAGAACACTGCTCACTGGATTTCTGGTCAGTCCTAAATCCAGGACAGTATTATCTATCTTAAGATCCTTAGTTACATCTGCAAAGACCTCATTTCCAAATAACATCACATTCATATCTATACCAAGGCTTAGAACTTGGACTTACCATTTTGGGGGCAGAAAGTTAATCCACTGCAAACACCTAAATGGTATTTTTGATTAACTACTACAGGCTGAACATGGAAGAGCATCACAGTAGGAAACTTCTGGGAACCACAGTCTCAGGATTCCATCTGAGGAATAGTTCTTAGGAAAACTCAAGTTCTTAGGAAAACCCAGACAGCCAGGAAGACAAAAAAAGGACTCTAAAGAAATGTGAAGCCTCTGGCACCTACACCTAGAGCAAATATTAAATACAATACAACTCTTGGACAGACTAATATAAAATCTCACACTCAATATCTGTTTATCTCAGCTCCTATTCCCTAATAATGTCCAACTTTCAACAAAAATTATACATCATGCTTTTAAAAGGCAAGAAAAAACACAAAGCAAGCATCAGAGACAGACTCAAATATAATACATATTTTGGAATCAGACAGGGAATTTAAAGTAACTATGATTAATATGTTAAAGGTGATAATGGGGAAAAACAAAAATACAACAAGCAAGAACAGATGGGTAAGGTAAGCAGATGGAAACTCTAAAATCAAAAGGAAATGAAAGAAATCAAAAATACTAATGGAAATAAAGGATGCCAGGGTGGCAGATCACTGCCCCAGGAAATGAGGGGTGCGTGCTGAAAGGGAAAAGTGAGCACCACAGCAAAGGTGGTGTCTCAGAGGGGATCCACAATGGTAGCACCTCAGAATAAGGTTTCAGGCAAGGTAGGATGCATGGCAGCAGCCACTGAGATGCTGGCCAGCTGGTTGGTGACCTAAACTGAAGGGACAAGTGGCACGCTCAGCATCCACAGCCCTGAGCCCTTGCCTCAGTTTTCTAAAATTCAGGCTCCCTTCCACCAGACCTTTACGCCCAGAATCAACAACTTTATCAACCCTCTCCTCCCCCAGCCCCTGGAGTTCTGTGTGGAGCAGGGACCAGGAACTTCCAGCACTGAGATCCGGCCCTGAGGGGTTGACAGGTAACAAGGAAGTCCCAGGTGCCCAGGAGGAGGGAACTGTGCAGGAGAAGGGGGAAGTGACTGGGCAAAGGGGTACAAGCTCTCTGCACCTACCCCCATCTCCTCCCTCTGCCATTGCCCATTCTGTGCAAGCAGCCCTCCTAAGCACCAGGGCCGTGGAGGTGTCCTGGTAATCACCACTAATGGAAGCTGCCAGCACCACCATCTGGACCTCAGAGAAAATGGTCAGCTTTACCCAGAAATCAGTATGCACAGCACACAGGCAGAAATGCTCCCAAGGCTCCTGACAGTTCCGCAGCAGGGGCAACAGGCAAAGGGGCAATCCTTGTCCCTGCTCAAAGATGACACTTCAAATGAACAAGAGCTTTTCTGTCAGAAGTTAGTTGCATCAGTGTTGTATACTTCATTTCATGGACTCAGTTTCAGACTTGAAGACCAACAAAATTAAAAGAACAACACTGAATGAACTGATTGAGTATGTTTCAACTAATTGTGGGGTAATTTGTCTAATCAGTTCATTGTGATAAAGTAAAAATGATCAGTGCTGGCATCTTCCATACTCTTGCTCCAAGTCATAATCTAGATTTTGATCCAGAAAAGGATGAACTTGAGACCTCTTGGCTTCACATACAATTGGTGTCAGAGTTCTTAAGATTTTTGGAGTTTTGGTTTGGAGAGCATTGCAAAGTAATGTATGGACCAGAAATTTGTAAAACAGTTCCTGACCTTTTCAACAGTGAAGGTATCTCAGAGAACAGGAATACCTGAAAACTGTTCTGCACTGAATTTATAGGAAATTTCTTGGATTAAGAGCATTTATCAGAAAACAAATTAACAACACTTTCCTCAGTTTTATATATGAAACCATATTTCCATGGGGTTGCTGAACTCTTTGAAATATTAGTAAGTTTTATCAATGGCTTTATGCCATTCCACTGAAAGCAGAACATAAATAATTTCTAATGAAGGCTTTTATCGTACACTTACTGCAAAAGGATTAGCTTTGTCCCATGCTCAGCTAGCCTACTGTGTTGTATAGTTTCTAGGGAAAGATACAACATTAACATAACCAGAGATCACAGGACTGCTAAAATTTTGGCCAAAACATGCAGTCAGAAAGAGGTGATGCTTTCAGAAGAAACTGAGAAATCTTAGATGTCACTGAACCAACACAATTCCAAAGAACTGAAGAGCCCCTTTTTAAGCAGATATCCAGATGTGTGTCCAGTTCTCAATTTTAGGTTGGAGAAAGGGTACTGCACACTTCTGGAATAATGAATATATTCTTAGTTTGAGGAGAATATTAATAAAATCCTGACAATTACATTTGGCAGTTTGTAAAAAATCTCCAATGAACACTGGAATTAGACCACTCGCAGCACTGGTGTACAACACGCTGAAAACCCTAATGGACATAAAAACGGCAAGCTTTCCAACAATCTTACTAGCTCACCCAAAGATGAAAGACAAAAAAGAGTAAAAGAAGAAATTGGAACACAAAGAATTATAGGGAAAAATCAGAGCAGCAAAAGCTAAAGAAAGCTTAAGAAAAGCAGAACAGTGCTTACAACACGCACAGTAGTCTCAGCAATAGAAATGACAAATTAAAGAAAAAAGCCTACACTACTGGATAAGCACAATTTTGTACAGTTTTGAAACACGTAAAAAAAAAATTTTTTTTTAATTTATTTATTTATTTGACAGAGAAACACAGCAAGAGAAGGAACACAAGCAGGGGGAGTGGGAGAGGGAGAAGCAGGCTTCCCGCCAAGCAGGGAGCCTGATACGGGGCTCGATCTCAGGACCCTGAGATCATGACCTGAGCCGAAGGCAGACGCTTAACGACTGAGCCACCCGGCGCCCCGAAACACGTAAAAATTTTGAAACAAACTTCATCAGTATAACTAAAGGGCCAATTTTATTTCCAGCAAATGTAAATGAAAAAAATATATAGACTAAACATAGCTCTGTGCTATACCATGGTCACAGTACATTGTAACCTTTGTCTCATCATTGATTTATTGTGTCACTTTCAAGTTATGAGTGAGATAATTATGAGAGTGGTAAGAATTATGATTTGAATTTTCTTGTTGCACATATAGGTATATTTTTCCTTTTTACAATGCTCTTCATTCATATTGTTACAGACCTTAGTTACAGCCTATGAAAAAGAGTATCTCCTAAAATAAAACTGAGGTATAATCCTTACCCTTTTCTTCATTTCTCCTAGAGATATGATGAGGGGAATTGCCCACTCTAAGCATTCCCTCACTACAGATATTACTTTTACTCTAAAATCTAAGCAAAAACTTAAATCTCCAAGTTTTTAAAGCACAAAATATAAATAAAAGCTGGGAAAATAAAACAAATAAGATAAAGGATGCCATTGGTGGGCTCATCACCAGACTAAACACCACCAAAGACAGAATCAGGAAACTTGAAAATAGGTCAATAGAAACTTCCCAAATTGAAATGTAAAGAGAAAAAAAAAAAAAAAAACAGAACATCTAAGAACTGTGTAACAATTTTAATAGATAGAATATATGAGTAACTGGAATGCTAGAAAAGGAAGATAATGGAGAATTTTCCAAAATCAGTATCATACACCAAACCACACACCTGGGAAACTCAGAAAATACAAAACAGGAAAATGTGAGAAAAGTCTACACCTAAGCACACCCTTTTCAAACTGCAGAAAACCAAACATAGAAATTCTTGAAGCCATAAGAAAAAAAGCACCTTACGTATAGAAGAACAAGGGTAAGAATTATAGCAAACCTCTCTTCAGAAACACTCAAGAAAGGGGAGTAAACTATTTGAAGTATTGAAAGAAAAAAACTACCAACTTAGACTTCTAAGAGGGAAGTTTACAAAGATAACAGATCAACCTTAAGAAATAAGAAAAATCTCTGGGGCGCCTGGGTGGCTCAGTGGTTAAGCGTCTGCCTTCGGCTCAGGTCATGATCCCAGGGTCCTGGGATCAAGCCCTGCATCGGGCTCCCTGCTCGGCGGAGAGCCTCCTTCTCCCTCTCCGACTCCCCCTGCTTGTGTTCCCTCTCTTGCTCTCTGTCAAATAAATAAAATCTTTAAAAAAAAGAAAGAAGTAAAGTCTCAAATAAATAATCTAACCTTATATCTAAAGAAACTAGAAAAAATACAAACAAAGCTCAAAGTTAAAAGGAGAAAGAAAATAATAAAAATCAGACCAGAAATAAATGATACAGAGATTTTTAAAAAATAAAAAAGATTAATAAAACCAAGAACTGCTTTTTGGAAAGATAAATGAAATTGATAAACCTTTACCTAGAATCATCAAGAAAAAAAGAGAGTACTTAAATAAATAAAATCAGAAATGAAAGAAGTAACAACTAAGACCACAGAAAAACAAAGGATTATTAAGATACTACTATGGAAAATTATATGCCAACAAATTGGCTAACCTAGAAGATATAGATAAATTTCTAGAAACATAAATATTCCAAAACTGAATCAGAAGGAAATAGAAAATCTGAACAGACTGATGACCAGTAATGAAATTAAACAAACAAAAGTCCAGGACCAGATGCCTTCACAGTTGAATTCTACCAAATATTTAAAGAGTTAATACCTATTCTTGTCAAATTTTTCCAAAAAATAGAGGAAGAAAAGATTCCAAATTTCACTCTACAAGGCCAGCATTACTCTAATACCTGAACCACTAACACTACAAAAAAAGAAAGCTACAGACCAATTATCTCTGATGAACACAGATGCAGATATCCTCAACAAAATATTAGCAAACTGCATCCAACAATACAAGAATCATTCACCACTATCAAATAGGATTTGTTTCAGAGATGCAAGCATGGTTCAGTATTCACAAATCAATCAACATGATATATCATATTAACAAAATAAAGAAAAAAATCCATATGATCATCTCAATAGATGCAGAAAAAGCATTTGCTAAAATTCAACATCCATTCATGATAAAAACTCTCAACAAAGTGGATTTAGAGGAAACACACCTCAACATAATAAAGGCCATAGCTAATGTCATACTCAATGGTGAAAAACTGATTTTCCTTTAAGATTAGGAACCAAAAAAAAAAAAAAAATAGGAACAAGGATGCCTACTCTTGAAATTTTTATTCAAAACAGTACTAGAAACGCTAGCCATAGGAATCAGACAAGAAAAGTAATAAAAGGTATCCAAATTGGTAAGAAAGAAGTAAAATTGTCACTATTTCCAAATGACATGACCCTGTATTTAGAAAAGCCTAAAGACTCCACCAGAAAACTTTAGAATAAATGAATTCAGTAAAATTGCAGAATACAAAATGAATACCCATAAATTGGTTATATTTCTACACACTAACAAAATAGCAGAAAGAGAAGTTAAGAAAACAATCCCATTTATAATTACACCAAAAAGAATAAAATAGCTAAGAATAAACTTAACCAAGGAGGTAAAAAACCTATACTGTGATAATTATAAGACACTGAAGAAAGAAAATGAAGACGACACAAATGGAAAGTTATACCATGCTCACAGAGTAAAATAATTAATATTGTTAAAATGTCCATACTCCTCAAAGCACCCTACAAATTCAGTGCAATCCCTATCAAAATACCAAAAGTGTTTTTCACAGAACTAGAACAAATAATCCCAGCACGTGTACGAAACCACAAGACACTGAATGGCCAAAACAATCTTGACAAAGAACAGCAAAGCTGGAGGTATGACAATCCCAGATTTCAAGATATACTACAAAGTCAAAATAATCCAGTGTTGTTCACACAAAAACAGACACTTAGATCAATGAAACAGGATTGAGAACCCAGAAATAAACCACACTTATATGATGAATGTACAATGTGTAAAAGACAGTCTCTTCAATAAATGGTGTTGAGAAAACTGGACTGCTGCATGCAAAAGAATAAAACTGGAACACTTTCTTACACCAAGTAGAAAAATAACTCAAAATGATTTAAACACCTATATGTGAGACCTGAAACCATAATATTCCTCAACAACAACAACAAAAAAGGCAGTAGTCTCTGACATTGGCCTTGACAACATATTTATGGATATGTCCCCTCAGGTAAGGGAAATGAATAAAAAAAACAAATTATGTGGACTACACCAAAATAAAAAGCTTTTGCACAGCAAAGGAAACCATCAAAAAAATGATATAATTTAGGAAAACATGTATAATGAAATTTCAAATGATTAAGGCAAGAGACCAAACTAAGTATAAAGTACAAACCAAATCCGTAAAATATATTTCTTTTTTAAGACCTGAAATACATCAAAATAACTGTTCACTCCGCAGAAATGTACAGGTCTTTTTTTTCCTCCTTCTTTATTCTGTGTTTTCTAAACTTCCTAAAATGAACAGTTTTACAATTAAAGATGATACTAATGTTGGTAATTCATAATGTGCTGTATTTACAGAACGTTAGTGTGGCAGAACCCCAATTATGCAAGTGTTCCTTATTATAATGCCGTTCTTTTCCAGCTAGGGTTCGTTCCAAGGTGATAAAGGAGGGTATCTGATGTTATGCCCCACAGTATACATCAAAACCTTTCATCTAGAAGTAGAGCTAGTTAGAATCAATGGGATATGTTTCAACCCTGAAGGAATCATTAAAAAGCCTTAAATCCCATCCGCCCTACTCTGATAGAATTTTCTTATAATTTAATTACCAAGACTAAACTCAATACAAAAAAGTTAATCCCAATCTTCCAACAACACTTCACTGTCTTAGAAACCACAAGTTCTACAGTACACATCATATGGAACAAGAAATGTTCCTGACTTACAAATGTACTGTTTTTCAAGTTCTTGTCTACTTCTCAATAGTGCTATCTGATCTTAGCCATCTACTTAATTATAACACCTATATCTGGATATGAGAATTGTTAAATTTCTTTAATGATATTCATATATAATATGTACATACATATAAACTATACATATGTATATATAAACATATACAATGTTTTTCAAAATATTATAGTGAGTCATGAAGTGTGGCAAAAAAATATGTCAGCAATACAATGAACTCCTCCTTAAATTATGTTGAATTACTCTAAATTATTTGTGCCTTCTTGCAGGAGAATTATACTGAGTTGACTTTCAAATATTTTATCCACTTTAACAAAATCTCTACTCGAAAGTCCAACTTTCAACAGTTCATGTCTAAGTAAAATTTATTCCTTAAAAATTAGTTTGTTGTAAAAGCTATTTTATACATAGTTCAAGTAGTATTATATTTTCAATTTTTTTTCAGATAAACTACAACCAAAAACACTAACTTCTCATTAACTATTAGAGCTAAATGAACCAGATCTTCCTAAAGTCAGTAAACTTCAAAATAAACTCATCCTAGGGCGCCTGGGTGGCTCAGTAGGTTAAGTGTCTGCCTTCGGCTCAAGTCATGATCCCAGGCTCCCGGGATCAAGACCCACATCGGGCTCCCTGCTCAGCGGGGAGCCTGCTCCTCTCACTGGCTCTCTCTCTCAAATAAATAAATAAAAATCTTTTAAAAAAATAAAAACAAAGTAAATAAATAAACTCATCCTAGATTTGGGGGGATATTTTTGCCAATATATATACAGCCATCCTAACCCCAAAGACTTAAGTTATGATTATTTAACTAACCAATAAACAATAGTAGCACTTGTATGGTTAGCTCACCCAGCAATCCACTTCTCAAACATCTCAAAAGATTAAATACTTCAAAGAAGCCTATCAGGATGAGCAATGAAAAATAAACTGGAGCCACAAAAGATTACAGAATACACAAAGGGATTTGTCAATTCAACACTCTAAAATGGGATGCTGCAGAGTTGGGGCCAGACTCAGAGGCTCAGAGTCATGTGACAACCTATGAAACTGGGCTGGTTCTTGGTTAGACTATAAAGTTCCAACCCTAAATCTCAATTAAATGGATAAATTTCTATTTTAAAAAGAAACACGAATTACTCAAGAGATTAAAAATAAAATCAACAGCCATAATCCAGGAATAAAATCAGAAAGTGGCCTAAAAATAGCCTCAAAAACAGTTCCCAAAAACAGATGATTTGTTTTAAAGGTTAATTCTTTCAAAACTACCATAAAACACAAAATAAGCCTACAAAGACTTCACTATCTTAAAATAATCATTATTTAAAAACAATTTAAGTGATATTAAGACCAAAAATTGTACCCACAAATATACTGTCTCAAACACATAAGGTTCTAAATAAAATGCCAATAAAGGAAATTGAAATGCATAGATAATTAGCCACCACAATAAGCAGGGGATAGAAATTTAATCTTGGAAAATCTGGGGCAACTGGCTGTCTCAGTCAGTAGAGCATGCAACTCTTGATCTCAGGGTCATGAGTTCAAGCTCCACTTGTGTGTAAAGCTTACTTTGAAAAAATAATAATAAAGAAAGAAATCTTGGAAAATCTAATTTATCATATAAACAGATAAAATTAAGAAAAACCACATGATCCACAGATTCAAAATAGCATTCGATAAATTTGAGCGTTAATGTGTTTTGTGTGAACTCAATCCCTCTTGTCCCAGTAAAAAGCTCCTAACATGAGGTCTTAACCTCAAGTTTTGCCCCAGAAAACATAAGCTTTGGGGCCAAATTAGCAATTCAGTTCTTCTCAGGATAACTATATTTATAACATGTACATTCAGACCTAGTTTATACTAGGGCATGGTTCTCAACCAGGATGATTTTGCCCCACAGGCGACACTTGGCCAAGTCTGGAGACATTTTTGGTTGTTACAGCTCAGGGAACGCTACCAACATCTAGTGGGTGGGGGCCGGGGATGCTCCTAAGCATCCATCAATGAACAGGACAGTCCTCCACACAAATTAATTTCTGGCCCAAAACTGCTAAGGTTGAAAAATTCTGTATAAGGGGAAATATGCTACATACCGATTTTCATCTCATCCCGTAAATTCTAGTTGAGTGAAAAAGAACTCTTCTCAGGGCACCTGGCTAGCTCAGTCAGAAGAGTGTGCAACTCTTATCTGAGGGCTGTAGTTTTCAGCCCCACACTGGGTATAGAGATTACTAAAAAATCAAGCTTAAAAAAAAACCCCACACACAAACAAAAAACACCTCTCCTCTCACACATACACGTACACAAACACACGCACGCACACACACATGAAAGGAAGAGGGTAGGAGAAATGCAAAGGAGGGAAGGGAGGAAATGGAAGTAAATATCAAGATTGTGGTGAGAAGCTTCTAAGCAAACAGAACAATCAAAATTTAAAAGCAAGCAAACTGGAAACTAGGAATAAATATTTGCAGCAAACCAAAGAATTAAAAGCATTTCTAAGAACCAAAAAGAAAAATAATACAACAAAGGCTGAAAATAAGCAAAAGAAAATGTAGTATTTAAAATGAAGTACAGCCACTCTAGGAATTTAATTCTCACTTGGAAAAAAAAAAGATACATATTTTCTTAGCAACCTGGACTCACAGTAGGGAGGGGGGCCGCGCAGGGGGGTTACTGATAGTATTTTTTAAGGAGTCTACATTTTTAAAAATTTTTTAATAGTGATTTTTTTAAAAACAATTAATAAAAAATAGTGATTTTTTAAAAAACAAAGTAAAGTCTGAACATCAAGGTTAAAATTCTTAAAATCCAGAAATTTTTTTTAATTATGCATAAAATATCAACAGTAATATTATAAAGTTCACCAACTATTCTGCCCCAATAAACATGTATTCTTCTGATAATGAAAAATCACATCATAAAAAATAATATAAGCAATTTATACAAATTCCAAACAGGTTTGAGTTGTATGGATATTCACTAGGGAATATTTACTTTGGTTCTAATCAATACAACATAGGTAGATACCACAATATCTAATTAGAGGTCTGTCAAATTAAATGTACTCTGTATTATACCACCGGTTATATTATGCCATTGAGCTTTAACCTTTATTACAGCAAATGACAAATTACAAGAAATTATACAAAAATTAACAAAATTATGCTCCATTGGGGCGCCTGGGTGGTGCAGTCAGTTAAGTCCCGACTCCTGGTTTTGGCTCAGGTCAAGATCTTGAGGTCACAGGATCAAGCCCCACTTAGGGTTCTGCGCCCAGCAGAGAGTCTGCTTAAGACTCCCTCTCACTCTGCCCCTCCCCTCTACTTTTTCTCTATAAAAACATACTCCACTGTAAATTCAGAAACAAGTATAAGCTTTATTCCAAAGAAGCAATAATATAATAGAAACACATTAATGGTTCCATTAAAAAAAGAAAAGATAAAAAGTATTTTTACTTTTTATTCCCAAGATTAAATACTTATTTTTTACCAGAACCAAAAGTCTTTACCAGAAACTTCTTTCCAGGACTATCCTTACATAAATGCAGAAATGCAAAATTGATGAGCATTGCTTAATATCATTAACCAGTGACATTCCATTATTTAGGTTCCCTAAAGTTATCCGGAATGTCAAAATACTAAGAAAATTCCCTCATATTCGTTAAAATAGAACTGATAAACAGCATTTCTTACATTTTTTTCAACAGAAGTTAAGTAAATCACTCTAAAGATATCATACACAAAACCCACCCCTCCCATTTGTATTTCAAATAGAGCACAAAAGTTTGCATATTAGGTACTTTATCAGAGTATTCAAAGAGAAGAGAGTATGTGGTGTAAGAAAACTTTTACACAGTATTACATTCCTTTTAATATTACTAAATCGGATCTGTAAGTGATAAATGTCTATAAAAATAATCTAAATTTAAAAAAACAAAAGTATTTTAATCTCACAAAGACCAAATACCTAATAATAGTTGAAAACAAATTGCCATGCATGCGTGACTAATGGCTCCTTACAAAATAACAAAGCTTAAGAACAACAAATAAACAAAATCGATCTGAAGAGCAAACAAGTTAGAAAATTCAACTAAATATTTCTCATTCAGATTTTTATTCCATTAACTTTGAGAAAATACTAAAGAAATTAGTTTTAAGCAAGTTTCAAGCCATATAAAATACCATGCATTTGTCATAAAATTTTATAGAATTCACCAAAAAAGTCTTATGATAGTCTACTGGATACGTAAGTGAAAGACCAAAGTGTAACACACAGTTAAAATTAGTTAAAAATCTTTTGAGAGAAAATAATTACCCAAATACACGTACAATGTGTAATACCAATCCACAATTTTAGGATGATAAAGATTTAATTATCATTTCTTTATTCTTAAACCACATTAGGACAGATATTTCAATCAGTATTACTTGTTCTGTTTAGCTCAACTTTTCCCCCCAGTGTTTTAAGAAATAATTAAGAGGGAGTGCCTGCGTGTTTCAGTCCGTTGAATGTCCAACTCTAGATTTCAGCTCAGGTCATGATCTCAGGGTCATGGGATTAAGCCCCAAGTCAGGCTCTGCACTCAGCTGGAGGTCTGCTTCTCTCCCTCTGCCCCTCCCAGCGCGCGCGCACGCACACACTCACTCTCAAATAAATCTTCAAAACAAAACAAAACAAAAAAATAATTAAGAGACATGCTTTAAAATCAAAGCAATAGAACTTTTTTTTTTTTAAAGATTTTATTTATTTATTTGACAGAGAGAGACACAGTGAGAGAGGGAACACAAGCAGGGCAAGTAGAAGAGGGAGAAGCAGGCTTCCTGCAGAGCAGGGAGCCCGATGTGGGGCTCGATCCCAGGACCCTGGGATCATGACCTGAGCTGAAGGCAGACGCTTAACAACTGAGCCACCCAGGCGCCCCCAAAGCAATAGAACTTTAATCCAGCCTTCTCCACATCCTTTCTCTGACCTTGGGTGAGTAACAATCTCTTTAATTTCTAATTTTGAAAAATGGAAACAATGATGTTTTACCCCAGAATGCTCCAGTGGAAATTAAATACTGAATAAAATACCTAGCATTGTAAGCATTCCCTAAATGCTAATAATCAGCAAAATATCAATTAAAAAGAAATTTTAAGGTTACCAAAAAATGGAAACTGGGTTTAAAAGACAATTTCACTCTTTAAGTAGACCTTAAAAGTGTAATGAAGTTATATAACTGCAAGAACCTATAAGAAAATCAGAGTCATGCAATCGTTTTATTTTCTCCACGTTTCCAAGCATACACCAAAAGTAAACATGTGCATTAAAAAATAACCTAAATCCTTACACTCAAAAAGGTGTTAAATTCAAATTACCAGAGAAAACATTATCTGGCCAGGGTTGAGAGCAGGGCACTTTGTTTTATTTATCTTCGTAGTCCCAAGCCCCATCACAGTGCCTAATATATCAAATGTACTAAACAGCTATTTGTAGCACTGAAACAAAAGGTACTACATTGCCTAGAATTTTAAATTCTTCTTTCAACACAAGTATAATGATACTTAACACTCATCCAGCAAATATTTGAGTGGCTGCTACTGGAAGGTAGCCACTAGTTCCAGGTACCTCTAAGGTAGAAAGGAAAAACAAACAAAAACAAAAAAAACCCAAAGCTCTGCACTCCTGGAGTTTATACTCTACATTTATATTCTAAAAGGGTAAGACAAGCAATAAACATGTAAATAAGGAAAATACAAAGTAAGTTACAATGTGGAAAGAATGGGTTAAAAAAAAAAAAAGTAGGGCAGGGTAAGAAGGATCAAGAATGCCTATTATCTGTAACCCTAATGACACCTCTCAGAGGAAGAGTTAGGAATTGGTTCCACATTAATAATGGTTAAGAGTAGCACAAGCACTGGAATACACAGTTGCCTGTATTCAGTAAACTACTTCTGTGCTTCCTTCCTAATCTGTAAAATGAGAAAAATAACAGAACCCAAAAATACAGAGATTTGTTGTGAGAATTAAATAATGCCTGTAAAGTGCTCAAAACTATGCCTTAAATAGGAGTACCTAATAATATTCACCAAATGTTAACACCCATTATAATAAATTACAATATACTGCAATCTCCCCAGTACTCATCAGCAACCCAGGGCAAGGAACTTGTCCATCTTTTTATTTTGAATGCTTCTGTCCATGCTGATACACAAGACCTCAAGAAATATCTAATTTAAATCAAACTATTTACTAACAAGACAGAATTATAATTATTATTATTCTGGGAAAAAGCAATTACTGTGGAAGATGACTCATTACAAAGAACTAGAAATGAGAAAAGGTGGGAAAGAACTCACAGAATAGCTATTTAAGAGTCCTTGAGAACTTTTTTCAGAACTCAGACCTCACTGAAAATCCAATAAAAGATACAGATCCTTTACCCGAAACAATTCCATCACAAAGGTCCATGCAAAATTTTACATGTTTAAAACTGACAGGCTCCTGAAATATATTCCTATGTCATTTCTGAGAACATATTACATGCCCAATAATTATTTGTTTTTCTTTTGTGAACCTTGACCAACAGCATTCATTTATTTGTGAAATACCACTCTTAAATCTTACTTATCTCTGAAGTTAAGCATTATAAACTGAAAGAACAGCTCTCTAATTACTAAAGCCAAATTATACTTTCAGGTAACAATCCAAATGTCATTCAAAAGCTTCAAATTCTCTAATATACCAGTAGGCCAATTGCCAAAAACCACATTTTATTTAGAAGACAGAATGAAATAAACGTCAGGCCTCTTATATGCAATCTACTAAACTGAACATTTTTTCCCATGAGAAAATATATTTAACTATAAGTTATCAATAATTAAATATCTAATACAGAATTAATCAGATAAAACCAAAAATGGTTTATCATTAACAAACCCTAAAATAGTACAATTCCTTTTATAATAATTTACAATTGCATAACTTTAAAATATTTTCATATATATTCTCATTAGATTCACAACAAACCTAAGGGTTTACATTCTAAAAATGCCACATGACTACTAAGCACTTGAATTATGGCTAGTCCAAACCAACATGTTAAATAAATGCAAAATACATACCAGATTTCAAAGACAGAAAAAAATGGAAACATCTCATTAATAATTTCTTATACTGAATATATGTTGAAATAATTATTTTCTTTAACCCAACACATCCAAAATACTAAAATTAATTTCACCTATTCCTTTTAATTTTTTAACATATCTATTAGGAAACTTTTAATTATATACGGAATTTATCAGGTTACTATGCTCCAAAGAACATAATGTATACTTGTTTCACAATACCCATGTAAGATGGTATAATCTTACAGTTCACTCAACATTGTTTATTTTAAACAAATGTTTAAGCAACTTAAGCCTTTACACTTAAATTTAACATGATAAATTGGGAACTTATATAGAAATGTCTCTGATTTGTGAAACAGATAATTTTCCCTTTATTTACTAGGAGAATGTAACGTCAATGCAATACAGACGTAAGTAAGCCATCAGCAACCCACCTGACAAGATGCTTAATATCCCAAGTTACTGACTCTCTTTTAAAAGAATTTAAGAACCTCAATGAGTCTTACAGAAAGGATTAAAGAATTTATTTCTTTTTTTTTTAAGATTTTATTTTTAAATAATTTCTACACTTAATGTGGAGCTTGAACTCACAACCCTGAGATCAAGAGTCACACAATCTGACGGAGCCAGCCAGGCACCCCTAAAGAGTTTATTTCTAAAAAGAAAGTTAGACCTCATACCAACTTGAAACATAGCTCCAGTAGTCAGAATTTTGTTAGCCTGGTTTAGGTGGACATATTTCAACGTACTTAAATTTTGTATTATTCATTAGACTGGCTGAATCCCTCTCCCCAATTATTCCAAATTAAAGTATAACTGAATCATAGATTTAGTGGATACATAGCAGGCTCACAATTTTCTGCTAGTTATTAAGGGGGTTAAATTTTTTTAGTAGAACAAAGTAAGTAATACAGTCTCTGGCATCAATGAGCTCAGGGCAAATAAGGTCATTCATTACATATGAAATGAAGAGAATAACAAAGGAGTTTTTATTTAGGCTTTACACTATGAGGTTCTAACTAAGTTCAACTGGGTTTTATAAAATATAAAGAATATGAGAAAGTCGGGAAGTATTTGTGCGAAACGGATTATCTTGGGGTCTAAAATATCACCTTTACATCTTCATTTGACATTCATTTGAAATTCTGTACTCTCAATAGATTTATTTTCATCATTTAAGGCAAATTTTTTAACTGCTTTATAAAATGTGTTTGATAAGAATGGTGTAATTAATAAGTAAAAATGGAGTCTTCATCTTATTTATGCACACACACTCCAAAACAGCAAGACAAAATACTCAACAGAGTACAACCTGATGCAGCAGAGTAGGAATTAAGTAACAAAAAACTTTGATATAAGGAGAACACATCTCTAAATAACTTAAAGTTAGTTGTTTCTGCTCTAAAGAATAAATAAAAAGCATGTAGGAGAGTATACATTTGAAAGATCAACTTTAATCTTTCCTTAAAACATTATATTCTACTTTAGCCAAGACTGATGGTCTCAATTTTACAAATCTATTAACTTCCGTGTTGCAAGTGAGCGAGCAGAAGGCAGTTCTGCTGCGAGAGTGGAGCAAGGCCTAAATCAAAGGAAGTTGTTTCTTCAAACTCTTCTGGCAGCGATTCTGACAGTGAGATTGACAAAAAGTTAAAGAGGAAAAAGCAAGTTGCTCCAGAAAAACCTGTGAAGAAGCAAGACTGGTGACACTTCAAGAGCCCGGTCATCCTCTGAGCACAGCAGCAGCACAGACAATAACACGTTTCAGATCGGGAAAATGAGGTACGTCAGTGTTCGGGACTTTAAAGGGAAAGTTCTAGTTCATATTAATGAATACGGGATGGATCTCGAAGGTGAAATGAAACCTCAAAGAAAAGGTATTTCTTTAAATACCAAGCAATGGAGCCGGCTGAAGGAACAGATTTCTGACATGGATGATGCGGTAAGAAAACTATAAAATCAGAGCCATAGGAAACCTGTACGGTAATCGTTGTTTTAATCTGTTTACATTGGCTTTTGTTTTCTAAACACTGTTTTCCAAGCTACTGTATAAGATGAATACTTTTTATGTGCCTTATTAAAAGTGTTCTGAGTGAAGTTAATTATCAACTTTATTAAGGAGGATTGCCTTGTGCCCACCACCTGGTATAGAATAAAATCAAATAATACAATCTTAAAAAACAAACAAACAAATGTATTAACTTCTATACTTAAAGCCCAAAACAAACAATTTGGCACTTATAATAATCACGATAAATAAATGCTCTAGAAATTTCACTCTTAAAGTTATTAAAGTCAGTCTAGATGTTACATAAATTTCTGGCCTCAGTACTAGGCCACTGATAGATAATAACAATGTTAAGACAGTTTTAATATTTCAGGTAAAAGAATCTTAAAAATATCAGTGCAAATGAAGGTGTACCTAACTCTAAAGACTCAGTGCCAGGAATACAAAAAAAAAAAAAATGCCATGTCACTGGTCAAACTAATGACAGATGAACAAATCCCATTTATCTTCCAACACAGGAATCTATATCATGATCTTCCTTATGCTTCTCCTATAACATTTTAACATTTCTGACAATGGAATAACCCTGTTATTGTGCTACATTCCCTCTCTTGTTCAGATTTCTAATGATTCACATGTTAAGTTTTATTCCTATCAAGTTAAGTCATATTCATATCATAGCACTACAAGCCATCCCAAAACATTCATGACACTCATCAACCCCTGGAGGGAGGAAGAGAGAGGAACATGTATGTTTGTGTCTCCAGGGGTTGAGGAATTTTTTTTTAATCCAGGTGATTCTAATAGGCCCAACCCATAAAACTGCTATCAACTACTTAACGCACCAAAACGTATTTGTCCTAATCCCCCTAGTGGCTAGCATGGCATTAACCACATTCCTAACATTAAGGCAAATACCTCTTGATTAATCTTTCTTTAAAAAAAAAAAATAATGATTTATTTATTTATTTGACAAAGACACAGCGAGAGCAGGAACACAAGCAGGGGGGTGGGAGAGGGAGAAGCAGGCTTCCCGCTGAGCAGGGAGCCTGATGCGGGGCTCGATCCCAGGACCCTGAGATCATGACTTGAGCCAAAAGCAGACGCTTAACCCGCTTAACCCACTAAGCCACCCAGGCGCCCCTTGATTAATCTTTCATATAAAGCTCCTTTCCTTGACCATAAGACCTTGCAACAGAACCTTTGTCTTAATGTTGGTGGTAACTATTTGTTACTGTTACCATACTTAGTTATTTTTCTACTAGAAACTCCCAGTGATTAGGTGCCACACAGTCACTCTCTTGGAATACGTGAACGACGAATCATCAAAAAAGAACATGAGCTACAAGACACTAAAACAGATGCTGGAATTTAGGATCCCATATTAGTCATCTCTGTTTTGTAAATTAGTTGGGAAAGAGAATGGGATCATGATGGAAAGTTTAATAACAGATACAGAATTTGAAAGATGATAAAATGCAAGTATCCTAGAGGCAGGAAAGGACTGATATGGTATAAATAGGTTCTAGGAAATAGTCTATTAACATTGCCATATCTGGCAACAGATCAACATCTTAGGCTACATAGCAAATTAGAACACTGAATTTTTTAAAAAAGCAGAGCTTCTTCTTAGAGTAAAAGCTCCTTTAAATGCGAACTAGTAAATACATTTTCAGTTTAATGAAAACAGTCACTGAGAGAATAGAACATCCAGGTACCCGACACCTTCAGAAACAAACAAAAACCAAAATAAAACAAAAAAGAAACAATATTAAATTTAGTCCAAAGGAGGAAACTTTTAGGACCCCAAAAGGAAAATGTCTACCTCACTTGGAGCTAAAACCAGAGTTCTGACTGAAAAATCAAAGTACCTTAGACCCATGAACATACGTTTGAACTGCTCGGGTCCATTTATACACAGATTTTTTTGATAAATACAGTATAATACTGCAAATGTATTTGAGTTCTCAGAGAATACATGTAACATACAAAATATGTGTTAATTGACTGTTTTATCAGTAAGGCTTCGGGCCAAAAGTAGGCTATTAGCACAGTCTTGGGGGAATCAAAGTTATACTGGAATTTTCAACTTCAGGGGCGGGGGTGGGGTGGTGTTCAGCACCCCTAATCCCGGAGTTGTTCAAGGGTCAACTGGTATTATAACACAGTCTTGGGTCAGAAAAGCCCTACTAAGATTATGAAGGGAATTTTATCTGCTTAACAATGGTAATAAATGACTCTCTGAACTAGTCTAAACATCTAACATGAACCTAAAAGACAACTAGCGGAAAGGGAGGAGTTTGGTAGGAGTTTGGTAGGAGTGAAAAGGACAGGTACACTCTCCAAAAACAAAAAACAAAAACCCAAGTCTTTGTAACAAAGAGCCTAACTCCACTTCAGTAAAACAAGAAACCACTAATTATTGATACTTTCAAATTTCTTATATCTTGGGGCGCCTGGGTAGCTCAGTCGTTAAGCGTCTGCCTTCGGCTCAGGTCATGATCCCAGGGTCCTGGGATTGGGCCCCACGTCGGGCTCTCTGCTCACTGGGAAGCCTGCTTCTCGCTCTCCCACTCCCCTTGTTTGTGTTCCCTCTCTCGCTGTCAAAATAAACAAATAAAATCTTTAAAAAAATTTTTTTCTTATATCTTACTTGCCTGTTTAATATTATATTGGTAGTTAAGACTACTCAACACTTGTTAAGGATTGTGTGCTTGTTTCTAAAACAGAATGGTAGGCTGAAACTGTAATCTGCTTTGCAATGTGTCTGAAAGAGGAGGAACTCAGGTGAAAAAGAACAGCAAAGAAAAAGCAGACAGGGGGGCATCTGGGTGGCTCAGCTGGTTAAGCATCTGCCTTCGGCTCAGGTCATGATCCCAGGGTCCTGGGACTGAGCCCCACATCGGGCTTCCTGCTCAGCGGGAAACCTGCTTCTCCCTCTCCCACTCCCCCTGCTTGTGTTCCTTCTCTCGTTGGGTTTCTCTCTATCAAATAAATGAATAAAATCTTCTAAAATAAAAGAAAAAGCAGACACATCAAATCCCTGGGACCTAATAAACAGAAGGAATTCCAGACTGTGACCAGGGAATATCCTCTCAAGCATTTGGACAGAGAATCTCATTCCACCCCAGTTATCCAGGACCACTTATAGATCCAGGTACCAACAGAGACCAGTAATATGCTCTCAAGACAGAAAATATGTAAGATCTATAGCTTTGGAGCTCAGCATCTTTCAGTATTACTGCTTGGCCAATCCTAAACAATTCCAATAACCAAGTTCATTTTTGTGCCTGGGAACAAATACCTACCTTATATCTCTCATAAAAATCTGAGCCCTGTCTGGTTCGTTTCCTTGTGGCTAGGTCTTCAAGGCCTACTGCCAAACCGCATTTCCTCCCCTTTCCCACAAGATATCAGTCTGAATGTCTACCTAGTGCCTGCTACCAACCACCATCCCACTTCCATACCAAGCCGGCCCACTCTATCTATTTGTCTATACACTGCCTTTTACTACACATATCCCTCATGCTGACAGACTGACTACAGAAATAATACGGACCTCTATCTAGATTCCTCAGACCAGTGTTTTGGCCTCTCCTCCATCTAGAAAGACCAAAATCCTACTTGAAGTCAATCTACCTAGTAGTTGGATATCAAAGCCTACAACTAAGCAAGTCACAGAGCAGTCATAATGATAACCCAATTTACCTAATTTCAATCACATCATATTAGATTTTATTTACCCTTTCTCTTTCGAACACAAACTGAACACTTTCAGATCTTTAAAACCTTGCTTCACCAGTTTACCTAGAAAACAAAACTGCAGCTTTGTCCTCTTCTCACCCAAATCAAGAATCATTACACCTTTCTTTGCCCTTCTTCAAGCCCTTGCCATGACACCACTTTTAACATATATATTAGAAAACTAAACATTTATCATACTTAAAATATGTTTTAAGTTTCTATTCTAATTCCAGTTGGTTAACATACTGTGTTATATCAGTCTCAGGTACAATATAGTGACTCAACACTTCCACACAACACCCAGTGCTCATCACAAGTGCACTCCTTAATCCCCATCACATATTTCACCCATCCCTCGTCCACCTCCCCTCTGGTAAACTTCAGTTTGTTCTCTATAATTAAGAGTCTTTCTTGCTTTGTCTCTTTTTTTTTTTCCCTTTGCTCATTTGTTTCTTAAATTCCACATGAATTAAATCACACGGTATTTTTCTTTCTCTGACTTATTCCACTTAGCATTATGCTCTCTAGCTCCATCCATGTCATTGCAAATGGCAAGATTTCATTCCTTTCTATGGCTGAATAATATTCTACTGTGTGTGTGCGTGCACATGCACATGTATATATACCACATCTTCTTTATCTATTCATCAGTCAGTGGACACTCAGGGTGTTTCCATATCTTGGCTACTGTAAATAATGCTGCTATGAACATAGGGGTGCATGGGGTGCCTGTGTGGCTCAGTCAGCTAAGCATCTGACCCATGATTTCAGCTCAGGTCATGATCTCAGGTTCATGAGACCGAGCCCCGGGTCAGGCTCCGCGCTGGGTATGGAGCTTGCTTGGGATTTTCTCTCTCTCCCTCTGCCCCCGAATCTGCTCTCTCAATCAATCAATCAATCAATAAGCATAGAGGTACATGTAGCCCTCTGAATTAGTATTTTTGTATTCTTTGGTAAATACCTAGTAGTGCAAATGCTGGACCATAAGGTAGTTCTATTTTTTTTTTAACTTTTTTTTTTAAAGATTTTATTTATTTATTTGAGAGAGAGAATGAGAGAGAGAGAGCACGAGAGGGGGGAGGGTCAGAGGGAGAAGCAGACCCTCTGCTGAGCAAGGAGCCCAATATGGGACTCGATCCTGGGACTCCAGGATCATGACCTGAGCCGAAGGCAGTCGCTTAACCAACTGAGCCACCCAGGCGCCCCAAGGTAGTTCTATTTTTAACTGTTTTCCAGAGTGCTTGCATCAAGTTTGTATTCCCACCAATAGTGCATGAATGTTCCTTTTTCTCCACATCCTCACCAACACCTGTTGTTTCTTGTGTTGATGATTTTAGCCATTCTGACAGGTGTGAGATTAACAGTTCATAATCGTTTTGATTTGCATTTGCCTTATAATAAGTGATGTTGAGCATCTTTTCATGTCACTGCTGGCTATCTGTATGTCTTCTTTGGAAAAATGTCTATTCATGTATTCTGCCCATTGGTTAATTGGATTATTTGGTTTCTGGGTGTTGAGTTTTATAAGTTCTTTATATATTTTGGATACTAACCCTTTATCAGATACATCATTTACAAATATCTTCTCCATTCTGCAGGCTGCCTTTTAATTTTGTTGACTGCTTCTTTTGCTGTGCAGAAACTTTTTATTTTGAGGTAGTCCCAATAGTTCATTTTTGCTTTTGTTTACCCTTGCCTCGGGAGACATATCTAGAAAGAAGCTGCTATGGCTGATGTCAAAGAAGTTACTGCCTGTGTTCTCTCCTAGGATTTTTATGGTTTCAGGTCTCACATTTAGGTCTTTAATCCATTTTGAATTTATATTTATGTATGGTGTAAGAAAGTGGTCCAGTTTCATTCTTTTACAAACTGCTGTCCACTTTTCCCAACACCATTTGTTAAAGATACTTTTTTCCCACTGGATATTCTTTTCTGCTTTGTCAAAGATTAATTGACCATATAATTGTAGGTTATTTCTGGATTTTCTATTCTGTTCCACTGATATATGTATCTATTTTTGTACCAGTACCATACTGTTTTGATTACTACAGCTTTGTAATGTAACTTGAAGTCCAGAATTGATGGCTCCAGCTTTGCTTTTCTTTTTCGAGACTGCTTTGGCTCTTCAGGGTCTTTTGTGTTCCACACAAATTTTAGAACAGCTTGTTCTAGTTCTGTGAAAAATGCTGTTGGTATTTGGATAGGGACTGCATTAAATGTGTAGATTGCTTTAGGTAGTAGAGACATTTTTAAACATTTATTCTTCTAATCTATGATCATGGAATGCCTTTCCATTTCTTTGTGTCGTTTTCAATTTCTTTCATCAGTGTTTTATAGTTTTCAAAGTACAGGTCTTTCATCTCTTTGGTTAGGTTCATTCCTAGGTATCTTATTATTTCTGGTGCAATTGTAAATAGGATTGTTTTCTTAATTTCACTTTCTGCTGCTTCCTTATTGGTGTATAGAAATGCAACAGATTTCTGTACATTGATTTTGTATCCTGTGACTTTAGTGAATTCATTTATCAGTTCTAGCAGTTTTTTGGTAGAGTCAGGTTTCCTATATATAGTATCATGTCACCTGCAAATAGGGAAAGTTTTACTTCTTCTTTACAAATTTGGATGCCTTTTATTTCTTTTTGTTGTGTGATTGCTGTGGCTAGGACTTCCAGTACTATGTTGAATAAAAGTGGTGAGAGTAGACATTCTTCCTTGTCTTGTTCCTGACCTTAGGGGAGGAAGCTCTCAATTTTTCCCCATTCAGGATGATGTTAACTGTGGTTTTTCATAGATGGTTTTTATTATGTTCAGGTATGTTCCTGATAAACCCACTTTGTGGAGGATTTTTATCACGAATAGATGTTGTACTTTGTCAAATGCTTTTTCTGCATCTATTGAAATGATAATATGGTTCTTATCCTTTCATTTATTGATGGGATGTATCACACTGATTGATTTGCAATCAAAATACATTTCACAGAGAAAGATATTCCATCACAGAAAATAGGACAAAAAATTAATCACAGATCTGGATTACGTACAAATAAAAATTTGGAGGCATTTTTGATTAGCAAATGGAATGAACCAAAAGCACTTCATGTTTTACAACTTTGTTTTTATCTCAAATGCCTTAAAATTTAGATCTTATTAAGTTAATGTGACATCATTTTACTTTGTAAACTCCTCATTTAGAGAAGTATATGGCATACATCAGGCTAGTTTCCATAGGAAAATATAAAATATTATCAGTGTGAATTTCCACCCTTAATGGGATTTTATGGAACTATAACTATTCAAAGTTTGAAACACTTAGAAAAACCTGATCATGAGTACTTACTAATTAACAAATACAACTTATTATTAGTTTTGTTAGTGATCCAAATTTGAAACAAAAATTTCCTAATAGGACTATTTCATGTTCTGGATTAGTTTAACTGAAATAAATCCTGAGACTGAAAGGTGAGCCCTTAGCAGGCAACTTCCATTTGCCACTACTTATCCGCATGAGTCAAGATTTTCTCCAAATAGTGCAACAAAGTAAAATAAGGAAATAAATCACTCTATTATACTAGTGCATAGATCATCTCTAAACCAATTGCACTTTTCTGTCCATTAAACTGCCTCATAATTTAAACATGTTGACTGGTCATATATGAGCTTAAAAAAAAAACAACCTGAACTAAGAAGTTCATAACCTTACCTAAAATTTACAGAAATTCAATCATTAAAATCCACTTACTTTTTCAAAAATAAAAATTCATACATTGTAACACTTTGTACCATTTGCTATCTTTTTCCTCTTCAAAATGCAGATCTGTATTTCTGGAATAAGAAAAGTTAAGTTTGCCTTTCTATATCTCTAAACTCTCCACAAATTCTTTCACACAGAATACCTCAAATTTCTACATGTTAAGCATTCTTCTATATGAAGAAACTGAAAGCAGTGCTTTAGCTTAACATAAAATTCAAAGAAACTAGTCTTCTAGGACTCATCCCATTTACTTTCCCCAAAACTACTAAACTTACTATCAATAATGGACTTTTTCAAAATATAATCAATACTGAAAAAAAAAATCTCCCTACATAATTTTTATAAGGATACATAAAATTAAATTTCTGGGGGAAAAAAATGAATGTCTGCATTACTACAAAACATCTTATCCCACCAATTCTGTAAATGCAATATGAGCTTCTAACAAAGGTCAAAAGTGAGAATTGTTTTTGTAAGTTGGTGCAAGAATTAGGGAAATCATTTGAAAATGAAAATAAGAGCAATCAACACTGGCCATGTTCCGAACACTTTACAAGTATTAACTCCTCCAATCCCCATAACAACCTATGAGGTTATTTTTACTCCATTTACAGAGTAAGAAACTGAAACAGAGACAGGTTAAGTAACTTGCTCAGTCACAACAACTAATAGGTGGAAAAGCCAGGATTTGACCTTAAGCTGTCCCAGTCCAGAGCCCTGCTCTTAACTCTCTAGTTATACTACCTACCTAAATAGTTCACATGGTAGGAACCATCACTTAATAGGTATCCAAATTATTTCAAAACAAAGAAATTAAGGATTTTTTCATTCTGTGACACACCAGATAAAAACAACATATATATTTTTTAAGCTGCCATCTTAAATCATAAGAAATAAAGACTAATGATAATAAAACCAAGCAAATGAGATTTATATTAAAGAGGAAACTCCTTTTAAATGATTTTGATAACTTTAACATGCATTATTACATGACCAATAAATTTAAAGTATACATTCACATAGAAATGCCTGACAAATACCTTTCAAAAATTAACTACAAATGCCAAGTAATCAACCTTCAAAACACATACTGGGTAGTCAAATTGAGAGCATACAAACATCACACTTTACCTAGATAATGTGGCAACTTGCCTAAACAGAATACAGCAGACAAGTCACTAAGGAAAGGCCTCTGAACAATTAAAATAGATACTCCAATGCCCAAGTATTGATGCTAATTTTCTCAAGGTAACATCTCACACACTAAGTAAGCGTATACTTATTTTCCCCTTATGCAGAATTACAAATTTGAATGATTCCCACACTTGTAGAAAAATTAGAGAAGGGAGAATGAAGGGGGTTCTAATCACAGTGACAAACATCCAATAGGAAAGCAGAAAAATATTTAAATAACATCAAAATGCAAAAGAATTGAGTCAACAGTCCTATATACAATCCAACACATCCCTCAAGGCATCACAGTAACTGATGGTCACAAATGATGACCCTAGGCCACCATTAATTATATTCTGCATCCTATTTAAGACAAGAAATAATTACATATTTTAGTATGATTTCCATCCAAATCAGTTAAAGTGGTTTTATAATTTGATGCTTAAAGGAATAAACCCTCAAATACTCAGTAAACTCAACAAACCAATTAGAAAGGAATTCCTGTGAAAGTTCCAAACAGCGAAGGTTTTACCCTCTGGAGGTTTAAGAGTAGTTTGTGTACAAAAGTTACCTGAAAGACATAAAAGTAGAAAGTCTAGCAAAATACAGAAGAGCTAACGAGGATCTGTAAACACTGTGCTTAAAGCATTGCCCACGAAACATTGTGTGGGCAGAAGGTGCCACATCAGCAGTAGTCTGTATTTGTCCTGCTTCTAAATCATTTGTTAGCTGCATGAATTATTAATTTCGGTTAACAGTGTGTTGATATGAAGAGTACCAACTCTCAACTACAAAAAATGATAGAGTCCTCCTGATTTACTCTACAAAACCAAAGTTGGGATTATTCTTCTAGAACATGCTTACGCTCGTCGGTGGCACAAATTTATGTTTTATAATGGCACACATTTGTTTTGGCACACACACACTTCTTTTAAATTGCTTTTAATTTTTAAAGGATTAAGAGAGTGCCTAGCCCACACCGAAATGTGTTATCAAAAGAACTGTTACACTACTCAACAAAACTCCCTTTCAAACCAGGCTGCAACACATTCTGCTTTCTCTAGCTCCCACCAAAACTTTAAAGCACATAGTAAATAACATATAAGGCCTTGTACTTTTCTCTCTCGCAAGGAAGTCTAACTCCAAACAGGAAACAGCTTCTCAAAGGGTTCAACACTGAAATCCTATCAAACCCTAACTCGGTCCTCAGGAAGAGATTTAATATTTAAGTGCCAACACACTTGCCTAGGTAAAAACAAAGTAAATACTCAAGTTTCCCCGTCCTTAAGACATCCCTCCCTTGAAAGTTTTAGCGGAGGAAAAAAAATTACCTTTCCTAACAACAACAAACGAAAAACTTATTAGAAGGCCAATCTATACAAAGCCTAGCAGAAGATAAAGAAGTTAAAAGTGCTACTTTGTCAAGTTTTTCCACCACCCTCCCCCATCCGACCAGAAGGGGGTAGGGAAAGAGGAGGCTGGGGAAGGGAGGCAAGTTCGGGCTAAGGTTAGCTGGGCAGTGGGCGCGGAGAGGGGACCGGGTGCCCCCTCCCCCATCCCCTCACCTTTCCCGAGAACGGGAAGAGGCGGGGAGGGGAGCGCAGGAGACAGCGCCCGCAAGCCCTCCGACCAATTTCTCTGCGAGAAGAGCAAGGTGGAAGGCAGGGCGAGGAGGGGCGGGAGAGGGTGCGGTGTTGCGAAAGGGCTGACCGCGGTCCCTCTCTGCCCAGACCTACAAGGGGAGCCGCCTGCCCTAATCGTGAAGGTCTAGCCGGGCGGCGGGAAGATCCCGCGGGTCTCTTACCCATGCTGGGGGCTCCCGCGGGGAGAAGCCCGGCGCCCCCTGCTCCTCCTCTGGCTGGTCGCACGGCCGCACTTGCGGCGGGAGGCGGGCCCGCGCTCCGCTCCTGCCCCTCCTGAACTCAGGCGGGGTGAAGAGGCGCCTCCATCCGCCCGCGGCGTTCCCCGGCCAGTCCCGTCAGCGCGGCCCGCGAGCTAGAAGCGACAGCGGCGGCTCCTCGCTCCTGGCCTCCGCCGAAGCCGCGGCGGCGGGAGGGCTCTCCCCCGCCCGCCCAGACGGCTTTCCCAAACCCCGGACGCTCCCGCAGCAGGGGTGGGACCTGCCAGCACGTCCCGGCCGCCGGCTCCAACCGGGAGCGCCGGCCGAGCCCCGGAGCCCGCCTCCCGCCGCTCCCTTCGACGACCGCCGTTCTAGAACGCGACACCGAAAACAGAGGTGGAGACCCCACAGAGGCCGGGAAGGTGCCGGGAGCTGGACCCGGGAGGAGGGAAATCTCGCGAGAACCCCCTCGTTCTCCCTGCCCCGCCCCCTCCGCGTCCCGGCTCACTACCCGGCACCCCAGCTGGTGCCAGGTGCGGTGACGTCAGGGCCGAGGAGGCGCGCGCCACCCGCGTCCAGGTGCAGCAGGCTGAAGAGGAAGGAATCCGGAAGAGTTGCGGTTACTCCTTCGCCTTGAAGTTCGGCACAGCTGGGACGGCCGTTTTGTATGGTTTGTCGCCCCAGAAGGAAACAAAGTTTTTGCTCCTAAGCAAAGTGAGCCTGTGTTGTGAGCCTGTGTTGCCCCACTTTCCGCGGGGGCGATGCGGTGTTGCTCTGTGCAGAGCGGCAGGTTCTGGGGGACGTAACAGAAAACAGATGGCAAGAGACAGAGGCAGAGAGACCGAGACCTCTTGCTTTCAACCCTCAGAGGCCCAGCTCCTCCGGGAAACCCCGTAGTTTACCTTGCAAAGTTCTTAACGAATCACAAGCATTTGTTCGTGGGAAAAACAAAGCAAAACCCTAGGCACACACACAAAATTATATTTTACAGAAATAAATCATTGGTTCATTTAGCCTCTGTCAGCTGACTACAACATCTAAATGCCTTTACTTGAGCAGGGGAAGAAATAGTCATTATCTGAAATATTGCCAGGCATTTTTTCGAGTCTCAATATGAGGAAGGACATGGGATTACTGTAATCAACATGAACATTTCTTAGAGGAGTTGGAACAAGTATAATCCAACCAGGTTTTTCCCCCTACTGTTTAAATAGACCCAATTCCAGACTTGTGTGAGAGCAACACTTGTTGACTGCCAACTACTGTGCCTAATGCTTTTTAAAGAAATTATGTCATTTAATTCTCAAAACTATGAATTGTAAGAATTGCGAATCTAAACACTAAAACTGCCTTGCTGTTTGGAATCAAGTAGACCTGGGTTTCTGACACAGCGCAGTCATTTTTTTGTTGAATCTTGGGTAAATTAACTAAACCTGGCTGAACTTCAGTTTGTTGAGTCTGTTGAAAGAAATCTTTACACTATAAAGCAGTGTTTGTCACATAGTAGCAATCTTCTAAATATTTATTCCCACTATCTCTTACCTGCTTTTGCCATCTTTTAATATTTTTTTCTTCCAAAAAGGTTGCATATGGTACCTTTATAACAAGAATTGTCAATCATAATCAGAGCTGAAAAGGACAAAATAAAAAATTTTAATATGCACACCTAAATGAGATGTACATGTTGGCTGTGTTGTATTAAAACTACAGAACATGTGCCCTTTTTCAGTCAACAAATATTTTTCATCACGGTCGACATACAATATTATAGGAGCTTGAGGTGTACAATATGGTGATTCAACATATATACATTATGAAGTTGTTGCAGAATTGCAGGGTTCTTGTCTCACGGAGTCCAAGAATGAATCTCCTGGACACAAAAGGGTGAAGTGAAAGTTTATTAACTGAAGGTGAGAACAGAAAGGAAAGAAAAAAACTCTAGGGTGAGAGGGGGTCCCTAAAGGGTTGCCACTGAGGGCTTTTATGATGGGTCTTTTACAGAAAACTGACCAGAGAACTTGACTTCACCACTGGTAACACCATGTTTATGTCCCCCTCAAGTCTGGTAAATTTCAGAGGCCAATTTGTAACTTTCATGAAAATATCTTGTCTATAACAAAACAAACAGGGAGGTCTCCTTACGTTTCTTTAGCTCTGGTTTTGTTTGTAACTCATGAAAGTATTTCATCTGTAACATTTCTCCTCGTCTGGGATTTCTGTGAGCCTGGTCAGTAGCCCCCTACCTATCTCTCCCTACCTAGCTCCACCTGTCCTTTACTCAAAGTGAACACCAGGATAAATTAAACTATCTCTCACCATACAAAGTTGTTACAATATTATTAACTATATTCTCTATGTTGTACATTGCATCCCCGTGTCTTATTTATTTCATAACTGGAAGCTTGTGCCTTTTTTTCGCCTTCCTCTACTTTGCCCATCCTCCCATCCTCTTCCCTCTGGCAACCACCAGATTCTTCTCTGTATCTATGAATGGGTTTTGTTGTGTTTGTTTTGTTTTTTAGATTCTACATATAAGTGAAATCATACAGTATTTGTCTTTCTCTATCTGGCTTATTTCACTTAGCATAATACCCTTCAGGTCCATTCATGTTGTCACAAATGGTAAGATTTTATTCTTTTTATGACTGAATAATATTCCAGTGTGTGTGTGTGTGTGTACCACATCTTTATATTATATATATATAATATATGTAATATATATATACACACCACATTTTCTATATCCATTCATATATGATAGATACAGGTTGTATCTGTATCTTGACTATTGTAAATATTGCTGCAATATACATAGAGGCAAAATATCTTTTCAAATTAGTGTTTTTGTTTTCTTCAGATAAATACCCAGAAGTGGAAGTGCTGGATCACATAGTAGTTCTATTTTTAATTTTTTCAGGAACCTCCATACTGTTTTCCATGGTGGCTATACCATTTTGCATTCCACCAATAGTGCACAAGTTTTCCTCTTTCTCCACATCCTCCTCAATACTTGTTATTTCTTGCTTTTTTTTTTTTTATACTAGCCATTCTGACAGGTATAAAGTGGTATCTCATTGTGGTTTTGATTTGCATTTCCCTAATGATTAGTAATGTTGCATATCTTATCATGTATCTGTTGGCCATCTGTATTTGGTGTTTTTTGTAGAAATGTCTGTTCAGGTCCTCTGACCATTTTTTAACTTGATTATTTTGGTTTTTAATATTGAGCTGTGTGAGTTCTTTATATATTTTGAATATTAACCAATTAACAATTATATCATTTGTGAATATCTTCTCTCATACAATAAGTTGTTTTTTCACTATGCTGATGGTTTTCTTTGCTGTGCAAAATTTTTTAGTTCTGTGTAGTCCCATTTGTTTGCTTTTGTTGCCCTTCCCAGAGGAGATAAATCCAAAACAGATATTGCTAAGACTGATGTCTAAGAGTGTGCTGCATATGTGTCCTCCTAGGAGCTTTGTGCTTTCCAGTCTTGACATTTAGGTCTTTAGTCCATTTAGAGTTACTTTTGTATGTGGTGTAAGAAAGCAGTCTGGGTTCATTCTTTTGCATGTCGATGTCCAGTTTTCCCAGCATCATTTATTGAAGAGACTACATTTTCCCCATTGTATATTCTTCCCTCCTTAGTCACAGACGAATTGACTATGTAAGCATAGGTTTATTCCTGGACTCTCTGTTCTGTTTTATTGATCTAAGTGTCTGTTTTTGTGAGAGCAACAGTTTGGTTACTAGAGCTTTGTAGTATAGTTAGAAATCTGAGAGTGTGATAATACCAGCTTTGTTCTTTTTTCTCTAGATTGCTTTGGTTATTCGGATCCGTTTGTGGTCCCATACAAGTTTTAAGATTGTTTCCTGCTGATATTTGCATCAGTGTTCATCAAAGATATTGGCCTGTAGTTTTCTTTTTTTGTGGGGTCTTTGGTTTTGGTGTCAGGGTGATGCTGGACCCATAGAATAAGTTTGAAAGTGTCCCTTGTTCTTTATTTTTTGGAATAGTTTGAGAAGGATAGGTATTAACTCTTCTTTCAGTGTTTAGGAAATTCACCTGTGAAGCTTTCTGGTCCCAGACTTCTGGTTTTTGAGAGTTTTTGATTACTGATTCAATTTTACTACTAGTAATCAATCTGTTCAGATTTTCTATTTCTTTGTAATTCAGTCTTGGAAGGTTTTGTGTTTCTAGGACTTTATCCATTTCTTCTAGATTGTTAAATTCATTGACATAATTTTTGTGGAAGTCTCATGATCCTTTGTATTTCTGTGGTATCTGTTGTACTTCTCTTTCATTTCTGATTTTATTTATTTGGGCCCTCTATTTTTTCTTGATGAGTCTGGCTAAAGGTATATTAATTTTGTTTTGTTTTGTTTTTTTAAAGAACCGGCTCTTAGTTTCATTGATTTCTTTATATATTTTTTAATCTCTATTTTATTTATATCTGCTCTAGTCTTTATTATTTCTTCCCTTTACTAATTTTGGGTTTTGTTCCTCTTTTTCTAGTTGCTTTAGGTATAAAGTTAGATTGTTTATTTTGGGAATTTTCTTATTTCTTAAGCTAGGCCTGTATCACTATGAACTTCCCTCTCAGAACTGCTTGTTGTTGTTGTTATTGTTGTTGTTGTTTTTTACACAGAACTGCTTTTGTTATGTCCCACAGGTTTTGGTTGTTGTGGTTCCATTGTCATTTGTCTTAAGGTATCTTTTTATTCCCTCTTTGATTTCTTTGTTGATCCACAGGTTGTTTAACCTCCAGGAGTTTGTGGTTTGTTTGTTTGTTTTAATATTTAATTTTTTAAAATATTTATTTATTTATTTGAGAGCATGCACACAACTTGGGGGAGGGGCAGAGGGAGAGAATCTCAAGCAGACTCCCCACTGAGCATGGAGCCTGACATGGGGCTCTGTCTAATGACCCATGAGATCATGACCTGAGCCGAAATCAAGAGTCAGATGCTTAACTGACTGAGCCATCCAGGCACCCCCAGGAGTTTGTGTTTTTTTCCCTTTTCTTCTAATTGATTTCTGCATTTATACTGCTGTGGTTGGAGAAGATGCTTGGTGGGTTTTCAGTCTTCTTAAATGTATTGAGACTTGTTTTGTGGCCTAACATGTGATCTACCACAGAGAATGTTCTGTGTGCACTTGAAAAGAATGTGTATTCTGCTGGTTTTAGATGAGATGCTCTGTATATATCTATTAAGTCCATCTGGTCTAATGTGTCCGAGAAGGCAGTGTTTCTGTATTGATTTTCTATCTGGATGATCTGTCCCTTGAGGTAATGGGGTGTTACAGTCCCCTACTATTATTATATTGCTGTCATTTTCTCCCTTTATGTCTGTTAATATTTGCTTTACGTATTTAGGTGCCCCTATGTTATGTGTATAGATATTTGCAAGAGTTATATCCTCTTGTTGGACAATCTCTTTATCATTGTTAATGCTCTTCTTTGTCTCTTGTCACAGTCTTTGTTTTAAACTCTATTGTGTTTGATATCAGAATTGCTACCATAGCTTTCTTTTCATTTCCATTTACATGGAATATCTTTTTCCATTCCTTCACTTTCAGTCTTTGTATATCTGTAGATCTGAAGTGAGTCTCTTGTAGGCAACATATGTATTGGTCTTATTTTTATCCATTCAGCCACCTTATGTCTTTTGATTGGAGCATTTAGTCCATTTACATTCAAAGTAATTATTGATAGATACCTACTTTTTGCCATTTCGTTAATTGTTTTCTGTTTGTTTTGTAGTTCTTCTCTGTTCTTCTTTTCTTTTCTTGCTCTTTTCCCCTGCAATTTGATGACAGTCCTTAGTGTTATAGTTGTATTCCTGTCCCTTTATTTTTTTTCTGTGTCTATTAGAAGTACTTGGTTTATGGTTACCATAGGTTCATATACAATGCATATGTATGCATACTGCTATATGCATATAGCAGTCTTTTAAAGTTGTTGGTTGCTTAAGTTCAAGCCTGTGCTAAAAGCACTACATTTTTACTCTCCCTGCCGTGTTTTATGTTTTTGACATATTTTACATTTTATTATTTTGAGTATCCCTTGACTAATTATTGTAGATTAAGATAATTTACTACTTTTGTCTTTTATCCTTCATACTAGCTATGTAGGTTGTTGATCCACTACCTTTACTATATATTAACCTTTACCAGTGAGATTTTTTTTCTTTCATAATTTTTAAATTTCTAGTTATGGCCTTTTCGTTATCATTTAATGAAGTCCCTTTAACATTTCTTGTAAGGCCAGTTTGGTGTTGATGAACTCCTTTAGCCTTTGCTTGTCTAGGAAACTCCTTATCTCTCCTGTTCTGAGTGATATCCTTGCTGGGTAGAGCATTTCTGATTGTAAGCTGCTTCCTTTCAGCCCTCTGGCTGTGCCACTCTCTTCTGGCCTATTAAGTTTCTGCTAAGAAAACAACTAATAATCTTATGGGTGTTCCCTTGTCCATAACCAGTGGTTTTTCTCTTGCTGCTTTTAAGATTCTTTATCTTTAACTGTTGACAATTTGATTATAATGTGTCTTAGTGTGGTTCACTTTGGGTTCATCTTAATGGGAACTCTTTATGCTTCCTGGACCTGGATGTCTGTTTCCTTTGCCAGGTTAGGGAAGTTTTCAGCCATTATTTCTTCAAATAGGTTTTTTCTTTCCCTTTCTCTCTCTTTTCTCCTTGGGACCCCTATAATGATTGTTAGTACTCTTGATGTCCTAGTGGCCCCTTAAACTATCTTCATTTTTTATTCTTTGTTATTTTTGATGCTCTGATTGGGTGATTTCCACTGCCCTGTCTTCTATATTGCAGCTCATTCTTCTGCATCATCTAATCTGTTGATTCTCTAGTGTGTTTTTGATTTCAGTTATTGTATTCTTCAGCACTGACTGGTTCTTCTTTATATCTTCAATCTCTTTGTTGACGTTCTCACTGTATTCATGCATTCCTCTCCCCAGTTCAATGACCATTTTTATGACCATTACATTGAACATTACCTGGCAGATTGCTTATCTCCATTTTGTTTGCGATTTTGGGTTTTGTTTTCGGTTTCTGTTTTGTTTTGTTCTTGAAATTTTGGTCTTTTCTTTAATTTGGAACATCTTTCTCTATCTCTTCATTTTGCCTAACTCTCTGTGTTTGTTTCTAATCACTAGGTAGATCAGTTACATCTCCAGGTCTTGATGGAGTGGCTTTATGCAGAATGTGCCCTGTGGGGCCCAGTAGCACAAACACCCTTGGTCTTCTGAACCAGTATCCCAGAGGTGTCCCCTGGGTGGGCAGTGTGCACCCTCCAATTATGGCTGGATCGTGACTAGTGTGGACTTGCTGTTGTGTGAGGCTTTCCCTTGTTGTGGCTATATGGTAGGCCCAGCCATGACTGCTACACACATGCTGTTAAGTACAGCTAGCCCCGAGCCTGTCTGGCTGAGATACCTGGCCATGACTGCTGCAGGTGCACTGTTGTACAAGGTTGGTTCCCTGCATGCCTGCCTGTGAGGCCCAGCTGTGACAGCCCTGGGCTTGTTGGAGGGCAGGGCAGGCCTCCAGTGTGGCTGGCTGCAAGGTCCAGGTATGACTGTTGCACTCACTCTAGTGTGCAGGGCTGGCCCCTGGTGTGGGGGCACTTAGAGGGACCACTGATGCTGGCCAAGGCCTCCCACAAGGTGTGGTGGGGCAAGGGGAGCTGCTTGAGAGGGGCTCCAGTGCCAACCGAGTTTGCCCCCTGGGTATAGGCGGGGTGGGGAGCCACTTGGAAGGAGTGCTGATCTGGGTTAGGTAGGTTGGGTGAGGCGAGTCTGTGGGGGAACACTGGGGCTGGCAAGTGTTGCCAGCACAATAAATGGGCAGAGTCAGAAATGGTATCCACCTAGTGCTGAGCCAGCTAGATAGAAGGGAAGTGAAAAGAAAATGGTGCCCACCAGTGCTTCCATTTCTGAAGAACATTCTTACAGATCCCTGCCTCTCCAGCACATGCCCTAAAATTAGCCAGTGCTCTCCTTCACATGATACCTGGGGGCCTTTCAAACTGTTGCCATGGCAGTGAGTGAGATTGTGTGTGGGCCCTTTAAGAACAAAGTCTCAGTTTCCTGCTTGCCCTCTGACTCACCCCCATATAAGCCAACATAAGCCCACTGGTTTTCAAAGCCAGACGTTACTTACGGGTGCTCGTCTTCCCAGTGCAGGTTTTCTGAGCTGTGGAGCCTGATGTGGGATTTGGACCCCTCGTCCCTCAGGGCCTCTATGGTTATGATATCCCTCCCGCTTGTGGGTCACTGCATCAGGCTGTGGGTCCTGATTGGACTGCATTTCCACTCCTACTCATCTCATTGTGGCTTTTTCTTTGTATCCTCACTTGCGTAAATCTATTCAGTTAGCCATCGGTTCATTCTCAGAGATAGTTGTCCTGTATGTAGTTGTACATTCTGGTGTGTTTGTGGGAGGAGGTAAGCTCAGGATCTTCCTACCCCACTCTCTTGATCCCCTCCTCCAACAAATATTCGTTGAGTATTATCCTCACTGTCCCCTACCAAGCAAACAAACAAACACAAGCTGATGTACAGCCCTTTTACTCAAAGATTTGCATTTTATCTAGGAAGTAAGACATGGACACATCATTTGTTAAAAGTATGAGGTAGTAAAGGTGAAATGCCTGAGAATTTCAAGGAAAATAAATTACCATAAACAAAGCAAGCTTCAGGGAGATGGTATGAATGGAACTAAAGCTTGGAGGAAGGCAGTAATTTCAACCTGGAGGAGTCTTAGAAGTAAGGAGTGGAGGCAGATATGCAAACAGACTATTCCTGAGTTTAAAGAAGTCTGTGTGTCTCCAGCAGCCCATAAAAAAGTAAACAATTTAAAATTTGAAAGAATGAGGCTGGTGAGAGGCAAAAGAGAATTCATGAAAGGAGACAAAGAAAAATATAATACATAGGAAGAGAACAAAATTCTTAGGTCTCTAGGATGCCAGACATTCAAGAAGAAAGACCAATGAATAGAACTAAAGAGAGGTTAAGGAAAACAAACAAGAGGAGGGAAAAAAGACTACTGGATTTTATAATAATACCTTCAAAGGTATAATTTCAGGATATATATAACAATATATAATAGATATAACTATATGTATTCAGAATATATATAACAGAAAAGTTAAAAGTCAGTTAAAGGTTTCAGTGGCTAAATGATTGATAAGGAAGTGGAGGTGACAGGTAGATAAGGTGACTGACCATATTTTCTTAACCAGGAGTCAGGTCGCATGATCTGCCAACAAGATAAAAACATTTACAATCAATTCTATCCTAGAAAGTTCAGGATCTGTTTTATTTCCATAATAAACCATGTACTTTACAAGTTTAAAATCAGAATAAGCAAATCAGTTTGCAAATTCAGAGGGTAATATCCCATTGAGGTAATTGTTGAGGTATTGGATCATAAAAGAAATTAGAAGGATCAGGGAATAAGACCTGTAAGAAAGGTTGAGAAGTAATCACCATCCCAGAGTTGATGCCATCTTCCAAAGGTAAAGCCGGAGGAATCCCAGTAGAAGAATGAAATCTAGAAATTAATATTTTAAACTTACCAAATGGCATGTAAAACTATGTTCTAAACTTTCAAGTACAAAGCACATGTTTGTCATTAATTACTCCATGGAGGTCTTTTCATCTTGTGAGTCTCACTTCCCCAGTGAGACCTTCAAGGTATGGCACTATATTTTATACATTTTCATATAGCTAGCACTCAGCTCAAAACCTTGCTTTCCTCAGCAATCACTCTTAATTGAAGGATAGAAAATATGGTGAAGAGATAATCTCATACTTACCATGTATTCAGATCTAACCTCAAATACCTTTCAGCTAAAAACAAATAATCTCTTTGGTTTATTTTCTTTATTGTTACCATATAACAAATTAGGTTTTTTCTATCCATCTGTCTTTTTTTCTTTCTTTTTTTATTAATTTTATTTTATTATGTTATGTTAGTCACCATACATTACCTCATTAGTTTTTGATTTAGTGTTCCATGATTCATTGTTTGCATATAACACCCAGTGCTCCATGCAATACATGCCCTCATTAATACCCATCACCGGCTAACCCATCCCCCCACCCCCCTCGCCTCTAAAACCCTCAGTTTGTTTCCCAGAGTCCATAGTCTCTCATGGTTCGTCCTCCCCTCCAATTTTCCCCCCTTCATTTTTCCCTTCCTACTATCTTCTTTCTTTTTTTTTTTTTTTTTTAACATATAATGTATTATTTGTTTCAGAGGTACAGGTCTGTGATTTATCAGTCTTACACAATTCACGGTGCTTACCATAGCACATACCCTCCCCAATGCCCATCACCCAGCCCCCCCATCCCTCCCACCCCCCACCACTCCAGCAACCTTCAATAGTTTCCTGATATTAAGAGTCTCTTTTGGTGGGCGCCTGGGTGGCTCAGTTGGTTAAGTGACTGCCTTCGGCTCAGGTCATTGTCCTGGAGTCCTGGGATCGAGTCCCACATTGGGCTCCCGGCTCAGCGGGGAGCCTGCTTCTCCCTCTGACCCTCTCCCCTCTCATGCTGTTTCTCTCTCTCTCTCTCTCAAATAAATAAATAAATAAAATTAAAAAAAAAAAAAAAGAGTCTCTTTTGGTTTGTCTCCCTATCTGGTTTCATCTTGTTTCATTTTTTCCTCCCTTCCCCTATGATCCTCTGTCTTGTTTCTCAAATTCCTCATATTAGTGAGATCATATGATACTTGCCTTTCTCTGATTGACTTATTTCATTTAGCATAATACCCTCTAGTTCATCCACGTCATTGCAAATGGCAAGATTTCGGATTTTTTGATGGCTGCATAATATTCCTGTGTGTGTGTGTGTGTGTGTGTGTGTGTGTGTGTGTACCACATCTTCTTTATCCATTCATCTGTTGATGGACATCTTGGCTCTTTCCATAGTTTGGCTATTGTGGACATTGTTGCTATAAACATTGGGGTGCACATACCCCTTCATCTATCCATCTGTCTTCACCTTTCTTTATATTCCCAGACAAATGGACTAATACCACTCCAATCATTCACTTTCTTTTCTGCTAAATACTGAGTATGTTGATCTGGTATCAAAGAGAATATTATAAACTCTGTGAAAACATAACTTCAGACCAATGTAATTCACTAAACTGCCATCATTTTTACCTATTTTTTTCTTAGAAATTTATCAAAAGATATCTATATTGAAAAAAATCATCTACCTTCTTTCCTTCTGGTAAAAACTGTTCTAACCAGGAAGCTATTCCAAAGGAAATTAAATATTAACTCAATTGTGTTATTTTTAAAGCATTCATTTAGCTCAAATCTTACAGACAACTAATTTTGTTTCTTCTTTCTTAGTTGTACAGTACTAGATGTCCTGGCCAGTTTTCTTATTGTTATCTTGTTTTGGTTTGGCTATTTTACTGTACACTTAAGCACAGATTACATCAATGTATAACCTGAATTTTAAAAATCATTCTTTAGAAAACAATTGCAGGAAATAATAATCTCAAACACAATGCCTATATTGTGAGGTCATTGAAGCTGGAAAATCTCCCTGCTCAAACTGGTGACCCATCAGCTTGCAGCAAAATCCTGCTACTCTGTTAGCAATTTTTGGGATGTGCTCAAACATATGACCATTCTAAGCACTTTTCATTATTGCACATTAAGAAGAAGTTTAGTGGCACCTGGGTAGCTAATTTGGTTGTCTGCCTGTGGCTCGAGTCATGATCCCAGGGTCCTGGGATGGAGCCCCACGTTGGGCTCCCTGCTCAGCAGGGAGCCTGCTTCTCCCTCTCCTCCCTGCCTGTGCTCTCTCTCACTATCTCTGTCTCTCTCCCTCAAATAAATAAATATAATCTTTTTTAAAAAAAAGTTTAAGTACATGGTGAGCCCAACCAAATGATTCACCACTTTGCCAACTGAAACAACCTTTTTAATAATGTCATTTGCACTTTATTCAGATAGTAGTGTCATCACAGAGCTGGAATATAATATAGGTAAGTCATAGAGCCTCGTAGGCTCTCAAACACGGTCTCTTTCAAGAAGCATTACTTTTTCAAAATGTTAAAACTAGTCTCTTTTGAAGGACCAGATATGTTAAGTAGTCCCAATGACAAATACACTTGCATTTTTCAAATATCAGACAATTCAGTTATTCACAAAACATCATGTCAAGAATTTCCAGTCATGAGTACTCATTCATTCAACCCAACATTTACTGATCACCCATTACAGATAAGCACCTGCTCTGTCATAAATATAGAGATAGAAAATATATTCTCTGCCCTCAAAAGAGGAAATATTGGGGAGCCTTTAGGGGTACATTGAAGTTGCCTAGTAAGAAGGACAAGGAAGAGTATTCGGACAGCCAAGTCAACAGGCAGGTATACAATTGAAATGCCTTTTGGAGGGGCGAGGCTCAGGAAAACAGATTCAAACACAAAGGGCTTCATGTATCATAGAAATGATTTAAGGTCTTATCCTAGAAGTTACGGGTACTTAATGAAGGACTCTAAGTAGATAATTGATTTGCTTTTTCAGTCATATCTACAGTCATACACAAAAAATGGGCACATCTCAAAAAATTTGATATAGAGGCGCCTGGGTGGCTCAGTCAGTTAAGCGTCTGCCTTCAGCTCAGGTCATGATCTCAGGGTCCTGGGATCGAGCCCCACATTGGGCTCCCTGCTCAGCGGGGAGTCTGTTTCTCCCTCTGCGTCTACCCCTCTCCCAGGTCATGCTCTCTTGCTCTCTAGCTTTCTCTCTCTCAAATAAATAAAAATCTTTAAAAAATGTTTATATAAAACATTTGGTTCAATAAGCATTGATTAAGTACCCACCACCCTCAATCAATTATGCTTTTTCTAATATAAAAAATGTCTAAGTGGGGAATGCCTGGGTAGCTCAGTTGGTTAAGCGTCTGCCTTCAGCTTGGGTTGTGGTCCCAGGGTCCTGGGTTGGAGCCCCACATCAGGCTCCCTGCTCAGCGGGGAGCCTGTTTCTCTCTCTCCCTTTTTCTCTGCCTCTCCCCCTGTTTGTGTTCTCTCTCTCTCTCTGTCAAATAAAATCTTTTAAACATTTAAAAAATGAATAAAAAATGTCTAAGTCAATATAATATACAAGGCACTGTGTATTCTGGGGACTGTGAGAGATGTAACACAGCAAACACAAACTCTGCCTTTAAGAAATGTGATTTCCAGCTAAAATTCTAAGATACGCTTTAAATGTATGCTTATTTAAGTAAAATCCACCTTATTGCAGAGAATCTACACTTAGAATCATCATGACACAGACCAGTAAACGGGGCACACTCTCATGTCAGTAATGTATTTGCAGTATTCTTATTTACATCATTTTGCAAATTTTAAGCAGTAAATACAAATGACCTGTTGCCCAATAATCAGAAATGATATTTGTACTTATCACAAGTTCCTCTACCCCAGGGTAGCTTTTTTGAAAACAAAAATATTAGTCATCTGTGTTTTCATCCCTTATGCATTTATAGAAATGACAGAAGAGGTTTTTTGTGTGTTTGTTTAATAGTAACCCAAGGGCACTCTCCTTAGAGGATTCTGTCTATAATCATTATCCCTTGGGCATTACCCACTCATCAAATTGTTACATTTCTGCCCACCTAGCCAAGAATTGTTTCTGAAACAAGAAGTGGAATTTTTATTTCAGATCCCTTGTAACTTCCTTAACTGAACAGATGACAATGCAGGTTATTACCCCTATGACATTGGAACTCTTAAACTATCTGTTCTCATATTATTTTGCTGCCCAGAATTAAATGCCTACCAAAGCAAAAGAAGCTCATAAACCAAGACGTTCGTCTCTGCACATTACTGAGAATTCACATTCTGTTCTGCTGGTTTCTGGGCTAGGTCTCACCACTCCCCCCACTGCACCCCCTTCTAGACGTGGCTCCTAGCAGCTCTCCTCCAGCCCCTTGTCAGCCCACACCTCCTTCCCCAGCTTTGCCTTTCCTCACATCTCCTTAAGTATCTGAGGGTAAGTTCAAGTGAATCATGATACACTTCCACCTGCTTGCTCCTGAGACTTAGACTAATACCTCCACTTTACAACCAGGGAACCTGAGTCATTCCAAATGATCTCCTGTACCCTCTGCCTCCCTTCTTCTTTACAAAGTGGATTTTTCTTCGACATGAACTGTGTCCTCTTTTTCTCTCCCAACAATCTTATCTCTGATTTGGACCCTTCATAATTTTATATTTGGCCTATCTTTTCTTCACCCTTAGTTCCTAGAGCATATCTTCCTCC
This sequence comes from Mirounga angustirostris, assembly GCF_029215605.1. Classification (NCBI taxonomy): domain Eukaryota; kingdom Metazoa; phylum Chordata; class Mammalia; order Carnivora; family Phocidae; genus Mirounga; species Mirounga angustirostris. The sequence continues at coordinate 43,036,578 of NW_026991716.1, read as the reverse complement.
TTTTCCATTTTTCCTTCCCCACCCCTTTTATCTACTTTATACCACATCTTTTCTAACTCTTTAACACTGTTGCGGGATTGTCAATCCAATCTGCCCGGTCTAGTAAACCTGATATAGGTAGCCTCTTTGACCTCCTAACCCTCCCTCACCATTAAATATCTTTTCAAAAAATAATCTTCCACCTTACTGAGACTATTTTGAGGTAACGGTTGTTTACACATTAATATATATAATCTCAGTGAGTTCCTTAAAATAAATCAGTAAAGTAGGCAATATTATTTCTAGGTTCACAGTGTTGGCAACAACAGCAACATTAATAACAGCTAACACCATCTGATCATTTTAAGTCTTGGGCAATGACTTACACACTTCATATATCTCATCTGACATGATACTCACTGCAAGACTATGAGTCATAATATTATTATCCCCATTTTAAAGAGCAGGATACTAAGACCAGTAATTACCTTGCCTAAGATCACATAAATATTAAGTGGCAGAACCCAGGCTAATTCCATAGCTAATGTACTACCTTATCTCAAGTCAATTTGCTCCTTGAGCCATGATTTCGTCTTTTGTTTAAAGAGGTGGAGGAAAGAGAGAAAGGGTGAGAGAAGGATCTAAAGGGATCTTTCTTCAATGATCTGTTGTAAAAATCAACCAGGAAAGGGCCTGGCACAGAGTAGATACTTGATGCTAATTTCTTTTCCCACCTTCAAGCATTCACTGAAGACCTACTCTGTCCTGTACAAGGTGCTTGTGTAGATGGATGCAGAGAAATGATAAAGGAGATATCATGGAGCTTATGGTCTAAGGAATGAAGCTGCATTTCCCAAGTACACAATATAAATCATCTGTATTAATTCTCATATGCCATCTGCTACATGACTTTCTTAAATGTGTTCTCTCCTTCTTCATAAACATTGTCCTTCTACTTCTCCTAAAACATTTGGTGTGTTTTCTTTTGTAATACAACTTCCATTTCCTGTTACGATGGTGATGTCCTTGAAGACCCGGACTATGCCTTACCTGTGTTCTGCATTCTTGCCAACTATTAACACACAGGAGGTACTCGATAATTATGCCCTAAATTTAACAGTAGAAAAACACTGTAAAATTATTTCTCTGTGTCCTCAAGATTTCAAATCAAGGAACTATTACTTCAGTGATTAGATCAGATTTTTCTTCTTACGAATGCTGTCTTATAAATGAGTTCTTCACCACTCCGCAACAAACTCTTCCTGGAGACGATTAGCCAAGGTGTGATTACCTAAGATAGATCCTTAACCAAGTGGTCCCTTATCTTTTTTAGTGAAGGCAATCCCTGTTAAAGAATTAAGAAATCGTTTTAAGTTCATTTTTTACATACCTAAATTTCTTGGAAATGTTATCTCCAAAAACCTGAAGAAGTATATTCAGAATAAATGCATTCCATTTATTACAAGGTCATATTTTTTTCGAAGAATTATGGGGTGGGAGGAGGTAGTGAATTAATGCTGATCGTGTAAGGGAAATGCTGGTACAGCCTTATCTGCTCCATAGTCCACACCGGAGCAGCCCCTCCCCAAGGCAAAGTCTGGCTTCCATCAGCCCAGCCTCTGCGCAGACATGTTGTTGTGTTTCTATACACGAGAGCATGTTCTCTTTCCATCATGGACTCACCATCTGATTCTTCAAGCCTTACCTCTCACCCCTAAAGAGTATACGAAGAATGGAGAAATCCAGGCCGTTACAACACTACAAGGCTGTGCGCAAGACCTATTAACATGACCTGCTGATTAGGACGTTAGTCACTCCCTACCCATGAGCAGTGTGCGGTTTTACCTCAGATCAGGTTAGAAACGAGAACCCAGAATTTGGAGACAGGCTCAGTGTTTCAGAATCTGATTAAACAGAGCATTTACAAAGCAGAAAGATGTTGTGATCACCACGCAGCAGAGTTTTGTTAAAAGACAAAGCCCAGGGAACTGATATTAATGCCAAGGGAAACAGCTTTGTAGGAATTCCCATTTCTAATGGAAGTCCACATTCAGATCTCTCTTCCCCAAATGAAAATGTTAGTTAATGGGTCTATTTGAATATGCTTTAAACCAAAATGAAAGGGAAAGGAACTTTATGGCAGACACTTTGTAAAGACAGGAATTGAAAGCGCTTGGGGACGGTTTCCTTTCTGGGGGAAGAACCCTGAGAAAGAGGAACTCTCTAAACAAATTTATTGAGAGAGACAGTAAGAGGCCTGAGAGGGAAGCTCTCTCACGGACTGATTGATTGATTCATTGATTGATTCATTCATTCATGTTGAGAGGAGAATGGTTTTTTGTTTTTTTTAAGATTTTATTTATTTATTTGTTTGTTTGTTTGTTTATTTATTTGTGAGAGAGACAGCACAAGTTGGGGGACAGACAGAAGGAGAGGGAGAGGGACGAGCAGACTCCCTGACAAGCAGGGAGCCTAATGTGGGGTTTGATCCCAGGATCAGGAGATCATGACCTGAGCTGAAGTCAGACCGTTAACCAACTGAGGCACCCAGGCGCCCTGAGAGGAGAATGTTTTAACCATAACTCAGGATGACTTTTTTTGTGAAGTAATAAATTGAAATCAAATATATCAGTATAAATTTAAAAATCGGCCTATTCTTAAATCCATATTTTAATCACACCCACATTCTTATGCTTTTCTTTCAGATTATGTAAAAAATACTTGTACAAAATTCAAATAATACAAAAATGTGTAAAATAAAAGGTAAAGGTCTCAAAGAATCCCACATTTCAGAACAACCACTATTAACAGTTTGATTTATATTAACTGGAATTTTTGTTCATGTTCTTACATGTAAATGGCTTATAATTATACTACACGTATTGCTCAGCAACTGTACTTTTTCAGTCCATCCATAGGCATATTCCCATGTCAATGCATATGTTTATTTCCATATTAAGTCATTGCTCCAAATGGTGCATTCCATTTTTTTTTTTCCTGACCATGACCAAGTCTCTATTAATGGCCTTTTGAATTATTTACAGGTTGTTTTATTTTTTGGTACTGTAAATACTGCCTCAGTGAATATCTTTGTACATATGTTTTTGCACACTTTGAAATTTTTCACAGAAGTGGAATTGATAGATCAAAAGCCATCCAAAAATGTTGTACCAATTACTGTTTTTCGACAATTTACACAACCACCAAAACAGAATATTAACAATCTTAATTTAGTCCATATAGTAGGAGAAATAGTGTTCCCTATTGTTTGAATTTATATCAAGGAGGCTGAGAATCTTTTTTGATTGACTACTTTTATTTCTTCATCTAAAAATTGCCAACCCACCAAGGCACATTCTCAGTTCATTTTTCTATTTTTGTTATTTATCATTTTCTCACCGATTTCTAGGAACTCATATCTAGGGATATGAGTAATTTTTCCTGGTATCCACTTGCCCTTAGATCCATTTCTCCTTTTCCCATTGGTGTGTATGGAGTGGTGGGGAGATATGGTGTGCTGACCCATGCAGATTGCTTTCCCAGTTGGCTTCCAGCTGAGTTTGGACAATGAGAGTCCCTGGTGGAAGACTGGAAGGTGTGGAAGGCAGAATAATGGCCCCTCTAAGAGGCCTAGGTCATAATCCCTAGAAGAACATGTATGCTATGTGACAAAAGGGAATTGGGTTGCAGATGGAATTATGTTTGCAAATCAGGTGACCTTAAAGAGAGCATCCTGGGTTATCCAGGTGGGTCCAGTGTAATCACAAGGATCCTTGAAAGTGGGAGAGGGAGCTGGAAGTGGGAGAATCAGAGAGATGGTACTATGAGAAGGACTTAACAGTCATTGCTCTCTTTGAAGATGAAGGAAGGGGCCATGATCCAAGGCAGGTGGCCTGTAGAAGCTGAAAAAACCAAGGAAACAAATACTTCTCGAGAGCCTCCAAAAAGAAATACAGCCCTACTGACATCTTGTTTTTAGCCTACTGAGTCCTGTTTCAGACATCTAAATGCCAGACTGTAAAATAGTAAATATTTATTGTTTTAAGCCACATAATTTGTGTTGGTTTGTTATAGCAGTAATAAGAAACTAACACAGGGTCCAGAGAAGGGATAATCCACCCCTAGCTCCTAGGTCAAGTAGCATGTCCAGCATTCACTATGTCCCTCTGGCTTCTGTTTCCACTAGAAAGGCCTGCATCATTCTGGTTTCAGCCCTTGGCTCCTGGGCTCTGGGAGTACTGCATCTTCCATTTTCCCCTCCAGTTCAGGGGCCAAGAGGCTACTTGCTCTTGAGGTGCTTACCATCCTCTTTTTGGCTTTTTGCCTTTTGCGTCAGCAATGAAAACAATTCCTGTACTAGATTCTCTATGTTTCAGATATTTAGAGATCTCTTTTCCTGGTTGGATCCTGTTTGATAGAGTCTGTACAAGGGAGTTACAGATGTTTTCCCAACTTGATATTGGGGTTTTTGTTTTGTTTTGTTTTGTTTTGCTTTTGAAAGTGTTTTTAGGCCATTCAGAAGATTTAACCTTGCATGTTTAACTACATGTCAATCTTTTTGTAATGACTTTTTTTAAAAAAATTTTTTAGAGGGGTGGAGGGGCAGAAGCAGAGGGAGAATCCTAAGCAGACTTCACACCCAACATGGGGCTCTACCTCATGACCCTGAGATCATGACCTGAGCCAAAATCAAGAGTCAGATGCTTAACAGAATGAAACACCCAGGCACCCCTGTAATGACTTTGGAGTTTTATGTTACAGTTGAAAGGCCTTTTCTCATAAAAATAATCTATCATTTAACATAGTTTCAAAATGTTCATTGATAAGTAATATATAATCACAAAAGTATGTATGTCATAAATGTACAGCTTGCCTAATTTTCACAAACTGTAAAAGCTCTAGTCATTCTAATTTCACTTTTTACACTTAAGGTGGTATGTTTGGATTTGATTTAGGCTGGATAGAGTGATATTGGAATTCAGGTTTGTTTACCCTTCAATGACAAGCTCTTCCTAATGTTTGAGAACAGTAATCCATATTACTCTTACAGATCTTAAAGCCACCTGTATCATATTCTTAATCTGTATCACCTTGATCAATTTCTGGAGTCTGATCTATCTATACCTGTGTTTGTATTTCACTATTTCTTAATGTTTTAATATAAAATTGTGAGTGCAAAAGTAGGTGACCAGAGAGAGAGCTGACGATACTGATCTAATCAGGTATGTATACATACCCTAATTACTCATCCTCAGAATATATACTGTTTTAAATGTGTAGAATTACAAAAGGGCCTTGCCTCTGCAAGAAAGAGTGAGTCAATATCAAAAACAAGCTCTAGGTCAGGTAACATAGTTGTTAATAAATTGTCATGTACAACTCTGTGCAGATATTTATCTTTCTACTGCCAGTTTAGCCAGGACCTGGCACATGTAAATATTTAGTAAATATGTGCTTCCCAAGCCTGATTGAACATTAAAAGTATGCCAGACATACATTTTGACTAAATTCTAAGTGAGTATAAAAATCAGTCTTCATCAGAACTCACATGATCAAATCTGGGTATGGCCATATAATTGAAATGATCGCATACACAAATAAATCTGAACTTTCATTAAAAATTACTACTCCAGGGGCGCCTGGGTGGCTCAGTCGGTTAGTGGCTGCCTTTGGCTCAGGTCATGATCTCAGGGTCCTGGGATCGAGTCCCGGATCGGGCTCCCTGCTCGGCGGGGAGCCTGCCTTTCCCTCTCCCCTCTGTCTGTCGCTCTGCCTACTTGTGCTCTCTCTCTATCTCTCTGTCAAGTAAATAAATAAAATCTTAAAAAAAAAATTATTACTCCAATTGAACAAGAAATTCATCTATCTTGGAAACTTTTTGCAAACGGATGTTGGGCAAAATGCCCAATTATTTTATGGTAAGTTTGAATGGTAATTTGAAAATGAGATATCAATAAAAGCTAATTCTTCCTTAAAAATCTTCCTTAAAAAATTAAGGAATGACCGAGCCATCCAGGCACCCCAATATTTATTTTTATACTCAAAATAGTTCATTGCATTTTCAGCTTCTAGAAGGCACCTATATTTCTTGACTTATAGTTCCTTTCTCTGTCTTCAAGATCAGCAACTTTGCATCTCTCCAGTCATTCTTCAGTTGTCACATAATCCTCCAACTGACTCTTCTGCCCCTCTCCTCCACATTTAAGGATCCTTGTAATTACATTGGGCCCACCTGAATAATCTAGGGCACTCTCCCTATTTTAAAATCAGTTGATTTGCCTCATTAATTACATCTTAATTGGTTTGGGGGTTTTGTTTTTGTTTTGGGGTTTTTTTTGGCTATTAAATGCAGCATATTCACAGGTTCCAAGGGATTAGCACATGAATATTTTGGAGAGCTATTGTTCAGCCTACTACAGCATACACATTTAGATACATTTTATCAGCCAAGATTCAACTGCAGAGAATATAATCTACTCCAGTTAGCTTAAGCAGAAAAAAAAAAAATCTATTTCAATGGCCTCAGAACTGATGGTTGAATAACTAACTAGATTTCAGCTAAGCTTCCAGGAGTCATTTCCAAAGAACACAGTGCAAAACTAGGTGACCAGAGAGAGAGCTGACGATACTGATCTAATCAGGTATGTATACATGGAATCTGGAGGCTGTGGGTAAGGCTGTTGTCTGTAAAAGTTACATCACCTCCACTACAATCAGAAAGCTGCCTCTGCTAAATTGGAAATCCAGTACTACACTGCTGAATTGTGCAGCCTCTGCCGTTATTCACACCAACAAAATGGATGCCTCTTGCTGTCTCTCCTCACTTAGCTCAGTTTCAAAATTAAGTGTCATGCAAGTGCATCTGATGAGAGGAACCTAAATCACAGCAGGAACTCTGATTATAATGGAGTCTGGCTGATGTTACTTTTAGTTTTCCAGCTCCTGCCACACAGGAAGGCATGATAGCAAGAGGTTAAGAATGGATATTAAACAAATTAACCAAGATATCTGCTAGATGCATACATGATATGTTTGTGGAAGGAAATATAAGAAGCCAGTAGAGTGGATGCATCCAGGAAGGGGAGTTTGAGTGATTGGAGTCTAGAATAGGAGGGACACTTTATTTTCACTGTACATCCTTTGTAACTATTGAAATTGGTACTTTGCACATGTATTTGTTTTTTTCACAACTAAATAATTTTTAAATAGTACAGGGCAAAACAAAACCAAGTAAGCTAAAATAAAAATAAAAAGATCTCCAATGATTCTAATACAGCTAGTCCACAGACCAGGGTAACCACCTCAATTAATAGTTGCTCAAATTAATGTATTTTCAATTTGGTCTAGTTGAGGAAGAGCATAGTTAGCTGCAGAGTAACTGATAATTATTGGATTTTATTTTATATTTTATTATTTTGACATCATCTGTAGGTAAAAAAGTAATCTTTAATCACTTGGGGAAGGCTAACCTTTGGATTGAGCTCCATAGCCAGAAACCACATTTCCCCTGTTGGCACCTGTAAGGATTGCAGGCATGATGCCAGAAAGCGAAGAGTTCTGTAGGATGGTCTTACAAAACTAAAACCTATTAAACCATGAAAATACTTTGAGGAGTAAAGGAAACATAATGCTGAGCCTGAGGGACTAGAAAAAGGCTTTATTTAAAGAAATGGGGACAGAAATGGGGAATCCAGAGGATGTGGTATTTTGGCTGGGGAAGATAGTGAGTTGATTTATGCAACATCAGGGTTGGTAGCTGGGGATGGTCTTTCTAATAGCACAGTCTGAGCAGTCAGTTGAAATGAGGAACTGAAATTTAAGAGAGGGCAAATCTGCTGGACATATGCATTTAATAATCATCAAGCACATGTAAAACCTTTATTATAAAGGTCTTGATGAAATCTGGTTTACCACAGGCTCAAACCATGTTTCCAGTGTATGTAGTGATAGGAGTTTCACTCTTAGTAATATAAAAAGAAACCTGTCAGTGGGAATTGAGTAGAAATGGCAACTGAGGCTTTCTCTCTGGGAAATGTGGCATACAGCTCTAACCATAATCAAGTTGTTGATCGCTCTGGGCAGATGTCACTGAATTGGCCTGTGGACTCCCAGGGGCTAAAGGAGTAAGTGGAAAACCGTCTAGTCAGCTGCGCACCATAGTGCGGCACCCAGGAGAAGGTACACTGTGATTTCCCTTCTACAGCAATCGAGAGCTTTCTGAGAAAATAAGACTTCATTCTTTTTTTCCAGTTTTATTGAGGAAGAGTTGGTACAGAAAAAGCTGCACATAATAAATATATACAACTTAGTTTGGACATGTGTATACATTCTTGTTACCATCACCACAATCTAGGTAATAAATATATCCGTCACCTCCACAAGTTTCCTTATGTTCTCCCCACCTTTTTTTTCTTATGGTACCATGAAATTGACCCTCTCAATGAAGTTTTAAGTGCACAATAACTTATTGTTAACTATAGGCATTGTGTTCTACAGCAGATCTCTGGAATTTACTCATTACTTCTGACTCAATGATAGTCACAACCCTTTGGAATTGGGCCATTAATTGATCAGGAAAAGGAGACTTCAAATAGGTCTTCTATGTCCCCCTCCCCACCCCACCCCCCCCCACACACACTTAAACCAGCTGTTGAAGAGCTGCCTGCAAAAGTTAATCACTGACTAGAACCAGAGAGACATTTCTCGGCTGCTCTCAATACTACAAGATGTGACTCTAGAAATCTGCATATATACTCATGATTCCTTGGAGAATTCACTGGGTGTGGAGGAAGAAATCGCTTCAAGCAGTGACCTGACCCATGACCAGAAATCTGACTCCACCAGAGAAGTTGTAGACACTCTCAGATGCAATCTCAGCCGGTGAACAGGAAGAGAAGCAGGGCCGCCTGCCTGGGGCTGAGGTGTCCAGGTCCCCAGATGACTCAGGCTTTTTCTAAGGTGGACAGGAGGAATGCTACTGCGGGACTATGCATAGAGGTGGCTGGTGACCTTCCTGTTGTGCCCAGTATTAAAAGTTTTGCTTTGTCAATAATTTTTAAGGTCAGGATGCTGGGAAATGTGGATGTTGGCACCAGGTATCAAATAGAATAGTCCTGTCGCCAAGATGTTCACCTCTGTGGTATGATTTCACTTTGCTGAGAGTCTGAAAGCATCTGCTCAAAATTACTTCCTGATCTCCTGAGGCAAGGGAAACAAAAGCAAAAATAAGCTATTTGGATTTCATCAAAATAAAAAGTTTCTGCACAGTGAAGGGAACAATCAACAAAACTAAAAGTCAGCCTACAGAATGGGAGAAGATATTTGCAAATAATATATCTGATAAAGCATTAGTATCAAAAATATATGAAGAACTTATAAAACTCAACACCCAAAAAACAAATAATCCAATTAACAAATGAGCAGAAGACATAGACATTTTTCCAAAGAAGACATACAGATGGCCAACAGTCACATGAAAAGATGCTCAACATCACTTATTATCAGACAAATGCAAATCAAAACTATAATGAACTATCACCTCACACCTGTCAGAATGGCTAAAATTAACAACACAAGAAACAACAGGTGTTGGGGAGGATGTGGAGAAAAAAGAACCCTCTTGCACTGTTGGTAGAAATGCAAACTGGAGCCCACTCTGGAAAACAGTATGGAGTTTCCTCAAAAAGTTAAAAATAGAACCCCTATGATCCAGCAATTGCACTACTAGGTATTTACCCAAAGAATACAAATACTAATTCAAAGGGATACATGCACCCGAAATGTTTATAGCAGCATTATTTACAATAGCCAAGACATGGAAACAGCCCAAGTGTCCATCGACTGATGAATGGATAAAGATGTGGTATATGGTACACACACACACACACACACATATAGATAGAGATAGAGATACACACACACTGGAATATTATCCAGCCATAGAAAAGAATGAAATCTTGCCACTTGCAACAACATGGATGGAACCAGATAGAGAGTATTATGTTAAGCAAAACAAGTCACAGAGAAAGACAAATACCATATGAATATTATAACACTATGCTAACTAACTGGAATTTAAATAAAAACTTAAAAAAAATTACTTCCTGTAACTCCTCCTGAAGTTCATTGAACACAGAGGGGCTGTGCCCTGTTTTGTGAGCCTCTTAAGGGCTTTCTTATCGGGGAGGGAGTGGATGGAATATGTTCCATGGCCGGCAAGGGAGGGGAAGAAGAGCCGGAAAGAAAGTTCATTAGGGCAATGGTTCTATATATATTATTATTTTAAGCAGTGGAGTCTCCTTTATTTTTCCAGACAAAATTTTATGTACAACCCGGACATAGAAAAGCAGAGCTTTTGTGTTTGGGGCTAGACTGTTGGGATTTTGGTCCCTCCTGCTAGACCCCAAAAGTTGGACCTCCTAAATTTTAAAAACTATTGCAAAGTAGCAAGTGTTCTCCTTTAAAATGTAAAAACCCATGCAACAACTATGTTAAGCCAGAATCTATCTATTGATAGTTTAACACCCCTTAGTGTGAATTAATTTCAATCAGATTTCTGTTTTTCCTAATAAATGGTTGAATTAAATTCACTAGAGAATGTTAATTTTAATGAAGTAGAAGGAAAATAAAATTAGTTTTGAAGCATGTGACATTATGAGGTACAGTAGACATGATGGCATGTCTCAGGAGGGGTTTGAGCCTGGTTTTGATTACAAAGACAAAAAATTAGGATACTGTGACCATGAGGAGTAGCTTACTGCAATCTTATGTGGTACTTAGGCCAATTATTGCCTAATTCCTCATTTAGGACATGGCCATAATAATAGTACATATCTTATAGTGTTCTGAGGATCAAATGAATTGATATTTTTTAAACCTTAGGACACTGTCTGACACATAGTGAACACTCTAAGTTTGGGAATCAACCATTCATGACTCAGGATTCATAGTAGCAAAAAGTATCTCTGCCCTAACTGTGACACACACTAAATCAATTACACAAAAGCTATCACTGTACTTTTATTTTACTCAGAAATAATGTGATAAAAGTTGGTATGTAATCTTTACCAATACAGTCCTAGAGAAACCAAAAACCTTTGACATCAGAGATTACTACTATAAAGAATAATTCGCTGTATGAGAAATATTGAAGGGAAAGAGTATGAAAATTTTTTCATCTGCGTAATAAAAGCAAAAGTTTGTCACCAAAAAGTATCCTAGTGCAAAGAATTATCGAGTGTAGTCTATTTGCCAATATGAAGTAAAAATTCAATTCGTGTGTTCTGGAAATAGAAAATGATTTAATAGAAAAGAAACTTCCAAGTACTAGCAGATGATCAAGAAATTTACCCAAGATTTAGAGATACAACTTCTGATTATTCTGATGATTTTAACTTCCTTATCCCTGTAATTTTGTAATAGAAATGTGGAAGGACAGAGTTTCTCTGCTGAAAGAGGCCGTAAAAGGCATTTGGTCCAACTATTTATCTGGTTATTCAAGCTATCCTTGCCAAGTAGAATTCAGTCTATCCTTCAACCCTATCTTTAATTGGGAATTCATTGCTCCTTGAGGCAAAGAAAACTTTCTTCAGATACCTCTGAATAATAGAGTTATTTATATTACTGTGTTTTACTCTGCCTTCATAGGGCCTAACAGAATAAGTCTAACCCTTTCTCATTGGTCCCTTTAAAAATGTGAAGAGAGGGGTGCCTGGTTGGCTCAGTCAGTAAGGCATGTGACTCTTGTGAGTTTGAGCCCCACATTGGGCAGAGATTAAAAGATGTGAGGATAGGGGTGCCTGGGTGGCTCAGTTGTTAAGTGTCTGCCTTTGGCTCAGGTCATGATCCCAGGGTCCTGGGATCAAGCCCCGCATCGGGCTCCCTGTTCTGAGGGAAGCCTGCTTCTCCCCCTCCCACTCTCCCTGCTTATGTTCCCTCTCTAGCTTTGCCTCTGTCAAATAAATGAATAAGGTCTTTAAAATATAAAAATAAAAATAAATAAAAGATGTGAGGATAGTCTCTTACTCCTGAGTCTTCACTTTTCCACCTTGACATCCCCAGTTCCTTCAACCCTTTCCAGCTGATGTGTTTTATGTGTCTTTCCCCTCCTGGTTGATTGTCTCCATTCCAGGTTTTTCCACAAACTTTTAAAATGCATCCAATGTCCTGACTAGTGCAGAAGACAGAAATCTACCACCTACCATTCTAGACCCTCTACTTCTATCAATGAAGCAATGAATGCGTTTGGTGACTGAATCTTACCCATCTGTTCCTGTGGTAGAGTAGGATTTGGGGTTTCAAGTGTGATTCATTTTGTCCCCGGTAAAAGTTAAATTCAACTTCTAGCATCTTTTTCTTTCGGATTATAATTTACTGCCATTCAACCCACTCACTCTATCAGTTTCATGCCCCCTGGAAATCTGACAAATGGGTCTTCACTAATACAAAATTTCTAGTAGCGTCAAGGACAAAGACAGCTCTGCACCACACTCTCTTTCCATGCGGACATTGATACCATTGCTATGCTTAATCATCTGAATATTGGCAGCATTCTACGACTAGACAGGACTTACAAGTAGCCAAAGCAGGCAGGTGCTTTCAAAGGCATCAGGTTTTCCCAAACTGTCAGAATGCATCTCCAGTTCATTCTCAACACTTTGGGTTCTAATAGTGTCTGAGATTTTTCTTCTTTTTTTTTTTTAAAGATTTTATTTATTTATTATTTGAGACAGAGAGAATGAGAGAGACAGAGAGCACATGAGAGGGGGGAGGGTCAGAGGGAGAAGCAGACTCCCCGCTGAGCAGGGAGCCCGATGCGGGACTCGATCCCGGGACTCCGGGATCATGACCTGAGCCGAAGGCAGTCGCTTAACCAACTGAGCCACCCAGGCGCCCGATTTTTCTTCTTATTAAATTGAGCTACCATCTGGGATGCCTGGATGGCTCAGTCTGTTAAGCATCTGCCTTTGGCTCAGGTCATGATCCCAGGGCCCTGGAATCAATTCCCCCATCCGGCTCCTTGCTCTGTGGGGAGCCTGCTTCTCCCTCTGTCTGCCGCTCCCCCGGTTTGTGCACGCTCTCTCTCTCCGACAAATAAATAAAGAAAATTTTTTTTCAAAAAAGAGCAAGTGCTCTTTCTCAAATAAATAAATAAATCTTAAAAATAAAATAAAATGAGCTAGCACCTAATAGCACCAAATCCTTCAGTCTTATCTGAGTGTAAATTTATCAGCAAATTCTGGGACAGCAGATTTTCACAGGGAGTAGATTGGAGACAGCAGGAAGGCCCAGGGTATCTGAGAAGTAAGGGAATTTGAAAGAAATTTGGAAATGCCCTAGTAAATTTTACTTCAGCTTCTTCAATGTTTTTGGACCACAAACTCTTTCCACAGTAATATATGATTAAACTTTTGTATGAATTTAAAAATAATCTCACCTTTTTCTATGATATAATGCAGAACTTTATAGTGGGTAGTAGGTCTCAGATGAGTGATAAACGAAGTGATAAAGTAGTAAGTGAATCTGGGCTCCATAACCACAGCCCTGCAGACTTTTTAAGAAACAAAACTCAAATACTAAAGAAGAGGTTTTAAATTTTAAATATTTTATTTTAGGTCAGCATAATATTTAATATTATATTAGGAAACTCATTGTATATTTTCCTTAATGATGGCCATCACATGTGAAGATATCCAATCTTTTCCTACTTCACAAATAGGAATTATCTAATTATCTAATAATTAAATAAATTAGATAAGTATTAGATCATTTTAATTTTATAAGGAACATTTACTTACCAACAAATAAATTTTAAAAGATTTATTTACTTTGGGGAAAAATTTAACTGTTATGGCATCAAAAATTGATAAATGCTCTCATAAATTGGTGTTTTGAATTTTTGCACTTTCCACGTAAGAGAAAATCAACTGCTCTTTTCTCTTTTGTGTTTTGTTTACAAATGATGAGGTAACAGGGGTTGTAAGCACCTCCCTGCAAATGACACATGTGTGAACAGTCATGTCCAATAATTGAAAAGTCGGAATGGCTGTAATCCTTGCACTTGTTTTGTATTTAAGTTTGATTTTTTAAAAAGAAATCAATACATTTGGATATACTATTTGAGAATTTGATTTGATGACTGTATCCTGATGGATCTGGAGAGGATCAATCTGAGACTTGGAGAATTAGTATCGTACTTATGGTCCTCATTGATAATCTTGTACTTTGTCATTAGTATTTCTTTTGTTTCTGAGTTATTAGCTAACAATGCAATATGAGTATAACATTATAAGAATAACAGAATGATGTAAAGCTGTATATCCACCAAAAACTTCATAGTGAGCAGCAGGTCCCAGCTGAGTGATAAACCAACTGACAGAGTAATGAGCAAGTGCATCTCAACACCATCAACCAAAATCCTGTAAACTTTTTAAGAAATAGTAGGATAGTAGATCCTGACACTGCCTTTAACAACCTGATCTCTTATACTACTGGTTGGGAAACATTTCATAATTTTGCACATGATTGAGAAGTTCAAAGAAAAGTAAAACCTAAATATCTTGAAACAAGCATGGTGAAAAGAAAAATAGGGGCGCCTGGGTGGCTCAGTCGTTAAGCGTCTGCTTTCAGCTCAGGTCATGATCCCAGGGTCCTGGGATCGAGCCCCACATGGGGCTCCCTGCTCAGTGGAGAGCCTGCTTCTCCCTTTCCCACTCCCCCTGCTTGTGTTCTGTCTCTCGCTGTGCCTCTCTCTGTCAAATAAATAAATAAAATCTTAAAAGAAAAAAAAAAAAAAAAACAAACCTCTGTCTACTCTCATTCATTAAACCTAGTGCTTCCAAAGTCAGTGAAAGATAACTAACATTGCATACTACCAAGAGGATGTAGTAAACTTATTCCGAATGTTGTGAGTCTTGAATAAAGTCTCAATTCAATTAAAAGACATCTTGAGACAGTCAGTAATCCTAGGCAACTGGTGAGTAAAACATTTAAAGTTTCCCCAGGTCAGAGCTTCTCCAACTATACTGTCCACCTACATCACATGGGGGTGTTACTGAAATGCAGATTCTGATTCAGCAGTTGGGAAGAGGGCAGCTGAGATTCTGGATTTCTAACAAATTTCCAGGTGATGCTGATGCTGCTGATCCAGCCACAGGGGATTCCAAGGCCCTCTCCAGAGCTAGCAGGAAAATGCTAAATAACCATGTTAACCTTATTCAATGAAGTGAAGTATACAGGAAAGCCATAAAGCGCAAACACAAGCTACTTTTTATATTAGGTACATTCTATCCATTTCCTTGTTTCAGTCCCTGGACCCTACATCTCCCTGGCAGGCATGAAACACCATCACCATCAGCAACAACAAGGACTCATGCTTACCCTAAATCCATCTGTCTCCTCTCTAAAGACACACCACCCACTGAACCATTATTTGAGATTTGCGAAGCCATGAAAGCTGTGGTTATATATAAACAAAAGCCAGTAAAGAAAGATAGGTATACAAATGGCAGGTGATGAGGAAAACCTGGCAGAAAAGGATCAGAGAACCTTTGTTAACTAGAAGAAAATCTCATATACTAACTCCTATTTGCTTTTGAGATCAGACGGGGATACTCGTTAAGGAAATGTTCATATATTTTCTACATTTGTAAATGAAAATGTCATATATTTGCATGAAAAGATGGAATGAATAAACAAATGCAATAAACTGTAAACTGTTACTGTTGGGGTGGGAATGGGGTTGGTTAAGGTGGATAATGGCTACAAACCATTATGGCACACCTACTGTATGAAAACTGCTTTACATAGCTCATACTTAATTTCCACTCAACCTTGAAAAACAACTACAGTACTGAAGTACCCATTTCACAGTTGAAGAATCTGAGACTCTGAGAGGTCATAGAAATTGGTGAAAACTGACCTAGATCTTACCTAGATACCCCTAAAAGTGAATCTTTATACTGAGCCTGCTGTCACATAACTTACTTGAATTTGAAAGTTCATTTTCTTTCCTTTTTCAAAGTTACCTTGAATCAATAAGCATTCATTGAAAGATTCAAACAGCATCGTTTTCCACCAACCCCTGGGTGATATATTTGAGATCCCACTACAAAGTTGGTGAACCGATCAAATCTGGATCCACCTGTCTGAGCTCCCAGCAGAAGCATCATGTGCCTGTGAGTCATGAGACGGGCCTGGCTGCTTCTGGCATGTTCACGAAATCTCAGATCTGCAGCCAGGAAGGAGGCTACAAATGAAGGGTTGTTTTTGTTTGTTATTTCTATTTAGTTTTGTCTGTTGATTTTGTTGTCCTTGCATGATCTTGGACGGAAATTTCATTTGATGTGCTATTTCCTAGACTCTGTGAGAAAGTTCATGTGCCCTTTCAGGGATTTCTAATGGTTTCTTGTTGGGTGCCAAAATGCCACTGAAACTCTCCTAGTCTCATTTAACTTCTTAGATCTCAGTGATTGGAAATTATAATGGTGGTTTGAGCAGAAAACCTTTGCCCTGGGGAAACAAATGGAAATACAAAGTACTTTGTCGAAGTCTTCTTGATAGCCTAAAACCGAAGATAACTTGTTTACCATGTAATTTAATATGGAAATTATTCAATGGCTGTAGTTTTTAGATCAGCAAAGATCAGAAAGAACTTTCTCCCCCACAGAGTTGCAGTTAGTAAAACTTGGCTAGGAGATTAGATTCACCTTGTTATGTCAACGCTGAGCATGCAAGAAAAAAAAAAAATTATAGCTGATTGGCTGCCAGCAGGCACAGTTTTTAACCCTTACTAGCTACACTCAAGAAACAGGACATATTCTTTTTAATTAGTTTTGTCTTCAGGTATCTGTGCAGAAGGAGCACTTGATACACAAAATTTAGAAAAGAAAGCTGAGCTAAGGACAGTGAAGCCGATGTTACTGAATGAAACTTAAATGCATTGTTCTTTTCATTCTTTGATCAAGTAGTTAACATTTTCTTAAGGAAACTTTTTTTTTTTTTTTTGGTCGTTTCTGGCATGAAGAAAGAAGACATAGAGTATATTAAAATACAAAATCAACCAGTGCCTCGGTGACTATTTTTGGCTAACTTCAAAGGTTGGTGTTCTGAATATTTAGGATTTTCGATCACAAATGCAGAAATTCTAGACTATTCACATCCAATTTCTAGACTACAATTTCCAGAAAAATATGAATGGCCAAGTAAATTGACCCTAATAAAATGATAATTTTCCCATGTCAAGTTCCTGACTAGAATGAGGGGTTGGACATACATTTAGATGTGATGGCAATTGTATTTTAAGAGAATGAGCAACTTAAACCCTGAACATTTCAAATTTTGAAATCATTAAAATAAGAACAACAGCAGAAAAGAACTAACCATGAGAATTTAAGCTATCAAAACAAAAACAGAAGCAGAATTTTGACTGTGCCTGATTTATTAAAAAACAAACAGAAGTTCTTAGATTTTTCTAGCCCAGAATCGTACAGGTCTGTCAACTTCTGTTTTGCTTAAATACTCAATAGTGTGGCCCTACAGCAAATTGGAAGCCTTTAGAAGACAAGGGTGATACTCTATCCATGTCAACTGTAAAAACCCAGAGTGGTTTGGTTTTTTTTTTAAAAGATTTTATTTATTTATTTGACAGCAAGAGAGACAGCAAGAGAGGGAATACAAGCAGGGGGAGTGGGAGAGGGAGAAGCAGGCTCCCCGCTGAGCAGGTAGCCTGATGCGGGGCTCGAACCCAGGACCCTGGGATCATGACCTGAGCTGAAGGCAGACGCTTAACGACTGAGTCACCCAGGCACCCCCAGAGTGTTTTTTTTATTTGAGCCACAGCATACAGAAGGGTGACAGGAAATTGATGGCACCATGTAAAAGAGGACAATGTAGCAACTTAGAAGAACTGTAACTCTAATTGCTCCTCCCACTGCTGGGAGAGAAGGATACCTTCTACGGGTTCCTTGCATAATGGTATCCCAAAATTCAAGGCTTTGTGTAATATCTGTCCAATTCTATCACTGATTGCCATGTTCAAATAATAGCATCCCATGTACAGCCCACTAACTTCATAGCCCAGCTAGTCTTTTCTTGTTATATATATTATTTGAAATTTTGAAAAGTTGATATTAAACTGACCTGAGAGGTCATTTTTTTTTTTACACAAAATTATTCATCGACTTGAAATGCACAAACACTTCACAAAATGGTGTCAGAAATCATTCATAAAAAAAACTAAACAAAAACAAAAAAAATTATTCATTCAAATATTTAATTGATATTTATTTGTCCTGTCCTATATGCCACAATTCTAAGCTCTAAGGAGATTTTCTTGCTCTAACATGTTTTTTAAAGATAAAATTTAAATTTGATTGATAATCCCTATTCATAATTTAGCTTGCCAAGATTTAAAGGACTTCATTCACAAAATCATGACCTAAAATGTATAAAATAAGAATATCTCAGTGTGACACTTTCTATATTCTAGAACAAATGTAAATGAGATAGAGTGGCTTAAAGCTGTCAGGAAGTTCAAAGTAGGCAAATATGGTAAAATTCCCACTTCCTCAAATGTTTAATATGCTTTTTCTATAAAAAGGAGGGAAAAATAAAACAAGACGAAATCAGAGAGAGAGACAAACCATAAGAGATTCTTAATCATAGGAAACAAACTGAGGGTTGCTGGAGGGGATGTGGGTGGGGGGTGGGGTAAGTGGGTGATGGGCATTAAGGAGGGCACGTGATGGAATGAGCACTGGGTCTGATATGCAATAGATGAATCACTGAACTCTACCTCTGAAACTAATAATACACTGCATGTTAATTAATTGCATTTAAATAAAATAAAATAAATGAAAAAAAGGGATCACCATGATCTACATTCTCATAAAACACTTAAAAAATATGAAAGCTACTTTGAAAATGTAATTATGCTTTCCAGATCATGAGCATAAATATAAGAGCATAAATATAAGAATTTCCAGAGCATAAATATAAGAATTCGGGTGTTCAAAACTGGGCAGAGGTGCAAGTGGGCTACTCCCAGATGGAAGAATGGAGCAGCACAGGAATCTTGAGATCCATAAGCAGGAAGGCAATAAAACAAAGGGTTGGGGGGGCTACATGTTGGGTAAGGCAGAGTGCCTACTAAAGACACTAACAAGGAGGCTAGTGGCAGGGACATAAGAGTTGACCTACTGACCCCAAAAGCTACTTTTCAGATTATTTTTCTCCTTTTCTAATACTTCCAATTCTATCTTTAGCCTTTCTGGATTGATCACTTAAGAGTTAATATTTTCTTCATCTTGTTTGTGAAACCCTTTACTTGTAAACTCTTCTTAATGTTCTTACCATTTAGGCATGTACCCTCAACCTTTAACCTGGTTGTGTTAAGGATAGATTAAATAACTCAAAACAAGAAATTTCTGAAACATCAGACAGGTCCTTTAGATTTGAAGAAGCCTCAGGCTCTCTCTGTGAAATGAAGGGGTAGGTAACGTACCAAACACAACAGAGACTATAACAGAAAACTTGGTTTTAGCTTGTTTGAACAACTGAGATTTATTGGCCCACATAACTGGAACTTCAGTGATTGAGCAGGCTTTGAGGTTGGCTTAATTAAGTAATTCCAGCAACTGTTTTCACAATTTTCCCAGCTAGGCGCATCTCTGAGTATTGGCTCATTTTCAGAGTAGCATCCCTCTTGGTGACAAATTTGGCTGCAGAATTTACAAGCTGCACATCTCCACCTCACAACATGGAGAAGAAGAGTGTCTTTTCTGGTATTCTCCTTTAAACAAGGAATATTCTTTTCCTAGAGGTTTCCAAAAACTTCCCTCCCTGTTGTCTCAAATTGGGTCCCATTCCAATGCCTACTCCATTGGATTAGTTTATGAGGGCTGCCAAAACAAAATGCCACAGACCATGTGGCTTAAAAAACAGAAATTTATTTTCTCACAGTTCTGGAAGTTAGAAGTCCAAGATCAAGGTTTCAATAGGGTTGGTTTCTTCTGCGGCCTCTCTCCTTGGCTTGTTGATGGCTATCTTCTCCCTGGGTCTTCTACTTCTCTTTCCTCTGTACGTGTCCGGTTCAATTTTTTCTCTTATAAGGACATTGGTCATATTGGACCGGGACCCACCTCAGTGATCTGCTTTTAACTTAATTACCTCTTTAAAGGACTTAGCTCCAAATAGAGTCACATTCTGAGGTACTGGGGATTAGTGTTTCAACATGTAAATTCTGGAGGGACACAATTCAGCCGGTAACACCCGTCCTAATAACAAGGATCCAGCTGAACAGATTAGCTTAGACTGAGATTCTGAACCAATGAGATCATTCCCACTGCTAAGTCAAGCCCATTGCCAAAACACACTGGCGGCATTGGAGAGGATGGAAGACCAGGTGAAAATTGGGCTGACAGAGGGAACAAGCAACCATCGATATTCATTATAGGACAGTTAGGCTAAGCAATTGCTAAGATTTGTCTCTCACTATAAAACTCAGTGATTCAAAATCCCAAGTATTTTTCCTCATCCTGTACTAAAAGTTAATTCAATACAAAGCAATAGGTGGAGCTTTGATAACAGTGGACCAGAAGTAGACGATCAAAAAGTTACATTACCAGAGAAGTCATCAGGGCAGGATGACATTTTCTTAGAGGTGTGGCTCTGCTTTCTGGAGAAAGTGACAACGGAAAACAAGACCGTGAGCTACAGTCAATGGCGGAGGAAGGAAATAAGGAATCACTCCGCTTTGTGTGGGGACGGGGAAAAGTGGCTCAGCATAGCCTACATCTCATTATTTTGAAGATGGTAAGAGTTCTGCAAATGTCACAGGATGCTGATAAAGACAGTTGACCGAAAACCTCTTCAGCTTTTGACTTGACCTTTGATTATGTTAGGTTAAGCCAGGAGAAATTGATGCTTAATAGGTTAAAAATGATTAACATATTGGCAATTTCATGGTTCAACCAAATAAAGGCCTTTCCCAAGAGGCCTTAAGGGCATGTACTCCAAAGCCTAGCAGCAAATATAAAGGATTTATGAAGGAAAATATATCTTAGAACATAAATTCGCTTTCAGCCTGGTGGCCTCCATAGACTCCATTTATGATACAAAATGATGAAAACAACAATCTTGACTTGTAGACAGAAAGCTAAATTATCTTTCACACAGTGTGTTTTCTTTATCTGGGGAATATATACGTCTGAAAGTATTCAAACAAACTAAGAAAAATTGTGGCATTTTTTAAAGCTTAGATATCATTCCCTGTTTACACTAACTGAATCCCCAGCTGTTGATGAGGAAAATTAATTTTCTGAGTTTTCTAAAAATAGTAGCAAAATGATTTCATTCCCTACCCCCACCATTCACCTTTCCTATCTTCTAACTTTGTTGGCATTGAAACCCCCACATTTGTCTAATGGGTCATTTGCTTTGTTTGGATCTCACATTAGAATTTGTTTTTAAATATTTAAGGTAGGTATTAAATGTCCCAGATAGGCTTTAATGGAAAAGAAAAAAATGGCCCCAGACAGATGAATCCCCAAAACTTTTGGTTTAGACTTTAGTCTCATTTTCTTTCCCCCAAGTATGGGCGGAGATTTAAACACTTCTTTCTCTTTATTCTACTGAAGTTATTTCATGTTCACAGAGATTTTATGTTGAAGAAGTTTCTTTTTATGATTTGATATCCCTCCCTTTATGTTTGATATACATAGGATTTACACTGATAGGGGAAATTAGAAGGCTCTCAAGAATATTTCCTATAAATTTCTAATAAGGAAAAACATCACTTACAGCTCTGATATGGGGAAGTTATGCAAAAGAACCTCTACAAAAGATTTGAAATTTAGATTGCTTTATTTATTTATTTATGTATTTATTTATTTATTTATTTATTTTAAAGATTTTATTTAGAGAGAGAGAGCACAAGCAGAGGGGAAGGCAGGCAAAAGGAGAAGCAGGCTCCCTGCTGAGCAAGGAGCCCCATGCAGGACTTGATCCCAGGACCCTGGAATCATGACCTGAACCGAAGGCAGATGCTTAACTGACTGAGCCACCCAGATGTCCTGAGATTGCTGCATTCATTTAACATGTTGGCAAAGAAATATAATTTTATTTGCACAGAATCTGAGAAACAAAACTTTCTTAGATTTTTATAATAGACCAAGCATATCACTTGCTAATCAAAATTTGGGGGCAGTGCTGCTGGTAGAACAATGTGTTTAATTAAAACAAAATAATTCTATTTGAGAAATTAAAGGAATGTCATCTTCTTCTTTTCATTTTTCTTAAGGTGATCTCCAAAAACTACATTCCTATTATTCAGTTTGTTGAAGTGCAATTACTTACGTCGCTATGTCTGGCAGGAGTGAAGTACAAAACTCATTTTTCCCCCCATGTGGACACAAGCACTCCTCTGCATTACAAATTGCTGTGGGAGGTGTTTATTTTGCAATTAAATCGGAGTAAGGACAATGTTCTGAAGTTATTGCTTAGTGTCCCTCCCCCTCTCCTCCCCTAATACCTTTTTTTAAAGATTATTAAAACCAAGGCTGAAAGTGGTTTTGGTAAAGGAAAACTCTGATCTTTAATAAATTAGTGAACATTTAACAGAGATACGTGTAACAATTTGCATTTCACTTTTCCTACCACACCTTAGGCCACCACCACCATCACCTGTTTTAGGTTCTATGGAGAATTATGTGTCAGGAGGTGCTTCATTTGATTCTCTGTTTGACACTATTTGGGGCATCTGTAATATACGAGGCCCTGTGCCAAGAATTCTGATCCAGGGTAACCTTATGGCTTCTTAGAGGAAATAAAAATATGTGCCTAAGTAACTGTAAGGCAAGAAGGAAAGCAAAAAGTCTCATGAAAGTTACAGTCAGTGTTAAGCTCCAGGGGAAGAAATGTTGCTGCTCTTCTGAAGAAATGTGGCATTTGAACTGCTTTGAAAGACAAGAGCATTTGGATGTGCTGAGAAGTAACAGGGAGGGCTCCCAGGCAGAAAGAACTAGCATGCACATGGCAAAATGAAATGCATGTCTAGGAAACACCAAACAGTTAAGCGTGGCTCTAGTACGGAGTACGAGAAGATTATGAGGAATGAACTGGAGAAATGGACTGACCTAGATGAGAGAGGGTCAGAATGTCAGGCTAATGAGTTCGGTGATGTTCTATGGGCCATGGGGAGCCACAATTGATTTTGTTTTAAGTAGGGCAATAACGATGGCCCCAAGTGATGATTCGTATAAACAACTTACTGCAGGACAGAAAACAAGGTGGGCGAGGTTAGAAGGCTTTTGTGTGTCCAAGTGCAAGCTAATGAAAGCCTGAGTTAACAGTATTGGCCAGGCTCCTATTGCTTCTCAAGCCCCCACCCACCCACCCTCCTATATATCATCTAACTACAGGCCTAACAAACGAGGTCTTGACCTACCTTTCCTTACCTTTTCTCAATCTCCTTTGCTTTCATCTCTTTCCACCGATCAAGATTTTTGGCTCCCTGACTTCCACCTTCAACTCTGAGCCCCAGGCATTTGACCTTCATCCTTAACTCTTGTAGCATTTGGACGCTAGTTTTTGCCTGTGCACTCTGGTCAGATTCACTTTTCCATCCTTGGATTATTCTATTCTCTCAGGTGGGCTCGTGATGCCTCAGCCCCAGCCTTAGCCCCGCAGAGCACAGTCTCACATGTATCAGTCAGGATTTGCAGTTGCAAACAGAAACTACTCTATTTTTTAAATATTTTATTTCTAAGTAATCTCTGCACCCAGTGTGGGGCCCCAATTCACAACCCCGAGATCAAGAGTAGCACGCTGCACCGACTGAGCCAGCCAGGTGCCCAGAAAATAACTTAAATGTAGTAAAGTATGTTTGGTACCTCATGGAATCTCCAAGAGGGCTGGAAAGTTGGGCCCAGAGGCTCTGCAGCCTGGATCCACGCCCCACATCATATCGTGAGACTGCTTGGGGGAGAAGGCACCATTGCCCACGCCAGTCACTCCGGGGACCCAACAAAGAAAATTCACCAAGCAGGTTCTGGAAGAGCGACGCCTCTGTTGTCATTGCTGTGAAATGGTAGATTGCAAAGGCTCCTGCTTCCTGCCTTCGTTTGCTTCTGGGGTGAAATCTTCATGATTATAGCTGATTAGTGAAGCCTCAATGCATGGAGAGATGGCATGAACACGGTGCTTATGAAGCTGGAGCGTTAGGACCCCTCACATGCACAGAGCCCTTCCAAGGCCCCGGGAGAGTCCTAGAAAGGTCATAGGTTTGGGACAATTTGCAAAAGAGAGATACCATAACTGCAATTCTGTCTTCCCCACCACACTTACTAAATGCACACAACATGATCAACCATGATTTGTGAAGCTTTAAAGAAACTTTCTAAACAATCAATAAAATTTTTTCTTGACCAACCTTGCTAAAGGAGAGACTAAAACATCTTTCTATTCTATTTTTTTTAAGGTTTTATTTTTAAGTAATCTCTACACCCAACGTGGGGCTCGAAATTATAACCCTGTGATTAAGAGTCACATGCCCTACCGACTGAGCCAGCCCAGTGCCCTTCTTTCTATTCTTGTGTAGAAAAAATATTATAGGGTGCCTGGGTGGCTCAGTCAGTGAAGCATCTGCCTTCGGCTCAGGTCGTGATCCCAGGGTCCTGGGATCGAGCCCCGCATCGGGCTCCCTGCTCGGCGGGGAGCCTGCTTCTCCCTCTCCCACTTCCCCTGCTTGTGTTCCCTCTCTCGCTGTGCCTCTCTCTGTCAAATAAATAAATAAAATCTTTAAAAAAAAATGATTTGCAGGGCACCTGGGTGGCTCAGATGGTTAAGCGACTGCCTTCGGCTCAGGTCATGATCCCAGGGTCCTGGGATTGAGCCCCGCATCGGGCTCCTTGCTCAGCGGGGAGCCTACTTCTCCCTCTCCCTCTGCTGCTCCCCTTGTTTGTGCTTGCTCTCAAATAAACAAATAAAGTCTTAAAAAAAATATTATAAAATCATTGTCATGTGAAGATGTAGTCAAAAAGAATTACTATTTTTTTTTGATTTGTGATGGTTGCGGTACTGGTCAGCTTTTTAAAATTTATAATCTGTTTTGATTTCTTTTCTAATTTGAAACAAGCACTTAATTTTTAAACCTAATCTTAAATTCATTATTTTGTTGCTTTTTATTGAAGGAGGCCCCTAAAATTTTATTGGCTTCATGCCCCACAGAACCAGATCTGGTGCTGGCCGAATTCCTGATTCCTAACTAAACAGGCTAAGAGAGCTATCGCAAAGGTAGGAAGGGTGTTTAAACGTGCCTGGTGGCCCCAAACACAATGAATGTCCATTCCGTTGTGCTTGAGCACATGTCTGGCATGTGGAAATGACACCCCTCTTGAGGAAATACACTTGGCTACGTTTTGGGAAACGAATGGAGAGGTAGGAACACACAACAGAAACACCCCATAGACACGATGAGAAATTGGATTGTGTGTGAGAAGAGATAGCCCTGAGGATTAGTATAGATGATTATCAGGTTGGTGATGCTACTAAGCCAGATAGGGATCTCAGAGCTGATAGAGGTTCAGGGAAGAATTGGGAAGGCAGAGGGTTTGATTTTGAATGTTCAAGGACTCAAATTGTGCAAGCTTCCTCGAGGACTGAAGTCAGCAGATCTACTAGTGTTTAATTCACCATCTCATAGCACTGATGAAAGGTAGTAAAATTTTCATTTATATAGTGTAACTTAGCAGCCAAAGGAGGAAAATAAACTAAGAGATTAATTAATTTTATTTTTTTAAAAGATTTTTTATTATTTTTTTATTTTTATATTTTTTAAAGATTTTATTTATTTAAGAGAGAGAGAATGAGAGACAGCACAAGAGGGAAGAGGGTCAGAGGGAGAAGCAGACCCCCCGCCGAGCAGGGAGCCTGATGCGGGACTCGATCCCGGGACTCCAGGATCATGACCTGAGCCGAAGGCAGTCGCTTAACCAACTGAGCCACCCAGGCGCCCAAGATTTTTTATTTTTAAGTAATCTCTACACCCAATGTGGGGCTCAAACTCACAATGCCGAGATGAAGAGTCACACGCTCTATCCCCTGAGCAAGCCAGGAGCCCCAGTAACAGATAATTTAGAAAAAAAGTATTAACAAATGTAACTGAAGGGCAAATGTAACCAAGACATATTAGACAAAATGCCATGCCCATGATTAAATGCCAGAGATCCTGCTTTGATTTTAACCAAATTTTAACCTTTTTAGTCTAAAAAATAGCAAAATTAGGAAGGACTGCCAAAACAAAACACAGTTGGCTTACAGAAACAGTTATAATAACAGCAGCTATTTATAGAGGGCTTACTACACTCTAAGTATTATCCTAAATAATTTACATATATTACTTTCATTATTCCTTGTAAAAACCCAGTATGATAGTGGCATTATTCTCATTTTACATAGGGATAAACTGAGTCTAGAGTTACTCTAAGTTACTTATATTACCTGCCAATTGGCAAGCAGAGGTCTGGACTCTAAAACCCATACCAGGGCATATAACCAGAACATTATATTGCTTTTCAGCATTCAGCTGTCCTGTCTTTATTATTTTTCTGGAGCACATCTATGTGGAGAGAGCATTAGGCAATTATATATGCTTTGTTCCAGCACAATCATGACAAGTTAAACTGATCTTTGATAGCCTCACACCCTTACTAAGAACAATGGCCTACCCAGTTGTGCAGAAATAAATGACCAAGAACATTGAATTGCTCGAATGAGTGCCTTTGGTAACTCTGGTGTTTGGGGTGTAACTCGGCATGATTAAGGGAGGCAGCACGACATAACGTGAGTTTGTCTGAAAAACAGGAAGAGAGAAGTTATTTGTACATCATGGATTACATTCAGTCTTTCTTTGCCTTTCAAGTTTCAGATGGAGAACTTAAGCAACTGGGCTCCAGGGAAAATGAGACCAGGAAGCTATGGGCATCCTTCCCTGGGGCTTGCCTGCAAGTATAAAGCCGCATAGGACAACTAAACAGTCCAATATTCCCCACCAAGTGAGGTAGAGAAGAAAGAGAGATAAGAAAAGCCTGCAGATTAACTGTTTCCAATTTCTCGTTCAGTCAGTGAAAGCAACTGGGTATCTTTATCTAAAGCAACTATACTGTCTTGAAACCAATATTGCACTGTATGCTAACTAATGAGCATTTAAGTAAAAATTTTTAAAAAGTAACCATACCTGAATGTTTAGCCTCTTGTATTTCCTCCATCTTTATCACAATTACTTTTCTTCTTTATTTGCTTTTTATCGGTCTTTGCCCTAGAGCATGCATTTTTCACAAGGATAAAATCACCCCACAAGTAAAAATTGGTTCTTGGAAGGGAAAAAAAAAAAAACTTTCTATGTATAAAGCAGAGAGTAGACACAATATAAAACAGATACATAGTATCTCTGTGGTAGTAAAATTTCATGATGGGGTGGTTAGAAAAAAAATATCTGAAGTGTTTCCTTGGAGGGAAGTTAATGTAAAAAGATAAAAGAAGACTGTTCTAGGTGGAAAGTGTCAGAAGGGTAGGGGGTGCAGAATCCTTGCAGGTTGCAGCCCCAGTGCCTAGCACTGCTTTGCACAGAGTAAGGGCGTAAGAAGTATTTTGCAGAATCAACTCTGCATTTGCCTTTCGCACAATAAATCACATCTCATGTAGTGTTATCATTATTTTAAAGTGGAAAGCAGAGGGGCACCTGGTTGGCTTAGTTAGTTAAGCATCTGACTTGATTTTGGCTCAGGTCATGATCTCAGGGTGGTGAGATTGAGCCCTGTGCAGGGCCCCTGAGCTCAGTGGGGGAGTCTGCTTGAGATTCCCTCTCTCCTTCTCCCTCTGCCCCTCACCCACTCAGGCTCTCTCACACTCTTTAAATAAATAAATAAATAAATAAATAAATAAATAAATAAATAAATAAATAAAATCTTTAAGTGGCAAGGAGAGTTGGGGAAGGAAATTATGTAGAGGAAATCTTTTTTTTTCCCCCCCAGAAAGGAGGCTAGGTGGGTGGGCAAGAGTACATATATAAAGTTTCAACTCAGAAGAGAAGTCATTTTTCAGAAAGCTACTCTGTCACAATTAGCTGGTGTTGACTTTTAGATCTCTCCATGCTAAATACTTTGTTTAAGAATAGGCACACAGAATGTAAGTCAAAACTTTCTGCTTATTCTTATCCTCTGCCCAATGTCCTTGCTATAGGTATTAGTATTTCTTCCATGAGGCCAGACTTGGGTCTGATGAGTTCAAAGTCCTGACTGCCAAGAAGGGCTCGTGAGTGGGTGTAAAGTGTGGAAGAAGAGAGGCCCAAAGGCTTTCAGCCATTTCCTAGTATCCATTCCTGGCCAGACAGGCTCCATGCCCTGCTTCCTAACAGACTAATATTGGGTTCCTTTAAGGTCAGCGTTGGGACAGCTGAAGATAGTTGAGACAGTGGGCATTTCTTGTGGTCTCTTCCTGTTTCTCGGGTCCAAGACTTCTTCCTAAAGCTTCCTCTCATGGAGTAAAAGTCACAGCCTCAAAGCGTTCTGTAGAAAAAGAAAAAAAAAAATGCCACAGTCATGATCTGATGCTGACAGATTTCTCCTCAACGCTATGCTTTACATGCTCACGGTCATGTGGGAAAACTTTCAGTATGAGGATCTTCAAGGACATTCCATCCTGTAGTGCTACCTCTATAGACCTCAGCCTCCTGTTCTCTACACCTGTTGGCTTACGTAGACAGAAACGCTCTTAACAGCATCTTATCCCTAGATGGAGTCTCTACATACTGATAGAAAAGTTTCTGAGTAAAGCAATAGTGATAGTAAAGGAATAGTAAATAAATCTCTTTAGAGAAGGTAAATTATCTGTTTATGCTGAAAGAAGCAGCTGGAGAATGATTTAACAAATGTCTATAGAGGATGTATGAAAATATGTCCCCCTATCTCTCCATTCATTTTTAAATCTCTAAATGTTCACAGAAATGATTACACAAGATTAAATGGTTTTGGAGTATAGAAAAATGTGCTCCATCGCACAAAAGAAGAGATTTTGACTGTGGGAACTTTCTAGAATTCAGAGCATGGAAGGATTGTTAGCCTTTGAGAAGGGTTCACTCTTCTGAGACTTTTGGAGAGGGAAAAGATGATGAATACAGGGAAATAGGAAGGTGGAAAGTTCGCTAAAGTTTCCAAGATAGGTGTCTCCTCCTGATCTATCTCCAGAAGGAACATTCTCAAGATCTAACCTCAGTGGAGCTCATATTCAAAAATATTCTTGAGATGCAAATAAATGCTCCCCTGGAGTTACTATTCCGTTCTGTCACCCATCATGCAGGTTACTTCTGGTCAATGGAGATTTAGCCAGACTAGCACTACGTAAGCTGTCCCCCTACGGGAGGGTAACAAGGATCATCAAGTTTAACTGAAGGCAGTGAGGAGGAACTGAGGACTTTGAACTGGGAAAGAATTTTAAACAGCCCATATTTAAAGTAAAGCATATCTGGGAGTTCATGTGCCCTGAAGAAGTTTTCCTGATGTTCAGTAATCAAAGGATGAAGGAGGAGCTCCTGGGTGGCTTAGTTGGTTAAGCGGCTGCCTTCGGCTCCGATTATGATCCCGGGATCCTGGGATCGAGCCCTGCGTCAGGCTCCCTGCTCATCGGGGAGTCTGCTTCTCCCTCTCCCTCTGCCCCTCCCCCACTTGTGTGCGTGCTCTCTCTCTCTCAAATAAATAAATAAAATCTTTAAAAAGAAAGATGAAGGACATTTCTACAGTTTTTTTTTTTTTTAATTTGGAGAATTCAAATGATCAAAATGTTGTTTGTTTTTTTTTTTTAAAGAAAAAGTGAGAAGGGGCACCTGGGTGGCTCAGTCAGTTAGGCATCAGACTCTTGCTTTCAGCTCAGGTCATGATCTCAGAGTCGTGAGATCATGCCCCTCATCGTGCTCCACGCTCAGTGCGGAGCCTCCCTGTGCTCCTCCCCCGGCTCCCACACAATCTCTTTCTAAAATAAATAAATAAATCTTAAAAAAACACAAGAAAGAGTGAAATTATGGAAGTATAGCAGAGACTCTCCTATCACACTTCCTTTTAACCAAATGTCCAGATTAGCCGATCCTCTCCATTCTCTCTGTAGCATTCTGGCAGAGGCCCATGGCCAGTTCACTACTTTCTAGCTCTCCTCTATTCCCATCAGTTGAATTGTTTGTGCAAAGAGTACTTGCTATTACAATTATACATTATCCCCTTCTTAAATTATGATATATTAAGATGTACTTTTTTGGTGTACAGTTGTTTTGTGGTGTATATAGAACATATTGTAGAGATTAGTATAACCACCACCACAATCAAGATACAGAAAAGTTTCATGAACCGCCTCCAAAGCCTCTCAGGCTATTCTTTTATAGTCACACCATCTCCCCATCCCTACACTGGCAATCACTGATCTGTTCTTCAACCCTACAGTTCTGTCCTCTTGAGAATGATATAAATGCATTTATACAGTACATAAGCTTTTGAGACTGGCTTCTTTCATTCAGCATAATGCTTTTGAGATTCATCCAAATTGCTGTATGTCTCAGTCGTTTGTTTCTTTATATTGCTGGGTAGTGTTTCATTGGATGAATGCACCACAGCTCGTTTAGCTATTCACCCACTGAAGGACATTTGGGTTCTTTCCAGTTTGTGGCTATTATGAATAGAGCTACTAAAAACATTCATGTACAGATTTTTGTGTGAACATAGCTTCCATTTTTCTAGGGTGAGTACCGCAGGAGTGGATTGCTGGGTCATATGGCAGGGGTACGTTTAACTTTTTAAGTAACGGCCAAATGGCTTTCCAGAAGGGCCGTCCCATTTTGTTTTACCACTAGTGGTATATGAGAGTTCCAACTGCACTGCATTCTTATTAGCACTTCGTACTGTCAGTATTTTTTAAAGCCATTTTCATAGATTTGAGGTGGTATTCCATTATGGTTTTAATTTTCATTTCACTAACGGTTAACCGTATTGAGTATCTTTTCATGTGTTCTTTTTATGTATCTTTTTTGTTAAGTGTCAACCATTATTTCTTCAAACATATTTTTATTTTTATTACTTTTTTTAAGTAAGTTCTACACTCAATGTGGGGCTTGAACTCATGACCCCGAGATCGAGTCACATGTTTTTCTGACTGAGCCAGCCAGTGCCCCTCTTCAAACATATTTTTAGCACCATACTCTTACCTCTTTCCTTTTGGGACTTCCAGTGGCTATAAGGAAGGATGCGATGGAGAAATTGTCAATATGACTCTGAGCTTTGGGGTTGAGTGATTGAATAGTGCCAGTAACAAAAATAGGGAAGCCAGATAAGGGAAGCATTTGTAGGGGCAAAGAAGTAGTTATGGAAGGGCAAGAATAAGATAAGGATGTAAGCTGTTGAGTTTGATGTGATGATTATCCATCCAAATGTACGTATCAAGCATGGGAGAGTGATCCTCTTTCCAATCTCTTTCTTCTCTTGTAGAGTCTGCCATCCACGGAGAACAAAGGAATAGAAAGTGGCTTTTTCTCAATGTGGCTTCAGGCTGGAGAGGCAACAGACATTTTTAGGATAACAATAAAACAGAATTTTAGTATAAAAATGCTAGGAAGAGGTAAATCTTCCCAGGGACAGGTGGCATGGAGGGTTCTTCTTTTACACTCTTTGATCAGGAGCAGCCCTCACTCCCAAACATGTATACTCAACCCATCCAACTGCAGTTGTAGACATGGTTATGAATGACCGCAACTCAAAAAAAAAAAAAAAAAAGAATGACCGCAACTCATACAGAGGAATAAAAAAGGGGAGGTAGGACTTTGGAGTTGGAATCTGTGTCAGGGGCACACTCAACATCCATCCCAGCCTTCTTCTACCTACCCTTTCCCCAACCAAAAATCTCCCCTTCCCAGACTGCCTTGTGGTTAAGGCTGGCCATGTGACTCAGTTTGGCAGATGAGATCTAGATAAACAGAAACTCTCAGCTTCCTATTTCTTTATATCTGGAGTGCATAGAGTGCTCGGAACTGCAGCTATCAGTACTAAGGAATGAAGAAGCAGGGGGACGAAGGATGCCTACTTTCTTATAGCAAACCTTGGATTCTTAGTCCTTTAGGTAAACAAATCCCTATATGAATAAACCACTCTAGGGCGCCTAGGTGGCTCAGACGGTTAAGCCTCTGCCTTCGGCTCAGGTCATGATCCCAGCGTCCTGGGATCGAGTCCCGCATCGAGCTCCCTGCTCCTTGGGAGCCTGCTTCTCCCTCTGCCTCTCTCTCTGTCTCTCATGAACAAATAAATAAAATCTTGAAAAAAACAAAAAGAAAAAAACCACTCTAGTTGAGTTTTTTGTTGGCCATTCTCTGGGGTTATATGAGGTGGCATGACCAGCTAACAGTTACACTGATTTAGCGCAGACCGAAATTAAGGAAGACTTCCTTCCATGATAAAGTAGCATGGTGCTTAGGTGACACCAGTGTTCGGTAGGAGATGACAAGAATGGAGTTAGAAAGGGAGGATGTTGGGGCGCCTGGGTGGCTCAGTTGGTTAAGCGACTGCCTTCGGCTCAGGTCATGATCCTGGAGTCCCGGGATGGAGTCCCGCATTGGGCTCCCTGCTCGGCGGGGAGTCTGCTTCTCCCTCTGACCCTCCTCCCTCTCATGCTCTCTCTCTGTCATTCTCTCTGTCTCAAATAAATAAATAAAATCTTTAAAAAAAAAAAAAGGAAAGGGAGGATGTTTATTTGGAATTCATCATTGCAGTAACGGTATTTCTAGCTAGTTACATGACATCAAGCACAATAAATGTTACATAGTAGGTACTTAGTATTTACTGTATGAGTAAATGAATGAGAGTTAATAAGATATCCAACACTGAAAGGTAATTTTACCATCCTTCTAAATGGAATCACCTATAATTCTCCGCATACTCGCACCTATCTCAGAGTCATACCATGTACGGTTCCTCTGCCCCAAAATGTCCCTCCTTCTCCCACCTCCACACAGCCCTCCCTCACTTTAAAACTCACACTGCTCAAAAAAGGATTTTTTTCTTCTTCACCCCAACCAGTCTCAGTTGCTCTAATAACCACACCCTGTCACACAGTATTAATTTTGTATAATGTCACTAACTACTGCAAGTAATTGTGAATTTCTACAGCTTAGATAAAGCAAACGTATCTGTCTCTCTTTTTTTTTTTTTTAATGAGATTGAAAGCTGCCCAGAAGGGATATATATCTTTTATGTCCATTCTATTTCCTGATACTCCTACCTTTGAAAGCTGTAGCTATTTTTCACTCAGTAAACATTATAGACTGACTCATGCGGGGACACAATTCTTGCATCACATTGACAAGAAATGTAAATGACAAGTCAGATCTAGTTCTCTAGTCACCAAACAAAGGAGGGAGAATGATCATCTAAGCAGTGTTATGTCCAACATTATATAAAAAATATAACATTTAGCATTGACCTTGGAAACATCGCAAATTTGGACTTCGCTCTAACTTTTTCGGAAACCCAAAGAAAGACACTTAAGTTCCGGTCTGGGTTCTTGTTTTATTTCATAGGAAATGAACTGTTCTGTGGATTATTTGATATATATAAAGCCATCTCTAACTACCCTGAGTAAGGAGTTTGGGATAGGGAAAATAAGCTCTTCTGAAAGGGAGAAATCTCATTAGAATCAAGTATGTAAAATAAATCTCTAAAGATACATCCCATTTCTGTGGCTGTATGGTCTTAAAATATTACAGAAAGTAAAAAATCAGCATTCATGGAACTCAAAAGATCTTAACGTCATGTAGCCTAGTTTCCTTATGTGACAGATAAAGGAACTTAAACCTTGACAGGTTTTGCTTCCCTTTCCATTATAAGATTAGACGAGGCTTGGGGAGGTCATACTCAGTTCTCAAAACGAGTTTATAAGTAGTTCCAGGAACCTCTCTTTAATATTGTCTTTGGGCACATGCTGGAGAAAATGTTATTGGTGAAACCAAGTCAGATGTATTAAGGTTTTCTAGCAAGGAGAACTCTGTACAGAACACAGATGGACAGAGTTACATCAGACTCAAACCTGCCTTGTAGTAAGCTCCAGTGAAGTTTAATAGCAATAATAATAAGGGTTTTTGCCAAGATGCTGCTGCATAGATCTGAAAACAAACCAATAAACAAAAACAAACAAACAAACAAAACCCATGTGCAAAGCTAATTAGACCCAGCTATCATAGGGCAGAGAAATGATATATTATACAGAGGATGATGTTGAATTTTGGGGGGGAAAATCAGCAGTGAGGGGCGCCTGGATGGCATAGTTGGTTGAGTGTCCAACTCTTGGTTTCGGCTCAGGTCATGATCATACGGTCATGTGTCGGGCTCGATGCTCAGCGTGGAGTTTGCTAGGGATTCTCTCTCCCTCTCCTTCTGCACCTCCCTCTACTCTCTCAATCAATCAGTCAATCTTTAAAAAAATCAGCAGTGGAGAATAGTAAATGCCCTTTGAATGGAGTGTTTGGTTTTATTTTACTTTGGGTAATGGGTTACCTTGATCAGTGAGGGTGTGTTAAGAAGCAAACTGAAGGACAAAAATATACTCCAGTCCTGGTTCGACTACTGATTATCTGTATAATTTCATTGATCTGTTCAACATCCTCCCCTCACACACTTTTTTCCCCTTCAAATACCTATTAGGACTGAGATTGTAATGCCAAAGTAAGGGTAATAACCCGTAAGAGTAGTTGCTAAGTAGGGGCGCCTGGGTAGCTCAGTCGTTGGGTGTCTGACTCTTGATTTCAGCTCAGGCCATGATCTCAGGGTAGTGAGATCGAGCCTGTGCCAGGTGTGGAGCCTGCTTAAGATTCTCTCTCTTTCCCTCTCCCTCTGCCCCTCCCCCTGCACTGAGCTTGTGCTCTCTCTCTCTCTCTCAAAAAAAAAAAAAAAAGAGTGGCTATTAAGTATATATATGTGTACACACACATAGTTAAACTATATGTAAATATTTATCGGGCAATAAACTCAACAGAGAAAACAATTTTAAAATAATGATAAATAGGGTGCCTGGGTGGCTCAGTCGTTAAGCGTCTGCCTTCGGCTCAGGTCATGATCCCAGGACCCTGGGATAGAGTCCCACATAGGGCTCCCTGCTCGGCGGGAAGCCTGCTTCTCCCTCTCCCACTCCCCCTGCTTGTGTTCCTGCTCTCGCTATCTCTCTCTCTGTCAAATAAATAAATAAAATCTTAAAAAAAAATAATGATAAATAATGCAAATACTTTGCTTTCAATATATTTTTACTATTTGTTATTTTACCCACCCATATTAAATTATAATGCATTTTATTACTGAAGCCCAAGTTAAATTATGCCACAGGGAGACAATCCAGAAACAAAGTGGTAGAAGGATGACATCACAAAGGAAAAATGGCTATGTAATTCAGAGTAGGTTTATGCACACAAGTAAAGGAATATTAGCGATCGATGCCAACCGCCAGTATTTTAATTCATTACTAAAAAACATACTTTACATTTTGCAATATAGCTGGATAGGTTGAAGAAGACTCTAAGTTAGAGCTTAGCTATAGCTTTTGTATGCTGGAATAAGTGGACTGCAGAAGGAAAAGCCTTTTTTAAAACTTCCTGATGGTTCAGAGGTTTTAGCAAATGTGTCTGAGTCTTTCCACTGAGAAAATTTTGTCTTCAGGAAGGAAAACCCGAGGGCCAATGCAGGGCAATACCTGCTTTGTTCAAGACAACTTTTAGCCGTTGAGATAGATTGGGTGGGTGTGGACATATTTACAGTACGTATTCCATTCCAGGGAGATGACTCAGAATTCAGAAGCCTGGGGTTTCAGTCACCCACAGCTCTCTTCCGGACAATTCTAAATATTTGAATCCTGATGCTATGATTAACTGAGCATCTGATATAACCCCTGGAAGCCATATTGCATCTTAATTGTTCACCAGCTTTGGAACTGGTGGAGGGGAGGGCAAGGAGGGGCCAAGAATCTCACCTGCTCACTCTTTAACAGGACAAAGAATAACATACAAAATGCAGAGGAGAAAGATGAAGGCTGGAGGCTGGGGGAAGAGGGAGGTTGCTGTTTTTTTTCTTAGTATGTTGATAAAATATTTGCCAAGATCAGAAGCAGGAGATACTGAAGTTAAACTCTACTATAAGAAACTTCAAGTCAAACTCAACTAACAAAACATCAAATTAGCCATCGTTGCTAAGCACAAAAGTAAGTACCGTATCTAATAAATATATCTTGGCTTCTTGCTGACTTTTTATTTTGTCTTCCTGCCTTTCATCAATTTGTTATTCATTTGGGGCATAGGATCTCCAAGGGAAACTTATAATTGTTTATAAATAATATGATGTCTAATTGTACAATCATTTGGGCTATTTCTTGGGAAAAATGAAGCAAGCCAAAGTTATCCAATCTAGAAAGTCAGAAGAAACTGAAGCCTGCTTTTAAATTGCTTCCTTCCTTTTTTACTCTTGCTGTACTTCTGGAAGGGAGAGTCAACATGATCTAATTGTAAGTGATTGGGATTTGATATGCTGGTTAATGATTATCCAAGGGGAAAGAGGGTTTGCCAGGCTGCTACAGACCCAGAGCATTTTTGGACAAGAAGCAATAACAACCAAGCCAAGGAGTCTGATCACTGAGGGAAATTCCTCTTTAATTGGATGCAAAGCGTAATAATACTTAGTGTAGGGAAGACATTTAGAAAGTGGATTGTCTCTATATACCTGTCCCTTTGTTTATTTCCTTTGCAGGAAATATTGATTTAAAACTTTAGAGCAGAGAAAAAAGCCAATGAGAGGACAACTTTGGTTAAAGAAGAAATGAGTGGTTCTGAAATGTTTACTCCTGACCTTCTACTTATTTTTACTTTTTAAATTGTTATCTCCCTCCTAGTGACTCATAGTAATACTAATTTTTCATTAGGTAACTTGAGGCTTAAAAAACTCATTCCAGTATTTTCTATTAAAGCGGAAATACAGCGCTTTCTAAGCTCTTTTTGTTTCTTTCTTCTTTATGATTTTTTAAAACCAAACTTATCTTCTAGTTTTCCCCCAAAGATCTAAAACATCAAATGTGATTGACAGATTTTTCACAAAACTTAGGACTAATTTGAGGCTTAAAAAAAAATGGTTGGAGGTTTATTGTTAAGGCCTCAGAGCAAGACTTGCTCCTACAGCTTTTTTTATTTTTTATTTTTTCCTAATTTGCTTACTTTTTAAAAAAAATAAGCTCTATGCACAACATGGGGTTTGAACTCATGACTCCAAGATCAAGAGTCGTATACTCTACTGACTGAGCCAGCCAGACACCCCTCATTTGTTCACATTTTTGAACACTATTTTGCTACTTCATATCCTTTATGAAGAATATCCTCATCTCTTAAATATTATAATTTGCCCCTCCAAAGTCAGGAAGGAGATACTGAAGTTAAAACCACTCATTTGTTGGATAAAGAAGATGTGGTATATATATATATATATATATATATATACGATGGAATATTATGCAGCCATCAAAAGGAATGAGATCTTGCCATTTGCAAGACGTGGGTGGAACTGGAGGGTATTATGTTGAGTGAAATAAGTCAAACAGAGAAAGACATGTATCATATGATCTCACTGATATGAGGAATTCTTAATCGCAGGAAACAAACTGAGGGTTGCTGGAGTGGGGGGTGGGTGGGAGGGATGGGGTGACTGGGTGATAGACACTGGGGAGGGTATGTGCTCTGGTAAGCGCTGTGAATTGTGCAAGACTGTTGAATCTCAGATCTGTACCTCTGAAACAAATAATGCAATATATGTTAAGAAAAAAAAAAAGAAGAAGAAGAAGTTAGCAGGAGGGGAAGAATGAAGGGGGGGAAATCGGAGGGGTAGACGAACCATGAGACACGATGGACTCTGAAAAACAAATTGAGGGTTCTAGAGGTGAGGGGGGTGGGAGGATGGGTTAGCCTGGTGGTGGGTATTGAGGAGGGCGCATTCTGCATGGAGCACTGGGTGTTATGCACAATGAATCATGGAACACTACATCTAAAACTAATGATGTAATGTATGGGGATTAACATAAGAATAATTAAAAAAAATAAAAAAAATAAAAATAAATTTTTTTTTGGCATTTCATAGGTTTTCAGATGGAAAGGAAAATAAATATGTGTACTCAGAAAAAAAAAAACCACTCATTTGTGCCCTCATTATTCAGTCCCCACAGATTTCAGAATTATCATTCTTTACCTGTCTTTGAATTAGCTCTTTTAAAATGGCATGGGTAATTGACCAGAAATCCACCATGTAAATAAGAATGGAGGAGGACTACTAAAGATAATAGACTATTCCCCCTTGTCTTTAGCAAAACTGTTCTTGTTATTTCATAATTGTTGAGGCTTTATTTTAAAAATTAACTTATTGACCACATTATTTACCAAAAGAATGAGGTTGGATTCTTACTTTATACCATATACAAAAATTAACTCAAAATGGATCGAATACTTAAACATAAGACCTATAACTATAAAATTCTCAAATGAAAACATCAGGGAAAATCTTCATGGCATTGGATTTGACAGTGATTTCTTGGATATGAAACCAGAAGCATAGGCAACAACAAGAAAATAGACAAGTTGAACTTTATAAAAACTAAAAACTTCTGTGCATCAAAGGACATTATCAAGAGTGAAAAGCCAACCCACAGAATGGGAAAGAATATTTACAAACTATATATCTGAAAATAACAAGTCTTGACAAAGAGGTAGAAAAATTGGAGCCTTATGCATAGCTGGTGGGAATGCAAAATGGTGCAATCACTATGGAAAACAGTATGGAGGTTCCTCGAAAGACTAAATATAGAATTAGCATATGATCCAACAATTCCACTTCTGGATATATACCAAAGTAATTGATAGCAAGGACCTGAACAGCTACTTGTATACTAATGTTCACAGCAGCATTATTCACAATAGCCAAAAGGTGGACAGAAATGTCCATCCATGGATGAATTGCTAAACCAAGTGGGGCACTACATACAATGAAATATTTTCAGTCTTAAAAAAGGATACATGCTACAACATGGATGAACCTTGAAGACATTATGCCAAATGAAGTGAGCCAGATACAAAAGGACACATGGTGTATAAATCCACTTATGTGTGGTACCTGAAATAGTCAGATTTGTGGAGAGGAATGTAGAAGAGTAGATACTGGGGCTGAGAAGCAAGGGCAGTAAAGTGGCTTGGGGAAAAGTGATGGGAGGAGTTATTATTTACTGGGAGAGTTTCCATTTGGGATGATAAGAAATTTCTGGAGCTGGATTGTAGTGATGGTTACACAACAGTGTGGATGTATTTAATGCCGTGAAGTATACGCTGAAAAATGGTTGAAGTGGTAAATTTTGTGTTATATGTATTTTTCCACAATAAACACACACACACATCTATATATTCTTAATTTGGACTTCCCTAACAGCAGACGCTGGGAGACAAGGATTTGAGAGTGAGTAGCGTGTTTGGGATCCCCAGAACCATTGTTGGCAAGTGGGGAAGAAAAGCAAGCAAGACGGTTTATGTTACCAAGCCAGATACCACCATGCACAGCTGAAATATAATTTAACTGGGAACTCTGGGATCCAATATAACATAACCTGAGAGCTAATTCCCTGGTTGGGTGAAGGAAAAGGAAAACTGGTCTACCAGATCCCATCAGCTATTCTTAAAGGGCTTCTCCTTAGACATCTGCTCATTCCCTTGAGCAGATGCAGCAGGGTGGACACCTGTGGCTCGATAAAGTCCTTGGGCAAAGGGGTCCTAATCTGGCAGCTGGCTGAGGCATTGACAAGACCTGCTTCAATATATTTAATTCAGACTTAAAAAAAAAGCCCTAATTCAAATGGATGGCATTAATTAAATAGGCAGAGATTTCTCAATAGGCAGACCCTCAGTACTATAGGATAGAGTTTCCTGGATGTGCAGCATGTATTAAGTACCTCATCACTCCCATCCTGTGACTGTGGGACTTTGAACTGTCTACTCTGTAGCATCTTGTAGCTTTGGCCTAAGTTTTGGTCCTCATCCCCTGCTCCAGTAAGGAAAAGCCCCCCTGTAGCCTTCCTTTCTGATGAAGGAAAACTTGGGCCAAAAACCTGTTTTCTTCTGAGTGTAATTAAAGCTCATTTCGTTATTTTTGTATCCTCTATACCTATCTACAGCTTTTCCTGTAAGTATTAAATAAAAGAAGGAGGTGAGGTTGAATGGGAGGTAAGGAAGGAGAAATCTCTTGGAGGATAAGAGTTGGGGAGGGTGTCCAAGAACAAAGCTAACCGGGGCTGTAAAGGAAGGAGAAAGATCAAAGCTGAATTCATTTACATTTCAGTGAATACCAGGGACAACTCTCTCTGTGAGACTATTTATTGTAGCATTGTTTGAAACTTTGCAACTTTCTCTTTGTTTGGTGTTTTACCCGTTTCCTGTTTCCTGTTAAAATTAACAAAAAAACCCAAACTTAACCAAACAAAAAGCCCTTGGAACACCTTAAAAAGTTTAGGCAATTTTAAGGTGATCATGGGTCACATACATTATTAGCCAAAGTCGTCCTTTTACATTAAGGCTCACTCTTGGTGTTGTACATTCTACGTGTTTGGACAAATGTATAATGACATGCATGCGCCATTAGGCAGTTTCACAGCTCTGAAAATCCTGTGCTCTGCCTATTTCATCCCTCCCTCCCTAACCCCTGGCAACCCCTGATATTTTTACTGTCTCCATAATTTTGCCTTTTCCGAAATGTTAGATAGTTGGAATCGTACAGCATGTAGCTTCTTTCACTTAGTAACATATATTTAAAGTTTCTCCATGTCTTGTCATGGCTTACGAGCTCATACAGTATGTATAAATCTAAGAATACAAGCCAGGCAGGCAAATGAAAAGCAAAATCTCCTCCACGGTTAACATTAACTTTTCCTCTCACTAAATCTTCCAGTTGAGGAATTTCCTGACATGAAAATGGGTTTGGTCCCCAAAGTGAGAA
This sequence comes from Mirounga angustirostris, assembly GCF_029215605.1. NCBI lineage: Eukaryota > Metazoa > Chordata > Mammalia > Carnivora > Phocidae > Mirounga > Mirounga angustirostris. The sequence continues at coordinate 42,995,527 of NW_026991716.1, read as the reverse complement.
ATGGTAAGACATTTTGTCTTCAAGACAAAAACCTACTTAAACTGTAATTTTGTTGTCAGCCCTTAAGAAATTAATCATCACACTTTTCAGTATTTCCATGGGGAAGGTTTTGATACAACTAAGTATGCCAAGAGACTATCGCCTCATCTACCCACTCCACCGGGTGGTGGGGATTCCTTCAGCTTTAAGCCAGAGTGGCAAATCATAGTGTGTGCCAAGGATAAAAGGTATGGTGGGCTCTTTTTTACCTTCTCACTTCATCAGGCAGGAACCATCAGCTTCCATTTTCAGTGGCGTCTCCAAGAGGATTTTAGTCCTCCCAGTGGCCCCTATATCGAATATAGGTTCACCAGTTATAACAAAGGCACCGCTCTGGTGGGGGTTGTTAATAATGGGCAAGGTCTGTGTGTAGGGGGGTTCACAGGGTATATGGGAAATCTGCGTACCTTCTGCTCAACATTGCTGCGAACCTAAAACTGCTTGGAAAATAAAGTCTGCTAAAAAAAAAAGTGTGCTGTATGTTCAACAATTGTGTACTTAACAGCCAGCCATACAGCCTCTATCCTAGGTCTCAAAAGAGAACCGTCTTGGGTGGATGTCGCCACCTCGTGGCCGATATGGGGAACTGTCCAATGTAAGTCTGCCTGCTTTCTCCTTCAAAAGCAGGGTGAACTTGTAATATACCAGATTTTCTTTTTGATAGTCACTGTTCCAGCTCAACAAATCCCACTGAAGATACTCACACACACACACACCCAAACTCCTCTTACAACATTCCCTCACTGTTCCAGCTCAGCAAATCCTACTAGAGATACACACACACACACACACACATGCACACCCCAAACTCCTCTTACAACCCTCCCTCCCCACTGTTGCTAATTGTTTCTTCCTGCTCTCCCACAAGGCAATTTTGTTATTTCCCTCTCTGTCCTTCTTCTTTTTCTTAATTTGTAACGCCCTCACTCAAGTTAATGGAAAGCGTATGTTTCACAAATAATGAGGCACATTGAAACCAATGTTACAAATTTTAAAACTTTTGCATTCCCCAGAATTACTCTTCTTTCAGAATCCTCATAAAGTTTACAAGGCGTTTCTCCTTGTCTCTCAATTTGATCCACTTTTTCTCAATCACCGGTATTTAAGGCAACATTTAAAAAAAAGATTTTATTTATTTATTTGAGAGAGAGAACACATGCCTGCATGTGAGCATGGGGAGGAGCAGAGGGTGAGGGAGAGGGAGAGAAGCAGACTCCCCACTGAGCAGGGAGCCCACACAGGGCTCCATCTCAAGACCCTGAGATTCATGACTCCAGCTGAAATCAAGAGTCAGCCGCCCAACCCACTGAGCCGCTCAGGCATAAGGCAACATTTTATTTTTATTTTTAAATTTTATTTATTTATTTATTTTTAAAAGATTTTATTTATTTATTTGACAGAGAGAGACACGGCAAGACAGGGGACACTAGCAGGGGGAGTGGGAGAGGGAGAAGCAGGCTTCCCGCTGAGCATGGAGCCCGGTTTGGGGCTCGATCCCAGGACCCCGGGATCATGACCTGAGCCGAAGGCAGACAACCAATTACTGAGCAACATTTTAAAATCACTTAAGGTATTTCTTCATACATAGGTATTTGCTGATTTGTCAAAGGGAAACTGGTAGGATAAACCAAGAACTAATAAACATAATTTCCTGAAGGGGGTGGGAGAGAACAGGGTTGAAGGCAGGGATAGAAGACACTTCCCTGAACGCAGTGTTTGTTTGTTTGTTTAAGAAAGCAGCTTAACTGAAGTATAATTTACACAACATAAAATTCACTCATTTTTAAGTTACAATTTAATGACTTTTTTTTAGTAGATTTACAAAGTTATGCAACCATCACAGCAATCTAATTTTTTAAAGTAATCTCTATGCCAAACATGGGGCTTGAACTCATGACCCTGAGATCAAGAGTCACATGCTCTACTGACTGAACCAGCCGGGCACCCCAACAACAATCTAATCTTAGAACACTTCCATCAACTTCCAAGGAAATTTTGCCCTTATTTGAAGTAACTCCTCATTTTCTTTCTTTCTTTTTTTTTTTTTTTTTAAAGATTTTATTTATTTATTTATTTGTCAGAGAGAGAGCACAAGCAGGGGGAGTGGAAAGGGAGAAGCAGGCTTCCCGCTGAGCAGAGAGCTCGATGTGGGGCTCGATCCCAGGACCCTGAGATCATGACCTGAGTGGAAAGCAGATGCTTAACAGACTGAGCCACCCAGAAAATGAAGACTCCTCATTTTCAATCGTAGCTCCAAAGTCTCACAAAGTCCATCATCAGCCTGGTTGTTTTATTCTTTCTTTCTTTCCTTCTTTCTTTCTTTTCTTTCTTTCTTTCCTTCTTTCTTTCTTTTCTTTCTTTCTTTCTTTTCTTTCTTTCTTTCTTTCTTTCTTTCTTTCTTTCTTTCTTTCTTTCTTTCTTTCTTTCTTTCTTTCTTTCTTTCTTTCTTCCTTCCTTCCTTCCTTCCTTCCTTCCTTCCTTCCTTCCTTCTCTCTTTCTTTCTTTCTTTCTTTCTTTCTTTCTTTCTTTCTTTCTTCTTCTTATTTTAGCCCTGTTGTTTTACCTAGGACCCTAACCAGGATGACCTTACTACACAGCTCCAGGGGATTATGTTCATTTGTAACCCATGTAGGTGGTGCCTTGTGGAGTCGTGCTATACCCCGAGGCTGCCACTTAATCTCTATTGCATGAAATACAGGTTATAATATAAATCAATAGCAGAATATCATGACATAGTCACAATTTCTTTATTTTTAAAGTAGGCTGCACGTGCAATGGGGGGCTTGAACGCATGACCCTGAGATCAAGCATCACATGCTCTACCGACTGATCCAGCCAGGCACCCCAGAATGATCATACGTTTTTAGAGCAGAGACTCATTACAGCAGAAATTTTCTACTGCTCAAAACTGTATTCGTGTTATAAAGCCACACTATTTGTAACAGTAGCTAAAGATTATTAATCTCCATCATTTTATTAATCTCCATCATCTAGTGAAAAAACCAATTAAAATAACATAATTATTTGCAGTTTTTAAAATAGACTTTAGTTTTTAGAGCAGTTTCAGGTTCACAGCAAAATTGATACAGAGATTTCTCACATACCCCCCCCCCACATGTATAGCCTCCTTCATTATCAACATTCCCCTATTTGCAGTTTTAAGTATTTCTCCTTGGTATCTGATTCTAGCAGGAATAAGTTATGAGGTCATTCATTCAGTCAGTCATTCATCTAACAAATACCTGATAAGTATTTATTATATGCCAGGCACTACTTCAGATGATAAGAATAAACAGTGAACAAAAACTCACAGAGCTTATGTCTGGAGAATTCAAACATTAATCAAATAACCCCACACAAATATAATTGTAGAAAGTGCAAGGAGACAGGGGCTCACAGTCTGTAGAAAGATATAATCAAGGTTGTACATGAGGCTTCATCCAGAGGGACAGATGACATGTCACCTACTTCTCTTCTAGTTTTTTCCACATCATTACACAAGCTTTTTTTTTTTTTTTTTAAGATTTTTATTTATTTATTTGAGAGAGAGAATGAGAGAGAGCACATGAGAGGGGTAGGGTCAGAGGGAGAAGCAGGCTCCCCGCCGAGCAGGGAGCCAGCCCGATGCGGGACTCGATCCAGGGACTCCAGGACCATGACCTGAGCTGAAGGCAGTCACTTAACCAACTGAGCCACCCAGGCGCCCTACACAAGCTTTTTGTGCATAAAACTCCTCTCCTCTTTAACAGTCCTGATTCTTGCCTTCCCAGAAACCCAGACAAAATAGATGAGATAGGTAGTCATCAGCCCCCCAGTCCTATCACCTGCTACAATCTGAATACAATTCTATGAAGTGAGAACATTTAGAATGCTGGACTTCAGTCTTCTGAGCAATCTTGATAAAATGCCATGATTTTAGACCAAGTAGAAATTTTCTCATCAGTGATTGGAAAAGTGAAATTAATTCAATAAATATAAATCATATATCATAATTGAAAGAACTATATCACCCTGGTTGAGTACAGAACAACACAAGTGTATGAATATCTTAAGGCCTACCAGATACTAACAATATAATACTAGCAAGAAAAACGTCAGGGCAAGAAATTTAGACTTGATGTATTTAGTGATTAAAATGTTTCCTTGAATTTCTAGGAAAGCCAAAATAACTCATCAAATGTTAAAAAGTTATAATCAAAGACCTTTTTAAAAAGTCTTCTTCAGGGGCACCTGGATGGCTCAGGTCATGATCCCAGGGTCCCAGGATCAAGCCCCACGTTGGGCTCCCTGCTCAGCGGGGAGTCTGCTTCTCCCTCTCCCTCTGCTTTCTGCTCCCCCTGCTTGTGTGCACGCTCTCTCTCTTTCTGTCAAATAAATAAATAAAATCTTAAAAAAAAAATTCAAGAAGTGTCATCTTATCAGAAACTAAACAAACTGGAAGATAATGGGAAAACATCTTTCGTATACTGAGAGAAAAACTGCTGACTTGAAATGATATACTTGGTAAAAACAACTTTCAAAAATGAAAGCAAAATAATGTATTTTCAGACAAAGGAAAGCTGAGGGAGCTAAGGGCCAGCCACCTGGCACTGGAATGTTAAAGGGGATCCTTAGGCAGAAGGAGTATAATTTCAGACGGAACCTGATTTCACACAAAGAAATAACACCAGAGATGGTAAAAATGGAGATTTTGAAAAAGCCTCCCTTCCCTTAGTTTTAATGACTTTTTTTTAAAAAAGGTTTTATTTATTTATTTGACAGAGAGAGAGGGCGGGGGTAACACAAGCAGGGGGAGTGGGAGAGGGAGAAGCAGGCTTCCCGCGGAGCAGGGAGCCTGATGCGGGGCTCGATCCCAGGACCCTGGGATCATGACCTGAGCCGAAGGCAGACGCTTAACGACTGAGCCACCCAGGCGCCCCAGTTTTAATGACTTTTTAAAGTGATTGTTGAAAGTGAAAATGCCAACAGTGTATAATGGAGTTTATAATATATGGAAAAGCAGAATGCGTGGAAACATGAGCACAAAGGAGAGGAAAAAGCAATCAGAGAATGCCATGTAAGGTTCTCACACTATATAAGAAGTGGTTATATATTATTTGAAGGTAGACTGTAATGCGAAAGGATGTAGACAGCAACCACTAAAATAGTTTTAAAAACAAGGTATCTAATAAGCCAATCGTGGAGATGAGTCACCATAAAACGAGATGGTGGTTGTAATTCTTTCAGAATCCACCAACCAGACATCTGTTTTCTCTATGGACTGTGTCCCTCCTTAAACTTATGCTGCTGTGTTGCAGTGTTCAGTGTGTCTTTTTTTCAGCAGGAATACACTTGAGCACGACTCCCCTACGGAGAAATCAGACCTTCGGATACTTCGTTTGTTGGACCTCATCCCACACCTCCATGAAAAACAGATCCGCAGAGCTGCAGCTACCTTCCCAATGAAGACAAACTTCTGTGTTACCGTGCATAGCAGCAGTTTGGAGTCTCCCTCCCATCATCCAGACCTGGACTCTTGGTATATTGTGTTTCCTGGAAAGATGCAATAAACCTCCTTCTCAAAATACAGAAGGATTGAAGAAACGGGAAAACTCTGGAAGCTTCCCATCGTGCTAACCATAAAGTTTCAAAAAATTAATATCTAGGGGCATCCTGACTGGCTCAGTAGGAAGAGCACGTGACTCTTATCTCTGGGTTGTGAGTCAGAGCCTCATGCTGGGTATAGAGATGACTTAAAATAAATAAACTTAAAAAAATTACTCTCTAGAACCTGCATTTTTAACAAGCTCTAAAGATGATTCTGATGAGTTCTGAGTCTGAGACATACTGGCGTAGGAGATCCACAGGCTTTGGAAGGTGATGGGAAGGATGGGCCCACCTGTGAGGCAGAGCATGGAGGAGGAGTTTTCCCTGGGAACTGGGATTTTTAAACAAGCTCTCTAAGTGACTCTGATGTGCGTGTTCTGTGGAAAACATGGGGGAGTCTTGCCTCTAAGATGACAATGACTAAGCATGAAGACTTTGAACCCAGACTCTAAATACTACTATTATTACCTATGCAACTTTTGGGAAGTTGGTTGGCATTTCTGTATCTCAGTTTACTCACTTGGAAAATGGGGCTGATAATAGTGCCCACTTTGTAAGGCTGTGAGGATTGAATGAGTTGGTAAATGTAAAGTGTTTGAAATATAAGAAACATTCAATATTCAATAAAAAATAGAGCTTCATTTCCATTAGAACACCTCTCTACAAAGAAAATTAAAAGTGATGGATTTTTATTTACAAATTCATTGGGCCAATGTATAATGTCCAGATTCCTGTTAAAGTTCAAAGAGTTCAAAACGATGAGAGGTTTTAAAGCAGGATATATGATTCCATTTTCGGCACTCTATTATTTGCCACTAATCCACCTGTCTATATTTACTGAGATGTCTAATCTTAGGGATTCATTATATCCTCAGAACTGGAGGGCCTGCAAAAAGTTAGCTTTTTAAAATGTGAGTTTGTAGCAGATGCATGATCAAGAAAATAACTAAGTCTTTTAAGATAACAATTTTTGGATGGTTCTGCTCCCCCCTCAGATCTCTTATCTGATTTAAGTTCCTTCATAAATCAAAATATTTGTTCTAAAGTTGACAAGAGCTTGAGAATTCTCAACAGATGAGATCTTAAATGGCTCTGGAATACTTCAGATTATGTGAAACAAAACAAACTAAGAAAATAACTCCAATCTTCCCAGGGTTTTATAAAATTATAAAAAGTTATTATTTGCTTGGTTATGAATTTCTGCCTAACCCTGCTTATTAAAATGCCTCCAAGACTACCATTTATGACTACTGAGACATCATACATATAATACTCAAGAGTGATGCCAAAAGCTCTTGATTTCAGTTTGTTACCAGGGATCTAAGTGCTCTTTTTGGTTGTGACTCTTGGTAGACATCACTCTTGCTCATCTATCAGAGCTGTCATCTCCTCCTCCTTGATTAAAATTGTGTCTGTGATTTGGGAAGTTGGTAAAAGCAGAGAATTGTGCTGCCTCTGTCCTACCCCCACCCCAGTAACAGTTTAGTGACAAACAAGGGATCTCTACACTAGATAGATTTTTTTGGTATTGTACCTTCTGTCTGTGGCGTTTGATGAAATCAATAAAAAGGCTCTTGCATTAAGATCAGGAACATGCTTTAGCTCCCATGTATTTCATAGTAATATTTCTTATTCTCCACACTCATATGACAAAGCAATACTTGCAAATTTCTTTTGGTTGAATAATTGGTAATGTATGCGAGACATCCTTAAGTGCCTTGGGCTTGGCTTTGGCCTCTGCAGAGCTCCCAGATGGGCCCGCCATGGGAAGTAACTTGCCAGATCCTTTAAGACCTAGGGTCAATCTGGTTCTTAGCTCTAGGGACTGAGCAGGTGACATTAATCAGCAAGCAAAGTATTTGAGTGACTTTAAAGACTGGTATTTCTTGGAGTTCCTCCGCTCTCTTCTCCTCCTCAAGACATTCTAATAGCTACAGTTTCCATCGCTATGTTGGTGACTATTAATTCTATATTTCCAACCCCAGACTCTCTCCTGAAATCCAGACCCATCTGGTTCACTGACTATTGGGAATCTCATCTTGGATATCCCTTGGCTACCCTATGGAATTCATCATCACTTCTCTCCCCTCCCAAAGTACTGTTGCTTTAGAAGATGTTTCTTATCAGAGTGAATGACACACCATCCACCCAGTTTCTCCAAGCAAAACTCAGACTTGTCTGTTCCCGATCACCCTCCAACATGCACACATAAACATTCATTATCTACCTTTCTCAGTATATCCAGAATCCACCCAATTCTCTTCATGGCTGCTGCCACTGTCTTCATCTTTAGTGTCCCTTTCCTGGTCTTGTCCCTTTCCAACTGTCTAGAGAGATCTTTCTAAAATAGAATTAGATCGTGTCACTTCCCTGCTTGAACTTCCTTCCAGGATCCTTTGCTGCCCTGTAAATAAACACCAACTCAGCAACCTGTAGGGCTCACTGCCTTCAGGGCCATCCACCCTCCTCCCCACTTGGACTTTGTTAACTCCATTTAGCTGTAACTTCTGAGTTTGTTTATTATTTTCTTTGGGAAACCTTCCCTGAAGTCCTCAGACTGGGTCGGCTTCTCAGTTCCCACGGCACCTGAGCTTACCCCTCAGAGCACTTATTTTATATTAACTTGTCTGGCTTTTTCATTACACTGGAAGTTCCTTGATAGAAAAAACTCTGTGTAGTTCAGCATCATAATACCATTTACCTGGCAGGTGTTCCGCAAATATTTATTATGTGAACTAATGAACAGGTTCACCTCGAGCAAAAGCTTCAGCACTACGTAGGTATTTAGTGTATGTGTATGTGCCCTCTGGCAACAGAATAAAACACAAAATAGGAAAATTTTGCACTTACGATCCTATGATCCCTAGAACAGAATTGTGAGCCATTAATGGCGACATATGATTCTTGTTATGTTCGGAAGGAATTGGAGTGAAGCATATAAAAAGGCAAGGTGATTAACTCATTTATTAACACAGAAGGCCCTACTGGGTGCCAGACCTCGGGAGAGGCTTTGGAAATGCTGAGCTGATTAATACTTGTTGACTGCTCCCCAGGAGTTCAAAGTCAAGTGGGTGTTAGACTCACAGAATGGTAAAGCTGGGGAGACACAAAGGAAATTCAGTTCAGCCCCCCCCATTTTACAGAAGAGATGTAGATGGTTTCTGCAAATTACTCAATAACTATATAAAAAGAGGGTGTTTTCCCCTTTACACACCGGAACTCTCCCCCACTTTCAATTAATCCACTTTCTTAACAAGGGAACACCATATCAGTGATATTATGAAATCACAATCAACATAAGCTCACCTTGGAAGTGGGGAAAAAATATGGTCTGCCAAAGTTGCCCGGAGGGGAAATTCCTATTTGAAATACTGGCATCATAAGTGTTTTAGGAAAAAAAATCGCATGAAAGAGTTAAAAGCGATCATTAATTAAAATCATCAAGCCGTATCAGTGGGATATGGAAAGAATTTGATTACGCAGTCATTTGACTCCAGCATTTTATTGACCAGAAACTGGTTTTAAAAGAGAGACTGGTGTTAGTAAACTAAGAGAGAAATAGTTTTTGTTTTTTTTTTTTAAGATTTTATTTATTTATTTATTTGAGAGAGAGAATGAGAGAGAGAGAGAGAGCATGAGAGGGGGGAGGGTCAGAAGGAGAAGCAGACTCCCCGCTGAGCAGGGAGCCTGATGTGGGACTCGATCCTGGGACTCCAGGATCATGACCTGAGCCGAAGGCAGTCGCTCAACCAACTGAGCCACCCAGGCGCCCCGAGAGAAATAGTTTTTAATGGACATTTTAGGAGCTTCAGTAAAGTGACCGTTTGTGTACATTGCCACGTGTGGCTGTCAGGCAAAGATAGGCAAACTGGTTTGTCCCAGGTGAGATGTGAGGAAAGTGGCCTGCTCAGGGCTGTTTTTCTTGGACGAGACAGGTCCTACTCACTGGGTGTGTGTCCCACCAGAGGAGACCAAGCAGAAGGCAGCTTAGAATTAAGAGGTTGAAAATATCTACATGTTCAAGTCAGAAAACCAGAAATGCTCACTTATGGAGGTTAGTTGATGCCTTAAATATCTGCTTCACTCCCATGTCACTTGTTTCCTGGAGCTCTGAACAACCATGAGGGGGGTTTCGCATGGACTGTTTATATTTAGAGGGTCACTGACCTAAAGGAACTTCGTGTGGGCAAAAGGTTTATTGTAGAGGTTAAATAGATTGCCCACTGACAATAGTTGCTACATTATTATACGATTACATATATGTGCATACACATATGCATTATTACCATTATTACATACACAGATTACTCTTACATATGCATAATATACATTAGTACATATATGTATGACTATTACATATATATATCATATATATATTTAAAGAGAGAGAGACTCATGGTGCATCATAAAATTATACCTACTGGGAGCAATTTTATTAGTAAATCAGGCTACTCCTCTGTCAAACTTTAGGCATGATTTTCCCTGTCTTTTTTGTTTTGCAGACCATGGGAGTGTGGGGAGGGCGGGGAGAAGCTTTTTTTTGGGGGGGTGTTATTCAGTAGAGTGGTAATGATACTGTTCTGTTCCTTCAAGTAGAAAAGTCAGAAGTTACATCTCATCTCAGAGATTCAAACCGCCTTTAATTTATATGTTGATCTCATGTGATTGGACTGGAATGCAATGGAATTTCAATTAGGCATGCTTACCACGGAGAGAACAAAACACCCTGAATTTTCTAATTATGTGAGCACCGAGGCTTGGATGATAAATGATGGGAAGGAAACCTCGAGGCAGAAACCGTGATGTGCTTTCCCAGTGCTCGCAGCACTTACTTCCTTTAATATACATTTTGAAACTGGTGCCTACTTTCCTCCTGCTCCTTCCTGCACTGGCTATATGAATTTAATCATTTGCCCTCTGCTATCCTTGACCAGAATTAGAAGCCAGTCTGACTCCAGAGCTTGGACCCTCCGTAAACCTCATCCCCACTGCCTTTGAGTTCACAGAGTACCCGACCTGTGGTGTTTACTCAACAAATACTCGTGGAATTGAGGTGAACCCCAAGCAGAAGGTAGCTTAGTGGAGTCTTGTTCCCCATATTAAGTGAGCAAGGCTTCAAAGGAAACAGAAAGCCAAGCAGACGCATAGACAGAGAGGTTGACGTGAGACCCGACCGACCCGCGGGGCTTCCTCGCCACGTCCCAGTCCAAAGGGGAAAGACTTCAAAATGACTCCAAATTAATTCTGCCTAAGTGGGACAAAGAATTCAAAGCAACGATTGCCAACTCACTTGAGAGATGGCTAGGAATGAATTTGGGTTCCAACTGAGCAGAAATTCAATTTTGGCATCCACTCAGCTGAAATAAGGTCAGTTGTTTAAAATTGTGTCTCAAGGAAAGGCTGAGTGTCACAGGTGATTATCTTCAAAATTCTCCAGCGTCCTGAGGGAGCCGACAGGCTTGCCCGAGAGCCTGTGTAAGCATTGATTAGCCACGCTCCCAGCCTGGTTTGCACATTGGCAGCGCTCACCCCAGGGCACCCTACCATCGGGTTTTCTCAGGTCATTTTAAAATCTCATTTCCCTATAGCAACAATTCTTTGTTTGTGTTCCTCTTGCATATCCTTCTTGGAGCAGACAAGCCATCATTCTCTTTGTTCTTAAGGAGGCAGCCAATTATGGATTTTGATACTTAGGATTCTGAAACATGACATCTGAAACAGGCTTACATTTTTTAAAAAAATATTTTATTTATTTATTTGACAGAGACACAGTGAGAGAGGGAACACAAGCAGGCGGAGTGGGAGAGGGAGAAGCAGGCTTCCCACTGAGCAGGGAGCCCGATGCGGGGCTCCATCCCAGGACCCTGGGATCACGACCAGAGCCGAAGGCAGACGCTTAAAGACTGAGCCACCCAGGTGCCCCGAGACAGGCTTACTTTTATCCACAGATCCCTAGAGCATAATCTAGAAGGTATAATGCCCCACAGTCTTGCAGAGAACTCTGGAATAAGTGCTCTATATTGACCAGAGTCGTAAATAATAGATCATTAATGCATGAACCAGCATTTATTGAAACCAAAGAGTGTTAGATATGCCATAGGATGGTAACAAGGGGGTGAAGATCTTCAAAGGAGTCTCCCAGTGGCTGCGTTTCCCATCTGGTTATGGGGAAGCCATAGGGTGACCAGGGCTTGCTCTGCTCACATTGCAATAAAGACAAACAGGTCTTGTCTACCCTCCCACTGGAGGGCAACAGCAAGTCCCTGAAGGGGAGCAGAGTTGAGAGGACTCTGGTTGTAAAGCACAGAGGAGGAGGGAAAAGGCCAGATGTGAACCCACTACAGTGGGAGTTCTTGGATGGAAGGCTGGAAGAGCAGCTCTGTTGGAAGCCAACATAACCATGTCCAGCCCGCTCTCCAGCAAGTCCCTCCTGAGGAGCTGGAGGCCTTTCCCCCTAGTGGGTCACACAACCCTCCAGCTGGAGCTACTCCATACACGAGCTCTATTTGTAGCTTGGCTCCCCTTGGAATATTTGGCTGCCTTAACATCCCAACCTGGTAACTTTCCTGGACCCTGGCAATCTCTGATATAGGATATTCGCGGTGTATTTGACCTGTCCTAAACTAAACCTGCGTTAACTCTTCTGTGGCCTGTGGGCTTTCAGTTGGAAAAACTGGCTTTAAGTCTCCATGACTATGATTTGACTCACTGGAATGCTTAGTGTCAAAAAGCTGATCATTTTCAGTGCCTGGGCGGCTCAGTTGTTAAGCGTCTGCCTTCGGTTCAGGTCATGGTCCCAGGGTCTTGGGATCGAGTCCCACATCGGGCTCTCTGCTCAGTGGGGAGCCTGCTTCTCCCTCTGCCTGACGCTCCCCCTGCTGGTGCTCTCTCTCTCTGACAAATAAATAAATGAAATCTTTTAAAAAAAAAAGCTGATCATTTTGTTGAGTACGGTTGTCATTCATTCATTCATTCAACCAACCAGTATTTATTGAGTGCCTTACCTGTTGCTTGGTACTGTCCTAGGTGCTGGTGATAAAGCAGTGAGAAAAAAAACAAACAACCAAAAAACCAAAACAAACAACCAAAAAACCAAAACCAAACCCAACCATCCCCCCCCAAAAAAAGAAATCCCTGACCTCATGGAGAGATAAGAAAATTAGATAAGACTCTGATAGTCTAGAGTGTGCTGGATGGATGATGTGAAGCCATAAGGAGAAAAATAAGGCAAGGGAGAGAGATAAGGAATTGAGTGTGTGTGGTGGGGAGAGGCGGCAATTTTAGAAAGAAAAAGGGAAAGACTCCTGAGAAGGCAACGTTTGAGTCAAGACCAGAAAGAGGTGAGGGAGCAAGTCATAAAAACCAAGTGGGGGAAGGGCATTCTGGACCAATGACAACATGGTGCAAAGATCCTGAAGCTAGGAAGTTCCGGGAACACTAAGGAGGCCAGAGAGGCTGAGTTGATTGACAAGGGGGAGGGTAGGAGGAACTAGGGTCAGAGAGGGAATTGCGCAAGGGGTTGAGGTGAGAGGGTTGGAGGCAGGACGGAGAGAGAGGACCTTTAGGCCATTTAAAGAACTTTGAGAGTCGATGGCTGCAGTTATGTAGGAATTTTTCATTTAATACCATTTTTGGTGACCAGATATGAAGGATGCAACGGTGTGGCTGTGTAGGAAAGGAAAGTAACGAGTGCCCATTTACGCAGACGTACATTTCTTTAAGTAGGGTGTTGAGATGGTGGTGTTTGTCTGCTATGGATTCAAATCTTGTCTGTCTTTCAGCCCCTTTTCTATCCACATCTCGCTCCCTCACTTAGTTCAGACTCTGTTCCAGTGGCGCCTAGTCAGTGAGGCCTTCTCCGACTACTTCATCTGAAATGGCACCTCTTCCTCTCTAGTCCCTTATCCTGCTTTATTTTTCTTCAAAGCACTTAGCATTGCTGTCATTATAGCATAGTTGGGAGTCAATGGGTCAGCTTGTCTTCTATTTTAACAGCATCGTTCTGGCTACTATGTTGAGAATATATTGAAAGGATGTGAACAAAGAAGCAAGGAGACTAGTTATTGATAGAATGTTGTTTCTTAATGGTTGCAATATAATAGTTCACAGTTCATTTAGAAGATCTTATACACATGTTAATATCATTACCTTATTTAACGATAGGCACCAGGAGTTCATTATGGGCATACACATTCTCTATTCTTAAACAATCCTGAGAAATATAATGTACTATCTGACAATTGTCCTCTGAATTTTTTTTGTTTAAATTATACAGAACAAGAAAAGACACAAGAAAACACCCCCCTAACTGAGCAATAGCACTGGGCTAAGAAGAGACAAATTTATTGTATTGTCATCTTTGAGGTTCATGAAAAAAAGCTGCCATCTTCCACTATGGTAAATAGAGATCTGTATTAGATACATACAGCCTTTCGTGACAAGGATTAGCGAGGACAGAATTTTTATTTATTTATTTATTTAATTTTTTATTTTTTTAAGATTCTATTCATTTATTTGACAGAGAGACACAGTGAGAGAGGGAACACAAGCAGGGGAAGTGGGAGAGGGAGAAGCAGACTTCCCACCGAGCAGGGAGCCCGATGCGGGGCTCGATCCCAGAACCCTGGGATCACGACCAGAGCCGAAGGCAGATGCTTAACGACTGAGCCACCCAGGTGCCCCAGCGGACAGAAATTAATTTAGAGTCAACTCCTCAGTACCACTTATTTGTTCTGCCTCTGGGGCTTCTGATACTTTTAGGCCTAAGGACCCTCCCTTGTCTTCCTTTTGCTAAATAGAAACACAGGACAGCTTGCCTTGTCAGATGCTTCAGCTCTGCAGGATCTGGAATGAAATTGCATTTCTGCAGGAGACCAGAAGTTGTGGAGCTTTGCCCGGAGGAGGGTCTCACAGAGACCAATCTCATCTCGGGGGCAGGGTCTGCGCTGCTGTGAGGTAGAGTCTAGACCAGGCAGTGGGGTGGATGAAGGCATAAAGATTTCAGTTCTGCTCAGTCACTAAATGAGTCCTAGTTATGGGGTACTCATTTTATCTCTCTGGTCCTTAATTTCCTCAACTTTGATCAGGGAAAGGCATGATACATTTAGTGAAAAAACGAGTTGCAAAATAATGTTTCTAGTAGGATCCCTTTTCCTTATTTGCCTTGATAATATAAAAAACAAACCTTTTGTATTTATGTTGTGTCACAAACATACACTATATAGATATATGGAGAATGTAACACACAGATTTATGCATATGTGTCTAGATCCACATCAAGATATAGATGTACATACATGGATAAACACAAAGAAAGCTGTTCACCGAATGCTTGGCTCTATGGCTCCTGAGTCTCTCTTTTCATTACTGGCACTAAGCTGGCTGGGCCAGGGATTGCTCCTTCCCCCAAGGAGGGATGGTGAATCTGCACTCCAACTCAATTTCCCCCAAGACTATCGGTTGCTAGAATCTTGTAACGGAGCGGGAACCCACACTCATCCTTTGGGTCCCCAAGGCTCAAGGCTATTTTTTCCCTACTTGCAAGCACATCCCAATACTTGCTGTATAAAAAGGAAGAGTTACAGAGGGTGGGATCCTCTAGACAGCCCCAGGGGGTGTCTAGTTGTACCCAGCCCAAGTTTATTGGTCCACGGAAGAGAAGAAGGGGCCCTTATAATTGCTTCCTTTCTGTCCTGAGTTCCACCTTGCACTAAATGGTGCTCAAGAGCACTTGGATTGGTTGGCATTCAAAGTGTTGACATGAAAATGGGAGTGGGGTGTGTTGGGTGGGGGTGGGGGGTTGAAATGGAGGTGATGAGGAGAAAGATTATTAACGTCCCTATACTTTTATAGCATACTTTTGTAGGCTTTTATTTGTTAAAATGAGCATACATTGTAAGTTAAAATCTAGTCAATCAAAGTAGACACTAAAGATACTAAGCATACTTTCCAAATGCAAAGTATGATCATCACTTCAAGGTATAGGCTGACTGACTGTCCTGGGGCCTTTCATGTCATTAGGAGCACTTGGCCAAGCACTTGTGCATTGCTTAGGCTGGTCACACTGATGGTTATAAACTTGGGGCTATTTCCCAAGACTCATTGTTAGTAGACTTGCAAAAGAGAAACATTTTGATGTTCACACAGAGCATCTTTAAAAGTAAAGACACTGAGCTTTTAAAGACACTTTAAAAAAATGAGGTAATTTTAGAAAGACATTAAAGCTTTTGGGTACCTAAGCCAAGAGTAAATTTAAAGAATTAAAAAGGTAATTGGACTGAAACTGGGTTAATAAAACCAATTTTCAGAGCTAAGGGAATCACAGGGAAAGGAGAACAATTTGACAGCGGAGCATCCCAGACATTGTCTGACCTTTCTGATCCTTCAGCTTCTGGTTCTTCTGCATTGATTCTTCAGGATTACATCTTTTACAAACCAGATCTGACCCTTCAACTCTACACTATAATTGTTGGCCCTCATTTGACCTGTACTCTTTTAAAGTTCATATGATCTTAGTTTCTCTGAATACTCATTTTCCTACATTTAGATTCCTACCTTACTACTTCTCTCCCAAACTCAAGAAACATGGCTGTGGTCTCACTTTTAAATCAAACTGTATCTATTTATTTATTTTTAAAAGAATTTATTTATTTACTTACTTATTTATGAGCTAGAGAGAGTGGGGGAGGGGTGGGCAGGAAGAGTGAGAAGCAACCTCCCTACTGAGCACAGAACCTGATGCGGGGCTCCATCTCAGGACCCCGAGATCATGACCTGAGCAGAAATCAAGAGGGCGATGCTTAACAGACTGAGCCACCCAAGCACCCTTATACCTATTTAAAAATGAGATTGTCATTGTGTTTTTCAGTTTTTGATGTTGCTGTCAAAGGCAGTCCATTCCTTTAATTCTATTGCCCATGTCCCATGCGAGATTTTGTAGACAGAACTGCGTTGATGTCATTGAATCTAAAGATGAGGGTCTGACACCAGAAAAATGTCTGCACCAAAAAGTTAAGCATTTTGCATGGTTTTCATTGCTTGGGTAAAGTAAGCCAATAACTGATGTTGTTTTCCATTTCCTAGGTCTTCTTAAGGGGAGATTTTAAAAGACCTGGCTTGAAAAATGCACGTGTGTGTGTGTTTGTGTGTGTGTGTGTGTGTGTGTGAATTCAAATGGCAGGCAACTCATCAACACGGATTGTATAAGCTCTTACTCTGTGGTAAAAATTTCAGAAATTTAAAACACTGTGCCAAACTGTTAGTAAGACTTCTTAGAAACACCCAATCTATTATTTATTTATTTATTTATTTATTATTTATTTTTTTTTTTTAAAGATTTTTTATTTATTTATTTGACAGAGAAAGACACAGCGAGAGAGGGAACACAAACGGGGAGTGGGAGAGGGAGAAGCAGACTCCCTGCCGAGCAGGGAGCCCGATGCGGGACTCGATCCCGGGATTCCAGGATCATGACCTGAGCCGAAGGCAGTCGCTCAACCAACTGAGCCACCCAGGCGCCCCAATCTATTATTTATTTCCTCAGCCTCCCTCCCATTATTTGAGAAACACACTGGCAAAAGTAATTTCTTTCATTTTCCTATCTCTTTTCGCATTGTATCCCTTCAGGTTACTGTTTTACCGATGATTTATTTATATTGCCTATTGTAGTTCCCAAACCTCACAAGGCTTATGTTTATGGATTTAAATCTTCTGGGACTCCACCAGAGTGATTGCTTTCATCGCGTTCAATATTCATCCTTTCCACATCAACGAGTTTCTAGGAGACTTTCCACAAGTTTCTTGGAGCCAGTGCATTTTCCTGCAATTTTATCTTGGAAAGATTTAGGACTTGAGAATAATCATAAGAAGAAAATAAAGCAAGCAAGAAAGAAAGAGCTACCCATCTAGGATATGATTAAAATCATTAAAAACAAATAATGCAATATATGTTAAGAAAAAAAAAAAAGAAGAAGAAGAAGAAGATAGCAGGAGGGGAAGAATGAAGGGGGGGGAATCGGAGGGGGAGATGAACCATGAGAGACGATGGACTCTGAGAAACAAACTGAGGGTTCTAAGGGGAGGGGGGTGGGGGGATGGGTTAGCCTGGTGGTGGGTATTGAGGAGGGCACGTTCTGCATGGAGCACTGGGTGTTATACGCAAACAATGAAACATGGAACAGGACATCAAAAACTAATGATGTAATGCATGGTGATTAACATAATAAAATAAAATTTTAAAAAATGAGGCTGGGTTTACAAGATAATTTTCATCAAGAATTTGTAATTTTAAAAAATTTCAGAAAGTATAGTGTTTGAGGTTTTGTTTTTAGTTTGGCAGGTAGACAAAGGTCTGCTGTGAAGACAATGATCAGATTTTTCCAAATCACATCTCTTAGTTCACATTCTTGGCAGAGTGTTTGCAGTAATCCATCTTTGAGGGCTACACCTGAAAATAGTAAATATGAGGTCTTAAAGCTTTTAAACCAGTGGGTTTGATTTTGGTGTGCTAACTCCTTTCTTCAACGTTTCATTTTAAAAATGCCTCTCTTAAAAGTTACTCTCCCTTACACAGGGATGAATTAAAGCAATTAAAAGTGTACACATGGGATCCTTTCTGGACTTTAAAATTCAGAGATTGTTTGCAACAAAAAATAAGTAGAGTGGAATTTTATTTTATTTTTTTTTTAAGATTTTTATTTATTTATTTGACAGAGAGAGACACAGTGAGAGAGGGAACACAACAGGGGGAGTGGGAGAGGGAGAAGCAGGCCTCCCGCGGAGCAGGGAGCCTGATGCAGGACTCGATCCCAGGACCCTAGGACCACGACCTGAGCCGAAGGCAGACGCTCAATGACTGAGCCACCCAGGCACCCCAAGTAGAGTGGAATTTTAATAACCAATGCAAAGACGAACCTATACAGCCCTGGTTTCTCTAAGTAGGAAAAGATTCCTGAAAACAAAATATCCTGGCAGTATTTTATGTTGAAAGGGAAAAGGGAGACCCATGAGGCTTGGGGTGTTCTAGACAGAGGTACAAAATCTCTACCTGCTAAGTGGATGGGGCTTTGAGTGACATGATCAAGTTAAATGCCACGAGGAGAACAAGTTTCAGCAGGACTGAAGGCAGTTGATCTCTGTCACTTGAATGGATACCCCAAATTCTTGGGTTTTAATTATAGGGTCTTGTTTAGATACTGTTGCCATTTGTAATTTGTGTCACTGATTTTCATAAGTATATATAGTTCATCTTCATTATTCATGGATTCTGTATTTGCAAATTTGCTTATTTGCTAAAATTTATTTGTAACCCCCAAATCAATATTCTCAGTGCTTTTGTAGTCATTTACAGACGTGCACAGAGGGTGAAAAATTTGAGTCACCTGAAGCACATGTTCCCAGCTGAGGCTGAATAATGGAGAAGAAAAAAAAATCACTCGGAAAGAAAGACTATGATCATTGTTATCACTGTTATTAGTTCTTCTACCATTTTTCAGATACACATGCATTCACAAAGTTGGGACATAATGTAAGGCAGTTTTGTCCTTTTTTAAAACTAAACATGTTATTACCATTTTCTATCCTTCAAAGAGTGTTTGGAAATTGAATTTTAATGGCTGCATTCATTCTTAGCCTCACACAGCAAACCTAGAAACCTCCTGGGCTAACTGAAGCCTCATTTCCTACCTTCAAAGAGTCTGGGGGTTGGCATCCTAGTACTACTTGAACGAGAGTCTCTTTAGAAAGTCTAATGTAAATGTTTTACAGTTTTCTCTGGAGTTCTCGGGGACTAAGTGTAAGAACATAAAGTGCAAACATTTTGGAAGCCAACTGGGAGTACCTGGGGAAAATGTATGCTGAAGAGAAACATGTGCACAAAGAGAAAAACATTCAAAGATGCTCAGTTTAGCCGTCCTTAAAACAAAAACAGTAAAAATAGTAAAAGAGTAAAAAATTGCAACTAACCCAAATGGCCATCAATAAGGGAGTGGATAATAAACGGTGGTATATTCACGTGATGGAAGACGATAGAACCATGAAAAGAAGTGGGATGGAACTGTTTAGGTGACCATGGGTAGATCTTAAAAGCAGAGTGCTGAACGAAAATAGTAAGCGGGAGGACGGTACCTTCAGTTCACTTAAGAGCGTCTGGTTCACAGATGCACGAGGGTAGTAAATAGAAAAGGAAGGACGCACAACAAAATCATGACAGCGTGCTCTTCCTGCCTCTGAACTCAGAGCTGTTCCTGGCTGCGCAGCAAGGGTGGAGGGAGTTGTCAAAGCCCCCGGACTTTGGACGGTGGTTTCCAGGCTGAGTCTCCAGCTTCTAGTCAGGACTTGCTTCCCACTGTGAAATTTCCACTCCAGCTTCGGCCGCTCAGGACTTTGTCTGTGTACTGCCCCAGGGCGCATCTGCGTGGGCAACACGCAAGAAGCTAAGCCACGTCTGGGGCGCCTGGGTGGCTCAGTCGTTAAGCGTCTGCCTTCGGCTCAGGTCATGATCCCGGGGTCCTGGGATCGAGCCCCGCATCGGGCTCCCTGCTCGGCGGGGAGCCTGCTTCTCCCTCTCCCACTCCCCCTGCCTGTGTTCCCTCTCTCGCTGTGTCTCTCTCTGTCAAATAAATAAAATCTAAAAAAAAAAAAAAAAAAAAAAAAAGAACTCATAGATCATCAAAGAAATCAAAATGGAAATGAAAAAAATATATATTTAAAAAAAGGGGGGGAGGGCGCCTGGGTGGCTCAGTCGTTAAGCGTCTGCCTTCGGCTCAGGTCATGGTCCCAGGGTCCTGGGATCGAGTCCCACATCGGGCTCCCTGCTCGGCAGGAAGCCTGCTTCTCCCTCCTCCACTCCCCCTGCTTGTGTTCCCTCTCTCGCTGTGTCTAAAAAAAAAAAAAAAAAAAAAAGAAGCTAAGCCACGTCTTCAGATTTCCTGCCGTCGCCATACGTCTGGCCAAGGAGAGCTGTGGCTTCTCAAAGATTTTGGCGCATTGCTCCTAGCATCACCCTCTTTCAGCACACCCTCTTCCTGGCTGCCTCCTGCTCTTGAGCCTAATCTCAGCTCTTGGGGGGTCGGCGATAGCTAGCGATTGTTTTGTCTGCCTCTCATACTTTCTCATCTTCCCTCTGCAGGGTATAGCTCTCCTCTCATTTGGGGAATTGTTCCCTTTATTCCCCCTGTGGTCCTGATGAGGCTCCTCTCCCCGCCCCCTGCAGTCACGTGACCCAAAGCAGGGCCAATCAGGGCCTTATCTGAAATTCCTCGAAGGGAGGTGGGGAAAAAAGTCTGGTGTGTGTGCACCTGAGGCCAGGGCTCCGCGAAGTGGTCTTAGTCTACAAGGCGGAGCGAGCCTGTGTGGATGAACAGGCAGGGTGCGTGATGGGTGATGGAGGAAGAGAGTATGAGTCCGGGTGTTAGGGAGTCCCTCTCTCCTGAGGCTTGGTTTCTGCAGCTCGCTCTTGAGGCACGTGAATTGCCCAGTATCCTTCCCAGAGGAGTCAGCCAACACCTTTCCTTTTTATTTCCCCTTTTAAACTAGTTTGAGTGGGATGCCTTGCTTTTGTGACCTAAAGAGCCTCACTCAGCTGCCCCATCACTGCCTGTCCTCTGGTGAAGAGTCCAGTTTGCACATACTTCTCTATTACTCTCTTCCAGTCCTTCCACAAAGGATGCGGTCTCTACTGGTGCCTTTTCCTGGGCTCGTCTCTCCTCTTTCCAGCATCATCCACACCCACAGCTTGGTCTTTTCCAGTAACATGTTTATGCACATACACATATATTTTATGTGTATAATAAATATATTAAGAAGATATATTTTATATAATATACATTTATTTCATACATTATGTATTTGTTATATGTATTTATATATATTATAATATATATTTTTTAACAGAAAGTTGGGATCTACAGGTGCTGTGGCAGACCAGCGGAAGAAACGTTTTACACCCCCAAACAGGATACACCCTACCTTTGTGTTATCCAGTGTTACACAAAGGAGCCTATGGTTCTACTTCAAACAGAGATATCCAGACACTCCCCATCATGGAACCTCTCTACTTTTTACAGTGCGTTGGAGGATCTTTATTTTTATAGCAGCTTTATAGTAGGTGGTACAGGTTTCCTTACAAGGTGAGATCTGCCATTGTTGAGAAGATGCTCGATTAAAGCCACTCCCTGAGGAAAGTGTGCCTATCGCTCCAAGGCAGAAGAGCTAGGGAGAGCGGTGGTGGGGTAGTCAGGAATGGCCTATGCCATGATAGAAGTTGGCCAGTTCATGACCAGGTATCACCTGTAGGTTCTGGAGCCACAAAATGCTTTGGTGTGAATGACATTTGTGTGGAATTGTTTTTAAAAGTAGGTTTCGTGGAGCCCAATGTGGGGCTTGAATTCACGACCCTGAGATCAAGATCTGAGCTGAGATCAAGGGTTTGACACTTAACCAACTGAGCCACCCAGGTGCCCCCATGTGGAACTTCTAAAGGACTAGACATTCTGTAACCTGGCAGCACACTTGGGTGGATGGCGGTGGATAGAATTAACTCAGGGAATTGGCAGAAATATTAGGTGGTACTTGCATAAGTATGCAGATTAAGGATTTAAAATAAATTAACAAGATAACTGCTTGGCAGCAAAGTATGAGAAACCCCAGACATCTGTCAAAAAAAAAAAAAAAGGACACTTTGTTAAACTTTACTTTAATAATCTTGTAAAAGGCTGTGTCCTGGTGTGTGCTTGAATTTGTTCCTAAGAACAAGCTGCCTCAAACAGTAACTGTATCTGTTAATATGTGAAAACAGGTTGCCAGGCCTAATCTTGTCAGCAGAGAAAGATACAGTATTTACATGACCAACAAACTCTTTTTTTTAAAAAAAAAGAGAGAGTCTGAGTGGGGTGGAGCAGAGGGAGAGGAACAAACAGACTCCACACTGAGCGTGGAGCCTGATGTGGGGCTCGATCTCATGACACTGAGATCATGTCCTGAGCCGACATCAAGAGTCAGATGCTTAACCCACTGAGCCACCCAGTACCCCCATGACCAATAAACTCTTAATGGCATCTAGAAACCTAAGACAAGAGAAGTCGTTTGATTCTTTCCAAGGTGACACACTGTCAGGAAACCCGCAGAAAGGGAAGATAACCTATTATCTTCTGTGCCTTTGTGTATTGGGCTTCTGTGCACCACATGTCTATTAGCCTTTTAGCTTCTGTCATGTAAAGGAAAACTAAGACAGGACTAAGAGAGAGTCACAGAGGAGAGGCAATGTCTTTATCCCAGCAAATCTACTGCCAGGAAGGGAGGGAGAAACTGAGGGTTAGCTCGTTGCAAAAGCTCTGGAGAATCTGGGTCTTTACTCCCCAGAATTCCAAAGAGTTGAGTAAGTAACTGAGAAAAATTCTGAGAATCGAGTCAAATTAGTGAGAACAAAGGGTTAACTGTTTCTCTTTGGAACCTAAGGAAGAAAGTGGACCAACGCAAAATGATTTAGGATCCTAAGAATTTAATAAGAATGAGTGAAGAAAAGACAAAATGTTTGTTTCTATTCTTAATCCCTTGTTGACAGACTTAGTATAGTTTAGTAATACTTGATGGAGTTAGCAATTTTTATATGTGGTTCTGTTTTTATTTTATTTATGCCAAAATTTCCAACTCGAGCAAACCACGTCCATGGCAAAGGATTCCTATTTCTCCAGGACCTTAACCAAACCCATGGCTGTTTTCCTGGTGTCTAGAGACCTTCAGTAAGCAACATAGCTCAAGAGGAAATAACCTTTCTGGCATTAAGTTAACAACCTAAAAATACGGCATAATGGGATGCCATACTCCCACTCTCAGACATCTTTGCTCTTCCTGTTATTCTAGCAACTTCTTTTTCTTAAATTCAGGGGGATAGCAGTGTGGGAAGCTGGAGTCTAGGATAACCATAGTGACTGATTTCTAGCTGTGAGGAAGAACATGCCCAAGTGGCCATTCCTCCAGCACCCTGGTATCTATGGGAGCAGGAGACAACTACAGAGATCAGGGAGACAGAACCTGGCGAGCATACAAGCTGACAGCTGGACACTTCCTGCCAGTGCATTCTAGGGAGAGCTGGCCTCCAACATCCTCTGCAGTGGCCAACAGAAACGAATGGGGTCAACTCTGAAGAACAATTACTTCTCAACTGGGAGGGGGGACAGGTTCACTGTTAAGTGAATGTGGGCATTTTCAAGACTAGAATATCACAAATAAAGGCAGCAGAGTGGAGTAGAGAGGGCATGAAGGGGCTTTGGAATCAGACAGGCCTGAGCTAAAATCCAGGCTTCCCCAGTAACTAGTGGAGTCATATATAATTTGTCACAAAATTATGAGACACAAATTTGAGACCCCAAATTTTCACTGAGCGAAATCCCTAAAAATTCACTCTTCTGTCAATTTCTAAAATGTCTCAGCTCTTCCTGTGCCCCCCAACCCATTGTTAATATTTTCAACCTTTAAATCATTTTTGTATTTAGCTTTGACACAAACCATTTGGCTCTTAATATAGATTAGTAAGGACTCTCTAGAGAGGCAGAGCCAACCCGATATATATAGAAAGAGATTTATTGTAAGGAAATTGGCTGAGAAGTTCCACAGTCTGCAGTCTGCAAGCCAGAGACCCAGGAAAGCCAGTGGCAAAATTTAGTTTGAGTACCAAGGCCTGAAAACCAGGGGAACCAAGGGCAGAAGAAAACTGATGTTGTCGCTCAAGCAATCCGGCAGGAAAAGCCGGATTCTTCCTTTCTCTGCCTTTTCGTTCTGTTCAGGTTCTCAACAGATTGTGCGACGCCCACCCACCCTGGGGAGGGTACCAACTTATTGATTCTACTGATTCAGATACTAATTTGATCTGGAAATACCCTCACAGACATGCCCAGAAATAATGTGTAGCCAAATATCTGGCCTCCTTGTGATCCAGTCGAATTGACCATAAAATTAATCATCACATAATATACATACTGTTGGTATACTTATCATATTATCATAATTTTCCTGTTTCCATGATGAAAAAAATAGGCTCCATAAGGGAATATAGAAAAGATTTTATCTTATATCTCTTTATGTCCTCTTCAGCAAAGAAGATTTGCCCACTGTTGGGACTCCTTTGATCATTCCTGGACATTTAGCACCCCTGAGCCTCAACACTAAATACTAGTAGCATCTGTAAGACATGGTGACCACAAAAATGCTCTTACAAATTTCCAAGGCTCCTCATAAGGAAGGATGATACAACCTTTGACTGAAAATCATTACAATGTCTAATATATTGTAAATGTATGTTCAGTAAACCTAAGTTTATTTGTTCAGCATTATGATTGTTTCACTTGTTGCAGTAGGGAGATCTCAGTCTAAAATCCATTACTTTTTCAGCAAACAAACAAAAAACTCGAGAAATTGGTTCATTTGTTATTTTTTCAATTCTGGTTCTACCCATTAATCTTTGTGTATCCTTTATGTCTGTGTTGCAGTTGACATTCCCTGAAATGCAGATCTGAGGAAGATGCTGTACAGTTTTGTGTGTGTCTGTGGGTTTTTGTTTGTTTGTTTGTTTGTTTTTACTTAGGGAGTGCTTTGGGGATTTGTTGAGGGAAAGGAAGAAAGTGGATTAAACAGAGGGAGAAGTTGGCAGAGTGTGATTCAGACTCAAGAAAGGCCAGAGCCAATTCCACAGGGGTCTCCAAAATTCAGATGGCCCTTCAGAGTTGTCCCAAGCTGGAGCAAGAGAGCCAGACCTTATATCCTATGCCAATCTGTCCTTGGGTGTAGCCTGTAGAAATGCCGTGAGCTGGGTTGAGGTAGCTCTTTTCAGCAGAGGAGAGCTGAGGGCTCTTTGTGGGTTTTCATGGTTTTGGGGACCAGAAGTCCAAAATCAGTGTGTCAGCAAGGCTCCGTTTCCTCTAAAAGCTCTAAGGTTGAATCCTTCTTTGCCCCTTCCAGGCTTCTGGTGGCTCTGCGGATTCCTTGGCTTGGGCAGCATAACTCCAGTTTCTTGCCCGTTATTACATGGCCTTTCTCTGATTTGTGTCTTCTCTTCTGTCTCTTATAAGGACATTCATCATTGGATTTAGGATCCCACTTTTATGATCCAGAATGATCTCAGCTCAAATTCTTTAACTTAATTGCACTTACAAAGATCCTTTGTCCAAATAAGCTCATAACAACACCAGAAAAATACACACTAAACAAATCAGAAGTTAACAGAGACCAAAAAAAAAAAAAAAAAAAAAAAAGAGAGAGAGAGAGAAATGAAACCAGAAGTAGAACAGAACACAACAATAAACTAGGTCCTGGGTGTTATTTTGGTCTGTTTGTTCTAGAAGAAACTAGATTCCAGAATAGGAAAGAAAAATTTATATACATACAAAAATAAAATTGAATATAATGAAAGGAACCCAAAATGAAAAAAAATATATAATGTAAATGTAAAAATAAAAGTTTAAAAAGACTTAAAAAAAGAATTGATAAAAGAAGAAAATAGCTTGCAAAAAGTGGTCGCTTTTCTATTCGTGGAATTGCAGCAGTTCTTTTCTCAGATCTCTGGTTAATTTCGCCGGTGTTCAGAATGATTTGCTAACTATCTAGCTGAATTCCAGGGACCAGAAGAAATTAGGGTCCCCTACTCCCATGCCATCTTAACTCCTTTCCAAATAAGTTCACATTCACAGGTTCCAGAGGCTAGAACATTTTGGGGAGCCATCATTAACCCCTTACGAGGGGTTGAAGGTAAACGTTCTAGCTTTCTTGCATAGATCAAATATGCTAATTTTCTTTTTTTTTTTAAAGATTTTATTTATTTATTTGAGAGAGAGAATGAGAGAGAGAGAGCACATGAGAGGGGGGAGGGTCAGAGGGAGAAGCAGACCCCCTGCTGAGCAAGGAGCCCGATGCGGGACTCGATCCTGGGACTCCAGGATCATGACCTGAGCCGAAGGCAGTCGCTTAACCAACGGAGCCACCCAGGCGCCCCAAATATGCTAATTTTCAAAGGGAAAGAACTTTGATGTGAAATGTAATGCCACCTCGGGGGTCAGTTTTGAAAATTTGAGGGTGATGATTGGGGTGTTACTGGTACAATGGCAAGGACTTGGCACGCTCACTGCCTTGCCACGTATGGGACCCTCTGACATAAAGAAGGACTGACCCATGTTCCATACAACTTTTCAAAATCCTACCCGACTTGCATATGTGCCCTAGGTCACCGATGTAGGTGAGAAACCTGTTTATCATCACCTGGGTCGAGCACGTAACTCCATCTTAGGAACAACAAGGAGGTTAGATCATCTGTGAATTTGATTTCAGAGTAGTGAAAGGGGCATTAAAAAATATTTATTGTAAAAGGGAGTTATTGGGTCTAACAGGGTTGAAAGTCACTTACAGGAAAAAAAAAATCCCCCCAAGGTGGTGTTCTCAAATTTTTTAAGTGAATTTTCTAGTTGGGAGTATTTTATTAGCATTTCCTAAAGTAATTACAACTGTCAGCTTCTCCTTGAGAGATGCATACTTGGATCCAAGCACAGTTCGTGGCAGCGTCTTGGAAACAATTTAGAGCTCCTGGAATGGGAAGCGGAGTACTTGGTAGTGAGACCTCATCCGCAGTCCTGTTGAGTGGCCGTGGAACATGGTGACCAGCCTCTCTGACACTTAATTTTATTATCTTTTATGTAGAAATGTCATACATCAAGTGATTGTTGTCTAAAGATTAATCTGATTAATCAAATTATCCCCAAATAAGTGATGAGGATGTTCTTAAACACTAATGAGATACTGAGAGTTAGGAACCCTCTGAACAGAAGGAAGCTCATCAAGGCTGATGCTTTTCTCTGTCCCACAGCCTACCAGTGCAGGCATTTGAAGATAAGAAAGTGGGGGAGTATAATAATCCATCTTCAAAACCAAACTCTCCAGTGGCACTCCTATAATTAACTCCATTAATGGTAGACTATGACGTATGTTTTTAACATCTGTTCTCCTACTCTCAGATTGAGTGTACAATATCTTTTGGAAGAATTGGAAAAGGAATGCCAGGGAACCCAAGGCCTGAAAGATGCAGCTCCTGGTGGATGGGAGGCCTTCAAATGGAATCTCTACCACGGCCTAAAAGACTCTACCAAATCTGGCTTCCTGCCATAATCTCCCCACCCACTCCTCTCTGTCCTCAGTGTCTTTGTCCTGCTTCTTGAAAGGTCAGCCATGGTTTATGGCCTGTGTCTCCCCTTGGAACTCTCTTCTCCCAGATATTTTCTCATGCCCCATATTTTATATGTCATGTATCCCTCTCTTCTGTTTTCTTTGTATAAAATAGCACTCCCAACCAATCGTATTCCTTTACCTTACTTTATTTTTTCATCTTAACGCCTGACATGTTATTACACATTTATTTGATAATTTGTTTATTGCTCTTGTTTCCCACTGGAATGGAAGACACATAAGGGCAGGGACATTGCCCACTTCATTGCTTTATCCTTCATGCCTAGAACAGAATGGCATATAGTGAGCTCCCACTAAATATTTGTTCACCCTTTCTTAATTTATATTATTTACCAGATCTAAAATTCCAGGTTGATACTTATTCATATGTCCCTTCTGCATGTTTTCTTTGTGATTTAAATGATACTCTTCTCTAGGGGCAAGAGATTTGCTTTTCATTTTTGTTTGATTTCATGGATTTCCTTTTGATAATTAATAAATAGCTTTGTCTGATCAGCTTTTATTTTCATTCAACCAATTTGTTTGTCATGGCTTAAAGAACTAGTTAGAAATTTGGCTATAGAGGTAAGCTAGGTTTTGAAGGCCTCTAGCTAATTCATTATGTAGATTTTACAACCAGAGACCGTTGAACATGGGCAAGATTAATAGAATATTGTAAGGGGATTTACAGCAGATGATGTGAACGTGGACTCCCTGAATTGTTTACTTTTTAGGCTGTACTGGGAAAAACAGTGGTTACTAGTTATCATAGTGTAATTACTGGTAATTAGACTGTAGACTGTAAGTCCATGGGGGTAGAGATCTTGTCTCTCTTGCTCACCTCTGTGTATTC
Source organism: Mirounga angustirostris (assembly GCF_029215605.1). Taxonomy (NCBI): domain Eukaryota; kingdom Metazoa; phylum Chordata; class Mammalia; order Carnivora; family Phocidae; genus Mirounga; species Mirounga angustirostris. The sequence continues at coordinate 42,966,846 of NW_026991716.1, read as the reverse complement.
AGCACCTAGAACAGTGTCTAGTATATAGCTGGGGTTCAATAGATGTTTTGAATAAATCACTGAATGAAAGAAGGAATACTGCCATTGGGGATGGGGCAAGAGGATATTCTGGAAAGTAATACTGGTAATATTTCTTTCTTTTTTTTTTTTAAAGTAGGCTCTACAGCCAGTGTGGAGCCCAACACGGGGCTTGAACTTACGACCCTGAAATCAAGACCTGAGCTGACATCGAGAGTCAGACGCTTAACCAACTGAGCCACCCAGGCGCCCCAATATGGGTAGTATTTCTTATGCATATGCCTTTCTTTCACACTTCTATTATCAGCAGAATTATTCAGAGCCCTATTGTCACATTCTTAGATTCACTGATATATTTTATGTTAATTTTGGAAAAACTTAGTTAACAGTATCAATCATCATCTCAGAATAAGAGGGGATGAAGTCTTCAAGTGTTGCTTTTAAAATTCTTTCCTCACAAGATTTTGTGCTAGAACCATAAAAGTATTCCTGACTGTGTGATCGACTTTTGCAGCATGATCACTGTAATAGGTTGAATGGGAGACCCCAAGATATATTTCTCCGTCCTAATTCCTAGAACCTGTGACTATTACTTTTTATGGCAAAAGATGTGATTAAGTTAATGCTTATCATGCATTATCTGAGTGCACTCTAAATACACTCACATGCACTCCTCATAAGAGAGAAACCCAGAGGAGGGGGCACCCAGGAGAGGAGGAGACAACGAGTGGCAGGACCACAAGTCATGAAATGCCGACAGCTACTCAAAACTAGAGGCAAAGAAGGGCAAAGAAGGCAAAGAAGGAATTGTCTCCTGGAGCCACTGGAGGGAGTGTGGCCCCGCTGACACCTTGATTTTGGACTTTTGCCTATAGAACTGTAGGAAAATACATTTCTGTAGTTTTAAGCCACCTCACTTGTGAAGACTGGTTACAGCAGCCGTTGGAAACGAATGCATGCACCAGAGGCTCTTTTTAAAACAGTTGAGTTGCCATCAATTTTCCTAAGAGCCTTTCCAATCCTTAGGCATTCTGATCAATCTCTTTTGACAGGATGATCCTGTCATTAGTATTGATTTTTTTTTTCTTCCATTGTAAACCAGAAATGTGCTCTGCCAGATCCTGTTCACCAAGGGCTTTTGCTTGGGACGTGAGCAGTTTCCTATCAGCGAGGTGGGGTGATTAGGTGAAGATTAATTTTATATAACGATTTCCATTTATGTAACAATCCAGTCTTCAGTAAGTACTGCCAAATTATAACCTCTTTTGCTGCCCTGGCTCAACTCATAAATGGAGACTCAGAATAAAGGACTTGCCTGAACTCATTGTAAGGAAAATTAATTCAAAGAGATTAATGTGGGCTCCATAGAATAGTTGGAAAAGTCTATCAAGAAATACTTGGCCTGTGTCCTAAATGATGGACCAGGGGTTGGATTAGAGAGAGGAGGCATTGAAAAAGGGCATTCTAAGCCTTAGGTGGTTTATGATCTGAGCCACGTCCCCCGCCAACTTTACTTGGTAGGTTGCCATAAAATGCCTTACTCAATCAAGCTATGTCTGAGGTTAGGAGGCTCACTTGAGGCTTTGGTTATACAGACAGAATCAAAAGCAGAAGAAGCAGGTCTGGGTGGAGTTTCCAGCCTACGTTTTCACTCTGTTTACCAATCTCTTTCTGAACACCTGGAGGGTGGCAGATGGGCGCCACTTAATTACCTTCCCAGAAAGGAAGTGAGAAGGACAAACCCAGTTTTGATCTGCAGTCAGGCTAAGTGGCATATTCTGTTCTCTCCACCTACTGATCTCAGCTGTGCTCTGCTACCCTGAGCAGGTGCTGGGATCCTGACCCAACATAACAAATTAATAGTGCAGCCCTTTCATTTCTTTTGCAGGTACATTCCTAGTATAGCCTATCAATTAAGTTGATATAAATTGGACCCAATTTCCCTCACATTTGGACATAGCATTGGATGCAAACGTCCAAAAATCTAGGTCAGGTCCTGGTCAATTTGATTTTCTAGATTTGTGACTCAGAACTTTTTTGAGTCTTGATTTTTCAGTCTCTAAAATGATTCCTCTCCCTCTCCCAATGAGATCAGGCGTGGCTCTCTAGGAAACTTAGTATTCCTGTGACGGCTTGAATAGTATCCATCTTCTCCCTTGGACTGTAAGCTCCACAAGGACAGACGCTGTCTGCCCTGTTCTCTCTCTCTCTCTCTCTCTTTTTTTTTTTTATAAATGTGTGTTTTTTTTAAAGATTTTATTTATTTATTTGAGAGAGAGAGTAAGAGAGAGAGAGAGCACAAGAGGGAGGAGTGGGAGAGGGAGAAGCAGACTCCCGCCGAGCAAGGAGCCCGATGCGGGACTCGATCCTGGGACTCCAGGATCATGACCTGAGCTGAAGGCAGTCGCTTAACCAACTGAGCCACCCAGGCACCCTGCCCTGTTCTCTCTTGAATCCTCAGATTAATGTAGTGTGTTGCATACAGCAGAGACTCAACAAACACTTGTTTCAGTGAATAAATGAAACATGTATCATCTCATATTCCCAAGGAGGTTGAAGTAAAAATGGTTCAGAGTCACCAGAGATGGGTGAAAACAGACATCTTTGGTCTCCTTGACACAGAAGTACAGGACTGCTCTTGACACAGACGTCAGAGAAGAGCTCATGCTCTGATGTCACGCCATTCTTTATGTCGAAGGCTTTGTCACCATTACATCATGGAAACTGTGCTGTGCATCCTCAGGGATCCCAGGGTGTTTTGTGAATGTTTTTCTTTTTCCCTGGGAAGGGTTTTTCTCATTTGCTTTTATAAGTTTTCCAGTGCCCCTGCTATCTTCAGGTTTCTTTGCAAAAATACATATCTGAAGTCTTCTTCATGGATAAATAAACCATTCTCTGCCATGAAAGGGAGCACCGAATCATATTAGTGAGGTCTTGGACAGTCTGGGCAAAAAGCATTCATCTAACCGAGATAATTTATCCTTTGGGAAAAGTTCTGAAATGCACCTCTAGATATCAAGCTTTAGAATAATGACATTATCTCAAAGGTAATCTATGTGAACAGGTACTAATGTAATGATGAGGCAATGGGAAAAAGTGTTAGGCTTTTCCCCACCTGTTTGTTTTGAGTGTGTCTGGTTCTTTCCCTAGTCCTCTGTTTGCCTGATCTATGAAATGGGTGTGTAAACACCACACCTTCCCAAAGGACTATAACTTTGATGTCAGCAAGCTTCATTAGCTGCTGTTTGCCTAACCAAAGAGAACATAGGAGAGGTGGAAAGTGTTTTTTAATTATCCATCTGCTTACATGCCAGATGCCACTCATCCAGCTTTCAGACAGAGATTGGCATCAAATAGACCAGCCAAGGAAAGAAACATAGAACAATAGAAACAAAAAGCAGAAAAAGGAGCCCAAGAGAGGCTGCTGAGTAACAGAGCTTTGGTCTGGGTCCTGTATCTCAGGATGCTGTGATTGAGACATCATGTGTTTAGAGGTTAGGCAGGCTCAGATTCAAATCCCAGTTGAGGAACTTTCTGTAAGTTACTTAAAAGTCTGAGCGCTATTTCCAAGACTAAAATGGGGATCGTCATGTGAACATTCTGGGGTTGTCACAAGAATCGGTGATGTGTATGTAAACCTAATGCTTCATCGTAGCACTCAATAACTACTAGCTGATACTGTTTCTGACACTCTGGGGAGAGAGAAGGTAAGGTTTGATAACTCCCCTTGTACCTTCAGGTGGAAGAAAGTAGCCAATTGTTCTCTTACATGCTAGGAGAAACTATTATCTGCTAGTTACTGGTAGATAGAGTTTGAAGATGAAATTTTGCTTCGAAAATTGTCCCTTGCCTCCCTTACCCATCAGTTTTGTTTAGTTTTGCTTTTCTCCTGAAACATCTCTCTTATAAACTCACCCTCGATTGTGGCTGAAGTCACTGGGCAGGAATGAACAATGGAATGTAAACTTGTCTCATCCTGATGGGTTTCTTCTCCCATCTCAAGCACCTTGGTGATGTTGGCTTATTCTGTATGTCCCTGCTCACACAGACACTAACCATGGACTCAAGCCTGCAGAAGGATGTTCTAGAGCCAGAGCGACCACACAAGCACTTCTATTTGCCTGTCTTGAGAGCTCCTCACCCCAGTGTCTGTGAACCTTCTGTTCTGTGGAAACCCTAAAATATTTTAGAAGAACCCATGACGTTTCCTGGGGCAAGAAATGCAGCCATCAGAATCCTCTGGGAGACAAACAGGTGTTACCCTGGTCTTGGACAGAGCCTCGAGGGAGCTAACATAGACATGAAGTCCAGGTAAAAAGGAGACTTTTACAAAGGTCAGGAATGGAAAACCCAAATATGTAAGGGGAGAGTTGAAAAGTGAAGGAGAAGGGAGCAGTTTACCATTGGTTTAGCCAAGATATCATCCCATGTATTGGCAAGCAACCTTGGGCATGTTACCTAACCCAAGTCTTATTTTCCACAGCTTTGATATGGGGATAATGAATATCTATCTCAAACGCTTATTACCGTGATTAAGTAAGATAATGTTGGTGAAGTGCCCTGTAGATTATCCAGTACTTAACAAGCACTAAAAAATATCAACTGTCACATCTTTTCCACAGATCTTCTTTCTTATATGGTAATGTGTTGGAGGTGGCTCACACTAGAACTAGGGTCAATTGCATGAATTTCTGCCCCACTTTAATTTCAGGGACATCATGTTGGTAGCTCAAAACTTGCTGTGGTGGGATTATTTACACCATGGAAATTGGCAAATGCCATCAGTCAGGGCTTTCTTATCCACCCCCTTCCCTAGAAAGCTTGTTAGTAGATATTTATCAGCACACCACTAGGTACTGACCAGGTAACTTGATATCTCTGAGTCTCAGTTCCTTCACCTTTAGGTGAAGGAGAATAAACACATTCTACCCATCTCACAGGGATTTTGTGTCAAATAACAATGAAAACCCGAAAATGACTGAGAGTAGTAATGATTAATATTAACGTTGGCCAGAGAAGGTGCTAATGGCATTTCCTCCAGGGAAGGGCTCTCAAGTACGAGTTTTTCTGAGTACCTTTCAGGAGGTAGAAGGACCACAAGGGTGAAAATCTCAAGTAGAATAAAGTTGGCATACTTACTTTCTAACCAAATACGCTCAACAAACATATAAACCCTATACCAAATGCCAAGGATGTAACAGTGGTGAAGATAGTCTGCCTTCAGGGCACTTATGGTCTAAGGGGAGATAGGCTAGTAAAGCAGAGTAACAATCCGTGTGGTAAGGGTTCTGACAGGGTGAGCATAGGTTGCTCTGGAACTAACTGTGCGAGCTAATGCAGAGGCCACTAGCCATACGTGGTTATTGAGTATTTGAATTGTGGTTATCCCAACTGAGATGTGCTGTAAATGTAACATACACCAAATTTTGAAGACTTAGTAAAAAAAAAAGTAAGCTAACTCATGAATAATTTTATTATATTAATGACATGTCAGAATATTAATATTTTGGACATACTGAGTTGAATGAAATACACTATTAAAATGAATCTCACTAGTTTCTTTTTACCTTTTATAATGCCACTGCTAGGAAATTTAAAATTACATCTGTGCTCACAGTATATTTTTATTGGCCATTCGTATATCTTCGGAGAAATGTTTATTCAAATTGCCTGCCCATGTTTAAATTGGGTTGTCTCTCTTTTCGTTGCTAAATCATAAGTATTCTTTATTGTTCTGGGTACTAGACTCTTATCAGATAAGTGATTTGAAAATATTTTCTCTGTGCCTTTGGCAGGCTCTCTGCTGAGCATGGAGCCCTACTCAGGGGCTCAATCTCATAACCCTGAGATCATGACCTGAGATGGAATCAGTTGGACGTTTAACTGACTACACCATGCAGGCGCCCCAAGTCTCCTTTTCAAGATTGTTTTGGTTATTCTGGGTCCCTTGCAGTTCCATGTGAATTTTAAGACCAGCTTGTCCATTTCTGCAAAAAAGGCAGTTGACATCCTTATAGGGATCAACACTGAATCTGCAGATTAGAATATTGGGCAATATAGCTATCTTAACAATATTAAGTCTTTCAATCCATGAAGATTTATTTAGGTCTTCTTTGACTTCATTCGGCAATGTTTTGTAGCTTTCAGTGTACACAAAAACTTGGTTAAATCTTTTTCTAAGAATTTTTATTTATTTTATACTGGTGTAAATGGAATTGTCACACTGGGATGATAGTGATTTCATCAGGACTGGCTTTGACCCCTTCCGCTGATCTCCCTGTTAAGCTCTCTGCCTCGGGGAGTTTCACACCTGGCTTCCCTGCTCCTCAAATTGCTGGCTGATTGCTCTATTGCTTAGACAATGCCCTGGTTGTCACCTTGCTCTCCCTTGGATCCAGCTAAATTTGAGTCCTTTACAGAGGTAGTTTTTGAGGCAAGTCTTTGAGGTTCGTTTTGACCCCTGGAGGGCTCTCCTTAGCTGTATATTTTCCTGGTTCTTTTTGATAAACTAGCTGATGGATGGTTTAATTTGTTACTCTGATGGAACTACCAGCCTCCTCTTAATTGCTACCTACCAAATCTTCAACGTTTTTAAGAGTGACCTTAGGCTTGAGCTTCCCCATATTCTATTTCAAATAAAGTCAGTTCTACAGGGAATAGGTTTGGAACTTTCTGTTCTTATGGACTGCCTGTCCCCCTGGCCAAAATCTCTGAGCTTCTGCTCTGGATGTAAAAACAGTGGCTCACTTCTTCCGTAGTGATACTGCTGCTTAACAAGCAGGGCAATGAAAAAAAAACAAAACACAACAAAAAACCAAGCAGGGCACCAGACGAGGGTAACAGCTTCTGGTCTTTTCACTTGGCCTCTCCCAGCATGGAACCTCTGCCCTGTGAGTGAGCTAGGGCAAGGCTGGTCAGGCCCCAATGTTTTCCACCTGCTACATCTGGGGCCACGCCTGTGGCCCTGTAAGTGTGAGATGGATGGAGGAAGGGAGGCCCCTATCTTTTGGTCACACTCACCAGGAATTTAACTTCAGCAACTTGGAGATGGAGAGGATGAGAAATGCCGACGCTTGGCCCCTTCTAGTAAACTACTGTTTTCCTTGCTCGGAATACAAGAGGAAAGGGAGGCTTATGTTCTTGGCCACACCCATCCGGATTGGAGTTTCTGTCATGGCACCGAGATACAGATGAGGGAAGAAAGGAGCAGTGTTGGCTCAAGTGCCACAGATCCTTGGTGTTATTTCTGAGATGTAGCAGATTTTCTTGAATAAATGTTTCTTCATTTGTTGTATGCCATTAGGACAGCTCTCAGAAACCCTAAATGGTTGTTTTTATATAATTTTTACCAAATCATAGTTGTTTCCTGTGGAGTGAGTCCACAGCACTCCTCATGCTGCCATTCTGGAAGTGGACGTAGTAATAACTTCTTTAAACAAAACTCCAAAACCATAAAGGGAACAATTTATTGCTTTTTACTATATTAGAATAAAAGGTTTTTGTTCAAGAATGGGTGGCATATAAGAAGTTAACTGGTCACTACCGGGTAGCAGACTGTGATAAAATATTTACAGAAGGCATCGATAAGTAAAATATAGCATATTTTGAATGAAATATACAGAATATATAGGGATTCCTATAAATCTGCAAGGAAATGATGGGGAAGCTCATAGAAAAATGGGCAATGGATGGGAAGGAGGAAACTCCTAGAGCAAATAAGTTCATGAGGAGAGACTTAGCCTCATGAGTAGTCATAAAAGTGCACTTATTTTTTTAAAAAAGATTTTATTTATTTGAGAGAGTGAGAGAGAATGAGATGGGGGAGGGTCAGAGGGAGAAGCGGACTCCCCGCTGAGAAGGGAGCTGAAGTTAAATTCCTGGTGAGTGTGGGACTCGATTCTGGGACTCTGGGATCATGATCTGAGCCAAAGGCAGATGCTTAACTGACTGAGCCACCCAGGTGCCCAAAAGTGCAGTTAAAATAAGATTCTACTTTAATCCCAACATTGGGCAAATTAAGTTATTTTCTATCAAATACTGATGAAAAATGGGGAACAAGAGCCTTGCATACTATTGGTGAGATTTTGGTTTTTGGAGAGCAATTTGGTGGCATTTAATACAATTGACTATGCATTTAGCCTATGACCCAGGAAATTTCTTGCTTCGGCAAACACTTTAGAAAATCTTCACAAAGAAACTAGGGGAAGGTGATTCACGACAGCATTGTTATTAATGTTTGTCAGAGTGAAGATCTGAAATCTGCCTGAAAGTGCATCAACAGAGAATGGATGAACACGTGTGGTATATGCATATTTTCAAATACAGTATATCAATCAAAAAGAATGAACTAGATACATCAATGAGGATAGTTTACAGATGCGATACGGAGTATAAAGAGTGAAAGCAAAGCAAAATGAAATGCTTAGCATAATACAATTGATGTGGAACACAAAATAATACTTTATGTTGTTCATTGTTATGCAAATTTGTGAGTAAAGATATGGATGGTGGAATAATATTCCTGAAATATGGGAGTATGAGTACGCGTGGTGGGAGATCAGATGGCGAATGACAGGGGGTGGGGGAAGTGAAGATGACAAAAGAGTAAATGCATAAAAATTAAGTTAAAAATGGACTATGCAAGGGCACAGAAAAGAAAAAAAAAAAAAAAAGACTATGCGGGTAGTGCTGTCAGTAATATGTCCCGAACTAAGGAGTATGACTGGTGCCATTAAGGCAATTCTGTGTGCCCATGAGTCCAATACTGTTTTGATGACAATCAAATGAGGTAATGTTTGTATAGGTTACTAGCAGTGCTACCATCTTTGCTGGTTCTCCCTTTCTGAAAACCTCACAGGTATAGCAGCAGAATCGGGGAGATAAAAATTCAAGATGGACTTTGCAGATTCCTGCAAAAATTATAGCTTGAATTACCTTTGTAAAAATTAGGCATGAATTACTATTATAAAAATGACTGTTCATTCCTTTAAATTGGCCAGTGGTTGAGTCGAGTAGAGACCAACTGGGAGGACAGAGTTTAAAGAGAAAAAAAAATTTTTTTTTTTTAAAGATTTTATTTATTTGACAGGGAGAGACACAGCGAGAGAGGGAACACAAGCAGGGGGAGTGGGAGAGGGAGAAGCAGGCTTCCCGCCGAGCAGGGAGCCCGATGCAGGGCTCGATCCCAGGACCCTGGGATCATGACCTGAGCCGAAGGCAGACGCTTAATGACTGAGCCACCCAGGCGCCCCAAAAGAGAAAATATTTCAACAAGGAAAGAGGTCAAGGCACATATGAACTATTCACAGAAAACGAAAACAAAAAATTCCTGGACAAAATCTGTAAGTCTGGAAATATGGTCCAAATGGTGCCATCTGCTCATAAAATCATGGAGAGGCTGTTGGAACTTTCCAGCACTGGGCTGGACCGTCTCCACAAAATTCTGTGGCACCAGATCATCAGGAGCATTGCCAAAGGGAGAAGGCCACTGGGAGGCTTTCACTCTTCTTGCCTTGTTTCAGCACAGCAATTCCGAAAGTAAAGAAAATGAGGATTTGCCCTCATAAACACCAGCCCAAACTAAACTTACTTTTACTGAACTAAATCTAGGAGTGTCCCTACTTGATTACCACCACCCATCCAATTCATAATCACTCTTCAGATTTTATCTCAAGTCCAAGAGAGAGTGGAACGAGCAAGGGCATTGGATACAGACAAACTTGGGTTCAAATCTAGATCAACTTACTGGCTGCATGAACTTGGGGCATAATTTTATTTTATTTTCTGAGGGTTTTTTGTTTGTTTTTGTTTCGGGGGTTTTTTAAGAGGGGGGTGGGAGAGGTTGCAGAGGGAGAGGGAGAGAGAGAGTCTCAAGCAGGCTTCACACCCAGTGCAGAGCCTGACACAGGGCTCAATCTCACAACCCTGAGATCATGACCTGAGCTGAAATCAAGAGTCAGACACTTGGGGCGCCTGGGTGGCTCGGTCGTTAAGCGTCTGCCTTCGGCTCAGGTCATGATCCCAGAGTCCTGGGATCGAGCCCCGCATCAGGCTCTCTGCTCAGCGGCAAGCCTGCTTCTCCCTCTCCCGCTCCCCCTGCTTCTCCCTCTCCCGCTTCCCCTGCTTGTGTTCCCTCTCTCGCTGTGTCTCTGTCAAATAAATAAATAAATTAAAAAAAAAAAAAAGAGTCAGACACTTAATAGACTATGCCAATCAGGTGTCCCACTCAGGCATAGTTTTAAATTTCACTGTGCTGTGATGTCCTGAGTAAAAGGGCAGAGGGGGAGGGAATACCTAACTTTCAAGTTGTTGTGAGAATGAAAAAATCAGAGCAGATGTTTACACATTATTTCCTCTTCACCTGCCTTGACTACTCTTGTCCCTCTCCATCTCTCCCTTTTTGGAACTTCCCCAACACATGTAGGTGCAACTCAATAACTTCCCATCTTTTTTTTTTTTTAAGATTTTATTTATTTATTTGACAAAGAGAGCGAGAGAGTACAAACAGGGGGAGTGGCAGAAGGAGAGAGAGAGAGAAGCAGGGTCCCTGCTGAGCAGGGAGCCTGATGTGGGGCTTGATCCCAGGACCCTGAGATCATGACTTGAGCCAAAGGCAGACGCTTAACTGACTAAGCCACCCAAGTGGCCCTCAATAACTTCCTATCTTGATTGTAATCTCATTTCATGGTGTAAGTCTTATCTCACCAGGAAGAGCTTGTCATGAACTTTCTTTCCCTTCTTTTCACCTTACCCCCTGCCTCCTCTCCCCATTTCCCCCCTCCTGTGCTTAGCAGACCTGGTACTTATGAAACCCTTGTGGGCATCATGATAAGCATGCTCTCAGCCTTCCCAGAGGCCTCCAGGAAAACATCTCAGTCAGGTGCAAAATGTCCGGATGGGTGTGCAGGAAAAGCTCATTATCAGAAAGTGAAGCAAAATGTCACTGTTGGACAGACAATCTCAATGCAGAGGGCGGTGCCAAGTATTTCTGTGTGTACCCAGAGCCACCTTAGTCCTTATAGCACCAACATCAGGCAACCAGAGGCCTTTTCCAATTGGTTTCTCTTTTCTCCTCCCTCATGACCCCAACTTCTCCTCATCCTGCTGCCACAAAGGGAAGTGGACAATTTATTTCTTCTGTGATAAATCTAAAGTAGATAATCACTCTTGTCTCCAGATAATAAGGCAACACTTGCAGTCAAAAGGGTTCTCTTTTTCTAGTTCATTTAAACTCATAATTTCCCACGGGCCTATGATATACCAAACCACAAAAATAGGTCAGTTTCATCCTACTACTCCCAATCAGAAAAAGAGTTTAATTGATAAGCCGGGGGGGGGGAGTAGTGATAGCTAAATTTCTTATAAAATCTTTAAGCCAGGGCTGCCTGGGTGGCTCAGGTCATGATATCAGCGTAGTGAGGTCAAGCCTGTGTTGGGCTCCACGCTCAGGGGGGTTTGCTTGAGATTCTCTGTCCTTCTGCTCCTTTCTCTACTTGTTCACATGCATGCGCCCTTTCTCTCTCAAATAAATAAATACATCTTAAAACAAAATCTTTAAGCCATATGGATGATTTCATGGCTTTCTTTCCCAGTGAATTTTCCCAGTGAATCCTTAAGATTCACTGGGAAAAGAGATGCTCCCTATTTTTCTGGGTGCAGAGAGCCGGGTGCCCTGCTTGGTGGGAACGCACATGGGGTGCCCTTTCAGTTTCCATGCCATAGTGGTTCCTAGAGAGCCAGTCACTCAGCCGGCTCCATGGTGTCCAATTGCCAAGGCTCTCCGGTCAAGATTGTCACCCCCTCCTCATGTAATACAAATTTCCATGAAGAGCTTATAGCCCTCAAAGGAACTTAAAATAATTCTATTTTGGCTTTAATATAGAGGCCATTTGTTCCACACATTTACATCAATCAAGTTTTATTTCAATTTACACTATTAGTATTTGCGGAGTAGTTACTGTGAACAAAGCATTATGTAAATGCTTAAGAACAGCAGCTCTCACTCATGGAGGGAATAGAAGAAGACCTGAAGAGCTTTTCTTTTCCTTTTTTTAAACAGTTTTGTTGAGGTTTAATTTACATACTCCTAAAATGTACCCATTTTTAAGGGTATGATTCAATGATTTATAGGACATTTGCAGAATTGTATGAACATTGTCACAACCCAATTTTGGAACATTTCCATCATGTCAGGAGCCTTAAAAAATTTCTGATGCCCCGGCCACCCAGATACATGTAGTCAGACTTTTTGGGGTGATTTAGGCAGCTTCGTAAGTGGTTGTAGAATGCAGCATGTTGAAAAGGACTGCTGCAGAGGATTCAAAGACAGGTCGTTCCTATTTCCCGCTCTTATGGAACTTATAGTCTACAGCCATCCCAGCCTCGGCACTAGCGACATTTTGAGCTGGATAATTCTTTCTTGTGAAGGGCTCTCTTGTGCATATGGTGTTTAGGAGCATCATTGGCCTCTGCGTACTAGTAACACTGTCTCCCTCTACTCCCAAACTGTAACCACCAAAAATACCTCCAGACGTTGCCAAATAGCCTCAGGGGGGAAATTGGCCCCAGCTGAGAACCAATGGTCTACAAAGGCAACAAGACATGACTAGAAATACGTTGAAAGCTTGACAGAAACATAGTAATACCGTGAGAGATACAAAAACAATGCTGTAGCAGTTTAAAGAAGAAAAGATCTCCTGCGTGCCTCGGTGTGGTACAGTGTCAAGATGATGGACTTTCAAGCAACAAATGTTTAGACCGATCTCCTGGCTCTGCCAGGCTTTATGATCTTGGATAAGGTAGCCAAATTTTTTTTTTTTTAAAGATTTTATTTATTTATTTGAGACAGAGAATGAGATAGAGCATGAAAGGGTCAGAGGGAGAAGCAGTCTCCCCGCCAAGCAGGGAGCCCGATGCGGGGCTCGATCCTGGGACTCCAGGATCATGACCTGAGCCGAAGGCAGTCGCCCAACCGACTGAGCCACCCAGGTGCCCAAGGTAGCCAAATTTTATGAACATATTTTCTCATAGTAACCATTCAGGATATATGTAGCTTATTATTATCTACAAAATGAAGATAATGCTACCTTGGCAGAAGTGTAGAGGTAATGTGCCAAGAATATGCACACAGCAGGCACTTGATAGAGACTTACATTAATTGGGCCTTTACTCTGCTAGGCATCGTGGTAAATGCATTACATAATATCACATTTCACCTTCACTACAGTCTTATTAATTATGTATAATGGTCATCCCCAGTTTACAGATCTGGATACGTCTAAGTTGATGAACTTATCGAGGTCTTGGAGTTTGGTAAAGGAGGAGGTTCAAGAAGCGGATGGGTCTGACTTGAAAGCCAGAGTATTTGTGAGCTATGCTATGTGACAGTGCTTCTTAAACTGCTCATCAGAAGAGCCACCTGGTTCATCATTAAAAATGCACATCTGCAGATTCGGAAGTTTTGTGACTCTGTATTTTCTGCATGTGCCACAAATGATTTCTATGATCATCCAAGTTTGGGGATGGTTGTTATGGTGCTTCTCATAAATACTAAATAAGGGTTAAATAAAAAATGAGCTAGCTAAATATTCTGGCTTGGAAAATTAGGAAAATGTGTAGGATTTCAATAGATCTAGTAAGGAGGGAATAGTATAACCAAAGGTAAGAGGCTTAAATGTAGGGGCTGTGCCTGGGTATGATAGTAACAAAAGCTAATGTTATTTTACATTGACAGGCACTGTCCTAAGCATATTACATATATCACCTTATTTAATCTTCTCAAACCACTTTGTGAGATAGGTACCATTGTTTTCTCATTTATAGATGAAAAAACTCAAGGGCAAAGAGGTGGAGTAACTTGTATAAGACCTCGTAGCTGGCAAGTGGTCAAACCAGGATTTGAAAACAGACTTGCATCCCATCCTCATACCAACCGAATCGAAGTATGAGGCTCCGGGAGTGTATGGAACTTGCCCAACATAGCTACTCAGTCACGAATATTAGACGGACACTTGAGTTTGTCTATTCCCAAATCTCGATTTTTCCACTACCTCACAATGGTTTCACTCCAAATTGTAGGGAGCTTTGAATACTGTAGCTTCCAAATCACTTAAAAAGTATTTATTTCATGCCCATTCCTCACTCAACAAGTAGTCATGGCGTGCATGCAGTGGACCAGGGCCACAGAGCTGCACAAGACTAAGGCATGGCTGTGTCCTGGGGGGAAATCACAATCTTGTGTGGAAGCAGACACAGAAGCAATTAATTCTAACAGTAGGAAAGTCTACAAAGCACTCTGTCTAGAGAACAGAAAGGACTAAACTCTGCCCAAAGTAGTTGAGACTTGAGAAAAAGCCCAGGAGACACACCGAGTGCAGAGTCTATTCTTAATTCTTCAGATAATAGGGCACAGGTGAAAGCAGAACCAAAATGGTATTTTAAGATTCATTGATGGTAGGATGGAAATCAGTTGAGAGGGGATAAATTGTTAGTCTAGTCGGGAAGTTATGATAGCAGCCAGATAATAAGATGGGAGACACTGGGGTCCTAAATTCGGGCTGTGCATGTGGGGAAGGGAAGGTAGGGGGAGATGGTGGAGAATATGTGCACCGTAAACCTGCAGTTAGTTACTAAGTCCTTCTATGTGCTCTCTCCTGGGCAGGAGGACTTATAGTGGGAAAGGGTATGAGTAATCATTCATCTGTCCATCCATCCATCCATCCATCCAACACTGACTGAGAGCCAGCTATTGCCAGACACTGGTCTAGCCATTGGGCATATAGTCATGAACAAGACAGCAAGGGCTGTAACTTACCAGGGTCTATATTCTAGTAGGGGGATATGAATTTTGATTCATGCCTTGCAGGAAGGATAGGGGCTCACTGTGTAGGTAAGGAAGTCAAGACTTTTCTAGTACAGAGGATAGGACATACAAAGGCACAAAGGCAACCAGTAGCATGAAATATTATTAAACCCCTAAGAAACTTAATATGGTTGGCTCATAGGATGTTCAGTGGGATGGCAAAGATGGAAGGAGATGAGGCAGGGCCAATCAGGCACATAGCTGGGAGCTTGGGTATTATCCTGTGGTGAGGGAAAGGGTTAATTAATTGTGCAATGTCTCTGTCTTCCTTTTTCCCTGCTGCTGTGCCCTCTCCTCCTCTGTATCCCAGTCAGCATGCATGCTTGTCATTCCCACCAAATGAGTCAGTGGAGATGGGAGCATTAATTTATTGGAGCAGACATGTGTCAACATCATTTGGAGAAAAGGCACCAGACCCATTACACACACTCAAATAAGGTGATTAGGACTAGTTTGAAAGCAGGAAACCTCAGGCCTTCCTAATTCAGTCCTGATTGGTTCAGCCCACTCTGCTGCTCAGTCTGTCTCCCTACCGAATTTCTACTTCCCTATCTCCCCACCCCTCATCCCCCTTTCTCCTACACACACACACACACACGCACACACACACACATTCACCTAACTCCGTCTCTCTCCTGTTGTCTTAATTCTTGTCAGGGCAAGGAAGGGGTAAATTCATAGGACCTATCTCCCTTGATGTAGGGGAAGGTACTAGAATAAAATACACAGTCTGATCCTAATCTCCTCACATCTTTATTAGATTCATGAAATTGTAAAGGCAAGATGTGGACAGGATCTTAGAGACTAGTGAAATCCACCTCCTTCATTTTAGAAAAAAATAGAGTCTCAGAGAAATTTATCTCAAGAAGGCTCTGGAGTTGAAAGCAACACAAGCACTTTCTGGTTTCTTAGTCAAGGGGGATACGTGTGAGTGTGTATGAGTGTGTGTGTGTGTGTGTAAGAGGAGTGTGTGGTAGGAAGCCCCGGCGCTATGTGGGAAAGTGGGAAGGTAAGACAGAATCCCAACAGCTATACAGCCAGCCTTTAGGGTCTGCAGGAGTCCAATGAGCACCAAATCTAGGCCATCTGGCCATGCCCTCAGCATCAGGAACTCTTAGTTCCTACTTAAGGGTTATACTTTGTGATATCCCCTTTCCTCTTGATCTCTGCTTCTACTGTTCCAGCTGCTTCTTCTATCTCAGGATAATGACTTGAGAAAAACCTCATCTGTCTTCTTTATGGCTTATGTTGACTCTTGGCTTCTCCCGAGTGTGGTTTCTGCTTGTTGGTTCTTTCTGTGGATTATTCAGCTCATGCCCATTGTTAACTCTCTCTCCTTCTGTCTAGCCTTCAAACTCCCTAAGAGAGAGGGACTGATTGGTTCATTTAGTCTCATAGTTATTCTTTGTGGACAAAATTCTTGGGCCAGCCCTCCTTGGAGATGACCACCTGGCCTGTGGATCCACTGTCCTTGGCCCTTCACCTGTGACCAGGGTGGCAGGAGTTTGCTTTCGTAAGATGAGACCGCACACGTGACAGTGTTGAACCTCCTCTCCAAGTAGATTCTCCATAACTATTAGTGACTGAAATAGGGCTTGAGTCCAGGTTCAGACTCGCCTGCCTTCTCGATGGTTCTGTGTATTTCTTCCTCACCACCTGCCTACCCCTTAGCTTCTCAAGCTGTGCGTGGCATCCTATTGCATTCACTCTCCCATTGAGCAAGGCCCACGCTTAGATCTTGGAATGATTGAAAAGGACCCCATAAAGTAATTACAACTAAGAATGGCTAAGAATGGTCTCTTTCCTTGGGTATTTACATTTTAATGATGCCTTAAGCTGAGCAAATTACCTCTAATGTGGCATTTCAGACTGCTCAAGAAGGAAAGAAGAATTTGGGAGGGAGCAAATTGTCCAGGGCTGCTCCAGTTACCATACAAACAGCAATTTGTTCGGTATGCCAATAAATAGACCTGCATGCCTCTTCTACATACATCATCTCATCTGTCACCACCACCTTTATTTCACTGATGAAGATTAAGAAGTTAATAAATTTTCTGGGCACAACCCAGATTAAGGATGTTGAGACTGGCACATATAACCACTTTTTATGCTCCAAAAGAAGCTTATGCAACACAAGGTGAAGGATGAAAAATCCCTGTATAAGGGAAAAATTTTCTAATTTAAAGAATTCTCAAACTTTCTATTACCCATTCCATTCTCCTACAAGGCAGAGGTACATTGTCATTCACAGACCTGGAATTAGTTGTCTTATATTCCTGGATAGAGTTATTAATCAACAATATTATCCTCATGCCTACTATAGACTGGGTAAGATTTAGGTGCCCAGTACTGAGTGAGTAGTCCCCATGGAGATATCCACTGTAAATATTTTTATTTTTACATTTATTTCATACATGTTTCAAATAAAATTGAGAACATGTATGTGTATGCATATGTATGTATTAATATTCTATTTCTTTAATTTCATGTTATATTACAGGAATTTTTATGTAACTGAACATGTGGAAAGATGTTATTCTCAAAAGATGTTATCCTAATAAACTACATAATATTTCATCACTTCAATACATTGTATAAATATTTCCCTCTTGGTGGATATTTAGATCTTTTTGTGTGTGAAGATTTTCTTTATTTGACAGAGAGAGACACAGCGAGAGAGGGGACACAAGCAGGGGGAGTGAGAGAGGGAGAAGCAGGCCTCCCACCGAGCAGGGAGCCCAATGCGGGGCTCAATCCCAGGACCCTGGTGATCATGACCTGAGCCGAAGGCAGACGCTTAACGACTGAGCCACCCAGGCACCCCTATTTAGGTTGTTTTCAAATTTTGACTATTGCAATGATGCTGTAAATATCCTTTTACATAAATCCTTATTTGCATTTATTATTATTCCTTAAGATAGATTCTCAGATCTAGAAATAGTGAGCCAAAGAGCATGATGATTTTTCAAGCAAAAAAAAAAAGTTATCTTTGGGATGCCTGGGTGGCTCAGTCGGTTAAGCGTCTGCCTTCGGCTCAGGTCATGATCCCAGGGTCCTAGGATTGAGTCCCACATTGGGCTCCTTGCTTATAGGGGAGCCTGCTTCTCCCTCTGCCTGCCACTCCCCCTGCTTGTGCTCTCTCTCTTTCTCTCTCTGACAAGTGAATAAATAAAATCTTAAAAAAAAATTTATCTTTGAGGCTGAGTTGTAAAGAAGATGCAGGGGCTGATCTAGGAGCAATGCCAGGACCCTTGCCTCAAGTATGGAGAAAACTTTACAGGTCAACATTCCATTTCCTCTATCATGGGAAGGGAGCCCACTTGAGGTGTGACTTCCATTTTGTCCACCTTTTTGTTGGAGAAATGTGTGACCAGAGTTTGGAGAACAAGTCAGTCCTCTAACATCATTGGCTACCTCCCATTCTCTGCTTAAACCATACTCTCCCTTCAATGGCCTTCTGACTAATCTTAGAATAGCATCCAAGGCCCACAACATCCACACCACCTGGCGTCTGACTGCCTTAACTGCCATCTTGTGACACTTTTCCCTTCCTTAGCTTCCTTCAGTGGCTTGAACATGCCAAGCTCTCCAAAAAACCTTAGTTCAGCCTTTTCTCTCTGTCTGGAAGATTCTTCCCCACACTGTTTACATGACCTAGCTCTCTCTTTTCCTTTAGGATTCAGCATAAGCATTCCTCCTCAGAGGTTTCTTGCCTGACCATGGCACTCAATTTTTGTCTACTTTTTAGAACTTACTAAAATGTGCAACTATTTTATTTATTTCTCTGTTACTGTTACTTGTTTTTTTTCCCTCTGCTTCCCATGCATGATGGGAGAGCATATTCTGGGCATACCACATAGAATCTGGAATCCCTGGAGCTTAACACAGTGACTGGCATGTAGTAGGCATTGCTTAACTATTTATTGCTGAATTTCTGATGAATTTGGCCAGTTGTGGCAGTAGGACAAAGTGTACAGTAAGACGAGATGTGGAATCTAAAGCCAGATTTTGAAGGGAGGGACTCGGCTTACCGGTCCAAGGTTGGGTTGATCTGCATTTCCTGATGTGGTGGTTGAATAATGTCCCCCAAAGATGTCCATGTCTTCATCCCTGGAAACCGAACATCTCAGAATGAAATACTAAGGTTTGCTTGGCCAAATAGCCAACCAACCCATCCCAAGGCTGGGGTAACTGTGATCTAGGTTCAAGGCCAGGATTCTGTTAAGTACCCAGCTCAGCAGAAATCTGAACTGCAATAGTCACAGCACCCACTGAAGCCCAAATAAAATGAAGACCAGACCAGATACTGAAGTCAAAGTTGGCTGTAAGCCTGAATGGACCTGATGATGTGCCTCTGTTTGTGGGAGTTGAGTATCAGAAAGTGGCCTAGTGTAATTAAAACATGGGCTGTGCCATTAGGCTTTGGTCTGAATCTGAGATTAGCTATTTATAAACTAGCTAGGTAGACTTGAACAAGTCCTTTAATTTAGCTGAGATTTAGTTTTATCATCTGTAAAATGTCAGTAATAACACCTACAATGTAGGATAGTTGTAGAGATCAGAAAGTCCATTTAGTATGTTTGATATATAGTAGGCTTGCAAAATGGCCATTATTATTTTTCCTGGGGTCTCTACTAGGGAGCCATTTCCAGAGCCATCAATCAGGAGCTAAGGTTCTGTCCTAGGTCAGTTCTGATAGATGGGGTGTCTGCTCTCCCACCCCCAATCTCAAAAAGGCAGGCGGATATAAGAAAGAGACATGCTAAGGGATCAAATCCATTTCCCCACCCTTCCCCTACCTACTCCCAACCTCAAATCTTGTTTAGTCCAATTTGGCAAACCATGAAATAGGAAACGTGTATTTCTCTACCTGGCAGAAAGCCCATAAAACTTCTGTGCAGAAAGTTAACTTTCAATCTCATTTTCTTCATCTTTTCTTTTAAAAAAAAAGATTTATTTATTTATTTGAGAGAGAAGGAGAGCAAGAGAGAGAGTGGGGGCGAGGGACAGAGGGAGAGAGAGAATCTCAAACAGACTCTGCACTGAGTAGGGAGCCTGATGTGGAACTCGATCTCACAACCCTGAGATCATGACCTGAGCTGAAGTCAAGAGTCAGACACTTAACAGACTGAGCCACCCAAGTGCCCCTCAGTTTCTTCATCTTTAAGAGAAGGGTAATTAGAGTACCTGCCATACAAGGTTATTCTAAATATGGAATTAGATAATGCATATAAAGGGGCGCCTGGGTGGCTCAGTTGTTAAGCGTCTGCCTTCGGCTCAAGTCATGATCCCAGGGTCCTGGGATCGAGTCCCACATCGGGCTTCCTCCTCGGGGGTAAGCCTGCCTCTCCCTTTCCCACTCCCCCTGCTTGTGTTCCCTCTCTAGCTGTCTCTCTGTCTCTGTCAAATAAATAAAATTAAAAAATCTTAAAAAAAAAAAAGATAATGCATATAAAATACTTACTTTCAAGGAACCTGGTATAAGGTAAGTGCTTGGTAAACTGGAGCACTGTGGCCATGTGGTGTTGCATTGGTGAGCCTGAAGATGCTAATGATGAGCGTGGCGCTGATGAAGATGATGATTTAAGAAGACTGGCTTCCTGGTTGAACTCAGGGAACACCCTTGGAGTCAACAGTGCTCGTAAAGCTTAAAGCAGCTTTAAGGTGGAAGTATTATTATTATTTTTTTTGGTGGGGGTGAGGTTCAAGCAACACAAATTGAATTTTGCAATCAGTCTCATTGAGCTAAACGTCAAGGTGTCAGCAGGACTGGTTCCTCTTAAATGCTGTATGGGGACAATCTGTTTCCTTGGTTTTTTCAGCTCTTAGAAGCAATCTTCATTCCTGGGGTCACGGTGTTGTTCCATCTTCAAACTGCATCACTCCAATCTGCTTCTGTCATCACACTGCCTTCCTATTCCTTTGACCTCTTGCTTCCCTCTTATAAGAATGCTGGTGATTATATTTATGTCCCATTGGGTAACCCGGGATAATATCCCCAACTCAAGATCCTTATCTTATGTCTGCAGAGTCTCTTTTACAATATAAGGTAACATTCACAGGTTCTGGGAAGTAGGATGTGGATATTTTGGGGGGAGATTATTCAGCCTATCACAACCACACATCATGTCCCCATTTCCCCATTTCCACTTTCCCAGTGTAGATTCTGTGAGGCCTCGATTGTAAACATGCTCAACACCCTTGTTCTTATTTCAGTTGTAAACCTCATCCCTGGGCAACCCAACCCTTCACTGACTATGTGCCTGCATCCAAGCAGCTCAATGAGTCTGGAGAAAAATGCAATTGTGCCAGCAGGTCCCACCTTACTTTTTTTTTTTTTACCCCAGACCTGAAGTGGGCCCTCAGCATTATGGCAGAGCTCTTGACATAGAACAGGGCATAGACAGACAAGGGAGAGGTAGAATCATTCACTTTGAGATAATTAATAAAATAGAAGAAAAAAAAGGTAGGACAGTTTAAAGGGGATAAGACAATCCATGTGGATTAAAAATTAATCGTGAGGAACATTTGTCCTGACTGTGAAGAGTTTTTATGTGAAGTCCTGTTGGTGATGGAATTCTATAGCACAGAGAAAGTTTTGTGACCAACTCAAAACAAGGGAATCTTTCTGGGTCTGCCGAGAAGCTTGTGGAAAAGGTCATGTAAGTACAGGACTTACATTCTTACAGGGGAAATAGAAAATAAGATAAACACATAAAGATGAAAAATAATGCCAGTTGGAGAAAAATGCTGAAAAAAATAAAACAAGGAAGTGGATGGGCCATAGCAGGGATTGCTATTTTAGAAAAAGGATTTAGAGAGGACTTCTCTGAGGAGGTGGCATGTGAGCCCAGGATGCAGTGAGGGAGTTCACAAAGAGATTGGCAGGCAAGGAGAAGAGGGACTGTAAAAACCCCTGAGGCAGGATTTGCTTGGTGAGGTTGAGGAATAGCATGGAAGTGAGTGTGGCAGGGAGGGAGTGGTGAAGTTGGAGGGGTCTCCAGGGAAGGTCTTCTTGGAGGTCTTTGTCTGGCTGCTCCTCTGGTCAGGGAATCAGAAGCCCCTCTCCTCCTCTCAACCAGAGAGCATGCTGCCTTGGAGTCATGCCCAGTTCTCTGTCCTGTCTGCTGGGAAGCTCCTTTGGATGCCCTGGAGCCATACTTGATCATAGCCTCCTGCATTCTCCATCGTTCTGGAGTTATTTCCCTTCGGGCAAGTCATTCCTTCTCAAGATCTCAGCATCTGCATTGGACCAGGTCTACCTTTCTGTGAGAGTCAAAATGACACATCTCTTCCCAAGCCCCAAGATATGAGTCACCAGCACATGTCAGACTTTTTAGAGGATTTGCTTCTTTCTGTTATATTTGAAAAGAAATTTTGCTGTCTTCTCCATTGTCCAGTTTTGTTTACTTCTCATATTTTTTCCTTTGTTACATGATTCGCATTTTTGGCCTCTGGGATGAAGACAGACTCAAAAACGTAGAAGGTGCTAGGGAGAGGTGAGAGGAGAGGTTGGATCTTGGAAGGACAAGTGAGAGCATATGACTAAAGCAAGGGTAAAGAAACAAAATAGAGCAAAGGAGGAGTCTGATCACCCCTGAGAAATCAACTTTTTCACACCATTACTGCTAATGGAGGCTCAGCCTGGCATGCCTCCTGCAGCTAAAATGTCAAAGGGCTGGGGAGTTTATCTTTGAGGATGTGGAGGATGAGAAATGGGCCTTGGTGTTTTGCTTTTTGCTTGTTTGCTTGAACAATCTCCAAGGTTTTATTGATTTTATGTTGTTCTGAAGGTGATCATAGGAATTAGGACCATAGCTCTATAAAGACAGACATTCTGGGGGCTCCTGGGTGACTCAGTCAGTTGAGCGTCTGACTCTTGATTCAGCTCAGGTCATGATCTTGGGGTTGTGGGATTGAGCCCCATGTTGGGCTCTGAGCTGAATGGAGAACTGTCAAAGGAATATTTTAAACTCCTGATCTAATTTCAAATCTCTTCCAATATTAAAATAATCCACAAATGATGAGGGGGCAACAAGTGTTTGACACCATGACCTTGTCCCTTATGTCTTCTTGACACCTTTGGTGCCTTGTGACATAGATGTATTTTTAATTTTTTGAGGAACCTCCATACTGGCTTTTCCACAGTGACTGCACCAATTTACATTCCCACCAACAGTGCACGAAGTTTCCCTTTTCTCCACATCCTCGCCAACTCTTGTTGTCTCTTATCTTTTTGATACTAGCCATTTTAACAGGTGTGAAGTGATACCTCATTGTGGTTTTGATTTGCATTTCCCTAATGATGAGTGATGTTGAGCATTTTTTCATGTACCTGTTGGCCATTTGTAGATCTTCTTTGGAAAAATATCTGTTCAAATCCTGTGCCCACTTTTTTTTTTTATTGGATTGTTTTTGCTTTTGTTTTTAGTATTGAGTTGTATGAGTTCTTTATATATTTTGGATATTAACCCCTTATCAGATATATCATTTGCAAATATTTTCCCCCATTTGGTAGGTTGCCTTTTCATTTTGTTGATGGTTTTCTTTCCTGTGGAGAAGATTTTCAGTTTGATGTAGTCCCACTTGCTTATTTTTGCTTTTCTTGCCTTTGTTGTTGGTGTCAAATCCAAAAAATCATCACCAAAACCAATGTCAAGGAGCTTTCTGCCTTTTTTGTTCTAGACATTTTATGGTTTCACGTCTTACCTTTAAGTCTTTAATTCATTTTGAGTTCATTTTTGTGTACGTGTAAGATAGTGGTCTGGCTTCATTCTTTTGCATGTTGATGCCCAGTTTTCCCAACACCATTTACTGAAAAATACTGTCCTTTCCCCATTGTACATTCTGGTCTTCTTTATTGTCAATTAATTGACTATATATGTGTGGGTTTATTTCTGGACTCTATTCTGTTCCGTTGGTCTATGTATCTGTTTTAATGCCAACACTCTATGGTTTTTATTTTGATTGCTGTATCTGTGTAATATAGTTTGAAATCAGGGAGTGTGATGCTCCCACCTTTGTTCTTCTCAACATTACTTTGGCTATTCGGTTTCTTTTGTGGTTCCATACAAATTGTAGGGTTGTTTGTTGTATTTTTATGAAAATGTTGTTGGAATTTTAACAGGAATTTCATTGAATCTATAGATTGCTTTGGGTAGTATAGACATTTTAGTAATACTAATTCTTCCAATCCAGGAGCATGAATATCTATTTATTTGTGTCTTCGATTTCTTTCATCAATGACTTATGGTTTCCAGCGTACAAGACTTTCATCTCCTGGTTAGATTTATTCCTAGGTATTTTATTCTTTTTGGTATGATTATAAATGGGATTTTCCCCCTTAATTTCTCTTTGATAGTTTGTTACAGAAATGCAAGATATTTGGGTCTCCGGTTTAAAATTTGGCCATTATACTGGTCAAAATTGAAGGCTTAACGATAAAACCCAGTATTAACAATAACAAGTATAACGAAAACAAAATGTAACTTTTTTGTTTTTGACAGATCTCATCACTTAAAAAGAGTGCAAAGGGTAGGCTTGCTGGGCAGGCCTGGGGTCAAGTCCTAATTCTGATACTTAACAACTGTATAACTTTGGGCATATGGTTACATTTCTTCATACCAGAGTTTTTCTTGTGTGTAAGTGTGGATAGAAACACCCGCTCATAAACGCGTGGATTAATTAATGGGATATATCGAGCCAGTTGCCTAACTTGTAGGGAAGGCCTGCTCCCTTCTTCTTAACTTTCCTTCCTCCCTTCCTCTCTCCCCCTCTTCCTTCTGATTGTTTAAAGAGCTGTATGGCATTCCAAAGATATTTATAAAGTAAAAATGTCCGAAAAGAATTTTAATAAAAATGTGGATATTTTCCTAAGGAAATGTATCAGTGTTTATAGTAGGTGTCATATGAAACTCGAAGCAATGATAAGGAGAGGGAGGAGAAGAGAAGGAAGGAAAAGCCTACATAATTTCCTCCCCCCCAACTCTGTCTCTCCCTCTGTCTGTCTCTTTCTCTCAGAATATAAATTCCCAGAGGGTAAGTTTTCCAAACATATTTTTATACCAACACAAGTTATGTATTCCAGAAAAAAAATTAGATTTACAGCTAATCTTGAATTAGTTAAGTAAACAAAAGTTTTTCAAGCCTCTGTATGGACAGCATTGTTCCAGGTACTGTGAGGTGATACAAACATGAATAAGAAAGGTTTTTCCTTTCAAGGGGCTAATACTCTAGCTATATTCACATATAAACTTATGTAAGTACAGTAACTATAATGCAGTGCAGACAGCCATGCATAAAAAGAGCATGTGTTAGAACCAAATAACCTAATTGTCCTTTCTACATGTGCTGGAGGTTTTTATATCTACAGAGGGTATGAGGATGTGGAGCAAAGTTGGCAGTCTTGACACCAGCCCTGGTCCAAGACACCACCCTCTCTAGTCTGGGTTATTTCAGTAACCTCTTAACTGGCATGCCAACTCCCCCCCAGTCTCTCTTCAACACAACAGCCAGACTGATCCAGACCAACACACATCAGATCATGAAACTCTGCCCAATGGCTTCCTGATTCACCGGGGAAAAGCCAATGTCTTATCCATGGTCCATAAGGCCCTCCAGGATCCTGTCCCTGTTGTCACTCTGTCCTCTCTCCTGCCACTCTCTAGCACTTGGCTTTCTCTTTCTTTTTCTTTCTTTCTTTCTTTCTTTCTTTCTTTCTTTCTTTCTTTCTTTCTTTCTTTCTTTCTTTCTTTCTTTCTTCTTTCTTCTTTTTCTTTCCTTCTTTCTAAGATTTTATTTATTAATTTGAGAAAGACAGTGAGAGCATGAGATGGGGGGAGGGTCAGAGGGAGAAGCAGACTCCCACTGAGCAGGGAACCCAGCACAGGACTCAATCCCAGGACTCTGGGATCATGACCTGAGCTGAAGGTGGAGGCTCAACGCACTGAGCCACCCAGGTGCCCCAGCACTTGGCTTTCTTAGGGTTCCTCCAAAATAACAGGAATACTTCCGCCAGAGCTTCAGCAGGTGTTGTTTCTCCCAGACATCTGCTTGGCTCCTTCCCTCCCTTTCCTCAGATCTTTATGCAAATGTGGTCTTCCTTGATCACCTTATTTAGAAACTGCAATCTCTCTCTCTCTGCTTTGCCTTGTCACTGTCATACTGTAGAACTCTACCAGTTTGCTGGAGCTGCCATAACAAAGGACCACAGACTGGGGGGCTTACCAACAGAAATTTATTTTCCCACAGTCCTAGAGGCTGGAAGTAAGAGAGCAAGGTGTCTGCAGGATTGGTTTCCTCTGAGGTCTCTCTCCTTGGCTTTAGATGGCTGCTGTCTCCTGTGTCTTCACTTGGTCTTCCCTCTGTGTCTGTGTCCTCATCTCCTCTTCTTATGAAGACACCAGTCATGTTGGAGTTGGTTTCAACTCAATGCCCTCATTTTACCTTCAATACCTCTTTAAAGACCCATCTCCAAATACAGTCACGTTCTGGGGTATTGGGGGGCGGACTTTAACATATAAATTTGGGTGGGGGGGGACACAATTCAGCCCATAAAAATTACTTAAGTATTTGTTTTTATCTGTTTCTTAGTAAGTTCCAAGATGGCAGGGGTTATTGTCTGTTTTGTTTGTTGCCATGTACCCAGAACTCGGAAAAATGGCTGACCCATCATGGATGATTAATCAACACTTGAAATGAATAGGTAGTAAAGGAATAGACAAGAAAGCAAAAGGGATCTTTCAGTAGTTTGGATATGTCATGGCTGGGGGCAATGCACATTGCAAATTTAGAAAGCTGTCTTCAGTGAGGGTCAGCTGGTCAGGAAGAGACAGATCTTAGCTTCTTCTCTGATCTTAGCTGATTCTTAGCTGGGTAGTGCTGCATTTCTCCAACTGTGTCTTTGTTCCTGCCACCAACAGGTGTCCTCCCCAAGGGGCTGGGAAAGATTGTAGCTTTATCACTTGGCCACGTGAGCTTGGACCAGTTGCTTGCCTCTCTGAAAATCTGTTTCTTCATCTGCGAAATATGGTTAAGGATTCTTGCCTCACAGGAGTAATAGGAGATATCTGTGAAAATGTCTGACATTCACTGGTATTCACTGGTATTCACTCAAGCTAAAGCTTCTGACCCATGAAATTTCAAGTTCTACCCTTCTCAGAGATCTACAGAGATAACACTCCAGCTCTGAACCCTGCTTCCCCATCCTTAAGGTCTGTTCTCTGCCTTCCAAATCCTTCCGTCTCAGCCCACTGACAGAAGAATTTGAAAAAGAAGCAATAGAAATGAAGGTGTGTGTGTGTTTTTTTTCATGGCTAGTAAATAGATAAATTATTATATTAGGGAAACAGTAATTTAATGCCCTAAAATGAAACTCATTTTTATAATTACTTCGAAGAGAAAAATTGCATGAAATACCACTTTAGCAACCAATAAAATCTTGTACAACCTTTGCTTTTTAAAATAGTAAACAGGTCTATATTAAAGACAGAGTTTAACTGATTTGTGGCGTTAGACACATAAGTAGGATGGGTTTTCAAACAACACTGTTCATAAGTCATTTCTAGAAATGACTGCTTTAAGATAAAATATCTGTTGTGCTCATTATTATGAATTCTTTATGTAGCATGAGTTTTAGTGCTGTGAAGAGGAAGGGCTGAAACAACATTTTTGGTTAAACTAAGCCTTTTAAATATTTTAAATATTTCAGTGAAATGATTCTTTTCCAAGCCAACTCTGGTTGTCCATTTTGCTTGAGAACAGACTTCAGATTCAAGCAAATTACTTCAATTGAGCTTAAGGCATAATATGTATAGGATATCCTAAAATCTTAATGCAGTTTTAAGCTTTAATTACTGGAAAAGTGTATATGTTGCAAACAACAATAACAAATCATTTGAAAATGTTATTATTTCAATTATTTTACCTTTATGAATTTTGAATAATCAATGTTTTTTTTAAAATTTTCTTTTTTGTTTTGGTCAATGTTTGCCATCTTCAGTTAGAGGGACAGAAATTAAAATTAGATGTGTATTATTCTAAAAAACAAAAAATGTCAGAACTGTACCAAAAAAGTTTAAAAATTAAACTTTCAAATGTTTTTTGGTAAGTTTGTAACATGTATACTTCTGCAAGTACTGATGTTTGAAACTGCCTTAAGACCTTTGGGGCGCCCCTTGGAAAACACTCGGTATAGTAAGTGCTGTGAGGAATAAAAGTGAAAGGGATTTAATCCGAAGGGGAAATTTCCTCTCAAGAAAAAAAATCCCCTTTTCCTCAGCTCAGTTGCTGCAGGCAGGGCACCAAAGACCAATCATCTAGAAAACCATAAAGGTCTTTGAAGGGGTGAGGCAGGGTGTGTGTCGGGTGGGGAATTGGGATATGAGATTATATTACCGACATTTCCATCACTTAAATGACTCTGGATCCAGTTTTCTCTTGCTGATGAAGTTGTTTCTCCATCCATTTGTCAGAGGCTTTTAATGCTGCCCTTATCATTTATAAAAGCTGAACGCGTGGTTCACAAGAGGTGCTGCAGTATCTATCTGAGGGATCTTCTACAACCAATAACCTACTCTTGTGAGATAATCTATGTATTGGCTAAGCGGGTGAGCTATGAAGCCATAAGACTTGGGCTCAAATCCTGTCTCCACCTATGTCTGGGTATGTGACCATAAGCAAGTTACAAAACCTCTATAAGACTCAGTTTGCCCACTGGTACAAAGGGGATGATGAGGGACACCTGCGTGGCTCAGTTGGTTAACTGTCTGCCTTCAGCTCAGGTCATGATCCCAGGGTCCTGGGAGCCTGCTTCTCCCTCTCCCTCTGCCCCTCCCTGCTGCCTGTGCTCTCTCTCTCTCACTTTGCTCTCTCTCTCTCTCTCTCTCTCTCTCTATCAAATAGATAAATAAAATCTTTAAAAAAAAAGCAAGGGGGATGATGATTTTAATAATACATACCCCAGAGGTCTCCTGTATGGATCAAATGAAATAATGCATGTGAAGGGCTTCTATGGTGCCTGGTATATAGGAAGTGTTCAATACATGTTGCTGACTGTTAGTGTCGCTCTGATTACAGTGGTCCAAACCCAGTCCCTGCTCCCATCATAAATGGAATCAGGTTTCTCCATTTGAGGTTGGCAAAAGAAGACTGCTCCTTTGTTTTGCAAAATGCCTAATTGAAAGGCAAGGTTCTCAGTGTCAAGACAAAGGAAGCTAAAGAGCTGTACATAAAAAGTAAAGTATTTCTTCCCGAGGATGTATAGAGTTTTCCATGCAAAATAATTTGCGGTTCTCTTGGGATGGACCTTAGAAAGGTTTGGAGAAGTGCAGGGAGGCTGGGAAGAGGAAAGATGCTATAAAGGACTTGTAGAGAGGGCTGGCCCAAGAAGCAAGGTGGAAATCTTTAGGAGAGAGAAGGCTGCTTCGCTCAGACTCCCTTTAACAGGCAAATGGACTTCATCTAACTTTGTGTTGTGCTCCTGATCGTAACCACTACACTGCAGGGCCTCCCTCTGCTGGAAATCTCTTTCTTCAGGCCTTCCCAGATGGGGTCCCACTTGAAATGAATCTTCACTTCCTATACTCTACTACTGCACTGTATTTGCATCTCATGTAACAATTATTTAGTCATTCAGTGAACATGCATTGCCTAATCTGTGTGCCAGGCTCTAGCCAGTTATTTAAGGCAGAGTGTCAAAATCTGAATGTATTTCTTTGTTTCCAATAACATGTCTCTCAATAGTATTGCCAGCCCCTGAAGGCAGAAGTCACCATTATTCACCATGGTATGACTTACATTGCCTAGTATAATGCATTGAACATAGTCAGTCCTCAATAGATGTTTGCTGAATTGAATGGAATTAAATAAGAGAGGTGAAATGTTTAGATGAGTCTTGATTGATGATTTCAACTGGTAGAGATTCCAGGCAGAGAAAATGGACTCCACAAAATCACTTAGGAAAATGCATGGTGTGTGCTAGGAGTAGTGAGAAGTTCTTATTCTCTATAGCTAAGGGAGTGGTGGAGGATGATGCAGAAAAGGGAGGATGATGCAGAAAAGGGAGGATGACGCAGAAAAGGGAGGATGATGCAGAAAAGGGAGGATGACGCAGAAAAGGGAGGATGATGCAGAAAAGGGAGGTTGAGGCCATGCTGTAGAGAGCCTTAAAGGCCAAAACAAATATTTTATACTTAATTTTTCAATCA
Organism: Mirounga angustirostris; assembly: GCF_029215605.1. NCBI lineage: Eukaryota > Metazoa > Chordata > Mammalia > Carnivora > Phocidae > Mirounga > Mirounga angustirostris. Next base: position 42,936,762 of record NW_026991716.1, on the reverse strand, counting down.
ATGGGGAGCCATCAATTGTTCTTCAGCAAATGTGAGGGATAACTAAACCCATGATTTAGGAAGCAGACTTTGGCCACGGTGTGTAAGAGTGTTCGGGCAGATGAGCTAAAGAGAAGTAGGCCAAGAATCACACTAATTAGTTCGTCTAAGCAAAGATGTTAAAAACTTCGATTAGATTGTAGAGAGAAATGGAAATAGATACAAAGGCAGAGGAGACTTTGGTAAAGTACAGGTCTTAGCATGAAAGTAGATGTGAAGGTTGGGAGGTGGGAGAGAGAAGGCAAAGAAAGGGAGGAGTCAGGGATGGTTTGGGAATCCAGGCCTGTGGATGAGAAAAATGTGGTGCCATTAACAAAAACAGTGATTGCAAAGAGAGGCATTGGTTTATTTAGGAAAGAAATGGACAAATGTAAGGGTTTCTTTGTTTATATATTTACTTAATTTATTTATGTATTTAAGGATGAAGGTCCTTGGATATTATAGGGATGGGGAAAACCAGAAAAGAGAGATTTTTGAGATGCAGGGGGAGAAAGAGTCATGATTTTAGAGTCAGGAGTGGTGAACTCAAGACCATAAAAGAAAGCATCAGCCTTGGCAAGGACACGTGCTTCAGGGACTGAAACGAAGTAACAACGAAAGAAAAGGAGGCGAAGTCAGAGAACTACTCAGGCTCCTGGAGAAGCTTACATTGCAGAACCGTGATCAGCAAGATGGTCTGACAACGGTGAAGGGGCCAAGGTGGGGGGAGAGGATTTGAGGGAAAGAGAAGTGTAAGAAAAAAAGCCCAACTGCCACCACAGAGCATGCTCACTGTAACTACTTAGTCATTGAGTGGATGGGAAAGTCAGGCAGAGAGAGCAGGTGAGGAAAGGTGAGGAGCCAAGGACTTGATAAATCCCCAAATGGAAAAGCAGCTCCTGAACAGAAGGGAATTGTGCTCCATCGTGGTCCCTCCACACCTCCCTGCATCTGAGCGGACTTCCTCCTCCCCAAGTACTTTCTTCTTCAATCTTGTCACCTTCAGACTTTAAACAACTTGAACCCCTCTGGGCCAGGAGAAAGTATGCTGTTGGAGCCAATTAGAATCCTAGGACTTCGGTAGTCGAAAGAACCACAAATGATCACTTAGTCCATCTTTATCATTTTGCACATCAGGAAGCTTAAACAAACCCAGACAGACGTAGAGCAGGGCAGTACCTTGTCCAAATTTGCACAGCTGGCTAATGCCCGAACCAAGATCAGGAGTCACATTGCCTGTCGTAACTTTCTTGGCACTACATTGCATTATATCAGGGTAAGCTTTTTTTTTTTTTTATCTGTTCTAACCCCAAATTCTAACGTGTCTATGAAGAAATGTTATACTTTCCCATCTTTCTCTAATTAGAGTAATTTATGAAAGATTATCCTTTCAAAAGGGGACTGGAGAAAGGGAATGGATTTTTGAGTACATACTAAACTGTGCTAGGGATTTTACATATCTTAACCCATTTATTTCCTCATATCACCGCTGTGAGCTAGTTACGTCTTACAAATGTAGAAGTTCAAAAAGATTAAGGTACTTTCTCATACCCACCCAATTAATAAATGGTATAACAGAGATTTGATCTCATATCTGGTGACTCCTCAAACTCATGGTTTTTCAATTAAACTATTAAATGTTAAATATAAAAATATAAATATATTTTATAAATATATATGATATCTAAAATTATATAATAATATATTTATAAATATATGAATATATAAATTACATGTAAAACTATAAAACTTTCTTATCAACTCTCACATGAAGTGAAAAATTATTTAGGGCCCTGGGTGGAAAACTTATGGCAAAATGAAAACATTTTAGGCGTGGACTCTTAAAGTGCATGGATGATGGGCAATTCAAGGTGAGCCCCATTTTTCCCAGTGCCCATGTTCTCTCCTTCAGGGAAATGAACTAATTTAATCACCTCACTATTCTTGGGAGTGAGACCAAGGTGTCAGACCTTCAAAGGATTGTCTCTTATTTTTCAAATCATCCCTCTCTTATCATTCAAGAGAGAAGGAAGCTTCTGGAACTGTGCCCGCTTTGCGAGTCTATTCCCATTTGATCTTATCCAAGAGTGCCTTCTTTGTAGAATGTCACCATGGAGACTTGATCAAACTTCATGCTCATGCACTTAATCTTGCAATCTGTTGCTGAATGGCTTATATTTCCTCTTAGGCCAAAGAATGGCAAGCTCATAAATGAATTTTTGAGGGAAACAGAGCTGCGGAGAAAATGTTTAACCCAAGTGTGGGACGTGGCACTTTGGTAATATACAAGATTAAATCTACTGTTGCATCACACAATGCAGGATGTTTAAATTAAGGCTTGGAAAAAGAAAATGTACAATCAGGTGTGTTAACTATTCTGCTGCTTGTCAAATTTTCCAAGTTTGTTTCACTCAACCAATATTTACTGAGTTAGTTAAATATCTTGACTCTTGGCTATGGAGATATGAAGAGGATTAAGATACAGACTTTGGCTCCAAAGAGCTCAAAATTTGTCTAGGGACATGGAGAGGTAAGCGAACTATAGTATCATGTCATACATGCTGTAACAGAGCCATCTGGGAAAAAATGAGAGGCAGGAACAACTAAGTCTTTCCAAATGAGGGTATAGAAGGTGAAGGGAGGACATCACGGAAGGCTTCTTAGATGAAGCACCACTTGAAATTGGTCTTAAAGGGTGGATTCACAGGAATTCCAAAGCAGAGGAGGGAAAATAAAAAGAAAACAAGACCTAACAAAGGTCTGGAAGAATCACAGGGACGAGGTAGTCAAGAAACACAGTGATCTAATGGGGTTACTATGTAGACCTTGGGGTCTGTAGGGCTTGGCAACAATGGGGATAGAAAACTGAACTGGGTATAGGAAGTAAAGGCTCTGTGTGTCATATTTGTGATGTTTACTCAACCTTGTGGGAGCGGCGAGGGTTGAATCATAAGCAGAGTTCAGAATATGAGGTTTTTTTAGGACTTCGAACTTCAAATTGGGAATAATGAGGGTTCCTTGTTGGGCTTTTGGCAAGGGAATGACATGATCAGACTTGGGTTGTAAAAAGCTCATTTTCCTTAGGGTGAGAAGAAGAGATTTATTGCAGAACTGAGAGGTCCAGGCAAAACCAGAGGCAGGGATGTCAATCATGAGGTTTGTGTATAGGTAAGAGGCAGAAGGGATATATAGGAGGAGCAAGGGGAAAAAATTTGACATAGAATCAGATCAGAATTGATTGAGATAGCATTAGAAGGTCTCAGTAAAGTTTGAATAGCAGGGGTGAAGGATAGCTAAGATCTAGTCAATGGGAAGGTTTTTCAGAAGACACACATGACCATTCTGCTTGCCAGAAACAGGAGTCTGGTGCACGCTTAGGAGCATTGGAGGCTGGGAAAGGTAGTCTTTTATTCTAGGCAGCTGCATGAGAGTTGAAAGAGGTGAGCACCTGTAATGGGGGTACAATAGCAACCTTTACTACCCACACCCACTATACTATTTCCCCTCCCTGAGACTGTGAACTCAAAAACAGGATCACTTCTTATTATTGTTTGTGCAGTATCTGACACATAATAGATACTTGGTACATGTTGCAATGAAAGAATCTTGCTGTTGCTTAGACAAGTGTCATGCTCTTCTGCCCTCTGAGCTTGGCTTCAGCTGATTCTTTTACCTTCTGCGTGCTCATATCTATTCCTGTCAATTCCTGCCATTCCATCACAAGGATCAGCTCAGGATGTTGGCCATAGAGCAGTCACAGCTCAGAATGTGGACAATGCTATTTTCGTTATAAAAACGGAGTACTCACATTGTTGAGAATTGAAAATTTATTAGAACTGTCCAAAGTGTGCAGGATAAATAAAAGTATAAGGCAAAACTGAAGGCAAGATGGTAACTTTGGTGATTTCTCCAGTGTCCAAATATGTAAGAAGGATAACTAAATCCTTGGGCGCCCGGGTGGCTCAGATGGTTAAGCGTCTGCCTTCGGCTCAGGTCATGATCCTGGGGTCCTGGGATCGAGTCCCGCATCAGGCTCCCTGCTCGGCGGGGAGCCTGCTTCTCCCTCTGCCTCTGCCTCTCTCTCTCTCTGACTCTCATGAATAAATAAATAAAACATTAAAAAAAAAAAAGGATAACTAAATCCTTGTTACATAAGACAAAGAAAGACAAAGAAATGGACAAATTGGAAGATTGAATAAGCAGATTGTCTGGAAATACATTAGGGAGAGAAAGGAATCAACGATGATTTTGAAACTAGAAGACTAGGAGAAATGTATAGCACTGGCAGAAATTTTAAAAAAGCCCAAAGCTGGAATGTGTGTAAGGAGATGAGGGCTGGAGAGTGATATAATGGCAAAGATACGATAAAGCTAATCCTCATGGATTATTGGATTTCCCTCCTTTCCCAGAAAATAAACATGTCTAAGTGACCATATTGAAAATGTGGCAATGAGTTAATCACTAGTTGAAGAATTTTTACAGTGAAATAAAAGCATTTATATATTTTAATTCAAAGTAATAAAGTTTCACACCCTGATAGATTCAAATTATTCATAATCCATTTATGACTCGTATAGAGGGACATTTGCTTAAGTGTTAGTGGTAAACAGGATTGAGGGAATTTTTCATCCCACAAAATGGATATTCAGTTTCAACTTGATGTGATCAATACTACGTCAGGAAATGATAAAATTCCCAAGTGGTGAAAGCACAATTCAAACTTCTTTTGGGTATTAGGAAGAGAGATAGTTAAGAAACGACTCCTCATGCCTGCATAGTAACCCAAATTCTAAACTTGAAATTTGCTAACTTCATGGAGCACATCAATCAGATCCAACTTCGAGTAGGTTTGGTTGTAAGGAGTTAAATGCACAGCTAACAGACCACTGTTTTCACCCTCCACCCACCCCTTTTTTTTACACCTATGTAAGTTCTTTTTAAAAAACATGATGATATTGACCAGTCATTTGAATTTTTAAAGAAATAATTGAAACTGTTATATATGGAGACCCAATAAGTAACCCTCACTCTTTTGAAATCCTGGAAGTAGCTAGAGACATTCAAGTCCAAACATTACGGTCTCCCCAAAGCTACATATTTAGAGATAATATTTTTTAGAACTTCTTTGGATTTCACCAGAGGTTATATATTATGGCTTTTCCTGACTTCAATATTTATGGATAATCCTTTTCTTTACTAATAGATGTTTGAAATAAGAGATTGGAAGGAATCTTCATATTTTTTTTCATCTTCGAAGTATGCACAGAACAAAGGCCAAAGCACAATATATTCATCAGAAAATGAAGAGTTCACGCTGGTATTTTATAGAAGGTTATCTTCAGGAGTACTGGGGTAGTGAGTCTTGAAGCTGGTAATTGAGAAAGTGTGTTTATATGGAAATAGAAGGGTCCTGGGAAGTTAGACTAAGCCCAGTATCACCCGGGCTCACAAATGACTGGTGGGCTGACATGGTGAAAGTGGTAATTTCAATATAGCATACTGTGAACTGTCAGTAGCTAGATGATGGACACCACTGTCCCAGACATGGTGGTCATGGTCAGGGGACTGACTCCCTGCAGGTGAAACAAGGAAAGGGATGCCAGGTCCTAGCTCACATTCAGAAATGTAAGAGATGTCAACCAGCCAAGATAATGTTCTGGTTGTTCTTACTTCTGAAGCAGCGTGCTAACTTCCTTCCTACCCACCCACAACCCACAAAGACATTTGAAACTCAGCTCAAAAATTTTAACGCTTTTTGGGGGAAAGAATTTTTTTTTTAATCTCTGTGATAATCGGATTCAAAACACTGGATCCTTAATTAGGAAGATGCACCTGCCTACACATTTCAAGGATTTCCAAGGCCTCTCAAAGACCACCCACGGACCCAACTCCAGGGACTCTGAGTTTGGAACTCTTACTCTGGACTTCCTTAACTGCATTCATTAGCCTAGAAGTTTTCAAACTTTGCTCCATATTAAAAATCACCCGGACAACCTTTAAAACCCCAATACTCGGGCCACACTCCATTTTCGATTAAATCAGAATCTCTGGGGTGGGACCATTCATACATGCATATGTTTTCAACTCTCTAGGTTTGAGAACCAAGTCACCGGTATATTTTTGGCACACAGTTGATCTCAGTGTTCCCTGGTCATCGGCTGTTTTTAATCACTGCCGTCAAAAACAGCAGAACGGCGCCTGTCGCAGAAACAATTTACTTAGAATCATCTTAGAAAAAAGTAAGTAAATTTGGGTCAGGGGTGTGCATACCTCCGCAGCGGTTCCTCGGGGTCAATAAGCTGCTGCAATTTCTTCCGCCAACGCCAAGGGGCACCCTCTCCCTCCTCGCTCTACTTGGAACGCCTTCCCAGTTCCGATCGCACAAAGAGCCCGGCCTCCTCCCGGGTGACATCACAAAAGGCCGATTCCCCCGCCCCTTCGGCGCCACCACGTGTGTCCCCGCGCCCCGCGGCCACCCGACTCAGTCCCTCGCCGGCCGGTCTGGGCAGCGGTGGAGGGTGGTTGGCAGTGGCTGGAGGCTTCGCTATGGGAAGTTGTTCCTTCGCTCTCTCGCGCCCAGCCCTCCTCCCTGGTTCTCCGCAGCCGCTGTCGGAGGAGAGCACAGGGAGGCGCGGGCTGCAGCGGCCGCTGCTTCTCCCCGCCCGGGCGGCCGCGCCGCTGGGCAGGTGCTGAGCGCCCCCGGAGCCTCCCTCGCCGCCTCCCTCCTTGCCCGGCTGCCCGGCTGCCGCAGTGCACATGGGGTGTTGGAGGTAGATGGGCCCCCGGCCCGGGAGGCGGCGGTGGATGCGGCGCTGGGCAGGAGCAGCCGCCGACTCCAGCTGCCAGGGGGCCACGCGCCCCGGGCGCCCCTGCGAGCCCCGGGCTCAGCCATGGGGACCTCCGCGAGCAGCAGCACCGCCCTCGCCTCCTGCAGCCGCGTCGCCGGAGCTACGATGATCGCGGGCTCTCTTCTCCTGGTGAGCGCGCTGGGGGACCCGGGGCGGCGGCCGCGCCAGAGCCGAAGGCGCCGCTCTTCGGGAGCGGGGCTGGTCCCCGGGCGGGGGCTGCGGGGAGGCGAGGGGTCGGCCCGGCTGGGTGGGGAGGGAGGGGGGCTTGCAAGCAGGGGAAGGTACCGGGTCGTTGGGGGGGGCCACCAGGCTCAGCCGGGACTCTGGAACGAAGGCGAGCTGTTTTCCTCGCAGTCTGGCTGCGCTGGAGGAGGCGCTAGAGGTGGCCGCCCGGCTTCCTGCGCATTTCAGGGCTTTCCCCCCTACTCGGACCCCTGGTGCCCCGACCCCTCTCCGCACACGCCCCCGCCACCGGCTGCTGCCCGCTCCGCGTGGTGTGGGGCCGGAGCTGCCGCGCCGGGCGGCGAGGGCTGGCGGCGGCGGCCGCTTTGTTGCAGCTGCAGTGTCATGTCGGGATGCTACCGCAGTGGGAGAGTGGTACCCGCGCGCGCCGGCCGCTGGAGACCCGGGTGCGTCCGCGCGGTGCATTCCCGAGCAGGGCGCAAAGCCCCTCCCCCACCTCGCCTCCTTGGCTCGGGTGGGTCCCAGTTTCTGCACGCCAAAAAAAAGAACCCTTAGTTAGACCCACTCTCAGGCGCCTCCAAAGCGCCGGCTCCCAGCCAGCCAGCACGCTGGCACTGGAGTGGGGGGAGGGGGAGAGGGATCCACATAAAGGAAGATGAATTTCTCCAGTCTTTCCTATCCCTCGTTTACCTGTGGCCAGGCAGGTGACCCTGCAAAGTGGAGCAGGTTCCTTCTTCAGCACTCAAGCTGCACTCAGCTCCAAGGCGTGTCCTATACCTCTCCCCCCACCCCCGCCCCTTACCTGGTCAAAGCCTGAAACCACCCTTGACCCAGAACTTATCCCCAACTTCCCACAGATCACTTCCCCTTTCCAAAAGTTAAAGGGGAGGGGCCGAGTTACGTGGAAGAAAATTTATTTGAGATCAAACCCTTGAGCCACCATAAGCTTCCCATGACTATCTTTTTGTCTCTTCAGGGAGGACAGAGATTCTTAGCTGAAACCCAAACAAAAACAAAAGACAAGAGCCTATTTTCACGGCAGGGCTGTGTAAGGGAAAGGCAGGCTTGCTGTCTCCTTCCCAAAAAGGGCTTAATGCCTGGTCAGCCAAGATCTCTTAGATCCCAGGGCATTGCAGTTGCTATGGCCTGGGAATTCATCCTACAGACGCTCTGGTTCCCTGTGTGAGTGTGTTTTAACGGGGGAAAGAGAGACTAAAGAAAACTTTGGTGCTGTTAGCATTTATAATGAGGCAAGTCCCAGTCTCCTTTCAGAGAGTCTTTTCTGCCCATTTATAGTAATGGCAAAATCACGATCTATATCCTCCAAACAAGTGTGGGGGCTGCTGAGCAGTAAGGAGGGGGTCTCTGCCAGTAGTGAACCTGGATTGACAGTGTTGGTGTGTAGAGAAACCCATTTCAGTCCCTGGAACACTGACTCTAACATCAGTGGAGTTAAATCAACCCTTGAGTTTCCTCCTTCCATCTACTACTCTACCCCCCCCCCCTTGCCTGTCCCCTCCCTCCAACATATCTGATTATTACATGCCCCCCAGAGTCCATTCCTAGATTAAATCTTAAGTCAGTATGATATTTCATTCATTTTACAATTGAACATGAGATAGGTGTTTCAAAGTAAGGTCTCCTTGTAATGAAAGTGTAGGTTGCTTTAACCAACTGAGAAAGAGCCCAGTTCCTTTTCTTAAATCATTAAGCTCAGTTTATCTAAAAATTGTGCACTAGATTTGCAACTAAAGACCTGAGAATTTAAGTTTGGCTGTCTTTTAAAAAAATGAAATTTGTAATGGAGCTTAGAAGCAATCTCATGTTGTTAACTAAATAAGAGTCCTTCTTTTCCTGGTAACTAATAGAAAGGCTCTATTTCAGTCCATGGAATGACTTGGGGCTGACCCTGTTGCCCTGAAGGGTGATGGAGAGGGTGTACCAGGGATCACTAGGGATTTTGCTGTAACCCTGAACCAGGGTGGGGAGACAATGTCTTTTCTTCTTTTCTATCCCCAGTTGAAAGCTCCAGTCCTCAGGATAGACATTGCTCATGTATAAAATGATGCTCTCATGATATTAGTATAAGGATTATTTATCCCATTGGGATTCTTAGCCATGTGAAAATGACAGACGCCAGGCACTGGAGCCCAGCTAAGCATGGCAGGTGCTTAGAACACTACGGGTGGGGCGGGTGGGGGGTGGGAAGTGGGGAAGTGAGTGCCCCACCCATATATAAGAGTTAGATTAAAAAAGAATAAATTCATTAAAATGTCCTGTTTATTATGGCTTTCAGTTACTCTCATTTTTCTAGTATCTTCCTTTTTGTGACAATATTTGTTATTGTCATCATTTTTGGCACTTTTTTTTCCTTATGATGACCGACTTTCATATGGCTTTAATAAGCTTAAAAAATATGATACCTAACATACAATGTCATGTATATTTATATATATATAAAAATTACTATGTGTCAGATGCTTTATATACAGTATCTCATTTACTCCCAACAACTCTGTGAAGCAGGAAGGTGTTATCTCCATTTTACAGATGAGAAGATGTAGGCTGGGCAAACTTCATTGGTTCGTTCCCGGACACACAGCTCGCCACTGATGGTGCTCGGTCCAGGAGCTGGGAGCGCCTGACTCCTCAGCTCATGCCCTTGCTCCCTCCTGTGCCACATTACCTATTTCACAACTCCAAATTGCTAGACTATGAAATGTAGCAACAGTGAAGGCTCACTGGAGCGAAGTTGAGACTGGTGGTTTGGTTTGTTGCAGAATATTAGAATTACATGCGTGCCTTTGAAAGAAAGTGTTCTTGCTCCTTGTACTTCTGTTTCTGATGAGTTGGGGTGTCTGCATGATACTGGGAAGTAAACCACAAACGGAAAGATAAAATGTTATGTGTTCCAGGCCAAAAGTCTGGAGGGAAGATAAGGGAAGCCTTTAAGTTTGTGCCAGTGTTAAGAAATGCCCTAGAAGGGCTTGTCCAGCATGACAGGACACTCTCAGAGACGTCTTTTGCCCTCAGGGAGCTTGCTTTGCCTGGACCCATAGAGTGGTGGCAATGAGGCAGTCAGAAGAGAAGGGAACCATGATGGATAAGGTTCCATGTTCGCAAACCTACACCGAGCACCCGCTCTGAGAGGGGCACTGTACTAGGCAGTGGGAACCGAGGGATGAATTAGGATTTCGATCTTGCCCCACAGGCACAGTTTTGATGGTACATAAAACGTACTTGGCTATCAGTAGTGACGGTTGGGTTTCATGAGCAGACATGGAATCAGTGGATGAATGTATTCGAAGTAATACACAAAATGTGGTTGATGTTAAAATCTTTAAAGTACTTAAGGTAACTTTGGGCTAGTATAGTCGGTTTGAAAGCCAGCAGAAGAAAAACCTTCCCGAGTCTCAGAATAACATGCATTAGCATTGGTGGGGAAAGCCACTTATACTCAGAATCGGGAGGGCAGACGTGTCCTGGAATGCAGGATTTCTGACTTATCGCATGAATCTCCAATCCCTGTTGTCAAATGTATAGTAGAGGATCAAGCTTTCTCCATCTGAACTGTTTCTAAAGGCATATGGCTGAATCCGCCTTTAGGTTCAGCCCAAAACAGACAGACAGACCTCCAGTATAAATAAAATACACAAGCAAACCACATCAGCAAGAAAAAAAAATTCCTTGTGATGGAATGTATACTATACTACCTTACATTGAGGAAAAAACCCGAGACTAAATAGACGTAGATCCACCAACCAGCTAAAGGACATATTTTAGTGTGGTTACATTTGCACAAAGGCTACCAAGCTGGATGTGGTTCCAACAGTTAATGCCCCATTTTCCAGGACAGGTTGCAGAAGGCGCCTTCTCCAGGTGTGCCCGATTGGATAGAGGCGAGGAGGCGTGGCCTAAGTAACAGGTGGTCTGTGTATTCTGTCCATTCGTAGATCAGAATGTGGAGACATCACACTTGAACTGCACCTTTGACTCCATCTGTGAAGATGAGGGGTAAAACTTCTTTGGTGACTCCGTAGACAAGCTGCAAATTGGTTTAGTACTCCGCCAGCCGTTCATAAAGCATACTTGGCTTAAGGAAACTTGATTGGTTGATTGACGGATTGGTGCTGGGAAATGGTCAGATGCATCGCCGGCTATTCAGGAGCCAGTATGAACTGAGTGACTTTTTACTGCATAAGCGACAGTGTCTCTTTTCCAGTAAGCGCTAAACGCTGTTGGCCTTCTTCCCCCAAACAGGCCTGGCAAATTCTGGGGAGGTCGGGTCACCGGCAACTTCCTGGAAAACTCGGATGCTTGCTCTTCTGTGACAGGAGGAGCCCAGGGTATGTCATCGCCTTTGGGCATGTGCCCGATGACCATTTGAAGCTGATTCGGTCTGGACCATCAGGCGCAGATACGTGTATTTGATGGAATGAAAACAGAAGCCTTAATAGGAGTCAGCTTGTTCCCCCAAATTGAATCCCAGTTTAGCGTGAGGACACTGGGCTTTGTTGCTGTTGGGATAGTGGCTATTGAGCTTTGATTTTTTTTTTTTTTAAGGAATGGGGGTGGGCAAATCATGAATAAATACGGGCCTTGTCCCAGTGTTTGTATTTGTCAAATACCAAAAAATAAACAAGAATCCTAAATTGGCTTGTATGCTGCCATCTGGCTTTCCTACCAGCTCCCATTTCCAGCCCTAGTCCAGGGGCCGGGCAGAGGTTATAACCAGGGAGGCACTCAGCAGATGTCAGGGAGTGTGTGCTCACCTCGGCTGCAGAGAGGTGGGGTGCGGTGATATTCAGGCTGTTGATTCAAAGCTTATATTGAGGCTGTTGAGCTCATTCTTCTCGAGAGGTGGAAAGTCCGCCAGGAATGGTTCATTCTTCCTGGATTCTGGCTATCTGGATTTTTTTTTTCCCACAGATGTCAGCACATGGCCTTGTAGAGACAGATGCTTGCAGTGGTGGGAAAGTTTGCTCAGAGGGACCTCAGGTGGGGTGGGGCTGGGCCTGGTAAGGTGAGGAGTCAGGGTACTGAGCTATATGTAGCCCCATCTCCTCTTTAGAAGATTGGAAAATTATGCCTAAGGCTTTGTTCTAAAGAACAAAACCAAAACAACAAAAAAGGAGAGGGGGCTCCGTAAGCGAAGTCCTAGTAAAGGCTCATTCTCTGATCTTTACACAATTTTCCCGTTGCTCTTCTGCCACCAGAAGGGCTTGGCGGATCAGCTGCTTGGAGCTGTATGCAGGTCTGTTTTGGGAGAAGAAACATGAGTTTAATGGATTTAGGAGGGGGAGAGGAGTGAGTCCGTGTGTCCTGGTATCACATGAGAGCCGCTGTGGATTCAAGAGGGCTTCAGCACTGAGAGCCCAGAGGGGAGGAATATTAATGGCTGTTAATATTAATCATTTATATTGAATTACTAAACTCCTCTTTACTGAGTACTTACCACTGACATTGTGTTGAATGCCTCCTACAAATGATCTCAGTAAATCTTTCAAGTCCATGATGTAGTAGCCTTCGCCCCATTTTATAGATGAGGGTTTGAGGTGTAAGAGAAGTTATGGTCGAGCATTTGGCAGCTTCCAGAGAGAGGATTCATTCACACACTTAGGTCCGAGTGGCTTGATACACACTGCTTTTTTTCTGCCAAGTTGGGGTAGGGGACAGATAACCTCAATTTACTGGAATTTTGTTTCTTTTTATTTATTTATTTTTTAAGATTTTATTTGTGTATTTGAGAGAGAATGAGAGAGAGAGAGCAAGGACAAGCGGGGGGAGGAGCAGAGGGAGAGGGAGAAGCAGACGCAGGGAGCCCGATGCGGGGCTCCATCCCCGGGGCTCAGGGATCATGACCTGAGCCCAAGGCAGATGCTTAACTGACTGAGCCACCCAGGCGCCCCTGGAATTTTGTTTCTTGTTAAGGGAATGGTTCTACCTGAGAGCTGAACATTCCCTTTTTCCCCGGGAAGCAGGTCGGCTCCACGATGGCGCTTGGAAGTTTAGCCAGAGGAGCCGATTATAAAGTGAGAGCAACCTGTGTGTGTGGATTGAAAGCCGAGGGTGTGGAGGCCCTGGCAAGCATTTTCCTATGGTGTGCCTCTGAAGGGCGATGGTGCCATGGTTAAGATGGAAAGATACTCTTGCAAATTGAAATGTTAAAAATAGGGAATGGATGCTTGCTTTCCTGCTAGTCGGGTCATTCTGAAAAATATTTGCTTAGTGAGTAACAGTGTGACATGGGTTCTGCTTAGCAAGGAGTTTTCACTCACTTCTCCTGAGAACTTGAGGATGAGACGAGACCATTATTTGACTTCATCCTAGGTATGGCCAGGTCGGCATAACCAGGATTAAGAGAAATGGGGGGCAGGGGATGGAGAAGATTCAAAGGCACATGGTGACAGGTTTCCAGAATAATTTAACTGGTTATTATTCACTCCTTGCTCTTCCTTTACTTCTGGGAGTTTCTGGGAGTCCATGGCCCCTCTCTCCTCTTTGTTTGAATCTTCTGTATTTGGTCCAGGAAAAAATACCAAATTAGACAAGGTTTGAGTGTGCTTCATTCCTCATTTTGAATGCTAGGGCCAATGTTGTTATCCCCACTTCAGCTTCTTAAAGACAACATACAATGTGCTATTCATCTTTGTGCTTTTGGCTTGATGCCCTGACACATAGTAGTTAAGCAATAAATGATTGTTGAATGAATTCCAGAAGGATTTGCTCTAAACTAACTTCATTCATTCTAGACAGGTTAAAGGGTAGTTGGATCTTGAGCTACATCTCAATACTTTGAGCTACAACTGAAGGGTATTTGAGTTATTAACAAAGAACATTTTAAACTCAGGCTAATTGCCAACGAGAAGAACCTAGTGGATATGAATTTCTCTTCCCAATTCATTTTTATTCTTTGACATTATACAAACATTTGTGTACAGTTAAAACTAATGTGTACATACTTGCTTGTATTCTGCTTTTCTTTATGTAGCTTTTTTATCTTACAGAGATATATTTACATTTTTCATTCAGTATAACAAATATTTCTGGTGCATTGCTAAATTATATTGCAAAATGTCAGGCATTGCAAAATGTTGGACTTTGGGTATATGATAGTAAAAGGCCACTCGTGATCCTTCGCTTTTGGATTTAATAGTTTATCGAGGATGAGAGAAAAGGTGATGTTCTGGAAGAGCCGAAGGAAGAGTATACCAGTGAGAAGGGACAGCATGTACAGTGGGCCAGAGGTAGGAAAGAGCCTGTGTGCTCGGAGAGTAGAAAGAAGGCCATTGCGGTTGGTGCTCAGGGAACAGGGGCAAAGGGAGTGTGGATTGAGGTTGCAAAGCCAGGCAGGGGCCAGATAAGACAAGCCCTTCAAAGGTCTGAACATGTCAGGATGTTGCTGGCCATACAGTTGTAGGCAAGGTTATAATATGGTTTTATTTTTATTTTTATTTTTTTAAAAGATTTTATTTATTTATTTGACACTCAGAGAGAGAAGCAGGGGGACAGTCAGGCAGAGGGAGAAGAAGCAGGTTCCCCGCTGAGCAAGGAGCCCGATGCGGGACTCAATCCCACGACCCTGGGATCATGACCTGAGCCGAAGACAGACGCTTAATGACGGAGCCACCCAGGCGCCCCTATAATATGGCTTTAATGAGATTTTTTTTTTAAAGATCACTCTGGCAGTTCTGTGGAGAATAGATTGGAAAGAGGAAGTGGAGATGCTGGAGGCCAGTTGGATTCTTTTGTAGTTAGCTCAGGGTGGGGTGGGGGAGATGATGGTTCTGTGGGGGGGGGGTGGCTGTGAAGACAGGGATGACTAGATAGATTTTAAAGATTTGAAGGTCTACTGCCAGTGAGACGTGAGAGGGCAGGAGTCAAAGGAAAGCACGGCCGCTTTCACTCGGTCATCAAGGCGGACTCCCTGGTTCCTGAGCTGAGTCTTTGGTGATCTCATTACTTTGAAGGGCAAAGCTGGGGGAAGGGTGGGCGTGGGGACCCCAAAATTTGGGTGCGTGTTAGTAAGTTTGAGGTGCCTGTGATTCCTGCAGTTCAAGCTTTGGGCCTGTCGTGCCCCCGTCTTCCCCGGGTTGGCCGTGGGTGGAGCCATCCTGCTGTTGTCTGTCGCTTGGGTTGTTGTCATTGTTCTGCAAGCCAGCAGCACTGATGAAGTTGTCTCTGTACAGATCAATTGCTCTTTTTCCTTTTGGGTTGTTCCCAGAAGTGAGGTATATTTGGGGTATATTGCCCAAAGTGGATTGCTGGGTCACAGGAAAGGAATGAATGGTTTTATGGGTGTAGCAGCACATTGCCAGCTTGTCTTTAGAAAGACTGAATTAATTTAGAGTGCCACCAGGAACTCTAAATGTGCCTTCTACCCCACAAGGCTGCCAACACTGGAGTTTATCATTTTCATTTATTTGTGCTGCTTTAATATAGATAGGTAAGGGTCCTTGGTTGTGCACATGTACATTTCAGGAGTTGCTAGGGATGTCATAAGTTTATCCATGTGATAATTACCTTTGTAATTACTCATGTCGTCCTCTGGCTCAACTATCGAGTGGAATTTATGTTAACCTCATTTACATAAATTCTTTACATTTTTGGTGATAAGCTTTTATTAGCTGTGTATGACACACATTTTTTTTTTTAAAGTAGGTTCCACGCCCAGCGTGGAGCCCAACATGGAGCTTAAACTCACGACCCTGAGATCGAGACCTGAGCTGAAATCAAGAGTCGGACATTTAACCGACCCAGGCGCCCCTGGCATACATTTTTATACTCTACTTTTAATATTACATTTAATATCAAAGATTTAGGTTAACATTCTTAAACCTCTTCTTTTTTGTGTCTGAGAGTATCCTTTGTTGCCATCGGTTCTGTTTTATAATCAGAAATTGATCTCTTTACCGATGGCCTAATTCCTGTTACTTGGAATTTTATATCTGATCTTTTTAATGTTGGGTTTGTTGACTTTTCTGGACATCAGCATCATGTTGGTGGTGGAAACTGCTTCCGCGGGTTCTGCAGGATGTTCATACATCTTGCGTGAGTAAAGGATTGTATGGCCAAATACTTTTGGGAGATGCCGGATTCAACAAAGTCACTGTTTTCTGCAGCCCCCCTGCTGGGCCTCCTGGAGCCATCAGCAGGCTAATATTAATTGTACCTCTGAGAGCTGCCATCAGGAGCATTTCCTCTACTTACAGTCCAGGGCTTGGTAAAGTTTATCTGTAAAGAGCTAGATAGGGCGCCTGGGTGACTCAGTTGGTTAAGCGACTGCCTTCGGCTCAGGTCATGATCCTGGAGTCCCGGGATCGAGTCCCGCATCGGGCTCCCTGCTCGGCAGGGAGTCTGCTTCTCCCTCTGACCGTCCCCCCTCTCATCCTCTCTCTATCTCATTCTCTCTCAGATGAATAAATAAAAATTAAAAAAAAAAAAAAGAGCTAGATAGTGGGGCGCCTGGGTGGCTCAGTCGTTAAGCGACTGCCTTCAGCTCGGGTCATGATCCCAGGGTCCTGGGATCAAGCCCCGCATCAGGCTCCCTGCTCAGCGGGAAGCCTGCTTCTCCCTCTTCCACTCCCCCTGCTTGTGTTCCCTCTCTCGCTGTGTCTCTCTCTGTCAAATAAATAAAATCTTAAAAAAAAAAAAAAAGAGCTAGATAGTATTTTCGGCTTTGCGGGCCTGGTGACCTCTGTGGAAACTACTCAACTCCGCCTTTGTACTTTAAATGCAGCTCTGGGCGGGGCACCTAAAAGAAGGGGCGTGGCTGCATTGCAGTAACACTACATTTGTGGACACTGAAATCTGAATTTCAAATTCCCACGTGTCACCAAATTTTATTCTTCGTTTGATTCCCACCCCCTGCTGCAACTTTCTTAAAACGTGAAAGTCGTTCTTCACCTGAGGGCTGTAAAAAAGCAGGCAACTGGCGGGAGTTTGTTCGAAGGTGTTTCATACACCGAGGTCCTCAGCATCCTGTGGCACTCGGTCAGGGAAACTCACTCTGGAAGGTGCTTGCTGAGATTCTGCTCCATTTGTCTAAAGTGCACTTTATTAATAAGAAATCCTTTCTCCTCTCTGGTGCCTCCTCGTTTGCTACATATTGTTTGTATGTTAAGCCTTTTTTGAAGATTTTATTTATTTATTTATTTGAGAGAGAGAGGGAAAGAGGGAGATGTGGCGGGCGGAGCACAAGCGGACTCCAGGCTGAGTGCAGAGCCAGGCGCAGGGCTTGATCCCATGACCCTGAGATCATGACCTGAGCCGAAATCAAGAGTCAGTCGGCTGACTGCGCCACCGAGGCGCCCTTGTTAAGTCTTTTTTGAAGTGTTGGTTGGCCCTTGTTTGCCTTTTAACTCATCGCCATGCAGTCTGTATTTTGTTTGCATTTTTTGTTTTGTAGAAGGCTCCAAGTCTAGTAGGGGATGTTTCAGGATGACAGCTTTTTAAAATCTGGAGTCTCGGGCGCCTGGGTGGCTCAGTTGGTTAAGCGACTGCCTTCGGCTCAGGTCATGATCCTGGAGTCCCTGGATCGAGTCCCGCATCGGGCTCCCTGCTCGGCGGGGAGTCTGCTTCTCCCTCTGACCCTCCCCCCTCTCATGTGCTTGCTCTCTCTCATTCTGTCTCTCTCAAATAAATAAAATCTTTAAAAAAAATAAAAATAAAAAAATAAAATAAAATCTGGAGTCTCTTGATACACTTCTCAGGAACTGGATATTTGCATTTTAATTGGGGTGTTTTAAAAGATTGTCTAATCCCCAGCGCCTGCGTGGCTCAGTGGGTTAAGGGTCTGCCTTCGCCCAGGTCATGATCTCCAGGTCCTGGGATGGAGACCGGAGTTGGGCTCCCTGTTCAGTAGGGAGTCTGCTTCTCCCTCCCTCTCTCTCAAATAAAAAAACTAATCTTAAAAAAAAAGATTGCCTAATCCCAAGGGAATGAAGCTAAACTACAGTAATATGCTAAGCAGAAGGAGTGATCATTAAAATAACTAAACTATATGGGGGACTTGGGTCACGCATGTCCCACCTGCTTAATCTGTCTTAATAGTTCTGACAACAATCTTAGGAGGGTAGGTATTACTATTATCTACACTGTACTGATGAGGAAACGGAGGACATGGGTTGGGTCACTAGCCAAGATCGCCCAGCTAGGACCTGGTAGAGAAGAGCCTGCTGAGCACATGCCAGGCTAAAATAGGTTTGGTTGATGCTTTCTTGGCGGAACTGCTGTGCTGGCTGGTGGTGTTAGTTTTGCCTTGGTTTATATGCAGATTCTATAAATTCTTAGTGAGCACAGAAGAATATTTCCCCCTAAACCTTTATCACTGTCTAGTTTATAATGTGGCTTCTCCATGTAGGTGGGGGTCCTAGCTTATAGAAGTAGCCGTGGGCATGGACGGAGGCGATGAAGTCCGAGGTCCGAGGACTCAGTGCCAAGTGTCACCAAATTTTATTCTTCGTTTGATTCCCACCCCCTGCTCCTCTGCATTGCAGGTTCCAGGGAAGACAGCATCTGGGTTAAGTTGTGCCTGTTTTTTTCAATTTCCCAGTGTGCCCTGAGCTTGCCTCCTTCCCGTCCTGGAGTCAGCACATTCTAGCCTTGGCGTTCTTTATATTCTCCGGCATTAACAGCAGTCCCTGCTTTTGCCTTAGCAACAGAAGCCTTTTTTAAGTCAGGGAAGATGATAGGAAATGCAAGAGCTGACCAAATTTATATAACATACGTAGGAACAGTTCTGTTGGAGTTTTCCTTTTTATACCCTTCTTTTTTTCCCTTGGAATCTGGAGAACTCCCAGCAGTCAGGGTCTTGTTATTGTAAATTTAATGTAATTCTCAGAATAAATGGTCAGAAATTCTGGGGGTGCCTTGCCTGCCTGGCTTTTTTGCCTTTTGATCATCGGGTGGCATATTTTATGGTCACTGTCCTGGGAATAATTTGCTTGCCTTATCTTTGTTATAATATCACGGTAACTGAGATCCCTCTTAAAATATTAGTTTTATGCACCATTAAACATTTTCTATAGCAAAGTCACAGTCAGTCTTCCTGCTTGCCCATTATGAATAGACAAAAGTTTATCACTGCCTTGAGTTTACTCATTTTCCGTGAAAAATTGTTGGAATTCGATACAGAACAAGAAGGGCATAAATGTGTTGTACTCATCAACTGCAGGGAGTTTTTTCCCCATTTGTTTGAAGGATGAGGTCATGGGATGAGAATCGTTAAAGATAAATAGGCATCAGCAATCTGACATGTGTTAGCACATCTGGGTGCTTCTTGTCTTCAGTCCCATCCCAATGCCCTAGAGGACAAATGACAACAGGACCGCTGTGACAAGGGCCACCATGGTGCATGTGGAAAACTTGGAGGCCTTTATAGTTGGTCATTTTAGAGCTACCTTTTCCTTCTTTTGAAATTTGCTTTGTCCTGGGGTTTACCTTTTGGTTACTCAACAAGTATTTATAGCCCTCCTACATCCTATACAGTTTGGGATGGTACACTGTTATTTGGTGGTTTATCTGTTAGTGTCGGTGGAATCAGTGTCCTGGATAAATGAAATTTTCCAAATAACTGAAGTTTAAACCAGGACAGAACATAAATGACTTCTGAAGAATAATCTCATTATACTTCTCACAATTCCAAATATCAAGTTAGTGTCATTTTTAATAAAATGAAGGGGGATGTTTTATTTTATTTTTTTATTTTTTATTTTAATGCTTTCTTTTTTTTTTTTTTAAGATTTTATTTATTTATTTGACAGAGAGAGACAAAGCGAGAGAGGGAACACAAGCAGGGGGAGAGGGAGTGGGAGAAGCAAGCTTCCCACTGAGCAGGGATCCTGATGCGGGGCTCGATCCCAGGACCCTGGGATCATGGCCTGAGCCGAAGGCAGACAATTAACAACTGAGCCACCCAGGTGCCCCGAAGGGGGTTGTTTTAAATTCTTCATTACATGTGCTTGTCATCATAAGCACTCTGCTGAGCATAATTCTTGTAAACCGGTTATGGTTCTGTTAAAACAGTGATGTGGCCTTAGGGTCTCTGGAGGGGAAACACATGTTTGGCCTTCTCCTGAAGGGTGCCAGGCAGCTTTATCCCTTTAATTATTACGGCTACACTGTGGAGGCTTTTTGGTTTTTCTCACACTTGCTCTAATACTTGTGCTCCAGCAACCTCTTCTACCATCACCCTTTAATTTGTTGCTTCTGATTATTTATGGTCTGCAAATCCATTCATTCAGTCAACAGACACCTGTGAGGTATATCATGAGTCGGGTACTGGCCTTGGGGACTTGGATAGCATCAGTATGTAAAACAGACTCTCTCCTTTGCCCTCACGGAGCTTGTGGTCCAGATGGGAAGACACACCACACCAATAAATGTACAACTCTAAAATTATGGTAGTCATATAGGAAGACAAGGGAGGGGAGAATGTGAAACCTGTTTTGAGTTAGGAGGAGGAGGGCAGGGAGGATCTTTCCCTGGAAGAGTTTGCATTTCATCCTAAGTCCTTTGTGAAACCATTGAGTTTTAAGAGGGGATAAAAGGATCAGATTTGGTGTGTGAGTTGGAATGTGAATAAGGGAAGCCAGGAACTCAATACTCATTGCTAGACTCTAGAGGAGGTCTGAGGGTTCCTGTGAATTGACTCCTGGTCCCGGCATTTTTTTGACATTTCTTTGGACTGCTCAGAGCAGGTATTGGCTGGCTTTTTTTCTGTAAAGGGCCAGATAGTAAATATTTTATATCTGTGGGCCATATGGTCTCTTTTGCAACTATCCAGCTCTGCCGTTATAGTGTGAAAGCTGCTATAGGCAATACCTAAATGAATGGCTGCATCCAATAAAACTTATTTACAAGAATAAGTGGCATGTGGGACTTTGTTTGCTGGCCCCTGGCTCAGAGGCTGCTTTGTTTATGATTTCCATGGTCTTCATTATTGAGGTGGTTGAGCAAGGAAGGAAATGCAATCTATGCGGTTGTCCCTGGCCTTGGGCTGCTTATAATCATTATGGGAAGATAAATATATGCACCTACGAGGCCATCAACAAATATTACCAGCAAGATGTAATTAGGCACCGAAATGAAGAATAGAAACAGGAAATGTGATGAAGAGTTTGCTCATCTGCTTGGAATCTGGGTGTCTTAGGAGTAATTGTAAAGCCTTCATGGAGAAGGTGCAACTGGACCAATAGTCGCAGACACCTTGAAGGGTAGAGTTCAATGTGACCTAGTCCAACATTACTAATTTTACACGCAAGTAAGACAAGGTCCAACTAATCCTTTTTTTTTTTAGATTTTATTTATTTATTTGACAGAGAGAGACAGCGAGAAAGGGAACACAAGCAGGGGGAGTGGGAGAGGGAGAAGCAGGCTTCCTCTGATGCGGGGTTCGATCCCAGGACCCTGGGATCATGACCTGAGCCAAAGGCAGATGCTTAACGACTGAGCCACCCAGGTGCCCCCAAGGTCCAACTGATCTTAAGGCCGATCAAAACTGGACAAAAACATGTCTTTTGTTTTCTAAATCTTTGCCCAAGTATTCTTTCTTATTCAGGTCTGGTCCTCCCACAGGCTGAGAATACTTATATAGTAGATTCATATTAATAGGGAGGAGGGGTGTGAGTGAGAGCTTCCAAGTTATGGGTTATACATTTGGGTTTTATACATTTTGTAGGGAACATTTTTAAAAAAAGATTTTTATTTATTTGAGAGAGAGAGCAGGGGGAGGAGCAGAGGGAGAGGGACAAGCAGATTCTGTGCTGAGCGTGGAGCCCGACGTGGGGCTCGATCTCACGACTCTGAGATCATGACCTGAGCCGAAATCAAGAGTTGGACACTTAACCGACTGAGCCTGGGAACATTCTTAAATATTGTTTTTTGAACTTGATTCCCCCCCCAACAGCCCATTGCTTCACCCCCAGAACTGTCTTTGGGGAGGACGTATACATCATTTTAATTTTCTTAGAAACCAGAGGCTTGCCACCAGGCTAGTAGGAAAAGTTCTAGTTTTAGACCAGGCTTCAGGCAACTAAAAGCCTTTAGGAAAATAACTTCTCAGGTGCCACCCGTGTCTCTGTTAAGAGAAAGGGATGTTGCCACCTCTTCTCTTCAGGAGAGTTTCGGTGATGATGAAGAGCCCAAGGAGCAGGTCCTCCAGCTTTGTAGCTCAGATGGGTTTTGCCATTAACTTTGGAATTGGAGTAGACCTTAGAGGTAGGTCCCTCAAGTGCAGTGATTTTCAAACTTGTTTTAGGAGTAATCCTTTCTTCAAATGAATTCTTACTTGCCCCCCTCACCCTCCCTTAGCAAATTGGTAAATTGGAGCTGCTGTGTTTGAGGCAGAAATGGGGAGTTCGGAGCCCTACCTCTTGACCCTGCCATGGGCCCACAAGTGCACCCTCTCAGCTCGAGGGGTAGCCTCGAGAACGGTGTTCTGTCCTGTGCTCTCTTGAGTCCAATTTGAAGATGATTGATTTTTTTCCTCTTTCTCCTTCCATAGGTAATCATTCAGCAAATCTAGCTGCCCTGACTTCTCAAATCTGTTGCTGTCTTCTCTTTCCATGGCCACCCCTTCATCCAAGCTGCCCCTGACTTTCACCTTCTAAGTGGCTTTTTCCATCCCCTCCCCTCCAACCACTTTCACCTTCTGCTCTGCTGCCAGTTAACTTTTTTATTCACAACTGTGTTTATATATCTCTTCTCCTCCACCCCCCTATATAAAGGAAGAGTGACTTTTGGGTTTGGATTTCCAAAATTTTGGATTTGGGATTAAGATCAAAATGTGGAGCCTCTCCAAATTTAACTATGTGGTCACTGTGTTGCATTTGAGGGAGAGCCACATAAGCTTTTTAGTTCCTGAGCTGAGCTTAATTCTGCTTCAGATATTTTCTGTGGGGCTCCCTCTGCCTAACCTGCCGTCCCTTCCCCCTGCCCAGAATTACATTCGCTTCTCTGTCCTTGAGAACGACTCTAAACACTTCTGTAACGTCCCTCAGCTGGGAAGCACCTGCTAACCTCCCCCTCACAGGACTCTTGTGTTTCTCCCCATCAGTAATCTCAATTCTAATTAAGTAATTCCTGATGTAATTAGGTGTTTCTGTCTGTCCTGCTTTAGAAGGTGTACTCCATGCGGCTGGAATAGAGTTCACAAGGTTCTGTTGTCAGCCCGTGGCATAGTGCCTTGCATACACGTAGTAGGTCTTCAATAAATATTTGCCCAGTGCATTCGTAATGCCTAGTTTTTGCACAAATCTCCTTTCTAGTGTTCAGTCCGGGTGAGCTGCTGAGGCATCATTGTTAACTCTGTGTAGGAGCTGGAATTGCCTCCTGCAACATGTGGTAATGAAAGGTCCATTTATAGAGCCACCTTGTCTAAAGTGGGTTACTTCGTATGATGCAGTTAAAGAGCCCTGGGCTTTGCTTTAGTTAGAAACTTGATCGGTTATTTTCAATGAACCAAGAAGTGAAAAATCTGCTTAATGAGTGGGGAAGAGTGTGGGTGCCGTGGGATTTGGAGGCGGGTTTTGTGTGCTGCTGGGGGACCTCTGGTAATTTGGTAGTCAGGGGGCTGATGGATCCCCAACAAGGGTGTGCCCTGTGGAGGGAAGTGAAGCTGTAGGAAGACAAGCCCCAGCCTCATGTCTGGATGCGCGCATGCACACACCGCTCTTCGCCACCACCCTGTGCTCGGGGTATGTGCCTGGCTGACTGCCCAGCCTCCCTGCACAGGTAGGGGGCCAGACTCAGAGCCCACGGCACATCAGGGTGATGTTTGTTCCTGACCACCGCCCTCTGGCCAGATCTCCTGTTGCCTTCTCTGCTTTTAACTCGTTTGCACAAGTATAATCTGCCATGGAGGTTATTTATACATCTTTCAAATTCTAGAACCCCGTGACCATCTAAAAGTGCTTTTGCACTTAGAAACTAGACGTAAAGGAACTCGGAGAAATACAGAGCAGAGGCGCTTTTGCGACCTCTTGGGTGGCTCCTTGGCGTCAAGCAGACTGGGAGGAGATTTGTCCTCAGATACATGCTGAATGGAACCTGGGCTCCAGGCGATGGGGGTGGCTTTCTGCCTTCCATATAATACACCTGCCAGGCGCAGAAGAGGGTGGCTGGGCTCATTTTGCAAATAGAAGGACCAAGATAAGGGAAGAAAGCCAGAAAGTGAAAAGGTGAGATAGTGCAGAATTTGCCATTATCAAGCAGGAGATTTCTTTTTCTCCGGTCCAAGATACCATTAAGTTTCTTACTGAGAAAAATCCACCGCTAGCCTTTTTTTGTGTGTCTCACATTAAGGAAAAGATGAATAGATTCTCACAAGCCAGAAATTTGTTTTTAGTATTGTTGTTTAACTGGAGGCAGCTCTAGGATAGGGTAAGGGACTTTAAGGGAGATACTTTTGATTCAGATCATTGAATTTTGAGGTGGAGGGGAACTGAATCTTGGGTTAACTTTCAAGGTGCTAAGGAGACAGGAACTCTGATCAATTTTTGAAGAAATTCTGGTTTTATTCTCTTAGTTCCTGGTACTAATTTAGAAGGAACTTGCCCTAATGGGTATCTGGTAGTATGGGTCGGCCACTATTTTCTTTACACATAGCCGTTCTCCATTTTATAGAAGGCCGTGGAAACTTCATCCTTGGAACCTCTCAATCTTCATTCATGCAGAAAAGCTCTCTCCGTATTCATTCTTAAACATTTTCCCACTGCTCTCCAAAAGGACCTCAGGATTCACTACCACAAATATAATTTCCTTTCTTCCAAGTTTCCAGTCTGGAAGGTAGTATAAAATCCTGTCTAGCTGGGTGAGGTTTCTGTCCTATGAATTAAATTTACTTCTGTTGAGTCCCTGCTGGGCCCAGCTTTGTGCCTGGACTTCCTAGGTGTCTGCAGGTCCACGCTCCAGTGACCATGGCCTTTAGAGGCTGAGTGAACAGGATATACCTCTAAAAGCATCAACTCTGTTGTTTAAAGCAAATTAAGAATGCCAAGGGCCTGCCTCTGTTTTGAAAATAAAACAAAACCAAAACCAAAAGATGTTTGGCTTTTTGCATAGACAAAATCTTTGAAAAACCCCAGCATTATCAGTTAACTCCATGTGGGTAATCTGGTGCTCTAGCAGAAGCAGCTTGAACACATTCCATCCTATTTCTCAGCTTTGTCCTGGTACTAAGGGATGGCAATTTAACATTTGTGTCATGGGGAGGAAGACAGGCTATTCAGCAAGTTATTTTCTTCTTGCATTAGGATTTTTCACTTCTACACAGCATTTTAAAAAATTGTTTTTAAATTTGAGGAAAAAAAATTTTTTTTAAGTAAGCTCTACGTCCAACATGGGGCTTTGAATTCATGACCCTGAGATCAAGGATCACATGCTCTACCAACTGATCCAGCCAGGCACCTCTATATAGCATTTTGAAAATGAACAGCAAAGTGCTTACATGTTCATATTCTCAATTGATTTTTATAATCGATTTGAGCAGTACTGTCAGCTTCATTTGATAGACAGAAAAAAAGGAAGTTGAGGCAAAGGTCATGAAACAAAACCAAAGCTTTGTAGCTAGTAGGCCAGGCCCCAGGATGGAATCGGAGTCTTTCTTTCTACTGTGTCGCTCTAGTAGTGTTAAGAGGATGCAGTACTGGTCAGATCTTTAATGGGAATGATGGTGGTGGTGTTGGGATTGTTCCATCTTTTCTTCTCCTCTGTTCCTGTGTAACCCCTTCTTGGTTTTTGTCCCTTTCCCCTCCCCTTTTATTTCTTTCAGCTCGGATTCCTTAGCACCACCACTGCTCAGCCAGAACCGAAGGCCCCAAATCTCGTTGGCAAATACCGCCATGTTGACCGTGCCACCGGCCAGGTGCTAACCTGTGACAAGTGTCCGGCAGGAACCTATGTGTCTGAGCACTGTACCAACACGAGCCTGCGTGTCTGTAGCCGTTGCCCTGTGGGGACCTTTACCAGGCATGAGAATGGCATAGAGAAATGCCATGACTGTAGTCAGCCATGCCCATGGCCAATGGTTGAGAAATTACCTTGTGCTGCCTTGACTGACCGAGAATGTGCTTGCCCACCTGGCATGTTCCAGTTTAATGGTACCTGCGCCCCCCATACGGTGTGTCCCGTGGGTTGGGGTGTGCGGAAGAAAGGGACAGAGACCGAGGACGTGCGGTGTAAGCAGTGTGCTCGCGGTACCTTCTCTGATGTGCCTTCTAGTGTGATGAAATGCAAAGCATACACAAACTGTCTGAGTCAGAACCTGGTGGTGATCAAGCCGGGGACCAAGGAAGCAGACAATGTCTGTGGCACACTTCCGTCCTCCAGCCCGACCTCACCTGCCCCTGGCACAGCCATCTTTTCACACCCAGAGCACATGGAGCCCCATGAAGTCCCTTCCTCCACTTATGTTCCCAAAGGTAACTTAACCTCGTGTTATTTATTTGAAAAAGTCTTTGAGCCCAGTGGAACTACCAAAAATGGGCTTGAACCAAGGACGTTTTCTCCATTTTGTATATTCCAAAGTCACCCCTTGAAGAAGGGGCCTCCATTTTTGTGGCTAGTTTAATCTGTCTTCTCTGGATATATTAGAAACATTTAGACTCAGATTTTCCATTAGGGGGGATCAAATATCTAAAAAACTAGGTCGCATCAAGCTTAAAAAGAAAGACTGAGAGAAATAAGGACAGTGCATGGCCTTATATAAGTCACTTCTTCAGGCCTTGGTTTCAAACTTGTCAAATACATGAGTGATTTAGATGTTCAAAGTTCCTTCCATATTCAAAGCTTTCCAACACGGAATCAATCCTGGATAGACACAGCCAGAAGGAATGAAGGAAGGAAAAGAGGAGAAAATACCATGATCGCCTAGAAGGGAGGGATAAATATTGGAACCAAGGTGGGGCATAAAAGGGGAAAGAAAGTTAGAACCTTTGGGAAATGAACAAGTTTGTAGCCTGTTGAAGATAACTGGCATTCCCATCTGGAAAATAGTAAGTTTAACTTTTTCGCACGATTTTAATTTTATTCCCTTCATCAAGTATCCTGGTTGTCCTCAGGGTTTGGGGGCCTCAGGCAGAATACAAAATTTATTCTTTATTTTCAGATCCTTTTTGATTAATTTTCTTGAGGTGATAGCCAACTTGAGTTGTGCTTTCTAACATACTCTTCATGTGTGATTACATTGGACCTTCATGATAACTCTATAACTCTATAAGTGTTCTTCATGAACACTCCTTAGTGAAGACTGCTGTGGAAGCTTCTTTGAAGGAAGTCCACTAAGCCACCAGCCCAAAACTTATCTCTTAATAATAGATCCTGAGAAAGTCCTGCCTTGTTTTATTCACTGATTCATCTCACCAAAGCTTTCACTGGTCAGATTTGGATTTGAGTTTGAGCTCTTCTCCCTATCTTAGTTGTATTCTCAATTTTACCGTTGTATCTTGAAATGGCCAAAAGGTGGGAGAGGAGGAATAAAGGGATTAAATTTGAACTAGTTTTGTGAACAATCGACACAATTTTAAGAGTTGACTAGAACCCTGAACGTACTTGAGTCTGCTGTGTATGTGAAGCATGGGGGGAACCTGCTGTGAAGCTCAGATGTTGGATCTGTGAGGATGCTGTTGGTTTTGCCATGAGGAAGTGAGTTTAGCTGTGAAGTTTAGTTTTTACTTTCCACATAAAGGTGCTGTTAAGAGTCTTTACAAAAGTATGCAGTATAATCTATTCTTAAGCTCCGAAGTCCATCTCTTCTTTTATTATCTGGCCTGGCTTGGAGATGAGCAGGAAGAGGAGGAATATGCAGATCCCCAAATATAGAAAAGCTCTCCCCCCTCCTTTTTTCTAGGCATGAACTCAACAGAATCCAACTCTTCTGCCTCTGTTAGACCAAAGGTACCGAGTGGCATCCAGGAAGGGACAGTCCCTGACAACACAAGCTCAGCGAGGGGTGAGGAAGGCATGAACAAGACCCTCCCAAGCCTCCAGGTAGTCAACCACCAGCAAGGCCCTCACCACAGACACATCCTGAAGCTGCTGCCATCCATGGAGGCCACTGGGGGTGAGAAATCCAGCACGCCCATCAAAGGCCTCAAGAGGGGTCACCCCCGACAGAACTTACACAAGCATTTTGACATCAATGAACATTTGCCCTGGATGATTGTGCTTTTCCTGCTGCTGGTGCTTGTGGTGATAGTGGTATGCAGTATCCGGAAAAGCTCAAGGACTCTGAAAAAGGGGCCCCGGCAGGATCCCAGCGCCATTGTGGAAAAGGCAGGGCTGAAGAAATCCATAACCCCAACCCAGAACCGGGAGAAGTGGATCTACTACTGCAATGGCCATGGTGAGCCTTCTTTTCTCCTTGCTCACATCTCCCCCTGCCTTTCCTTTCTCAGTCCTCACTGCCTGAAAGAGGGGAAAGTGCAAAGCTTCTAGAAGCTCGTGTCTACCAAGTGCCATTTGGTCTAGTTGTGTTATGAAAAATGAGGTGGTCAGCATTGGATCTAGTACGTTCAGAGAGAATCACCACTCTGCCCTTTTCTCCCCTGGCACATTTAAAGGAGAATGTTGACACACCAGAGACCTGAGAATGACCTTTAAGGACTTGTTCACCCATGTCAGTTAACAAGCAAGGAGGTAGCATTCGGGGAGGTTTGGCTGTGTCCTTGACCCGGGCTGGTTGTTTGTGCAGGACAGATGGGACTGACTCTATGTCTCCTCTGACCATTGACTACTGAAAAATTAGAGGGCAAAAAAACCAACTTGTCTTAATTAAGTCTGCCTTTTTGAATCTGAACCTTGCTTATAGATTCCTATCACTTTCTCCCATGTGCTTTTCGGCTCCTTGTATTTTTAGGATCCCATTTCTATCAGGAGGATAGGAACGTCTTTTAGATTTTAGACACCCAAAGCTTAATATACCTGTTATCATCTGAGACTGGACCCTACATCTTCTACCTAGCAGCCAGTGTGTGTTGATACAGGCTAGAATATTTCAGTTTTTCCTTTTCTGAAGACAAACAATAGCTTACAGAACTTGTCCCTGCAGTGAAATTTGGTCTGAAGACTGCAGTTTTTAGCTTGTGGCAGTAACTTCCCTTTCTTTAAATCCTCAATGAGATATCAGCCCAAAGTTTTGATAATCTCCTTCAGGTGTCTCCTTTTTAAAGATAAAGGCATAAGCCTAATTTTCTAAAAAAGTCATTTGACCTTTTTTTGCATTGAGCTTAAAAATGTTTATACCCTTGGGGCGCCTGGGTGGCTCAGTTGGTTAAGCGACTGCCTTCGGCTCAGGTCATGATCCTGGAGTCCCGGGATCGAGTCCCGCATCGGGCTCCCTGCTCGGCAGGGAGTCTGCTTCTCCCTCTGACCCTCCCCCCTCTCATGTGCTCTCTCTCTCATTCTCTCTGTCAAATAAATAAATAAAATCTTTAAAAAAAAAAAATGTTTATACCCTTTGCCCCAGTAACTTAATTTTTGTGAATCTGTCATAAAGGTATAAACCAGAAATACTTTTTTTTAAAAAGATTTAAGCACAAAGGTCTTAAACTTTTAACTCAGCATTATGTGTAATAAATAAGAATTGAAAATAAGTAAAGGTCTAGTTTTAGGGAAATGAAAAAGTAAATTATGGCGTATCCATATAGTGGAATACTGTGTTGACACTGAAGATTTAATGGAGTTGTTTTTTTTTTTCCTTTTTACCCATGACATAGGAAAATATTAATACTAGGTTAAAGGAAAAACAACAAAACCAAACCACGCTACACACTTTATACAATATAATCCCAATTCTCAAAACTTTGGGAAAAAGACTGAAGAGAAGTATGCCAAAATAAAAATAATGTTTCTTCCAGTTTGGTGGGATATGGTGGAATTTATGTATGTTTCTTTTTCTTCTTTATTAATTTTCTGTTCTTTTCCCCAAATTTTCTATAGTAAGCACATGCAATTTTTATAATCAGATATTTAGAGAAAGTAAAAACAAAACAAAACAAAAAAAACCAAAACACCTCATTTTGCTTCCTTTTGCTAGTCTGTATGAATGACCAAACCAAGTGAAAATCAGACTGAAGCCAACATCCTACCT
Organism: Mirounga angustirostris; assembly: GCF_029215605.1. Lineage (NCBI taxonomy): Eukaryota > Metazoa > Chordata > Mammalia > Carnivora > Phocidae > Mirounga > Mirounga angustirostris. The sequence goes on along the minus strand of NW_026991716.1, from coordinate 42,906,624 downwards.
GGGATAGAGCCTGTAAAGACTTGAATAAGACATCTCTTTGCTGGCAACCCATCTGGGGAAGGAAAGCTTCAATTCTCCCCTCCTTTTTAATAAAACATATTTTTAATTGGACGTCATTTCAGACTTCAGAAAAATTTGCAATAGTACAAAGAATACCAATGTATCCGTGCCCAGATTGAACTATTGTTGACTTTTGCCCTTTTGCTTTATTATTTGCTCTTTTTACATAAAAATACATGCAGACTTGATATTATGACATATGTATAATATAGACTACTTTGTTACATATAATGTTATATAGTATGTATAATATAATGTTTTTTTTTAAAGATTTTATTTATTTATTTGAGAGAGAGCATGAGCGAAGGGAGGGGCAGAGGGAGGGGGAGAGGCAGACTCCCCACTGAGCAGGGAGCCCGATGCGGGGCTCGATCCCAGGACCCAGGGATCATGACCTGAGCCGAAGGTAGACGCTTAACCGACTGAGCTACCTGGGTGCCCCTAATGTTTTGTAATATACAATATATAGTGTATATATACAGACTGTCCCTGACTTAATGATAGTTCAAGGTAAGATTTGTTAACATTACAATGATGCCAAAATGATAGGCATTCAGTAGAAATCATACTTCAGATTACGAATTTTGATCTTTTCCTGGGCTCGTGATATGCAGTATGAGCCTCTTTCATGATGCTGGGCAACAGCAGCTGCCAATCAGCCACGTGATCACAAGGGTGAACAACCAGTACACTTATAACTATTATGTACCCGGATAACCGTTCTGTTTTTCACTTTCAGTAGAGCATTCAATAAATTGCATGAGATATCCAACCCTTTATTTTAAAATACGCTTTGTGTTAGATGATTTTGCCTGATGTAGGCTAATAGGAGTGTTCTGAGCATGGTTAAGGTAGGCTAGGCTAAGGTGTGATGTTTGGTAGATGAGGTGTATTTTTTTTTTAATTGAGAATAATGGGTTAGATGTCTTACATGCATTTACGACTTACTCTATTAAATGATATTTTCAGCCTGCACTGGGTTTATCAGAGTGTTACCCATCATAAGTCACTATTGTACATAGGTACAGTAATTTTTCTAAATCATCTCACGGCACTTTATGCCTAGATACTTCAGTATGTATTTCCTAACAATAAGGACAGTCTCTTTTTAAAAAAAAAAGGTCATTTTCAACCTCAATCAGTTTAACATGGATACGATATTTTAATTCACTGTCCATATTCCAGTGTTGCCAGTTGACCCAGTAAAGCCCTTGATTGATAACATCCCTTCGTCCTCTGGTCTAGGATCAGCCTAGGATCAGATATTTCACTGAATTGCCCTTTAAGTGGCCAGTCAGAACACTAATTCTGATCTGTCTAATTAGGAGAAAATTATCAGAGAACATCCTGCTGGATTTGTAAATATCTGGAACTGTCCTCCCACTTTATTAAAGAAGTGACTCCATTCCTCTAGTGGTTGCACTTATGGATTAGATCTTGGACAGCTGTATTTCTAAACGCTCTTTTGCAGCCTAGTTGTCAGAATTCTTGAGAACACCGGGAGTTGTAGAAGTAAAACTGGGTCCAGCAGCAGAAAGCAGCCTAATGCAGTGAGTGACCTGAGACATTCTTATGGCCACTGTCACCTTGTAAACTTCCGTGCCTGTGTCCTTGAAACAATATCCTGTTTCATAAAAAGAAGTGCCGAATCGAACAGAGCCTGGCCATGCCTCCTGCGATAGCAGTACCTGGGCAATATGCTTTTCCAGCTAAATCACGGTAGTCTCCTTCAGGTGTAACCACCTTTTCCCATAGTTTAAACTTTCCCCCAGGTTTTTGCGTTGCTATGTTTATATTGAAGGTGTTTTTTCTCCTCCCCCCCCCCCCCCCCCCACTAAGGAAGGGCTCTTCTTTCCAAATTGCTATTCTCAAAGGTACAACCAGGTAAGATCCCATTACAAAGAGAGGTTCTGTTTCATAAAAACTGTCCCAGGGGCTCAGAGAAGCCCCTAGAAACACTACCTGTTTGATCTGATCGCAGTGAGTTCTGGGCAGCAGATGATCCTGTATAATAAGATCTTTCTGTGGTCCTCATCCGTTTCCCACTGAATTGTTCATGAGGATGAGAGTGAGGATACAATCACCTAGCTCTGGGACGTGCTCTATGAGAGGTCGTGCAGGACCTCCCTTACCCCTGCCTACCTTCCTCAGACCTGGCCATGACCTTGATTGCCTTATAGACTGTCAGTGCTCTGAAGCTGGGCTATTGGTTCCCATCTTTGTCACCAACAAGAGCCTCTTCTCTATTAGGCCCCACTCACCCCTCTCTACCTACCATGGACTTAGGGTTTTTAAAGTTGAACTCTACAAAACTGCAATCCCACTTTCACAGAATGCTAGAGTTGGAAACACCAGATGAGACATTATGTGGCCAGGAGGATCGAAGAGTGAAGGTGCTGTTGTCCCTTGTATTCTTCCTTCCTTTCTGAAGTCATAGCAATGTTACGTCTGGTAGGTTGGGACTGTACGGTGGTTCCCTGTAATATGTCTCCTGCAGCAACAGAATTAGAAGTCCCTTCAGAATTTTTAGACACAAAAGTCTGTGTGAGAGTTTATTACCAGGTCCAAGTGTCATCAAGATTTAAGTCTATTGTTAATGCTCCATTTGCCATGTTTTTGTCACTTTTGAAAACCTTTAGTTCTTTCTGTAGTATAACCCCAACACAGTGAGGCAAGTGGTAGGTCCAAAATGGTCCATTTAAAGTTAAGAAGAGTGTGGGTTCACATTACTTGGGAGGTTACACGGGAAACAGTAGTTTTTGTTTTGTTTGTTTTGTCACAAAAGGCACAAAAGTAAAGAAAGTGAAACTTGGTCTGTACCTAACCGGCCCTACGTTGCAAGGCAAGAGGCTCATATGATCTCAAAATAGTTGTGCCATTCACTTCCTGGTAACCAAGGTCGAGAACTGTGGTCCAGTCCCCCTTGAGAACAGGGATGCTGAGGACGGCCATCAGCTGCTGCTCTCTCTTCACTGTTCCTTTATGGGCCATTTCTATTTACCTTCCCTTCCCTCCTCCCTCTTCTCTCTCCCTTCCCTACTTGTCTCTCTTTTCCCTTCCTTTATTCCCCCTTCCCTTCAACTATTTGCAAAAGGTGTGAAGTTGGCTTCCCGGCCAACCTGTTGGCCTAGGGCTCTGGAGGGGAAGTTTGAAAAGCTGGTCGAGGAGTAGAAATCCCCTGGAAAATGCTTGTACAGATGAGAGGAAATTCCCGAGAGGAGGGCCCTGCAAGGTGATAAAAGGAGCAAGAAATGGACAGTATTTCTCCCCGGTCATTTTTCCTTTTTCTCTGACTTCAGGCTCTAATGATAAAATGAGAGAAACAGGAATTGGATTTATCTCATTTGCACTGAGCTTAGTTCCTGATTAGCACATTCTTAGTCCCATGTCTTGGGGAGATAGTAAGCACTTGACAGGGGCAGCAATCCCTTCGGGGGTAGCTACTTCAAGCACTTGACGTCTAAGGACAATGGCATCTCCTTTCAATGGACCACAGAAGCGATAATGCAGGCAGGTGGCATACTCTTTCTCAAGCAGACTGTTTTGTAACCCCAGTAGCAAAAGGGTAAAGGACTCATTCTGTAGAACGAGGTTCTAAGATGCTCTTTCTTGATTCCTGTAGCTCTTATTGTCTGTCACTGTTTAATTGCTTGTGTGTATGTGGTTTATCTCCCCACATTGCTTGTAAGTCCTTAGAGAGCAGACTCTGGGTTTTATTTGTGTGACCCCATGCCTGGTAAATAGCACGGGGTCTTGGGAGGGGTGGTCTGGAGCCCGGCTGGCCCGTACACTAGCCACCCACGCTATGTAATTTAAAGGTAAAATAAGCTAAAATAAAAAATTCGGTACCTCAGTTGTACCAGCCACAGTTCAAAGGCCCGACAGCCACACGTGGCTACTAATTGCCATATTGGACAGGACGGATAGAAAACATTCCCATCATAGAAAGTTCTAGATAACACTAGTCGAGAGCAACGATGAACTAATTCATCTACTTAATCCTTTTCAAGGTTGGATTGTTTTCAACCCACTGAAATATTGGATTTTTTTTTTCCTTTTGACTTACAATAATATTTGGTGTTAGGGATTAAGGTGGGTTCTTGACACGACATTGCCATAGATACCAAGAATTCTTATTCAGAGCTAAAGGACGCTTCATGACAGCAGTGCTTTAAAATATGCAAAAAACAGCTACAAAAAACTGCTGATATTCCTCCATGTGATTTGCTTCTTCAGAGGGGAACGCTTTGGCCCGTGGACACTGGGGAGCTGGATGATCTGAAGAGAGAGAAAACCGCTAACTCGTGAACGCTTCAATGCTTGTGTTTAAGCAGAACGGAAATGGCTTAGTCTGGGGGGGAGCCTTAAGCAGGGAAGCCTAATGGGAGTCCTGTGGTTGGGGCAGAGGCGAGAGCGGCAGAGGTGGTGAAGACAAGGAGGCTTTGGGAGGAAAGCAGTATCACAAACTAGAAATGACATCCATAAAGCTGGGTTCTCAAATTCTAGATTTTCCATTCCCTGTCCATTTCAGTGAAGACCTTTTACTTCTCTGAGCCTCTGTTTATAAGGTTAGAAAAAAGGTGTTACCATATGTGCTTAAGAGCAAAAACTCTGGAATCTGGTTCCACTTACTAGCTATGTGATCAAGGTCCAGTTGGTTAACCACTTGGTGTGGTATGTCGCTGGCCACCCAGCCAGTGGTCTGCAAAGTGCTAGTAGTGATGAGGGTGGTGATGATGGTGGAGATGACTCATCATCACCTCCGTCCTCTCTGGTAATCTCTCAGTTTCCTGATTCACTCACAGAAAGAATGACCCTGAAAAAGGCCAAAGTAGTCTCCTTTATAATGCATGCAGCTGCACTTAAGGAAGCAGTCTGGTTCTTCTTGGAGAGCTTCTTGAGTTCCAGCCACTAGTGTTCTGCCTTATATTTAGCAGTAACTGTTGCCCAGTCTATGGACTGCTGAAGGGATGAGTTATAAAACAGGACCGTCAGATACATGTGGGAGTGAGGAAAAGGTGGCAGTTACCCTGGAATTTGCTTACAAATTGCTCCATCCTTCCTCTGTCTCCTCCTGAAAAATACTAGTTTTTACCTCAAGACCTCAGCCATTCACTTGCTACAAATTTGTCTGTCGGGCGAACCAGAGCCATAGAGGGAGACAGAGTAGCTTGGGGTGCAATGTGCTCGCCTACCTTTCATCTGTGTGCTCGGGGAACCGATATACTTTGAGTGGAGAGAGGGGCCAAGAGGGACAGTAGATAGACACCACCAGCTGTAGACTCCAGCGCACCCCAGCGTCCTCAGAACCCCAGAGAGTAAATGGTTGTGAATACCTTCTTAATTTAGTGCCCAAATAGTGCTGTGGAGGAGAGTTGGAAGGAGGCACGCGGGACTGCTACACAGGGTAAGGATATCCCAAATGCAGTCCTTTTAACAAGTATGAGCTGGTTGAGCGGAGTCATGGGTTCATTCTTCAGAGTCTGGGTTGCAGCCCACAGGCGGAGCCGTGGTGGCAGAAATGACCTTGGCTTATGAGACCCGAAGTCCAGATCTGGTTCTTCTCCTAAAAGGCTGCTCCGTCTCTTCCTGAAAAATACTAGTTTTTACCTCTCTTTGAATCTAGCTCTCTTTGAATCTCAACTTTGTTTGTAAAATGAGGAAACTTGAACCCCTCACCACAGGGACACCCGATTTCGATCTACGTGACCATTTCGCTGTAACCGAGCATATTGCCACCCCGCCGATGCCTGTCCTGGGAAACACTGCCCTGATTGATCCTGCGGGGTGCTGATGGGTGGAGTACAGGGCCTGCCGGGCAGAGATAAGAGGCCAGGCTTCACCCCACACAGATGCCGAGGAAGGACTGTGCTCGCTGCCACACGGCAGAGTTTTCCCTCGTGCTTCCAGTAGAGTAAGGTCAGTGCAGTGAGAATTCCCACTTAAGTGAGGACACCGGGGGGTGGGGGGGTGGGGGGAGGCCCAGGAGAACGTGCAGTAACTGCGCATGCTTTTAGGGAGAGTGTGAGACATTTCGGTGGCATGGTAGCGACTGAGCAGCTATTAGAGAACTGCTTTTAGGTCTTTCAGTCCCTTCAAGTGTGTCACCTCGATTGCAGTGGAGAAGCCGTGTCCAAGGCGCTCATGCATTTCTGAATTTTTATGCTGAGGGAGACCTTGGTCTCCTCCTATGGGCCAGGGAACCCCAGCCACAACAGAGTTCCTGAGAACAGCTTTGCACTTGGTAAATGCTTTCCTGCTTTGGACAAGTTACTCCACTCGTACAGGCTGGCAGGAGGCCAGCAGCTCCTATCCACCTGTCAAGGGTGGGCAGCTCCTAGGATACATGTGTTTAGGCCGTACCTTCCTCTCAGTCTAACTATCAGTAAAGAAGTTCAGACTTTTGCTATACTGAAACCCTCTTTAACTTTCATGTATTCTTATTAGTTCTTATTACCTCATTAGTGTGAGCGTTACTGTCCCCTATAAAGAAGTTCTTAGGGGCACCTGGGTGGCTCAGTCGGTTAAGCGTCTGCCATTGGCTCAGGTCATGATCCCGGGGTCCTGGGATCGAGTCCCGCATCGGGCTCCCTGCTCAGCGGGAAGTCTGCTTCTCCCTCTCCCTCTGCCTGCCGCTCCCTCTGCTTGTGCGCTCTCTCTCTCTCTGTGTCAAATAAATAATTTTTTTTTTAAAAGAAGTTCTTAAATTACACATTTACTGCAGATCATGTATCTTTGTAATTCGTTGGGACTTTGTGCTTGAATTTTTATGAGATAATCTAACAGTAATCCTTGAAGGTGTGGGAAAAATGTTTCCTAAGAGTGGAAGGCTGGGGTTACAGAAAGAATTTATTTCACTGTCCACAGGATTTGTCTTTAGCCAGGACAGCCATGAATTTCTTCAGGGAAAAATGCTATGAGGGATATCAGGTTGGAGAGGAGCTATTCTCCCTTTTAGTTATGCGTTTCTCCCTCTCTTTTTGGTCTTTTGCTGTATTATCTCCTGTTTGAGAGTTGTCCAGATGTTGAATTATTTTCCTGAAGAGAAACTCAGTGGTCAATCTGCCTGATTCTTTGGCTGAAGTAGGGGACTATAGGATCTGAAGTAAACTTTTCCTGTTTGTAGCTGGGTTCACCTTTAAGGAATCCCAAGGCAAAAAAAAATATTATTATTATTATTATTAAACTGCTTAACTTGTTATTTTTCATTTAATTATATGTATGTGAACACGAAGTTCAAGGTACTGTCCTAGGACTAGGCTTTAGTGACATAAAGGGTATTTGTTTTAGGTTTCTTTGGAGAGAGCTTCAAGTTGGAGAGCAAGTTGGAGATCATGGAGAATTGTGTGTGTGTGTGTGTGTGTTTTGTGTGTGTTTGTGTCTAATCCATCATTTTACAGAAGCTGAAACTGAGTCCCAGGGAAGAACAGTGCCTTGCCCAAGGTTACGTGGCCAGTAGGGTGAGAGAAGAGACTAGGGCTGAGTCTCCTGACTCCTGGGACAGTGCTTTTTATATTTCACGTTGCCTCTCCACTCAGGGGACTACAGGGTACTGCTCAGAACCAGAGTTCTGGTTTGGAAGCTATTACTCCAGTTTCTTGAATGACAAAATGGAGAGGCTGTTCACCTGTGAGGCTACTGAAGGCTGCGGCTGGGGGTGCAAAAGAACTTAGCCCTTTGGCCTCAGGGATTCAGGAGTGGATGAGGGAGAAAGAGATGAAGGCGTGTTTCAGAGGGGAACATCTTCTGGTTTGTTTCTCCCTGGATTGCCTTCATGGGAGTGGTGATGGTCCATAGGTGGTCATTCAGTGTGGGGGGAGCGGAGGTGGCCGAGCATCTTCATTGGATGATTTCAGACTGGGGGAGGTGAAGGAGCTGATGGCTGGAGATGAATTAGATCTTGGCTGCAGGTGAAAGTAAAGAAATGCTTAAAACTCTCACAATCTACACGTAACCTTCCCACCTCGACCTTAAAGAGGCAAAATCATCCCCTCTTCCTTTATCCTTTCTTTACACCCTCTTAGCCTGTCTCTCAGGCACTTGATCACCTTTCTGGTTGATCTTGACATTCTCTGACTTGAACTCAGTTTTACTTGAAGATGCCCTTCTCCAGGATTATTCTGTAAGCAAATTGCTCCAAGGTAACCTGTGTAAGGCCTTGCTATTGACACACTGGTTTGGGGGGAGAGAGAGAAATAATACTTCATGGTTATTGAATGCTTAGTGTGTGCCAGGCACTGTTCTATGGGATTTATAGGTACATTCTTATTTAATTCCTAGAACAACCTTCTAATGTCAGGATCATGCCCATTTTACACATTAAGAACATAGAGGCACAGAAAGGTTACGTGACCCGACAAAGGTCACACCTCAAGCCCGCGGTGAGCCAGGACTAGCATTCAGGCAGTCGGCCTTGGATTCTGAGCTGGGAACTAGTGTCTCTCCATTGTTTGGAGGAAGGGTGGAATGTGGGCAGACAGCTGAAACCTAGATTATCGCAAATATATGGTTGTAACAGATTTCTCCTTTATTTCCATTTGCCTCCTTTTCTATGACGCCATGAAGGGGAGTAAGGGTTGGCGGAAGACATATTCAGAAGATTTACGTTCAAAGAAGCAAGCAAGACTCAGGAAAGATGGGGTTGGTAACACTGTGCTTAGTCCCAGGAGGCGGCATGGTGCTGTGAGGGATGAGGTGCCGACGGGTCGGACTGGCCTGGGTTTTGACTCTCAGCCCTTACTAGGCAACTGTGCCAAGCTACTGAACCTCTCCTCAGTCTTTCTATCTGGAATGTGGACATAACTCCCGTCTCATGGGGTTGTTTCTGAGGATCGAATGAGATCATATGTAATATTGATCAGGCTGTGAGCTCTGCTTCTTTTTCTTTCTCTCTTTCCTCATGGGAAGGTCAGGAAGTTGAGCTGTACTCAGCATTCGTGGAGAGCTGAGGTCAGGGCGGAGGGACAGTTGTATCCGATCTACACAAGTAGAACTCCATTAAGGGTGAGACTTAATGAGTCATAGGCGCCAGGAGAAATGGCTGCAGAGAAAACATCTATACAAGAACATTGGCCATAACACGCCTCAAGGCCTGATTGAGCAGTACAAAAACAGCTTAAAAGGAACTGATGGTGTGGCATATGGCTCTGGTTCTCAGCATTCTCGAGGGTGAGACAAAGGACTTCTGCTCACTCAGCCTGCTCCTGTGGTGTGAGGAGCACTTCTGAGGCGATAGTGCGGCCTGGGGCCACGGGAGGGGGGAGCACGCCATGCCCAGGGGCAGGTGCAGTGGGGCAGCGTTGGCTGAGAGGGAAGCTGTGCAAAGGGACGGAGCTTGTGGGGCCTGAATGGTGCTCACGGGTATGATGAAGGTCTTGGATTCAAGATCTCTAACGTCTTCCATTCTCAAATCCTATCCTTCAGTGTTGCAGAAACTGAATAATGGTGAGGTTAAACACAATCCACAACCAAACCGCTTCTGTATCTCAGGCTTGAAACCCCAAGATAAAGTTCAAGTGTAGAACAGCTGGCTTGGTGGTTAAACCTCTTATTTGCATTAACTTGATTGCATAACTTTATTTGTATAAGGCTGATATCCCAATCTGTATGTAAAAACTTTTCTTTGGGGAAACCATGCTGCTTCAGAACCGGGACATAATTTGCTTGTGTTCTTATTTAAAAAGTTCAGACCCAGTCCTTGAACCAAGCTGCATTTTAGGTGTGGAGAGTTTCTTGTAATATATTTTTTGTTTCTTCCGTCCTTTCCCCTATCCACAGCCCACTCCTCAAGCGAAGCAATACATGACATCTCACGTTACCTAGCAAACACACAAAACCTTTCCCTTCTCATCTGCCTTGTCTTTAGGTCTTAGTCAGGAACAGCATTCTTGGTTCTGGGTCCTTATGAATCCCAACGATAGGCTTAGGAAATGTGTTTCCTTTCTTCCCAAATTGTGGTTCCTCCTTTAGGATGGGTCAGGTGTGGGAGAATTGGTCTTTGTGGGGGTTGTGAAGGAAACTCTTCTCTTGGATTCCCAGCTCTGCAGCCTTCCTCCTCTTTCCAGGGATGCAGTCCAGGTGGGATGGTATTTCTGGCATTAATCTTTCCTCAAGGTTGCAGTGACTGGTTAGGGGACAGAAGAGTAACTGGAAGCTGTGCCCCATATGTATTTGAACAGTTATCAGTATTCTCTTCCATCAGGTTTCAGGAATGACTTAAAACATTTCAACTGAATTATGAAAACTACTCTATGCAGCATTCAAAGAAGAACAAATGTGTGTTAGGAATTTGATAATAAGTACTTCTCCACTCTTTTTTTTTTTTTTCCTAAAGTGACACTGTGGGGTGTTTCTTAGTATTGACATAGGCAAGATCACGACGTGATTCTGGGATGCAAAGAAGACCTCTTACACTGTGATTATGAAATCTATTTTTCTAACGTTATAAGAGAGGTCTCTGCTGCCATTAAGTCTTGTTTACTTTTCTTCAACAAAGACTTATGCTGACTGAGCGCCATATCCTGCTCTAAGTATTTTCTAAATACTAACCTAATTTCCATAACCCTGGGACGTAGGCCACTATCATCACCACTTTGCAGATGGGGACACTGAGGCCGAGGGAGTAACTCACTCCAGGTCACACAGCTAGGAAGTGGCAAAGCCAGGTTTTAAACTTGGGCATCAGTCTGACTCTAGATACTGCCCCGTGATTCTTACAGTCTGGATTTCCCATGAATCACCTGAGGCTGGAAATGTCTAGGTTTCTATGGTTGATTTGTTTTTTTTTAGTCATGCTCCATTAAGAAAATGTTATTTCCCTTAGCGAAGCCCAGCTTGTTCTGAAGTAAAACAACTACAAAATTATCATCAGTAAGGAGTTGTCCTTTGTAGAAGTCACACTGGTTTCCTCCTTTTTGCTTTTCTTTTCTTCGATTGCTTAAAAGGGGAGAATTCGAAAGCCAGATACCCAATGGGCTCAAGGCTCCGAGGGTTCTTGGAAAAAATAAAGGCTGTGACCGATAAGTCAGAGGTGCTTTGCTAATCAGAAGTCACGTCTGTTGAACTTGGGTTTTCTCAGCCCCAGACAGCAGACAGCTGCGAGCAGAGAAACATTCCTGCTTTGCCTGAAGCCTCCTTGACTAAAAATTCCAGATGGCCCAAATTTCCTATGGGAAGTAGACTGGAAGTGTAACCACCGGTCCCGGAGCGGATTGTTTCACTGAAGAGGTTGCTGTGTCCTTTGCCCTGTCCCCGGGGCTGCCCTACTGCAGTGATTTTCCATTGGCTGCAAGAGGCTTCCCCCTGCCCCAGAACCCCTCACCCTACTGCCTTCACCTTTGCATCCAGTGATGCCACTTCCAGCAGACCGCACCTTTCTGTTTAACCGCTGAGGATGTCTGGGGATTATACAGCAGGCAGAACTGTTGCAGGAGAAAAGCCTCTTCTTATCACTGTAGCCTCAATAGCATTATCTCATGCCCAAAGAGGCCAGAGAGGGGCTTTGGCCCTGGGGTGTCACAGGCGGCTGTCCCCCCACCCCAGGCTCGCCCACTGATGACGCCTTCCTCTAGGCTTTAGGGTATAAAAGGTATTTATTTTTAAATGCGTATTTTATTTTGTAATTTACCTAACTAACAGCTTTTGAATTTAAGCTATTTGGGATATTGAAAGACAAATCAGCATTCTCCCCCCACGTAGGACTAAAATACAAAAGGAAACAAACAAACAAACAAAATCCTTAAAAATGAGTGCCCTTGAATCAACCTGGTCAGGTGTTATGTAAGCAGATTTTGCCGAGGAGGAGGAATTTCTAGATTTCTGTTGATCGTTCTTCAGGAGTAACTGGTTGTTAACATTGCAGGGTATGCACAGAATTTGACACATTGTGTGTTGATGGTATGTCGACTTTTAAAAAATAGGTGGGTTCAAGTTTACGTGTTTAAAAAATAGTGACTCTTACTATGTCTTACCAAATCTAAGACACCACTGATGGTGACATATCCTTTTCTTATATGCCACTAAGGAAGAAAACCCACCGTCACCAAGCTGTGAAAAGGCGTTGATTCAAATACGGGTTCAGATGTCTTAGAATCCGTGAACTATGGCAGTATCTTAGCCAATCTTGCGTCTTTTCCATAGGGTCTGACCACATGATTCTAACTGTACTGTTCAGTTTAGTTTCCTCTGCTTGGTCTCTTGGCAGCATTGAACACTCTTGATTTCCTTCTCCGTGAAACACTTCCTTACCTTGGCCTCCAGGACACTGTTCTCTGCTGGTCCTCCTCCCACCTCTCTGGCTATTCCTTCTTCATCTCCTTGGCTGGTTCCTCCTCTTTCACTTGACGTGTGAACAGTGGACAGCTCCAGGGCTTTTCTCCCTGCACATGCTCCCTCCTGTGGTGACCCAGACCTTTTTTTTTTTTTTTTTTAAGATTTTATTTATTTGACAGAGAGAGACACAGCGAGAGAGGGAACACAAGCAAGGGGAGTGGGATCATGACCTGAGCCGAAGGCAGACGCTTAACGACTGAGCCACCCAGGCGCCCCAACCCAGACCTTTAAAGACCATCTATCTGCTGGTGATTCCCAAGTGTGTAGATCCAGCCTGGTTCTTGCACCTGAATGCAACATGCAAATACCCTCTCCCTTTGCGTGAACGACCCAGATGTCTAGATGCTCGACACCTAAGATGTCTAAACCAAATCCCAAAGCACACCCCCACGTCAGTCACCCATTGCAGAAAGAGCCCCCTCCAGCCTTCCAGTTGCTTAGGCCAGAACATTAGAGAGTGCCTCCTTCCCTTCTCTTGCACCCTGTAGTTAGCAAACCTGGTAGCAAATCCCATCAGCTCCTCCTTCAGAATATATACAGAAGTTGACCATTTCCTATCATTTCCACTATGGCCCCTCTGGCCCAAATGAAGTCAGTCCCCTCCCTTGGATGATGGCTGTGGGCTCTGACCGGTGGCTCCTCCTCTGCCTGTGACCTTTCCATGTATTTCTGACACAGCAGCCAGAATGATCCCCCCCAAATGGAAGTCACATAGTGCCATTCAAGATTGAGACATTGAGACTTTTTTAATAGTCCCCACGGACTTTTTGTTGCATGCAGAGTAGCAGCCTCAAGACCCAGTGCAATCCGTACTCCCATTTGTCTCTCAGCCTGTGACCCCCGTCACCCTCCCCCTTTGCCCGCTGGCTTCCACCACACCAGCCCCCCTGGTCCTCCTCGTGCATGCCAGCGCCCTTCTATCCCGCAGACGTGCTGTTCCTTCTGCCGAGGAGTCCATTCCCTCACATAACCTGCATGACTTGCTATCTTACCTCCTTTAGGTCTTGATTCAAATGTTACCTCAGCGAGGCCACCTTTTAGCTTTGAGGAAGAAGGCCCCATATCTAAAATGGCAGTCCTGCCCTCCCATCCCTGGTCCCTGCTTTATTTTTCTCTTCAGCAGGCCTCACTATCTATCACTAAATATTTTATTACTTCCTGTGTCCCCCAGGAGAATGCAGCCTTCACGAGGAAAGGCTTTGGTTTTGCTCCGTGTCCCACCATGCCCCCAGAGCCTAGGATAGTGTCAGGGGATGGAGTCACTGCTCTATACATTTTTGTTGGATAAATAAACGAACAACTTCAGACACAGACTAAGACCAGGAGGAAGGAGGGATTTTTGGCTTTGTGCTTTTTGTTTTTCTCCATGGAATGAAATAAAAGGTTATTGGTTTTCCTTATCGCATCAGTGGCATCTGGTTTTTCCATCTGGAAAATTGTCTACTGTTTTGATAGAACTTGTCATTGGTGAACAGTCCATCATTAGCTTGATGAGACAGACCTTTGCACAGGTTTGTCAGTAGCTTAGGGAATTCATCTGAACTTACGATGATTGTCCATTGAACCTTCAATAAGATAGTGATTAATTCTGCTTTAGAAGTCACTTTTTGGGTTAAAATGAAGTCTAAGCAGTTCCTCTAACATTTGTACTTCAACTAGGGAAGGAGTATTTTTAACTTGGGGCATTCTGAGCTCCCAAGCGCTGATAAAGCAGTTTCCTGTGTGATGTATTGGGAGTGATCCCTGTTGATAGCCCATTTTTAAATCATCCTATGATATACTAGTTACTACAAAACACATGCGCATGTTTCGAGTTTGTTACTTTTAGAAGCACTTACTGTGTAATCAGGCCAGACAGACCTTGGTCTAGACAGCTGCTCTCTGCAGGGGCAGAACCCAGGAGACTTTTCTTCTGGTGCCTGACATGGACATGGTGGACCACCCTGATGGGGAGGAGGGCACCGCCAGACGGAGAGGCTCCTGCACAAGAATGGGGTTCCTGTGCCAGGAAGCCCAGCTTCTACCCATCGGGGACCACATGAGATTGATCTGGCATGGCTTCACGACAAGGGTGTGTTGGCATGTGGCCCCCCAGGTTCTCAGTGGCTGCAGCCGTAGAGATTAATGAGATGATAAAAGGTGTGTGTAGGGGCAAGAGGGGAAGCTGACAAAAAAGGCTCCCATTCATTCATTCATTCATTCATCCATTCAAGATATTCATTGTATTCCTAGTATGTGCTAGGCTCTGGGAGGTGATGGAGATAATGATAGTCAAAGTTGACATGGGGCTTGGGCAGAAGGTGGTCAGAAAAGGCATTAGTGAGGACATGACCATTGTATAGGGAAGAACATCAATTCTAGGAAGGCTAAAGCCACACTTGTATTCAGATTTCGAACTTGACATACATTGCTCTGTACATACATTGGATGTGCTGCCCCTGTACCTGCCGTTTAGAAGCCTGAGGTCACAGCATGTGCTAATAAAGAGCAATGTCTGGGGGCAGGAATTAGGGTGATGGTAGAAGGGAGAGAACCTTAGCTCATTGTCTCCTGTGTTTTGTGTGCCTCACGGGAGACTGCTTTGTGTAGAGAAACCAGTATGGGGATAACTGTGGAGTCATCTGGGGATAACTGTGGAGTCATCTGTCCTGGGAGGAGGTTGTGTATTCATTACCTCGATGGGAATTTTCTCATTATTTGTCCCTCTGTCTCTCTTTCTAGAAGAATAATGAGAACTGACATTACATTTCACAAGCATTGGGAGATGCTGTGGGAATACTTGAATTTTTTAAATGATGAGAATTTGGTACCATCATATGGTGGTACCATAAGTTTGGTACCAAAGTCTATAACCTGCTCATGTCTCCCATGAACCCATTCTGTGCGAAGCTGGGTGCAGAGTGTGAAACGGGGTGCTGTGTTGTGCATTATAAATGGCCTTTGTTTACTCGGGCTCTGTCATCACTGTCCTTCAACCCTCATCCAGCGAGGCTTTAATGTGGGTTCTTAAGGATGGCACTCATTTCAGGTGTTCATCTCTACAAGGAAAGAGCTCTAATACCTTCTCTGATGATAAAGGTCAATTCAGGTTTTTATGAAAAGAGGTGGAACTCTTTTTTTTGCATACTGGAGCTGACGTGGAGCTTAAAAAATTGAGCTTCAAATTAATGTTGTCACCCCGATAAGATCTTCAGGGTGGTGGTGCCCCTTTTGACATGTACTAGTGAGGTGCTGGAAAGCACAGGAAGCCAGGATTGTGGCGCTTGCCTTCATCATCCAGTACCTACAGTCTCCTGGCACTAAAACCCATGTCTGCAAAACTCCCGCCACCTTTTAGGTCCATTGCCCTGATGACTTGTCGGTGCAGAGATGGCGGGGATGGAGGAAGCAAAACTGATGTGCGCTCAGACTCTTGGCTTGCTGGTTTTACTACGTGATCCCATAAATCGCCTTACCTACCCTATGAGAGGAGAGGTGGTGTTGTCCTTTTATTGATGTGGACACTGAAATTGTAGAGGTGCTCGTTTTTCAAAGTCACACAACTGACAAGTCATGGCATTTGAATCCATAGCTCGTGATGGCCAAGTTCATGATCTTTCCACTACCTGCCCCTTACAATTCAAAAGCTCTGTCTTGGGGCTAGGGCCACCTTCTCGCACACAGCTCCTGGCACGAACAGCGTCTGGTGGATAGGGGCTTGCTTGACTCCTGTGACGATTTCTTTTCTTTTCTTTTTTTTTTTTTAAAAGATTTTATTTATTTATTTGAGAGAGAGGATGAGAGACAGAGAGCACGAGAGGGAAGAGGGCAGAGGGGGAAGCAGACCCCCCGCTGAGCAGGGAGCCCGATGTGGGACTCCATCCTGGGACTCCAGGATCACGACCTGAGCCGAAGGCAGTCGCTTAACCAACTGAGCCACCCAGGCGCCCGTGACGATTTCTTTAGAAGCTTCATTCTCGGAGCTCTAGGACCTGACATTACAGGAAAAGCAAAGTTAAGCTCCATACCCCTGTCAGCACTTTGGTGGGTTGAGGGATGTGTTGTTTTCAACCTACGAAAAAAGAGACTTGGCATCACTTTCAGCTAAAGGGGTCAGATTGATTGAACACATCTGTCTCCAGTCTCGATGAAAACTTGGAACTCTGATGGGACAGGGGACTGGGGCACTCTGTCAGCCAGCGAGTTGGTCTCCATTTCCCTAACCCTTATGTCACATTCATAATTGGGGTGGGAATTTGCATCGTCGTGTGTGTGTGTGTGTGTGTATGTGTGTGTGTGGAGGGGTGTTTAACAAAATGTTTTTCTAAATTTTTATTCCGTTTGGTAATTTAGCTATGGTCCCTTAAAATTGCAACAGTTTCAAGGGTTGGTGAACTATATAGCCATGGGCCATCTCATGTTGCAGGAGGAATTGCAAGAGACCTCCCTGTACTCAAAACCTAGTATGTTTACTGTTGGCCTTTACAGAAAAAGTTTGTTGACCCCTCTCTCTCCCCCGACCCCCAAGGGTACCATACCATAATTTTAAAGAAATTGTAAAGAAAAGAAATAAACTTTTTCGCCCCAGAGAAAACTTTACCAGCATCTGCTTGGTCAGTAATAACAGGTCAGGAAGAAAGCATACACATCATATCCAACCCCGAGTGCATTCATAATTCCAGCATATAATAAAGCTCCTTACTGCACCATGTTCCCTCCCTATGAACCGCAACAGAGGTACCATTAACTAGCTAGCTGACCTTGAAACAATAATAAAGTAATAAGATAAAAGGAAGACCCATTTCCCCAGCATCCAGTTTAGCAAATAGAACCTTGTGACTACCTTGGAAGTCCCTTCTGTTTCTTTACCCAGGAACCTCCACCTCCGGGCCCCAGCCCCCAGGTAACCCTCTTAATCTGGTTTAATTATCTTCCTGCTTTGCTCTGTAGTTGTATTCTTTTGTTTTGCTTAAAACTTTTTTCTGAACAAAGAACACTTTCAAAGTCCATCAAATTTTATGTTTCATTGGCATTACTTGATTTTCTTGGGGATAAATTCTTTCTGCATTAAAATTTTGTAAGGGTTCTCAGTCCAGCAAACCCAGGAACCCACAGTGACTGCTCAACAAATACTCTTGAAATACCCTGCAAGCTTTAATTTCCCCTTTGGTGGGGTGGGGACAAGGTGCAGTGCGCTTAGGGGCCCCTCCCCTGCTGCGGGGTCGGGACCCCGCACCATGTTGGAAGACTGCTGTCACCAGCCATTCTCTCTGGCATCTTTAGATTTATCAACTGGGCCATGAGAGGGGGCTGTGCCCAAGAACACTGCTGACCCAGGGCAGCTCCCGCGCATCGACTCCACGTTTTCCTAGGAAAAAAAGTGAGATGAGACCTGATTTGTGGGCTTTAAATTTAGCTTCCAGTCAATGTTGGTTGAAGGAAAATCTCATTGTGTCCATTCTTTGTGTTTTTCTTTTTTTTCCTCATTTTTCTTTATTTTGTGGCTGAAAAGAAAGTATAAATGCTGGGTTTTGGAAGAGGAAACTGTTGTTACGTTTGAGCCTTTTAAACTCTGTAATTACTCTATAAAGGCATGTATTTGCATCAGAAATGCATTTAGTCTTAAGTTTTAGTGTTCAGTATATGGAACATTTATAATGATGGGGTACTTCCAAAAATAAATCAACTCTATAGAAAATGTTAATCAGCTCATCCCCAGGGACCATAGTGAGTATGTCTATTGTACAAATGGGGAAATGGACATGACAGTTAGTGGTTTGCCCAAAGCCACACTGTCTTCGGCATTATGAAGATTTAAGCAAAGGTCCCATGTACAAGAAAATGCAGTCATGTTTTCATGTAAGGCACTGTGGGCCTTCGTCAAATTAACCTAAATTAAGATTCAGGGACTAATGTGCCTTTTGGTATTTGGAGGAACCTACCACATCAATCACAAAGAGCTGGTTTCCTCCTTAACATTACCTGCAGGGTTTTAAATAGGACATGGAATTTTTTTTTTTTTTTTTTTTGAGTCTGTTGCTTGAAATCAAAAGCTCTGTATCTGGCTAAAACATTGCCCTGAAAATTGAAAAGCAGCTGGTTCAAGTGTATTTCACACTGCCAGGGAAAATCATGTGAAAATTGCAGTCATGCCTCATTCTGTGGCATTCTACTCTTAGAGTCGACAAGAAAGCAGCCTTCTACTAGGAACTTACTTTTCAAAAGCCATTTGTGGGTGGTTGATTCAGGATGCATATGCACTCTTGCAGATCAGCTGCCTCTACAGGCTGGCATGGCAGAGTAAGGATTTATGTTGAGGAAACACCAAGTCCTCCATTTTCAAAGAAACTTCTGGAATTAGTATTGTGCTTTTCTTAGGCAAAAATCGAGAGCTAATTTTATAGATATTTTCCCCAACAACCGATGGGAGCAAAAAAAAGATTGTTTTCCCCTGGTTAACCTCTAGTTAATTGAAAAATTCAATTCTCTGTAATAGGAAGCTTTTCTTTATTCTTTTTCCCTTTTTTTTCCTACTTCACTTGGAAACTTGACTCTTTTTTTTTTTTTTTTAGTTGTTAGTGTTTTAAAGACATTGTTAACTATTATAACTCTGGTATCTGGTCATGTGGGTATGGCTTCATTCAAAGACATGGTATTGGCTGAGAGGACTCACCCCCCTGTGTGGTAAACTGCCGGATCCCATACCGTGAGGTTCTTTATGACCCCATGTAGCAGTTTGGACAAAGCCAGTGTATAAATACAGAGAGAAGGTGCTTTGAAGAGGAAGACGCCAGAGCGTGCTGCTCAGGGAAAGCCACACCTCACAGAGGGTTGGTGCCAAGGGCTCATCCTGAGCTTGCAGCTTTGAGATTTGACTTGGCATTTCACCCTGCTCTCCTCAGATCTGCATACTGCAGACCCACACTGACCCAGTTTACAAGTGACTGAGAAGCCAGAATGACAATAGAATACACTGTCCAGTGAGTTGGGTTCAGTTCCCACCCAGCTACCTTTGTGATATTGGGCAAATCACAATTTTCCTAGGTGTTATTGCCTTATCTGTGCAATTGGAATGTTAATGCTTTATAAAGATGTTCCAAGAGCCAACACCTTAACATAAAACCCCGGGAGACTATAGTGATTATTATTATACTGTCATTTTGGTTGTTGTCTCCATTATAACTGTACAGGTCAACTTTACAAGACTGAATAATAGATCAGAAAATTGCTTGTTGAGCATAGGATTCGAGCACCAGGAACCAGAAGTCCTTCAGGAGTGCCTCCCTGGGGCTGGAATGGCTGGGCACACTGTCGGCTGACATAAAGGAAACTATTGCTAGAATCTGAAGACCCTTTATCCAGACAGTGTTGGATCATCTCCACGGCAGTTTTAATCCGTAGTTTACTTTTTTCTTAATTTCATGAAGTCACCACTTTTTTGGTCTGGGGGGGCCTCTATTTGTTTACACTTGTTTCAAAACAGCCTTTTGAGGGGTAGTTATTGTCCTTCTAGGATTCGCTCCTTCTTCTCGCTCCACATTCAGGAAGTGAAATTTGCAGGAGGGCACCTAATTCGTCCCCAGGAGGGGCTGCAGATGCTGAGTGCTTAGAGAAGGCAGTCCATTCCTTTGACAGGTAACAATGGGAGAGCGTGCTTCTTTTTTTAATTCATTAGAATAGAGTAGCCATATAGAAAGACCTTCCCTCCCATGCCAATCCCATGGATTTGTCTTTAATTTTATTTTCCCTATGGTTTAGGGATTGACATCCTGAAACTCGTCGCAGCCCAAGTTGGAAGCCAGTGGAAGGACATCTACCAGTTTCTGTGCAATGCCAGTGAGAGAGAAGTGGCTGCTTTCTCCAACGGGTACACGGCCGACCATGAGCGGGCCTACGCCGCTCTGCAGCACTGGACCATCCGGGGGCCCGAGGCCAGCCTCGCCCAGTTAATCAGCGCCCTGCGTCAGCACCGACGCAATGATGTCGTGGAGAAGATTCGGGGACTGATGGAAGATACGGCCCAGGTAATGTACCTGGGTTGTTGGTCTTTACAACTAACCTTTTGCTCCCTGAACCAGGGATATATAATAAGGAAACATACAGATGTTAGGTGTTTTGGTTAACACACATTCCCCTTCTAGGGCCGTGGTTCTCAGTGGTTGTCCATTACAATCATCTAGAAACTTTATTTTTTTTTAACTTGTATTAGTTTAAAGATTTTACTTATTTATTTGAGAGAGAGAGAGAGGGCGCACAGGCGGTGGGAGGAGCAGAGAGAGAGAGGGAGAAGCAGATTCTCCTGATGTGGGGCTCGATCCCAGTGCTCCGGGATCATGACCCGAGCAGAAGGCAGATGCTTAACTGACTGAGTCACCCAGGTGCCCCCATCTAGAAACTTTAAAAGAATTCTGATAGTTGGACCCCACTGTAGACCAGTGAGATCAGAATCTCTAGGGGGAGGACCACAAATCAGTATTTTAAAAAGTTCCCTAAATAATGCTAATGTACAAAGTTGAGAATCATCCTATTTGGGGTATGTTCTAGCATCAGACTATACAGTCAGATCTGCTTCTTGTTATCCCATGTAAAGTCTCATTTTGCGTAACACACTTGGAACAAATCCAAGAAGGAAGATTTTTTTTTTTTTTCCCTATTCTCTCTCCACCCACCCATTGCCCCCAGGATATTTTTTTGTGATATAGTTTAGGGAGCCTCGATCTTACCTTCTGAGGATGCAGATCGTGCTGACAGCAGTGGGTAACAGGATTGATCGATCCTTCTTCTTGGGCTGGTTCAGTCTGCACATCAGATGGGAACTGAGGGGACCCAGGAGTGTGATTTACTAATAGTCACTGGTCACTGAGCTTTGACTTTGGAGCCAGGCACTTGGATTTGAATCCTGGCTCTGACATTTATTAGCTGGGTGACCAAGGACAAGTTACTTCAACTTTCTCTGTTTCTGTTTTCTCATGTGTAAGCCAGCCTTAATGGGCTAATTAAGATTAGAGGTAAAGTACATGGGATGCCTGATGCATTGAAGGTGTTTTACAAATGGTAGTTATGATCATAACGTAACTGATTTTACTTAGCCTTTCCTTACTCATAGTATGCATCCCTGAAAGGCCATGAATTAAGTACAAATTTGGGTATTGACTTATATGTCTCACAGACTTCGATTAAAGTTTCCGAATGTATTCCCAAAGTAAAGGAAATGTTGCCACCGAGACCTGATAAAACCCACTTAAAATTTAAAAGGCCATTCTGTTGCTGTTATTTTCCAGTGCTCTAAACTCATTATCTAAAGAGCTGGAGAGAGACTTTCCTCCATCAACTGTAATTTACGACCATTCTGTACCAAGTTTTGTATATCAAGGGACTCAGTTTTATATATTTAAGAGGTCCAAGTGCTTTTATTCTTTTTTATATGAACAGTGTAGTATTTCTTCACTATGAAAGTAAACATTTATCAGGTGGATCTTTTATTTATGTGACTGGATAAAGTTTATAGTGCTAAATGATGCTGAAAGTGGTCTTTAAACTCCTGGCATATTTTTAACTTCTTTGAGATGTGGAATTTCAGAAAAAAATATTTATGAATAGAAGGGATGGTAAACATTCAAAGGCACACACCAATGTCTTGTAACTTCCTGAGAACGATATCAGAAGTGTGGCTCAAACATGAATGGGCTTCCTTGGAATGTTGACTTTAAGAGCTGGTAAGATGAGCAGCAGACCTGAAGAAGGATCCAGATACTGGAGAATAAGTCATTAGATCTTTTTGATGATACTTACAAGAAAGGTAAAATGTGGTTGATGCAGTGTTAGGATTTGGTTAAATGGAATATTTGATAAAGTGGAAAGATGATTATGATGAATTTTTAAGGAAAAAGGAGGTTTCTCATTAGAAATATAACCACGGGAAAACATAAACATGGAGAAATGAAAAAGCACAAATGTTAATGTTACATTACTAATTCCAGGTGGTACAATTAGAAGTGATTTTTTTGGGGCGCCTGGGTGGCTCAGTTGGTTAAGCGACTGCCTTCGGCTCAGGTCATGATCCTGTAGTCCCAGGATCGAGTCCCACATCGGGCTACCTGCTCAGCAGGGAGTCTGCTTCTCCCTCTCTCGCTCCCCCCTCTTGTGCTCTTTCTCTCTCTCACTCTCTCTCTCAAATAAATAAATAAAATCTTAAAAAAAAAGAAGTGATTTTTTTTTTCTGCAGTGAAAACAGGTTACTTTTGTGATTTAAAGTATTTCATCAAATGACTAAGCTGAAGGGGCACCCGAGAAAAGATAGGTAGGGCTTTGTGCTAAATTGAGAGGGAGGCCCTCCTCATTTCGGTTTCAGGAGAGCAGACAGTGGTTTGTGTGACAACCCATTCTTCCTTATTAGCATTGACTGAGATTTGTAACGTTGGGTCAGATTTGCCAAAAAAAATTGTTAAAACTTACTTCGCTTTTGGATTCTGCAAGTCTGTTTCATTTTTCTGTTGTACACTCAGCATTTAGAATTTGGTCCTAGTGTTCGGAGTTACTTCTCTTTTGGGGGGGGTCATGATGGTGGTGGAGTATTAACTGTAACAAATTACTTGTATGTTTCTCTGATGATTCTTTTGAGGTCCATGAATGCCTACTGAGCACCTGCTTTATTCCAGGCACTGTCATAGGTGCTGGGAAAGGTGGGCCCAAAGTCTCTGTGGAGAAGACTGCATATCAAGGAGAGTGATTCATAACAAAAATCACAGCGTCAGTGAATAAGAAAACAAAACAAAATACGTAGTCCCCAAGTGCCAAACTCTTGTACCCTTTAGTTCTTTCCTCTTATCTCGTCTATATCCAAGATTCTAATATCTATTTTGTTACTTATTTTTTAAGGGAGAGGGGCATCAGTGCATCCTATAGCTTTCTCTGTGTTTCTAGTGTAGCCTGTGTGTGATGACGGAGGCTAAGAAGCCAATATTAAGCTTCTCGGTCCATGTTTTCATAATGCCCATCATTGTCTAGCCACATTGTGGACCCAGCTCCTGACTCTAATTTTAATAGCCAAGGAGCATGGATTTCTGCCGGTCAGCTCTTACTAATCACACAGTATGTAATTGTCTGCAGGTTATCTCTGAGATTAGTTGAGTCAAACAAGACAGAATGCAGGGGGCATAATTGAGACTTATTCTTCCCACTTGATGATGGATTTGTATTCTTTGTGTATTGTGGTCCTGCTGGGGACTTGAGACTTGGCCCTAGGAGTTAATGGAACCTTAATGTGTAAAAATGACTGTGTGTGTATTATTTGAAAATGGTTAATGTTTTTTCCTATTCATGAACCTGAGAGCACCCACCTTATATTCCACTCAAAGGATTAGCCTGGTGTGCCTTTTATTTACCTCTGTCAGGAACAGCTGGTCCATTATTAACCATGGTGGCCTATTAGCCATTTTTTAATTAAATGCATCCCAGTCTGACTTTTTCTTGTTTTAAAAAATTTCTTTGTGTACTAAAAATATTATATAATAATATTCACTTTTTGGTGTACTGTCGAGTCCTTTATTTATTTAATTTTTATTTTTTTTAATTCATTTATTTGACACAGAGAGAACGAGAGAGAGAAAGAGAAAACACAAGCAGGGGGAACGGCAGGCAGAAGGAGAAGCAGGCTCCCCCCTGAGCAAGGAGCCCGATGCGGGGCTCCATCCCAGGACCCTGAGATCATGACCCGAGCCAAAGGCAGCCACTTAACCAACTGAGGTGCCCCGGGTCCTTTTTTAAAAAAAAAAAAAAAATTAAGTTTTTAAGAGCAGTTTTAGGTTTAAAACAAAATTGAGAGGGAGGTACAGATATTTCCCATATACCTTCTGCTCCAACACTTGCATAGCCTTCCCCACTGTCAATATCACTTACCGGAATGGTACATTTTTTACCAAGGATGAATCTACACTGACATATAATAATCACCCTAAGCCGATACCTTAGAGCTCACTAAGTTGTATATTCTTTAGGTATGGACAGATGTATAATGACATATATTCATCATTATACTATCATACAGAATATTGAGACTGTTCTCCCTCCTACCCCACCCCTGACAACCACTAATCTTTTTACTGTCTCCATGATTTTGCCTTTTCCAGAATGTCCTATGGTGGAATCATGCAGCCTTTTCAGATGGGCTTCTTTCACTTAGTAACGTGCAGTTAAGGCTCCATCATGTCTTTGCATGACTTGATGGCTCATTTTTTAGCTCCAAATAATATTCCATTGTCTGATTGTACCAGTTGATTTGTCCATTCACCTTCCTGACTCTTTCTTTATCGGAGGTATGTGTTGTATTTTTCGAGTTCAGCGTCTGCAGCCTTCCAGAATCCTGTGCGTTCCTCCCGTCCAGGGCATCAGCATTTGGTAGACGCGGCAAAGCAGTGGGACAATAGTTGGAAGTTATTGGGACTTTGCCAAAGCTATTTAAAAACCCTAATACAGCATTCAAAAATGTATGCTATCTCTTTTTTTCCATCCTTTTACTTTGTTTTTTTTTTTTTTTTTCCCTGAGGCTTTATTTAAAGAAAGTCTTTTGTAAGCAGTATATATTTAAGGTTTCAAAAAAAATCTAGTCCGACAGTGCTTGTCATTGAATTAGAGAATTTCAGTGTGGTTACATTTCTCATGTAATTCCTCATATATTTGGAAAATATATATATTTATATATATAAATATAATATAAATATATTTATATTTATATATATAAATATAATATAAATATTTATATATATAAATATAAAATTTATATTATATATATTTATATATATAAATAAATATATATATAATAAATATAAATATATTTATATATATATAAATATAATATAAATATAAAAACCATCTGATTTTTTTTTTGTATTTGTCCTCTCTTTTTTTTTTTCTCTCTTCTTTCTTGCCTTCTTTGTATTAATCAAGTTTTTTTTTTATTATTCCACTTTTCCTCCTCTTGTGGCTTGTTATAAATGTTTTACTTTACTTTTAATGGTTCCCATAGAGATTACAACTTGCACACTTAAATCATGGGGGACGTTTCCTAAGTGTGTACTTCTTACTGTTTCCAAACAGCACGACAGCCTAAGGAGACTTTAATTCTATTTATCCTTCTCTTGCATTATGTTTTTTATTGTCGTGAATTTTAACACCACACATTTCTTAGCCCCCAAAAGGCATAATTAGTATGGTTTAACACAGTCAGGATTCACATGGATTTACCTGCATATTGATCTTTTCTGTTGTTCTTCATTCCTTTCTGCAGCTTCAACTTCTACGTGAGTCATTTTTCTTTGGCCTCAAGAATACTTAGTGCAGGTTTCTAGCAATAAATTCTGTTTTTCTGTGTCTGGAAAATGCCAACTAAATAAAAAAATTGCATTATTTGCCCCCCCTTTTTAAAAGATTTTATTTATTTATTTGACAGAAAGAGAGCTCTGAAAGAGAGAGAGCACAAGCAAGGGGAGAGGCACAGGGAGAGGGAGAGAAGCAGGCTCCCTGCTGAACAGGGAGCCCAACTTGGGACTCGATCCCAGGACCCTGAGATCATGATGTGAGCCGAAGGCAGACGCTTCTGACTGAGCCACCCGGGCACCCGTGCCCTTTGTTTTTGAAGGATAGCTGGAAAAGAGAATTTAGTTTGACTGTTATTTCCTCCTGCTGCTTTCATATCTGGATTTAAGTTTCCCCTGCTAAAGAGCAAAGGGGATGTCGTGATTTTATGTTCCTATCTATATTACATAACAAATTAGGTGTACAGTATTTTACCAGACACTTTGGGCAACGCAAAGATGAGTATAAAACGGGGTCAGTGCTGTCAAGGAAGCTTACAGTTGAATGGAAGAAACATATATACTTAACATGGTTTAAGGGAATAAATCCACAAGAGTGGGAGGAGGGAATTTGCCGGATGTATAGCTAATCAGTCGGCCATTACGGCCCCAAATGGGAACAGGAGTGTAGAGATGTGTGCCAGGTTAAATTCTGCCCTGGCAGCATATCACTTTGGGAACATTCTGGTAAGTTACCTGGCTCTCTGCCTCAGTTTGTTCTTGAGGAAATGGGAACCCCGTTAGTGCCTGTCCTGTGAGCTGTTGTGAGGATTAGTTGAGTGTGTCCCACAGTAAGTACCTGGTGAATGTTTACTATTCATAGTTGCAATTATTTCCCGATTCTAGAGGCAAGCAAGATGGAAGAAGGCTCCTAAGTAGCACCAACTCATTCACAGAATGGATCCTTTAAATCCTGAACACTGAGGGGTTCGTTACTGACTGTCGGGTGGGGAGGCACCTCCAGTTCCAACACTGCTTAAAGTGGGAGGTTGAGTATCAGGGTTGCCATCTGGGTTCAGTGCCCAAGAACTGGAAATTCCAGCTAATTGTAAATATTTATTCCTTACTGCCTGAGCAAATGTTCCTAGGCTGGGGATGTTTTCTCTAGTGAAGAAACAAAGGTGATGGTATGTGTGAAGATAATGGTCTGCTTTCTCACTGGCTGTCAGAAAAAGGGAAACAAAATTGAGCAACTGAATTTCTAGGTTTACTCTCCCCTCCCCTCCCCTCTGCTTTCCCCTTCCTCTCCCCGCCTCCCCCCTCCCCTTCCCCTCCCCTTCCCCCTCCCCTCTTTTGCTCTTTCCTTTTCTTTCCTGGACTTGATGTATTCAAATAGGCTTAACCAGTGCGCTCTTTTTCTTTTTTTCCACTGCTTGGAGGGGGTGGACTTGTTTTTTTTCTCTATAGGAAACCTTGGGTAAATGATTTCTCGGACTCAGATTTTTCTATTTAACATGGGAAATCAAGTAGTTATCAGAATTAAATGAAGTACTGTTTTGTTAAACTGTGGGATAGAAGAAAGTGAGGTAGTAAAGCGATGCTTACTGGCTAGGTTCGGCAGTAATTGTGATTTGAATTTCAGTATCCCTTTTTTGTCTTATTTTGATAAGGGATGGAAAAAGGAATTTTATGTACATTAAAAAATGCTAATCTTAAAAACAACCACAAGAATTTAAAATAATATGAAGTGTTACTTCAGCTGTCTGCTTTGACCAGAGACTCACAAATGTAAAAAATTGGTGCTGGGGTGGCACCTGGGTGGCTCAGTCGGTTAAGCGTTGGACTCTTGGTTTGGGCTCAGGTCATGATCTCAGGGTTGTGAGATCAGCCCCACGTCGGGCTCTCTGTGCTCGGTGCAGAGTTTGCCTGAGATCCTCTCTCCCTCTCCCTCTCCCTCCACCCTCCCCTCCAGAAAGAAAGAAAGAAAGAAAGGAAGAAAGAAAGAAAGAAGGAAGGAAGGAAGGAAGGAAGGAAGAAAGAAAGAAAGAAAATCTTTAAAATAAAAAAGAATTGGGGCTCGTCAGGCAGGGGAGTATCTTATCATTCCTTCCCTCCTTCCATTAGATTAGATAGAGTAAAACTACACTAGTGGACCTGAAGCCAACCTTGTTGTGGGCTGCCGTGTAGTAGAATGAGATTCTTGATCCCTTCCAGAAACCATGCAGGAGACCTATGTCCCAGAGACCCTCCCCCCCCCGCACCTCCCCCCCCCCCCCCACTAGAGTAGACAGCGTTTGGAGACTGGATGGCTTTGAATCTCAACAGCGCCAGGAGCACTGGGCTTTCTGTTTTGGCAAGGACAGCACCACTGCTTCTGCACAGAGGGAATTACAGTTGCTGATTTATTTTTTTTGTTTACCAGCTGCAGGATGCAACTGTCCTTATCTATGGTCTGACTGAGACCAGCTATTTTCAGAAATTTAACACAGTGAGGGCGCGTTGAGGCAAATACCAGCTGTAGGTTTAACTGCTGGCTTTTTGGCTGTTCAAATTTGTCTTTGTCTTTAATGTGCTAGTTGGTCATCTCTGAGAAAATAAGGATTACTACCCCCAGGCCCTAAGTTGTTAGCTGAACTCGCCTGGATCTTGCGCCTGCCCTCTGCCGTGTGACCACAGCGCTGAGGGGCATTTGAGGTCAAGTTACTTTCTTTGCAGCGTGTGACTGTGGGCTCTGGGGAACCCCTGGTGTGGTGAGAAGGGGACTTTATAAAGGGATTGCTGCCACACAGGAGGCCCAGGTCCTTTTAGCTGTGCTTGTGGGGAGGGCGGTCATCGTGTACAAAGAAGCGAGATCTGTGAATAAGCTGTTAGGTGTTCAGTGTCGTTTCAGGCCGTTCTACTTATTATATTCCAAGGTTTCATTTAGTTAGTCAACAACCTTTTGTCGAGCACCAGCTGTGTTTCTGGTACTATGTAAAGGAAGGTGGTCTCCGGGCCTTTCAGTAGCTCAGTCACCGAGATGGAGACTCTTGTGCAAATAATGACAATTCAGTGTGATCAGCAGATGTTAGAACAGAAGGGTACACAGGAAATTATAAGGTTGTAGAGGAAGGCAGGGGTACTGACCCACCAAAAAACACATAGAAAACAATAGCAGACATATATTTGTCCATTTGAAAGTCATTTTTTTTTTTAAAGATTTTATTTATTTATTTGACATAGAGAGACACAGAGAGAGAGGGAACACAAGCAGGAGGAGTGGGAGAGGGAGAAGCAGGCTTCCCGCAGAGCAGGGAGCCCGATGTGGGGCTCGATCCCAGGACCCTGGGCCCATGACCTGAGCCGAAGGCAGACGCTTAACAACTGAGCCACCCAGGCGCCCCTGAAAGTCATTTTTAAAGAAAAAAAAAAAAACAGACTGTAGTTTCTTTCAAGACTGGATTTTGGTCCTCATCCCTGAGATTTTCCATCTGGTTTCTGCCTACGGAGCCCTACCTCCTTGATCACACCAAGGGCTTCTCAAGCCTTTGACTCTGCAAAGAACACTTGTTTTACTGAGAATCTTGTTGTGTTTTGCTCGGTTGCAAGCTTTTCAGAAAGCTTTCACTGTTGTGCAGTGTGAAAAGTACAGGAATAAAGGTACGATGTCTCACTTCATGGCAGGGCTGGAGTTCGAACTTTGAATCTCTAAGAACTAATAGAAGGAACCGGTGCATCCAACAATTTGACTTTTGACTTCTTAAGTTCATAGCTGCCCGTAAGGATCTGGGGAGGATTAGAGAGAGTGTAGATACCAGAGATCATATAGATAAATGCCCAGTTCTGCACTTTGAGTGCAGGGGCTCATTGAATAGGGGCTCAATACATGTTTGCTGCTATCTTCTATGTTGAAATTTGAATTCTGCATTCTCCTTTGCTGACTCAGGAGCAAATGATACCACTCTGCACATTAAGGAGAAAGGGAACCAACATTTGCTGAGTATCTACTGTTTCCCAAACCCTGGGTGCTTGACATCTGTGATTACCTAGCAAGCTTTCATGGTCCTGAGAGGTATAGGTTGGCATTAGAATTCAGACATATTTCTGTATTTTGTTGAAGGCCATGTTCAGTGTATGATGCGCCATTATACACATGACTAAGGAAGCTATTAAAACATTACCATTTATAGTTGTAAGATATATCCCTATTTGAGAGATGTTAAAATGTGAAAAAATATACACCATAGAATTAATAAAATATGATAGTTGAGCTTGAGTGTACAGTTTATAAGGAGAAGTCTAGAAGCAGATTCTTGGGGTCTTGAGATCGATACACTCTCTCTCTTAACATGTATTCACACATGCTCTTTTTTTTTCTTTTTAAAATTGCCTTTAAGGATAAGATCGATTAACATAAGCAACTTATTTAGTAAACACAAATGGAACACCCATTAGGGTTCGAGCCCTGTGCCAGACACTGGAGATACTAGATGAAAACTCATGCATACAAAACACATACAAAACAAAACACAAAAACAGGGAATCCTCCCTGAAGATGCTGACAGTTTTATAGGAGGGATAGGTATGAGCCACAATTTAGACGATATTCTGTGGATTTGAAGTGGCCTTTTATTTTTCTCCTGAGACACAGTGCCTCCATGTTCAGAAAAGGCCGAATTTATTAGTTGATGACACTTTCCACCCCTTAATACACACCCTTACTGAATTTCTCAAAGAATCCACTGAGAGGAAATCAGAATCAATATTGTGAAAACAAGCTTATTTTCTCCATCAACTACCAGTGCTGGATATCATATTTTTACTTATTTTTGGAGACAAAACTCATATCTGGATAAAGCTTCATAGCTTCCAGTTTGGGCCTAGCTTCTCCATCCTATGTTTATGAGACTGTCTCTTGATCTGTTATAACTCATGTGCCCATAGCAGATGCACTTGCTAATGAGAAATTGCACCATGGTCAACAGTCGGTTTTATGATACACCAGTTGATTTCAACATTTTAAACACTTATTCCTCATATTCTTTGGGAGCATCAGCTGTCACTCCTGATTTTCCCATTACATTTTTTTTTCACAGAGAAACTTTGATTTATCCACAGTTGGGCTTTGTCAAGGGACATGGAATGACCAACCATTAAAATGACTTGTCACCAAAAAAAGAACTAGAAAAAAACACGGGGAAATTCTTTGTTTTTAATCTCACAACAGTAGGTAAGTCTCTTCTGACAATGATAGAAAACACTGAAGTCATACAAGAAAGAATCAACTCCTTAACAATAAATGTACAAGCCAGAAAGCATCATAGGCAAAATCAAAAGACAGAATAATGACTGGGAGAAGTTGTTTGCAACATAGGGTTAAGAGCCTTAAAAAAAAAAAATGAAGAGCTTTTACAAATTAATTAAGAGATCAATGACCCAAAAGATAAATGGGCAGTCTGTGAACAAGAGAGTTCACAGAAAAGGAAATACTGAAGATTCTTAAAGGTATAGGTTTTTTAGCCTTGTTCAGAATAAGAAGAATTAAAATGGAAACCTACACTGAGATACAATTTTAAGCTCTTAGATGGTAAGGAGGGAAAAGTATGACACCATTTTTTTTGTGTTGTGAGGGTGTAGGGAAAGAAGCACAGTATCCATTGCTAATGTGTGTGTACATTAGCCCAACCCTTATGGAGAACCATCTGTATTATCTACCAAAGCGTATGGCAGTTGACTACTGACCTTGCACTCCCAGGAATATGTCCTACATGTAGTCGCACCTACCTCCGCCACGTGTGTAGAAATTGCAAGTCCAAGTATTCCTCTGCATAAATGCCCTTCAACAGAGAATTGGTCGTGTAAGTTGTGGAACGTCCACACAGTGGAACAGTCTGCACTTGTCGAAAGGAGTTAGTCAGCCGTTGATGTGCTAACCTCAAGAACTGTTTTTAAATGGAAAAAAGGCAAAGTGCAGAACAGTGGGTGCGCTCGGCCACCATATTGTGTTAAAAAAAAGTAAAAGTAAAAAAATGTAATAAATACAGAAGAGCTGGGATCAGGTGGAGACTATATATTACCTATTTATTGGTATATCGACTGTGTGGAAGAGGACACGAGGAACTGGTAAGAGTCACCACCAGCAGGGGGACTGAGTAGCTGAGGGAGAAGTATTGTTCATGGTAGCCCCTTTCATACTTTTGGAATTATGTACCAGGTATAGTTCTAATTCTAAGAATGCATCCAACTAATAATTTTATTAAATAATACTAATTTAATCAAATTGAGCAGGTTCAAAACACTTTGAGTCACTGAGATGAGCTTGAGCCTTCTTACCTCAAGGTCATGAGTTTCCTATGAAGTTCCTTTCTATCTTCCACAACGCCTTAAGGCAAGCTTGTAAGATTCATGCAACTTCTTTTCATGGTTAGAATTGTTCAAAGGCTGTTTTGTGGGAAAGGCTTCCTAATGGGTTCTCAGTGAGTGAAATTTGAGGAAGCCCACGTCATTTCCAGCAGCATGATCTCCTCATGTGTCCATGGGGCTGAGCTTTTGTAAGGCTCAGCAGTATGTCTGAATGTGAGTGAGCTCCAGCTCTGAACTAAGAGAGCCCACTTACTCTTATCTAATCACTTCCTTTCTAGTCCGTGAGTCAGCTCAGGGCTGCAGTGTTACTGTTGATGTCCGCAGCCGGGACAGCTTACAGACACATGCGCCTGCAGCTGGGCGGGGCTCACCCTCCCCGAGCCAGCTGGTTCTTACCAGCTCTAGCAGCTTCCTACAGCACTACTTGGGGCTTCCTCTGGCTCTTCCCCTCTGCATCCAGGAGAGGAACAGATCCCTTATTTAGGGCAAGGATTGGCCACCTTGACTTAAATGTGGGTGGATTCGTAGGCTTTGGGATTCAGTTTTGAAGTTAACTCTTAGAAATAAACAGAATTGATGGATGACATATACACGCAAGACTGGCAACTATCTTGACTTGGGCTTGGGGTAGTTCAGGGAGAAACACACTCTGGCCAGCTAACCTGGGATAAAGTTTAAATATAGCCTTAAGGAAGGTTGCAACTGATACAAAATACTTTCATTAGGCTATGCTTGGATAGATCTAGGGTGGGTGTAAGGTGTCTTTTAAAACAATTTCCCAGTGGCTTTGTCATTTTTTGGCCAAGGTAATCCTCTGAGCCTCCCAAGGGTGAGTTCCTTCATTCTGTGGGCCCTGCTGGGGCTCCCAGCTCTCGGAGGCTCAGTGTCCACTCAGCTCTGCTACGGTGGTGGTCTGACAAAGGGCTTCCCAGGGAAGCTAAGCAGGGCTTCTTGGCATTGCACTCCTGTTGCAGCTTCCATCCCATGACCTCCAGTGGCCTTGGGGGGATCTAGACCACATAAGACCAGCAATGTCTGCTTGGCAACTGATGATTTTGATTTAAGTGTTAGCCCCGTTCCCTGCTTATGCAATGGAAGCATCTCCTTATCTCCCTTTCCTGTGGCAGGGACTGGGCAAGAGAAGAAAGACGGAAAGACAACAACAGACTAAAGAGTCAGAAGCGTAGGAAAAGTTTGGGGAATTTTTGTCTTATAGTTATTTGGCTGTTAGCCCTCTTGTATAATTATTTTCTGAACTAAAAAATAAGGCTTACGAAACAAAAAAAGTTGAAAACACAGTACAGCAAACACCCATAAACTTACCAACTAGATTTAACAGTTAATTCACATTTTAACATCTTTGCTTTATCTATATACATGCATGTATATTTCTAGTTCACATTTCCATTTCCAAGACTTCCTTCCAAATTTCTTTAAAACTGATACTACTTCTGAGGGCTAAGGAATCAGCACCTTCCCGTGTCCTTTTTTTATTTTTGTTTGCAAAAAAAATTTTACTGGGTAAATTTGGATCATGCTTGCCAAGACCTCTTACTCTGAGTTGAATTTAATAAGAATTCACACTAGAGGAATAAAGTCATTGTCTCCTACTCATTTTTCCTTTTTATTAAGTTGGGGACCACTGCTGTATTTGTTTCATTTTTTTAAGGAGAAATCATTGTATTTCTCAGGTATTATTCACTATCTGAACTTAGGAATAGAATAGATTCAGATAATTTTTGGAGAAACAGTTGGTAACTGTCATTATCTGAACCCTCATTTATATCTGAAATCCTGGAACTACATAGATTTAGATAACAAAGCTCTCCTTATTATCTGCATTCCTGTTCTCTAAACACAGGAACTACATAGACTCAGTATCTAGATACTCATATGTCAAGGGAGATAGCCCTTGCTTTTATCAGAGCCCATTCTTATGTACTTACTAGACCTATAGGAGGTCATGAAATCTAATTTGATTTCGATTACATGAGCTCTTGGGAGAGCAGGGGTAACAAGCTTGACATACTATCATCATCCTTAAATAATTTTAGTTATGTATTTATTTGTGACTGTAATTCCTTTGAGATGAAATTTTAGTGGCAATCGAATGTGTTTGTTTTTTTTAAACAGTCACTGGTCTGTTGGGATCTGGAATATTTTCAAATACAAAGCCAAGTTATTGGGCCACAGTTGAAGTGTCTGATATTTACAGAATCTCTCATCTTTATCTCAGAGCGAGAGTGTGAGCTTGCCATTGAGTTACAGATCCTTGTGGACCCTGCCTTTTGCCCCTTCCCTCTGGCTCAGAAGCCAGAGCAGCATCTTGTGGTCATGTAATTGCTTGTATTGCGTGTATGGGGGTTTGACATTTCCTATAAATGTCTAGTGGGTCCAGACAGAGAAGTGACATAGCTCAGCAAGGAGGATCACTTAGAAACTAGACGAACCTGATCTTGAATCCTTGCTTTGTGACCTTGGGCAGGTTATGCAAACCTCTTAGAGGCTCAGTTTTCTCATCTGTCAGATGAAGCTCATAAGCACTACCTTCACAGCGAATGGATTACTTATATTTCATGCTGAATCATTTTGCACAGTACTGGTATTGGTTTATTTCTTAAAGTCCCTGTTGTTTACTGGATCTGAGCAACAAGCTGGTCAGCTCAGATGGAATAGCAATTAGTTTTCATTGAATTTAGCAAATGGGCTTTTAAAAACCGTTATTGAAGTGATGGAAAATTTCACAAATGTGGCATAGGATTTTCCCCACTTTCTAAGTGTTGAATGAGGTCTGGAGGGAAAGTTCAGTGGAAAGGGTAACCTTTGACTGTAAGGAAGCTTCTTCTTGAACCTATCAGGCATATCTGGCTATAGAGTGGGGGAAAAGGGGCCATGTCGAATCCAACTAGGTAGTGCCTGGAGCCAAGGGGTTAAGTTGAACCCCTTTAGCAGATTGGCAAGGAGCATCTAAGCTGGGTAATTAATGCTTCATTTCAGGGGGTCATTGATGCATCAAAGTTGTTAATTAGTTTTATGAAAACAGATTGTGCAACCACAGGAAGATTGTAATTGGGTAGTAATTGAAAATAACGCAGTGGTAAACCTTAGTTGGGTGAATCAGTCGGGGGGTAACTTGAAAGGAGAAAGGGAGTTGGGGCGGGTGGGTTGGGGGCGGGGAGAATGGCATAGCAAGAGGAGGGCAGACAATAAATAAAACATAAGTTGAACAGAGATGACCTGGTCTATCATTTTTGTTCAGAAATGAGGAAACAGGTCTAAGGAGGGAAGGGATTTTTCTAAGACCACACAGCCAGTTAGAGGTCTGTTTCCTCTCTTCCCTTGCAGTGAAATCCCAGGATATTAATGACTTTGATGTTTAGGAGTTGACTATGAGGAACATTACAATGCATGCTGGAAAGACTGCTTCTGAGGCAGAGAGTATACTTAGGAAAGCTGCTAGATCATAGGAGGGAAGAAAGGTAGTCTTAGAACCTTGTTTCATTTCACTTTTGCCATGACCAAGACTTGCAAGGATGTTCCTTTACCACCCATTACTGGACCATCCCCAAGGACTAGAAGACTCTTCAGCCTCCACAGCGTATCCTCTTAAGAAGGGCCAGTCGACGGGGAAAGTGCTTTTTGGTTTGATACTAAAAGAGAAGATTTATTTTTGAGCTTCAGTTTCAGGTTGTAATTCAGCTGAGCCCCCGGAGTGGGCACTTCACTTTGGAACCTGTAGGAGCAGAGGGTTGTCCGGACACAGCTGGAAATGGCTCATTCCAGCGTAGCCCAAATACAGGTTCAGTCCCCGTTCTCACTAACGCGGCTACAAACTTCTATAGCCCAGAGGTGTTCAAGCCCCCAAATTTCAATCAATACTTTGTTTACCTCATCCATTTGGCTGGTTCCTTGGATTCAGTGGTTCTGGTAATCAAAAGGAAAACAGGTCAGCAGAGCAGGTTTAGTTAGGTGTGACTCAGCTGTGGACTTGGAGGTGAACCATTTCTCTCTCTTCCTCTATCACTTGGGACTAATAAATACAGTATCTGGAAGGACTAAGTGTACTTGCATGGAAACTAATCAGGAGGACATTTGGGGGCTCATTTGGCCAAAATAAATTGCATGCTCTTGAAGTTCACACAATAGAACCACTGGTCTGGTTTTGGCTGCTTGGGGAGCTCTCCCCTCATCATCCCTGCCTCCTCCCCTTTCTGTGTGTCTTACCGTCTCTACCTCATTTCCCCAGTGAGTCTTCCAAGTGAGCATGATGAGCTCATGGCTGGGAGGCAAAAAGAATTGTATCTTTTAAGTTTCTGCAAAGGGACTTCGATTATCTGGTGGATAGATTGCCTTCACTGGCCAAGTTTCCCGAGAGGCCTTTCTCTTAAGGCTTAATATGTACCTCACTGCAATAAGTTGGGGGGGCAGTGTTGCCCTTTTAGGCCTGAGAACTCTTAACAAAAGTCTAGAGAGGTGCTCGGACAAGTAGGTGATCTTCCAACTCTCCTGTTCCTTGGCTACCAATATAAATAGGATCCACAGCAGCCATAACATTTTCAAGTTAGCAAAAGGAAAACATACTTATCAGTGGTAACTGCTTTTAAAAAATAACATGTATTGTTTTTATAATTATAAAAGTTAATATTAATATGTCCCTGTAGAGAACCTGGAAGGCTCTAAGATGCATAAGGAATAAATTAAGTCACTTGTAATCTATTTTGTGAATATTTGGATAAGTTTATGTTTACAGCTTTTGCAAGAGGATGAGACTCTTTTCTGACTTTCTTGTTTAGAGTATTTGTCTTTTGGGGCGCCTGGGTGGATCAGTTGGTTAAGTGACTGACTTCGGCTCAGGTCATGATCCCAGATTCCTGGGATCGAATCCTGCATCGGGCTCCCTGCTTAGCAGGGAGTCTGCTTCTCCCTCTGACCCTATCCCCTCTTGTGCTCTCTCTCTCTCTCAAATAAATAAATACAATCTTTAAAAAAAAAAAAGAACTTTAAAAAAAATAGAGTATTTGTCTTTTAGTATCTAAGTCTTTTTAGAGGTGTTCTTTATTTGCTGTGAACTCAGCAGTGAACTTTCTGAATCAATAAAGAATTAATTTATTCCACATATCCTGATGACTTCATTTCAGTTAGAGCTATCATAGGTCATACAATGCTTGAGTTGCTGTGTTGCAATGCAATTTTGATGGGTATTGTAAAGAGTAAGTTCAAGGGAGGAAGGAAATTAAGTTTCTATGAGCAAGGTTTTCTTTTCTTATAGGAAAAAAATGCAAATAACTTTAGAGAAATCTGGAATGCAACTGGGTGCTGTGTATCCTGCATAAAGCAAGGGATACCTACACTTAGTAGCTGAATAGATTTTCTAGGAAGATGGTTGTCACGTGATCTCGGGCTTTGGCTATGGTTGTTAGCCCCACTGTGGCGATGCTAAAACCATTTTTAGGGGCATTTTCATATTCACTTGACTCATTGTTAATTATAAGAGAGCATTCTGCAGCATTCTGTCTTTCTGAATGATGTTGGAAATCATGCATTTAATTTCCATGGGTAGGATCCTCTGGTAAAAGTGGAGAAAAAATTAAATATTTAAAGTTTTGAACTAAGTTCAGGAAATGGGTGGGTGGACTCCTTAGTCTGTTGGCATGTGATTTGGGGGCAGGAATTTCTTTTTTTAAGCAAGAACAGGGCACTATATTGACTGGCCGTGTTGTCCAATGTAATGTTATCCCTGAGAACCAAAGTGTAGACAAGTAAGTGCTCTTTGTCTAATTGAGTGAATAAAAATGTGTATTGGCATGAATGGCCATGTGCATTTTCAGGGCGGAGGGGCACATGCTGGGGCCCTATTGAATTAAAAAATTTAAAAGCATATACATAAAACTTTGTGGATCGGAAGGGGGCAGCTGGGAATGCATTACCCAAGTCTTAAACTCGGGGTATGGGTGGTTGTGCAGAGGACAAATGCTGTTGGAACGGTAGACACGTGCAATAATTGATGGTCTTGGAATCTGCAGTCAGTTGCAAGAATTTCTCAGGCCTTATAGGTTGTAAAAGAGGCAGCTGTGTTTGCTTTGTGCTTTTTACAACTCTTCAATCTAATACTTTGAAATGAGGGTCAATGTCTTCTCGATTGAGGAACTTGAAAATGTTTTGCTTGTCATGTGTAAGTGAAGCCATAGGGTTCTAATGAGTGGTGATGAATACTCCCTGAACCCTGCCCCATGGGATCTGGCCACCTGACTCCCAGATTTGCATCTGTGCCAGAAGAACCAATAAAAAGATTAAGGTCAATGGATTTGGAAGATGCCACAAGTGCCTGCCAGAGTTCTAAAGACTAGTGGCAAATGACAAGCCAAGTAGAGGTATCAAGCAGACCTGAGTTGAGCACTGGCCTTCTCCCAATGGCTATGTGCCCTCTCTGGGCCTTAGTCATTTCACCTGTAAAATGGGGTGATATCACCTATCATTTCCCCACTGCACAGCCGGGTGCAAGCCGTGGTTTTTACCTTCCCCAACCACTGTAGCAGCATCCTAACTGGTCTCTCTACCTTATTTCTTGCCCCCCTAAGATCCATTCTCCGTGTACCAGCCAATGGTCATGAAGCTCACCATCTCCATCTGAAACCTTCTTGTTTGTTTGCTTACTTGTTACTGTCTTTCTGACCCTCGCAGCAGAAGCTTATTTTTGTCCCAATTCTGGAGGCTAGAAGTTTGAGATAAAGGGGTCCTCAGGCTTCTCTCCTTGGCTTGTAGAAGATGGTAGCCTTCACCCTCTGTCTTCACATGGTCTTCCCACTGTGTGTGTCTGTGTCCTAATGGCTTCTTATAAGGACACCAGTCATATTGGAGTAGGACCCAACTATCCCTTAATCACCTCTTTTTGAAGTTACTTAGTTGGCCCTGTCTCCATGTAGTCATATTCTGAGGCTCAGGAAGTTTCGATTTCAGCATATGAATTTTGGGATATATAATTCAACCCATACAGAGGGGAATGTTCTAGATATCATCTAAGACCTTTAACAGCTCTATGAAATTATATTTTAAGTTGGAGGTCTTCCCCTTCACTCTCTTGTCCTGCTCCACTCCTGTGAGGTAACAGTTTCATGCATAAACTTCCTAATTTTTTGGTAAGATTTTATTTCTTTGAGGGGCACCTGGGTGGCTCAGTCGTTAGGCGTCTGCCTTCGGCTCGGGTCATGATCCCAGGGTCCTGGGATCGAGCCCCGCATCGGGCTTCCTGCTC
The DNA here is from genome assembly GCF_029215605.1 of Mirounga angustirostris. Classification (NCBI taxonomy): domain Eukaryota; kingdom Metazoa; phylum Chordata; class Mammalia; order Carnivora; family Phocidae; genus Mirounga; species Mirounga angustirostris. The sequence continues at coordinate 42,867,369 of NW_026991716.1, read as the reverse complement.
AGCGGGAAGCCCCCTTCTCCCTCTCCCACTCCCCCTGCTTGTGTTCCCTCTCTCACTGTGTCTCTCTCTGTAATAAATAAATAAAATCTTAAAAAAAAAAAGATTTTATTTATTTGGGAGAGAGAAAGCAAGCACGAGTGGGGGGAAGACCAGAGAGAAAAGCAGGCTCCCCACTGAGCAGGGAGCCCATGCGGGGCTCGATCCCAGGACCCTGGGATCATGACCCGAGCCGAAGGCAGACGCTTAACCGACTGAGCCACCCAGGTGCCCCTGCTTCCTAATTTTTAATGCTTACACATAGCTCCACGTATATTTTTGAAGGGTTTAAAAAAGTGTTTATGTGTGTATTTAGCAATAATGTAAGTTATGGACTGTCAGAACAGCAGAATTTATCTATAAAACATTAAATGGGACAAAAAGAACACCTGCGGGGGTTTCAGTTTCATTTTTTTCTCTTTAATTCTTGAAGTATATAATAAAAAAACATTTTTGTTTGTTTACTCCCACAGCTGGAAACTGACAAGCTGGCTCTCCCGATGAGCCCCGGCCCCCTTAGCCCGAGCCCCATCCCCAGCCCCAACACAAAACTTGAGAATTCCACTCTGCTGACGGTGGAGCCTTCCCCGCTGGATAAGAACAAGGGCTTCTTCGTGGATGAGTCGGAGCCCCTTCTTCGTTGTGACTCCACATCCAGCGGCTCCTCCGCGCTGAGCAGGACGGGCTCCTTTATTACCAAAGGTATGGACATTGGCAGGATGGCTACAAGGCGTATTCATTCTGTAAGCCTTCCCCAGAGAAGCCTCTGGGGTTTCTCCCTGGCCAGTTCCACAATCCAGTGGTAGTTGAGTCACTTGGGAGACCTGTCCGGGAAGACCTATCCTAGACCCCAGGATGAGGCTGGCCTCAGAGAAACCACGTCACTAGCCAGCCGGGACCCACCCAGAATGTCTTTCCAGCGCTGATTATCTGGCCAAGAGTCCACATTGGTCGCCCTTTATCCTCATGATGCTATCGAAGGTGTTTCGGGAAGGTCTGATAAAATGTAGTCTGGCAGGTTTTTTTTGAAAATTATTTACCAGGTTTGTAGAATCCAAGGATTTAAAGTGTAACCTATCTTGAGAGTCAGAGTGTAGGTTTCAGTGACTCAAACGAATTAAAATAGCAATGTTTTAAACATTGTGGATTAGTACATTTGGTAAATAATTTGCCACTTGCAGTTTTTAATAGCAGGATAGGGATTGGTATGCACGCTGTATTGATGACAGTTTTGTTCGAAATTTCCCAGTTTGGTAATTCCAATTATATTTTCGTGAAAGGGTTATATTTTATGTTATGTTATAGTTTATGTTTATAAGATACGTTCTATTTTCTATACCTTACCTATTTACATGATCTGTTTTATATTTAAATGAAAGATTTATATTTTAGTTTGTATTTTATGTTCCATGTTATATTTTAGAGAAAGCTTTTTATAATAGTAGTAAAAGTTACACTCCTTCACCTCATTGTGTAAGGTATGACCCAAGAAGCAGTATTTTCTTATTTATGTGCTTTTGCTCTTAGAAGTTTAGTTTTAAAATTTGGCGGTGTAATTAGAAAGTCAGATGAGCAGATTACATTGACTTGGAATTTTTGAGGGGCAAAGGTGAACTGATATCTTTGTTTAGTAAACACATTACAGATGGGGAGAGTGGGTTTTTTTGTTGTTTGTTTGTTTTGTTTTATTTAAGTTTCTGTAAGTATTTCAGCATCCTCCTGAGTTTTAGAAGAATCTAGAAGTCTTGTAAGTCTAGGCAAAGTCATGCTAATGACAATCAGCAACCCATTCGAGCGGTTCCTTGTCTGACCTCCATGAGTCAAATCTTGTTTGTTGTCTTAAGTGCAAGGGTGGGGGGGGACTCTCACCTTGAGGGTGGGGGTGGGAACAGCCTGTGGGGGAGGGGAGCTGTCCCTCCTAGCTCTCCTCCTCTCCTCTGTTTCCCCAGTACAGTCCCTTACCTCTGTCGCCTCCCTTCCCCTCTCCTCCCTGCAGAAAAGAAGGACACAGTGTTGCGGCAGGTACGCCTGGACCCCTGTGACTTGCAGCCTATTTTTGACGACATGCTCCACATTCTGAATCCTGAGGAGCTGCGGGCGATTGAAGAGATTCCTCAGGCTGAGGACAAGCTGGACCGACTGTTTGAGATTATCGGAGTCAAGAGCCAGGAAGCCAGTCAGACCCTCTTGGACTCTGTGTATAGCCATCTTCCCGACCTATTGTAGAACCCGAGGGATACTGCACTCTGGAAATGACTCAATGTAGTGGCAGGGTGGTTTTTCGTTGGTTTTGTTTTTGTTTTTCTAGTTTTTGGGGGGCGTGTGTGTGTGTGTGTGTGTGTGTGTGTAAGAGTATATGGCCAGTGTTTTGAGTTCGTTCTTTCTTTTTTTAACCCTTCTAGGAAGTTAGTTTATAAGCCTTCTCAAGGTGTAACTGTTGAAAAATACCCACCACTAAAGTTTTTTAGGTTCCATATTTTCTCCGTTTTGACTTCTTACGTATTTTCAGAATTGTTCTGTGCACTTTAAATTCGCTTAATGTACCACAAATGCAGTGTGACTTTCCCTGCACACTGGATTGTGAGGCTCTTCTTAAAAGTATAATGGCATCTTGTGAATTCTCTAAGCAGTCTTTCATGTCTCAACATCCACATCTGCTTTTTTTTTAATGATTACTATTTTTATTATTATTTGTAATTTACAAATTTTCCTAAGGGTTGAAGAAATGTAATACCCCGTTGAGTTACTGTAATACAATTAGATTTTGAGTTCTCTTTTTAATATGCCTTGGTGTAGAGTTCATATTCATGGCTGAAACTTGACCACACTGTTGCTGATTGTATGGTTTTTCACTTGAGCACCGTGTAGAATGCTTCATTACTTGTGCTTCTCTTATGCTAATATGCTCTGGGCTGGAGATAGGAAAGCCTCAAGCCATCAGAACTTGCTATTTAAGTGGCTTGACAACTGAGCCACCAAAGAACTTGAACTTCATCTTTTAGGAATTGAGCTGTTCTGGAACATACTACTGCACTTTGGAAAGTCACAACTGAGTGCCAGGGGCACCTTTTTCCATAGGGAATTTGCCCAGCTTTGCTTTAAAAGATGTCTTGTTTTTTTATACACACATAGTCGGTAGGTCCAGTCCGCCTCAAGGCCTTGGTCTTGGTGGGTCTCCTTCATCCTTCAATCACTTTAATTAAAAATGGCTGCAGCTATAAGAACTCTTGTCTGACATATTTACAACTCTGCTCCCATTTATAAACCTGCGCTCTCTCTAATGCTCAGTTGGCAGACTCGAATGCAAAGGTGGCGTAGACTGCCTTTGTGTGGGCGGGGTTTGTGGGTCGTGGTGAGGGACTGATATCAGAAAAATGCCTTCAAGTGTACTAATTTATTAATAAATATTAGGTGTTTGTTACTTGAGTAGTTTGAGTGTATTTACTACTTGCCTTATACATGTGCTGAAGTTATAACTCTTTGATGAGTCTCTTGGAAAAGAATGTGTGTATTCTAAAAATCTCAGCATTTCTGATCTGTAAATCATGCAAATTAACAAAGCTTTGTGTCTGAAAGAGTATCTGGAGATATGTAGAGAAGGATGGCCAAGTGTTAAAGACGACCAAGCATTTCCTGGTCTTTTGAGGGTAAATCTAAGGCTCCTGTTTTGGAGTTCGTCTCTATTTTTAGAAAGGAGGATTTGGAGGTGGAGAGGTGAAAATGATGACCAGGCCCTGGAGTATATTCTTACTCATGTCCATCGAGGAAGTTTACCACTCGTGGGGGTTCTATACCAGTTCACAGGCTTCTGTGTGAAACTTCTTTCTCCCTGACTAACTTTGGGGGGCTTTCTTGGCAATAGGGCAAGGTAAAGTCTTATGTGGATGGGATATATTACATCACATTATAGGTATTGTTTTATATTATACTGTATCTTGTATTTGATCACATAACCGCCTTAGCCTGGGAACCCTGGCTCTATAGAATTCCAATGGCCAGGACCTCAGCAATTTTAAGTTCCTCTTTCAGTGGGAAAGTAGAAGTAGATGGCCTGTCTGAACACTTGGACTCCTATGTCAGTGACATTAAAGGGGTTTTCTGCTTTCATCCACGTCCACGTGGCTGGTTTCTAGAGAACCATTCTGGCATTTGGGTTATGGTTCTCAGGCCAGGTTTCCCTTCCTCTTTTGTCAACAGAAGACAGAAACTCTTCCCAAACGAAAAGCAAACTAGAATGGGTCAGAGATAGTAAGGGAGGAGACAGAGTGTGTTTTTCAGAGGATTTCATGACAGCCACTTCTTTTTTGGGCGTTGAAAACATGAATCAATGTTGTGGTTATTAAGTTTGTAAGTTATTCATAGCTTGGGGATTATGATTTTCTTAACCATTTATGCAGCTTTATACTTTACAAAGTGTTTTTTACATTGTCTTGTTGAAACTTCATAACTATCTTACAGGTACTATTTTTGTACCCATTCTGTAGATGAAAAATAGGCTTATAAAGGCTAAGGTGCTTGCTTAAGGCTCTACAACAGAGTTGTAGAGATCAGACTTGAATCTGAATCCAAGGCTCTTTACTCAGGACTGATAACGAGAACTACTTTGTCAGGCTGAACCAGTGGACCCAGAGATCACAGTGATGAAATTTATTTGGCTTATAAGGAAAGCCTGATAAATTAAATTCAATAAATAATTATGAACTTATAGGAATGGGGTAGCATCTTTTGATGATCCAAGGGAAAGGGACGTAGAAGTTGTGGTTAAACAGAAGTTTCATATAGAATTAACATAATATAGAGCTTACCCCCTCCAAAAAAGCAACCCCAAAGTGCATTATTAAAAAAAAATATATATATATATATATATATATAATGTTTGGGTCAGAGTTTATGAGAGTCTGATTTATATATTTTGTGGCTCACTTTGGAGGTTTTCTCAGGTTTGAGCTGCCTGACTTTGAGGGCTATGCTGAACTAGAAGGTTTCCAATGTGGGGGTTGGAGGGATAACCAGAAGAGTAAGAAACAGAATCAGGAGCAATTGTTGAGAAATCTAAACCTGATGACAAAGATCATTTGGGTGGGAGAAAGACTATCTTCAGTTATTTGCAGGGCTAAGGCAGAGACAATTTCTTTTTTTTTTAGAGAGTAATACTGTTTCCTCTATAGGCCAATTGAGGTTAAATGTAGAGGAGCTTTTAACCATTTAGATCAGGCTGCTTTTCAAAGGAGAAAATGACTCCTACTCTGGGGAAAAGCTGGACATGCTTCAGTGGTTCTCAACCTTGCATGTAAATAACCACCTGGGAATGAGCAGTCCTATAAAGGCAGGTTCCCAGAGAGTTCGATTCAGAAGGTTTGTGGTGAAGCAGAGAACCAGCATCTCACACCATTTTTTCTGGAAACTCATGTTGGGCTAAGTGCTTGAGATCCTTGCCACTGTGGACTGCCACAGCACTTGGGAGCTTGTTAATGCATAACACTTTGCTATGCTCCTTAAACTTTAATGAGCAAATGAAACACTTGGGGATCTTGTTAAAATGCAGATTCTGTTTCAGTTGTTAGGGGGTGGGTACTTAGGTGACGTGGATGTTAGTGGTCTCTAGATCACACTGAGGAGCCCATGACTGTGCCTCGGTTTCATGCAGAATAGTGCCAACATGGGAAAAGACTACACGAATTCCCAATGAGAGAAGTAAACAATTTCTGACAATCTGAGGAGATTTCCAGAGTCAGGTAGTCCTGGACTGGTCAAGATCTACAGCAGTGGTTCTTGATCCTGGTTGCACATTGAGATCAGCAGGGGAGCTTTGGGAAATCCGATGCCCAGGCTAAACTTCATACCACTTATGCCAGAATGTAAGCGCCTGGGACCCAGGTATGAGCATTTTTTTAAAGCTCCCCAGGAGATGCCAATGTGTAGTCAGCTTGGACAGCCACTGATTTGAGAGTTTGTGAAGAGAGTGCTTCTCAATCCTCACCCCAGATCTGATGGATAAATCTTAACAGGGAGTTAACCTGGAAATCTGCAATTGTGATTTTGCTATACATAGTCCCACTCAACTCTGCAGACTTGCTTTAGAACCCATAACCCTACTGTAAAATTCTATATAACTGTTAAGAATTGATACACTACCAAGCATGGATGGGGCAACATCTTAAAGCTTCATTGCACTGATGAATAATTGATTGATGCAACTGATCAATTGTTCATGGCTTTGAGCATTATGTATAAGGTATGATTAACCAAGAACGTTTGGGATGTGATGTTATTCTGATTTGTGTTTCTATATATATTGGATTGAAGGTTTGCCAATTTTCAAAAATAAAGTAAGATCTGATGAGTCATAAACTGCACTGACTATGTCATAGAATCTCAGACTGTTGTAGCCCCTGGGCTCTGGGACCATAGATCTCATTGTACAGTCCTGTAGATGCATCAGGCACCTCTCTTAAACTTCGATTTGAGCAATGGAGATGTGATCCATCTCTTGTTAGCAAAATTGTGGCCCTTACCTTTGTAAGGAAACTTGGACACTGTGTAGAAGTCGTGTGGTTTTCAGGTGGGAAGTTAGGTTCATTTCTGCTACGTTATGGTAGAGTCCAGTTACCCTAGTCCCTGCCAGCACTCTTTCACTATTCCAAGATGCTTATTTTGCTTCTTTTCTTGAAAGGAAGTAGAACATGAAGTTAATGATTTGAACAAGAATTATTTGCATTAGAAATCCAAAACGGTTTTTACTCTAGTTGACTTCAAGTAGCTGAATATGTGAAGCATGTTGGATGCCACCGTCTTTATCATTTCCAAAATACAGATATTCATAAAATACCTTACAAGGATATATTAAAAACATGGCAGCGGATACCTCCAGGGAGAGGAACCAGCCGTCCAGGAGACAGGAAGAGGAAAGGAAGGACAGGTTCTTTTCATGATTTGTTCTTTGCAGCCTTTTTTTTAAAGATTTTATTTATTTGACAGAGAGAGACACAGCGAGAGAGGGAACACAAGCAGGGGGAGGGGCAGAGGGAGAAGCAGGCTTCCCGCAGAGCAGGGAGCCCGCTGCGGGGCTCGATCCCAGGACCCTGGGACCATGACCTGAGCTGAAGGTAGACGCTTAACAACTGAGCCACCCAGGTGCCCCTCTTTGCAGCCTTTTGAGGTTTGCACCATGTGCATATGTTGTGGAATTTAAAAAATTATAAATAAAAATTATTTTTAGAACACTTCTGAGGCATCCAGGGAATGTATGCTCATGAAGACCAAGGTAAGAGTCACATGAACCAGACTTAAAATGTCAGCAATAGTTTTGTAAGGAGCATTTTGGTAAAATCTGCAAAGGGAGATGGCATCCTGCTCTGCTCACCACCAACCCCAACCTCTGTGATTTTAGATTCTTTTCCTGGACTTGGCTCCCAAACAGACCTAATTAATGCAAAATTGAAATGGAGAGACTTCAGACTTAGAAATTTAGAGACGTGGAACATCGTAGCAATTTTCTGGCCAATCTTTTTATATTTCTCAATATAAGAATCACTTGTAATTAATAGCTTTAAGAGGAAAGAGGTCAAATATTTCTTTTTTTTTTTTTTTAAAGATTTTATTTATTTATTCATGAGAGACAGAGAGAGAGAGAGAGGCAGAGGCAGAGGGAGAAGCAGGGTCCCGCGGAGCAGGGTGCCCAATGCGGGACTTGATCCCAGGACGCTGGGATCATGACCTGAGCCGAAGGCAGACGCTTAACCGACTGAGCCACCCAGGCGTCCAAGGTCAAATATTTCTTAAGAGTCTTTGGATGGTTCTTCATCTCTCCAGAGGAAGTACTTCTGCACCAGCTTCATCTTGTTTTCACTCACCAATTGCTGTATCCATAGTAGGACGCCAAACTGGAAATCTCATGAGGGAGATGGACGAGGCAAAAGGTAGCTCATTTCCAATAGTCCTATGACAATTGTTTCTCATTGTCTTTAGAAATTAGATGGTTGATTTCACACTAGAGTTTGGCTCGTTTTGTTCAAATATAGGGTACCCACCAACAGAAATGTTCATTTTATCACTCATCCATCCACGAAACATTTGAGCACCCACCGTGGGTCAGGCGCTATGCCAGAAGCTAAGAATACAAAGAAGAATTCCATACAAGACAGTAGCTACCATTGATACCAGGGCATTTGTCTGTTCACTGCTGTGTCCTTGGCATCTAGAACAGTGCCTGGAACATGGTAGGTGCTCTGTTACTCTATGTTGAATAAATGAAAGCATGCAGGCCCGGAGCTCAAGTTCACATCCGAGAAGAGAAACAGACATATGGACATTATAATCCAATGTATCTAAATGAAATGATAGAAATACAAAGAGGGTATTAGGAGAGTTAGAAACCGAATATGAATATGAATTAAGGGAAAAGATCACAAAGGTTTTCAGGGGAAGTCTTCTTTTTTTTTTTTTTTAAGATTTTGACAGAGAGAGCACAAGCAGGGGGGACAGCAGAGGGAGAGGGGGAAACAGCAGTGGGAGAGGGAGAAGCAGGCTCCCTGCTCAGCAGGGAGCCTGTTGCGGGGCTCAGTCGCAGGACCCTGGGATCATGACCTAAGCAGAAGGCAGCCGCTTAACCGACTGAGCCACCCAGGCGCTCCAGCAGTCTTCCTTCTTATTAATTTCAAAGCAAACTGTGCCAAAAACAAAGGGCTGACAGTTGCAGTTTTATATATTTCAAAGCTTTGGGGAATGAGATAGTTTGAAAAGGGGAAAAAATCCAGAAGGAAAACCTAGGTGTTGCAGACATTATTATGCAAACAAAGAGTTCATATTGTTTCTACATTTCTACATTCTACATTGATCATGAGACATGAGGCTAGTCTTGTGACTGCTTTGCATGTATCACCTATTCATTCAGAGGTCAGAACTTATGTGTCCCTTCATGGGACTCCTCCTATAGAGTATCCAAAGCACTTAGTATAATTCACTCTAATCTTAACCTGGATCTTATGATGTGGGACTTGTTAGAACTTCTCTTCTGCTGATGGGCAAACTGATGAACAGATAGATTGTGACTACCCCCACGTCACACAGCTAGTAAGTGGTGGAAACAGGAAGGCTATTGTAGAACTGCATGAGCCAGGCATGGTCCTAACTGACAAAGAAGGTAGACTGGATGCCTGTCCTTCTAGAGCTTCTCATCTGGACTCAACCAAAGTCGAATTGCTTTTTTTTTTTTTTTTTTACTTTGAAATAATTTAAAATACACAAGAAGTTCCAAAGTAATATAGGGAGTTCCTATCTACCCTTTGCCTACCTTCCCCAGGATAACATCTTTAATAGCCATAGTATTACCCAAACCAGGAAACTGGCATTCAAACAATTTTATTAACTAAGTTATAGATCTTACTTGGTTCACACCAGTGTTACATGCACTTTGTTTTTTGTTTTGTTTTTGTTTTTGTTTTTTGTTGTGAATACAGTACTATGCAATTTTATCACATATGTGGATTCATGAAACCACTACCATAATCAGAATACAGAACTGCTTTTTTTTTTAAGATTTTATTTATTTATTTGAGAAAGAGAGAGAGAGAGAGTGCACGTGTGAGAAGGTGAGGGGCTGAGGGAGAGAGAGAATCTCAAGCAGACTCCCTGCCAAGTGTAGAACCTGTCCCAGGGCTGGATCTCACAATACCGAGATCACGACCTGAGCCAAAACCAAGAGTCGGAATCTCAACCAACTGAGCCCCCAGGTGCCCCAGGAACTGCTTTATCACAACAAAGAAAATCCCTCCTGCTGCCTCTTTGTAATGATACCTTCCCCTCTACCCTAAGCCCTGACCACTGTTTTCCATCATGAGTTTGTCATTTAGAAAGTGTTATATAAATGGAATCATGCAGGATGTAATCTGAGATCCGCTCATTTTCACAGCATAATTCCCTTGCCATCTAACCAAATTGTTAAATACGTGAACACTTTGTTCCTTTTCATTGCTGAGTAGTATTCCATGGTAGGGATGTACCACAGTGCATATAACCATTCATGCATTGGAAAACATTTGGACTGTTTCCGTTTTTTGGCTATTACCAGTAAAGCTGCTTAGCACCCAATGGTATACAGGCTTTACGTGGAAACAAATTTCATTTCCTTAGGATAGATACTCAGGTGTAGGATTGTTAGATAAAATGCTAAGTGTATTTTTAACTTGATTAGTAAACCGACCAACTGTTTTCACAGTGGTGGGACCATTGTGTATTCCCAGAATGATACATAAGAGATCCAATAGCTCTGGATCCTTGTGAGTCCTCAGTATTTTCAGTATTTTTATTGTAGTCATTCTAGTATGTGTGTAGTAGTACAAACCTCAATTTATAGTTATGGAAATATGCAAATGAGTAAGAATTTAAAATGAAAAAGTGCTACCTTTCAGACGCTCACTTCTATTTAATTGCCATAATTTCATTCTTTTTAAAATTTCATTTATTGGATGCTGAAACATGAGATCGACCCTCATGACAAAATTTTAAGTGTACAATACAGTGTCATTTACCACAGGTACAAAGTATACAGTAGATCTCTAGAACTTATTCATTTTGCTTAATTAAAAGTTATGCCTCTTGATTAGTAACTCCCAATTTTCTCCCTACTCCCAGTCCCTGGCAACCACTATTCTGCTCTCTGATTGTATGAATTTGGGTATTTTTATGCTTCACATAAATGAAATCATACAATGTCTTTCTGTGACTAGCTTATTTCACTTACGCATGAACTCAAGGTTCATCCATGTTGTCAGACATTGCAGAATTTCCTCCTTTCTTAAAGTCTAAATAATATTCCATTGTATGTATATACCAGATTTTCCTGATCCATTCATCTCTTGATGGAATTTAGTCTGTTTCCATATCTTGGCTATTGTGAATAGGGCTGCAATGAGTACAAAGGTGCTAGTATCTCTTTGAGATCCTGATTTCAATTATTTTGGAAAAATTCCCAGAGGTGAGATTGCTGGATCATATTAGTCATTCTATTTTTTATTTTTTGAGGACTATCCATACTGTTTTCCCTAAGGGCTATAACCAATTTACAGCCTTAGTAATACTATACAAAAATTCCCTTCTCTCCACATCCTTACCAACACGTTATCTTTTGCCTTTTTTTTAAATTGAGGTATAATTGACATACAACATTGTGTTAGTTCGTGTACGACATAATGATTTGATATTTGTATATATTGCAAACTGATCACCACAATAAGTCTAGTTAATATTTATCTCTTTTGACTTTTTGATAATACCCATCCTAACAGGTTTGAGGGAGCATCTCACTGTGGTTTTGATTTGCATTTCTCTGATGATGGGTGACATTGAGCATCTTTTTATATACCTCTTGGCCATTTGTATGTCTTCTTTGGAGAAATGTCTATTCATGTCTTTAGCCCATTTTAGGGTTATTTTTTACTACCAAGTTGTAGGAGTTCTTTATATATTTTGGAAGTTAACTCCTAATTAGATAAATTTCCTCCCATCCCATTTACTTCCTTTGCACTGTTGACTGTTTGCTTTGTTGTGCAGAAACTTTTTAGTTTGATGTAGTTCCATTTTTTCTTTTTAAGAGAGAGAGCAAGCATGAGCAGGGAGAAGGGCAGAGGGAGAGGAAGAGAGAGAATCCTAAGCAGGCTCCACGCCCAATGAAGAGCCCTAAACGGGGCTCAGTTTCACGACCCTGAGATCATGACCCAAACCAAAATCAAGAGTCAGTCGCTTAACCAGCTGTACCACCCGGGAGCCCCTACTTGCCTATTTTTGCTTTTGTTATTTGTGCGTTTCGTGTCCTACCCATGAAATCATTGCCAAGACCAATGTCAAGTTTTCCCCTGTGTTTTCTTCTAGGAGTTCTACAGTTTCAAGTCATATGCTTATGTCTTACTCCATTTTGAATTCGGTTTTGTGAATGGTGTAAGATAAGGGTCCAGTTTTATTCTAATTTTTAGGGAAGTCTTGACTCCCCCGCTCCATTTACATTACTTCTGGGAGAAATTTGTTCAGGTGACCCCAGGTCAGTGTCAAAGAATGGAGCTTAAGTCTGGTCACATGTTTAGAGTGTTCCACAGAAAAAAACCTCTATAGGCCAATAAATTTGGAAAAAGCTATATACTCTGCTTCTCTCCTCCCACCCCTTGAATATTACAATGCCCATTAGTAGCATTTAGGGAGCCTAAAAGTCTTGTAATGAAGTAACCTGTTTAACATTGTTTAACACAGCATTTTCCAAATTCACATGACCATGAAATACACACACATATAAATGCTTTTTAGTGAATTCATTTGCTTGTTCTACAAATGCCTATTGGCTCATAGAATAGTAATTTTCTACAGAGCAGAGTCTAGAGGATGCTGCGATAGATCGTAACATTGTGGCATATAGAAAGAACAGTGCTTTAGGGTCAGAAGATCTGGGCCCACTGTTGCTGTTGGTTAAGGCTGGGAAGGTCTGAGCCCACGTGAGCCAGCTGTCAGAGTAAGGCAATAACCTGGTGGCTGAAGAGGCCCCGAGAGTTCCAGGGAAGCAAGAGGCATAAAAACGGTCACTGTTACCATGGTCAGGTCAAGCTCTGGGTCAAAGACCAGCATTCGGACGTGCAAGCAAAATAATCGATACCAGGCAAAGCCAACTAGAAAGTGATAATGTGGTGCTGATAACCGAGTCAAGGCTTTGACAGAACCAGAGATTTTGCCTTCACTTTGGTCAGAAGCCAAGTCCAGGATCCTAAGTGGGACCTCTGGCCTGGAGCGGCTGGGACAGACTTGGGATCTGTGGGGTTCTGAGCCCAAGCTGAGATGTCAAGTCAGGCCTGAAGGTCCACATGGGAGCCCATCTGGGAGATATATGGCGGCATGGTTCTAGATAGGATGTGTCCCAGGCATCTAGAAGTCAGAGGTCACAAGGACAATTTTCAAGGCTTTATGGTTTAAAATCCAGTGGTGGCTTTGAGCAGGAGGAGGGTGGGAGATCAGCCAAGGCCAGGAGAGCAGGGCATTAGTATTTAGAAGGCGAGCAGCATGTGTCAGGTTGGCAGTCCCTCAAAGATGGGAAATAGGGATGAAATCCGCACTAGTGATGGTCTGAGAGTGGAGGATTAAAGAGGCTTTTAGTCTCCAAGTACCCCCACATAGCCCTTCTTCTCTAAGACTAGATCTATCCCTGGGGGATACAATTGAGCTTAAAGATGAGGGTGAGAGGTGGGTGAACAGAAGCCCAGCAAGACAACACAGCCAGGGCATTGAAAACCATGGGCCACAAATGAGGAAAATAGGCAAGTTGAGCCCCTGACTCAAATGGGGGACAAGTGAGTGGAAGTGAAGTCATGTCTGGATGCAGGGGACCTGGCATTGCCCTGGAACAAGGTTCTTAAATCTCATAAAGTATGAAACTAGATCTCAACATGGTCCAACTCTCCCCTCCATCATTCCAAATGGTCACTGACTCATCTGCCTGAAGTTTGGTTAACTTTATTTTAGAAGAAAATGATTATAAATGTAGTAGCCTCAGATATCTGCAGCCCAAGGACAGGGGGTTATGTAAATGGAAGGAGCATTAGAGGTCACTTAATCACACTTCTCACTCCAGAACTCTCTATCGCATACTTCACTGCAATTCAAATTCATGACCCCTGAAACTTACAAACATCCCTCCAAGCCCTTGAGCTCTGAAACCAGTCAAGTGCAACCGCTCAAGTGCAAAGTGTGGGATTTTCAACTGCCGAGCAAACTGGGGCAGTGATGATAGCCTGAATAGATAATTCCATGGCAATGATTATCTACACGCTACAATTCAGCTGCCAAATGGCAACTCTGGATTTCATTCTGAGATCTACGAATCTTGCTCAAAGTCTCAGCTACGTGAGAAAATAGCTCGTGCTGTGAAGTGAATATTTCCAAATATATTTCCACAGGTGCAATTGCAGATACAGTGAACCTAATAACAAGCGCAGTAAAAACAATTTATCTACATTACCACACTTTCATTCCAATTAGCAGTTGTTTTGTTGCACCAAGTGAAACAAACATATGAAAATAATAAGGTCTGGTCTGGCTTTCTGTTTTGAAAACACTTTCAGAGAAAACAAATGTTTGCAAACTAAATAAATGTGCATGCTTGAATAATGTGCCTAGTCTGGCACGTAGGTTCTATATCAAGGAAGCATCTTCGGGGGAGGCATCAGTGTTTAGTAAACTATCCAAGAGATATGCTAGTCCCAGGAGGCCATGTTCTCACAGGAGATGTTGCAGAAGGTGAAAAGTGCCATGGTGAATCCAGGAGCTTAAAGAGTGCGTCGTGCCTGTGTCTCCATCCTGTTAGGACTCCTCTCTCCCACCAGCCCAACTCCAACCAGCTCCCATCCCGATCCAATCAGTACTGTCCCCCAAGGACTGGACTGTGCATAATTTTACATTTTCAACCCCCATTCTTCTCCCTTCTTTATCCACTCAAATTTATTGGTCCAGCCCAATGATATATTTTGCAGTCCCCCACATTGGCCCCAAATTTCCTTCATAGACCCTTGTCAGGGCTGCTTCCTCTGCCTAGAATGCCCTCCCTGCACCCTCAACTGCCTCCGACCTCCCCCTTTGTTGGCTAATTTATCCTTTCCCAGCAAGTTAAATATTTTAAATAATAATTTTAATAATTTAAATTTAAATAATTCTAGTTAAATAATTCGTCCTGTTACCTCTCAGCCTCCAGTGGTCTGCTAGCTGTTCCCACCTTATTTTTGTCGGCTGTATGGCAAGAGCTGTGTCCAGTAAATTCCATTTGATGGAATTAATAAGAGGAAGTTTAGGAGTCATTAGGAGGTTAGGAGGAAGACCGAACATTAAGAAGAAAAGGAGGTAGGTAGGCCAGATGTCATATGGACCACCAGAACCGACAACGTTAAATTCAGTGAGAAGAAAATGTAGCTCTTGCTAGCAGGTGTTTCCAATTCAATTGCAGTTGGTGAGGCAAACCCAAGTGAGACTATTTAAGCTACAAATTACAGGGCAGCCTATATAACAACAATGATAAAGAATAAATGGAATAAATTAAAATGGCACGGAATTAGTCACTTTCTGCCCTTCCTGGCAACTGGGTGTCTTGCTTTCCTCTTTGCCATGCCCCATTCCTTGTTTCAGGAAAAGTAAAATTCACTGTAAAAGTATGTGTCCCAGGTGCCTGGGTGGCTCAGTCGGTTAAGTGTCTGCCTTCAGCTCAGGTCATGACCCTGGGATCGAGTCCCTCATCGGGCTCTCTGCTCAGTGGGGAGTCTGCTTCTGTTTGTCACTCCCCCTGTTTGTGCTCTCTCTCCCTCTCTCCCTGGCAAATAAATAAATAAAATCTTTTTTTAAAAAAAGTATGTGTCCCTTCTCCCTTTTGTCTCTCTTAAAAATATTCTCATGAAATGGTATGGTATTTGGGATTTCTTTCAAAATAATTTGGGTTTGGGCAGGGAGAGAGTGGGACATACATGAAACATGCCTGGCTATGAGTTGATTATTCTCGAAGCTGGGTGACAGGTACACTGGGGCTTATGAAGCTTTTCTAGATTTGTGTAAATTATTCATAATAAAAAATTCAAAATAAATCCTCATCAGGAACCATGAGTTCTACTCTAGTTAAATAATTCAGCAGGCTACATTAAATACTAATTGGATGTTTATACATGACTTCAACAAAATCTCAAGCACATGAGAAATGTGTCAGATATGTGATGAGGTATAAGACACTTACTGTGATAAATGCAAATGTCCCTATGTTTTCTGCTTCCTCTTCAAGCTGAATCCTGGCTTTCCCGGACTCTCGGTTCGGGGATGATTTTGGAGGAGATGGCAAGGGTTATCAGTGGCCTCATAGCTGAGAAATGGGCATAGTTTTCTCCTGTCATTGGGTGCCACTGAGGGCCTCTTATGTAGTAAATATCCACAAAATATGGGGACGCTTACCACCGCCATGCTATATCTCTTATGTGGTTTCATTCATCTACTATTCTTAGATAAGAAAGTTAAGACACAGAGAGGTTAAGTAACTTGTCCAATGTCACGCTGAAAGTAAGGGGCAGATAGACGAATTGAACTTTAAGGTGTTGGACCCCCAAAGTCAATTCATCCAATCACTAAGAAATGCCTAGGTCAGCCTTCCATCCTTACATGGGCTGATTTCCATATCTACTTAATTTGGTCTCATGCCTTCCCACTCTCAAATACCAGCTTTAGGGAAAACTTTCTCACTCCCTTTCCCCTGCTTTAGAAGATAATTCTCTCTCTCTCTCTCTCTCTATCTCTGTCATATACCTGATGCCTGGATTGCCTTAGGCTAAATATGACTACTCTAGCCCTCGGATAAAATTTTTCCCTACAGCTAAATTATTTTTGGTTCTAGGGTCTTTGAAATTGCATTATAAGATGTGGTGTTATGACGGCAAAGGACAAAGAGAAGGAATGAGGTGTCAGCTGCTACCTTACGATGCCCCTTCTTCTTTAAAGAGAGAGCTCCTTGAGGAGGTAGAGGAGGCTAATAACAGCCAACATTTAGTGACCACTCAACAGATTCTAATGCCCAGCCCTTTACAGCATTTATAGCTCTTAGAACAACCCAGTGGGGTAGGCACAATGCTCTCCATTTTACAAGCGAGGGGCTGAGGCTGGTAGAAGTAAGCACTTGCCTCAGGTCACGCAGCTAGTGGGCAGCAGAGGAGGGATTTGCCCCGTGGCTGATGGGTACCTTTGTGCAGGTCGTTCTGATGGGCACACAGGTGCCGTGCAGATTAGTGGAAGCCCTGTGTGAACCCGGGCCCAGCCGACTTGGCATTTGGAGCTTCGAGTCTTGATCCCCCCAGGAATAAGCCTGAACTTTCTACAGAGATTTGACATTGCCTGGGGTACACTGGATTTTGCAAGGACATTTTGAGAAGGGAGAGATCAATGCTGACTGGTAAAGAAGAAGCATTCCTGGAGGAAGTAAGCCTAAGCCACACGTTGATGGATAGGCAGATCATTTCTAGACAGGGGGAGAAGACAGGATTTCCCTAGGTAAGAGAGGAGGGAAAGAGGCAAGAGAGAAATGCACACAGAGAGCCTGGGGAGGAGTAAAGGGCATGCAGGTGATGGGGGGTGCCAAGGATGGGGAGGGAGGGAGGGCCAGACTGGGGTAGAGCAGTTTAGACTTGAAGCAGGATGCAGTATGGAGCCAGGGGAGTGCTCTGATCCAGGGAGGGGTGAGATGAAAGCATTTTCAGGAGGATTAGGTTGGCTGAGGCACAAGATGACTTGGTCTTGGGCAGGTTCAGTCCGAGGGTTGACAAGAAGTCACGAAGGAACTGCCCTATTCTGAGGTCCAGCCCAGCTTTGGTCTCCCAGTTGTGGTAATGGCAGTCTTCATAAGAAGGCTGGAATGATGTAAGGGACCTCCCTGTGTGTCTCTGGGTCTCGTTCATCCTCCCACCAGCTATCCCTCACCCGACATTTCTAGCTGATGCAGACCAGAGGAGTCAGAGGCTGGGGTTTTCAGAGGCAACTCCCTGAACTTGCCTGCTCTGGCTTCCTCCCTTGCAGAGAGGAGAAAACACATTGCTCAGCTGGACCCGGGGCCTTTGCCGTCACGTGGCCACAGCTGACCTGGCCTTCTCTTTGGCTCACCTCATATCCCCATCTCCTCTTGTGTGGCCCTTTCTCCCACCTGTTCATTCATTGCACTTATTTCATCTTCTCTAACCCTCTGGAGGTTCTGAGGAGAAATTGTGCTTCCAGCCCCAGCGGCAAGGTTTAGAAAGACACGATGTTCTGCCAAGCCTAGGATGGGGACTTAATGAGAGGTGAGTCTCATCACTCCCACTCTCCCTCACTGGCAGTGGTTTATGGGTGACAAAGAAGGCTCCTGGCAGGCATTTGTGCCCCACCCCAAGGCAGGTCGGGAGTGGGTCTGAGTTACAGCTCTTGCTCAGCCCTAGCCTGATCCAAGGTCTGCACCAGCTCAGTGCAGTTCTTCATTGGTGCTATAGGGGGGCTTCAGGATCCCCCGCCTTCAGGATTCCCTGAGCACCTTCCCATTCTCAGTATGTTGGCTGGGTAGAACCCTGGCTCCACCTGGGGCCGGGGCTGCCCAGTGTGGGTACATGAAAGTGACTACCATGTAGTAACCGCTCCTACTAGCAATAGTCATATACATGCTCACACTGACCGACACACGCACAAGCTTTGCTCCCTGTGATTCTGATTCCTCTCTCTGGGAAGGATGAATGTGAATTACACTGGGAGGATTTGTTAAGTGGAGTATTCACAGGGCTCCAGAAGAACAGGAGCCAGTGCGCATGTCAGAAAGAGGAGGTCCGTGACAAGCCTGGACTTGTCGGTTTGGGGCAGTTTCATGGGTAGTGGGAGATGATGCTGGAGAGAGAGGAGGCATCTGTCAAGGACACTGGGGATGAGCTGAGCAGCCTGCCTCTGGAAAGGTGTATGTGTTGCTCTTGAGGTTCTCATGGGACAGTCAGTTGCAGAGACTTGGTTATGAGTCAGCACTGCTAAGAAATCCTAAGACAGCTCATTTCTGAGCATTGACAAGAGGTCAGTTTGCTTTTTCAGCCACTCTCTTGCCTTGGAATGAGGTTGGCTTTCCTTTGTCCCTTCCAGTCACTACAATTGCTTAAAGTGATGCCTCACAGACTCTGAACATGGGTTTCCTGTGGGCAGGACAAATTGCTAGCAATATCAGGGGCGCGTGCATGCGCGGTGTGTGTGTGTGAGACAGAGAGAGACTGATAGATAACACACTGAGGTTGAGAAGGGAGGAAAGAAAAGACAGTGTAGTGTCTTACTGCTAATGGTCGGTAAATGTCAGTGCTTAATAAATGCTGCTGTGTTGAACTCAGGAACACAGCAGAAAAAAGAGCTGTCCTGGGACCGCCATATTCCTTTTCTTGTTTGGTGGACTCTTCCACCAACCAAGTGAGCACCATGCAGTCATGCCCATCGCAACAGAAATGCTGGCAACAGGAGGGAGCAGCTTGGAAGCCAATGTCTTTGGAGATAGTTTTGCTCTTTCTTGTCTTAGGTCCTGTGGTTCTTCCTAGTCTTGGATTAATGAACTTTGCTTCACACCAAGGCTATTGCCAACAGTACCCATAACCCTGGGCCAGCCACTTTCTCAATGCAGGGACCCCTGAGAGTGTGGTTGGCTCCATATTAAACTGTCGCCACTGGGGCGCCTGGGTGGCTCAGTTGGTTAAGCCACTGCCTTCGGCTCAGGTCATGATCCTGGAGTCCCGGGATCGAGTCCCGCATCGGGCTCCCTGCTCGGCGGGGAGTCTGCTTCTCCCTCTGACCCTCCTCCCTCTCATGCTCTCTCTATCTCATTCTCTCTCTCAAATAAATAAACAAAATCTTTAAAAAAAATAAATAAACTGTTGCCACTACTGAAGTCACACAAGGGTCTCCTGAGTTTGGGCCAACACAGCCATGGTCAGTGATGAATGGAAGGTGACATGTGCCATCTTTCCCAAGAGCTGAGCTCTTGTTTCTATTAAACAGGCAACCAATCAATCACATAAGTACTAATTGAATGTCTATGGTGCCACTCAGATTTGGAGGCAGCCTCCTGTCCTTTGATACCTCAGGACTGTTAACTCTGACTTGAGCTTGCACCTGCTCGTGCTCCAGAATCACTTGATTTCTCTTAACTAAATTTGTTTCTTCCTCTAGAAATTGAAAGATATAGCTCTGACTTAAGTATTCATGGAGCAGTAGAGAAATGGGATAGTTACAAACTGGTATCAGAAATTCTTTCAGTTATTGAGTTCTCCAGTCATTTTGGACCGCATGGATATTTTTTCTCTCATTCTAAAGATATGAAACATTTCACACCAAGAGAAAAGAATAGAGAGTGACATTGCAATAACCTGGATATCAACTATCTAGTTTTGTTAGATACTAATATTTTTCCATAGTGGCTCCAGAACTTTGTTTGTCGAAGAAATGGAGCTTTGTACTTAATCCTAATTCTATGATGTGACTTAGGAATGAGTTGGTTATCTCTGTGCTGCTAAATGCAATGAAAGGTTGGGCTTTGAGAGGAAGGGAGGTGACTAAAGTTCCAGATTCTGTTGCAAAAGAATTATAAAATATGCTTAATAGAAATTCTAAAATATTTTTAATGGAGTTTATCAATTGTATTCATCAAACAGAGTGTAAGTGGATTTTAATTTCCCTAAACACTAACATTTTTGAAAGATTTTGCAAGTCTTTCTGTCTATAAGATAACAAATTCACCTATCATTCTAACTATTGTCCTTGCCTTGCACAAATTAGCATATCCGAATGATCATCAGGCACTTAGAATTTAAGAATATGACTTATTCTTTTTTTTTTTTAAGATTTTATTTATTTATTTGAGAGAGAGAGAATGAGAGAGAGCACATGAGAGGGGGGAGGGCCAGAGGGAGAAGCAGACTCCCCACCGAGCAGGGAGCCCGATGCGGGACTCGATCCAGGGACTCCAGGATCATGACCTGAGCCGAAGGCAGTCGCTTAACCAACTGAGCCACCCAGGCGCCCGACTTATTCTTTTGGTTTCAGTCCTTAGAAAGCCAAAAGTTCAATGTCGCTTTTCTATTTTGGCTTGGTTTAACAATTTCCTAGGTTGTTCTTTGAAAAGAGAGAGATGTGTGAATATTAACTCAACCTCATTAATGAATGGCTACTTGAGTACTCTGAGCTGAAAAGTTGAGTGGGTTGTTTCACTTGAATCAGAAAGTTAGAGTATTCATTCATACAGAGAACCAAGCTGATAATGATTTATAGCATTTGGAATATGCAAAACATGTGAATAATAATGGACATACTTTGAGAGATTAAAGATAACCCTAGCAAATCCTAAGATTTTCCATTCTCATTATAGATACTATTAGAACTCACTGTCTCCAAGGACAAAGACCATGTCGTACATAGCATGTTCTTACATCAATGCAAGAGAGAGAACAGTCAGTTGAGTTCAAAATAGATGACAACAGTGCCCAGTGCACTTAGTTGGAAACTATGAGAAGTTCAAAGATGACCAACACACAGCTCTCTCGCCATCAAGTTATATAGTCAGGAAAACAGGTGTGTGCAACTAAATAGACCACAAGTTAGTAAGAAGCAAGTGTTATAACAGATGTACAAGGGAAATTCCATGTGATCAGTGAACACACTTTGCTAATGCAGCAACGATTTATGTGGCAAGTACCGAGTAATCCATTCGAACTGCCAGGAGTGCAGGGAAGCTCAAGATATGCGAGTATTTGATTTGGTCTTGAAAGATAGCCAGCATTTCAGTGGGAAGAGAATTGGGAATAACAACATAGGCAAAGTAGGGAAAGAGGCATGACAGGAGGAAACTGGTACAGAATGAGCAAATGGCATAAAGATGTAGCGAGTTTCAAATTTCCATAAAGATTTGTCTAGAATTCGAGTCTTCAATGCCTTACCTTCCATACATTTCTCTCTCCACTGTGATATGGCCTTGCCTACATCACTTGCTCAAATGGCTCCTGGACAGGTTATTAGTGATTTTTCCACTCTAAATCCAAAGGACACTCTAGTCCTCGTCTGATTTGACTTCTTGGCAACAATGTGGTCTGCTCTTGCCTTTTCACTCATCCCTTGGCTTCTGCAACACCTTGTTTTTCCTCCTTTTCCTCTGATCTCTATTCTCATGTCCCTTTTCTCTGGCCATCCTTTCTTGCTCCAAGTCTTCTTGCATACATTTCCTTCTGTATTAATAACAACCTTCCCCCCATATTATATCTGAATAATTCTTATTTAGCTTCAGTTCTCAGCTCAGTTATTACTTCCCTTAGGAAACCTTCCCTACCTCCCTATTCCCCAAATCTTGTCCCTGTGCACTTAGGAGCAACCAGGTGATTGCTCATAGTACCCAGCTGTCCTCCTAGATTAGTACTTACCACACATTCTTTTCACTGATTGTATCATCTAAATCTAAACACAAGAGTCATGTCCTCCATTAAAGTTCCAACACTTAGGACAGTGTTGGGCTAATATCAAGTGCTTAATAAATATTTCTTGAATGAATAAATGATTTATTCAGGGGCAATCCAGAAATTTGGGCTGGTTAAAATAGGGTGTATATAGGAACAGGTGAGGGGAAACATAGGCTGGGAGAGAATCTTGGACTTTAAACTAAAATGTTTTAACTCCATTTTATAGGCGAAGTACTTGGAAGAGCCCTGAGCCTGAAAATGACATGACCTAGCATTAGCCTAGTAGTCTGTTTTGTTAGCTGGTGTAGTATAACCCATGAGGTGAAGCATACAGCAGAGTCTGGTTGAGCAACTGTAAAAACAGAAGGATAATGATTTATTGACAAGGCATGGTGACCAAAGGTATATTGGGATGATGAAAGAGAGAAAGGCATTGGAAGTAACTCTGAGCATTCTCTTCTACATCACTACCCTTCACTGAGAGCAGGGGTGCAGAGGGAGAGCCAGAAGAAGGATGAGTGAGTTCATTGTTGATATAGTTTGTCAGACCTGGTAGGATATTACGGGACTAATGCAGAGACATTTGGAAATTCCAGCCTATAGTCCAGAGAAATTTTGAACAAGAGATATGGATTGGAGAGACATTTAAAAAGAGGTAATGGTTGAAGCTGTGAAGTTCACCAGAGAGAGAAGACAAAAGGAAAAGAGTTAAGGGCTGCACGTGGGACCTTGAAGAAATCCCACCTTTTTGGTGGAGGGACACAAAGACAGCAAAGAACAAAGGAAGAGTTTTTCAAAAAGGAGAAGGTAGTCACATTCAAATATTGTTGAGATCAGAATCTTCAGAATGTGGAAAAATAACTTGAAAGTTGGTAGATAGCAGAGCAATGATGGAGAGAAGGTGATAATCTGATATGGGTTTTAAAAGAGGAGAGATAGTTGAGCTTAGAATATGAGAAGCAATGCAAAGACGATCCGGAGGCCAGAGGGGGGTAGAAGGCAATGAGAATGTGCCCCCTCATGACTTTGAGGTAAAGGAGAAATGAGGAAAAAAGTAAACTCTACTCAAGAGGGTGAAAAGTCAGGTTAAAGAGAGAGTTAGGTTTTCAGTAATGGAAGGAAGTGGAAGAAGGAGGAAAAGATGAAAGTGTTCAGGGCAAAGGTCCAAAGTGTAAAGGAATTTATTGACAATGGAATGAGAGTTCCTAAGGTTATAGTAGCAAGGTTTAACCAGTCAATAAATTTCCATTGGGTCAAGTCAACCTGACATCATACTGCACCTCATTGGCTATCTACCCAGGTATGTAATAATGGGTCTGTTAACTTTTATCATAGTTAATTACATGTTTCATAAAGATAATATTTAGTCATCAGCATTCCACCTTCCTGATTCTCGTTTTTCTGGAGAACCATCCTCCTATTATTTTCTTTAAATGGACTCATTGTTTTCTTATTCTCATTCTAAACAATAATATCCATGAAATCACTGGTTCATACTTACATTTTTATATACTACAAATGAAATATATAACTTAAAATACAAACTGTTTATACAGGTAGAGCATGGGATCTGGCCCCCGACAACTTGCGTCCAATCTTATCTCCACCACTTACTAGCTGTGGACCTTGGGTGCCTCACTTAACCTTTCTGTGCCTCAGTTTTCTCTTACATAACGTGAGAATGCTGGGTGCTCCAGCCCACTATGATCTTCTCCTCTCAAACTTTTTAGTAGCTCTTTCTATCTTGTTTTCTGTACAACTTAATTTGTCCCTTATTAAAGAACAAAAATTCAATGGAGTAAACTTGAAGATCTAATTGGCTTTATTAAGTGATTCATGAATTGGGCAGCAAGCAGAGGGAACACCTAGGAGTTGTACAAAATGGAAGGTTTTTATAGGTAGGAGGGTAGGGCAAAAAGCTATTACCAAAATAAAATAAAATAAAATAAAATAAAAAATAAAATAAAATAAGGATGTTCTACGCAAGGTCACCTTCTTTTAAGGGGAAAAGCAGGGAACCTGATTAGGTGGATTACCTCATCTTTCTTTCTTTGGAAGGGTCCATATGACAGATGACTATTGGTGCTGATCAGAAAATTCCTGACTGACCAGTTAAGATTACATTCCTTGGGGAGGTTGAAACTGATACTAGGTTAGATATTAAGCCCCAGTCTGGTTACTTGGCCTAAGTGAAGCCATTTGGGGCCCGTGGTTTTCTCTTTAACACCCTGTCATGTACTACTTTCACTCTTTTTCATCCCGAGAAAATTGCTGAGCACTTACTACGTGCCAGTCACTGCAGGGTACCTTCTCCGCATGCGCAGAATGTTTTTGAGCCCTGAACAAGCCTTCTTGCTTGAAGAAACCACAGACTTCGAAAGCAGTACCCTGTGGTCTTTCAGCAATTCAGTCTTTGTTGAATTAAATTTGGGGAACCACGAAGAGCCCCATTTCCAGGTCAAGCTCAAGGCAGATACTGGCTTTAACACAAAGAGGGATGAAACTCTTCTGGAATCTGAGGACTGCCTGGTTGATCAGATAAAATCTTCTGAGACAGAATTAAAAGGGAAGTTTCCAAGGGGATTTCAAAGTTTTTACTATAAGCAGCTGAGGAGCCTGTAACTGAGTCTGAACTTTGCTTTGACTCCTGGCCTTCATGGTTGCCTTTGGATAAACACCAGCCACTTCTCTGACTTATCTCTGAAATACAAAGAGCCTGTTTGTACTTCAGGGTCTTCACTGCCTGAATGTCAGAAAAAAGAAAGTGAAAGTGATGGACACATCTTATAGCACTCAGGACTTGGATTTCAACATATAATGGATTTATTTGTTTTTTAAAAAATTCTGTATATCAGTACTATACACCATAAAGCCAATTTGATACTAATCAACAATACTTAATTATGAACTGGATTTAAACTAAGATCTAACTAAGCATTACTGGACATCGATAACAAACTGTCATTTCATACATGTCATCACATTTAATCATATTAATCTTCACGAAAACTAGTGAGATAGGTATTATTAATCTTGTTCTAGAAATAAAGACACGGAGACTCAAGGTCACTTAGCTAGTATCTTGCTCTAACTGTAACCTGAAGAAAATACTTTTTTAAAAAAAGATACCATTTTCATATAGTGAAACTCAGGTATCATGAACAAAAGCAGAAACATTTACCAAATCATATTTTTGAAGCTATAAATTAAGGGTAGTGGGATGAACTGTCACCTTCTTGAGCCTATGAGTGATTTCTTGTTTTGCTTTTTATCCCTAGATTCCAGTATGAAGAGAAGTTTTAATAAATGTTTGTGGAATGATGTGGGTAAATACTAATGATTTCCTTGGGCCTTGGGTAAATGTATACATTTGCAGGAAAAAATAGAATTCCAGAATTGGAAGGCATCTTCGAGCCATCTGCATCAGTGGTTCTCAAGCTTTAACGTGTAGCTTTAGAACCCTCTGGAGGGTTTGTTAAAACACAGATTGCTGTGCCCCAGCCCCCCAGAGTTTCTGGTTCACAAGGTTTGGGATGGGACTGAAAATGTGTGTTTCTAACAAGTTCCCAGATGAGGCTGATGTTGCTGGTTCAGGGACCACACTTTGAGAATCACTAATCTGCTACAACAGTAACATTTACCAAGGGCTTATTATGTGCCAGGCCACTGTGCTAAGTGCATTAATTACATTATGTCAGTTAATCCTTACAATAAGTCTAAGGATGGTGATGTTATTAGGATCTCCATTTTATTTATAAGAAAAATGAGACACAGAGAAGTTGTCTTTTGTCCAACTTCACTCAGTGGTGGAAGCAGGGTTAGGAACTCAGGGGGTCTGATGCTAGATCTGGCACCATTGACCACATGATGGCATAGGACCTCCCAGAGTGAACAGCTCCTTGCATCAGTCCAGATAAAGACAAGAAGTGCCTCGCTCAAAGTCATGCAATGAATTGAAAGACAAACATGAATGAGGACACAGGCTTCCTAATCCAGCAACTTGTAGACTACCTTCTTTTGACATAGAGCACCAGGAGCAGGCAAGGCCTCTACTCTCTCTTCCAATTTGGATTCCCAAGGCGGTCACCTTCTAATCCATGTTGAGTGGCACAGATGCCCTTACGCTGTTCTGATATTCTAATGGTTTCCCCCACTTACCCACTATTTCATCTGACTCAGGGAGGTGGTGGTTGCTATGTAGGAGAGAGTAGGGGGTGATGGATGCATCCCAAGGCTGGAGGCAAAGCTCCAGAAAGGAAAGGGGTTAATCAAATTGGAGAATGGCTAGAGTGGGTGGAAGGAAACATCGTCATGTGTCTTGGCAAGTCCTCAGTTATATCTCAACCAACACTTAGAAAATCCAACTCTTCGGGACTTTAGGTCACTGTACTTTGACCTCTAAGTCTCCCCGGGATGCTGGGAAGGAAAATTAAGAATGTTTGGTTAGTGGAATATTGGGCCTGGGAGGGCTCATAAATCCTAAAATCGGTCCCCCCGGAGGCTCCATCTATCCTCAGCTGTGCTGTACCCATTGCCCCAGAGTGTGCCCTGTCCTGGGCCAGCTGTTGGACAAATATTTACAAAGAGAGGCAGCACACTGCAGTGGACAGAGCACTGGCCTTGGCCCAAGTCCCTTCTTGCCACTGACACGTTCATGAACTTGAACAGGACTGTTATCTTTCAGAGCTGGCTTCCTGGTTGATAAAAGGGTGTGTCGTAAATAGAGTAATGACGTCCCCCAAACGTCCACATCATAATCCCTGGAACCTGTGAATATGCTACCTTAAATGGCAAAAGGAGATTTTCAGATGTGATTAAGGGTCTTGAGATGGGTGGATTATCCTATGTTATCTAGGTGAACCCAACGTGATCACAAGGGTCCTTATAACTGAAAGAGGGGCAGAGGAGTCCGCACTAGAAGAGATGCGACCACAGAAGCTGAGGTTGGAGTGATAGGGTTGCTGGCTTTGAAACCGGAAGGGGACCACTAGCCTGGGAATGCAGGCAGCCTAGGGAGGCAAACTGGAAAAGACCAGGAACTGTTTCTCACCTCTGAGCCTCCAGAAGACACACAGCCCTGCCGACATCTTGATTTTAGTACCTTAGGACCCATTTCAGACTTCTGACCTACAGACACAGTACAGATACTGCATATATATGTACATAAAATTGTGTTTTAAGCTGCTATGTCTGTGATAATAGCAGTAGGAAACTAATACAAGGAGCAAGTGATGCTTTCCTTGTTTACTTCTTAGGGTTGCTGTGAGAGTCAAATGAAATCATTTATGTGATGCCACTTTAAATATCATAACCCACCATCCAAATACAGGTTTCCCCGCTACCCATAACTGGAACTTTTCCTATGAAATCTTTCATAATATGAAGTGGCCTAAAGGGAAGAAGCACTCACCATTAATTTATATGCAAAATTTTTTGAGAGTTCCCAGAACCCCACAGATACTCTCTCTTAGGTCTTTCTGATACTTTAGGACACATCTTGCTAATGCATGGACAAGATAAATGGAGATCAAGCACAGATGCTCCCAGACACAGTTCGGAGTTGTGTCAGCTGGATGCTGGGATGCTGAGTGTAGTTCCTGGGGAAGAGCTTGACCGGGGCTCCTCTCCCTGCTCGGGTGTGCTGTCTTCCTAACAGCTTGCTGCAAAAACAAATGCTGAATGCTATTTTTGCATTTCTCCTTTTTTAGTAAATGCAAAAATCCTCTTCGGATTTCTTTCAGTTAACAAAAACAAGGACTAATATAGGCAAAGTGGCCGAATGCAAACGTTTGCAAAGTGTGGGGATACCTATATAAGGCCCTGTCATTCTCAGCATTATAGTGATTACTTGAGACAGGAACCATGGTGTGGTGTGCTGGTAAAAATTTAATAACCCGCTCTTGGGACAAAGATTGGGTACTGATTTGTAGCATTTAGCTATTTCCACGGTATAAATACTCCCATGATGGCTGAGTTCAAGCTACAACATGAAGTCACTGAACCAAGAGTTGGGGGAAGATGGACAGATCAGCTCTTACCACTGCAAAGCAACTCCAATACACCACTACAGAAGCTCAAATTTTGCCCCCACCACACACACACACACAAAAAAGCATGGGAAATGCACACTCTCGGGGGCTGGGGGGGCGGGGGCGGTTCTCATACAGGAAGGCCAGAACATTACAGTGAGCTCAGTGGTATCATCAGGGAAATAACCTGTTTTCAGAATCTGCACTGGGTTAGAGTTTGTAATTTTCTAAATGGAAGTATCTCTGCCTTGAATAAGGGAAGATCGAGAGGGAATGTGGTCAAAAGGTAAAAACTTCTAGTTATAAGATAAATAAATCCTGCGGATGCAATGTACAACATAGTGACTGTAGTTAACAATACTGTGTTGGATATTGAAACTTGCTGACAGAATAGATCTTAAGGGTTCTCATCATAAGACAAAAATTTTAACTATGTAAGGTGAGGTATGTTAACTAGACTTCTGGAGGTGATCATTTTGCATTATATAGATTATTAAAAATTCATCAAATCATTATATTGTATGCCTTGGACCAATACTAATGCAGTATTATAAGTCAATTATATCTCAGTAAATCCGGGGGAAAAGAGTGAATAGAATAATCTCAGGAAGAATTCATGTTTGGTTGAAGGAAATTCTTAAATATAAGGTCTGTCTCTACGAGGTCAGGTTCCTACAGAGAAAACAAATTTGGGGACCTGGAAGATGGGTACTCTTGAAATGTGGCTCCTTGCTCAGGGTTGTAGGGAGATTCCATCCAGCAAAGATAAATTAGATATACACTGTGTTCCAGCGCTGGGCTCATGAAAAGGTGTAACAACAATTAGTCATGGTCCCTGTCCTCAAGGAGCTCATAGGCTAGTAAAATCATCACTCAGGTCTCATACATGTGCCATCATCACACGTAGACGTCATCACTTGGGTCTCATATTTATGACATCTCACACTTAGATGTCATCACTTGGGTCTCATACTTACATTTTTTCCGTGATCATGGATCACTGATACTTGTATTTTCAAGTTGGAAATTTGTTTTTAAATTTTATTTTATTATGTTATGTTAATCACCATACATTACCTCATTAGTTTTGATCAAGTTGAAAATTTTAAATATCCAAGTACAGAATTGGATTTGCCTGGATATAAAAGAAACCCAACTGCAGTGGCTTAACCCAACAGGGGATTGTTTTTCATTTAATAAAGAGATGACAGAAAGTTGAAGACAAGGACAGGAGCTCAATGAAACAGCCTCTTTCTTTCTTCCTCCTCTCCCATGTGTAGTAGCTTCATGGTCCAAGGTATCTACACCTCATCTAGCCATTTCACCTGGCTTTCAGGCCAGAGATGGGGGGATCCAAGAGAAGTGAAAGAAAAGACATCTGCCAACCATCTGACCCTTTCTATCAGGAAAACAATAGTTTCCCTTAAATCCTTATTCAGTGAACTTTTGTTTACATCTTATTGGCCAGAACTGGGTTCTGTTGTATGGGTGGTTTACCCATAGCTGCAAGGGAGTCTGGGGAGATGACTACTTTTTAACTGGGAATATTGCTACCTGAACAAAACTTGGGTTCTGTGACTAAAGGAAGAGGATGAGATAGTCAAAGCAAGTGGAAAAATCCATCACCTAGTCAGTCTCATTTAAGAAATAGCTGTATAATTATGTCCTGATGGGCCAGCTGGGCTAACACATGTTAAAATACAAAACAGAAATTAAAACCTTAAATGCATAGCTATAAAGAATTTATATAGCAGATGTAGGAAACTGGACTGTCACTACCAGGGGTTTTCTGGATTGCTTTGTGGGGATGTAGAATTTGCTGAGTTCCCTTCCCGGGCCACAGGGATAGCCCAGGCTTCAGATGAGAGATGATTTCCAAGGGCATGTGGCAGGAACTGGCTCTGAGATGTAGGATCAGAAAGCAGGAATTAAAAAGTTTTTTTTTAATTGAGGTATAATTATATACACTAAATTGCATAGATCTTAAATGTACTGTTTGATGAGTTTTAACAAATGTATACCCTCTGAAACCAATACCCCAAATAAGACCTGACTATTTTCATCACCCCAGAAAATCCCTCATGCCCTTTCTAGTCAACCTTTTCTCCACCCAGGTATAATAATATTCTGATTTGTGTCCCCATAAATTAGTTTTGCTAAATATGTGTCTTTGAGCCACATTCAGAGTGGTCAGGTAAAAACTTTTTTTTTTTTTTTAAGAGAGGGGAGGAGGGGCAGAGGGAGAGGGAGAGGGAGAATTTTTAAGCAGACCCAGTGCTGAGGGTAGAGGCCAATACAGGGCTCCATCTCACCACCCTGAGATTATGACCTGAGCCGAAACCAAGAGTCGGACCCTTAACTGACTGAGCCACCCAGGCGCCCCCAGGGAAAAACATTTTAAGGGAGTTTAACATCAGTATTAAAGAAGAAACTTGCCCACTTTTCAAAGATACACTCCATGGCACATAGCAGACACTGGCAAACAGTTTCTTGGATTACGTTGCTAACCTATACTGTGCTTTCTCTGGCCAGGTGGGGTTTCATTCAACACCCTGCCTACAAGGAGCCAATTTCCTAAAGGGCTTCCCCCCCGCCCCCCAGCCCCCACCCCGGGAACATCATGCACGAAGCTCTGTGATATTGAGATCACGGGCATAGTTACTAATGAGACAATTTCCTAACTCCCTGCACGGCTTCATATGGATGAATAACCAGGCAAATGCCTGTGTGGCAGGAGGGTTTGCCCTTCAGGATGAGAAACTCTGTGAACATGCAGCCCCGAGAGCCCGGGTACCCTTAAGGTGTCATTGGTCACAAGCACTGTGACTTTTGTCCACTTTCCCTGTCCTGGGCCCTCCCTCCACCAACACCTTCTCACCCAACTCCCCTCTCCGCAGGACACATTTTTGCAACCAAGATAAGGTTAGAATGATTGTTGCTGTGACCCAGCTCTTCCTCAGGAAGGCATTTTCCGAGGCAGCACAATCATGCATGAGCTTGTGAAACTGCGTTTCTCTCTTTCTCTGACTTTACAGTGGAGAGGCACACCTTTGTAGCTTTTTTTGGTAAAAACCGGCACAAAATGGATGCAGTGCTTGGAACACCGATACCTAGCTGAAGTCAAATGCATCTTCGGCCAATAAAATGCCACGGACCTCTTCGGTCCCCAGCCACACTAAGTTATACGTGCGGCTGATTTCCACACAGGGTATGGGTCTGGCGTCTGGGGCTGGTGGAGACAGCATTTGGACAATTGACCAGCTTTGTGATCCCCGCGGTGCTCTTCACCCACAGACCCCAGAGTTTCTGGAATCCCTTAGCTGTGGTTTGGGCATGCAGTGTCCTTGGAAGGTTGTATCTTTCCTTATACTGAGTTATTCTTAATTAAGCCCACATGACCCAGCCTGGTATTCTAGTCCCTGGACAGTCTGTTCCTAACCAACCGTTGTCACGGGCTTCTACCCTGAGCAGACCTCATTCTTCTCTAACTAGTAGAATGTGATAGGCATGGACTCTGGAGACAGAAAACCCTGGGTTCTAATCCAGCTCTATTCATTATTCTTAGCTGTATTGAGCTATAACTACTTTTTCCCACTCCCACGCCCTAGCTTACACCATCATCTTGGCCTGAGATGCAATCTCTCTGTACTCTTTTGCATATAGGCAAACCCTACTCACCTTCGAAGGTCAAGCACATAGCCCTTCCTAACAACTAGGTGAGATCTCTTCCTCTGAATCATCTCGGCCCCATCTGTTTGCCATTTTTTCCCATATCTTGATTTTAATTGTTCCTAGAGCTTTCTCTCTTCCTCATTTCTACTTTGGTTCTCTGTCATAAAACCTTTTTTTAAATTTTTTTTAAAAGATTTTTATTTATTTATTGAGAGAGAGAGAGAATGATAGAGAGCATGAGAGGGAGGAGGGTCAGAGGGAGAAGCAGACTCCATGCTGAGCAGGGAGCCCGATGGGGGACTCGATCCTGGGAATCCAGGATCATGACCTGAGCCAAAGGCAGTCGCTTAACCAACTGAGCCACCCAGGCGTCCCTAAAACCTATTACATAGTAGGTTGTGAGATAAAATACAGGACACCCAGTGAAGTTTGAATTTCCAATAAACAATGAGTAAATTGGTTTAGTGTAAGTATGGCCCAAGTATTGCATGGGAAATACTTACATTAAAAAATTTCTGTCGTTTATCTGAAATTAAAATGTAACTGAACACCCTATATTGCACACATGCTAAATCTGGCAACCCTTCACACCTGGCTTTTTTTTTTTTTTTTAAGATATTTATTTATTTATTTGAGAGAGTGAGAGAGAGACAGAGCATGGGAGGGGGGAGGGTCAGAGGGAGAAGCAGGCTCCCCGCTGAGCAGGGAGCCCAATGTGGGGCTTGGTCCCAGGACACCAGGATCATGAGGCAGATGCTTAACCGACTGAGCCCCCCAGGCGCCCCTCACACCCAACTCTTGTTAACGGATAGTCGTGTGCTTGCTTCTCTGGCTCCTTCACTGGGTCACACATTATGTGACAGTAGCAATCTTGTCTCATTTATCTTTGCATCGCCCAGTGTTTCTTCCTCCAAGCAGTTGAGTGGTAAATCTTCATCGATCAGTGCAGGGATGGTCACACTTGCAGATCTGAGCCAGAGCACAGTTTCTAAGAGCCTCAGCTTTGGAATCAGATGGACCAGAATGTGCCATGTTCCCATCACTGGACTAACTATGTGTATCTTAACAAGTTACCCTATTCTCATATATGCTCATATGTAAATTGGGAATAAGAGTATACCCATTCTGAAGGCATTACCTACCTTTGTTTTCAATATGCATAGAAAGGGCTTAGCACAGTGTCTGGTCCATAGAAAAGGCTCAGTGTCAGTTCTTGCTATTGGAAATGATGAAACACATTCAGACCTGCTAGCTTGGCTTTAGCAGCAACTACTTTGCTACCAACAGTCAAGGCTATATAAAGGGACTAACTGTATGTAGTTTGGAAACATAAAATGCAGGATGGATCTTAGTCTTCCTTTGGAGAGAGTTCTTAACTCATTTGGTTTTCCTTTTCAGTTTCCTAGGCCAAGGGCATGTTCTGTTCTCAGGCTGAAGCCCTTGTCTGCCCTTCTAAGATGTCAGTTCCTCTCTTGCTCTAAGCCTGCCTTGCCCAGCATGCTGAGATGTTGTGGTTCCTCATCCAGCCCTTCATGACTATGTTTTACTTTCCTCTTCTCCCTTTCCCCTAGTCCTGGGGGCATAGTTCCCCAACCAGAAATTATTTCCGGCTTCCTTTGGATAGCATTGCTCTGTGTGTGTGTATGTGTGTGTGAATGTGTGTATATGTGCATATATATATATATATATATGTGTGTAATGGGGGAAGAAAAAGGTTGTTTTGGTGTCTCCTAATTATCCAGGCACAGTTGGGTGGGTGGCCATGCAAAATCACTTAAATCTGACAGGTATTTGTTACTACTAGACTATGTGCACAGAACACCCTCAGTGACTTTAATGGGGCCTCTATGCTCTAGCAGGCATTATGGCAGATACTTTGCTTATATTATCCCACTGAATAATCACAACAGCTCTGTGAGGTAGATGTTCTCATCTCAATTTTGTGAATGAGGAAACAGAATGAGAAAGATTAGTAACTTCTTTTAAGGCCACAAGGCAGGTAACTTCTAGCTGCAATTCAAACCCAGTTCCCTGACTCCAACCCTCAGGCTCTTTTCCAGTGCCAATGGTTCTTTATCCCGGTTGCTCATTAGAATTAACCCAGGACCCAGAGAGCCTTTCCAGTATGCTGATGTCTAGAACACCCTCACCAGAAATTCTGACTTAATTATTTTTGAGAATTATTGCAATGATATTGGTCCACCATCATCCCATATGCTAGGACATGAATTAAAAGGATCTGGCACAATCTAATTTGATCCTCCATAGTCACCATTTATAGAGCTTGGGTCCTAAAACTTTCCTATGATTTGTATTCAAAGCTTATTTGTCTCGATTGTTGTAGATTGATCCCAAATACATACGTGCTCTGTATAACCATAGAAATGTGGGTATAACAGAAGTGCCAACGTAGAAGCAATAGTCCATGTTGCTTTTCTGTTATATGAAAAGAATCCTTAAAAAAGTATTTTGATGATCCCGTCCAAGTTTATTTTACGTTGCTTTTTTGGGGGAAACTTTGCTGCAATTTACCCAGTTTCCTGAGATCTGTTTCTTTTTGGCTAATCTTTACTCCATGTACTACCTCATTTTTCTTTAGGCTAGGGTGAAGGCTATATGATTTGTTTTCTGTGCTCAGTTAAATTTGTCTTCTTTTTTGTTTTTATTTTAGTCTGAGGATTTTTCTGGTTGTATGCACTTTTCCCATTTCTTTTGCCTTCATTGTGCCTCAGAAAGTCTTCCCCGTCAAGAAAGCTGTCATGTGCTATTAATGATCTACATTTGAAGTTGCTCTTTGTTTCAATACCGTTGTAATCTGGGACCAGTTTTATTTTTGGGAATCTCAGTTTTGTTCATTGCTAAATCAGGGTTAATAAAAATCTACCACCGATGATTTCCATGAAAATTCATTGACCAAACAAAATTGGTGTATTTTTTTGTTTAATGTGTTTATTTGTTAAAATCTGACATTTTTCATAATAAAATTTTGGGAGGAAAAAGAAAGTTGGGGGACGCTAGGGAAAGGCAAGACCTACGCCCAAGGAAGACTCATTCGTGCTGGATTTTGGGCATGTGGTACTTGTCAGTATCTATGTTTTGGGAAGACTTCCCTGATTCTCTCTTCGTTACAGCCCCTAGAAAACCTCCAACACTACGTCTTCATAATGCTGACCCACATGAAGGAAAACAAGGTCTGAGTAGCAATGAACAGAACACATGAAGGAAAACAGAAGCAGGCTATCCTTTGGCACTTTGGGGAACAACTAAAGTATTAGAATCCCAGGCATCCAGGATGGCTGAGAGACTTATGAGACTCTGACCTCTGGCTTTTAGGCCTTCTATCATACCTATTATTTACCATGTAGGTGAAAAATGTTAGAAATAATTGACCATTTTATAGAGGTACAAAGGTACATGCAAGCCATCTCTTTGGAAAGGTATCTATGATCTTAACTTGGGTTTTTGGAATGGCAGTTTTTGTCTTGTTGTGGAAAGACATAATAAGAAAGGATTTGATAAATTTGAGAATATGCGTCAACTTCCTGTAAGTTAGAATGTTTTGGAAATTTGTTGAAGATAAGTTTTAGGTTTATACACATGTAAATAATCAGGAACATACCCTGGTAGTCAAAGGAAACACAAATATCTTCTCTTGGCCATAGGAGGTACCTGATGGAGTACAGGAAGCCTTTAAAAAGAAGATAGGAGGGGCGCCTGGGTGGCTCAGTTGGCTAAGCGACTGCCTTCGGCTCAGGTCATGATCCTAGAGTCCCAGGATCGAGTCCCGCATCGGGCTCCCTGCTCAGCAGGGAGTCTGCTTCTCCCACTGACCCTTCCCCTCTCATGCTCTCTGTCTCCCATTCTCTCTCTCAGATAAATAAATAAAACCTTTAAAAAAAAAAAAAAAAGAAGAAGATGGGAAGAAATGGCCATGCTATTGTACATCTGAACAAAAGGGCCATGGTTTTATTATTAGCTCATTCAAACGGCAGTTGTGAGGCCCATTTATTTGCCTTTTTCTTCTGTTTACACAAATGGAAACACCCTGCAAGGTTTACTAAAAGCAGATGTATTAAATATCAACACTAAAAACTGGTTTAACCAGGAAACAATGAGCATTAAAACACACAAAAAGGAGAGAATGAACAAAGAGTCAGGCGAGAGCGATGTGGCAACCCACAGGAATCCGAGGCAGGAAAAAAATATCCAAATCAAGGTCATAGCCATTTACAATAGGTCACACTGGGAAGAAAGCAAATGACACACTTCTTTACTATCTGCTCAAGAAAAGGAACCAACTTCCTGCCTGTCTTTGATACCTCCTTGATGATCCCAGGCCTCTTAACAGCAGAGCCCAAGGCTTGTCCTTTAGGGAAGGTCATAGTTGGCAAGACCATGCCACTCTGTAGTGTCAGGTGCTTCGGGCCCTGCCAGCACAGTGACCACCACGGTATGTGTTATAAAAGGTGCCCTCTGGGTGGGTGAATGACAAAATGTGACTTTTCCTCTGGCCTGGCACAAGATTTGGGTAGGGGAGTGGTGGCTGGATTTCAACCCCTATCCACCCCTCAGCTGGGTCCTTTCGTGAAGTGCAGACACTCTGTAATTGTACATGGTGGCCCTGGAAAGCTTTTTATCTGTTCTACTGTAGGTTTACCCCCTTTCACCAATGAGGAAGCTAAGTCCTAGAAGACTAAAACATCTCACATAAGGCTACAACATAAATAGTAATAGACTTCCCTTGGGAGAAAAGCCATTCCCAATGCGGGCCTTGGTCAGTATCATTGTATAAAGCACCAGCTGCACACTAAGTACTCTGCCAGGTTCTAGGGTATGGGGGGCTGCCCAGATGCCTAGATATCTCACACCTAACTCTGAAGATAGGGGGTACATGCTGTGTGCTGCCTGAGCACTGTAGACCACGAGAGCTGCAGGAGCTCACAAGAGAGAATAATACTCCTTTCTTTGCAATTGGAGAAGGTTGCACCGAGATGAGACTTGAGTTGAATGAAGAATGGAGAGGGATCAGAAAACCAGAGAAAACCAGGCAGGATTGTAAGGGAAGAAAACAGTGTGCACAAAGGTGTGGAGAGAGTCTCCATGTTGGTGACCCCAGTCACGCCACGGCATCATGTCATCCACTCTCATTCCGCGTTCCCCATTCTTAAGTGCAATCTTCAGACCACAACCCTCTTTTCTTTTTTTCTTTTTTTAAAGATTTTATTTATTTATTTGACAGAGAGAGAGAGAGCACAAGTAGGCAAAGAGGCAGGCAGAGGGAGAGGGAGAAGCAGGCTCCCCGCTGAGCAGGGAGCCTGATGCGGGGCTCGATCCCAGGATCCTGGGATCATGACCTGAGCCGAAGGCAGCCGCTTAGCCAACTGAGCCACCCAGGCGCCCCTGCAACCCTCTTTTTGACAGAACTTACCCATTCCATGTCTCACGCACCCCAGCTCTGCTTTCTGAAGGGTGGTAGCTAGTTATATAAGAGAATCTGGGGTTAAGTATCAGTATATTAACCCACCCACAT
Organism: Mirounga angustirostris; assembly: GCF_029215605.1. Taxonomy (NCBI): domain Eukaryota; kingdom Metazoa; phylum Chordata; class Mammalia; order Carnivora; family Phocidae; genus Mirounga; species Mirounga angustirostris. The sequence goes on along the minus strand of NW_026991716.1, from coordinate 42,830,119 downwards.
AACAGAGAGACACTGTAATGAGGAATTTCTGGATATATTGCCATAAAACATTTCTAAAACTTTTGGGATTACAGGCAGGGAGAAAGAGTTTATATTTGATGCCTATTGTAATGAAATAAATTCTCCCCCAAACTTAGCAACAACAAACATTTATCTCACACAGTTTCTCAAGGTAAGGAATTCAAGAACCATTCAGCTGGGTAGATCTGGTTTAGGGTCTTTCATGAAGTTTCCATCAGGGTATTGGCCAGGGCTGTGTCATCTGAAGGCTTCACTGGGGCTGAAGGATCTGTCTATAAGCTCACTTATCTGGCTATTGACAGGGGGCTTCAGTTTCATGTGTATTTCCATAAGAGAATATTCTCACAACTGGCCTGCCCCAGAATGAGTGATCAAAGAAAGAACAAATAGAAAGCTCGGTGGCTTTTATGACCTAGCCTCTGACAAGGCATCACTTCTGCTATATTTTACTGGTCACTCAGACCCCCCAGGATATAACGTGGAAGGAAATTATATAAGGGTCTAAATAAAGGTGTGGACCACTGGGGACTGTCTCAAATATTCCAGTACTACTGAATCATATTTTGGGGACACTAGAGCTTTCAAAACATATACACCACAGGTAATATGATGCTCTGGATATCCTAAAAGTTTCCTTCTTTAAAGCGCCTGGTTTTCTTTTGTTTTTTTTTTAAAGATTTTATTTATTTATTTGAGAGAGAGAGAGTGCGAGAGCGAGCATGAGAGCATGAGCAGGTGGGAGGGGAAGAAGGAGAAGCAGACTCCCCACTGAGCAGGAAGCCTGACCTGGGGCTCAATCCCAGGACCCTGAGATCATGACCTGAACCGAAGGCAGACACTCAATGACTGAGCCACCCAGACACCCAAAACACCTAAATATTCTTAATAAAAAACTTTAAAAAATTTTTAAGAATGCACTGCTATGCTTACTGGAAAAAGAGAGGCAAAATAAACAAGCAAATGAGGAAGCAGGCTGCCGTGGGGGCATCTGTCTACCCTCAAGTGACCCAAAGACTATGTTTAATGTTTGCAAGGCAAGCATGAGACAAAGTCTAGGGGAATAGGAGAAGTCAGATCACAGACCCTCTTATAAATTACCTTGGACCCCAAAGGATGTCTCCTCAGTGACAGTTTAATTTTTTTTTTAAGTAGGCTCCACGACCAGCGTGGAGCCCAACACGGGGCTTGAACTCACAACCCTGAGATCAAGACCTGAGCTGAGATCAAGAGTTGGAGGGTTAACTGACTGAGCCACCCAGGTGCCCCTCCTCAGGGACAGTTTAAACCAGGAATTTCTGGGACTCCATTTCCTCACTGAAGAAGATAGAAAGGAAACTTGTCTGTTTTCACCCTGGCTCTAGATAGCAGGAGGAAAAATCTGAGAATTTGTAACCACACACTAACCTCCATGTGAGCTTGCAGTCCACACTCTCAGTATGGTTTGTAAAACCAGAGTTGATACTTTGTTTTCATGTGGCCCAGAGTTGGTGGCACTCTCAGTGTAGAAATAAATCAAATGCTCACTGAAGGCATCACCCTTATCAGAAGCCTCAAAGATTTCCAGATATAACATTCCGTTGAACTGGGATTCATGATTTAAAAAGAAATCACGGTATACTCAAGGAATTGAGGCATCATTAGAGAGAACCAACAAAAACCACAGACAGCAGATCTGGCTGATAAACACTTCAGATATTTGGCTATTGATTATGGAATAAATTTAAGTTTATTTAATATGCTTGACAAAGAAAAGACATTATCAAATGGAGGAGTGAAAAATAAGAGACTGTTGAAGTGACGAGTCCTATTTGACAACCAAATAGAATGTCTAGAAGTGAAAAAAAATTTTTTTTTCTTCCACAGATTGAGCTTTTATTTATTTATTTTATTTTTAAATTTTATTATGTTAGTCACCATATAATACATCATTAGTTTTTGATGTAGTGTTCCATGATTCATTGTTTGTGCATAACACCCAGTGCTCCATGCAGTACGTGCCCTCTTTAATACCCATCATCAGGCTAACCAATCCCCTCATCCCCCTCCCCTCTAAAACCCTGCTTGTTTCTCAGAGTCCACAGTCTCTCATGGTTCATCTCTCCCTCCGATTTCCCTCCCTTCATTGTTCCAGAAGTGAAAAATTTTTTTAATAAAATTAAAAAACTCATTGCATTTTAAAGTGTTATAGAAGTGACTACATGATATCTCTGATTTTTGCCTCTTGGCTCATAGAGCCTAAACTATTTACAATCTGGCCTTTACAGAAAAACTGGGCCAATCTCTGCTGCACAGAAACCTGTGTAGGAGACCCTCAGTCAGCCTGAAGGGTCATTCTAAGGTTGACGATACAAGGAAGTAGCCACACAGGCAGGGCTGACCACTGAGGGGGTGGTGGGGAGGATGAAGGGGTTGAATGAAGGAGGCCAGAAAACCTCAGTGGGACACAGGTTCGGGTTTCAAAAGAGAAGGAAGGCTAGTTTTATGTGTCCACTAAGAATAGCTGGAAGTATACCCTGAATGACCCCCAAGGAATGTGGGAACCTAGAAGCCTTGCCTTTTTTTTTTTTTTTTTGGAAGCCTTGCCTTTTTAACTTTTATGTATGGGGTAGGGGAAATAAATCTTAGTTGCCTTGGAGCCTCAAGAGTTTAACACATGCACGTGGGGAAGCCTGGGGTAGAGAGATACTGGTCCGTGTATGTAATTATTAAGCAATTATGGATAGCGTTCTGCAAATAGAGCACATAGAGAAGGAAAAGGAGAAGGGGATTTCTTTGAGTGAGTCACACATCTCAAGCTGCATATCCTTAGGTGCTCTCTAACTGCCAAATGTGGATCAAGGCCAAGTGGTTCTTTTATGGCCATTGGGTACGCCGGGGATGGGCCTCAAAACTGTTTCTAAACCCCGAGTGCTGACATGTTTGCCCTAGGAGGAGTGAGGGAGGGGCAGGATGCTGGCAGGAAGCTTGAGATGACCCCAGGGTGGTATGAGCTGCAGGAAGCCAGTAAGGGAAGTGATTTGGGGAAAGGAAAGCAAGAGGCTCACCACACCCCAGGGCCTCTCCTTTGAAGATGGACACCACACCCAGCCTGTCCAAGTTTCCCCTAGCTTGCGTGCTCATCTTTCCCTGGTTTTTCTGAAGGGAGGGAGCAAGGATGGAGTCGTAGAACAAGGAACCTGGTTATGAGCAGCTGTCTTCCAAGCCTCTGTTTTATGCCAGGTGCTTTATACATCAGTCTCATAGAGCAAATATTAGCCTTCCCATTTTGCAGATGAGGAAGCCAAGACGCAGATAGAAACACTAAGAACTGTGTCCAGGGCCACAAAGCAAGTTAGCGATGAATTCAGGTCTCACTCTAATTGGAAGTTTTCACTCCGAAACTCAACTCTTTCTTCCCTACTGAGCAGGTATAGCCAAGAGCCACATGAAGGGAGTAACCTTAGTCCTCTGGCAAGAACAGGAAAGAAAAATCAGAAAATTAAGCCGGGCTTCCCCGACTCCTACAAATGCCCTTGTCTGTCATCCAGGGTTACTCTCCTAAACAGAAAAATTTGCTCCCAAATGTCTCTAGTGTCCAATCATGGCTCTTTCTGTCTGACATGTTAGCTCAACCCCCAGTGTAGCAAATGGATGCAATAACCCAAAGAAGAAAAAGTTCTGTTATTAGCAAGTTGCTGTGAAAATACTCACATGTTGGGAGTGGAGAGTGCAGATGGTCTACTGAGACTTTCTGCTAGGAGAGATATACTAATTAATTAAGTGGGGAAGAAGCCAAGAGAGCCTAACCCTGATGCTGGAGGGATTGATGGGCCAACACAGAGGACAAGGAAGAGTTTGGTGGAAACAGAGAGTGGATCAACATAACTCCTGAGTGAGGAGAGCTGGTCTGAGGTTAGCGTGTGGAGACAGACTTCATTCACAGGCTTCATGACTCTCTGGAAAGCTGGGCCTGGCTCTCACCTTCTGCTGGAGGGGCCAACACTATGATGAGCATTCTAGCAAAGGATCGAAAGAAGGGAGAGAAAGAGCATTGTGATGGTTAATTTTATGTGTCTGTTTTATTGGGCCAGAGTTGCCCAGATATGTGGTTAAACATTATCATAGGTCTGTGAGGGTGTTTCCAGATGAGGTGAACATTTGAACTGATATACAGAGTAAAGCAGATTGTCCTTCCCAGTGTGGGTGGGCCTCATTCAATCGTCAGAAACCTGAATGGGCACACAACCTGGGCCACAGACCCTCCTTGCACTCGGGAAGGTCTACACTTAGTACTTGGCTGGTGCAGTCTTGAAATTCTTAAGTTTTGAATGGGGCGCCCCATTTTCATGTTGCTCAAATTATGTAGCTAGTCCTGAATGGACAGGTGTGGTTGTGTCCTTTGGAGAAGTGTCAGTGACTGAGGTGGGAAGTGACAGTTAGCTCTTGCTGCATAAAAACCCAGACAGTGTTCCCCCAATTCCCCCCATGTTCCCCCACCCATGCCTGACCTCAGGAGCTGGGGACTCTAGCTTCTGCTTTGAAGGGCTACATAAAGACAAGAAGGAAAATGCTGATTACCCAAAGCTAAAAAAAGCTCCTCGGTGAAAACAGCGTGGACTCATTCTGGGCCCTCAGGCTGAGTTTCATAACCCTTTGTCACGTAAGCCCTTTTCTCCAGGGCTAAGAAGTTAAGAAATGTGAACAGTCTGGCAAGGCCTTCCTCCTGCACAGAGAGTATAGGCACTTATATTGGATGACCTCCCCAAGGCATTAAGATGGTGAGTCAAGCCCATTTTGCTGGAAAGGATCATCAGAGCTGAGTTGAGAAGGAGGTGCTCAGGCTGCTTTCGTGGCTCCAGGGCTGGGCGTGGCTGAACTGTGCAGGTCAGTACCAGACCTAGAGAAGCTTACACCAGCTCAGGGACTTTCTTGGGAGACGATGTCAAGCATATGGTAGCCAGTATGCCAAGCATTTTCCAACTTTAGGTAATCCCATCCCCCTTACTCCAGGAAATCCAACCCTATGAATGACAAAACTTCCCAAGCTGCAGTTCAGCCTTTTAGGTGGTTGGTGGAAGCCAGGGGCTAGTAAAAGCCCAGCTTTAAGCAGTCTCTTGGCTGCCTTTAGTTAGATGTAAATACTGCTCCTGTAATTCCTTATGGCCGCGACTTAGATGGTTTTAGTGAACAGATTTTTCTTCTGCCCACTCGCAACACAGACATGCACATAAACACGTGCATGCTAGCATGCTCAGTATTCTTCGTTCTTTCTTTTAAAAAGACTGCCACTTTTCTTTGGGAAGACTTTCCTTCCCCAATCCCTGCGTTCTTTGTGGCATCAGTGATGCTTGTGGCAGAATGTGATCCCAGTGCTCATTCCCCAAAGGGCCCATTCATTAGTTCTGGTTACCAAGATCCCCAAACTGCTTTCTGTCCCATCCTTCTGAATGTTGCACCCTATTTTTTAGCCTGTGAGCTGTCCAGGACCTAACACCGAACTTCTTCTTTGCTGATGGTTTTCAGGATCAATCTGTGGTGTTTGGGATCAAAGACACATGGTGTGGGAGGGAATATCATTTTGGACGGCCTGACCCTTCTCTACCCAATTTCCTTAAGAGTGGTAAGATCATGATTACTTTCTTCAACAGGGGAAATATATTAGGTAGGATATTAAAAGCCTACTGCAGTTAGTAATCATTTCTCTTGAGGAATTCAGGTCACAGAAGCAGCAAAACTTCTTTACTTGCTTCTTCACTTTCACTCCGCTGTTTGGACAGTAGAATAGATGGAAGGAACAGTTTGCAGCCTGAGTAGCTTTTGGGAGTTTGTGGAGCAAAAAGAGAGCATCCAGGCCCTTGGGTCACTGCCAGTGGCAGCAGGCTGAGTGGTAGGAATCACTGTTACGATGAGCCAAGGGCACAGCCAGCTCAGAGGGAGGATCGTTGGTGACTCAGTGCTAGGAGGGAAGGTTGGGGAGAATGGACGCTCACAAACAAATGGTAATTCTTTGGCACTGACTTGGAGACAATTTTATTCCCTACCATTATTAATGAGTAAGGAAAAATGAAAATTGCATTAATTAACTTTGAAAATAGTGCAAAATGAGATACTGTGATCAATATTTAGGAAGACCAGAGTAAAATTTAAATTGTCTGGACTGGGCGCCTGGGTGGCTCAGTTGGTTAAGCGACTGCCTTCGGCTCAGGTCATGATCCCAGAGTCCTGGGATGGAGTCCCACATCGGGCTCCCGGCTCAGCGGGGAGCCTGCTTCTCCCTCTGACCCTCTCCCCTCTCATGCTGTTTCTCTCTCTCTCTCTCTCTCAAATAAATAAATAAATAAAATCTTTAAATTGTCTGGACTAACTGAATGGTCTTATAGAAACAAGGTAGTATTCCTTCAAAAGTAAGTTTCTTTCTTTCAAAAACTTGAAAGTATTTCCGGGAAATTAATCATTCATTATTTAGGGAAGAAGGAAGATATCTCATTATAAATGAAAGGGTAGGACTTTGGAGCCAGACAGATCTGCATTCAAGTCCAGTGTTCTACTATTACTGCCACTAGCTAATGGCATTGGTTAGGGGTGCTTTGGGCTACAAGTAACAGAAACCCCAACTAGCAGTTGCTTTAACCATAAATAAACACTTGTTACCACTCCTAACAAGAAGCCTGGAGGTATTTGGTTCCAACATATATGCAATAAGCAATACTTCAATGACCATATATGAGAGGGTGTATTTCTGGGCTCTATGTTTTATCATTGATCTCTGATTTAATCTTTATTAGTTCCTTCCTTCTGCTACCTGTGGGTTTAGTTTGTTCTTCTTTTTCTACTTCCTTGAGTTGTTAAGTTGGGTTGTAATTTGAAATCTTGTTTTTTTTTTTTAAGATTTTATTTATTTGCGAGAGAGAATGAGAGACAGAGAGCATGAGAGGGAGGAGGGTCAGAGGGAGAAGCAGACTCCCTGCCGAGCAGGGAGCCCGATGCGGGACTCGATCCCGGGACTCCAGGATCATGACCTGAGCCGAAGGCAGTCGCCCAACCAACTGAGCCACCCAGGAGCCCCTGAAATCTTGTTTTTTAATATACACATTTATAGCTGTAAAATTTCTCCTTAGTACCGCTTTCTCCAGTTGCATAGGTCTTGGTGTGTTGTGTTTTCATTTGCATTCACTACTAACTACCTTCCAGTTTGCCTTGTGATTTCTTCTTTGATCCGTTGGTTGTTTAAGGGTATGCTGTTTAATTTCCTCAAGTTTGTGAAATTTCCGGTTTTACTTCTGTTATTGATTTCTAACTTTAACTTGTTGTGGTTGGAGAAGATACTTTGTATGATCTGCTCTTTTTTGGTTACTATTTGCATAGAATATCTTTCCCCATCATTTCAATTTCAATCTATTTTTTTTTTAGATCTAAAGTGAGTCTCTTGTACACAGCATATGGTTGGATCATGTTTTTGTTTTTTAAATCCATTTTGCCGATGGAAGACTTTAATCCATTTACATTTTAGGTAATTGCTAATAAGGAGGGACTTCCTTCTGTCATTTTGCAGTCAAATGCTCTACTCTTGAGCTATATCCCCCCTTCTGTCATTTTGCAATTTGTTTTCTATATGGCTTATTGTTTTTATCCTGCATATCCTGCATTTCTTGATTAATTGATTTAATTGATCATGTTTAATTGATTTTTTTGTAGTGAAATGTTTAAATTTTTTCCCAATCCTTTTGTATATATTCTGTAGCTATTATCTTTGTGGTTACCATGGAAGTTCAAAGTTATAATGTGAATATACATATACATATATAATGTGAACTTCTACTGACTTAACTTGAATAACATACAAAAATTCTCCTCCTTTATAAGAAGTCTGTTCCCGGGGCCCCTGGGTGGCTCAGTCATTAAGCGTCTGCCTTCGGCTCGGGTCATGATCCTGGGGTCCTGGGATCGAGCCCCGCATCGGGCTCCCTGCTCGGCGGGAAGCCTGCTTCTCCCTCTCCCACTCCCCCTGCTTGTGTTCCCTCTCTCGCTGTGTCTCTCTCTGTCAAATAAATAATAAATAAATTCTATAAAAAAAAGAAAAAGAAGTCTGTTCCCATCTTTTTTGGTTGTTGGTGTCACAAAATTACATTTTTATACATTGTGTAAACAAAAATATAAATTATCTAGAAAACAAAATGTGGAGTCACAAACTAAAGTTATAATGATACTAGCTTTTAGACCAGCAATTGTTATTTTTAGAAAATATATCAGTCTCAAGTCATGTAGAAAACAAAAAGTAGAGTTACAAGCCATTGTTTCAATAATACTAGCTTTTATAATTGCTGATGCATTTACCTTAATTTAGATCTTTATTTCTTCATGCAGCTTTGAATCACTGTCCAGTATTCTTTTATTTCACCCTGCAAGTGTTCCTTGAGCATCTCTTGCAGGATAGGTCTGGTAGTAGCAACCTTCCCCTCAGCTTATTTGGGAATGTCTTAATTTCTCCCTCACTGTCGAATGACAGTTTTGCCAATTAAAATCTTGGTGGACAGTTTTTTCTTTCAGCGCCTTGAATATATTGGCCCAATACTTTCTGTCCTCTGAAGTTTCTGATGCGAAATCTCCTGGTACTACTGAGGACTGCTTATAAATGACAAGTTGCTTCTCTCTTGCTGCTCTGAGGAGTCTCTCTTTGTCTTTGGCCTTCGAAAGTTTGATTATAATGTGTCTCAGTATGGGTCTCTGAGTTCATCTTACTTGGAGTTTTTGGGCTTCTTGGATATTTATATTCATGTCTTTTACCAAACTTGGGAAGTTTTCTGCCAATATTTCTTCAAATAATCCCTTTGTCCTTTTCTGTCACTCTTCTCCTTCTGGAATTCTCACAGTGCATATGTTGATCTGTTTGGTGGTGTCCCCAGGTCCTTGAGACTGTGCTTACTTTTCTTCAATCCTGTTTCTTTCTGTTCCCCCAACTCAACAATTTCCATTGTCCTATCTTCAAATTCACTAATTCTTTCTTTTGTCTTTTCAAATCTGTCTTTGGATCCCTCTAGTAAATTTTTTCTTTTCAGTAATTATACTTTTCAGCTCTAGAATTTCTTTTTGGTTTCCTTTTTAATCTCTTTATTGATATTTCCCATTTTGTTCATCTATCATTTTATTGATTTTCTCCACATCTTTCTTTAGTTTTTTGAGCATTTTTAGACAGTTGTTTTAAAGTTTTTGTCCAGATTTGTTATCAGGTCTTTTTCAAAGACAGTTTCTGTTGATTTATTTATTATTTTTCTTTGAATGAACTATCCTTTCCTGTTTCTTTGTATGTCTTATAATTTTTTTGTTTGACACTGGACATTTGAAACTAACAATCTGGTGATTCTGGAAGTCAGATTCTTCCTCTTCCTCAGGGTTTGATGTTTTTTTGCTATTGTTTTTATTTATTGTCTTTTTGATTGTTGTAAGCCATCTCTGTCCCAAAGATTAGCCTGAGATGTAAACGTAGGTCTTTTCTGGGCCTATGCCTTACCTTGGGAATATGTGGTCACTTTGTAATTTTCCCTCTCTATATAGTTACTTTTGAATGTTCTAGTCTTCACTCTCAAAAAGGGAAAAATTTAAAAATGAAGAAGGGGGTAAAGAAGGCACCCGTTAGGTCTCCTGGAAGTCAATTCAGCTGAAGGGTAAGAGTTTACAATACGGGGAGGTGTAAAAACAGTCGTTGCCTCCTATCTCTTTGAACCTCTGTGATGAGAAGCAATGATCAGTGATTAGCACACAGATCCCTGATATTTGGAGGACAGAGTCCTTTTTGTCTACCCTGACTCCCACAAGGTCTCATGCCAGCTGCCTCAGGAACATGTACACAGCTGGGGATGTGGGATGGTTGGCTCCTACTGGGCTAAGAGCTGAAATCGACTGAAATTAACCACAGTATAACTTTCTAAGCCTTCTCCTGGAAGTTGCAAGCCTTCAATGGACTCCAGAGTGCCAAAATATTTGCATCAGACAGATTCTGCCAGTGCAATTGTTGTCTGGGTGGGGAGACAGATTCCTGGTCCTTCCTATTTCACCATCTTCCCAGAATCCTCCCAGGTTTGTGTTTTTAACATGATTCACATATAAAGGATTTTTCCCCCCATGGAAATCTGTGCTCTTTTCTAGATTACTGTGTATATTGTAAAACTGGAAAGTGAAGAAGAATTTTTGTGAAACAGAATGTTAAGATGGCACTCTGCTTAGAATAGCAACCAAAAGGAATTCGCCAAGTTCCTCACATCATAAAAGGAGATGTTAGACTATCCAATCTACTGTTTCCTTCTGGACAATCAAATGGGGACAAATAGCTCTAAAGCAAATGGGTAAAACATATTTTTTAATCACTGTGGAAAAAATATATGATTATAATGGAAATACAGAAGAACAGAAGGAAAAATATTTATAATTCCTTGCATCAGAGAAAACTGCCATTCATAGTTAAAAACCAATGTATAATGATGAAGGAATTTTGATCAGGTGAACGTTGACTCTTGATTAATTTTATTTTATTAAAATTTTATTATAGTACATTTTCACATTGTTTTTAACCCTCAATATAGCAAGCATTTTTGCATGTTATGATAAATAGTTGATGTAATTGAAAAGTTTTTTTCCCTTCCTTTCTACTTAGAGTCATTTAGGTATTTCCCCCATAGCCTCTCTTTATAATAAAGTAAAAAAAACAAAAACAAAAACAAAAACAAAAAACCCACCTTTGTGTAAAAAGGATTTTCTATCCAAGCAACAACTCTCTGACCTTGGACAAGTCCATTCACCTCTATGATGTAAGTTTTCCTACCCGTAAAATGACCTGGTTAAATTAGACAGGCTTCTAAGGTCACTGTCAGTTTTGAAATTCAATGATTCCAAGGCATGCATGATCTAGTGTGTGACCCCTCTCCAACCCTCACCACCTGATTCTGGTCTCCCACTCTTCTTACACACCCACCTCTCTTTTCTGTTCTCTTCTTGACCCAGGTCAGCTCATGCTATAGTTCTTGAGTGAGCAAGCTGTCTTCGGGGAGGGTTATAAGATACAAGTATTCCATTCCAAGCCCTTCCCCAGGAGCCTGTAAACAATATATCTGATCTTCCCAGGACACAGTCCTCTCGCAGACCCTGGACGATGACTTCTTTTGATAACCTCCGCCTGGTGGAGATAAAAATGAAAGACTGTGATTGATGGTTTACATGATTAATATAGTAACAACTTCATCTAAATCTCAGATATGCTTTCCAGATCCTTCCTGGATTAGTGGGAATTCTAGCTGGTAAAACCCAGGGCCAATTGCACATGCGTTAAATCCCAAAATAGCAATGCCTAATGCATGTTTGATCCTGATGCAAGAGGGCAGTTTCTAACAGTTCTCTGAAAGCTATAGAAAGGGAATTGATAATAAATTCAATAGAGGAACCTGACTTTGATGACTAGGACAGCTATACAAAGTGGTAAAGAAATTTTGAATAGTTTGCGGAGGTAAAGAAAGAGATCAGGAAGGGCTACTCTACTCTGAGCATTGGTCAGTAAGTTTCAAAGTGGCAGTGTGATTGAAGGGGAGAAAGGAGAAATGACTAATCCACCTGGACAATTTATGAAGTCCGAACTCTAAGGGGAGATGAAAGTCACTAAGGGAAACATAAGCACAGCTCCAAGAGGGTGCAGTCCAGATCTTCATTAGGTGTAATGATCATGCGAAGGGAACATCAGAGTGGAGCTATCTTTCCAAAGGAGAGGAAAGGGAGATGTGAATCCTTCGAATAATAGGGGATTTGGGCAGACCCAAGACTCGCTTAAGTTTCATCTTTTATTATGGGGAACTACCAAGGCAAAAATTTGGATAAGTATGTTAGGAAAACAAATAGTTGGGCCCCAAATCAAAATGAAATGTAAATGAGTATACAACTATAATATTTGGCCAAGGAACCAAGAATACCTGAATTATGTATCAGACCACAGCCATATTTTTCTATAAGAGCACTGAAGGAAATACAATAATAATAAACATTTATATATTACTTTGTGCTAGACATTGTTCTAAGCATTTTGGATTTATTAGCTTATTTAGTCTTCATAACAGATGTTGTGTAAGGAGAAGGCTAGCATGTTGGGCGAATCATCCACTTGGGAGTCAAAGTGAACCTAAATGGCAGCAGAGCATGGGGCAGAGAAGAAAATGTTGGGCCAGTGGTCAAAATCATAAATATGGAAAAGTCACTAGGAGACTGGTAAGGGACAAAAATGAAGAGAGATGGAAAATACCTTAACTAATTCTCTGAGTGATTATTTGCTCATTAATGTATTCATTGAACATTTATTGAGATTTATTATAGGGTGTGTCAATGTTCAGCTTTAACAATAATGCCAAGTTATTTTAAATGATGTTTGTACTTATCCTCTTACCAGCAATATATGCAAGATCCTATTGATGCTCATCACTCCAACACTTGATCTTGATAGACTTGAAAATTTTTGACATTTCAAATAATTTTATATCTAATAATATCTTATTGTATCTTTATTTTTATTTCTCAACATTCTTGCAGATGTATGCTAATAGACATGTGCAGGAATGTTTATAGCAGCACATTTCATAATAATAAAAAACAACTGGAAACAATTCAAATGTTCATCAACAGGAAAATGGATAATGCAGTACAGCAGAGAAAATTAAAGAATTACTGTTATGCCTAAGAATGAAGATAAATTAGATTTAAAAAACTAAGTTCCAGGAGAATATATGCAGTATGATATACTTTTTATAAAGTTTAAAAGCCAAAGCAATATATTGCCTAGGCCTAAATATATATGATAAAACTGATTTTTTTTAAGCAAGAAAATGAGAAACATGAAAATCAGGATGGAGATTACCGCAGCACAGGGAGGTAGGAGGTTGGGTAAGGAAAGAGCATTTAGAAATGAAGGTATTGACAATATTCTAATTCTTCATCTGGATGAGATGTTCATGGATGTTCATTAGAAAAATATTCCAAATAATCAAATTCAAGAGACGAGATAAAATGAACGAGTGACATGTATGGATGATTACTGACACTGTTTCATGAACCAAAGATTACAAATGTTTTATTTTGTGTGTCTGATTCAAGACAATGAAATAAAATATTTATTGAGCTACTAGTGGGAACTGAAACTATGCTCTAGATTTATTCTGCAATAACAAGCATCTCTAAACTCTCAGTGAGTTGCAGCCATAGAGGTTTGTTTCTTGCTCAACTACGGGCCAGCAGAGGGTCTTTGCTCAAGGACCCAGGTTGATAGAACAACCAACACCCCGAATGTCAGTGTTTACCATATGTTTTGATCTCCTTACCATTCAATAGATTCTCAGCTTTTTCTCTGATTTCTGTTCTTGACTCCATTCACATAGGTTCCATTGTCAGATTCGAATTACCTAGTGATGACTACCAATTGTTGTTCAATCACTTATTTAATAAGCATTTTCACTAATACTTTTCTAGCAATTACATGTATAAAACATAAAATTTATAGTAGCATGGCACTTAGTATGTGCTTAATAGATGTTAATGTTGCTACTAAGTATAATTGGGATTGTATTTAGAAATTATTACCATTAACCATTGTTGCAATGGATTTTACAAGCTTCCCCACGCCAGCATTTATCCTTAAGTAGCAGAAATTGTGTAATAAAACAAAAGGAGTCACACAGAGTTCAGTCTGAGATTGGGAAGACTGGGCAGGAAAAGGAAAAAGTCCTATGAGAATTTGTTGAAAATTAAGATCATCTCCTTCCCCATCCCTCTTCCTCACCAGTTGCCCACCTGCTATAGACAGGTGGTGCTCCAGGGAAATAATCATCCACTGATGTGGATGGAGAAGTTTCTTAAAAAGTCTGTGCAGAAGTTGGAGGGAGTGGTTTTTCTGGCTGTGATAATCATTCCTTCTCTTTTGAGATATTGTCCTATCATCCTGCACGTTAGCGGACCTAAGATGCCAAAGGAACATGCTCCTTAATCCCTTCAAAATAGACTTTCAGCTTGTGAAAAAGGGGGCAAAATGTCTACTCTTCCTTTCCTACTTCAAAGGCTCCTATATCAGGGACAAGAGCCTGATATCTTTGCTTCGCCCAACTCCCCCACCCTGACCTAATTTGCAAACCCCTGGAGTACTCTTCTGCAACTTTCCCATGTGAAGCTATTTATCTTCCTTAAGAGTCAACTCAATCTATTTAAGGAAACTGCTCCCCTAGGCACTGTTTGTAATCTATTCCAGTGCTGAATTACTACTGTAATCACAAAGTTTTTAAAAATACCTTCGATTTCTCATGCAGCTGCAATCACCTTTCACTCTACTTAAAACCCTCCTATGTCTTCCCACTGCTCTTGAACTAAAGTCTAAAGTCCTTATTATGGCCTTGAAGGCCCAGCATGATCTAGCTTCTGTCTGCCTCTCCAGCCTCATTTGGGGCCCCTTGCACTCTACACCTGCTTGGCCCCTTCATTCTCAAGGCTCCAGTTTATTTATTTATTTTTTAAAGATTTTATTTATTTATTTGACAGAGAGAGAGAGAGCACAAGCAGGGGGAGCAGCAGAGGGAGAGGGAGAAGCAGGCTCACCAAGCAGGGAGCCCGATAGACGGGGCTCGATCCCAGGACCCTGGGATCATGACCTGAGCCGAAGGCAGACGCTTAACGACTGAGCCACCCAGGCACCCCTCAAGGCTCCAGTTTATTTCCTCCTCTTGCAACTACCTCTTTCTCTGCCCCCAAAGTAATTCCTGTTCTTATTTGGTTTCATCTTGGTAAATTAACAAGGAGCATAATTGCTGGATCTTATGGCAGGAGTATGTTTAGTTTTATTAGAAACTGCCAAACTGTTTTCCAAAGTGGCTGTACCATTATGCATTTCCACCAGCAATGAATGAGAGTTCCTGTTGCTCCACATTCTCCAAGTCAGCACTTGGTGTTGTCAGTGTTCTGAATTTATACCATTCTAGTAGGTGTGCAATGGTATCTCATTGTCGTTTTTAATTTGCATTTTCCCCCAGTGACTATGATGGCGAGCACCCTTTCATAAGCTTTTTTTTTTTTTTTTTTTGTATCTGTACATCTTTGGTGAGGTGTCTGTGGAGATCTTTGGCCTACTTTTTAATTGGATTGTTTATTTTCTTACTGGTCAGTTTTTTTTTTTTTTTTAAGATTTTATTTATTTATTTGACAGAGAGAGACACAGCGAGAGAGAGAACACAAGCAGGGGGAGTGGGAGAGGGAGAAGCAGGCTTCCCGCAGAGTGGGGAGCCTGATGCGGGGCTCGATCCCAGGACCCTGGGATCATGACCTGAGCCGAAGGCAGATGCTTAACGACTGAGCCACCCAGGTGCCCCCTTACTGGTCAGTTTTAAGAAGTCTTTGTATATTTTGGATAGCAGTCCTTTATCAGATCTATGTTTTGCAAACATTTTCTCCCAGTCTGTGGCTTGTCTTCTCATTCTCTTGATATTATCTTTCACAGAGCAAAAGCTTTTAATTTTCAGCTCATCAATGATTTCTTTCATGGATCGTGCCTTTCGTGTTGTTCTAAAAAGTCATCCCCATCCCCCAGGTCATCCAGATTTTCTCCTATGTTATCTTCTAGGCACCTCCTTCATTTTCAGATGATGAAGCTGAGGGGCAGAGTAGTAAAATGACTTTCCCAGTCACTTAGTAGCTGAGGAAGCAAAGGCCAAAATGGTTGAGTCCTGAATCTCCACACAGTACCTTTCCCACAACTTACCTCGATGTCTCCCTGACTTAGCAGCCTACCCTTGATTTAGTCCACATGGTTTTTCAGAACTGAAGAGTCCTTTTCTGTGCACACATTCTTCCAGTGTGAGCCAGCTAAAGTTGGTCCTGTAATGCTTCTTAGCCCGTGTTAGTTATCCCATCTTTTTTTTTTTTTAAAGATTGTATTTATTTATTTGAGAGAGAAAGAGGGAGAATGCATGAGTGTGGGGGGAGGGGCAGAGGGAGAGGGACTCTCAAGCAGACTCCCTGCTGAGCAAGGAGCCCAAAGCAGGGCTCAATCCTATGACCCTGAGATCATGACCTGAGGTGAAACTATGAGTTGGCTGCTTAACTGACTGAGCCACCCGGGCTTCCAGTCATCCCATCTTCTTACACGACAAAGACAGCAGCTGTGGTGGGTACTGCAGTGTTACCTTGGTCCCTCGATAACAAGGGACTCTCTTTCCCAGGCTGCAGGGAGCGTGGTCCACAGAGCCTTCAGCTGTCAATCCTCTTCAGAATTATTTAAAAAGGATCATCTTATCCAAATTGAAGACTCCTTTCTTAAGTGAGCCCGTATCCGATGACTAGTTAATGTGGAGATGCAGTGCCTGGCCCCTCACCCCAAGACTGCACAGCTCTATAGGTCATTCCAGATTCAGGGCTGCCCTAAGAGTCGACTGGGGCTTTGTCAAGATGGCCTTATAAGCTTTCCCTTTTCTCCCATAGGTATTAATCTTAAGAGCTATCTGTAATACAGTTCTTGCATGCTTCTCTCTGGCTCAGAGTCCACTTCCTAGAAACTCGGTCCATGAAAATTGGTGCCAGAAGTGGTTTGAGAAACCAGGGGCTAAGATGAGATTTTGGAGCTGAATCCCTTGCTGCTCAGTTGGCAGTGAGGACTTCCACCAACCACCAGATAGCACCTGGCATGAGATAGCAGTGCATTTATTAACACTTACACCAGAGGTAAACTGAAAGGTATTCTTTTTATTTTTTTTTTAAGATTTATTTATTTGAGAGAGAGAGAGAGAAAGCATGAGAGGGGGGAGGGTCAGAGGGAGAAGCAGACTCCCCGCTGAGCAGGGAGCCCGATGCGGGACTCAATCCTGGGACTCCAGGATCATGGCCTGAGCCGAAGGCAGTTGCTGAGCCAACTGAGCCATCCAGGCGCCTTTGAAAGGTATTCTTATGGAAGAGAATGTTCTAGCGGGTTTGAGAAATAGGGGGAAAGTAACTCTAAGAATAGTGAAATTGGGTAGCTGTTGCTAAGCACAATGGACATTTGGAAACTAGAAAATGAAAGACTATGAGGGATTAGTTGGCAATTAAAGGCTAAGTTTGCAGGTCAGAGGGCTTTCTTGGTAGCATTGAGGGAGCTGCTGATAAGAGGTGCCCTAATATTATTAAGTTCAGTAGTGGCTGTGGTGTGTAGGGTAGAACTGATTATAAGAGATGCCATTATAGAGCTGGGCTCCTTGACAGCAATGGGGATAATAGGGTCCCAGAACAATAGCTGGAGGTGGTTTTATTTAACCTTCAGAAGCCAGGTGGATAGAATTTATCATAATAAAAGGCGAGGACAGAAGAACAGCTAGGTGACTGACCCACAGAGAATGATAGAATTAGTTAACACAACTTCATTTCACAAGGAGCAAAATAGACAGGAAGGCAAGAAGGAACCTACTCAATTTATATGATCAAAAGCTATCAAAGATGTATGATTAGGATGCTAAAGGCAGTTGCCCATATAAAAAGTCATGACTTCTCACTCAGTTCCAGATATGAGCCAACTTTCAAACCCAGAACGCACTGACTGAAGGAGAAGTTGTATATTCAGGAGGAAGGATTCTATAACAACACAATAAGTCAACAGATAATGATTCTTCCAGTACTTCTCCGAATGAATCTATAAACATTTACTCAGGGAACCATATGTTAGGGAAAAGGAAATACTCAACATTTGAGAGTATTGGACCCTGGGTCTGAATTGATAACTGATGTACAGAGATTCAAAGTATCAACATGGACCCTCTATTAGAGTAGAGCATATGACACCTGGTGATAAATGGAACTCAGGCCTATGTCTGGATTACAGTGCAGAGAAGACATATTTGGTAATGGGCACAATCTTGACATTGGCTTCTTGGCCAGTGGGGTACGTGCTACTATAGTGGAGAAGACTGGATGGAAGCCTCCAAAATGGCACCTCTGCTCTCCTGCCGAGGTAGTAAGTCAAAGAGAATATTATATCTTGGAGGAATGAAAGAAATTAGTACCATCCTTGAAATTCTTTCCCATCCTATCTTTTTTTAAATTTATCAGTATGAGCCCTGAAAAAAACCAGATGGATCTAGGATGACCAAAGATATTTCAAGCTCAAACTGATGTCGGTTGCAGCTTTAGAATAGATTACCATAGCCTCAGAGTCATGATATGTGGTCCCTGACCTGGCCAATCTTTTGTTATCTCTATCAGAAAAAGATACCTGGCAGACTTCAGATTCACTTGAGATAGAAAACTGTATACATTTACAGTCTTGGTCTAAGGCTATGTTAATTCTCTGGGACTTGAACATTCTACAGAACATCCACTGGTTCACTCTATCAATGAGATCATGCTAACTGGACTAGATGAAAAAGTCGTGGCTAGTTTATTGGAGCCCCATGTACATTAGGATATAGAAAAAAACTAGGAAAATTTAGGGGCCCCATATTAGTAAAAATTTGGGGTGTTCAGTAGTCTGGAGTAGGTCAGATCATCTCTGTAGAAAAGGGCAAATTAATTCATCTTGCACTTCCCAGCCCAAAGAAGGAAACTCAACACCTGGTAGACCTCTTGAAGTTCAGGAGGTGGCACATTCCATATCTAGGAATATTGTTGCAGCCCAAATACCTAGGGACACATAAGGTTGCCAGTGTTGATTAGGGCCTGGAGCAGGAAAGGGCTGTGCAGCAGATCAAGTCTTCTGTGCATTATTTGACCTTGGCATTTGGCTTAATGACCTAGTAGACCTATGGTACTAGAATTATCCCCAGTGGTGGGAAAAGACTCTATGTAGAGATTATGCCAAGCCCCAAAGATGAATCACAACAGAGACTATATGATTCTGGAACAAGACCACGGAAACTCTAACAAGTAATTATACACCTTTTGTAAAATAGCTTCTGGCATGCTACTGAGCCATGGGAGAGGTGGAGTGATTGATCATGAGAAACCTAATGATCATGGAGTCACAACTGTCCATCATGAGCAGGGTCCTCTCAGACCCACCAAATCATGTGGTTGGACAGATCCAGCAAGCATCTATTGCAAGATGGAAGCAGTACAGGAAGAATTAAGCATGAGCAGGGCCAGAGGGCACAAACAGGTTATGTAAGCAAGTAGCCCAGGCTCTCATGTCATCCATCACTGCTGCAATAGAATCTCTCTCTCAGTTCACACGTATGACCACATGGAGGATCCCTAACAACCAGCTGGTGTAGGGGGCAAAACCCTGAGCTGGATTCTAAGATGGGGTGGCTATATATTCAAGTTGAAGTCACAATTCTAGCAGGAGTAATTAACCTTGATTATCAGGAGGAAGTATGGCTTCTGTTACACAACCTAGGCAAGGAGAACTATGTTTGTCACCGAAGTAACTCACTTAGGTTCCTCTTGATACTCCCTTGTCAAATGAGAAATGAGTGCAGCAACCACATAAAGGCAGGATGACCAGGGGAGATTCCTTGGGGATGATGATATGGGTAATGCCACGAGGTGAGCCACCAAGACTCCAAATACTAGACAAAAGTGGGAAACATCTACAATGGTTGAAGAGGAAGGAGAAAATGGGTATCAGCAGTTACCTTGAAACCAGCTGCAGTGCCCAGGGCTAACCTTCCTTTCTAAGTTTCCCTTGGGAGACTCTTTCCCTCCACCAAACTGACCCCAGAATACTAGAAGAGATGCTTTCAGAACTTAAAGTAATGGATCCAAGTGGGATGAAGGAAAGACTAACCTAGGCTGTGGTCGTTGTCTAGATCCCCTTTTAGTACTGAAGAGCTTCATTCCTCCACCTGCTGAGAGTGCTGTGGGCAGATACCCTCCCTTTGTAATATTTGCCTTGGCTCAAGCTAGTTGCCTTACCCAGGGCCTCCTTTCTGCAGTAGCCCACATCCAAAGACTGAAGGGTAGTGTCACTGAAGAATACTGGTTTCTCAGTGATTGCTGTGTCCTCAAAACACAGGAAGTACTCTGCACGTGGTAGTTTATTAATACATTTCTGTTTATTTGAGCTGGAAGCTAGTAAGGAATGAGTTTCTGAAGGCTTTAAGGTTAATAGCAAAGTGAGGTGCCAACTGGCCTGGCAGGGAAGCCTCCGGGTGTGGAGCTGGCCTCGGGGAAGGACAGGTTGAGGCTAAGGAAGTTAATGAGCCTGATTCTGCCTACCAGCAGCCTTCAGATCCATTCCCCTTCTCTTAGAAACCTTCCAACTCTTGCAGCGCATGCCATAAAGTATACTGATTTAATGGCATTTTATTTTGCTCATTCTTGTTTCATTTGTGATCATCTTTGTCCATATAAGCATATCACCTCTTTCAGTATAAGGCCTCATTATTAAACCTTTCTATTTTTGACAGCACCTGGCATGGCACTGAGAACTTAGAACATGCCTGTCATCAGCTGACCTTTAACCCAACCAATGGACACAGTATTTTCCCCTAATTTCCAGGTGTGGGGGCAAAGCAGGTTTCACTTTAATTTTTCACATAACAACACTGGGGAGAAAGGTGCCACAGATGAAGGGGGAAAAACACAACAACACTCTGATCCTCAAGTTGGCAGGCTTTTCTCTCTTAGTCTCTATCTGCCTGTTTGAATTTCATCACAAGGAGTAACAGATTTCTTTGTTTCCGCTCTAGATCTGGAGTGAATTAGCATTCATCTTTTTGTTTGTTTGTTTGTTTAGTTAGCAGAACTGTCTTCCATATTCCTGGAATCATGAGATCTTGGAAGAACATGCTCAACTGAAAGAAAAAAAAAAAAAACAACTAAGGAAGACTTCCCCTTCTATTTGTTTCCCAGATTTTTGAAATTGATCCAATGCATAATATTTTGGTGGTGGTGGTTGTTAAAATCCCTGGTGTAGGCAAATGGGGATAACAAGAAATTTTGGGGGCAAAACTCTGGAATTCCCTGTGTTTTCTGGTCGGCAGGCTTTTCATTTATAGTCCATTTAAAATTTGCATCAAAGACTACGGCCCGACAATGTGGGGATGATGCTTTCTTCATTTTGCTCCACATTGTGAGGCCACCCTGGGCTGAATGTCATTTTCCTGTTGCATGTTGCTGGTGTGTCACTGTAACATATATTAAAAGGAATGAGACATGGCTGTGCCTGGATCTCTAGGCTTGTCAGCTAAGGAAATGCTATTTACGAGTGATTAAATGAAGTGAACTGGTTTAAGGTAGAAACAACTAGCCATCTACATTTCTCTAAATTCCTAAGGCAAAAACAAACACCTGGACCCTGGCCTTTGAAAGACAAAATCTTTGTTTATCTACATTCTGTTTTGCTATGTACCTCTGAGAAAGCAGGCCTCGTTCTCAACTTTCATTTTGCAGTGGTAGAAACTTTGGGATCCAAAATTCTGGCCTCAAGTTAAACTTCTGTTAGATATTACCTATATAACTCCAGTTGTGTATTCTCTTATTGGCTCAGTTTTCTTATTTATGAAACCAGAACAAAAGAGCTGATACTGTAAGGTTGTTGTAAAAATTAAGTAAAGAACTCAGTCATTGGTTCAGAGCACGGCACAGAGTGGGCACTTGGGGGAATGTGAGCTGTTTATTTTCTACCCCTCTTTTTATGGATGCTATGAAGAACAAATCAGTGATGATGGGATGGCAGCTGTCTTGGTTTGGGCTGCTATGTATGACAAATACCATAGAATGAGTGGCTTAAACAGCAGACATTTATTTCCCACAGTTCTGGAGGCTGAGAAGTCCAAGGTCAAGGTGCGGGCAGATTCAGTTCCTGGTGAGGGCCCTCTTCCTGGCTTCTTGCTGTGTCTTCATGGGGCAGAGAGAGAGAGTGTGGGAAGGGGTGCTCTGGTCTCTCTACCTCTTCCTATAGGACATCAGTCTCATGATGGAGTCCCACCCTCTTGACCCCATCTAAACCTAATTATCTTGCAAAGATCACACCTCTAAATACCATCACACGGGCGGGTGGGGCGGGGAGGTTAGGGCTTCAAGATATAAATTTTGAGGGACACAGACATTGAGTCCGTAACATCTGAGTGACAGTGATTTAGAAAA
Organism: Mirounga angustirostris; assembly: GCF_029215605.1. Lineage (NCBI taxonomy): Eukaryota > Metazoa > Chordata > Mammalia > Carnivora > Phocidae > Mirounga > Mirounga angustirostris. The sequence goes on along the minus strand of NW_026991716.1, from coordinate 42,808,060 downwards.
CTACATCTTTCTCTGCTGCCATTCTCAGCTGGTCTTATTCCCGGTGCCTGCCTTATGCTGACTAGTAAGGAAGATTCCAGAGACAGAATCTGAAACCCCAAAGGACCCTGAGAGATTGTCAGACTTTGAGGAGCACCAATCCCCAAATTTCCCAAGACTTGGGAGGGAAGGAGGACAATAAATGGAGGTAGGAGAGACAAAGTATAGTGCACCCACCAAGTGATAAATAGCCCCATTTTCTGCAAGGGTAGGGGCTCCAGTGCCTGTGGCTGGTGCCATTTCGACTAGAACACAGGCCTCATGTCAGGCAATTGGCAACTGTTGCCAACTCCTCTTGCAATGCTCAGATAAGCAGGTCTAGTCTGTAGCTCTACCACAGGCTTGTGGTGACAGCCTTGGTCCTCATCTGTCATGAGGTTGATTACCCCATGGCTGACAGGAAGAGAGGCTTACAGGAGACAGACTGAGGAGGAGTTTTGAGATGACAAGGTTTTGAGCTTCTTTGGAGGTAAGAAGGCTTGAGTGACTCAGGGAGGCTGCCTGCATGTGTGCCCAAGGGGGTGGGAGACATGACAGCAAGCCACCAGAGCTATAGGAGAATGGAGGCTCTAAGCACCCCACCAGCAGGCAAGGTGGAGATGAGGTACCTACCAACAATAATCTCCTCCTTCCTTCCACAGCTTTTCACAGGCTGCACGGTGATTTCGAGATGTACATATTGAAACACGGTAGTGTCTTCATTTCCATCAGACTTTGGTTGTATAACCACGATAAGAAGAGGGGCAAGAAAAGCTAGTGGTAATGTAACACAGGGATTCGATAGGATCCCAGCAGCTGGAAGGTCACCCCGAGCAATAAGATGGAAGTAGCTAAAGCAATGAAAAAGAATGAGGTACAAGTTAAGGACAGAAGGCTGGAGGCAGAAAAATCAAAGAAATTCCAGTTCTAAGTTTACTGGGAGATAAGTAGTGGAATATGGTTGAAAGGCCCTGGAATTGGAAAAAGAGGTATGCTAACTCAGTTTTCCCATTTATTAGGCTTAGTTAACTGCTCAAATTCTCTATTTTCCCATCTGTGAAATGAGGTTAACACTCCTCTACATGGTTGTTCCGGGGACTGAATGAGCTAGAACAGGGTATACAAGTTAGGATTCTTGGGTGTAGGCAACAGAATCCACTTGGGACCAATTTAGGCTGGAAAAGAACTTATTAGAGAATGGATAACCTACAGAATCTCCATTAGGGCTAGAAAATTTGGCTTAGAGGCTACATAGTCAGAGATGCCTAATATTGGATAGAAGATCTGGGCCGGGGGCCACAGGAATGGCCCCTCTCTCAGGGCGGGGACACTGAAAGCTACTGCTGGAATCCCCCATTGCTGCTGCCTTGGGAGACTGGACCTGGCTGCCACCATCCTCACCAAAATGAAATCTGCATGGTACCTGTTCCTTTAGGCCCCTGGCCTCTAAAGCAAAGTCTGAAGCAGGTGGTTCTGATAGCAACAGCTAAGTCAGATGTTGGGCCCTAGTCTTTGAAAAAACGTCTGGTGTCTGCAGTGAGGAATTTCCCAATCACAAGAACGGTGTTGAAAAATACTGGAAGTTTGAATGACAACAACACATGTCTACTACCTATGTGTAAGTCTGCAGCTTATAGTCACTTGACAGGAAGGTCTTCACCTTGGCAGTGGGGAAGGCGGAGGAGGAGGACGAAGGGGCCCCAATCATGGTTTCCGCTAACCTGCTAAAGATGGGGCCCATTAACTAAGAATGTTGAGTTTGATTCATGTTGGTGGGATTTGTTTCACCTCAATGTTACTTTTCTTCTGCTGTGAGAGGTGGTGAACGAGCTCTTAAGGGCAAGAAGAGGCAGCCATGTGATTAAGTCCGCTAAATAATTCAGCTTGTTTCTTAGCCTCAACTTGGTCCCCACTTTCTATTTTTTCTGTGAACACTGCAGTATAATCCATAAGTGGTGCATTGGCATACAAGTCTTGTTATAGAAAAATGCTCATTCGGAACCTAGACCCTTCCCCTGTCACCAGCATCTGGTTAAAAAAACTGTTCTCCAGAAAAAAAAGAAAGAAAGAAAAAGAAAGAAAGAAAGAAAGAAAGAAAGGAAGGAAGAAAAAGAAAGACCCAACATGCACCTGTAGCACCTTCTCAGTGAAAGCAAACGTAGTTTTCTTCTCGCTCTTTCTTTTGTTACCATATAAATAAAGAGGCTACTGAGATTTCGCAAGTTGGTCGGGCTTTGAAGTGAGCAGAGAAACAAGCACAGTTCCCATGGGCATAGCTGAATGAGGTTTTGTTTTTGTTTTTGTTTTTCCCCATCACTGTTGACTGAGACAATCAGTGGCTTTTGGTACCTACTTAACCTCAAGTTTTCCTCTACCAACTCTCTGAAATTTCAGATTCAGTCCCAGTGCCCTGTTTGAAAAGTCATGGGTCAGCATTATTCTGCTTTAGGATCTAGATCCAAAGTAGAGTTTGTGTGGTCGGTGTTGCCACCGTGTCTGCAGATCTGGGCTCTGTCTTGGCACGAAGCTGGCATTTGACACATGTCTAGAGCAAATGACAAAGAAGCAGTGTGACCTAACGCTGCAATTCCCAGATGCTAGGCTCTCTCAGGGTACAGAGAACTGGGTCACTCTTCCTGAGTTGGATGCTTTGGGGACGCCCTGAATTTGATCAGGGCCCTGGCAGGTGAGGGTAATGACTGAAATTGGGGAAGGGGATAGAGACGAGGCAGCTCTACCAGGTATGTGAAAAAGACAGCATCTCACCGGCTTATGACACACCCCCACATCCCTCAGTTGCACAGACCTGGACAGGCTGACTGGGAGGACCACCTCCTATTTCTTCCAGGTACCCCACGGAGTGCATCTCTCTTTTCTGATTTCCCCTATTCTCTCTTCCCTGCCTACCACGCTCCTACCATGCTCTTTGAAACACAGTTTTGGCTGCTAATTGTTAAAAAAAAACACATAAAAATGATTGATTTAGGCTTCCCTGGGGGTAACTCTGCCTCATTAGGGCCCCTCTTGTGGGATTTCCTTTACGGATGATGGTGAGAATCCTCTCTAATTCTCTGACGTTCTTGTAAGTACAAAGGGGCAGGAAGTCTCTCTTCATAACCCTCCTGTCCTCTCTATTCAAGCAGAGAAAGCACATGCTGTTACTCGCGGGTCCCGGGGGCAAGGTTCTGTGGGACTATTTTTAAATCAGGGCAGTAACATCCGCCAACAGAGCGGTAGCGAGCACGCAGCTGCTGACCGCAGGCTCCCGGTGGCGACATGGGGTCCTGTCCAAGAAGCGCTTCTGAGCCGCGTTCATGGTTGGAGGAGAAGAGGCTGAGGCCACGGTCAAGGTAAAGGTAGGCTTAGAGGCCCTTCATCGGTCCCCCTGAGAACCAGCGGCCTCGAGCCCTGCTTCTCAAACTTTGCCATGTAGCCCACTCACCTGGGCGGCTTGTTCTGACCCAGATCGCTCCCTGGGCCTCCCTGGCGGAGTTCTGATTCACCAGGTCTTGGGTGGGGTCTCAGAATTTGCAGTTCTAACACATTCCTGCCTGCTCCCCAGTGTGTCTCATCACAGGATTTCTACCCACTGGACTCGGTGACCTCTTGTTTAGGCCCTCAAGGGGTTTCTAGCACTTTCCTGATGGGTCTTTGCACAAATCATTCCCTCTGCCTCTTAGGCTCTTTCCTCACCCTCTGTCCAGCGAGCTCCTACTTTGCACTATCTTCAGATTTCATCTCTGTTACTATTTCCTCGGGGATTTCTGACCATCATACTAGGCCTGAATATCAAAAGCTCTCCTAGAATTGTGTACAGTTTTTTGATTAAATTTTGAGTAATAGCAGTATCTCTACTGCACTATAAAGCTCCATGAGGGTAAAGTTCATGCCTACTTTTTCCTTCTATCTGTGTGGTAGAGGTTTATCATGCATTGTGGCTGTCTAGTATTTTTGGACCACTTTTTTAAATCTGGCCAGTTTCCTTCATGATGAGTCCTGCGTCTTCAAGAAAGAATCCAGAACCCATTCACATCTCTTCCCTTACAACTGGAGTCCAGGCAGGTTGCCCAGACTAGCCCAGGCACCCTAACCTGTGTGAGACCCATCATGAAGCACTATGTGAAGAACCAGGTACCAGGAAGGATCTGTCATTGGGCAGGACGGCGTCAGGGCATTAAGCTTTCAGAGGACAGCAGTGATGAAGCTTCTGGCATCTGATACCCAGCAATGCTGGGACAGCCTGTTGTGTTTATGCCCACTGTGGGGCTGTGGGGGCTGCCTGCAGTTGGCTTGTGGTTTGACCCAGAATTGCTCACAGAACAGTAGCCTCCAAACGAAATTGTCTGGCCTTCCACAGATTCCCGGGGATAGCTAAAACACATGAATAGTCCCAATTCTTCTGATTGAACTGGCTAGAACAGGTTTGTAACTAAGAATCCAGGTAATTATACTCTATCTCTGGTGCCTAGCATAGCACACAACATACAGCAGGTATTCTGTAATATTTGTTGAGTGGGATAATTTAGTAAGTCTTTACTACAGTTAAGCACTATGCCCACAGGAAGTTATGTGGATTTATCCTCACAAACTTATTAATATCATCTTCTCTTGTAGACTGCACAATCCCTCAAGATATTTGCTGTCCCTACTTGGGAGGATTAAATTTATCTGCTTCATTGATACAAGCTTAGCCATGTCTTGCTTTTTGGCCTGAGCAAAATCTGAGCAGAAGTGATGTGTATCACTTCTGAACAGAAGCTTTAAGAGCCAGCATGTGATCCTCTGTGCCCTTTTCTTTTTCCCTCTCTGCTAAGAGTCAGGCAATTTTCCAGAAGGAGGCTGCTTTGTTAGCTGGGGTCCTGGAGAGAATGTGACATAGAGCCAGATAAATCTGACCTGCAATAAACATGCAACATGTTGGAACTGCAAGTCGGGGAGATATTGGTGCTGTTTGTTTCCATGGCATAACCTAGTCTGTACTCTAACAGATACACTCATTTACACATGAAGACACTAAGGACACAAGATAATTGAGACAGGATTTGAATCCAGGCATTTTTACCTCAGAGCCCATTATATCTTAACCATATGCTAACCCCTACCCGGCTTAATCAAGAAGACAAAAGAAGAAATCATCACCAATTTTCTATATAATGATAAATGAGAAATTAGAAATAACCACACATTCTGGGGCGCCTGGGTGGCTCAGTCGTTAAGCGTCTGCCTTCGGCTCAGGTCATGATCCCAGGGTCCTGGGATCGAGTCCCACATCAGGCTCCCTCCTCGGGGGGAGGCCTGCTTCTCCCTCTCCCCCTCCCGCTGCTTGTGTTCCTGCTCTCGCTATCTCTGTCTCTGTCAAATAAATAAATAAAATCTTAAAAAAAAATAGAAATAACCACACATTCTGAAGACATTTAAAGCATTATTAAACAGCATCTTGCAAGACGATATGGAAATGTACTTGGAGACTTGGGTGAAAGGATAATTTTCTAAATAATAAAATTAACCTTAGGAGACATAAAGACACAAAACAGAACAACCACCACAAAAGAAACTGAAAATTTGATTGATTAAAAATTGATTAAAAATCTATCCACCCACCTCCCTGACTCCTACACCTGCTGGCCACTCCTTAAAATATTAGTCCTAGATTGCTTCATGGGTGAATTATTTCAACTTTTTAAGTAACGGATAATTCCCTGCTATTTAAACTGTTCCAGAGCCTTAGTACAAAGCTCTCACACTATTTTTAGAAAGCCAAAGTAACATTGTACCAAGACCTTACAAAATAGCACTAAAAAAGAAACCTAGCATCCAGTCTTGTTTAAGAATAGGATTGATAAGTCCTTAAATTAAATATTAAAAATACATAATTCAGCAAAACAATAAAACACAGCAAGTGGAATTCATTTCTGAAAATTAAGGATAGCTTAGCACTTGATACATGCTATGATCATACATTATCCTAATATAGATCAAAAGGAAAATGATGTTCATCTCAGTTAATGGCCAAAAGGCCTTTAATGAAGTTCAATAATTAGTTTTTAAAAAAAGATTTATTTATTTATTTTAGAGGAGGAGTGTTGGGGGAGGGGCAGAGGAAGAGGGGGAGAGAGCATCTCAAGCAGACTCCCCCCTGAGAATGGAGCCTGATGCAGGGCTTGATCTCAGGACCCCGAAATTATGACCTGAGCCAAAATCAAGAGTCAGACATTTAACCAACTGAGCCACCCAGGCGCCCCCATAATTAGTTCTGATTTAAAAACATAGACAAACAACTCAAACACAAAGGAAAACTACAATAGATGGATACTTTCTTTACCAAACAGTAAAAAAGATATTTCAGACCCTAAGTCAGCATCAGGTTTAGGGTGAAAACACCAGAAACTTCAAAAGCTATGGTTTCTCACTCTCAGCACTGTTGTGAGACACTGTTTGCTGTGCACAGTCTATTACACTTAGATAAGAGTATGAATAAGAGATAGAAATATTACACCAGGAAAACTAAGCAAATAAATTGAAAAAACTATTAAAACAAGAGATCTCAAAAAAATCAGTGTTTTTACAGAAGTAATAAGGACACACACACACAGAACTTGTTTCTTCCTAAGATGGAATAGGAGGGGCTGAACTTACCTTCCAACTGATATAACCAAACACCGATGCATGCAAAACATGAAACAGTAGTTTTTCAAACAGTGGACATCAGGCAACAAAGGACATTGATTCCTGAAGGACAGAAAACAAATGTTGTAAGTTCTGTGATTGCTCCAGCTTCTGCTTTGAGACAGTTTGCAGGCTGTGGTGGAGGAAAGGGAAGCGGGCAGAGCTCAGCTGACCACCTGAGTTGAGATTGTTTATGCAAACAGAGCTAGTTCAGGGAATAGAAGAAAACTTTAAAAATGTGTAACTAAAATCTTCAAAGAGTTAAGAGAAGTTACTGTATCCATACAATAAGGCCAACATGCCAGTGAAATAAGGCCAACATTTCCAGTTAAAGACAGGAAAGAATTCTTGGGAGTTTAAAATATGAGAGAAGGAAAATGAAGGGAGATTGGAGGATAATGTTGGAGAAATCTTCCTGGATATAGAAAAAAAAAAAAAAAAAGACAAAAAACCCCCAACAACCCTGAAAAGTAGAGGAAAAAAAGTAAGAAACTCAGAGAATCGATCTAGTAGATAATAAAATTCCAGAAATAGAACCCCCCCAAAAAAACAAAACTAAACAACAAAACAAAACAAAACCAGACTGAGAGGAGGGAGAAAAGTATTAAAATGATACAAGTTGGGAGGGCGGGGGAGAAGAAAAAAAATAACACAAGTAAACATCTTACAACACAAGAAATTGAGTTTTCTGATAGAAAGAATCCACCAAGGACCTAGTACAATGAAAGGAAAAAGACTCATACCAATGAGCTTCACCATGAAATAACCATAAACTGGGAATAAAGAGAAAAATCCTCAAAGTTTCCAGGAGGAAAAACAGACCATTCATAAAACAAGAAAAAGAATGGTATTGTCTTCTCACTGAAAATGGGAAGGAAAAAAGACAATGAAGAAACATATTTGCAGCTCCAAGGAAATTATTATTATTATTATTATTATTATTATTATTATTATTATTATTTTGTGTGGAGGGGGAGCTGAATTCTATACCAGCCAAATCAGCAAAACAGGGGCAAGAGTAGAATAAGGATATATGTTAAGACTGGCAATGTCTCAAAAAATTTATTTCTTGTAAACTCTTTTTCAAATGCTACTGTAGAATGTGCATCTCAAAAACAAGGGATGAAATGACCAGAGGAAACATGGGACTGGAATTAAGATGGAAGGGAGTCCCAGAGCTGCAATGGAGCAAGCAACTGTCAGTGGATGAGGAGGAAGGATGGCTCCAGTGAGATTTCTTTGGGGGAAAAAAAATTGAACTGGTAGATTCTCTGAGGGAAGTAACTACATGGAAACAGAGCTCAGAGGCATTTTACAATTCTTTTGGAGGGCTTGATAGGAATTATCATCAGTAAATGTATCCACTTAAATGCATTACATAAGTCTTGTCTATTTATTTTCGTTCTCTTAAGTACAGAATTAGTTACCAATAATTATTATACAGTTGACCTTTGAACAACGCAGGGGCTAGAGGTGCCGATCCCCTGCAAAGTTGTGTATAATTTTTGACTCTCCCAAAACTACTACTAATAGCTTACTGTAGACTGGAAGTCTTACCAATAACATAAACAGTCGATTAACATACATTTTATATGTTGTATGTATTATATACTGTATTGTTTCAATAAAGTAAGCGAGAGAAAGGAAAATGTTAGTAAGGAAATCATTAAGAAAGAGAAAATACATTTACAGTGCTGTATTGTGAAAAACAACATATAGTTCTTCACGTATAAATGAACCTGCACAGTTTAAGTCCGTGTTGTTCAAGAGTCAACTGTGCTTTCCCAATGTTAAAGGGAATTTTTCAAAATGGTGACATTATGACTCTCACACAAATATGAAGTGAACACATGTCAAAGATTTCATTTAAGCCATCAAATATGGAGGAAACCAGGAAGGTGTTACAACCAGTTCAAAGGACAATCCACAAGACAGATGTATGAAGAGGCAACAAATAATACTGAAGTAAATTTCCTAATAAATGCAAAACTGTCCCTTCTGCTAGCAGGGAGAAGGCAGTTGAATTTCCACTGGACACAATTCATTTCCATCTCTGTGGACAATATTCACTTGTAAGATTATCAGTATTCTACAATTTCTAAAGTTATAAAATGGCTCAAAGACAATGAAAGGCACAGATCCTATAGAATCAGACAACTCTGAAAGGTCCACGAGATGATGTCTAATATTCCATTGAAAGAATATCCAGTAATTTTTCTGCCCATTTCAAAGTTTTTTACATTTGTTTCTGGCATGTTACTTAAATTTTAAATTCTGTTTTTATTTAAAAGTATAATGGGGGAAAATAGGTGTGCTATTAGCCAAATTAAAGGGCTATATAGGTGTTTGGATAATTGACCAAAGATGTGCTAGTAAATCTTAGAGCATTTTATCCAAACTGCAGGCAGAGTTCCATGAGGGACAGATTTTTGAGATATACTTTAACATTCATAAGCCTTTATAAAGAGAAGTTTTTAAAGATTTTATTTGTTTATTTAGAGAGAGAGAGCGTGAGTGGGGGGAAGGGCAGAGGGAGAGAATCTCAAGCAGACTGTGCTGAGTGAGAAGCCTGATGTGGGACTCGATCTCATGACCCTGAGGTCATGACCTGAGCCACAATCCTTATTGCATATTCTAAATGCATCTTCTAGAACCTTAAAGTCAAACATTTTAGTACATATTGACACCCATGTTTTCCAGAGTAGCTATAGTTAGGATAGTAATAGGAGGAAGAAGACAAGTGCCAAAACTCTCAGGGCTCACAGACTAGTTCTTTGTCTACAAATCTGTTGTATGAGACAAGAAACCTCAACACAGTGCTTAGTACATTTAAGATGGGTATGTAGCCAAGTATTTGACTTTCACCTTGGAGTTTTCTTCTTCCACCACTGTCTCCCTTTCATCTGGCCTTTAGGTTCTGTGCATGGAGACAAATAAGAATGCAGAGTTGGTGGAGAATCCCAAGGGTCTGGAAGAGAATGTGTCTTAAAAGCAACACTATTTTGAGTAGTAGGGAGGGAGAAAGTTGTTCTAAGACTTGGAGGAGGAGTTGTTGTGACTCACCTCCAAGAAATGACCAGAGTGAATAGCAGTTATTAGACTAAGTAGAATATGGGGGTCAAGAAGGAGAGTGACCACAGCTGTGGAAGACATAATTTGCTAACAAAAGTCTTATTGGTGGATTGCTAACTTTGGCAACAGCGAATGTCTTCCTTTCCAGGTACGTATAAAATGCCTGTTTTCTCTATTACTCCCGACAATGGATTCTCTTAAAGGACTCAACCTAGAAGATGTTCCACCCTATTGGTTCAGAGTCCTTTTACAGCTCCACTCTTTCCTCTCCTAGAGACAGTTTATGGAACGGATTTATGGATCAAGTTAAACAAAGGCATATGGTGAATGTCCGTTTTCTTCCTAGCTTACTGCTTACTGGGGAGGGGTGTGTGTGTGTGTGTGTGTGTGTGTGTGTGTGTGTGTAGGAATCTGGGGGTCAGGGGAAGGGACGAACTTGTGTGAAGATCTCACCGTGCATCAGGCTCATTTGTATGTATGTATCTTACCCTGTGAGATAGGGATTTTCCCCCCAATTTCACAAATGAGAACACCAAGGCACTCACTGCACTGTGCCCAACACAAGACAGCTAGTCATCTTATTCAGGGTTGTTCGGATTGCAAACTCACTCTTTCTGCTGTATCAAACTGCCTTGCTAGAGGTGTGGTGGCTGGTGTTGTGTGAGTCTCATTCCCAGCTGTGATCCTCTTTTGGAGCTCTCCTCCGTGTTCCAAGTTTTGTCTTCCTGTGCTGTCCGTCTTCGGCCTCTAGCTAATAAGGACCTTCTGAGACCTTTCTTGGCCCTGCTCCCACCTTCCCCTTTTGCATCGTCTGTGCCATTTGCAACAGGCTACTCGGACCCCCCTCTCTAGGGGCAGCTCTGAACCTCTCCAAAGGTCTTCTTTCCCTCTGACCTCTTGTGGCACTTAGAATCTACTCTACATTTCATTTGACATTTATGTCCACCTTCTGTTAAGTGTTACCTTTCCTACAGTTCATGTCTTAGATCCCAAACTAGACTGTAAGAACCTGAGGACCGGGATGTTGTGTTAAGCCTCTGTGAAAGTCTTTACTTCAAGTACAGGACTTTGCACAAAGTAGGAGCTTAACAGTTGTTAAACACCTTCATGGAGGAAACCTTTTTTTTTTTTTAATTTCATTATGTTATGTTAGTCACCATACAATACATCATTAGTTTTTGATGTAGTGATCCACGATCCATTGTTTTCGTATAACACCCAGTGCTCCATGCAGTACGTGCCCTCCTTAATACCCTTAATACCCATCACCGGGCTAACCAATCCCTCCTCCCCCCTCCCCTCTAAAACCCTGTTTGTTTCTCAGGTCCATAGTCTCTCATGGTTCATCTCTCCCTCCAATTCCCCCGCCCATTTTTCCCTTCCTTCTCCTAATGTCCTCCATGTTATTCCTTATATTCCACAAATAAGTGAAACCATATGATAATTGACTTTCTCTGCTTATTTCACTTAGCATAATCTCCTTCAGTCCCATCCATGTTGATGTAAAAGTTGGGTATTCATCCTTTCTGATGGCTGAGTAATATTCCATTGTATATATGGACCACATCTTCTTTATCCATTCATCTGTTGAAGGGCATCTCGGCTCTTTCCACAGTTTGGCTATTGCGGACATTGCTGCTAGGAACATTGGGGTGCATATGGCCCTTCTTTTCACTACATCTGTGTCTTTGGGGTAAATACCCAGGAGTGCAATTGCTGGGTCATAGGGTAGCTCTATTTTTAAATTTTTGAGGAACCTCCACACTGTTTTCCAAAGTGGCTGTACCAACTTGCATTCCCACCAACAGTGTAAGAGGGTTCCCCTTTCTCCACAACCTCTCCAACATTTGTTGTTTCTTTCCCTGTCCATTTTGGCCATTCTAACTGGTGTGAGGTGGTATCTCAGTGTGGTTTTGATTTGGATTTCCCTGATGGCTAATGATGATGAACATTTTTTCATGTGTCTTAGCCATTTGTATGTCTTCTTCAGAGAAGTGTCTGTTCATCTCTTCTGCCCACTTTTTGACTTGATTATTTGTTTTTTGGGTGTTGAGTTTGAGAAGTTCTTTATAGATCTTGGATACCAGCCCTTTATCTGTAGTGTCATTTGCAAATATCTTCTCCCATTCTGTGGGTTGCCTCTTTGTTTTGTTGACTGTTTCCTTTGCTGCGCAGAAGCTTTTTATCTTGATGAAGCCCCAGAAGTTCATTTTTGCTTTTGTTTCACTAGCTTTTGGAGATGTATCTTGAAAGAAGTTGCTGTGGGCGATGTCAAAGAGGTTATTGCCTATGTTCTCCTCTAGGATTTTGATGGATTCCTGTCTCACATTGAGGTCTTTCATGGATGAAACCTTTTGCAAGCATTTCCCTATCTCCCTCTCTTCATTGTCAATATGAAAACAACTGTACCTATTTCGTCAGAATTCCTGCAAAAGGGGGAACTTCTGGTAAATAAAATTTTTCTGAGACATGAATGAGTAATGAAGGCTTAATTTATTCCAATATTCCTAAGAACAACTGATTTGCTTTTCCACAGGGGTCTGCGCGTTTGCTGTTAAGGAAATATGTGGGGATTTCAGAGCAGGCTGAAGGGGGAGCTATCTTATTCAGGGCTGTGTCCACTCCCCGTGTTGGGGAGGCTGAAAAGGACCACCCCGCTCAATCCTGGGCATAGCAGGACCGTCACAGCCGATGCCACCACGCTTAGTAGCTTCTCTGGGCCTTTGCCCCCTTCCCCTTGGTTTCTCAGTGCCACTCTGTTCTTCCTACCTCCAATCCTCGTTTCTCTCTATCCCTGCAAGCCGAGGCCTGTGCAGTACCCTCCCTACCCCTTTCCAGAGTGTTCCCAGAAGAGGACATTCACAACGACTCCTGCCTTTTCCTCTGTGTGCCTCCAATAATGACTGGCTTGGCTCAGTCACTTCTTGGGTATTTTCCCACAACAGAAATCTTCAGGGTAACCCCGTAAAACCCAGGTCAGCTTCTGTAACTGAGACAATTCACTTCATTAGCTTTCATTATGTTCCCATCATTTCCAATAAAATTCTTTCCAAAATACCACTGACGAGACACGTAGCTGCCTATCAGTGTAAAAAAAATTTTTTTTTCATCTATTTGGTTCCAGGAATTGAATTTCCTCATAGGAGTCATTGCCCAACTTCATGCGGACACGATTTAATACAAAGCTCTCCAATCTAACATGACGGGCTTTAGGCGAATAGGTCCCAGTTTTCCACGCAAAGAATCGGAGATCCTTGCGCCACACTTTTTTTTTTTTTTGCCTCCTGCAGAATGGGTAAATTAGTGATTTAGCATCAGGGCCCACTCCTCTAGGCTCAGCTCCCCCCATTCCCCAGTGGCTTTGTAAATTAGACAGAGTCATTTGCATTTTTTACAGTCTCAAACCATTCATAGAAAAATCGCATTTTGCGTTTTAAAAGCCAAGTAATAATGTTAGAATCATTTGGCAGTGAGATGTCATTCAGCTCTCTGATTTAAATAAGGGAGGAAGGAAAACCATTTGTCTCATATCCATCCTTAGGGGAGGAGAGAGAAGTGCATCTTTAAGAAATCATGGGAGAGAGTCGTTCCTTTTAGAAATCATTCAAATTCTTTCTGAGATGTCGTGCTTAATATCAGTTATCCATTTTCCTTTCTCTTTGTGCCAACCCCAGAATTCTTCCTGAGAAGCTAACATTAATCTTCTGCTTTGTTTCAAGGCCTGTATTTGATTAACCTTTTTTTTCTTTCATTTGGGAATGACTGATTAGTAAGCAGAAATTAAATTTAAAAATGAAATTTCTCTGTACAGTGGATTTTCTCAAGCCCACTAGACTTTGCTGGCAATATTAACGGGATCGCCGGTAAACCCTTCACTTCGTTCTGTATTGTGGCCGAGGGAAAGACAAAATGCATTTGGGACCACATCTTGAATCACAGATACCAGGTGCTATAAATCTACTCTTCTGTCCCTGCAGGGTGAGATTGTTGTGTTCTCAAAGTGCAGGGTCTTGGAAGGAGGAGGAGAAATTTTCAAAGTCCTGAGGGCAAAGGAATTTGATAGGAAATACTTCAGATAATTGTCAACTTCAAGACTAGAAGTGTCCAGGTATAGAATTTAACACCTTTATTTTAAAGATTAGGAAAATGAGATGCAAAGATAATATTACAGGTGAACGCTGCGGGTATATCTACAGGTCTGGTTAGGTTTCCCTGTGAGAGATACTTTGTCTAATGCCCTGTCTTCTGGATACACGCACTGGACCATAGGTCTGGTCTCATTCAGCCTGTTCTGAATTTTGATCAATTGCTCCTTCTTACAGGTATTCTCTCAAGTGTCCCCCAGTAGCACAGTTCATTCCTTCCTGACCTCTATTTTCTTCGATCTTCCTTTTTCTCCTGTCTTCAAGTTTCTTTCTCTCTGATTACTAACTGAAAGCACCGATATGTTGTTCAGGCAAAGGCCAGAATCAAGAGCAAGGTAACCGACTTAAAGGTCACGATAAAGATGATGGTGTTGATAATGGTAACAATACATTGCATTGCCATTGTTCTTTCTAGCATGCAAAGCTCTTAACATTTCATTTTCTCATCCCATCGTTCCAACCCTGGGAGATGAGTTAGGTCCATATCATTTGTGCCATCTTATGTGGAAACCAAGGCTTGGGTAAGTTAACTGATGTGCCTAAGGACCCAATCCAGGCAAAGGAGATGAAGTCAAAGTTTAAGCCTATGTTTTAGGACTCTGAGTCCAGGACCATACGGCTTCTCTGGAATGCAGTCTGATCAGAGGGTGCGTCAAAAGATATCTCGCTGCCAGGTAGAACAGGGTGATTAAACCACCACAAAGATTTTGGATAAACATAAGGGGAAAACAAATGTTGACAGGTCAATAAAACACGGGAATAATTCACTAAAGGAGATTGTGTAATCTCTCCCTTAATAGAGGCTTTACCTGAAGCAACAGTTCCTACTTATTCCGTGAAACATTCCAAAGTGCGTTTCCAGAAGACAGTATATATCCAAAACACTAAAAGGCATGACTAATGGTAACCTCAGGCAAATTACTCAGTATCTTCAAAGTCAGTTTCTTCATCTATGAATAATAGGGTTTGGGGGAGGATTACATAAAGTAATGTAAGTACCCTGGCACATAGAGGGCACTCAATACACATTGCCAATGTTTAATGATGGTAATATTTTCACTTGTGTGAGGAAATAACACAAAGATTTGGCAATAAGGACATTCTTAGCTGTGTTTTTAAAAATAGTAGTGAGAAGTTGGAAATAACCTAATGTCCAGAAGTAGAGAATGGGTCAAAGAGAGCGTGCTGGTACATCTAGGTGCTAGACTATCAGTTAGTCATTTAAAAGACCATAAAATACGTTATTACATGGTGAGACATTTGCAGTTTATTGTATTTTAAAAAGCAAGCTATAAAATATTAAGGACAGTGTGATGTTTTTTGGCTAAAGTGTGTGTGTGTGTATATATATACACACACACACATATATATAATATAGACATAGATAAAAATCTGGATTGGTTTACCTTACTATGGTAACAATAAGTGGGGAGAATATTATGAATGCTTTTAATTTTCTTATTTTTGCTTCTCTGTTTTAAATTTTTTCCAACAATGAACATGTTTTTCAAGTTCCAAGCTTTGTTGCCTCCTGCTATCTTGCTTAGTTCAGCAGGTCTGTGCTGCAGACGACATTCACTAAACCCTCAGTTAACAAGGGTTTTTGAGTATCCACCGTAGGCCAGACACTGTTCTAGGCACTGGGTGTAGAGGTGAATGAGATGGACGAAGCTGTTCTCATAGAGCTTACATTTTGGTGGAAGGAAAATCCAAAATAAACACATAAAGAAGGTGGGGTGGACCCCACTTCCAGGTGAGGTGTCTGTTTCTGGGGAAGCCACTCCTCCTAGCAACATTCATTCCCTACTCCTTTAAGCGCCCTGCAATCTGAGGTCCAACGTCATTTATTGGGATAAAGGCTGCTTATCTCTTGTTAAAGTGCATGATCTCCTTAGGGGTCAGTGCTGTGTCGACACTGGTAATGTATCCCTTAGTATGAGTCATTTCCTGAAAGTAGATTATCTGACCTTGAAGGGGTGAGCGGGAGGCAAGGAAAGTATATTGAGGAAGAGCTGGGGGTCACAGCCTTGCCACTTTCAGAAAAGGAGAGGACATGAAGGTGGAGTCGGGTGGGGCCTGGGTGTGCAGGAAACACTAAAGTGCAGATGCCACTGGGGTCCAAACTCATGTCCTTTTGGAAGTTTCCATAAACTGATCTTGGTTCTAGCAGTTTTCCCATAGATATGAAAACAAAGGTCACTTTCTCTTCTCTGTCCCTCTCCCAATGCTTCCCTTTCAATTGTTCAAAAAAAATTAAAAAAAAATTTTTTTTTCAAGTGTAACATAACTGTCATTGATGCCATAAGGCTTGGTTCTCTGGATTCTCTGATACACTTTATCAGATGACATTTCTCCTTGTTTCTTCTATGCAATGATTAGGAATTTTTTAATTAGGGATTGTGTTGTAGTTACACACGTAGGCACTCCACTTCTCTTATAAAAATAGGTGATCATTGAGGACAGAATTTATGTCTGTGGGTCAAGTATGGTTCAATAACAACTTTCAACGGACACAAAAATTGTGTCCTCATGATGGCAGTTTCCGTACTTATCAGGTGTTTGGTAAGTCATTTATGGCATGAAATGAATGTAAAATATGCTACATTAGGGGTGTCACCCAGCCATCCACACTGGGATTTCACTCAACAGCTTGTTGCCATGGATCCCCTGCCTTTCCCATACTCACCTCTGCGCCACAACACTGAGGAAGAGGCAAAGCCTGGATCTGAAAGTATTTAAGCCAGGGGGCTGGCATTTCGCCACATGGTCAAAGAGAAGATCTAGCTGCCAATCTGACAGGCTCAGTGGGGTCAGTACTGTGGCAATTGTTCCATAATCTTGTGTATATCAAAGGGATCTTTATTTTTTTTGAGGGGAGGGGAGGGTCAGGAGAAAGAGAAGTATACTTGGATGGCAGGAAATTTCAAATACCAGCTAAGTGGTCAATAATTGAGTTGAATTTAATAGGTTTCAGTTGAAATTTCCCCCCTAGCCAGACTTTTAAGGCCCTTGAACTCTAGGTAGAGAGAGTTGAACATTTCGCATTTTTACAGACCATGAGAGACATGAGACAAACCCAATAATTCCTGGAGGTAAATCTCACCCTCTCATAACCCAGATCAACTTCACCCAGCAGTGCGGATATTCTAAACCCTTCTTCACCCCAGTACTTTATTGTTTCCTTAGCAACCTGACAGCTTGGGGAGCAGGATGGGGAGGCTACAGTAAACAAAGTGAATTACAGCAGCAGTGGGTGGCTGGCAGAACGGACACCGAAGATGGAGGGACTTGATCTTGCAAGCCAAGGACAGCTTCTGTGGCTGAGGCACTGCAAAGCCCAACACTGTGAGCCCAACACTGTTTGCAGGAAGGAAAGAAGGCAGCCAAATGAATGAGGAGAGGGAGAAAGACCTCAAATCCAAGATCTCAAATTCCCCTTCCTGCGAGAAGGGGTCTTGAACATTTATGGGATTTTAGGGAGAGCATGGGTGAATGGGATTGGAAGCTAGAAAGGGTGACTAAAGGTCAAGGAATTGTTGATCTATGCAGGCGCAGTCCATTGTCATGCTTTTTCCTACATCGCCTGTTCAAAGATGGGGTCTTCTCATGATCAGGGGGCGGAGACTTCAGTCTCCTCCTCGTCAAAAGGTCACCTGTGGACATTTGCGCAAGCCCAGTAAGAAGGTCTTGACCCATCTGAACTGGATGGCAAGTGGGCCTCTTAGTTCCTGGAAAACAACTAAAGCAAGTATCATGTGACTTGTACCTCTGGGAGCTGTCATCTATAGAAGCCGTTATCCATCCTTATGTGTCCCATGGGCTGCCTGCTCTTCGGAAGCAGGCAATTATGAAGTTTATTGTTTAAAAAAATGGACCTTCGGTTATAGTTTACTTCCCTTTAGCTACCCTAAACATAAGGCAACAATAATTTAGCCTTGTTTAAGTAGATTAAAAGTAAAACTTTAATTGTAAAGCACCGATTTCAATCTTACATGGTTTCTTTTTTCTATTTCTCTTCTTTTTTTTTGTGTGTGTGTTTCTCATTTCTTTCCCTCCTAATAGGCTTGACTGTGTTTGTTCTTATATCTGTGCAGGGCAGACAGCAGAGCATTGGTAAGTTCCAATTTTTGGAAAGATGGCCCAGGGGAGCCTGGGTGGCGCAGCGGGTTAAGCCTAGGACTCTTGATTTCAGCTCAGATCAGGTCTTGATCTCAGAGTTGTAGGATGGGCTATGAGCTCAGTGGGGAGTCTGCTTGAAATTCCTTCTCCCTCTGCCCTGCCCTCAGATAAATAAATAAAAATCTTAAAAAAAAGATAACTCAAAGAAAAGCAAAGGGCGAAGAGTCACTTTCCCTAAACCATGAGGTTTGACCATGATTATTTTTAGATACTTGGCATTTTTATTCTGTTATTATTATTTGTTTCCAATATTCCACTGGTACCAGTGATGCCCCTGGTCACAGGCAACACACATAGAAGTGCTGTACAGATGTTTTAAGAGGTCAGTCTTAATATACGATAGTGTTGAGGCATCTGGTCCTGCTTTCTACAATTTCCTCCTTCCACTCCACCTGTCATACTTTATTTCCTGGTCAAGATCCTTGTTTTGTTGTCGTTGTTTAGTTCTCCATCAGGAGTGAATAAATTCTAGAACACACTCCCCTGTGGTGTCATGCAATAATTTTCAACAGTGATGCAAAAATAATTTTCCTTCATTGTTTGATATTTACTGTGCATGGACTGTGTGATCTAAGCCTTTGAAATAGAGAACAAACAGATGAAAGCCTTTGCATACTTTCTTCTTGGGGGAGAAATGATCACTATTGCACACGATACATTAAGCAAGTGACATACTATGTTAGACGGTCATAAGTGCTATGAACAGAATAACGTGGAGGTGAGGGCGACATAAAGTGAGGCACGGCATCTTAATTTTAAAATCAGTTTGTAGGGTGTACCATACTAAGAAGGTGACAATTGACCAAAAGTTTGAAGAAAATGAGGGACAAAGTCATTTTGAAATTCGGGCAAGGGCATTCTGAACAGAGGATGTCAGCTTTGGCAAAGGCCCTTGGTTGGGGCAGTGTGGCTGGTGTGTTTGAAGAACATGAGCAGGGAGCTGGGGCTCAGGCTGGACCACAGAATGCACTGGAAAAAGGGTAGGAGGTGGGGGCTCAGACGAGGCAATGGGGTAAGGGTGGGATAAGTACGTTGGCTTTGAGGCAAATGGGACTGTTTAGAGGACTTGGGCAAAGGAGGAACTGGCATCTTTTTTTTTTTTTTTTTTTTTTTAATATCCTAAAGAGAAGAGGGAGACCACTTAGGAGGGTACTATAAGAATCCAGGCCAGGGATGAGGCTTCTCAGACCTGGGAGGTCATGGTGGAGGGGGTCAATGGTCAGATTCTGGATGTATTTATTGCTAATAGATTTTCTTGATGGGTTGCGTGTGGAGTTATAAAACAATCTCAGTACGACATACATGTGTATGCTTGCTTGGTTATACTGGAACATGGTAGATAGAATATATACCAAACTGTGAATAATAGTTACCTGGAGGGCTGGCAAGGATGGGGTGAGGAGAATTTTGGCCTCACAGTTCTATATTTCAGTGTTGTTTGGCCTGTTGCAAATCACACTGTTGTTTTTTTGTGGCATGGAATCAAAATTCAGTAACTTCTTTGTAAAATGACTGATCCTTGGCACTCCTTTGACGTGCCCTCACCCGTGTTTAAATATTGGTGGGGCTCATGGAGCAGGTTGTCCCTGGCTCATTCCCCAATCCCCAAAGCTTGGCTTTGGCTGCCCGAGTCGGTTTATTTTCACCCTCTGCCAAAGTGCTTGGCATGACAGGGACGGATGTGTACCCTTTGGCCTCACATATATTAAACACAAAGAGAAGATAGCATCTCTGAACGCTTTTGCTGTCTGTGGTGGCACTGGGGTCTATGAAGGAACGCCTAAGCAATCTGGGTGCTTTGTGCCTGCGGCTGTCTAGTTAGTATCTGGGACCATTAACAGGGGGGAAAAGATGAAGCATGATGCGCTCAGCGTCTCAGCCAAGAGATGGGGGGTGGGGGTGGAAGGAAGATGGCTCACCAGTGTTTCCCCTTGAAATTTCTTTCTTACTTTTCCTTTTCTCTGTCTCTTTTTTTGCAAGTCTGATGAAACCAAGATGACAATCAGAGGAGACAGCCGGAGTTTTGTCCTGTGACCTCCTTCCAGAAACATTCCTGCCTGGTTCACAGAAAGATCATCGTGGTGAAAGGAAGGAATGCTTTCCAAAGTGCAAGGACTTAACGGAGCCTTTGTTTATTCTATTCCATGGGTGGGGGGTCCTCAGTCTGCTGAGGACTTGCCCTCACCCACGTCTCCCAACAGTACTTCTGGAGTGTGAAGGTCATTGTCTTCTAGGCCCAGAGCTTGGCTTTCTGCCTTTTTGCATCAGATTTTACTCTGTGTTCTGCTTACTCTGCTAAAGGTAAACTTGAATGAAGCATTCCACCCACTTCCCCATGAACCCGAGGTTCTTTAGGGCATGGGGGACACAGCATGCCTAGGGGACAGTTCCGAACACTCTGGTCAGGTGTTGCCTGGTCTCCATCAAATTTGCCAAAACCTCCCAGGTGCCACTGTGTCAATGTCCTTGTTCAGTCTCTGCCCCGGACTTGTGTACGACATCCCGTTTGGCGTGCCGGTATGCACCTCACCTTTTGAAAGAAGAGGTATGGGCAAATTACCCATTATCACCCCCAACATTAGGTTATTGTCAACTTATTACTCCTTTTTTTACAATAGTGATAAGGATAGCATTAAGTAATTATAAATTTATTTATAATCATTTCTGAAAAACCGTACCTCTATGGGTAAGCCTCCTGGGGTCTCCGAAAGTATTCACCAAGCAGGATTGTTCAAGAAGCTCAAGAAGCAGTGATTGTTGTTAAAGCCTCTCAACTGCCTTGTGAGTTACCTATTGTTATCATACTCACTTTACAAAGTGAGTGTGATGAAACAGACATGAAGCTTCATGACCCCAGGAGGCTTACCCATAGAAGTCAGTTAAGCCATGCATGTAGAGAGACTGTGTCTGGCCACAGCAAGACTCAATCAAGGCCACCTAGCACTTTGTGTCCCCACATCAGCATAACTTTGAAGCGAAATAATTTCACAGGAGGGAGGATATTTCAATATGAAGCAAACTCTGTGAATAATACTTATGAAGCGAGCTTATTTGAATTTGTCAACATGTTTCTGCTAAATGAAAACAGCTGGAGAGCTATAACTTAAGGCTATAATTAAAGGGTGAGTTAAAAACAGTTCCTGCAGGTCAGGTGGTGCAGAGAGGCCTCACGGTGGGCCAGGCACACTCACTTTTGCTTTCCGTCTTCTTAATGGGACTTGAGAATGCGGTGGCTTCCAGTGCTGGAAAAGCAGTGTCCCTGGGGTTTGTGACCAGTGTGTGCAGCAGGTTGGATGACAAGCAAAACGATGAAGGGGCATTAAAATCACTAGAACGGGGGCGCCTGGGTGGCTCAGTCGTTAAGCGTCTGCCTTTGGCTCAGGTCGTGATCCCAGGGTCCTGGGATGGAGCCCTGCGTCAGGCTCCCTGCTCAGCGGGAAGCCTGCTTCTCCCTCTCCCACTCCCCCTGCTTGTGTTCCCTCTCTCTCTGTCAAATAAATAAATAAAATCTTTAAAAAAAAAATCACTAGAACGGTGATTTTTAAACTTTTAAGTTCCAGGAACCCTATACACTCTAAAAAAATTATTGAGGACCTCAAAGAGTTTTTTACCCCATCCCCCACCCACTTCCCTTACCCCCCTGTCTTTTTCCCCCCTCTCAGCTGTGTGGTTGCGGAGAATAGACTTCCTCAGGTTATCTCAGAAAAGGCAGATTTAGTTTATAGCTACAAGTGGCCTGAACTTGACCTGTGTAACTCTCCCTGGCTTAATTTCATGGGCTACATCTTCTCTTTCCCATAACGCCTACCCATCACCATTCTTTTCCCTCCTTACTCACACTTCTGCTCCCTCAATTTCAAACTTACTCATGCCTTCTCTAGGCTCCTTCTCAAACTCAAGACATTTTAGCTTAAGCTCCTGTGGATAACTGCACATTGATGTCTTCAAGCTCACATGGATAAGAGAAGAGCCCTACTTGGTCATATTTTTGTGCCAGTCACGGCATATTCACTGGAGACAGTATGGATCCGCTGCCCTTGGGCCCAGTGCCCCTCTGAGCCCATCAGCTGGGAGTGGTGGGCTGGGTTACCTGGTGCAGAGTGTACTTCTTCTGTGTTCTTTCTAAGGTGG
Source organism: Mirounga angustirostris (assembly GCF_029215605.1). Classification (NCBI taxonomy): domain Eukaryota; kingdom Metazoa; phylum Chordata; class Mammalia; order Carnivora; family Phocidae; genus Mirounga; species Mirounga angustirostris. The sequence goes on along the minus strand of NW_026991716.1, from coordinate 42,785,849 downwards.
CTGAGAGTTTACCCTACTTTGATTAAACTTGCACTTTCTTTTGAAACTTCCACATATTCGCGGTGTTCTTCAGGGGCTCCTCCCTAAGACCCCAATCTACTATGAAGTGTGATGTAGCCATGAAACAAGTAGGCTGGGGAGACACCTGACTGAATAGGTTAGGACTTGAATCCTGTCTTGGTCACTGGCTCCCTGTGTGACCTTGGATAAATTATTTAACTTGAGCTCAATGGGAAACATCATTTTAAGAGGGAAATGATATTTTAAATGGCTTCTTTTTATTACTCTGTGTCAAGCCTTACGGTGATTCATGTGCCTACGCAACCATAAAATGTCCAGGAATGTCATTTAGTGGTTCTGATGTCACCACACTGCTGAGGTTTGAGTAGTGACCTCTTCCAGCCATTGTCAACATCCATTTTATGGGTTCTCAACTCTTGTTAGCCTCAATCTTTGATCTGGAGCCAGAAAGTCATTATATCGTGAACTCAAATGAGAGCCTCAAGTTGAATATTTTTTTTGTATTCCAATTTAATAAGAGATATTTTTTCTTATAATGAAACAGCTACCTATTTCCTTAATCCAATGAAGTTCATCAAACAGGCAGTATAAAAGTAGCTTATAAAATTTTCAATTACTTATATAATGTAATGGCTCATTTTGTAAGTGAAACATACATTAATAATAGGATCCTGAAGAAAACAGTTGAGAAGAAGGAAAATGATATCAAAAGCCACAGTGATCTTGGTTATAGGGGTAGAGTTTAGTGATTCATTATTTGCATACAACATCCAGTGACTTGCTTATTCTCAGAGACCATGCCTCAGTCATCTGGGCTCCAAACCACAGAGTCACCTTTAATTCATCTTCTCCTTCATCCCTGAGATCTCACGAAGCTCCAAATCCTAAGATGCAACCAGATTTTGTCCATCACACTGTGGCCTGGTCCAGCCCAGGGACATTGACCAGAAACCCATGGCAATGGTATGTGTTTTATCAGAGGCTCCTGTTAAGTGTGAATCAGAGCTTCTGCACACGGGAGTGAGGCTGGGGAAAAACTGGGAAGCAGCTCCTCCTTTCTGATTCTGCAACAGAATGTCCAAACCTGTTATATATGAAAGCTTCATTCGGAGAAGGGTCTGGAAGATGTTTAAGGGAAGTCAAAATCATAAAGCCATGAGTGTACCTCAAGATTTGAGTGTAGTTCCTAAGAGGCAGCAGATCATCCCTAGAGTCCTTCCTAGCCTAAGAGATGTGACTGTGTGCCTTGTGAAGCTATGACATGGAGAACAACTACAGATCTGACAGGAAATTGCTGTAGATGGGAATTCAGCATGAGGCAAAATGTCTTGTTTTGCTGTTCTCAGCCTCCTGGGTCTCCAGGGTTCAGGGCTAAAATGTTGGAGATTAAGAAATGCAGAGGAACGTTATGACATGTGTCTGCAGGTCATTTCTTCAAATCAAGGCTTAGACAATCAGTTTCTAACATCTATATTGTGAAAAATTTTCCTGGACTAATCCTGTGGGTTGAGAGAGTAGCCAGAGGTCAATATTTACTTCATTGCTCCCTTTAAAGGCTGAGCTACAGTGCATTTAAAAGAGTAGGGAGCTGGCCTCAGGGACATCCAAAGGTCTCTCCCTCTCCATTATAGATGGTCTCTCTTGAGCATCCCAGCCAGGAAGTTGTCTTTTCAATAGACTTGGTGAACTTGGAGCTAGCCTTCAGACCTCCTGAAGGGCCTGCAAAGAGTTCCCAGCCCCTAGGAAGCCTGGCAGGAAGCTCTGGGAGCGGGGGACACATGTGACCCCCTGTTCTCTCAGCTTGTGGTTCTAGGATGTAAGGTCAAAGTTGTGGAGTCTGGGGAAATCTGAGTAATGTTATGAAACACAAGCTGTAGCCTGTCCTCCTCATCCTGCCCCAGATTATCTGCTTCTGATAACTGTGTTGTGGGAACCCCTCCCAAACTGATTTGGGGAATCTTCAGGAACGCTCTTTCACTCAGCCTCACTCCAGCATGGACAGTGTGCTTTTCAGGGATTGTCCAGAAGAGCCAGTGAACTTCGAGGACCTCTTGGCCCTGGGGAGTCTGTTTGGGGTAGCAGGCTAGTCACATTTGAAGGTTTGGAAGATCCTTTAGGGAACATTAGCTTGGTCACATCGTCTTGGAGGTCTTTCCCATAGCTTCTGGCCACAGGACTAGTTGCTCATTGGTGGGAAATTCTTGGTGGGACTAGAAATGAAGTTTTGCCTCCGTTATGCTGGAGTTCCTCTTTCTATCCAAGATTATGAGTTCTGACTTTTATGAGATTTTTGTTTGCTTTTTTTTGCCATTTCTACTGTTAAATTAGAAATTCTTTTAAAACATTTATTAATAGTATTGTTTAGTTTCTAATGGAGAGAGATACTGTGGGTGCCTCCTCCATATTTCCATGCATGCCATCCAACTTCTTTTAGCAGCTTTATTGAAATATAATGGATATTTTACTAACTGTACATATTCAATGTATAAAGTTTTATGGGTTTCAACACATATACACATCTGTGAAACCATCACCACAATCAAGATAAAAAGCATTTCCATCACCTCCAAAAGTTTTTTTCTGTAAGGGCTCTGGTGGAGGAGAACTTTTATGGCAACAATAACACTACTACTACTACTACTACTATTATTGTGTACTTGCCTGGGTCCAGTGAGTGTTATATACTATTATTAGCCTTATTTTTCGGATACAAAAACTGAGGCTTAGGCAGGGCAAGGCACCTTTCTAGAGCCACACAGCCACAAAATATGTGACCTGAAGGTCATCTTCCTTTTAATAATTACTCCACATAAAATTGTCCTGTTCTCCTGACTTTGCCTTTGATACTGAGCTATGAATACTCCAACTATGATGAATTCTCCTACACAAGCTCCTGAACATTTTAAGAGGGAGAAGAGTATAATTTTTTTCTTACATAATTTTTTTATATCCCTCACCTCGTAATTCGTTGAAGAAAAGGGAAGAAATTCAGCAAATTACAAGAAAGAAAGAAAGAAAGAAAGAAAGAAAGAAAGAAAGAGAAAGAAAAGAAAGAGAAAGAAAAGAAAGAAAGAAAAGAAAGAAAGTAAAGAAAGAAAGAAAAGAAAAGAAAAGAAAAGAAAAGAAAAGAAAAGAAAAGAAAAGAAAAGAAAAGAAAAGAAAAGAAAAGGGCACCTGGGTGCTCAGTCGTTAAGCGTCTGCCTTCGGCTTGGGTCATGATCCCAGGGTCCTGGGATCAAGCCCCACATCGGGCTCCCTGCTCCCTCTCTCGCTGTGTCTCTCTCTGTCAAATAAATAAATAAAATCTTTAAAAAGAAAGAAAGAAGAAAATAAAGAGAGGGAGGGAGTCAACACCATTCCACTAATATTTTGAGATTTTTTCCCTGGAGTATTTATCTAAGGTATGTTTGAAGCATAAAATGTCAAAACTTGAAATTTTACTTGAAACTCCAGTAGCTTCTCTAACCTGGCTGAGAATGTATAGCTTGTTTAGAAATTCCAATGGGGGTGAAGGTCAATAGGTTACAGGACTAAGGTTAGAACATGTGTGTGAAATAGAAAGAATATGAGGTCTTGGAATTTGGAATTCTGCAAGCTGGTCTCATCTGGCTCAGGACTGTGGGCAGTGGAAGGTGCTGAAAGCACAAGTCGTTCTGGAATTCAGGTGGAGTCCCGGAGCTGGAGGGTGCCTCAGTCTTGGAGCCTCTGCCTAGGATCTTCTCGGTCTGACAGTTCTGATCAAGTCAGCTAGGCAAAACCAGTGGATACTAGTCACGTTTCCTTCAGTGACAGAGGGAATCATGATGATAGGTCATTAGCATCCAGCCGTTTAGCAATTGTCATTAACAACATGGTGTGGGGGTAGGTGGAGAGATAGGAACTAGGAGGACTGGCCATTTGTTTCTTATATATTTTCTTCAATATCTCTTCTTTTAGGGCGCCTGGGTGGCTCAGTTGGTTAAGCGACTGCCTTCGGCTCAGGTCGTGATCCTGGAGTCCCTGGATCGTCCCACATCGGGATCCCTGCTCAGTGGGAGGTCTGCTTCTCCCTCTGACCCTCTTCCCTCTTGTGCTCTCTGTCTCTCATTCTCTCTCTCTCAAATAAATAAATAAAATCTTAAAAAAAAATATCTCTTCTTTTACATCCTGGGGTAGACCTCTTTAGACAGACAATTTTGGCATCTGATTATCTTCTACAATTTGTGTTAAGAAATTTCCTGTGAAAGAACAGTTTCTTAAATTTTCTGCAAATAGAAATTCAATTACACCTAAAAAACAATTTTTGAGAGGTCTTTTGTTTCCACCGCTATGATAGAAAATTGTGCAAGATTCTAAGAAAGCACACAACTTTATTTTGACTTTCGAAGATATAGTAAGGATGCAAGACATAGAAACGTAGAACAAATAATAATGGAAGATGTTATAGGTCTCAAAATTATAAAGAATGGTTGTGTTGGAGATAAGAGACATCCATTCCTCAGGACATTCCATTTGATGGTCCCATGGCTCATGGATTTCCAGCTGTAGGTCTCAACTTTTTAGTGGGTTGCAAAATTTAATTAAGTTGATTATGTCTACCATTTTAAAAATACAGTAGAAAATATCAAAGTGTCAGGTCAGGTCATGGACTTTTTTTTCCCAGTTGTAAACATACACATATATGCACAAGTGTATGTGATGGGTTTCTCTATAAAATGTATTTCTTCACATAGATTCAATCAAACAAGTTTCAAAGATGCTCCTTGAGCCAAAATAATCCCCAAACTAGATCTTTGTTGCTACCATTTATTAAATGCCTAAAAATTTCCAGGGCCATTAATAATGATGCTTTAAAAAAGCTTTTTAGGAAATTACAATAACAACATGCCCAGTGCATGAGTCAGCCAGAGGACAGTCTTCATAACAGCTAGCATTTCTTGAGCGCTGCTCATGTGTTGGACATTGTGCTAAATATTTTTCATATATTATCTAATCTACTTCTCATCACAATGCTCTGAGGAGGCTACTATTCTTCCCGTTTTTCAGATGATAAAGCTGAGGTTTCAAGAGGTAGAATAAGGGGCGCCTGGGTGGCTCAGTTGGTTAAGCGACTGCCTTCGGCTCAGGTCATGATCCTGGAGTCCCGGGATCGAGTCCCACATCGGGATCCCTGCTCAGCAGGGGGTCTGCTTCCCCCTCTGCCCTCTTCCCCCTCTGCCCTCTTCCCCCTCTGCCCTCTTCCCTCTCGTGCTCTCTGTTTCTCATTCTCTCTCTCTCAAATAAATAAATAAAATCTTAAAAAAAAAAAAAAAGGTAGAATAACTTGCCCCTGGTCACTCAGCTAGAACTCAATCCCATGCCTATCTGGCTCTAGAGACAAGGCATGTCACTACCATACTACATTATTTTCCAAGAACAAATCCCTCATGGAAAGCTTTTGTGATTTGCAAAACTTCCTTTTGCTGTCTCCTTTGAAATGTTCTTCAGTTAGCACTAGGATCATTCAACCCCTTTTGATTGTTACAGAAGGCCGATAAGAGGTGTTTCTATGGTTATGGGTATGTAGGTTGGGGTGCTCTTGGGGAAAGTTGATTCCTGCTCTGATTCTATAAGACCTGTTTCCTCCTCCTACAGACTTCTGCCCTGACAGGCCCAAAGTCTCAGATTCTGAGGTAAGCCTGCCTATCCCCTCTGAATGAATGAAAGGTAAGCTATATTGCTAAACTGCTCTCCCTCAAGAAGGAAACATGGACACTGGGACAGAGATCCGGGTGTGGAGGGCCTGGTGCCAAGGGATGTGAAGTTGGGCAGAGTGTTGAAAGGGAGGCTGAACAGTGGAGACACTTTTATCCCCACTCAGTGGGGATAAAGATGGTGAGAGCTGTAGGCGAGCAAGATGAGGACTCTCTTCCATCTCCTCTTTGGAATCTTCAGGAACATCCTCCGCCTAATGCATTGTAGGGTTGAGTCTCAGTTTTCTGAGTATATAAAGAAACAAATTAGTACAGTGTGAACACAGATCTCCTCACCATGAGATAATCAATATGTATTCTCCCTCTTCCCTCCCTCCTCCCTCTTTTCCTCCCTCCTTTCTCCCTCTCTCCTTTCTCCCTCCCTCCCAGCCTTCTTCTTTCTCTCCCCCCTCTTCCCCCTCTCCACCTCCCTCCCCCCTCTCTCTCATACCCACCTACTCATGATACATTGTATATATTTATGGAAACATTTTCCTTACATAGATATATAATGTATGACAAAACATACCAAAGTCTTAACAGTTTTTAGCTCTTCTTAGTAGGATTACCAATCATTTTTATTTTTAATGGTTTTGGTGTTTTTTTTTTTTTTTGGTATTTTCTAAACTTTAAGGAACACGTATTAAATTTATCTCCAGAAGAATCGCTTCTTGGCCTTTTGGCTAAGATCAAGTGAAATTTATCTCCAGAAGAAATGGAAGCAAATAGCTCTTTATCGGCCATTTTCCTCTTAGAGTTTTAGAGGGAGGAAGACTTGTGAGGACAGGGAGTATTTGAGAGCTATTTGGGGGATGCTGGCAGGGAAACCAGGGCTCCAAAATCTTCCCATAGTCCACTGTCACTGAGGGATGATTGGTTAAAGGCATTAGAAAAGCATAAATATAGCCTTGCATTTCCTTCCTGAAAGCCCTCAGGGGAAAAGGCAGGGAGTGGGAGTATAAATGGTGGGGTGATAAGACAGTTTCCCACGTTCTGTGTTCAGAAGGAGAAAAGAGGTCGTGTTAAATATTAGAAGGTGGAGAAACAGATATTGAACACTAGCTGCTCCTGCATTTTTGTTTTACCTTATTTTAAAATACTATTATCATACTTGTGTGTGTGCGCCCCCCCTCCCCCCGCCACCGCCTGTGCTGAATTCAGAGGGTCTGATTCTCTAAATCTCAAATTGGCATTTTATAGAGGGTTTGCTTCATGTATGGGCTTGTTTTTTGGGTTGGGGGGGTTCTTTTGAGGAGAGGTGAAGATGTTAAATGAAGAGAAACAAGGAGAAAAGGAGAGGCCAGACAGAAGGTCTGGCGTCCTTCGTCCAGTTCAAGGAACATTTAGAAGTGCTCACTTGAGAGTAGCCGCTAGCAGTTCAGGGTAAGAGCAGATTGAAGAAGAAGGCGGACACCCTATCAGTCCGGAGCACGGTCTACTACAGCGGGTATCATCCCAGCAGCACCTGAGCATCACCTGGGGCCTTCCGAAAGACACTGATGCCAGAGCCGCACCCCAGTCCCCTTGATCAGAACCCCCCGGGTAGAGTCTGAGCATCAGTACTGTTCTAGTAAGTGTTTAATTTTAATTCGAGTAGAGTTAACATACGGTGTGGTGTTAATTTCAGGCGTCCATCGTGCTGATTCAACACTTCCACACATCACCCAGTGCTCATCATGACAAGCGCTTTCCCCTATTTCCCCCATTTCCCCATCCCCTGGTCACCGTCAGTTTGTTCTCTATCGTTAAGAGTCTGTTTCTTGGTTTTTCTCTCTCTCTCTCTCTCATTTCCCTTTGCTCGTTTGTTTTGTTTCTTCAATTCCACATATAGGTGAAATCATACGGTATTTGTCTTTCTCTGACGGACCAGTATTTTTAAGAATCACTCGAAGTGACTCTAATATGCAGCCAAGATTGAGCACAACAGTCTAAAAGCAAATGTAGAGGGGGCAGGTGGTTGCAGCTTCACGTACCGTGAGCTATGTGAGGAACGTGTGAGTCCTGCTTGATGAGGACCGAGGAGGAAGAGATCAGTTTGGGCTTGGGACGAGATGCCTCCCGAAAGAGTCACGGAAGAAGGAAGACTTAAGCTAAATCTGGAAGGACTGGGAGTTGACCAAATCAGACAAAGACGGTGGGGTGCAAAGAGCTCAGCCAGTGCCAAGGCCCGGAGGCCTGCCATGCTAGGGTACATCCTGGAGCCGTCTGGGAGCGGGGGCGGTGGGGGGGGACAGACAGTGTACGAGTTTGCTAGGGCTGCCGTAACAAACACCGCAGACTGCATGGCTTCAACGGACAGAGATTTATTGTCTCGTGTGCAATGAGCACGCAGCACGGAGCATGCAGATGTGGTGACGTGTTCTAGTTCCGCGGGCCTAAGATGGGGCAATGCAAGAAAGCTTTTACACATACACGGGGAGCCTTGCTAAGACTTGGGGGCAACTGATATGCCAGCTGGGAATGGGAAAGGGCAACTGGATCACAAAGTAACTCAGGGGTGTAACTGGGAGGTTGGTAGTGTGTTTAAACAGAAACGGAGAGGCCCATCTTTCAGGGGGGAGAGTGAGTTCAGGGTCAGGTTTGGTGGGAATGAGGTGACAGAGGACCTCCTTCAGCAGACCCCTAGAGACACAGAACTGCAGCTGGAGACAAGTTGGGGCTGGAGATGTGGAGAGGAGGCCCACCACGGGCAGCAGAGAGTTGAAACTCTGAGCTGTTCCTGGCCCAGAGGGAACAGCAACATCAACAAAAAGGGGCAGCAGGGAGCTCGTCTGTCTCCCTGTCCTTGTACACTAATCCTCTCCTATCCCCCCAGAGCACAGGAGCTAGGTCAGGAGGCCAAAGATAAATGGTGACTTGGCTTCTTCGCCCAGGCCAGCTAGGATGGCTGTGACCACTAAGACGCTGGCTCTCTCAAAGGCTGCCCTGGGCTGTGTGAAAGTGTTGGAAACCAGTATCCCAGGGCTGGCAGGTGGGTTGTTCTGGGAGGATTGGAAATCTGAGCTACCATCAAAAGCATGGCCATTGAGTTTCCCCTAACAGATATTTCAACATTCTGCTGGGCCTCTCAGAGGAGAAAAATACGGCCTCCAGAGTACTGAGGACTTCCATGGGTACAGAATGACTCTGAGGCTTCCTTGGGAGGTCCCTATAAAAGTCGGCTTGCTATTTCTCCCCTCCTTTCCACAAGCAGATCTTGCTTAAAGCCTGTGCTCCACAATTTGGGCCACGAGGCTAGGAAAGCTCCTTGAATGATACATGGAAAGAGTACTGGATTAACAGTTAGGAGACCCAAGTGCTCAGTTTCTTTCTTTTTCTTCTTTAAAAATTTTTTTTTCTTTATTTGGGGAGGGGAGGGACAGAAGGAGAGAGAGAGAGTCTGAAGCAGACTCTGGGCTGAGCACAGAGCCTGATGCGGGGCTGATCCCAAGATCAGCTGATCACGACCCTGAGACCATGACGTGAGTAGAAACCAAGAGTTGGATGCTTAACCGACTGTGCCCCCCAGGCGCCCCCCGAGTGCTCAGTTTCTAAGACACTCAGCAAATCACTTTGCAGACACTGAGAAAAAACAGACCCTGAGTCTATTTCTTCACCTCTAGCATGAGAAAGGTAGACTATATGATCTCTAAAGCTCCTCGAAGCTCCAAAGTTCCATGCTTTGTGTGTCCTAACTGGAGCTCAGACCAAGGATCTACCTGAAATGGGCAGGTCAGTCTGAAATGGGCGGGTTTGTGAGAATGGACAGGTGAGTGGATTCTCTTCATGCTGTTTTGCTTTCTTTGGCCCCAAAGTTGGTTACCTTCCCTGTTGTCCTCTGTCACCTGATGTTTACTCGGAGACCTGTAATCAACAAAAATTGCTACATGCAAGCAAGTTTTAGCTAGATTGACTTCTGGGCAATGAAACCAAACAGTTGCTCTAAGAATATATTTGCCCTTTCTCAGCCACTGTGGCACCACAGACAAACTTCTCCCACGGCAGTGGGCCCCATTTGCCAATCCGTGCAGGTAATAAGCAGGCTTTTCCCCTGGTCATGGAAGTTTTCTTGCCGTGGCATGAAAGGAAGGCATTGTCAGTTTTATTATTATTTTTGAATGAAAATGTTTTGAATCATTTGTATGATGACTCCTCCTCTAGAACTGGGTGGAGTAGTGACCAAGTTCAGGGAGGGCCTTACAGGGCAAGTGAGGCCTCCTGGTAGTTATGGGAGGGCATTTTTTCTTGAACAGCAAATACCTTACTTGACTAATTCCAGGTGGCCAAAGGGACAGTCATTCCACGTTCCACTGCTTAAATTTTGGTACTTGAGATATAAACATGAAATCAGAGAATAACAGACCCATGTTTCATAGGGGGAAGGAAAACATTGATGCTTCTTCATATGTAAATATATGCATTTGGTATCTTAAGGAAGATACTGGGTATGTGCTAACCTCTGGTTTTCTACATGCTCTCCAACCTAATACTTCAGATTTCCCATTTTATAATGCAGAGGGATGTCTCAGATGCTGCTAGAGACTGGTTCTGGGCTGAGTTAGGATGTTTTGGGGGCACATGTACTTCCAAAGACCAGAAATAATACTATATTTTAAAAATCCTGAATTCCATTTCTTCTGTTTTTCTTTTCTTTTCTTTTTTTTAGCTGAAGGAAGTGATTTGATTTTATTTTGTTTTCTGTAACACTGCAACAAAAACCAAGCTATTAAAGAGATTAGGCATAGTTTTGAACCCATGGATAACATACCTTAAATGGGTATAAAGTCCTAGGAGGACCATGGGGAAATGGTCTTTCTGACTTCCGAGGTTAGAAAGAAATTGGAGAATACCCACTGTCTATCCCCCCTCCCCTCCTGCCCCACACACGTGGTTCCTCAGCCCAGGTCCATGTAGATTGAGGAAGCCATGCTTGGTGTAGGGACTGCAAGGCTGGCTGATTCTGTAACTCCCTTTGGAAGGACATTTCAAGCACCCTTCCTACTCATTTTCTTTCTTTCTCCATTCTGCCTCCTTTTCTCTAATTAGAGTTGCATATGTTCCAAAAGTAACAAATGTTTGAAAAGCAAGATCTAATCAGTCATCAGACTTATTTTGTAAGTTAAATAGCACCAATTTTTTAATCTTTGCTTCAAATCTTTAAAAATATTTTTAGATGTCTGATGAATTGTCGGTTTATTGCTAATTCCTAGAACTTTCTCATTTCACAACGTCTCTCAAATTGTGAAGATTCCTCTCAGATCAGCTCCTGCATAACTCAGAGCAGAAATACACATTTGTCTAAAAGCCCCGAGTGACCCCTCCCCTGCCCAGAGAGTTCTTTTTTGGCAACTTCACTTTAGGAGCTGCAATCCTGACAAGAGCAAGCCATATTCAGCAATGGAGGTGACAGAGGAGCTGTCAAGAGCAAACAACAGACCGACCAAATGCATCAGGCTGGGGCCAGTTATAAAAAGATCAAGTAGCTCTATACATCTTCTCGGCTCCTAGGCAGTCAATGGGTTTTAAATACCTTAAAATCAATAATTGATTTTCATCATAATGACCATGGGTCATTTTGAAAAGATACTGCTCACAAAGGGTATGAGCAGTATAATCCATTTAAAGAGTTGGAGAAGTGTGTTTCTTACTCTAGAATGCTTTCCAACCAAGTTTATTCAAGCAAATTTAGTCTTGGCATGAAAAGAGGTCAATTAGCTAGCAATTTTGCTGATACGTATTGTCAGAAAAATGTCAGCCAAGAGATTTTTCTGTTAGCAATGCAAAAAGATAGGGAAAGTGGGGGAGAAAAGAGGAAGGACAAGTTTCCTTGGGTAATTAGAAATAGGTAGGGGCGCCTGGGTGGCTCAGGCGTTAAGTGTCTGCCTTCCGCTCAGGTCATGATTCCAGGTCCTGGGATCGAGCCCCGCATCGGGCTCCCTGCTCGGGGGGAAGCCTGCTTCTCCCTCCCCCACTCCCCCTGCTTGTGTTCCCTTTCTCGCTCTCTCTCTCTGTCAAATAAATAAATAAAATCTTTAAAAAAAAAAAAAAGAAATAGGTAGAGGACTGGGTAGAACGAGGTAAAGGGTAGGAAGGATGTACCTGGCTCTGGGTTTTTATTTTGCTCAGACATTTATTTTGAACACTCAATTTGAAAATGTACAGCAACCTCCGGGTTAAAAATGGCACCACGAGTCCTCTGAACGTGTGTGATAGTGTAGAGTAGGAGAAAGTAAAATTGGGGTTTCACCTCAAAAGTCCTTCCCCATGTATACAGTAGCTTCCTGGCTTTTAACATAAGCCACCCTGTCTAGTGGAATGTGCACCAGGCTTCTGAGGACAGATGGGGGAAAAATTCCAGGAAAGCCGCTAGTTTGAAACTATACCTATGTGCAGCAACGTGCTCAGCTTTGATGACAAGTTCATCTTTCTCTATCAGGATTGCTTTTTGCTTGTTTGGATCTTTATCAAATATGGAGCTTAGGTCATGTGCCCCTTGAGGTCATCAACTTGAACTACGCTAAGCCCTGCAGAGTTCTGCAAATGTTCTCAATTAATTATTCACTTAACATTCACATAACAAATATTTATTGAGTGCCAACTATGTGCCAGGCAGGTTCTAGACCTGAAAGAAATCGACCAAAATTCCCACCCTAACAGAGATCACCTTTCTGGAGGATATACATAGTTTCTGTATATGCTGGTTTGTTGTTGTTGTTGTTTGTTTGTTTCTAACCAAAAGGAAATCAAAGTGAGTGAAATGTGAAGCAAGAACAAAAAACACTGATGAAGAGAAAGGATCCAGCTGCACCGGGGGCCTCAGAGGCGAACTCATCCCAGATCTGGCTAGGCAGCAGGATTGACAGGGGAGCTGCTAGAAATACAGTGTGAGGTCTTACCCAAGCCTCCTCTGAATTTGTATTCTAGGTGCAAGGTCCAGGAATACATATTCTCAATAGCTCCCTAAGTGCTTCTGATGTGGCCGGTCCAGAACGGTGCCCAAACTTGTGTTTGGAAATCATTAAGCTAGTTGTTCTCCTGATGTTTGTATCTGTCAGCATTCTATCAGGAAACAAAAAACACATTCAATTGGATAAATATTGCACAAACGTGTGGTCAGGCTATTGGGAAACCCCAAATGATGGCGTGGAGACCCGAGGCTGGTCAAGGGGCTAACCATTAACATCAAGCCTGAAGGAGTGGGAGGAGCAGGGAGGCAAAAACCTGGAGGCAGTGAGGGCTGGGTGCAGAGGGCCTCTGGACAGGAGCTGTGACCTTCAGTTGCTAGAAGCATTCAGCAGGTTTGAGCCAAATCCCAGGGCCAGAAGTCCACTGAGGTAGGCCACAGAGGCCAGCCTCTAGGGTGCAAAGAAGGATGGAGAAAGAGGTGGACAGTGGACCTGAACGGGCAAATGAAGATATTCAGCTCAAGCCTTTTTTCAGCTGTAGGAATATATGAAAATATAGTACCCAGATTAATCTAAAGCCATATTCCTAATACTTCATGGCAAAATTGTCTTCATGAGTGATCCAATCTTAGCCTCTTTACTAACTTTACGTGGTACCCCAGAGACAATAAAATGGTACGTCTTTGTTCTTCCTCTTATTTTTTTGAGAGCATTAATATTTATTGAGTAATCATATTTCATGTATTACAATCATTTTATTTTAATTTATGAAACAGGACTTTGAAGTAGGGATTACTTTACAGAAAAGGAAATTAATGCATAAAGAAGTTTAAAAATTTACCTTGGGTCACATGGTGTATAAGCGGAAAACCATGATTCAAGGTCAGATTTGTCTTCTATCAATGTCCATGCTGTTAACCTGTATGCTAATTTTTTAAGCCTCTCCAGGAAAATGTAAACCTGGTCTCTCTCAGTCACTTGGAAGGCTAGGTTCTAGGCCTTTTTCAAGAATAAGAAACACAATTTCTTGCATTTTTTAATACGGTCTCGTATTCATTCAGTACTTACCAATTTTTGTGTTTGTTAAATATTACATATCTCCACATTCATACTCAAGAAGCAATTTAGGCCTTGTGGATTAACCGTTTATTACTTTATGCATTTGTGACTCAAGGCCTAAGCACCAGGTTGGTACATTTTCTCTGTGCTCTGCGGGTACTTCTGTGCTTGGAACACAATTAGGTTGACCAACTGTTCCCGTGTGTCCCAACTGAGGGGTTTCCTAGGACATGGAACTTTCAGTGTGAAAACTAGGATAGTCCCAGAAAAACCAGGATGATTGGTAAATGCCAGTGTTCTGTTTGTTTGTTTGTTCTTAAGATAGTTTCAGTTTTGTCATTGAGAGCCTCATAATAAATTCTAAAAACATTTACAAAAATTATTAAAGTCTAATTTTCTTCACATTTCCCCTCTGTTTAGGCCCTGGTTAAGTCAATCCCTACAGTATTCTAAGTCTAGTTTCTGGTCTTTATTTAAGACAAATAAGCTGAGGCACAGAAGTCACATGATAGGACAGGGACAGAGAACTTAAAGAAGCTTCAGCCCAGACAAGTTATCTCGGTGGCCAAAGTTGGGATGGCAAGTGCTGAAGGATCTGGGTCATCCTTAATACAGCCCAGATCCCCATCTCCTGCAATGTCAGTCCTAGACATGTGGTACTTGGCTCCAAATGCAGAGCTTATTACATGATGTTGTCATTGTGTGTTTATTGCTTATCTCCCTTGGTAGACGAAGATCATTAAGGACAAGGGCGCAGACGTCTCAGGATTTAAACTGGGCCTGTCCCATGGCAGCAGCCCAGTGACTTGTTGGGTAATATCCGGGACACAAGGGAGATACATTTACTCAAGATTCGTTCCTGTACTTTCTCTACTCATCATGGAGCTTGACTTTGGTATCATCTTTGAAATATATAAGGCACTTGAGGTGGGGATGGGGGAGCAGGGTGTCTCACATTATAGGAGAATTGTCTGCTAAATAAGTTTTCCAATCTCATTCCCCAAAGACTGATGTGTCCTGGGGACTCTGCCAACTCCCCCCCAACTCCACAAGCATCAGGGTACAAAAATGAAGACAGCCCCAGGTCCTCTAGATGTGCTGGCTTTCTGACTCTCACATGGCCTTCACCTTTCCTTGTTGTTTGGGGGATGCCAGACTAATGAAAAAAGTTTCTTTTTAAGGGAGCAAAGATTGGGTTCAAGTAAGTGACTGAAGCTTCTGTAGGAAAACTTGCAGGAATCCATCCATCCTGTGCGGTCTTACTAAAGGTAGAGGGAAAGATGATGAAGAAGGAACTCATACTTAACAAAGTCCTTATTTTGTGCCTGGTACAGTGCTACTGTTTTATACATCTAAATGCATTTATTCCATGCCAAACTACTATGAGATTAATTCTCATTTCTACTTACAAGTAAGACTGAGATGTTGTTGTACAACTTATCCAAAGTCAGATAGCTAGCAAGAGGCAGAGGTAGCATCTGAAACCAGCTCTGTTAAACTCCAAAACCTCCACCCTTATTTGCTAATACATCGTTGTGAAGCATCACAGGAGCCTCTTGGGGACCCTGAAATATCTCTGGACTGGCTCCCTGGGCCACCAGCTTTCTTCCAATTTCTGATGTAACCCAGATAGGAAGCATTACCAAGAAATGTTGAGTATTTCCAGAGAAAGCCTACTGGATGCACGGAGCTAATAGTGGGGAGGTAAGGGAACCTCTCTAAAAGGAGGACCTGAAGAGTGGCAGAAACCATGGCTTTGGGACTTCCTCATATTATCGGGGAAAAGATCCCATTTATAAGTGCTAATGAAGCTGTGGTTCAATTTCGCCAGTATCAATTATTCACGGAAAATTAACAACTGCTGAAGATCGCCCCACCCAGTATGGCCAACAGCTGGCCTTCTGTAGTGCCCAGCCTGCGTGTTTGGGTCTAGTCTTTTGAAGATCAGAGAAGGTTGAAGTCAGAGAAGCAAATGCAAGAGAGAAAAGTGACACTCAGAGTCTTCCATCTCTGCTCCTTATGTAAGTCCCTGCCTCGAAGTCCATTAGAACAAAGGCTGGGGGAACTTGGAGGAATGTTTTTTCCTAGTGTGACCCGAGTAGCATGGACTAACCCATGGAACCACTGGGTTAGTCCTGGGGGAATCAGGTGTTTCCTCAAATCAAAGCCCCAGGTGCTGGTTTGTTTCCCATGCTGGATCTTCCCACGGACTCTATCCTATTTGCCTGTCTCCAGCTAATGAGGCCTTGGGAGTAACCCTCCACCAAGGCAAATTCCCAGTGAAAAAGCAGTACCACTACACATGGAAGACTCAATGCCAGTGTCGGGTGTTTTATTTGTTAAGAAACAAGAAGGCTGGGGCACCTGGGTGGCTCAGTTGGTTAAGCGTCTGCCTTCAGCTCAGGTCATGATCTCAGGGTTCTGGGATCGAGCCCTGTGTTGGGCTCCCTGCTCTTCGAGCAGCCTGCTTCTCCCTTTCCTGCTCCCCCTGCTTATGCTCTCTCTCTTTCTGTGTCAAATAAATAAATAAAATCTTAAAAAGAAAGAAAGAAAGAAAGAGAAAGAAGAAAGAAAGAAAGAAGAAAGAAAGAAAAAGAAAAAGAAAGAAAGAAAGAAAAAGAAAGAAAGAAAGAAGAAAGAAAGAAAGAAAGAAAAAGAAAGAAGAAAGAAAGAAAGAAAGAAAAAGAAAGAAGAAAGAAAGAAAGAAAGAAAAAGAAAGAAAGGAAGAAAGAAAGAAAAACAAGAAGGCCCGGAGAGCAGATACAGCTTAGCTCTATGACTCCGTTCCTGCCTGGCAGTCCCAAGGCAGTGGTGGCAGGGGCTGGAGAGAAACCAGCTTAACCAGCTTTGTGAGCACCTACTGTTTGCCAGGCCCTTCTTTAACTCACTAATTTCCTTAAGAAGAGGAGAGCTATCCTTTGGTTCTTTTAAACCCTTGGTTGGATTTATTTCTAAATGACCAATTTGTCCCTTAAATAGGATGGCCCATAGTAGGAAGAGGGGAGAGCATAGTGCAAGGAAATGAGTGGTAGCACAGTCCCAATGGGGTGAGCCTGGGAAATCTTGTGCCTGTGGTTAGGGTGGAGGGGCATGAGAGGGATTCCCAGTCTCTAAGGCTCCTGCTTTTTCTTCCCAGCAAGAGTGATTTAGGAAGGTCAGATTTACCATCAGGTCTAGGATGCCTTTGCTACTAATCTGGTCCTGACTTGAAGACCATTTGGATAGCTGGGCTTTGATTGTGCTCCTCAGTCTCCAGTTTGTGCCTTTTTCCTGTGGCTGACACCTTGACGTGGTAAATGAAGCAGACAGTTGGTGTCTCCACCCATGTCCCCCCAACCTGCCATTTCTGAGTTCACTGGTTCAACTTGCAACCACCAGCACCTGCGTCCACTTGCCTGTTGGCTTTCTCTAGAGGAAGGAACCCACTCTGGATGTGTGCAGAGCAAGGCAGAAGGGCCAGTGGGGGTGGGGGGGAATGTTGACATCCACCTCCCTGGGAGTCTTCAACCAATAACTGTAGGAAATCCAATACATCGACAGAGTGTAAAGACAATGTGAAACCCAGTACATCTGTAAGATCATGCTCAGTGGTGATGCTTAGAAGGTTCGCTCCCTTAGAATGCCCATGAGTGTCATAAAGGCAAAGATTGGGCCTTTACTAGTACTGCAAATCCAATGCCAATTTCGGATAACAGTTCTCTGAAAATCGCTGCTGTGGTGTTGGGCAAAATGGTATAGCATTAATTCGAATCTAGTTTCAGTGGGTTTAACGGACCACAGTTTCTCCCCTTCAATCCTGGTCACTCGGAATAGGTTTTGTATTAGTTATCTCTTACTGCGTAACAAATTACCCGAAACCTAGTGGCTTAAAACACTAATCACTTATTGTCTCTCACGGTTAGTGTGGCTCGGGAACTCAGGAGTGGCTCCTTGGGGTGATGGATCAGGGTCTCTCATTAGGTTTTCATCAGGGGTTGGCCAGGGCTGCAGTCATTGGAAGGCTTGATTGGGGTTGAGGATCCCCTTCCAAGGCTGCTCATTTCCATGCCTCCCTATAGGTGAGATGCTCCAGCTATTGTTCTTGTGAGCCGCTCTGGAGAGCGGCTTGAGTGTTCTTACGGCATGGTGGCTTCCTTACTCCAGAGTGAGTAATCCAAGAGGCCGAGGTGGGAGCTGCAGGGCCTTTTCTGACCTAGCCCCTGAAATCACATACTGTTGTTTCTGCTCAATTCTATTGACCATGGATTCAATGAGGAGGGAGACTACAGAAGGGCACTGACAGCAGGATGTGAGGATGGCTGGCGGCCACCTGGGAACCTGGCTACCATGGGTTTCTAGGGTAAAGTTCATTCAACTCAATGTTTTAGGTGAGAAACATATGGAACAAGATTCAAATTACATTGGAAAGTGCCTGTTGACAGGACAGCCAGACACATTTTTTTTCTTTTTTTTTTTATTCTTATGTTAATCCCCATACATTACATCATTAGTTTTAGATGAAGTGTTCCATGATTCATTGTTTGTGCATAACACCCAGTGCTCCATGCAGAATGTGCCCTCCTCAATACCCACCACCAGGCTAACCCATCCTCCCACCCCCCTCCCCTCTAGAACCCTGTTTGTTTTTCAGAGTCCATCATCTCTCATGGTTCGTCTACCCCTCCGATTTCTCCTGCTTCATTCTTCCCCTCCCACTACCTTCTTCTTCTTCTTCTTTTTTTCTTAACATATATTGCATTATTTGTTTCAGAGGTACAGATCTGAGATTCAACAGTCTTGCACAATTCACAGTGCTTACCAGAGCACATACCCTCCCCAGTGTCTATCACCCAGTCACCCCATCCCTCCCACCCCACCCCCCACTCCAGCTACCCTCAGTTTGTTTCCTGCGATTAAGAATTCCTCATATCAGTGAGATCATATGATACATGTCTTTCTCTGTTTGACTTATTTCACTCAACATAATACCCTCCAGTTCCATCCACGTCGTTGCAAATGGCAAGATCTCATTCCTTTTGATCAGCCAGACACATTTAAAAGGTTTTTATTTTATCATTTCCCATAATGCTATCTATGACAATGGATAATGATCTGTAACCTGTTTGTCAAACATTCTACAGCCCCCAGTCAAGCTTTACCTTAACACGGAGGTGGAAACCCCTTAGAAACATATAAAATGAGTCGCACTTGAGCAAAACAGAGAGTTTTGCTTTTGACGAGGAGGAGTCAGCTCTCAGATGGCTGCCTTCCTTTTAAACCCCTAAAATCCACGAATGCGCAGAGATGTAAGCAGATCCTCGAGCCCAAGAGTCAGGCTAGAGCAGGGTCTGGGTATTGCTACCTGCAGGCGTGTTCTGGGCCAGGATGTGGCTGCACAGTGGAGCCCTTTGTTGTGCTCGGGGCAGATGGAGCCCACTGGCCTGATTGCCTCAGGGCTCATTTCCTGAATAGGAAGGTTCTACCACCTGGTGGACAGATCTCTCCAAAACAAACAGGCCCCACGCTTCCAAACCTTGAGCTCTGTGCTGAGGCCTGTTGCTGGAGAACAGAGACAAACCATGGACACATCATCAGTGGTAGCAAATACAACTGCTCCAAGAAGTTTTTACATCCATTAACTTCCTGCTACCAGAGATCCAGTTCAGTCCCCACAGGAATGGGGAAAAAAACAAACCAAACCAAAACCCCCCCAAACCTAAGGAGGCAGCACTGAAAGGACCCAGGGAAAGAGAAATGGCAGCAGTAGACATGCTGAGCTTTATTTCTCAGTCATGGACATGGCCTGAAAACCCTACTCGGACCTTATGGGAAGTAGTCCCGTGAGCCATTCAAATGTTCAGGGCTATGGTACCTTTGCCTCATGTTGTCAACTGTTAAGATACAGTCTCCGTTCCTTTTCCACAATAACTTTCTGAGGGTGATATCAGTTGCTTCTGGCTGCACTAACTAACAGGGCAAGCCCTTCCTCTTTCCCTCTCCTGCTTTATTTATTTTTTCATAGAGCTTATTACTATCTCGCATTGCATCCCATGTCCACATATTTGTTTATATTCTGAAGATCTCTGTGTCTATCTAAAGGTATAAGGTCCACGAGAAAACAGGGGTTTGGTCTGTTTTACTCTTTGCCATATTCCCAGAGCCTAGTAATTGTAATTGTATTACATTGTAAATGTAATAGTAATCCATAAATAATTGCTGAAAAATAACTTTTGCCTTGAGTCAGCTATGAGAGGTTAAAGAACTTTCTGCAAGGCCTTTTGTGTCCAAAGTTGGTGCACTTTCTATCATGTTGTGCTGCCTGCCTCTCTGTTTTCTGTGCCAGGGGCCCAAAGCCCAGATTTTAGGAAACGGAGGCCACAATGTTGCAAAGCTGGATAATGGAAGAGCGCCCACTAGAACCCAGGTCTTCTGGGATTTAGTTACCCAGCCTGCATTCTGCTGCCACCAACAAGCTAAGGATTTTGCCCCAGTATATAAAGGTAATAGTTTGGTTGGAAAGCGTGCTCTTGCTTTTCCCACTGTGGCTGATTGGCCTCTCGGTTGGTTCATGGGTCCGTCCATAAATGCACTTCAGGCAGAACTCAGCATTGTTACATTCTACTCCTGTGCCCATTCCACCTGTCACAAACATGGCATGCAGGGAACAAGCTTGAAAGCAGGTACACATGGCTACTCAAATGTCTCTATCTAGGTTTCTACATGGGAAGGGCTTCCGTTTACAGCTCTTAGTGAAACATTTGAATCCGTTTGGGGATCAAGTTCTATGGAAGTTGGGAATAGATCTCATTTGTCCTGTGTGTCTTTTCAGGGTCATTTGACAATTTCCCATCTATCCTCGGCTTGACCGAAGGTTTTCTTCTTTGCCCACACCTGGCTATCTTCTTTGCCACTCTGCCCTTCTCCCTCCTGAGAGCTAAAAGTCACTGTCAGGATTGAAAACACCCAGTGAACCCCCATGAGCTTTGGTTGCCAAGTTATGGAAGCTGCAGTGATCACTCCCTCATGGCCATTTGCTCGTAGAGCCAAGAACAATCAAATACATCAGCTGGGAGTCGACCCTCACAAGCAGACAGGTTGGTCCAACTTCTAACTCTGAAACAGCTTGGTGGGGGAGTCTGTTTCTTTCGAGAACAAATACATGTTTATACCCAAACGATGCAGTTCGGCGTGTTCCTCCTGGATCAGTGTTGGAGCCCATGAGCCTTTTGTGCTCATTTGGTGGATTTGTTACACTGGACGCACCTTGCCCATCACTGCTGGGGTGAACTTCTCCCTCTGCTCTGTGCCTTATGAGCCAACAAAAACAGCACTGTCTGATCAGCTACTTAAGAACTGCACCAATCAGGCAGAAAATAAGGGATTTTTTTTTTGGGGGGGGGGGTCCCTGGATCACGTGGCATCAAGTGACAGCAGTGTAAATTTTCCCAATAATTTGTCATATTTCCACGTTGTTTTTTTCCCTTTGGAAAGATAGTATAAAGGGAGCAGAATCAATGGAAAGAGCTCATGAGTCTTGGAATGCGGTTCAAATCCCAGATCTTCCATTTACTGACTTTGCACCCTTGAGCGAAGTGGCCAACTTTTCAAAATCTCCTTTTTTGTTTTCATCTGTAAATCAGGCATAGTAACAACTATCTTGCAGAGTTGTGTTTGAATAATGTGAGTATAGAAATTGACAGTGCCTGGCAGATAGCAGGGTCTTCATACATGACAGTGAATATTATTTTTTATTATATTATAATATATAATAATAATATTATTATTATTATTGTTATTTGTTAAGTACCTACTATGTGGGTCAGGATTAGGGCAGCCATAGTCTAATGGAAAGTAGAGAGAAAGCCAGGGGAAATCTTTGTCACTGCCATCTTTTGTGTTCCTTGGACAAGTCAACCTGACTGGGCCTTCGTTTTTAACATCTTTAAAAGTAGGGGGAAATGCCATTCTCTTCACTTAAAAACCAGAGAATTGGTATTTTGGAGAGTACACTGGCCCAGATACTGTCCTAGGTTTTCCTGAAATGTAACCTCACATCTCACAACCTGGGACTGTTGCTCAGAGTTTACGTGTAAGGAATCAGATTCTCAGAGAGGTTGACTATTAAGCCAAAACCATAACACGAGTGAGTGGCAGGGTTGGAATCGGAGCCTGGATTTTTTTGACATCTGTTTATATGCCATTTATAAAATGAGGTATCATATTAAAACTTAATAAGCACTAGGTTTATTATTACTATTTTTGTCAAGCTCTCACTGATTATGTTTTAAATACAGGGTTAGGTGATTGGGATCCTAAGAAAACAGGAAATAAACCCTGACTTTGAGGGACTGAGACTCTCATAGGGATCTTGTGTTCTTTGGCACATAAAACTTGCCTTCCTAAAATAGAAATAATGTTCTTGTTAAAAAAAAAAAATTTTAAAAATGTAATTAGTATCTCGTTAGGAGAAGGAGAAAGTATAAGGGAGGCTATCCCAAAGCGCTGTGCAGATCAAATGAAAGAATATCTGCAAGAGGAGCTTGGAAAATAAAATACATGCTTTAGACACAAGGCGTTGTTGTTCTTCTCTATTATTATTAAACACCACTGCTGCCTACTGGGTATTTACCCCAAAGATACAAAAGTAGGGATCCGAAAGGGTATGTGCACCCTGATGTTTATAGCAGCAATGTCCACAATATCCAAACTGTGGAAAGAGCCAAGATGTCCATCGACAGATGAATGGATAAAGAAGATGTGGTATATATATACAATGGAATATTATGCAGCCATCAAAAGGAATGAGATCTTGCCATTTGCAACGACGTGGATAGAACTGGAGGGTATTATGTTGAGTGAAATAAGTCAATCAGAGAAAGACATGTATCATATGATCTCACTGATATGAGGAATTCTTAATCGCAGGAAACAAACTGAGGGTTGCTGGAGTGGGGGGTGGGGTGGGAGGGATGGGGTGACTGGGTGATAGACACTGGGGAGGGTATGTGCTCTGGTAAGCGCTGTGAATTGTGCAAGACTGTTGAATCTCAGATCTGTACCTCTGAAACAAATAATGCAATATATGTTAAGAAAAAAGAAGAAGAAGAAGAAGAAGAAGAAGAAGGTAGCAGGAGGGGAAGAATGAAGCAGGGGAAATCGGAGGGGTAGACGAACCATGAGAGATGATGGACTCTGAAAAACAAACTGAGGGTTCTAGAGGGGAGGGGGGTGGGAGGATGGGTTAGCCTGGTGGTGGGTATTGAGGAGGGCACATTCTGCATGGAGCACTGGGTGTTATGCACAAACAATGAATCATGGAACATTTCATCTAAAACTAATGATGTAATGTATAGGGATTAACATGAGAATAAAAAAAAAAAAAAAAAACACACCACTGCTGCATCTACGGTGCTACAATCCTTGCGGAGAGAAGACTGAAAGATGGTGCCCCCTGGAAGACAAGAAGAGCCATAGAGTTCAGAGAAAGACCCACTGTGGTAATGTTTGCAGATTGTCTGAAACTCAGAGGTTCCTAGACTAAAACGAAGGACCTTGGAGAAAATTCATCCTCACAGCATTTGAAGTGTAGACCTAATGTATTTGAAAGCTTCTTAAAACATCTAGTTCACCTTGGAAGGATTGGGGCGGGTACCAAGGGTACAGGTAAGTTTTATCTTTAAGAGAAGAAACTGAAGTTCCCTGATATGCTCAGTGTCAGATAGGAAAGGTGAGGTAGAGACCAGGTATCTCCCAGTTTGGTTAATGGGAGTGGAAACAAGAGTTTAGAGCCAATGCCTCCCTTTACTAGTGATGTGACTACAGACAAGTTACATTGAACCTTTCAGAGCATCATTTTTTTCATCTGTAATAGAAGGGTAAAGAACAAAGAGCATCAAGGACATCACTGGGGTGGGTTTGGGGGAAAGGGAAATAGCACAGACAAGGATACAGAATTGTGTTTCTTTCTACCATCTCTGTCAGCTGTGGTTATGAGTTTAACCCCTTCTTTTCCCAGCGAAGGCAATTAAATGGCTCACATTTTATAGGCCAGAAGGAAAGAAAGATTATATTTCCCTCTTAACTGAAATAAAAGTGCAGCCTGCTTCAAAGGTTGGGCTGGTGGGCTTTATGTATTTTCCGTAACTGTCACAATGCCTAAAACTTAGAAGCTGCTCCAAAAATATTTATGAAGCTGAAAATATCAGCAGGTTGTTAATAAAACTTCAAATTATCTCTCCATCTGCCCTATGCTATTTTCACATTAGAAGAATTATCAACCCAATATCGTTTGAGAGTTTTGTTTCTGGTTTGGTTAAGTAGTTCCTATTGAGCCAGCTCTCATAAAGATAAGAACTGTGAACTCTGGACAAAAGGTATTGGAAAATTCCAATTACTTGAAGGCACTAGAGAGTGAATGAAAATGCACAGATAGTGGAAACAAGTCGATTCATGGACAAAGTGAAGGGTCCTGGGTACATTACCCTTCTGCCCTTTTTTCTAATAAGTGTCAGCCTGAGGGCAAACCCCAGTCTGTGGCTTGTGGGGTGAATAGAGCAAGTGGTAAATGATATCTTACTGGCTTGAAGAAGAGAAAATCCTGAAAAGGAAAGGATCAGAGAGGGAAGGCCCCAGATTCTAGTTTCTAAACTGCCTACGTCTCTGACTGATCTCTGAGTCATGCATGCACAGGAATTGACTTGACAGAAACATCAGTACTCTTCAGAGGAACATAACAGAATCCAGATTCTCTATAACGTATTTTTCATAATGTCTGGGATATAATCCACAAATAATTGGATGTATGAAGAAACAGAAAAACATCACCTACATATAAAAATATGGAACTTATAACATATGTAGATGTAATACATATTAGAACTATAGCATAAGTGATATGGATTTCTATACTTCATATGAAGTAGTATGATATTATCTTGAAGTTGACTTTGGCAGATTAAGAATATACATTGTAATCTCTATAGCAAACACTAAAAACGTAATGCAATAGGTATGGACTAAAAAGGCAATAAATAAATTAAAATGGAATTCCAAATTATCTTCATTTGGTTCAGATATGAATTCCACTGTGGATGTTCAGACCCATCCAACAGCAGTCTCAGATTATAACCACAGAACAAAAGGGTAGCAAAATCCAAATGTGAGCATCCAAAACAGCTCCCCAGAGATCTGACTCCTTCTGGCCTTAATGAGAACAAGAAGGAAAGAAATAGAATTCAGAAGGGACATCCCAGATTTAAGGATGTGAGCAAAACTGGGGACACGTAAACAAAAATGGGTAAAGTCACTGGAGTGGAAGTTGGGAAATGTGCGAGAAGCTCAGGGTGCTGGTGCTTTAAGCCTGATTTCTGCAGCTTGTTGCCCTGGGACTGAGAGAAGGCTGGTAAGGCTTGGGAGTGTATATATCTGACTTAGTCCTAAAGGTAACCAAATCTTGCCCTGGTTCTGATTCAGTACCCATAAGAAGAGGAATTGCTAAGTAGAGTGAGAACATAACCCTTTACAAAAAGAATTATGATTTAATGGGCACCTGGGTGGCTCAAGCCATTGAATGTCTGACTCTTGGTTTTAGCTCAGGTCATGATCTCAGGGTCTTGAGATCAAGTTCCGTAGTGGACTCCACGCTCAGTGGAGAGTCTCCTTGAGATTCCCTCCCTCTCCCCCTGCTTACGCTCTCTCTCTCTCTCTCCAAAATAAATAAATAAATCTTAAAAAAAAGAATAATGATTTGAGAAAGAACTCCTTTTTGGAACTGGTGGGAATGGGTGGAGAGGCTGAGATAAATAGTAAAGTAAGAATGTGGATAGGGAAAAGCTGGTGTTTGCCAGAGTGGAGGGGCGAAGGAAGGATGAGTGAAACAGGTGAAGGGAATTAAGAGGCACAAACTTCTAGTTATAAAGTAAGTAAATCATGAGGATGAAAGGCAGAGCATAAGGGAATATAGTCAATAATATTGTAATAATGTATGGTGACAGATGGTGACTATATGGATCATGGTGAGCATTTTGTAACGTATATATGTTGAATCCTTATGTTGTACACCTGAAACTAACATAATATTATGTCAACTATATTTCAGAGTAAAAAAAAGCAACAATAACACACTGTTCTGGAAGTTTCTACTAAAAAAAAATAACAGTGTGGGCCTTCAGATTTTTAAGGACACAAGAGATAAAATACGGGCTGGCTACATGGGCTTTTGTATCATTGGCTTCTCTAAATGACTAGAGTGGGTCTGGAAGTCCTGGGTGAGAGATGCTGTTGAGACTGTGCTAGTGAGCAGGAGCCCTGGGGTAAGGTCAAGTGAGTGAGGCATAAAATTTGAGGGAGTGCCAAAAAAACTCAAGAATCAGGAATCAAATAACCAAGAATTATTTTAGTTAAGAATACAAATTTTAACACAATACTTAATCAAATTTCATGAAAAAAAATACAGATGTAGTGAAAAGAAGGGGCATCTGCACCCCAGTGGTCACAGCAGCAGTGTCCACAATAGCCAAACTGTGGAATGAGCCGAGATGTCCTTCAACAGATGAATGGATAAAGAAGATGTGGTTCATATATACAATGGAAAATTAATCAGCCATCAGAAAGGATGAATACCCAACTTTTACATCAACATGGATGGGACTGGAGGAGATTATGCTAAGTGAAATAAGTCAAGCAGAGAAGGAAAATTATCATATGGTTTCACTCATATGTGGAACATAAAGAATAGCACGGAGGACCAAAGGAGAAGGGAGGGAAATCTGAAGGGGGAGAAATTGGAGAGGGAGATGAACCATGAGAGACTATGGATTCTGGGAAACAAACTGAGGGTTTCAGAGGGGCAGGGGGTAAGGAGATGGGGTAGCCTGGTGATGGGTATTGAGGAGAGCATGTGTTGTGATGACCACTGGGTGTTATACACAACTAATGATTCGTTGAACACTACACCAAAAACTAATGATGTACCATATGTTGGCTAACTGAACATAATAAAAAAGAGAGAGAGAGAAAAAAAAATCCATGATGAACAAAATCTCAAAATTTTACAGAAAAACAAGCTGTTGCTATTTGCCTGTTTTACAACCCTGAGTTACTGTGCTGCAGGGATGTCATTTCCTATCAGCCCTGGGGTCCTGGGTCTGCATGCTGTTGCATTCCCTGTGGTGGGTATATGATGGTTGATAATGGTGAGCCAACAAATTGGGCATCATATGACTTTATGTATAGATCATCTCTTTTAATTGGAGAGCTTTCACCTATGTTTCCACTGGGCTCAAAGTCTGGGAGGATATTTTGGTAAGGTACATAAAAGTGCACATCTTTCCTTTGTCTCTGGTTCCAACAGGGGGCAGGATGTGCTGTGACTGCCACGGAGTGGGGAATAGCCTAGAACATTTTTACTGAAAGCTTGCTTCACAGAAGGGCTTTTGAGAATTCAGGGTGAGTTGATTCATAGCTGAGGGTCTGGGGAATAGCTGGCTGCAAATTCTTTTTTTTTTTTTTAATTTTATTATGTTATGTTAGTCACCATACAATACATCATTGGTTTTTGATGTGGTGATCCACGATCCATTGTTTTCGTGTAATACCCAGTGCTCCATGCAGTACGTGCCCTCCTTAATACCCATCACCGGGCTAACCAATCCCCCCTCCCTGCTCCCCTCTAAAACCCTGTTTGTTTCTCAGAGTCCATAGTCTCTCATGGTTCATCTCTCCCTCCAATTCCGCCCCCCCATTTTTCCCCTCCTTCTCCTAATGTCCTCCATGTTATTCCTTATATTCCACAAATAAGTGAAACCATATGATAATTGACTTTCTCTGCTTGACTTATTTCACTTAGCATAATCTCCTCCAGTCTCATCCATGTTGATGTAAAAGTTGGGTATTCATCTTTTCTGATGGCTGAGTAATATTCCATTGTATATATGAACCACATCTTCTTTATCCATTCATCTGTTGAAGGGCATCTCGGCTCTTTCCATAGTTTGGCTGTTGTGAATATTGCTGCTAGGAACATTGGGGTGCATATGGCCCTTCTTTTCACTACATCTGTGTCTTTGGGGTAAATACCCAGGAGTGCAATTGCTGGGTCATAAGGTAGCTCTATTTTTAAATTTTTGAGGAACCTCCACACTGTTTCCCAAAGTGGCTGTACCAACTTGCATTCCCACTAACAGTGTAAGAGGGCTGCAAATTCTTAAGAACGAGGACCCAGCACAAACAAACAGGAGGACTCCGTGTGATGATGGAGCTCAGACAGTGGAAAGAGCTCTGGCTGAGGAGTCAGCCACTAAGTATAGTCCTGCCACTGACTTCCCACGTGATTGGCTGCATCAAACCCTTCCTGAGCCTCACCTTCTACACCAGTAAAATGAAGTGGTTCTCACGCTTGTTTCAGCTGGGAGCCCTTTCTCCAAATAAATGTTATGGAGCAGCTACAGGCAGAAAGAGAACTGATCTGGCTGAACTTGGGATGTGAAACCAAGACCCTCACCTGTTCGGCTTTTCCTGATCCCCCACAGGCGCCTGTATGGAAACCTCCTCCACCATTTCAGGATCTTCCAAGCATCGTGTGAAACGTTGTACTGATGTCAATTCTAGTTCTAACATTCTATTTTGGCCCCAAAGAAAGCTCTGCCTGTATTTGCATGTTGACAATTTGACAGTGAAATGTTTACTCATGTTAAGGAATCAGAGGAGCCTCCAGCCTTTGGATTGCATTTTTGGGTGTGCCCTGTTCTGTTTCTGGGCTCCTCCAGCCTGCAGGGCCCATGGAATTAGCAGAAGCATCAAGAGGATTTAGTCAGCCTTGCTATGGCCAGTACAATTATACAGTGGAGGAAGGCACACCGCCAGGATTTTAACATGAAGCAGGCACCCCTGGGAACATAGACAAATGACCAGGGGTTGTCTACACATGGCCAGGAGCCAGCAGCAGCCAGCTGGGCCTTGCTTCCTGATGAATGTGACAGTTCCAGACCTCTGAATGTTCCAGAACTGAGAGTGAATGAATTCTAGTGGCATTCAAAACAACAACGATGTCTTTGTCATCTTTCTTAAGATTGTTATCCTTTTAATTATGTTGGCTGTTATTCCATTGTTATGGATCTTCAAGGACATAACAGCCTACTCTTAAAACATAGGTGGCAAGGAAGCAACAGGAACTATAGAAAGGGAAAGAACCCAAGGGTCTGACAGATCCAAGTTGGAACCCCAGTTCTACCTCTTACTAGTTGTATGATCTTGGTCTGTTTTTTTTTTTTTTTTTTAACTTGTCTGAGTTTCAAATTCCTTAGCTATACAATGGAAGTAAAGTGCCAAATAGGGCTGTTATGAGCACTATAATACATGAATAAAATGCTATTAGTAGGTGTTAGCAGGTGCTAAGTAAATGTTCCCTTCCTTTTTTGCCCCCAGCAACTGTCATCTCCTTAAAGAAATAGGTCAAGAAACATTTTATGTTTAATTCAACTCTGAGATCTCTTGTATGGGATTATGCTGATTACTTTTTTTCTTTTTCTATGTTCCAAGTTCTCTATAGTAAATGATGTTTTCTATAGTAAAGGGTGTTTGAAGTAGTTTAGTATCTAAACAAAGTTGGGTTTTAGAAGCGGAATAGGATTTTTATCCTTGACAAAGTGCTAATTTCATTAACATATAAAGGGATCCTAGAAATTAACAAAAAGAAGACCAATAATTCAATAGAATTACGAGTAAAGTTGAAGAATGGACAGCTCAGAAAATAGGAAATGCAAAGGACTCTTAAACATGTAAAATAATGCTTATCATCACTCTGAGTAAGATAAATTCAAATTACATAAAGATACAATTTTTCACCAATCAGATCTGTAAAAATACAAGTTTGAAAATATGTTCTGTTGGCAAGGTTCTATGGAGGACAATCTCGTATGTTTACATGTATCACAGATATACCCATGCCAATGAACTCCTATGAAAAGAGCTCCAAGAGATAAGTAACCAAGTAAGCTGTATATGCTAGAGTGTGAAAAATAACCTACTGTTTGTGTAAAAAGGATACCAAGAGGAAAACTTATTTTTATATTATTTGCTTGATATGCAACAAAATATGGTAAGATAGGCTAAGAAAAATGGTGGGAACTGGGCTGATTACAGGGGTGGAAAGAAGACTTTTCATTGCACATACTTTTATACTCTGTTGATTTTTAAATTTTTGAATGTAGCCCCAACTTAAAAATATTTTCAGTCAAAAAGATAAAATATATTAAAAAGAGAAGATGGAGAATTTTGTATAGGCAATCAATATTGATGAATATAGCATGAAATAAAAAAAAATTAAAGACAACCATCTCCCAATATAGGGAACTTTATTTCTGACACACAGTGGGTAGAGTAGTCTTTTAATTTGCTATAAGTCTGATTCTGCTGGAAGGTTTACCAATACTTTGCCAATGCCACATTCCATCAGTGCATTATTCTTGTAACTTTTCCTAAATCTATGCACTTTATATAACATAACATCTATCTTACTATCTGTAAGAATGTCTATTTATTATTATTAAAAAATAATAGTGCATCATAATTCCATCACTCAGAATAGTAGTGGCTTCAGAATTTTTATGTTGGAAGAGCTTAAAGACAATGGATTGATTGGAAGTTGACAACTAGGGAGGTGTGTTGAAGTTTCATTTGTGAAACATTTTCTTTAAATTGAGTCATGGTGGGACTTCTGGGTGGCTCAGTCAGTAAAGTGTCTGCCTTTGGCTCAGCTCATGATCCCAGGGTCCTGGGATTGAGTCCCGCATCGGGCTCCTCGCTCAGTGAGGAGCCTGCTTCTCCCTCTGCCTACTGCTTCCCCTGCTTATGTTCTCTCTCCCTCTGACCAAGAATAAATAAATAAATAAATCTTAAAAAAAATAAATCGAGTCATGGTGAGTCTTTTCAGCTGGTTCCACCCCCAGGCAAGTCACCCCCAGTTTTCAAGCTACTCCAGCTGATAGCATGGAGCACAGAGACAAACTGTCCCAGAAAAACCTTGCTCAAATCATAGATTTTAAAGAAAATAAATGATTGCAGTTGTTTTCAGTTACTAAGTTTGGGATGGTTTGCTACACAGATCTCGGTTCCCTTTTATCCAGCCAGTGTATCCATCCTCCAGCTGCTGTGAGTGTGGACTGCTAACAGTTTACAGATGCTCCCTTCTCCAGAGAACTGTCCTGTCCTGGCTAGGGTCACAAGGGAGGTTATGTCCAGCACCCTCACCCCAGGGCCAGCCTGCAGCTAGTGACTAATTGGTAAAAAAGATGGTCCCCTTGTCACAAGGCAGAATTGACTCTATGGCACAATTCACACTCCAGTGCTTCCTATGGGGTGAGGCTAAAGCTAGATCCCCAGTGAAGCCACATCCTTGTCTAGCTCCTTCCCCTGCCCCATCCTCTTCTCTCTCTCTCTTTCTCCTGAGAGCTCTTTCAATGTATTGCATGTGCTGTAGTCCTTGTCTCAAGCTCTGCATCAAAGTTCCTGACTTGAAACAGGCACTAATGGAAGCTTTAAGAAGTGTAGGGGAGAAATCTTTCTAAGCCATCTCTTGGTGCCTCCACTGCCCAGAGATACCTTTGTTAATATTTTGGTGTACAAGAAATTGTCTAATAACTTGCCAAGTATGTAGTACATTCCCTGGCAAATAGTAATCACTCAATAAACACTAACCATTATTATCATATTCCTCCAGTGCTTTTTCTGTATTCAATAATCTTATCTATTTATTAAGCACATACCATGTGTCAGGTAATGCTCTAACATATTTCATATATAACTCAATTAGTCCTCACAGCAATTCTATCTAGTGATTACTATCATTTCAAATGAGGCCACTGAGCCTTAGAGAGTTTAAATAACAGATCCAAGGATGTACAGCAAAAAAGTGGCAGAGCTGGATGTCTGCATTATATTTTAATCATCATTTCACTGATAACCTTTTTGTGGCCAGTTGCTTCAGTGCGGGGCTGGATGTTTTGCTGTGTTAAAGAACTGCAAGTGTGCATAGTAATTCACTCCAGCTGTGACTATCTCCACCCAGTCCTGGGAACTGCCCTCCTAATAATCTCAGATGGTCTTTCTTCCTTATATGGCCACCATCTTTTAAGAGTTACATTAAATCTTATCTTTCCATGTAGTTTGCCCTGATTTCTGTTGTACTTGCTCATCTCTTCTATAATGACCTCCTACAGCTTTGCTGGATGTCCAAGTCATTTTGGTCTCTTAAAATTTCCAGTCACCACTGGCCATGACACATTCCTTTTTAATAGAGGTTATGTTTACTGATGGACCTGTTTCCATTAGCTAGACTAGAAGTCTTTTTTTTTTTTTAAAGATTGTATTTATTTATTTGACAGAGAGAGACAGCACAAGCAGGGGGAGCAGCAGAGGGAGAGGGAGAAGCAGGCTCCCCACTGAGCAGGGAGCCCGACATGGGGCTCGAGCCCAGGACCCTGGGATCATGACCTGAGCTGAAGGCACATGCTTAACAGACTGAGCCACCCAGGTGCCCCAGAAGTCTTTATTTTAAGATTTATTTATTTATTAGAGAAAGAGAAGAGGGGGAGGAGCAGAGGGAGTGGGAGAGAATCTCAAACAGACTGAGCATGGAGCCCAACATGGGGCTTGATCTCATGACCCTGAGATCATGACCTGAACCAAAATCAAGAGTTGGACACTTAACCCACTGAGCCACCCAAGCACCCCTAGATTGCAAGCTTTTTAAGGACAGGATCAAGACTTACTTGTTATTTCTCTAGTATCTTATATAGTGCTTGGCACAAGGTAGATTCTTAATAAAAATCTGTTAATTGGGTAAATGAATCAACAAACTGTTTCATGGGTGTGTGTGTTTCCTGTCTTTTTTTCTGGATTGTAAGATTCCTCAGGCTCAGACCTGCTCTTCAATTTCTTTTGTGACTTTGTATTTAGCAAATGGTAGGTCCAGGGCAGAAATTTCATGAGATTGAATTGGAATTGTCTGCCCTAAAGGATTGGTCCCACTTTGGTCTTGCTCTGGGAAAAGGCAGCTCTCTGTCAAAGTGAGTCAGTCCCATGTAACATCCTACATGGAATTAAAGAAATTTTTAATCTCTGAATTTGTTGCACTGCCAACCCTATGTGTGCTATTATTTCCATAATTCTGCGTGTGACCA
Source organism: Mirounga angustirostris (assembly GCF_029215605.1). Lineage (NCBI taxonomy): Eukaryota > Metazoa > Chordata > Mammalia > Carnivora > Phocidae > Mirounga > Mirounga angustirostris. Next base: position 42,753,017 of record NW_026991716.1, on the reverse strand, counting down.
AATGTCCTTGACTTGACCTTGTGGGAATATGTAAACCATGAGATTCAAACAGGGATGTTTGTGGGAGGAGGGGATCATGTGATGTGGAACAATCTTTATTTGCAGTTCCCTGACTCAGGAGTGATTTCTGAGAAGTGGCAAGAGGTGACTCTGCAGAGAGCCTTGCCGGCCTCTACAAAGACAAGATTTTTTATGGGGATGACACTCTGCCAGCCTGACAGGAAATAGAAAACAAAGGGGCAGCTGACTCTAGGTCCCATCCTGACCAGCACCAGCTTTTTACAGGCTAGTTTTTATAATTTTTTTTTAAGATTTTATTTATTTATTTGATAGAGAACGGGAGAGAAAGTGAGAGAAAGCACAAGCAGGGGGAGCAGTAGAGGGAGAGGGAGAAGCAGGCTCCCCACCGAGCAGGGAGCCCAATGTGGGGCTCGATCCCAGGACCCCAGGATCATGACCTGAGCCGAAGGCAGATGCTTAACCGACTGAACCACCCAGGTGCCCCTACAGGCTAGTTTTTAGCATAAAGCTAAACTAAACTCTCCTTCAGGAGTTGAAAGCTGAGCTAAAGGAATACTGGAATGTCCCTCTGTATTGGAAGACCAAATTTACTTATTTTTATAATTAAAAACTAATTTTTAAAATGTATCAAAGAGCTTACAATTCACAATCTCAATGCACACTTTTTTCATTGAAAACTATCTGACCCTCCCCAAGTTTATCTATTTTATAAGCATACATGATCAGTATTGGGGTTTGTTCAAAGAAATATGTATTATTTTCAAAGAATAGGAAAAAGGCAGTGAAGTACAGGGGGTTTAGGAAAGTTCCTTAAGCTTTGGAGAATATTTCAACCTTGCTCTTCAAATGGGGTACCCAGATAGCTTCATGTTCAACCTCAAGGTCATTACGTGTACACATTGCTTTAAGTCAGAAAAGATGAGGGCTCTTTGGGTTGAGGTCAGGGTTGGGATAGGGTAGGGAGAAATTCTGGGCATCCACAGCTGTAGGAAGTGCTTGTTCTCTGTTAATTTTGTTTACTTAAGAGGAGAAAAAGAAGTCCACATGTCTCTTTGAAGCCCTGTGGGACTGTTTTCACTGTGAGCACACAGAGAAAGCCCGTGATTGTTCCTGGAATGCTGGTCTCACCATTTATTGTCCTTGGATTAAAGCCTGCTTTGCATTTGGGATAAAGATTCATTCATTCCTGTGCCAAGAAATAAAGAATTCTATTGTCTTCCTGCCCAAATTGTTCCGAGACAATCTTTTTCTGAGACCGACAAGCCCAGATAGCATCTTGCTTGGCTCCTTGATCTGGTCTCCAGAGGAGATGTTGTGCCCTTTTTTGTCAGAGCTTTTCCACCACAGTACCGTTACACAGAGCAGACCTGTTTCCCTTGGTCCTAGGAGGCTTGCTCCTTTCCCAAGGATCCTTGACAACCTCTGGGCATTGCCAAACCAGACTTAACTATAATTCTCCACCATAAGAACTGTTGTGTCACTTGAATAGACAGAGTGATGATGAGCCCTTGGTGGCTGCTAACTCGATCCACAGGGAGAAATGAGTGTAACTTTTTTGCAGGCTGTGACATGTTTCATCCCAGAATAGTCCTTGATTATCCACAAGAATAAAGGCTGATTTAATTAAAATGAACCTAGAAGTGTGAAAAATAAAGGGCAAAGAAATTCGAAATAAGCTGGTTATCTCTTTGGAGGAAAACCAACCCAGGTGGGCCTAAACAAATTCCTTTTTCATGTCTCACAGAATGTTCTTGTTCATTTAGAGGGTTTAATTCCAATCATCATGACAGTGGTCATTTGTCACTTCTACATCTGCCCTCCTAAACCTTCCTCACTCCCCTCAAGCCTTCCTCTGTCAGCAAACCTACTGGTCCCCGACCTGTGAGAGAAGGTTACTCTGTTCCCCACCACACACCTCTCTCCCTTCCTCCAGTTTCAGACAAAGGCAGTCGTTTCCCAGTGTACTGCTGGTCCCTCCTCTTGTGCTCTTCATCCAAACGGTCTTCTCCAGGAGCTTGCGCCAAGTTATTTCTGCTCTGTATTGTCCTATCCTTTTCTCTGTGAACTGGTCTGTTCCCGTGTCCCATGAAAACGTTCAGGTCTCTCTTTTACAAACATTCTCTCCTAACCTGTGTCTTTCTCCCCTTCTTACCCCAATCCCTCCCTTTCTCTTCCCTTCCCTTTCCAGATAAGATCTTAAAAAAGATCCTTTATATTTGACATTTGTACTTCTAACTACATTAAGCTACTATACTTTTCATGACTGTGGTTTCCACTTTAAACCCTCAACCTCCCCTACGACGACAACTTTCCCCGGCCCAGCCCACAATTCCAATAAAATGGTCCAGTATAGAGCACTCGACACTAATTGCTAGAGGCAAAGGACTCCTTTTAGCCTCACCTTGTTTGACTTTTATATAACACTTTTCTCCATTAATCACTCTTTTCTTCTTGAGATTCTGCTCTTGGTTTCCATGACACCAGCACCTTCTAATTCTTCTCTCTCCAATGATTCCTCTCCACCCCCATCCTCAAATGCTGATGTCCCTTACAATCCCTGGGTTTTGCCCCTACTTACTCTTTTCTGGTAATTTCTTCCATGTCCATGGTTCCACCTTCTGCCTGTGTACTGAATACCCCCATATTTATATCCCCACCCTCAGACTTTTACCCTAAGTTCCAACTGCTTCCTTCAAGATTCTCTTCCCCTGGATGTCACATATAGGCAGCTCAAACTCAAAATAGCCAAAATTGCACTTATCTTTACTATAAAGCCAGTTCTTCCTTCTCTACTCCCATCCAGGAAATGATAGTACCGTCCACCTATTTACTCAAGTCAGAATCCTGTGTGTGGAGACGTCATCCTAGTTTCCTCTCTTTCTATCACTTCTATAGCCAACCAGTTGCCAGTCTTGTAGACTGGACCTCCTCAGCATCTGTGATATGTCTCTGTTGCTCTCCTTTATCCTAGCTCTTGACTTCCCTGGATTATTAAAATGTTCTTGCTTTCAGTTTTTCCCTCCACAGTCTATCTCTCACAAAGCAACTGAAGGGAACTTCCTTCAATAGCTCCATAGCTGGACCATCCATCAATAGGATGAGGTCCATACTCCTTAGTGGGCCCAATAAAGCTGGATGTCATGTCAGCCTAGGTTCCTGCAGGTTCACCTCTCACCTCTACCTTTTGTATTCCACTCCCCACACAGACACGTGCTATACATACACTTTTCTCACCTTGTCCAATGCTCTTTCTTCTCGTACTTTCCTTACTCATTTCCTTACTTGTCTGTTCTCTCTCCCTTCAACCCACTTCAGTGCCACATTATCTACACAGCTGTTTTAAGACCCCATGCCAGGTTTATTCCACCTCTGAATACTAGGAGGCTTTTCTTGACTCATTCCCATCTCCTACCTCCAGGTACAACAGTTCTTCCTCTGAGTCTTGTGGCGCTCTGTACATTCTTCATCCATGGAATCTCTAGCCCTTTATTACCAATGTTGTGTTGGCACTTACTATAGTGCCCAAACTGAATCAATGTTTCTTTGAATGAATGAATGAATGAATGAATAAACTCTTACCATTTCTAGCTGGACAAGTGTAACTTACAAATCTCAAGTATTAACAATGGATGAGTTTTCCCATAGAGGATAAATCTGCAATGAGAAAGGAAATAAAGCCATTTGGCTTATCCAGTATCTTTAATAATCAAGAATATGGATTTTCTCTTGTTTAGCATTTCTGAAGTGTTTACTGAGTGTTAGGTAGCTAAAAACATACGCTGCTGTTAGTCAAAATTAAAACGGCTCTGTCAGGGTAAATGCTTTTACTGTTCTTCAATATTTTAAAAACAAAATGAGTTTTTGGTTAAAGAACACTTTAGCAATTTGAATTTCAAAGTTTTGCAAATGGATTTGTATTTGACTTTTCTGTACTAGCAACACAGCTAATTTGAATATGGACTGTGCTATTTTACTTTCTGCAAGCACAAGTTCACTCACTGGTAGCTGTGAGGAGCACATCCTCAGGTCTACCTACGTAGAATATTTGCCTACAGATGGCAGAGGAAAGACACATCATGCCTACTATTATTTACTGAGCATTTACTCTGCACTCAGCAGCTTCTACCTATCATTTCATGTAATCTTTACAACCACCTATGGATGCAGGGGTTCATTTATAAAAGAAGAAACTGAGACTCTACGTATACCATCCAGTAGAAGGATTCCTGCCTAGCAGTGGATCTTTAGCAAAGGATTTTGGTGATGTCTTTGTACAGAGTAGAGTAAGGAGGCATGGGGGCTTGTTTGTGACTCCTTGCCAACTACTGGCCTCTAGTACCGGCCAATCATCCTGAGTCTTCCTCTAGCCTGAAACTTTCATCCTTCTACAACCATCCAGCATAAAGACCTAGTTGTATCATTCTGCCGTGATTCTTACCTCACTAGTTTTCACGCTCCCTGACTGCGTAGGTGTGAGTTTGTTTCATTCTCTCAAATTCAACACCTCTGAAATTCAACTGGAGCCAGATGCTGTTTTCAAGATCAGATACTAATCTTCCAATCTTATAAACTAATCTATGTTAACAAGTAACTGGAGGAGGGTTAGAGAATCTCTGTCTTTCCCATCCATATTGAAAATTCATAGTAATTGTGTTCTTGAAACCATGTCATCCTGTGCTAGTGTTGTTTACCCAAAAGATGAGTCTTAGGTAAATTTCAAGGCATGAAGTGGGAAAGGGTCATGTCACAGCTGGCTTGAAGATATGCAGTTTTAGGAAAGTATGAGGGCTTGAGTTGGGAAAAAGCCTCAAATTAGCTAGAACAGTGCTCTCCAATAGAAATATAATGTTAGCCCCGTAGTTACATATGTAATTTAAAGCTTTCTAGGAGCCAAAGAAAGAAAGAAAGAGGTGAACTTAATTTTAATAACATACTTTAGCCTAATTGATTTAAAGTACTGTTATTTCAATATATAATCATTATAAAAAGCATGAGATATTTTACAATTATTTAGTACCAAGCCTTTGAAATCTGGTGTGTATTTTACATCCTGGACTAGCCACATTTCAAGTGCTCTATAGCTGGAGGCTCCCTATTGGATAACACAGCTCTAGAATCCCAGGGTAGAAAGAAAACTCAAAGTTATCAAATCCTTCAACTCTTCGAGGGCTGAAATCCATGGGGAGCTTCTAGGCTAAGTGAACACATCTAGTAACAGAACTGCTTCTCAACATTTGGATGCTCTTACCTCTAGCAAGTTTTTGGACTCTGATCTCCCAAGTTTAGAGAGAACAAACCTAATACCCCTTTCATAGGAGAATGTTTCAACTATCTTGGGAAGACCAATGTGATCCCTGAGTTTGTTCTTTTGGGAAGCTTTACTAATGTTTTCAACTGCCCTCTGTGTGAAATGGATTTCCAGAGTCAGAGGGCATAGGACATGATTATCTCTTAAGTGCTTTCCAGCTCAAATGTTCTATGTCTCCAAATATTTAGCTGCCAACTTAAAGACTCTGTATATAGTAGAAGTGAAAAACTTCAAAGGAAGAAATAAGCCAAGTAAATTGATGAGTCATGTGTTCCTGTCCACATGTTACGGGACCTAGAACCAATTGAAAGGGAAAATTGTGATGTTTCTATGTAAGTTCATAGCTGCCTCTTGCTATAGTTCTTAACCCTCCGTGTGATATATTTTTCTCTGTTGGATCACTATAGCCCTTCACCTGGTCTACCACTTGATCTCTCCCTATGCTATCTACATATTAGAGCCCAACTCCAAATATCTCAGAAAATAATCTGTGAGTAGTCATTTATTAGTGTGAATTCAAGATAGTGAGTTTCTCTCCTAAGGATAATTGCAATTAAAACCTTATCTCTAATTATAGGTACTGGAGAGGCAGGAACCTTTCTCATTCATGAAATCATTGGTAAAGATTCAGCTATACCTTATTTTAAGCCAAAGATTATATTTAGGTCTTTGGTTCATCTTATAGCTAGAACAAATAGCATGACTTAAGCAGAACATAACTTCTTCCTTCACTTTATCTAGGACTCTTATCTATTTATTCAACAGATGATAGATTATAAAAGCGTCACCACCCTCAGATTATGGTAAGTACAGCAGAAAGAACTCAGTGAAGAACTTGGGATGGATTTGCCCAAATTCTTCATTGCTACTGGAGAAACAATTCACATTATTATGGTGAACACAAAGATGGAGGGGCCTTGGAGTTGGAAACAGGAATCACATGGTCCCTTATCCTAAAGGAAATAGTGGTAAAATTTTGCCAAATACATAAAGTATATACTTTGTTTTTTTTGTAAAATTGATGAATTCAGAACAATTTAACACATAAATTCAGGGAAGTCATATGAAAGCATTTATTAAATTTGATCATAAAATCTTTTTGATAATACAGTTTCCTAAAGGACTTTTTTTTTTTAAGTTTTTATTTATTTATTTGACAGCAAGAGACACAGTGAGAGAGGGAACACAAGCGGGGGGGTGGGAGAGGGAGAAGCAGGCTCCTCGCTGAGCAGGGAGCCCGATGCGGGGCTTGATCCCAGGACCCTGGAATCATGACCTGAGCTGAAGGCAGACTCTTAACGACTGAGCCACCCAGGTGCCCCCCTAAAGGACTTTAAGAGATAACTTAATTTACAAAACACAATTTACCTTTTCAGAAACACGTTTTTTGAGGAGATTTAGACCTACCATTAGTACCTATTTGTATATGTTCTTACATCCCAGAATTAACATTCAGAACGCTCCAGCCAACCATCTCAACATCAGGAAGTTTTTGAAAAACAGTCCAAGAAGGCAGAGATGTAAATAAAGGGAGCTGGAGAATACTTCTGAAAGAGAAAGGATATGATAAAAATAAGGCAAAAGGATTTATTCCTTTATTCTCCAGCCCTTTTCCAGAAGGGAAAAAAAAAAGGATGGTGATAAATAACACTCTTGGATTGGGTTTTCCAAAGATGGCCACAACATCTCCCTTTCTACATGCCTTTCTATAATGTGACCTTGTTATGCCCTCATCAACAGGTGGAGTCTAATTCCCCTCTGCTTGAATGTAGATTGGTGTTATGACTCATTTGGAACCCACAGAACTGGTAGAAGTCAGTTTGCATAAATTTTATTTGTTGTTTGCTTTCTTAAAAACTTATTTACCTTGCATTGCTGCATGATGTGTACATTTGCTTTCTTTAAATTAACTTTTTATTTTGATATAATTGTAGAATCATATATGGTTTCAGGAAACAGTAGAGAGTTCCAGTATACTGTTACTCCTAATGATAATTGTAAACATATTGTAATTGTAATTTTATGTAAACATATTGTAATTGTAAACATAATTGTAAACATATTGCAAAACTACAGTTCAGTACAGATATTGACATTGATACAGTCAAGATACAGGACATTTCTATCACCACAAGGATCACTAATGTTGCCTTTTATAGTCACATCTATTTCCTTCCCATCCACACCCCCTTCTTAAGCCCTGAAAACCACTCATCTGTTCTCCATTTCTATAATTGTGACGTTTCAAGGATGTTATATAAATAGAATTATATGGTATATATGGTATATGGTATATAATCTTCTAGGAAATTCACTCAGAGGATATTGCAGGTATCTATAGTTTGGTTCTTTTCACTGCTGAGGAGTATTTCATGGTAGGATGCAAACAGTTAGTTTAACCATTCAGCTGTTGAAGGACATCTGAGATGTTTCCAGTTTGGGGCTCTTATGAATAAAGCTGCTGTGAACATTCATGTACAGCTTTTTGTGTGAACATATGTTCAATACAATTGCTAGTATATAGAAATACAATTGATTTTACATGGGGATTCTGCAAATTTGCTAAATGTACATATTAGTTCAAACAGTTGTGGGGTGTGTGTGTGTGTGTGTGTGCGTGCGTGTGTGTGTATTTTAGTTTCTTTGGGCTTTTCTATGTAGGCAATGATGTTATCTACAAATAGGGACAGCTTTATTTCTTAATTTCTGGTCTGTATACCTTTTATTTCCTTTATTGCCTTTTTGCATTGGCTAGAACTTCCAGCATCATGCTAGCAAGAGTGATGAGAGTGGATATCCTTGCCCTGTTTCTGATCTTAGGACAAAAGCACCATTTTTCCCTATTAAGCCTAATGTTAGCTGTAGGCATTTTGTAGATGTTCTTTACCAAACTGAGGAAATTTCTTTTTATTTATAGTTTTCTAAGAGGTTTAATTTCTTTTTATCATGAATAGATGTTGAATTTTAACATGTTTTTCTGCATCCATTGATGATCATTTGATTTTTCTTCTTTCACTTGTTAATATGGTAGGTTACACTGATTGGTTTTTCAATATTGAACTAGTCTGGCATTCTAGGAATAAGCTTCACCTGGTCATGGTATATAATACTTTTTATATATTGTTACACTTTATTTGCTAATATTTTGTTAAGGATTTTTGTCTATATTCATGACGGATATTAATCTATAATTCTTTTTTAATTCTGTGTTTGTCTTGTTTTGGTATCTGTGTAATGCTATCTCTATTAAACAAACTGAGAAGTGTTCACTCCTCTTCCATTTCTTGGAAGAGACTCTGTAGAATTTATGTTAATTCTTCTTTAAACGTTTAGTAGAATTCTCCAGTGAAATCATCTAGATCTGGAGACTTTTTTTTTGTGTTGGTGGTGGTGGTCTAAATTACAAATCCAATTTCCTTAATAGTTATAGGGCTATTCAAATTGTCTATTTCAAATTGGGTGAGTAGTGATTTTTTGAGAAATGATCCATTTCTTCTAAGTTGTCAACTTTATGTGTATAGTGTTTGTAGTGTTATATTATTATTCTTTTATTACTTTTATTATTCTTTTAGTATCTGCACTGATATCCCCTGTTTCATTCCTAGTATTGGTAATTTATGTCTTCTCATTTTTTAAATCAGTCTTGCTACAGGTTTGTTAGTTTTTTGATCTTATCAGAGAACCAGATCTTTGTTTCACTGACATTATTATTTTTGTTTTTAGTTCCATTGATCTATGCTCTTATCTTTATTATTTCCCTCCTTACAATTGCTTTAGTTTATTTTGCTTTTCTTTTCCTAGATTTTTGAGATGGGAGCTTAGAATATTGATTTGTGATTTTTCCACTTTTCTAAGGTATGCATTTACTGCTATAACATTCTCTGCATCGCTCTCACTCTGTCCCACAAGTTTTGACATGTTATCTTCTTATTTTTATTCAGTTTAGTGTATTCTTTTATTCCCTTGATAACTCCCTTTTTGGACCATGGATTGTTTCAAGATATATTGTTAGGTTACCAGAAGTTTGGAGATTTTCTTGTAATTTTTCTGTTTTTGGTTTCTAGTTTGATTACAATGTGGTAGGAGAGAATTTTTTGTATGATTTCAATTATTCTGAATTTTTTGAGATTTGCCCTATTGTTCAGGATATGGGTTATCTTTGTGTATGTTCTATGGGCACCTGAAAAATGTATATCCTACTGTTGTGGAGTGGAGTGCTTTACAAATTTTGATTAGATCCTGTTGGTTGATAGTGTTGTGTTCTTCTTTATCCTTGTTGCCCTTCTGTCTAGTTGTCCTATCAGTTGCTAAGTAAAGGATGTTGAAATCTCCAGCTATAATTGTGAATTTGTCCATTTCTCCTTTCAGTTCTTGCATCACATACTTTGTAGCTCTGTTCTTTGGTCCCTATACATTTAAGATTGCTGTTTTCTGGGTGGATTAAAATTTTATCTTCTTGTAATTCTCTTCTCTGTCCTTGATAATTTCTTTTCTCTGAATTTTACCTTATCTGATATTAATATAGACACTGCTGCTTTTTATTTTGCTTAATATTTCTATAATATACATTCCTTTACTTTCAACCTGTCTCTACAATTATATTTTGAAGTCAGTTTCTTGTAGCTAGGACATAGTTGGGTCATGATTCTTACTACATTCTGCCAATCTCTGTCTTTTGTTTGTTGTTTTCAGACCATTTATATTTAAGTTAATATATTGCTATGAGAGGGTTTAAGCCTACCATTTTATTTTTGGTTTTCTGTTTATTCTCTGCCTTATCATTTCTGTTTTCTTTTTTCCTGCCTTCCTTTGGGTTACTTGAATATTTTTATAATTCTATTTTTAGTTATTTATGGTGTTTTTGACTGTGTCTCTTTGTAGATCTTTTTTAGTGATTGTGTTAGGTGTATATATACATAACACACTCGACTCACTTGTTGGAGTTAAGTGTGGAAGCTCTACTGCTTTTTATGTCTCTTTACCCACTGCCGTTTATAATTGTCTCAAATATTTCCTCTATACACATTTAGAACTACATTAAATAACAGTATAGTCTTTGTTTCAACATTAAAATATAATTTAGAAAACTCAAAAGAAGAAAAGTCTATTGTATTTATGCATATTTTTGCTACCAGATTCTTTCTTCCTTTTTGATGCTCCAAAGTTCCTTATTTGATTGTTTTCTTTCTATTTAGAGACTTTCTTTTAGCCTTTCTTTTAGCCATTCTTTCAGGGTAGGACTGCTATTGATAAATTTTCTTAGTTTTCTTTCATCTGAGAACGTCTTGATTTGCTCTTCATTCTTAAGGATATATATATATATATATATTTTTTGGATATAAAATACTTTTCTTTCAATACTTGAAAAATGTCTCCTTCTGGTCTCATCGTCTCTGATGAGAAATCAACTGTCATTTAATTGTTTCTCACCGTAGGTAAAATATCATTTTTCTCTAACTGCTTTTAAGGTTTTTTTCTATGTCTTTGGTTTTTAGATATTTGAATTTGATGTGCCTTGGTGTGGATTTCTCTGGATTAATCCTATTTATGATTTGCTCAACTTCTTTAATTTGTAAATTTATGTCATTTGTCAAATTTGGAAAGTTTTCTGTCATTATTATTTTAAGTACTTTTTCAGCCTTGCCTGCTTTCTCCTCTCCTTCTGAGACTTCAATGACTCCAATGAATATTAAATCTTTTATTATAATCCCACAGGTCCCTGAGGTTCTGTTCATTGTTTTTCCAGTCTATTTTCTCTTTGCTGTTCAGATTTGGTAATTTCTATTGTTCTATTCTCAAATTCATTGATTCTTTCCCCTGTGCCTTCTATTTTACTGTTGAACTCATACTTTGAGTTTTTTCCCCAGTCTTATTGAGAAATAATGGACATACATCACTGTAGAAGTTTAAGGCATACAGCATGATAGTTTGATTTACAAGTATTGTGAAATAATTACCTCAAAAAATTCAGCTTGCATCCATTTTCTTATATAGATACAATAAAAAGAAAAAAGAGAAAAAGGAAAAAAAATTTTTACTTATGATGAGAACTCAGGATTTATTCTCTTAATTTTTCCTGTATATCATATAGCAGTGTTAGCTGCAGTCCTCTTGTAGTACATTACATCCCTAGTACTTATTTATCTTATACATTGTGTTTTTATTTTCCTTATTTTACTTCTCCATTCTAAGATTTCCATTTGCTCCTTCTTTATATCTTCTATTGTTTTGCTGAGACTTTTTTTTCCTTTTTCATTTATTTTAAGCATGTTTGTAACTGCTCATTGAAACATTGTTATTATAGCTGCTTTAAAATATTTGTCAGATAATTCTAACATCTCTGTCATCTTAATGTTGGAATCTATTGTTTTTTTTTTAAATTTACTTTATGATCTTCCCAGTTCCTGATATAACAAATGATTGACTACTGAAACCTCGACATTTTGAGCATTATATTACGAAAAAATAGAACTTATTTAAACTTTCTGTTTTAGCTGCCCTTTTCTGACACTGTTCTGGCAGAAAAGAGGAGCCCCTCATTATTGCCCTGTAGGTGTAGAAGTCCAGGTTCCCCACTTGGTTTTTGCTGACACTCAGTGAGGGGCTCCTTGTTATTCTGGTTCCACATTAAGCTACCACTGATACCTCCCTGGCTGACGGGGGTAGGATTGCCTTGTTCCTGTTTCCAATGTGGCCTCTACTGTCACCATGGAGGGGGATGGTCTCATTACAATTGGGCACTGGTGAAAGTCCTGACTCTATACTATACTTCCTCTGACACACCCCCTACAAGAGTAAGTAAGCAATGCCTCATTACTGCCACTACCCATGTGTCTCTACTGACACCAGTGGGAGAGGGAACAGGACTTATACTACCAGGCAGGAATGTCCCAGTTCCCTACTCAGCTTTCTCTGACACCACCTTGGCAGGAGGTCTTGGGTTCCTCATTATAGCCTGGTGACAGTGGAAGACTAGGCTCCCCATTTTGCCTTTGCTGGCATGGATTTGAGGTAGGACCCGTTTTTCTGTTGTATTTGTCTGCAACAGAATGATCATTGTTTAAAGGTTTTCTGTCTTGTTAGTTTGCCCTTTTCCTGGGGCTTTCCTTGGGGCTTTTTGTGATTGCATCTGTTAGCATTCCTGGATTACCCCCTTCTTTGGCTCCATGTCTGGGATATATGAAACAAAAAGAAAACACAAGGGATTCACAACATGTCATATTTTGGGTCCGGAGGTCCCTAGTGTGTCTGCCTTCTTCTCTTCACCTTTCAGGGCCTCCTTATGTTTGTTTTATGTGTATTATCCAGGATTTCTAGTTGCATAATGCTATGGACTGAGTGTTGTATCCCTCCACATTCATATGTTAAAACCCTAATCCCCAATGCAATGGTATTTGAAGATGGAGCTTTTAGAGGTAATTAGGTCATGAAGGTGGAGCCCTCATGATGGGATTAGTGCCCTTATACAAAGAGACACAAGACAGCTGGTTTCCTCTCTCTTTCTGCCATGTGAGGATACAGTAAGAAAAAAAAAAAGTGTCCATCTGCAAACCAGGAAAAGTGTTCTCACCATGTACCAAATTGGCCAACAACTTGATCTTGGACTTCCCAGATTCCAGATCTCTAAGAAATAAACTTCTGTGTTTAAGCCATCAAGTCTATGGTACTTTTATTATAGAAGCCCAAGCTGACTAAGACACATGACTTTTGAGGCTAGGTCAGAAAAGGCTGTGCATCTTCTGCCCGACTATCTTGAAATGCTTGCTCCATCTACTCTGAGTCCACCATATGGGGTGGCCACAAGTAGACACTCCAGTCAACCTTCACAGCTGAGCTCCCAGCCAACAGCCAGTATCAAATGTTAGCCATGGAAGTGAGCTTTCTTGCCTGTCCAGCCCAGGCAAGCCTTCTGATGCTTGCAGCCCTAGATAATAATATCTAATTGCAAGTGACTGAGAGAATTACTCAGAATTACTCAGCTGCACCATTTCTGAAATCTTTGTTCACAAACACATGAGTAAAATAATTGCTTATTTTTTATACCTCTAAGTTTTGGGGTAATTGGATGGACAGCAATAACAACCAGAACACTACTTTATAGAAGGAAAAATTGAAGCAATGGAGATTATTTGACTTTCTCAAAGGTCTTTGGCAGTTGTTTTCTATTGCTGCTAAAACAAATTACCCCAAGTCTAATGACTTAACACTCATTTATTATCTCACAGTTCTATAGGTTAGAAGTCTGATATGGGTCTTACTGTGTTAAATTCAAGGTTTTGACAGGGGTTAGGGCCTGGACATCTCCAGGGTGAAAGTGGGACATTATTCTGCCTACCACAGCAGTCAACTAGAAAGGAAACTAGAACTCAGATATACTAGCTCTCACCATTTGTGTCTACCAATTTCTGTAGGGCAGAGTTAAATAACCTCCTTAAGTTCTTTCCAGTCAAAGTTTCTTAAATATACCCTCCTGATATTTTCTGCCATCTCCCAGAATGACCTGTGATTAAGCCCAAGGCCATAAATTAAGAAGAAACAAGGTTGTGTTCCGAATACAAAGACTTTCCTTCCTGTGGCTCTCTTTCACTGTTAACCTGTCTCCCTCCTTCCAGAGTGTTTCTGAGTATTTAGAAGGATCTGGCCATTCAGTATGTAACAATAGATTGGGAACAAGGAGGAGGAGAGAGGGAGAGGGGGAAGGGGAAGTGATGGGATGGGAAAGGAGAAGAGGAAAAGGAAAATGACTGGAGAATGGAGACGGAATGGAAGAAGAAAAGAAGAAGAAGAAGAAAGTCATAGCACAGGGAGGTAGGGAGGTGAGAGAACAGCCAGCTGATAGCAAGTTATGGATCTACTATTTGCACATCTACCCAGCATGTACGATAAGAGGCACAGACACACTGAGTGGACATAGGGCCCATGCTAGCCTTTACAGAGCCTTTGTTAAAATCAGAAAAGGCAGGCTGTCTAGGCAGATGTGGCACATGATTTGGCAAGTGGAGACCAGGCTGAGTTTCAGCCCTGACTGTGCCAGGTGTCTTTGGGAAGACATAACCTACATAGCTGTAAGCAGTGCCCTGATAATGGCCTCCACAGACAGCTGCCTGCCCACTGTGTGTGTGAGGTACAGCATTGGCATTGGGCTGCTGGCCACTCTCACCAGGGACCTTCTCCAGGATTGTCTAAGGAAGACCTGGAGGCAGACAGGCCTTGCCTGGTTACAGATTAGATCAGAACTCTTCAATCATAAATCACTTCCTTCTCCAGCCAAAAGAAGTCCCCAGTCCCCTCTTCTGTCTGTTTGTCATTCTTCCTGGAGAGTAGTCACAAGGTCAGTATTAAAGAAAGTCGAGAATTAGAGAAGCAGGCTGTCTCTCCAGAATCCTCCCCATTTACAAGAGGTCTAAATGGCAGGGCCTGTTTGGTCCTAGCTGAGACAGCAGCCAGAAGGAGGGGTGGCCGTTGAGGCAGGAAGGAAGAATAATGTTGTTGTTTAATACTGCCCAGCTCAGCAGATGAAAGCCTGCAGGCCTTTGGCTGAAGATAGCACAGAAGGGGACAGGCAGAGCCAAACTTCAATCATTCCTCATCAGTGTTTACATCAATGAGCCCTGGGCACTGCCCTGCTGGCAGCCTGGGTTCTAGTAGCTATTGGCGCATGGCCTGACCGAAGAGAGTCCAGATTTTGGAGGGATTGGAGGGAAGTAAGAACAACATGTCCTGTTCACTTGGAGGGTATGGAGGCCTCTAGAGAGGCCAGATGTACAGGTCACCTGGCTTTGGGGTGATGTACCCTCCCAGACCCAGCACATGTGTGCCAGGAGAATCTCAGATTGGAGGTGAAAGAGGCCTTACAATTAGGATATGGTTCAGCTTTCTGACTTTAGCTAGGGGAAATGGGATCCTGTCCATTTTATAGGTAAGCAACCAAACCTGGCCTTACTTTAGGATATATGACTAGTCAGTAGATTGAAGGGGAAAGAGGGTAAGGTAGAAATGCAGTCTTTGGTCCCCACTGCTCCCCTCTTGGGAACACCCTGGCAACCTGGCCAACCTGGAACAGCATGAGCAACACTCTGGAAATAGTGCTTGCCTGTTTGCCCCTTATGCCCCAACTCCTTTGTAGGAATTGCCAGAGTCTAATAAGCCTATTATCCAAGGCTTAAGTGGGGGCTGTTGATTATTTAAGGGAAGTCATGGAAAAGAGAACTTGATGCAAGCTTTTAATTCTCTGTAGGACTCGATGAGATGGAGAAGAAGGAAATGGACATTCATTTGAGGAAGCCTCATTTTTTTAAGCATTTATTCTATGCTAGTTGTTAGCAAAGTACTCTGCATATATTGTTTCCATTTAATCTGTGCAGCAACCCTCTGAGGGAGGCATGAATTGAAGTAGGTTTATGGATGAGTTTAGGGGGTGAAATGCTTTATTTAGCATCGTCAGCCGATGAAGTGGAATTGGCTTCAAAACCAGCAGTTGTCCCCCTGAGCCCCTATTCTTAACCCCTGCACTATCTGCTTCTCATGGTGGAATAGGAGAGACAAGAGGGAGTTCTGGAAAGAAATGGGGAGTGGATTTGATTGGCAGAATGGGTGCAATCTACATACATTTTCTATGCTCAGACATGGGTTAGGTGCTCAGTACTTCTTTGGGCATCTGCTGATCTAACACTTAGCTATTATATTAATGTTATAGAAAATTCGGCTGTAACAACATAAATGAGACCCCCCCAAATTTAGTTTCATATGATGGAGGGTCAGTTCACTGTAATGTTAGTGAAATGACCTGGTTGAGTCTGCTCATCACCCAGCAGCCTTATTAGACCCAAATTCCTGTTATGATGGGTGAGGAACACTATTATTGTTTATTTGTCCATATCCTTTATTAATTTGTATGTCCCCCAAGGGTAGGGATTGCTAGCATTTAGCTCAGTAAAGTCCCTCAGTAATTAAAGAAACTCTCTCCAGTTCCCTCAGTCCTCTCAAGAAGTTCTCAAGGTGAGTTAGTTAAATCAAATTATTTTGTGGTAATCATTTCACAATATACATATATATCAAGTCATCACATTTTACACTTTAAACTTACACAATGATATATGTCAATTATATCTCAATAGAGCTGGAAAAAAGAACAAAGAAAAAAAACTTCAGTGATATGATTTTGAATAAAGTTACAAAACAGCTAGACTCAAGGCTCCTATTGTCTCCTCAAATGGTCAAACTCCTTTTAAGAATTTAAAGCGGTCATTTAAATTTATGTTCTGGGACCCAGAGAAAATCTCTGAAGTGGCATTTCTTTTAACCAATGGGTCCAGAAACTTTTATGCATTGCACAGATGGGGGAACTTCATCCTCTGAAATATCCCAAGACTGGTAAAGTTTACTTTAAACCATATACTTAAAGTCTCATGATTTCTAAATTTGGACAGAGAAGCATTAAGGCATGATTCAAAGATAAATAAGGAAAAGCTCAGGAACCCAAGGTGGACAGACCTAATTTCCAGAGTCAGCTTTTCCACTGATTCCGTGACTTTGAATGAGCTGGCTAACCTTTCAAAGCCTTCGTTTCATCATTATAAAATAGAAGAAAAAAATAGAACCCATCACAGGTGGTGTTGTGAAATTTAATTGAGAAAATACATGCAAAGTATTTCCTGGAACTAGTGTGTTCCATAAACGTGAAATTAGGAGGTGAAATAAGCAGAATTACCTTGGTTATTTCCATTCAAAGATTATTTGTGTCTGCTAGGAAGGGGTAGGTGGCACAGGGGGTGGGTGGTTAGGGGAAGCACTGTGGTCTGTTTGTTGTGGGACAACACAGGGAGAAGCTGCTTCAGCAGATTCCATGAGTCAGTGCGGGGAATTGTACAGGTATTGTTGTGCCTGAATGAAATTCACTGCTGAATTTCACCATTAAGGTGGAGCCTCACATTTTCTCTGATTGGCTGTTTTCCTTGTTTCTTAATATAGAAACCTGTTCTGTGAATCATTACACCTCTTTTCCAAAGACCTGAAATAGTCTACTCTCAGAATAAAGTTTCTTCTCTTTCCCTTGGATTTTGTTTCTTGTATCTAGTAGGCAAGCCAATACTTTAAAGTGCCTTAATGTCGGGAAGGACTGACATTAATAATTCTCAGTGTATTCCGCCTACCCAAGTATTCACTCTGAAAAGATGTTGCCCTTGGAGACCTCTTGAAATGTTGGGTCATGGTAAACACAGTATTGATGCTTGTTCAATGAACCTGAAGTGTCCAGATGTTGTTCTAGCTAGTCAGTTGTTGGGGAGGTTGGATTTAATATAGGATTCTTCATGTATTATGTGTCCAATTACCTGACAGCTACCAAGGTCAAAGGAGTTATCTGTGGGATCTGGGTGGCTAAAGTGATCCAGATGAAGTGTCAGAAATTTTCCATACCCTTGACAAAGGATGGCAGCTCTTGATGTCCTGATGGTTTTTGGGCAATGCCCAATATCTCATTGATTTTTATCTATTTCTGGTTGGTTAAATAGATGAGTCTCAACAAAAAAAGTACAATATTATGATTTTTGAAGAATGTGATAGAAATCATGTAGAGGCCCATAAGAGTAGCATGAAAAATCCAGAACAACATGGGTTGGACCATCTATGTTTATGGCTAGTTAGCTTGTAATGAGAATGAGGGTGTTTTTGGATGAGATTAACATTTGAGTTGATAGACTGAATAGAGCAAATTGCCTGAATGGAACAAAAATACTGACCTTCCTGTGAAGAGAGAGAACACTGCCATCTGAATGATTGAGTGGGGACATTGGTCTTTTCCAGGCCTCAGATTTAGACTCTTCCTGGATCTTGGATCTTGAATTTGCCAGCTTTCAGACTGGAACCCACACCATTGGCTCCCCTAGTTCTTAGGGCTTCAGTTTTGGACTGGAACTACACATCAGTTTGCTTAGGTCTCCATGGCAGACCTTTGACTTCTCAGCCTCCCTAATCACGCGAGCCAATCCCTTACAATAAATCTCTTTCTATCTATGTATATATATATAGATAGCCTATTGGTCCTATTTCTGTGGAGAACCCCACTAATAATACACTTGGTAAATTAAACATGCTTTTGTTTTTGTTTATTCTGTTCAAGCATTTGATGAGTCATTTAAATTTGCTTTCCCACTTTAAGTAACTGCATCTCAAACTCTGGCCTGCTGCCTAACTGTGAGCTGCTGTTATGAGAGGGAACTAGAAAAAAGAATATAGGTTTATAAAGATAAATTTATACTATCCCCTAAAATCCTCTATGTGGGTTTATGTGGCTTTTTCTTTAAAAGTTTTTGTTAAAAAGTTTTGTATATGATAAATTATAAATCAGGTCTCCAGTTTGCAAAGTGTGAGTGTGAGAATGTGTTTGATCAAGTTTATGAATAAAGGCTTACAGAATATGTGAAAGAAGCATTAAATTTGAGAATACTCCACATAAGAGTCTGCTTTGAGGTCTGAAAATTAGAGTTGAGTCAAGTTAAAAGAAGTCTTTTAAGAGAGGTTGTCACTAATCAGTACCAATGCTTGCCTGGGCACTGAACACATATTTCAAAAGAAAGGTTTTGGATTTATTCTTCATCATTGGCAGTACCCTCCCCCACCATGCCTTGCAAGGCAGAGGAACTGCCAAGGTGAGGAAGAGGTGGAAGGAAGAGGAACAAAAAAAGGGGGGTAACAAAGATAGATGGATAATTAAGCATGCTCTGACCCTGTTTCCATTTCATCTATGTGCAGGAAAATAGAAGCTGTCTGCAAATGCACATATCCCAAGGCCATAAAGAAGGAGCAGCAACAACCATAAATAGCCAGAGCAGCAAAACTGAGTGTATTTTTTCGGTCTCCCTGTCTTCTTTCCTCTCCCCTGCCACCTTTTCTTTATGAGAGAAATTTATTTCTTTTTAAAGGTGTTATCTTTTTTTACCCATTTATCCTAGAAGCTCCTTTTTGCAATTTCATGGCAAACTTGCAATGGAACATCATCCTGGAGTGGAAATATTTCTCAACATCAGGTTAATTTTGTTTTGTATTTTAATGATACATGTGAGCATGCACACATACCTCACAAGCCTTGGACGTAACTAAAAAATTCTCTTTTGTGTTCTTTAGTACATTTGGAAGGTTTCTTCATATTGATCTTGTATATTTGTTGGAATCATTCCCTACTATTTTGTTTGAACAAGTAGAAAATCAAGCCATATTCTTAATTATGGGAGCTCAACATTCAAAAGATTAATTATCCTCAAGTTTACCTCTACATCTAACATCTCAATAAATATATTAATAGATTTTGGGGGTGCCTGGGTGGCTCAGTCAGTTAAGTGTCTGCCTTCAGCTAAGATCATGATCTCAGGGTCCTGGGATCGAGCTCTGAGTTGGGCTCCCTGCTGAGTGGGGAGTCTGCTTCGCCCTCTCCCTCTGCCCTTCCCCTGCTCCTGTGTGCTCTCTTTCTCCCAAATAAATAAATAAAATCTTTAAAATAAATAGATTTTGAAGGAGGTAGTGTTTGTTGGATGGAGAGACCCACAAGCTGATTTTAAAGTCTATATGGAAAAATTATTCTAAGGTTTATATAAAAATTAGAAAGAAAAAAATTTGAAGAGGAAGAATGAGGAGAATTATTATATTGGATATGAAAATGTATCATGAAGCTACAGCAAATAGTGTTGAGCTTGTTCTTGAGTAAACACAGATGAATGAAAAGGACAACAAAGTCCGTAAATAGACCTCAAGACACATAGGAATTTCATATTTAATTAAAGTGACATCTCAAAACAATGAGGAAAAGATAGCTTTTTCAATCAGTGGTGCTGGAACAAATAGTTAGATAACTGAAAAAAAGCAGTAATTAGCAACGATTTGTCTGCTACTGGCCCGCTTATACTACATATTCCAAGAAAACAACGACTGGTTCTCAAGCAGGAGTAAAACAGAGGAAAAATAAGAACAAAAATTCCAGACAGAAGACCCAACTAATTCCTACCTCTAACTAGTAAAATATATAACCGAGATGGACTTTGAGTGATTAGGACCAATTACAACTAAGCCTCCTGACAAGGAACAAGTCCGGGTATGGCCATCAAACCTGGTTGCTTAAACAACTGATTAATGTGGTTCTAAGTAAATCCTTTCAGTTGGAAAAAATTGCTCAGGCAAAAGAGACCAAAGGTGTGCCTGTCCCCATGAAGCTTGAGTCCCTCAAGGTATCTGCCTGGAAAAGAATTGGGGGGGGGGGGCGCATAGCTATTGGCACCAAAAGTTCTGTATCCAGTTCCAAAGTGGGTGGGGGGGATGGGTTTCCCCCACATGTCCAAGCAATTCTTGGACACCAGCTGGGTGACTTACAATTTAACTCAATTCTGACATTGTTTATCTGGAGATAGCACCAGATTCCGTAGGTTAAGGGCTAGTTCCACAGATTGCCCCCCCCCATCCCCCACTTCAGATGCCAATTGCAGCTCCAGGTTGTTACATGTCCTTCTGAACGACTGGCTATAAATCAGAGGTTCCCTTGACTCCCTCCTTGGGTTTGTGCAATTTGCTAGAGTGGCTTATAGGACTCAGAGAAACATTTTACTTACTGGATTACCAATTTATTATAAAAGGAGATTACTGAGGACCTGCCAGCTGGAACAGATAGATGGCTGGAGCCCTCTCCCAGTGTGCTACTGTCCCCAAATTGCCACATGTTTACCAAGCTGGGAGCTCTCTGAAACCTGTTCTTTTGGATTTTTATGCAGGTTTCATTACACAGGCATGACTGATAAAATCATTGCCATTGGTGATTGATTCAACCTCCAGCACCTATCCCTTCCCGGAAGGGGTGAGCCTAAACGTTTCAATCCTTCAATCACTTAGTTGGTTCTCCTGGCAACCAGCGCCCTCATCCTTAGGTGCTAAACAAAAATCATCTCCTTAACATGTTATGAGACAATTTTACCACATTCATTACTTAGGAAATTCCAAGGGTTTTAAGAGCTCTGTGCCAGAAACAGGGACCAAGACCAAATACATGTTTCTTATTATTAGTCACACTATAAGAAGCACATAGAGCTAACTGGAATAAAATCGATAAAAAAGCAACTATGTTTTTAAGAGAGTTGCCCTGTCAGGAGAGCCACTGTTATATTAAAAGGGATTCTAGCTTCTTTGCCTAAAGCCACAGCTTGGTCAGCACCTTACCTGCCATCCAGCTTCACACAAAGGCTTCACTGCATCCCATCTACCACCTCTCTTCTTTTCCAATAAATTTCCTTGCTTCCCATCCGCCAGACGGGAAGCAAATGCTACTTTCAGATTTCTCTTAGGAAAGCATTTGTCCCACTCTTGGTACCCATTTCTGTATTAACTTAAGTTAATTTACACTATAGTAACAATTTCAGAATTTCAGTTGCTTAAAACAAAGAAAAAAATTTATGTTTTGAACATATAACACATTTTAAACAAATATAATCCACCACATCTATTGATGGACTTTTATACTGTTTTCAATTTTCACATATGGCAAATAATTCTGCCCTGGATATATGTGTATAGATATGTATTTGAATGATATATTTGTATCATTTTGCACATGAGCAAGCTTATTTGTAGGTTATATTTCTAGAAAGACAGGCATACTTTGGAGATCCTACCAGTTTGGTTCCTTACACCGCAATAAAGTGAAGAGAGCAATAAAGCAAGTCAAATGAAAATTCTGGTTTCCCAGTGCATAGAAAAGTTACGTTTACACTGTACTGTAGTCTACTAAGTGTGCAATAATACTATGTCTAAAGAAATCGTACATACCTTAATGAAAAAGTACTTTATTGCTAAAAATTGTTAACCATCATCTGAGTTTTCAGCCAGTTGTAATCACTGATCACAAACCACCGTAACAAATACAATAATAATGAAAAAGTTTGAAATACTGTGAGAATTAACCAAAATGTGACACAGAGACATGAAATGAGCAAATGCTGTCTGGAAAAATGGCGCTGACAGATTTGCTTGATTCAGGGTTGCCACAAACCTTCAACTTGTAAAAAATGCATTATCTGTGGAGCACAACAAAGGGAAGTGCAATAGAACGATGGATGCCTGTAGAATGGCCAAAGGATATGTGCATTTTAAAATTTGATACAGAATCACTAGTTTGTACACCCAACAGCTGTATATAAGACTGTCTGTTTCCCTCTACCTACAAAAATATTATCAATTCTTTTGTTTTTTTTCCCACCTGAGAGGAGAAAACTAATTTTTCATCATTTTCATATATCTTAGAACTATTTGTGTCCTGTTTTTGGTTTATTCCTGTTTGTCCATTTGTCTCTTTGATTGTGTTCTTTTTTTTTATTGATTTATAAGAACTAATTACATATTCAAGAAGAGTCATCTATGATATAAATAAAAAATATTTTTCCCATTACTTACTTATATTTGGATGCTGTTGTATTTTTTTGCCATGAAGAATTTTTTCCCTCTTTTTATGTAGTCATATACCAACCTGTGTGATGTCTGAGTTATGATCTTTCTTTATAAAAGGTCTTTTTCATAAATGAACACATTATTTAAAGAATACAATGGAAATAACTTTTTTGTTTTCTTCTAGTATTTGTAGTTTCATATTTTGTTTTGAAATTTGTCATACAGATGAAATTAATTTTGATGTAAGGGGTGAGGGAGGGATACATTCAATCTCTAAATGGTAATAATAGTGAAGACCTTTGTAGGTGCTGATTTGTTGGCTGTGGAGCAAGGCATAGTAGAAACTAATTTTCCAATTAGTATATTCTTGTAATTCTGACTTTTGTACCCCGTTCATATGAATCTACCTTAGTTTCATTGAAATAAGTATGTTCTTTGTTGTTATGAAACAAGAAACAAGGAAGTAAGCAGCCCCTACTCATATCCAGTTAAATATCACCCTACAGGAATATGGAAACAATGTTGTCAGATCTTCTCAGTTTTCAAAAGAAGCTGAAATCTGGATTTTCATGTGAAATCCCCAGATGTTTAAATGTTAGCAACTAATTCAGAGTTTTAAAAACACCACATGGGCCAAGCAAAACACATCTGCAGGCCAGATGGGACCCACAGGGTGCCAGTCTGAGACCTGTGGTTTAGACATTTATTCTCACCCTTGGGGATTCATTTAAGTGCCTTTTCTATGGGCCACTGGAACATAGTGTGGTCAGCCCTTATCACAATGTATTTTAACTGATTGTGCTGGCCTAGTCTTTCTATTAAGCTACAAGGCCCTTGAAGGCAGTATATATAGATTTTGAGGTCCCCATGGCCTGGGAGTGTCTTGTACCTAGTCGATATTTAACACGATTGCTTGTTGAATGAATAAATGGGTGAATGCATGAACTCAGCTTGCATCTGAACAAAGTGGCTCAGGGTCTAAGAGGTTACCTGATTCAGACCATTCCTTCTTTTTCCTCCCTTCTCATCAAGTGCCCCAGTTCAGCCTCATGGCAACTAAATCTCTGTACCCTACAGGGATTTTGTCAACAGGTGGCCTCTTCCATGGATGTGAGTCTTGGCCACTAGGTGTCTCCCTTTGCTTGAAGGACATTCTGAAGCCCTGGGGTCAATTGGCGGTTTGCTAAACAGAAACAAAACACTTAGGCAAAAAAGAACGTCTTAATCTCAGGCCACATCTTCAGATGTTTGTCCTCGTGAGAAAGTTGAGTACAGCCACAATGTCAGAGCAAAAATGCCCAGGCACAGAATCAGATTTATTTTGTTCTGGGAGAGTCTCCCCTGGGGGACTGAGTGACAGTCTGTTGGGTTTTAGCCTCTAATCCCGCAGACCGTTGACTGTTCTTCTGGAGCTTTGTTTGTGTTCCTTTTTTCTGCTGCTATCGGCCAGTGGAGAAGTGTGTCTTACTGTTAAGGGTCTGGGGTTCTAGCACCTGCATCGTAAAAGCAGGACTCTTGTAAACTGTATCAGATGGGGACGCCTGGGTGGCTCAGTCGTTAAGCGTCTGCCTTCGGCTCAGGTCATGATCCCAGGATCCTGGGATCGAGCCCCGCATCGGGCTCTGTGCTGGGCAGGAAGCCTGCTTCTCCCTCTCCCACTCCCCCTGCTTGTGTTCCCTCTCTCGCTGTCTCTCTCTCTGTCAAAAAATAAATAAAATCTAAAAACAAACAAAAAACTGTATCAGATGGGGCTTCACTGAGGCTGCCCTGACGCGCATGCGCGGTTTCCCACGTCACGTGACTTCAGGGGCACGTGTTCCGTTGCCTGGCCGGTGCCTTCCCTGCCACCCCAGGAAGGTCCTCCGAGCTTAAACAGGACGGTGCTTGATGTTGCATAATTCTCACTTTGAAGACAGGCAGAGTGAAAAAAAAGCAAAGTTCATTGCTTTCGTAGTCCATGCTTTCTCTCTCGGTGTTAGCTCTGGCATTCAGATACCGTATGCTCTGAACCAATGAAAGGCGATGGTGGAATTTTGCCTGGCCCTGCTAACTTTGGCCCTTGGATTTTAGTGACACTGGAAGCTTCCTTGTTCAATGAAATGGAGATGCGCATTCTATAGGGCTTTGGTGGCTCTGCAATTTACTACGAAAGGTTAAGACGATAAGGATGCTATGTCTCATTAGCACCTAAGACATAGTGTCACCTTTGTCTTTTCTTTGGTTATTTTTGGAAGTGTTGGATACTCCTGTTTGCATTTCTCATCTGTCTTTGAGAAGCAGCAGAGACAGGTTAACAGATCACAGACTTTGAAAGCAGGCTGGGTTGGTGCCCTGGCCCATCATTTACTTAACTGCTCTGTACCTCCATTTCCTCACCTGGGAAATGGGGTTGATAGTGGTAATGCTTCGCAGGTTGCTGGGAGTATAAAAGCACATGGACACTGCTCAGAACAGTACTTGGAACTTAGTAAGTGCTTAGTAAATGTGAGCTGTTACTACGTGCTTGATCATTGATCTCTGGTTTTCCGCCCAGGCCAGAGTTCATGTGTGTAGATTGTTACACTTCTCTCTGATACCAATGGGGAAATACTTCCTATAGTTTTGTGAACTCTCCCTCTGTTTATTTGAATGTACTTTAAGGCTAAGTAGTATTACAATTATTATTAAATACCACTCCCCCAACAGTTTCTCATAACTCCCTTCAACTAAGCTTTATCCTCAAATAGCTTAGTAATTCCCTGCCCACCTCTCTTTAAGTCCTAGTTCTGAGTGTTAAGAGACTATATCTGTTTTGATAAAATCTTATCATATAAGTTAGGAAAACTTTTTCACTATAATTTATATTTTACACTCAACCCTTCTTCTTTCTACTGTTCCATTCAGGGTTTTAAAATATATAGACCTGAAATATCTTTCTTTCTTTCTTTCTTTCTTTCTTTCTTTCTTTCTTTCTTTCTTTCTTTCTTTCTTTCTTTCTTTCTTTCTTTTTTTCTTTCTTTCTTTCTTTCTTTTTTTCTTTCTTTCTTTCTTTCAGAAAGAGAATAAGAGTGATTGGGGGGAGGGGCAGAGGGAGAAGGGGAGAGAGAGAATCTTAAGCAGGCTCCATACCCACAACCCTGAGATCATGACCTGAGCCAAAATCAGGAGTTGGATGCTTAACTGACTGAACCACCCAGGCGCCCCATACCTGAAATATATTTTTTAGGATTTTATTTATTTGAGAGAGTAAGCCAGAGAGAGACAGAGAGAGCATGAGTGGGGGAGGAGCAGAGGAAGAGGGAGAAGCAGACTCCCATTGAGCAGGAAGCCCCATGCAGGACTTGATCCCAGGACCCTGGGATCATGACCTGAGCCAAAGGCAGATACTTAACCGACTGAGCCACCCACGGGCCCCTGAAGTATTTTTTTTTTTAAAGATTTTTATTTATTTAATTACATATTTGAGACAGAGAGTGAGTGTGAACAGGGGTGGGGGAAGAGCAGAAGGAGAGGGACAAGCAGACTCTGTGCTGAGCACAGAGCCCGATGTGGGGCTTGATCCCCTGACCCCAAGATCATGACCTGAGCCGAAATCAAGAGTTGGACGCTCAACTGACTGAGCCCCCCCAGGGACCCCTGAAATATTTCTTACTGCATTGAATCATTTCACACTATGAAATGAAGCCACCTGAAACAGCTCAGGGCCTATCTCACCCTTGAGTCACCATATCATTCAGGGCGACCAATTGTGTTTGCAGCCCCCAGATTAGAGCTTCTCTAAGGCCGAGGGCAAAGAATGCCTAGCACCTATGATGGATACACACTGTCCTCCAGAGTCCTCTCTAGGCTCACCTACTGACCTCATTTAGATATTGCTTCACACCCAGTGATAAGATGGGATGAGATTTAGAAAACGAGTTCCAATACCATGATTCTGTTTGCCAGCTCCTTTCTCCAGGGCCTCAGGTTGTTGCTGTTTATTCCTATGACTCTGCTTTTTCACTGGGAAGCCAAGCCATCGGACTGTTCAGGAAACCAACACAAACAAACAGATGACATGGCAGGTCTCAAAGTGCTCCCTCAGCCTCTGGTCTTCCTCCTTGTTCTCTTGGGCATCTATAGGATTCTGGACCCGGCCTAGTGAAGGAAGCTCAGTGGTCAAGATTACCAGAGAAGAAATGTAAAGTAGACCAGATGGACCAAAACACATTTGTTTAGCTGCCTTTGTATGCTCAGGTGAACACCTTGTTCCTGCTTCACAGGTGAGTGTGTGTGAGATTTCGTAGCAGAAGGAGAATTACAATTACGCCAGAGGAGCAAGGCTTCCTCAACTCTGCCTTCACAGAAGGTCAGCTCTTCTTGGGCACAGAACAATGATATGTCACAGTGCCACCACTGTGCTCAAAATCCATGCTGCTTTCTTTTGCTTTCTGTCCTCTGCAGAGACTGGAGAGCCCCATAACCTGACCAGGCAGTATTGAGAAATTCAGCATCGCATGTGTTAGCAGATCATTAAGAGGAAGCTAGAAGAGGTGAGTAAGTGGCTTACTGGTGAGTCATCAGTAATTCAAAAGTACACCCTATTTGTGAAACAACATAAATATTGGGCATACACTATGATCTCCTTCCATTAAATATGGAATTAACAAACTATTAACTATATTCATTTGTTTGGATTCAGATTTTCCCCCAAACCAATGTGCCCAAGAAATTATTGATGTCTATTGTTTGCCTAATTTTCTACTATCTGCTAGGATGTTTTTGGTCTAATAAGAAACTATAGGGATCCTTCAGTTCCTTGAGCCATAGGTCAACCCCTAGGAAGTAACTGGGCTTTACAATACAATGAGCTGGAGGTCAGTAACAGAGCTTCCGTGTGAGCTTCAAGCCCTCCCCACATGAAGCTCCACAGTGACTGGCCATTTCGTCTGCCTTACTCCTTCCCTTTATCCCTGTCCAATTCGACAACCACTTTTCTCCCTAAGTTGTCAGTAGATTATTAGTCCCATTTTATAAACACATTCTCACTAAGGTATCAGTGACTTCTGTGCTCCTGCAGCACTATACTTTAATATAGATAATGGGAAAAGAGCAGCACTGAACTGAAAAGATAGCATCTAATCCTAGGACTTCAGACATTGGATCAACTGAGTGAAGTCCTTCCGGAAGCTTTCCACTCTTGTATTTGGTCTCCACTTACAATTGGTGGATCAGGAAAGGGGCATAACCCTGCAGAAAGGGCACAGAGGAGAATGGGATTAACTTGATTAAATTATGAGGTCAGCTCTATTCTACCCAGGCTGGTGGGGGACAAAGGCTGGTTGATGCCTTTGAACAGTTAGGGATGGTCAAGTAGGCCTTGTTCTCTTGACAACTTTTCGCTGGACCAGATTTTGACTTGATCATGAAGAACTGTGTCAAAGACCAAGTGGCTCAGCTGGTGTTAGAAACAAGAGGGTCACATTGTGATTGGGCCTTCTTGGCACAAAAGGTCTTCAACATGAAATTATGGGCTCCAATTTTATTAGGAGTATTGTTCACTGTATAAAAGATATTTCTATTAGAATTTAGTACTCTGAAGATCATTTTCTCCCATTTTCTCCTTCCTAAGAAGATGAATGTTTCCTCTTTTGTGGTAAGAACAATGTACCTGATTAGCTTCCCCTTTTCTTTCTTTCTTTCTTCCGTCCGTTCTTTCTTTCTTCCGTCCGTTCTTTCTTTCTTTTTCTTTCTTTCTTTCTTTCTTTCTTTCTTTCTTTCTTTCTTTCTTTCTTTCTTTCTTTCTTTCTTTCTCTCTTTCTCAAAGATTTTATTTATTTGACAGAGAGAGAGAGAGCATAAGCAGGGGGAGAGGCATAAGGAGAGAGAGAGGAAGAAGCAGGCTCCCCGCTGAGCAGGGAGCCCGATGTGGGGCTCGATCCCAGGACCCTGGGATCAAGACCTGAGCTGAAGGCAGACGCTTAACCACTGAGCCACCCAGGCACCCCCCCCCCCCCTTTTCTTTAAATGCTAGGAAGCTTTGCTCCTAAAGTGATGTTTCAAATTTAGAAAATAGTGTAGATACCTCATAGGTTTTTATTTGCATTCTTTTTCTTAATTGACACTCTACTTTTATAGCTTCCCTTTTTGTAGTTTGTGTAGTTTATATAGAATTTTATAGGTTGCGTTTCCTTATTTCTATTCTTTTTTTTAAGGAATTTATTTATTTATTTGACAGAGAGAAAGAGCGAGCACAAGCTGGGGGAGGAGCAGAAGCAGAGGGAGAAGCAGGCTCCCTGCCGAGCAGAGAGCCCGAGGCGGGGCTCCATCCCAGGACCCTGGGATCATGACCTGAGCCTAAGGCAGATGCTTAACGACTGAGCCACCCAGGCGCCCTCCCTACTTCTATTCTAATATAGTTTTTTTAGTGCACTGGCATTGTGAGCCACCTCAAGTCATTTGCAAAACAGGGAGTGGCTTAAGACCACTTCAAGTCATTTGTAATACAGTGTTAGTTTTCTAACCAGATGGGTCCTTAGGAAGGAAAGAAACATTTATTAAAAAGTTAAAAAGGTTTAGTTCTAGGTTTTCTAAGGACAAAGAATGTACAGAAAGCATTCACCTTTAGCATGTACGCTGTTCTGTTTCGCTGGCCCCCATTCTGTATTATCCCACCAGTAGGTCTGAGCTTCCTTTGTCTGGAAAATAACCAAGTTGGTTCTTCAGCTTTGAGTGAGAAAGAAAAGGAAGAATAATATGGACCCCTCCCTTCACTCCCTTGGAATTGCCCACCTCCCCCAATTGAATGATACATGAAGGTCTCGTTCCTCCCGCTTTATGGGGTATGACCAGGGGTGTCCTGAGGCTGAACCCAAAAGCTTGACAGAGCGGCATTTTGTAGCAGACAGATCTAGGGCAGAAGTGTTCTGCATTCCCCTAGAGCATTTTTCTCCCACTTTCCTTTTGTGGTTTCAGAAATCTGTGTATGTTGGTGGTAAGAATCATTAGGTCTTGGACTCAGAGCTCCTTCCTCATACCAGCCTGGTAGTGACTTCAAGTGGGAGGGAGAGTCAGCAGCAAAGTATTTCTCTTTTCCTTCTTGAAGGGGGTGTGTCCTAGGCTTGTTTGCCTACAAGGGCAGCCGTGTGAACCAGGATTTGCATAGGTATCAGTGGACCTGCATGAATGCCCCTGGGCCGCTGTGCAGATATT
The DNA here is from genome assembly GCF_029215605.1 of Mirounga angustirostris. Classification (NCBI taxonomy): domain Eukaryota; kingdom Metazoa; phylum Chordata; class Mammalia; order Carnivora; family Phocidae; genus Mirounga; species Mirounga angustirostris. Next base: position 42,723,097 of record NW_026991716.1, on the reverse strand, counting down.
AATTAGCCATGTCTTTCCAAACAGCATTAAGAAGTGATTGAACTGCAAGTACACTGGAGGAAGGGCTCCCAGAGGCTGTGAAGATAGGAATCACCAGGTAAGCCTGAAATCTGTGATTTGATTCCTTAGGATATGTATTACTGTCACCAGTACGATCTGTTAATTTGAGATAATTTCCCCTAACCCTGGGGAAAACTCTGATTTCAAGATCCCATTTCCTGAAAAAGGTTAAATAAAGGAACAGAGAATGGAAAAAGCAATGAGCAGAGACAAGAGAGTTCATCCTCTTGGTGCCTGTATTAATTGAGATGATTTGCTGATTCGCAGACTCCAAGTTCCCTGACTCAAAGCACACACCTCTCTCTATGGATTACAACCCAGGACCCCCTATTCTTCAGGTGTGCCTGGGAGGTAGATTCACTGGAATAAAGAAGGTGCCACCAGGGATACGTGTTAAAAATATCAATTTCATGACTTCCACTGGTCAGTAACATATTAGCTTTAGCAATCTCTTAAAATAAAAATATGTTTGAGCAGATTAAGTTTATTTTCACTTTAAGATGAATTCATAATTAAGCTTTGCCTGAACCAGCGTAAATCTGGGAAATACTTCCCAACTTAACTCCCTCCTTGGACTTAGAAAAACCGAAAAATTGACCTTTAAAATCATTTCCCCGCTCCTTCTCCCTAATAAATATAAAGTGATACACTGTATTTTCTGACTGACAGTCCTTGAAAATTGGCAATTTTTCTTTTCCCTTTTTCTTTTGTTTTCTTTTCCTTCCTTCCTTCTTTCTTTCTTCTTTCCTTCCTTCCTTCCTTTCTTTTTTTTAGAAAAATCTATTTATGTAAACCCGATATCCTAGATAGATGATGGGAAGTTACTGAAGAAAATACAGAAAGAAGGTCAAATTGGAAGAGATGTGGAGAAATGATGTCTGTGGCTTTTCCATGACAATATCCATTAAAGGAATCCTGATAATAACACACATAGGTGGGAAATTAGAGATAGGAAAGAAATAATAAAAATAGATAAACATATATTCTATAATTTATTTGAATATTAGCAGAGCCTTTTATGGTTTTTTTCTGTAGTAGAGCCACTGCTAATTATCCAACCATAACCAAAATTAAAAACAGTCTTATAAAAATGGCCACAAAAATAATACTTTATTCAACTATTAGCAAATATTATAACTTTGAGCACATTATTTAGCTTTTCGTGCTCTGGTTACTTAATTTGCAGAATGGTGGCAATAAGCATTAAGATTTAAAATAAGATTTAAAATACATGTATGCATGTTGAGGCTTCTCAGGTTGACTTGTAAACCCTTCTGTTTCGTGCACAGCCACAAATTGATGGGAATTGTTGTTGACATGTGTCATAGGTATGCATGTCCTACTCTCTAAAAAGAGAGTAAATTTCTTTAATTTTTTTTTTTCAAGTAGGGATAGGGTTCCCATCATAGGATTTATCTCTTGTTGTGCTGAAGGCAAGCGGAACATCAGACTTTTGCATCCATACACCCTCTGATGTCATTCATTCCACAATTAAAGGAATGCAACTATTCTCCTAGAAAAAAATAAATGAGCACATTCATTTAAACTAGGGTATAAGTGACTGATTTTAGCACTTTGGTTGGGAGCGAGGGCAAACTGTTAGCAGCAAGAGGGTCCTGGGTATTGATGGGTGTCACCAGTGGTAGGGGAGTGTCACGAGGGGAAAGAGCTCAGAAGGTGGACTAGTGGCATCCTTGGGACAATGTCACTGAATTCTCAGTTTTTCTGAACGCCACTCCTTAATGAAACCATGTTCCACCCAATCTAAACATGTATTTGCAACTTTAACAATATTCTACCTTGTTCTCTTTCTAAAGTTCTTTGGCAGGAAATACCCATAGCTACAGAAAAGGGGAAACCCTGTTCCCAAACACATCACGGAGTTTGAGTTGTGTGTGAGCAGGGAAGCGCTCACAGGATGTCAGGGTCTCCACAGTTCGAGATGAGCTAGATACCTGGTCTTAGCAGCTGTGAAAATAATCTAGAAACTTGGAGGGATAGTGCAAAAGGTCTATAGCATCATGGCCTGACACGTCCTCTCTGACACGCCCTGCAGGTTCCAGGCTTGCTGAAATCCACAACCGTGGTACCCAAACCCGTAGGGAAGCGAGGCTCTCTTACCCCCCCACCCCCGCACAAACGACAGAGCATCTCAGAGGCTCCTGTCTGATGGCAGGTGGAAACCCAGAATTCTGAGATGTTGAAAATGAAAATCCATAAGAATTAATAAGTATGAAAATGCCCTGGCATTTCATGGCATTCATTCAGTCGGTTGAATAAATGATATGTAAACAGAACAGCAGTGAGGTATGTAGCCCTCAAACTGTGCAAACTGGAGTTAAATCTTGTTGATGGGGGTTCTCAGGCCCCCGTGGGGTCTCTGTGTCTTCAGTGCAAATGCCCATTTTTAATCTCTGAGGCCCACAAACCTCGGAAACTCTAGTTTTTCATTTTGTTTTAAATAAAGTGTTTTAAAATAAAGACTTCAAATAAAGTCTAAGATAATTTCCTTGTTTGCTTACTTAAAAAGTCAAGCCAGAAGAAAAAATATAAATGGCTAATAAACATCTGAAAAAAAGAAGGCATAATCTTAGGGATAATCAAAGACATGGAAATTAAAACTATTAGACAAAAATTTTGCCTATCAATTTGGCAAACATTAAAAAAGGTGCTGGGGACAGTGTGATAAAACTTGTTGCTTTTTTATCATAAGATAAAATAACAAAACTGAATGTAAAAGTTCCTTTATTGTTTAGGGATAAGCAGGTGTTTACTATAAATTTACAGTATTAGGTAGCTTGTCACAATGGAACAGATCCATACCTGCAAAGTTTTGGGTAAAGAGACTTTGTATTAAGCAGATTATATTTTCCATGAAAGCCCTGCATACTTGTGTTTGCAGTTTAGCCCAGTTTTGCTTGAAGACTTCCCTGTGCTTAATCTCTTAGAGAATCAGGCTAATTGTTTCTCATAAGAAACTTAATGTTATATTTCTTAGGCATATAACACTCTACTATGTTGTTGACCAAAATTCCAATTAAACAAGTAAGTAGGAGCAGAAAAGACACAGCAGAAGAATTTACAAATATTTAAGTCAGATTTTAATTATATATTGAAGGTGGCCTTTAAAACTAATAAAGAATTATCAAGGAGTCTTGCTAAAAGAATGGTTTAGTCAAGAAACGTAGTTGGGATAACTGGTTGTTCCTTTGGAGGAAAATGAAAGTAAATGCTTATTTCATACCAAAACCTAAAGTAACTCCAGAAGGATTAAAAGTTTAAACACATTTTAAAATTAAAGAAGGTTTAGAAGAAAATATATAAGAATATTTTTACACTCATTCTATAAAAAAGATTTTTGAACGTGACTCCTAGTTTAAAATACATAATGGAAAAGAGTGACAGATGTGATTTCATGAGCTCTTGTGCAGAACATAGAAAGTTAAAAAAATTTTAACAGAATTTATAACAGAAGTGACAAAGAGCTAATATCCATGTTATATAAAAGTTCCAAAGAAGCAGTTCTTAAGAAAAAGTAAACATTCCAATAGGAAAACTATGGGGAGGGCATTTTAACCACCTTTTGAACCGGCACTTTACTCTGACCTGGAAAAATCCCAGTTTTCCCAGAATTAAGGATGCCCAAGAAGAAGCTTAACAGAAGGAACGTTTGAGGGCAGATTGTAGGAGTCCAAATAACGCATTTGCCGCCATAATGCGTGTGCTTTTTATCTGAACATAGTGTGGGGCCTGGGAGGTTCTGGAATATGGACTGACATAATATTTGTGGGATAGGTGGAATGCCAGGAAGCTGGTTCTTTGTCTAGAAGAATCATTTGGGGAATATGTTTGGCAAACTTGCTTTTACTCATTAGGAAGTTATGATGAAAATACTGTTACTAGGCATTGGGAAACAAAGAATGAATGTTCTTTGGTATATTTGAAATAATTAAGATTTATCAGTCTAAGCATTGAATGAAAGTTGGATATCAGTTTTACTCTTATTTAAAAAGGTACCCAAGAAGAGCTTGTAGCATTTTTAATCTGACCATTCACATAAGAAGATGCCACAAAGCTTGTTCTCTGGTTCTTTCCAATAGGCCTGATAAAGTGTTTTTTCATCCTTAGACACTGACAACACTCACATTTGCTAGGAGGATAGCTTTGAAACGTATATTATTCTTTTTCCTGAACAAAGAAAGCTTATTTGTAAGGAACTCAGATGGACATCAAATTAACAATCCAGGACCTTATTAAAATCATCTCCCAAGCAACAAAATGCACTGGCTCAGAGTCCAAGAGAAATATTAGATTCTTCGGGGAGAGAAATTGAGAGAAATAGTTGATACATTCTTTTTATTTAGAATTTAGGTCTACCCTTCTCATTTTCTGCAAGCATGAAACAGAAATAATCCCCACTTTATTTACAAGATTGCCAAAATAACCAAATCAATGCATAGGAGAGCATTTAGTAAATTACAAAGAATTTTTCTTATTTCTTATTATGTAACCATCACTTCCCTCAAGTGCTATTCAAGTACTTTTTCAAGGGAACAATCTAAGAGGAAGTTCAAATTCCGTGGGTTTTTACCTGCTCTAAGTAAGCAGAGTCATGTGGGGAAGATGGGAAATAAACCTGATCTGGGGATTCCCGGAAGGCTGGGTCCCTACTGCTGAGCCAAAGGCTTGGCTGAAAGAAACAGCTTGGCACCTTCTCTGGAATGCCATTAATCGTCCTTTAAGGCCTTGGTGCTGATGTTGGCTCTACTGAACCATAAATGACAGGAGAAAATCTTCAGTTACAAGTGGTTGGGAAAGAGCCAAGCCCCGAGGCTGGCGGTCAGGCTCTTACAACGGGACTGAGCTGGACTCGTCTGTGGGAAATGAACTCTACCAGGACATCGGAAGAAGTATTGGGTGATGAGCTAAGAACAACAGATCATCCTGTATCTTTGCTGAGATACAAAGTACAGAGGAAAAAGCTTTAAAAAGCCCAGAATCTTTGTTAGTGGGGAGCACACAGCCGTGCTAGGCTGACAGCACCAGCAACATGAGAAATGCTCTGCAGCCAAAGTTCCCATGAGTGGGAAAGGACACACAGACTTGTAAAAACTGTTTCTCAATTTTTGGATCCAAGAGGATCCGACGAAGAGGTAGGGTCACGCACTGGACTCTGAAGGGACATCCATTTAAGGAAATATTGCAAGGTTTAAAATAGGGAACAAAGAGACCCCAGCCACCCAGCAGTTGGTTTCAAAAGTGGGTCTGGGTCACTGCTTTTGGAGTTTCCCTTAATGGGCGGAGCTAATGTGTATGAATGCCCGGCCTGACTGTGCTGTGAACCACCCGTGCCTGGCACAGTGCCTGGGAAATTGGAGGCTCTCAATATTCAGTGGTTGAACAAATTAGGGTTTAGCAGATTGGTAAAGCGTCCTGGGAAGGAATGACGGAGCTAAGTCATTCCTTTTGTCTCTTCCAGCCTTATGATTTTAGGATTCTCAAAAATCACACCTCTCTTCTCAACCCAAGGACTTCATTCTTAGTAGGTGCTCAGCCAATCTCAACAGATGTTCCAGAATTATAATAACCAGTTTGAGGAGGAAACAGGTATAAAGCCCAATAAAACATGTTAATCATTCCCAGCTTAGATTTGATGACCAACAGACACTAAAGAAAAGAATAATTAAATAAATAATACCCAAAGAGAAACTGGGAAATGGGCATATAACAATAGAATCTGAATGTGAGTGGATCTGAGCTCACCTTATCCTATATTGCTTATTTTATAGAAGAGGAAACTGAATTCCAGCATGGTTTGTTTTTTTCTTTAACTTTCGTAAGTTCTGACAGATAAAAAACAAACCTGGGGTTAGATTCTAATTCATCTAGCTCTTTTCCATTATGCTGATACAACAGAAGCCACTAAAAACATGCTAAAATGTAAAATATCTGCTTCAAATTGTACTGTGCACACATATTTATGTAGATACTCACTGAGATTTTAGATAACTTTAAATTGTAGTTCTTCCAGAAGAAGTGTGTCTAGCTCAAGATTCACCGCACCTCCCAATATTTTTCTAGCTGTGAATTGGTTTTCTTCTTTGTCCCCACCTACCTTTTCACCTGACCGCTACCAGATCTGCTTACTTAAAGGAGAACAAAGAAACTCGTTTCAAAGGCAAAAGGCCCAAGGATTCCTCCATAAAGATAGATCCCAATGAAAATGTTACCAGGGGCGCCTGGGTGGCTCAGTTGGTTGGGCGACTGCCTTTGGCTCAGGTCATGATCCTGGAGTCCCTGGATCGAGTCCCGCATCGGGCTCCCTGCTCGGTGGGGAGTCTGCTCCTCCCTCTGACCCTCCTCCCTCTCATGCTCTCTGTCTCTCATTCTCTCTGTCTCAAATAAATAAATAAAATCTTAAAAAAAAAAGAAAATGTTACCAAAACTTTATAAAATAAAAGGTGAAATAAAACCAAGGCTTTACAGGCCCTCTGCTGGTAAAACAATCAGTTCTGTTTGAGTCATGATGTCCTTCAGATCCTAACTGGAGATGGGCTGTTTTCCATTAGTGTGTGCACGTGTGTGTGTGTGTGTGTGTGTGGTATGCACGTGTGCCCATGTGAGTCCAAGACAGAGAGGAGGGAGACAACTCTACTGGGAATTCTTCTATTTATAGAGGAAGAAACAATCCCCTAAATATTGGTGCCAGGAAAGCAGCCCAAGTGTGCAACAGTGTCTAAGATTAGAATGTTGCTAAAAATGCTGGCAAGTATAGGAGTGAGCAGTTCCAACTCAGAACCGCTGTTGATAAGGTGACAACTGTGGACATAAATAAATAATATTTGGAACCCATAAAGACGTAACTGGAAGAATGGAGAGACAATGGACAGCCTTCTCTAGAGGCGTAGTAGCAAATCCTAATGATTGTTCTCTGCAAACTGAAGGACAGGGATTATCAGGAATGAATTCACTTGAATGAATTCAGGGAAGTGAGGGGGGTTCTACCATGGCCAAGCCTTCCCACTGCAGCTGGTGCCAACACAGCTGTGGGTCAGGCATCATCAGCCCCCAGCTGCTGCAGAACGAGTGATGCAAACGCACATACTCTGATGTCAACAACAGCTCCTTGTCTATGCCAGGGGCACATAGATTCTGAGAAGGTTTTAATAATAAGGACCTTTTCAGCTTGGAAAGGAAGTGCTGAAAACACCATGAGGGTTGCCTCTAGTAAAGTCAGAGTTAGGTGGGATGTAAGGTTACCCTAGACACACATACACACACACACACACACACAGAGTATTTCTTGACATCCACACTGTCTAGGACTCTCTTTTGAGTCAGATAATTCAGTTACTGTAACAATGTATTTTTATCACCTTGAGGCTGGGGTCCATCCTTCCATTTACATTGTGGTGGCCATTGACCCGGGAGTACTTTTTATTTGATAAGTTAATTTGACTCACAATTGAAGGCAAATTCTGACACAATTCAGTAAGTAACTATAAATAGTGGTGATGAAATTAAAATATTAGTAATGCTAGCATTAATTGCTAACCATAATTGAGGCTTACCACCTGCCAGGCATTGTTCTGGGTACTTTACATGCAATAATGCATTCAAATCTCCTAAGAACCTCTGAATTAATACTATTTCCTCCATATGATAGATTAGTAAACTGAGGTATGGAAAGCCTGAGAAAATGTCAGAGGGCATCTACTTGATAAATGTCAAAGCTGGTCCCTGAACCCTGGGCAATCTAGCCACAGTGCTTGGGTCCCATGTACCTTGAGATACCATTTTCCCACCTTTGACTAGTGCCAAATAGAGGATGCCCAGGTAAATCTGAATTTCAGAAAAACAACAAATAATTATGGGCAATGAATAGTGTCTCAAATACTGTGTGGCACATACTGAATATTAAAAAATTAGTCATTATTTATCTGAAATTGAGTCTTCCAACCTTATCCCAGAAGGGGGTGTATGTACCAAGGAAGCAAAGAAAACATTTTGATTAGTTTGAGCTTTGGTCCCAAACCCCAGAGTAGAATTCAAATCACAGGTTTGGCCTCAGCACCAAACTCCTGTTTCCTATCCCAGAACCAGTCTAGAATAACAACTCTTAAACCTGCCTGGAGGTCAGCATCCCTGGCTGGGCCTGGCCTGTCTAAGGTTTAGTAGGATTTAGGGTGGGAGGGGGGCACCTGTATTTTCTAATGAGCTTCCAAATATATTCTTTTCTCTCCCTCCTCTTCCTCCCCCACCCTGTCCCTCTCTTCCTCCTCCTTTTTTTTTTATCAAAATCTTTTTTTTTTTAAGATTTTATTTATTTGACAGAGAGAGACACAGCGAGAGAGGGAACACAGGCATGGGGAGTGGAAGAGGGAGAAGCAGGCTGCCCGCTGGGCAGGGAGCCCGAAGCGGGGCTCGATCCCAGGACCCTGGGATCATGACCTGAGCTGAAGGCAGACGCTTAACGACTGAACCACTCAGGCATCCCTTCCTCCTCCTTTTTTAAAGTCCAGCTATTCATGATTGGCCTACGGAGCAGTGACTGGGGATCACAGGTCTGAAACCCTGACTGTAAGTAACAATTTACCATTTCTAGCAAATCTAAGGAGACAGCCCGGAATATACCCACCACATGGGAGGAAGAGGGGAAAAGAGGCCAAGAGTATGACAGAGAGTTTCCTCACAATGCCCAGGCTGTCATCCAGGCCTTCTTGATTTGGGTTTGCAGCCTCAAGCCTGGACAACATGAGGGAGAAAGATTTTTTCAGAGAGAGAGATATTGAGAGAAATGATTGAGAGAAAGAGCCGTAAAAGGGCCAGGCCTTCCATTTAGAAGCAGGCCCTGGCTCGAGGAGAGCGTAGGTCACACCCACATGCATGGTGACTGTTTCCCTCTTTGAAAGGTCCAGCACTAAAGACCATGGTCCAAACAGTGCTCAGTGTCAGGAACTGACATTAAATAGTTTTCCCTGGAAGTAGAGAAAAAGAATGGGGTTGGAAAGAGACAAGCTTCCTCTGCAATGTGGCTGCACTCAAAGAAGGTACTGGTAAATTAATTTAGTAGGATGTGACAATTTACCAAAACAAAAACTAAAAACCCTCCACCCAATAAAATAAAGACAAATAGTTATATTACAAAGCTGTAGTGATAAAAACAGTGTGGTACTGGCACCAAAAACAACAACAAAAAAAGACACATAGATCAATGGAACAGAATAGAAAACACAGAAATGAACCCACAACCATATGGTCAATTAATCTTTGACAAAACAGGAAAGAATATCCAATGGGAAAAAGACAGTCTCTTCAACAAATGGTGCTGGGAAAACTGGACAGCCACAGGCAGAATGAAACTGGACCACTTTCTTATACCATACATGAAAATAAATTCAAAATGGATTAAAGATCTAAATGTGAGATAGGAAACTGTAAAAATCCTTGAGGAGAACACAGGAAGTAACTTTTTCGACATCAGCCATAGCAGCTTCTTTCTAGATATGTCTCTTTAGGCAAGGGAAATAAAAGCAAAAATTAAGTATTGGGACTTCATCAAAATAAAAAGCTTCTGCACAGTGAAGGAAACAATCAACAAAACTCAAAGGCAACCTATGGAATGGGAGAAGATATTTGCAAATGACATACCTGATAAAGGGTTAGTATCCAAAAAATATAAAGAACTTCTAAAACTCAACACCCCAGAAATGAATAATCCAATTAAAAAATGGGCAGAAGACATGAGTAGCCATTTTTCCAAATAAGACATATAGATGACCAACAGACACATGAAAAGATGCTCAACATCACTCACCATCAAGGAAATGCAAATCAAACTACGAGATATCACCTCATACCTATCAGAATGGCTAAAATCAACTATATAGGAAACAAGAGACGTTGGCGAGGATGTGGAGAAAGGGCAACCCTCTTACACTGCTGGTGGGAATGCAAACTGGTGCAGCCATTCTGAAAAACAGTATGGAGGTTCCTAAAGTTAAAAATAGAACTACCCAGGGGCGCCTGGGTGGCTCAATCAGTTAAGCATCCAACTCTTGGTTTCAGCTCAGGTTATGATCTCAGGGTCACAACATCAAGCCCCGCATCAGGCTCCACACTCAGCACGGAGTCTGCTTGAGATTCTCTCTCTCTCTCTCTCTGCCCCTCTGCCTGCTCTCTCTCTCTCTCTCATAAAATAAATAAATAAAATCTTAAAAAATATATAACTACCCTACAATCCAGAAATTACACTACTAGGTATTTACCCAAAGAATACAAAATACTAATTCAATGGGATACATGCACGCCGATGTTCATACCAACATTATCTACAATAGCCAAATTATGGAAACAGACCAAGTGTCCATTGACTGATGAATGGATTAGGAAGATAAAAGAATATAAAAGAATGAAATCTTGCCATTTGCAATGACATGGATGGAGATGGAGAGTATTATGCTAAGCTGAAATAAGTCAGTCAGAGAAAGACATACCATATGATTTCACTCATATGTGGAATTTAAGGAATAAAACAAATGAGCAAAGGGGAAAAAAGAGAGAGAGGCAAACCAAGAAACAGATTCTTAACTATAGAGAACAAACGGATGGTTACCAGAGGGGAGGTGGGTGGGGGATGGGGAAATAGGTGATGGGGATGAAGGACTGGGTGTTGTAAGGAAGTGCTGAATCACTATATTGTACACCTGAAACTAATATTACACTGTACATTAACTAACTGGAGTTTGAATAAAAACTTGAAAAAAAACCAAGTAGAAATATCTAAGGGCACATCTCAGAAATAATTAAGCTCTGTTTCACGTAATTGTTCTGTTATTTAACCCTTCTGTTATTTATACATACACACTGATACATTTTATTATATGTGTGTGTATATATGCACATGTTATAAAATATATTTCTTTTTATGGGTCCTGATCAAAATGTTTGAAAAACACTGCTCTATGGATAAATGTCCATCACTTTTGGAAAGCACAGAGCTGGCTAGAGGAAATAGGACCCAGAGCAGATGAGTTTTGAGAAGCAAGATCTAGAAGAACAATCTGGAGCACAGGCTGTGCCCAAAGTTAAATCCGTAGATTTTTGAAGGAGCTCTGGCAAGCAGGAAGGTAGGGACAGGAGAGGACTATTCACCTAAGGGGTGAAGGGAAACACAAAAGTTGTATGTGTTTCATTGCTTACTTTTCATGCTTCCCTAGAAAGCCCTGGAAAGGGTCTCTGCTGACATGTAGGCCACGTTAGTGGTAGTCTTTACCCTGTCTCTAACATCTTTTTTCTTTTCTTGCAGATCAGAGAACAAAGTGTGGGGCAGTGCTGTCAGGCATGGCAGGGTTTTATGAGGGTTAAGGTATACCTGGGAAACAAGGGGAGGCCTGGAAGGAAGGGTCCAGCTCTGTGTTTTCTATGCTGCTAACCGAGGGCACTTATTTTAATGGTGGGTTAGTGAGTTTGGGAATTAGAGTTTTTCATCGTTTCCCATGGAGATGTGAAAGAACGTGGAGAGGCCATAGGGACGTATTCCTTCATTTCTGGCATTGCTGTCCAGTACAACTTTTCAAAAAGTGTGGTTAAAACCCTACATAACGCAGAATGTGCCATCTTAACCATTATTAAGTGTGCAGTTTCAGTAGTGTGAAGTATATTCACATCAGATCTCTGGAACTTTTTTGTCTGGCAACACTGAAACCTATATCCATTAAATAACAAGTCCCTGTTTTTCCTCTCCTCCAAGCACTTGGCAACCACCATTCTACTTTCTATTTCTATGATCTTGACTTCTTTAGATACTTCATAGAAGTGGAATCATACAAGATTCGTCTTTTTCCAATCGGCTTCTTTTTTTTAATCTAATGCCCTTGAGGTTTATCCATGTTGTATCATGTGACAGGATTTCCTTCTATTTTAAGGCTGAATGCTATTCCATGCCTAATAAAACTTCTGGCAATAATGGAAGTGTTCTGGGCCGCCTGGGTGGCTCAGTCACTTGAGTGTCTGGCTCTTGATTTTGGCTTAGGTCATGATCTCAGGGTTGTGAGATCGAGCCCTGTGTCCAGGTCCCCACTCAGTGCGGAGTCTGCTTGAGACTCTCTCTTTCCTCTCCCTGTATCCCTCCCCCTGTGCACTCTTTCTCTCTCTAAATAATAAATAAATATTTTAAAAAAATAATGGAAGTGTTCTGCATCTACACTGCCTGACATTGGTAGCCACTAGCTACATGTGGTTATTGAGCACTTGAAATGTGGCTGGTGTGACTGAGAAATTTCATTTCATTTCATTTCATTTCATTTCATTTCATTTTATTGTAATTAAAATGAAAATTTAGATTGCCACATGTATCCAGTGGCTACTGTATTGGACAGAACAGTTCTAACTTACTGTGATATTTTTTGTTGATACCAAATAACCTGGGGGTACATGATTAATTTTGTGACCATGACTATGTGCTGAATTTTGTCCAAATTATTCTGACATAAGCATGAATTGAGGATAATTTGTTGATATTTACATCAACTATAAAGAAAGGAATCTGCTGGGTTGGTTCATTATTATTTTTATGCTTAAACACTCTGATTCTATCCTTATATTCATGGTTCTAAGGATCTTTGGTTATTTTAATGCTTGTTTTTACTGAGATGAAAAGGAAACGGTGAAATATAAAAAGGCTGGATGTTAAATGCATTTGGTTGCAAAGTTAAGCAAGTCGTGATTTTAAAATAGCCTCTGTTTAGTCAAATGTGATCATTGAGAAGAGAGCTCTCGATCAGTTTTCTAGGCAGTTTGTAAAGATGGAAACTTACTACTTCTGCTACCGGAGTGGAAGTAATGGTATCTCAGGCTACGTAGACAAAGTGGAAAAATCATCAACCACTCAGGCTTCTGATCCGCTCAGTTAGCCCTACCGCTGTGTACATTCTTCAATTTTGGCTTGAATGACTTATTTTTGTGCCTCAGCCTTGCATGGTACATCCGTTGTCTAGCCACAGACTGTGGCCCCAGTTGTTTACATTGAGTCTGGGAGAAGGAGCGAGGCCAGCTGAAGATGCAAGTCCACATGCTCTGGCTCATCTCTTTCTTCACCCTCATTGAAGGCCAGGAAGATTTCCTGGGGGTGAGTTGGCATATGCCCCGTTTTCCCTCTCTACCACCACTCTTCTCTCCCTCTGCACTTTGAAAACCCGTCACTCTCTCAGCCACTGGAACTACATAATTTAATAGACTTGGAATCAGAAGTCCTGGGTTCTTGTCTCAACATGATCCACATTAGCTATGTGTAGCCTTGGACAAACAGTTTCATCTCTTGAAATTTAAGAGGACCTAACTGCAAAATAAGGAACTGAGCCATCATAGAGATCTCTTCTAGCTCAGTACATTCCTTTCTATGGTTTCTTTGACCAAGGAAAGGCATAAAAATTGGCATGGTCAATCCTTGGACTCTCTTCCCTAACTACACTCACTTTCTTGACGCTTTCATCTAGGATCATGGTTTTAATGTTCTCTATATTCTGATGGCTCCCAAATTTACATCTGCATCTTGACCTTCTCCCCTGAACTCTACACCCACCTATCTACTATCTCTGTGGTATCTCCAGTTGGGTGTTGAATAGGCCCCTTAACCTAATATGTCCAAAACTAAATTCTTGATTTTTTTCCCTCACCAAACCTGCTTCTCCTTTCCCATCTCAGCAAGTGATATCATTGTTCTTCCGGATGGTTGGGCAAAAAACTGATTTTCATGTTTGACTCTTCCCATAATCCCTATCTAAACCATTGGCTCTTGTTTTGTTTTGCTTTGCTTTATCTTTAAAATACACCCAGAATTCAAACATTTCTCACTACCTCTATGGCTACCACCTTGATCCACACCTTCAGTATCTCTCACAGTATGTCTCACCTGAGTTATTCAATAATTCCTGAGATGCTCTCATTGCTTCTGTGCTTATCTATTCCTAACATGGCTGCAGGATTGAGCCTTCCAAAAAGTAAAGTAGAGCACTGTCACCTCTGTTCAGAACTCTCTGGTGGGTTCCCATCTCACTCAAGTGAAAACTAAGCTGTTGCCCTATAAAGATCTACACAGCCTACCTCCTTGGAGATACTCTCTGATCTCACTGCCTGTCCCTCTCCCCTTACCCACTCCACTGAGCCACTCTGGCCTCCTCACTCTGTCCTCACATGCCAGGCATATTCTTACCCCAGGGCTATTACACTGCCAGGAAAGTTCTTTCTCCCGGGATCCTCACTTCCTCACCTCCTTCAGGGTTGTGTTCAAAAGTTGCCTAAGGGAGGCCTTCCCTAGCCACCTCTCCACCATCCCTGACTTGGATTTTAGATCCATAATTTCAGTTCATCTGGGAGAGCCAACAAGGCCTAAGAAGTACATCTTTACAGAACCCTTCCATAATTATTCTTGTTTTCTTTCAAACAGAGAAATGAAGGCATCAAAACAAAAAGAGGACTCAGTGTGAATAAGAAAAAACATCCAGGTGAGTCTCCCTTAGGGAGTGTGGTGCAGTAGACCTTGGTGCCAAGGGACCAAGGTTCCAACCTCAGTGGTGTTTCTGACTGGTTGTATGATCTTAAACACACTATTAAACACGTTGAATCTGGGAAATGAGAATAATTGCAATCCGTACAAGCAAAACATTTGTGAAGATTAAATACATAAAAGCATAGTATCCTGCACCATACCTGGCAAGTAGCTATTCCATACTCTTCTTTTCCTTCCTTATCTTAATCCTAACAGTGTTAATTAGTGGGCACAGCCCTTAGTCTAGGAATAGGTTGTGTTCTGAAATTTAATTTGTTGTTCTGATGTTTCAAGCACTGACTATATTTCCTCATGGAGACAATGATACACATAGATGGTTGTTAGGCTCCTGTATCAGCCCACAAAAGCCTTTCTCCAGGGCAGTGATCTGTCATACAACAGTGTGCTAATAGTGTCATTGACCTTACCACCACTCAATCCTGCAATTCTCCAGAAAATGAAATAAAAATTCAACTTGGAATGCCATGAAAACATTTTTCCTGACAGTAAAAATACAGTTAGTATTTAGTGAGCTGTTCCTAGGTGCCAGGCACTATTTTAAGTGCATTAGATGAATTAAATCCTCACAATGACCCTCTGATTTAGGCACAATGGTCATCTTTATTTTACAGATGGTGAAATTAAGACACACGGCTAGGGGGCAGGAGGAATGATTCAAACCTAGTTAGTCTGGCTCCAGAACCAGTGCCATAAGCCTCTGACACTGACTGTTCCCCCCACCCCACCCCACCCCCCGACTTCTTAACTGCTTGGGCAGTGGGAGCAGGAGTCCCCTTAGCTTTCCCTACTTAGTGTGGTTCCCAAGACCTGGGACAGAGGTTCCAGCCTGCAAGGAGAGGGAAGAGTACAAGGCGGGGCTGAGACTCTATGCAGTGAGATTGTGGAAGTTATGGCAGACAGGAAGCTCTTGTCCATGTTCTGGGACATGTCAGACTCAGCCAACTTCCTGCTACCTTCTTGACTGCTTTCTGAAAAGTCTAGGGATTAATCTGCTGGTTTCCTTCTCTATAAATTTCCCTTCTGCCTGGCTCCCTGGGCCCCTAAGGAATGGGAGAGTCTCAGAGAAGCTCCCCATCTCATCTGTCCCTGCAGAAAGCATGGATGTCTTGAGAAATCTGAGACTTCTAAGAGATTTCACTGCCAGTGGCAATCAAAGGAGACCCAGGATAAAAGGATATTCACCTCTTCCCTCTTTTTCTCTAAGGTCCTTACATTCCTAATCTGGGGTGCATAGATGAGCTTGGGACAGTCTGGAAACACCATGAAATCTTGCACTATGTTTTATGTGAATGTGCCTAAATGAGTTCTGGGAGGGAGACTACTCCTAGGATTCATAGTCTCCTGAGCCCAGAACACATAACAGCCTCTCCTTAGGGAAACAAAAGGTGCTGCTCAGGAGTGATAAGGCAGAGACGAGGATGCAGAAAGCCTCAAGTAAGGTTTGGTTTGGTTTTGCTTTTGCATTTGCATTTCATATAAGGTACTCAAAGTTGGCTAATTATTGAAACCTCTTCATAGGAGAAAAAAGGGCTCTTTGGAGAGGAAAGTGTGAGACTGGGGGTTTTATACTGAACATCCTTCAAGGAGACTGGAGCTGGGAAAGCAAGAGGGAAGAGTGACTAGGATTTTCTCACCTCTTCTCCCTTGGGTCCTGAGGCGTGAAACTTGACCTTGGATGTGTCCTGAGGAACTGTGTAAAGTCAGGAAGGTGATTGATGCCAGGATGGGTCAGGGAGAGCGGGAGCAGCTGTCCTGGCAGGATGGGAGAATAGACATAGGTCAGGCACATGTGGGGCTATCTGCAAGTGTTCCTCTGGAGGCTCATTTTTACTTAATGTCTGGATGAGCAGAAGTCAGTAACAAGCCATGTGGCATAGCCCAGCACCCCTAGACGACATGTGACAAACACTTCCTGGTGGTTTCCTTGGCAATATTTCTCTCCCAGACTGAAAAAGGAGGCTCCTGACTATCTTCCTCTCTTTAGGCCCAGTCCAGGAGTATGAGCTGCTGCTTCAGATGGCCTATAGAGATTCCAGGGAGAAGAGAGACTTGAAGAATTTTCTGAAGCTTCTGAAGCCTCCATCATTATGGTTACAGGAACCAATGAAGATTATTAGAGCAAAGGCCACTACATGTAAATCTGCCCTCTGGGGACTGGGAGTGGAAGGGGGAAGGTGGGCAGCAGTTGGGATAGGTTAAGTTATGCTATGGAGACAATCATCCCCACAATATGTGTGGCTTGAAAGAACACATGTGTTATTTCTTCTTCATGCTACATCTTTATTGCAGGTTGGCAGCAGGGTTGTGTTGGTGTGGTCACTTGGGAATCCAGGCTAATGAATCACACACTATCTCAAATGTACCCAGTTGGAGCCCAAAAGAAATAGAATATTCAAGGGTTTCACATTGGTAGTTGAAGTCTCCAACTTAGAAGTGACACACATTAATTCTGCTCATAACTTATTGACCCCAACTGGTTTCATGGCCCCATTCAACCTCAGGAGGCCAGGATATGTCATCCTACTATGTGTCCAGAAAACAGCTAGAAGTAATTGACAAACAGCACTAATGATTACAATGCTGGGTTTCAGAGATGTTAAATGATTTGTTTAAAGCGGTAGTTCTTAAAGTGTGGTGCCCACATTAGCACCAGCAGCAGTATCAGGGATCTTAATGGAAAAGCAAAGGCCCCATCCCAGACTTACTGAATCAGAAACTTTGGGATGAGACCCTCCAGGTGATTCTGACACATGACAAAGTTTGAGAATCATTCACTATATATCATAATGCATATTTTCACAAAGATGTCTGGTGACTTCATCCCAATTTTTTGGTCTATTATAAAGGATGCCTTTTAATGGGTGTTTTAGGTCAGTCAGTAGGGAATGAGCACACAGAATTGGCTGATGGAATTTTTCTTCATGACTCTCAAGAAAAGAAAAAGTCTCTCAGTGTTTGCCATCTTGCTTATGGGACCTACCCAAGAATGGTGATAGGTGGATGGGAGGAGCTTCCAGTAAAATAGTGGAAAAATACCTTCTAGAACTCTCTTAAATAACTGTCAGGTTAACACACCCTCTTCTGCTTCTCTTTCCCATTCCAAGGGCTATCTACTGGGCATCCATCCTTCTTTTGGATGGTTGACCCAGCCACTTGATTTTATGTTTGCTAAGTGTCTGGTATCAGGCTCAGAATCTATTGAGTTGGACATATCCTTACCTTAAACCTATTGCCATCCTAGTTTTATCCTTCTAGCTCTTGATGAGCACACTTGGTTCAGATTCTAAGTCAGAGCCAAGGGTGAGAACTCAGCGTTGGTCAGTTTATAAACCAGATCCTATGAGACCAAGCCCTGTTTTTTTGTGCAGACTGTGGCAACCAGAATGGGGTTTTGCACTGTGCCTGTGAGGATGGCTACACCTGGTTTTCTCCCTCATGCCTTGATCCTCACAAATGCTACCTTCACACGGCTGGAGGGCTCCAGAGCTGTCATTGTCATCTCAACAACTTCACCCAGAGCATCAATTTCTGTGAAAGACCAAGTAAGCACAGAAGGGTACTAAGAGGAGAGCTCTGGTGGGGGTGGGGGGAGGGGGGCCCTCGGCCCAACATGGCACAGGGAGGGAACTCTAGCTCCTCACCCATGTGTTAACTCTTTGTCTCCCTGAACAGAACTAGTGTTTGCAGGGTCATCAAAGGACAAGACAATATACCCCACTAGACCTAGCTAGACACAGGGAGAGCTTCACAAGTACAGAAAATTCAGAAATGTGAGTTGATGATCACTTCAACCTTCATCCAGCTCAGCTCTGCAATTCTGTGATTTTATCGAGATTGAGGGGGATTCATGAAAATCTCAAGTAGGGGAACTGCTTGAGTAAATACAGTTTTTTTTTTTTTCCTGCCTTCTTTTCATGGCTTTTGCCAACATCAATTTCCAGAAAAGAGAAGTCTAGAGAGCAGGGAGGAACACAGGGTGATTATACTGAAATGTATGTTCTAGATGGCCAACAAGTATGTGTACTGAATGCATCACCAAAACAAAAGAGAAGTTAAAGGTCTAGCTTAGGAAACCAGTGGAAGCTGAGGGAGCTAAATTTCCTTAGGTTTATGATCAGTGGATGAAGAAGTGAGCCAAATGATGTGGGCTCCAGGGCTCAAAGGACTTTAGGAAGTTTCCTCAGAGACGACTCCAGTTATCTTGAAGCTCTGGATTCTGGTAGAGCTGTGCAAAGAGAGGGAGAAACTGAAATAACCCAGCTTTCCTGGGCATTCCTGGCTCCCCTTCCCAGGACCATGCCAATTCGCGATGGCCACACGTATTTATTGAACACCATCTTTATACCCAGATCTGAGGCAAATTCTGGGAGGACACAATGAAGCATTTCTCTTTCTCTGAATTAGCAGCCTAGCTGGGGAGGCTAGGCTGTAATACAAGAAAGAAGACAGTGTAATTTCTTCAACAAATTTGAATGAAAGCCTACCTTTTGAAAGGTGGTCTGTGTCTGATGCATCTTGAGGAGATACAAAGATGGATCAGACAGGGATTACACTCACAAGGGTCTCCCCAAAGTGGAGTGGGGACATACAAACATAAATGCTCACAAACAGATATGTGGGTACAAGAGGTTGTAAAGGGATATGAAAAGAATACTGTAGGAATTTAGAGGAGGGAAAGAATCTTTGCATTTGGAGATCAGGGGAGGTCTTGCAAAGGAGGTACATTTGACTAAGCCCTGAATGAAGGATAATCGGGGTTTGTCCATATGAAAATGGGCAACAACCTGTCCCAGCACAGAAAAGCACCAGCGATGGGCAAGCAAGGGGTATATTGGAATTAGCAAGTAGTGTTTTATTGTTTTTTTTCTTTTTTAAAAATTTTTCATAAGGACGGTGTTTGAGCTCAAAGCCTAGATGGGCACACATTTCAGTGTTAAGTGACTGCCTTTCTTAACCACATGTGGGGGGCACGCATTTACCTACTTATAAGGTTGTCTTGATCACCAGCACCTTCTCATTATATTCCAAATCCACACCTGAGAAGTCTAGTTCTGTGTATGCTTCCTATATTATTTTAGGTGAGCATTCATTACAAGAAGAAATTGAAATACTGCTGTTGAATAGATGGGCTTCAAATGTACTTCTGTAATTTTATGCTGTAATAAATTCAAGTGAGTAATTTTTATGTCTATAAACCTCTTTTTATTTCCCATAGAGGTTTGGGGCACTTTCAAAATTAATGAAAGCTTTGCCAAAGACCTTTTGAATTCATCTTCTCCTTCATACTCCAAATATGCCACTGGAATTGAAATTCAAGTAAGCACTTTCTACTTACTACATAAGAAATTGTTGGCTAAACATAAGTTCAGATGTTTTCAATTCAGCATGTTTATTTAATACATATTCTTTTTTTTTTAATTTTTTATTCTTATGTTAATCCCCATACATTACATCATTAGTTTTAGATGAAGTGTTCCATGATTCTTTTTTTTTTTAAGATTTTATTTATTTATTTGAGAGAGAATGAGAGAGAGCACATGAGAGGAGGGAGGGTCAGAGGGAGAAGCAAACTCCCCGCCGAGCAGGGAGCCCGATGCGGGACTCGATCCCGGGACTCCAGGATCATGACCTGAGCCGAAGGCAGTCGCCTAACCAACTGAGCCACCCAGGCGCCCATTTAATACATATTCTTAATTATTAACGTTCAATGAGTTATTACAGAGCAGTTAATCGCATTGCCCACAACTGATGTATGTTGAACATTTTCTTTCTGGGAGAGTTTTAGCAGTTGATTTCTTTCAATTTCTCTTGTGTTCACTTTTGCTCATTTATGTGAGTCATATTCTAGCAAGGATTCTTGGTTATTTTCTGTTTTTTATTTGTCAAAAGAAAATTTTTCATGCTCTAGGCTCAATTGTCAGCATTTGGGATTCGTTCCATAAAGAAGCCTCACTTATTAGGGGCTAAAAAGAATTACTGAGCAAAATTCTGGACTGTGTAATGAAGTCTCAGAAAAACTAAATCAGTGTCCATCTGCCTAGGATGTTGGTTCAGGTGTCATTTTCACTGAAGCCATACCCACAAATACTTTCCAGATAGATTCAGTTTAAATGCACATGGAAATGTATGGCTTATTTTTGTGAAGGAGGAAACAGATTTTGGATACATTTATATTATCTGGCACCCAATACCCTATTCTAAGCCATTGGTTCTTCCATCTTTATTTGCAAACTCAAAATAAATGACTGTGTGTGTGTGTGTGTGTGTGTGTACAATTCTTAACTGTCATTTGAACTGTATTTGTATAATATGCAACTAACTACCTGCTGTGGTATCTCTTTTCTTTCTCCAGTGGTTCTGTTGGTTTATTTATTATCTGCATCAATTTTTTTTTTGCTAAAATATCTTTCTTGTATGGGGACAAAGATCAACATATTGCCTCTTTTTCTCTTTGTAAGCTTAAAGAAGCATTCAAAAGAATTCAAAATTTTGAGTCAGTTCGTGTCACCCAATTTCGGTAAGTAACACAATGACCTTAGAAGGGCATCCCCAGAGGGCCGCCTGGGTGGTTCAGTTGCTTGAATGCCCGCCTCTTGATTTCAGCTCAGATCATGATCTCAGGGTCCTGAGATGGAGCCCTGCACTGGGCTCTGAGCTCAGCAGGGAATCTGCTTGAAATTCTCTCTCTCCCTCTCCCTCTTCCCCTCTCCTTTCATGCTCTCTTTCTCTCTAAAATAAACAAGTAAAAATTAAAAAAAAAAAAAGAACGACATCTCCAGAATTGTGCAGCTATCCTGCAGAATGCCTAGTGCAGTTCCCAAATGACCTTGACAAAAAGCAGGGAAGAACTGGTCTTTCTAGTAGGATTCTTACTAAAACTGGACAAAAGTCTGTGGTGCTTCTTAAAGTCAGAAGAGGAAATTTAAAAGTTGAATGGCGTTCTCCAAGCTATAGATCAGAGTCTGGAACTGCAGACCCACAGTTGCAGAACTTGGGATGAAGCAGGAGATCATGGTATGCATGTAAGGGAAGGGATGAGGGGTGGAGGTGAGGGTTGTGGGTTGCAGAGGAATGGTTTTTCTCTGTCCACAAGCACAGGGGGGTATGATAAAAAGTTGTATAATTGGGAGCCATGAGGGGACCCTAAGGTAAACTTATATTTTTATGTAGATATGTATGCACCATAGCTCAAAACCCAGTAGGCATTGTCTACAGCAAATAAAGAGATATTTAGTAAATTATCCTTTTGCTTATGCTTTCATTCCAAAAGTTATTTGGTTAGTTAGCCATGTGTGCATTGATTACTATTAATGGTCTACTTGATAGAGGAAGTGGCTTAGAGGTCAGAGAACTTGACTTCTTATATATATATATTTTTTTTTTCACAGTTAACTTAAGGAACAGCTATAGGAAATTTTCAACAGCATTGCTATAAATATACTGTCCTGGATATTATCCTTCCAGTTATCTCATGTTCTTATATAAAGGCCCATGTGTATAATTTTCTTTATAATTCAATGCTAGAAAAAACACTGCTTTTTTCTTATACCAAGGTCTATATAATGAATTATATTTTCCTTTCTGACTTTGCAGTCACTGAATGCATAGACAAACTTGAAACTCAATCACAGTAATTTTTGTATTCAATATTCTTATTTTTCTTTACCTTTGTCCTGGTTTTCCATTTATAGTTCTAATGCATATTTCATTCCATATATCTTATGAGCTGTCTCCAATAATTTGTAGATAAAATTATAAAGTAGGCATAAGTCTATAAATTACAATTATTTAGGTTTTACTCTTTATGTATATGATTTAAAGTAAATCTTAATCTCTTAGTGTCTCAATTTACTTCTCTGTTGAACAGGACTGTTAAAGCCTGAGGAATCTGATTTAATTCATTAAGTCAAATGAAATAATAGGCAGGACAATATTTTGTAAACAATGTTTTGTTGATAGAAGAGCCATATCAATGCAAAGACACTATGACTCTCACTACATAAAAGAGTATTTGGATTTATTCAAACATCGTGAGTGGTAGTTCAATGTAGTGGATAAGAATTTGTTATTTGGGGGCGCCTGGGTGGCTCAGTCGTTAAGCGTCTGCCTTCGGCTCAGGTCATGATCCCAGGGTCCTGGGCTCGAGTCCCGCATGGGGCTCCCTGCTCAGCGGGAAGCCTGCTTCTCCCTCTCCCACTCCCCCTGCTTGTGTTTCCTCTCTCACTGTCTCTCTCTGTGTGTTGAAAAATAAATAAAATCTTTAAAAAAAAAAAAGAATTTGTTATTTGGAACATCAGAGATTCTAATCCATCAGTTAATAATTAATAATTACCTGACCCAACTTCTCTTTGGGACTCTAGCTCCCTTATCTACAAAATGGGGACAATACAATGTTTACCTCATGGCATTATTGCAGGATTTACTTAATATATGTGATTTCACTAGTTTTCATGACTTCAAACACCATGTGTACACTGATGGTTTCTAAATTTATTACTTGACCTTGGCCTCTCTCATAAAGTCCAAACCTAAATATTTAGTCCAAACCTAAATATCCAACTGCCTGTTAACATCTCCACTTGATTTTCTAGTAGGCATTGAAACATTATGTGTCCAAAACAGGGGTCCTCCAACTTTTCTCCTTAAAAACTTTAAGCTACTTCTCCCACTGCTGTGTCCATCCCAGTTACAGTGATGCTAGTCTTCCAGTTGCACACATCCAAACTCGGAGTCATCCTTTGTAATAATTTTTTATTGAGGTATAATTTACATACAGTGATAGCTCAAGCCTTATGTGTACGGTTTCATAAGCTTTGACAAATGCTTGTACCAGCCACCTTTTAATGAGACAGAACATTTTTATCACCCCAAAAGTTCCCTTTTGCTCCTTTTCAGCCAATTCCATGCCCACCCCCTACCTCCCACCAGAAATCACCACTGCTCTTATTTCTATCATTGTAGGTTAGTTTTGTCTATTCTAGAACTTCATATAAATGGAATCACCCAGTGTGTAGTTTTTGTGTGTGTCTGGCTTCTTTCCCTCAGCATAATGTCTTTGAGAGTCATCCTTGTTTTTCTGAGTGTCAGGGGTTCCTTCCTTTTGTTGTTGTTGTTTTTTTAAGATTTATTTATTTATTTTAGAAAGAGAGAGCAAGAGAGAGCGAGAGGGGGTTGTGGGAGAGGGGCGGAGGGAGAGGGAGATAGTCTTAAGCAGACTGCCCACTGAACGCAGAGCCCATTTGGGGCTCGATTTCACAACCCTGAGATCACGACCTGAGCTGAAACCAAGAGTCAACACTCAACAACTGAGCCACCCAAGTGCCCCCAGGGAGGGGGGTGGTGGTTCCTTCCTTTTTATTGCCCAGTGCTATTCCATTGTATGAATACACTGCAATTTGTTTTTCCATCCCTTGCAGTCTTTCTTGACTGGTTCCTTTCTCCATTCCCAGCAATCTTCATAATTCCTATGGCTCAGTCTTCAAGTACAACCTGACTACTCCCCACAGGCACTGCTGCCAAGTTCAAGCTACCATCACCTCTTTCCTGATGGGTCCGCCTGTTTCCCTGCTTGCCTCCCTTCGGTTCATTCTCTGCAGCAGCCAGAGTGACGCTCTGAAGCAATAAACCTGAGCATACCACTAACTTTTACTAAAGAAAGAAACCTTTTAATAAAAATAAAGTTCAAACTCTAAGGCCCTACCCAA